>NC_082659.1:13850000-15062500 GCF_028023285.1 Balaenoptera ricei | reverse complement strand
GAGAAAAAGAAATTGCTACCAAAATATGTATTGTGTTTAGTAGACAAAATTCTTCAGACCTCAAGATTTGTGGTGGTTAAAATGATTGGTAATCATTGCTCCATAATGAGGAATTTGACACTTTATGGTCAGTCATTAATTTAGTCACCAGAATGACTTTGATATAAAGTGACCCTCCCATTATTCACTCTTTTTTCTAATCATTCATTCATTCACCAACTGCCTGCCAGGCACTCTACAATATGCTGCTAATTTAACAGATTCAAATATAGTATTATTCTGGAACCACAGTATACTTATAATACATGATTTTATGCTCATTAAATACAAAGTATATTTTTAGATTCCTAAGTGTATGCTCTGAAATCACAAATCCTTTTCTTGATCCACTTTCCTCTTTTGTAATTTATTTATGTACAACTGCATACAAAAAATGCATTTCTCACGCATATAAAAGGTCACATGCTTCTCCTGAGAAAATTTAATCCAAATTGAATAAGTGTAAGGCAAATAAAGAGGAGGAAAAATAACCCCCAAGTAATCCTTACACACTATGGATCTTAGTACAAAAAATATATAAGGCGCATAATAATCCTTCCTCCATGTCTTGATATACAGTCCTTACAAAACCAATTTGAAAAAGTTTAAAAATAAAAAGCTTCTTCTAACTGCAACCAATTAGAATGCAATTAGCTACAGTGACTGGTCTATTCCTGACAGTCCAACTGCAGGTTATCCAGTTTATGGATCAACCATACTCCTTGTTCTACCATTTTCTCATTTTATGCTTCCCTGCTTCTCTTCTTTAGCTTTGTACCTGTTCATTAACATGTGAAGATAAGAGGCTCAAAGAACAGAGTTTTGAGGTAGAACTCAATGAGGCACTTGGATCCCTCATTAATAGTTTTCATGGGGCTTTAATCACAGAAGAGAGACAGTACAATGAGCTACATTAGGTCTCATATATCAAAGTAAAATATCCTCCTTTTCAATAGTTGGGTTGACTGTATATGACATCTTTACCTGGAAACATTCTTAGGGATCATGAATTCCTACCTCCAAACTTTACAGGTGATGAAACTAGAGCCGAGACAAGGTAGGTGACCTGCCCCAGGCCACCCAGTTAGATAACATCACAGTCAGGATGAGAAATTAGGATTTGCCAATGCCTCAACCTCTTCTTTTTGATCCTTTCTTCTAATTTTCATCCAGACTCATGTTTTCCCAGTACACTGTATTTGTTCAGCATTACATAGTAGTAAGGAATTGAGCGAATTTAACTAAAACAATTCCATTAATAATTACAAAAAAATTAGTTTATTTGAAAGCAGTTTTGATTCTACCTTTCCCATTGGTGGGGTAAACCAGTGTTTATCAATCTGATGTATATCAAGTCCTTCCAAATCACTTTAACAAAAAATATGGATTGAACAGATTGGACACCAAAAGTTCACTTTTTCCAAGAGCATTTAGTATAGAGGTAAACAACTTGAATGTTTTTGAAATGAGATATGAAATAGAAGAAGGAAGATAGGAAAGAAAAAAGGGAAACAGGGAAGGAGGGAGCAAGGAGATGCTAATGTCATTACTTCAAGGACATAACAGTTTAATAGTATCATTGAAAATTATTTTTATTAGAGACTCTTAGTGATTGTCAGAAAATCTTACAATATATACCCATGACCTCTCTGTTTGTATCAATAATAATCTAAAATATATTTTTGAATAGACTGCAAGAGCAAATACCCTAAATTGATACACTCAAAAACTATTATTTATATGAGTCATCAGCCCCAGAACAAGATTACTTTCCCAAAACTTGCCCATTGATTTATCTCTGCTCTAAGAGGTGTAGCATAAATAATTCAATATTTAAAAATTGTCTGGAGACATTGGTTCAAGATGGCAGAGTAGAAGGACATGCGCTCACTCCCTCTTGTAAGAGCACCGGAATCACAACTAACTGCTGAACAACCATCAACAGGAAGACACTTGAACTCACCAAAAAAGATACCCCACATCCAAAGACAAAGAAGCCGCAATGAAACGGTAGAAGGGGCACAATCACAATAAAATCAAATTCCACAACCACTGGGTGAGTGACTCACAAACTGGAGAACAATTATACCACAGAAGTCCACCCACTGGAATGAAGGTTCAGAGCCCCACGTCAGGCTTCCTAACCTGGGGGTCCGGCAACGGGAGGAGGAATTCCCAAAGAATCAGACTTTGAAGTCTAGCAGGATTTGACTGCAGGGCTTTGACAGGACTGAGGTAAACAGAGACTCCACTCTTGGAGGGCACACACAAAGCAGTGTGTACATCAGGATCCAGGGGGAAGGAGCAATGACCCCATAGGAGACTGAACTAGACCTACCTGCTAGTGTTGGAGGGCCTCCTACAGAGGCGGGGGGTGGGGGGTGGCTGTGGCTCACCACGGGGACAAGGACACTGGCAGCAGAAGTTCTGGGAAGTACTCCTTGGCATGAGCCCTCCTGGAGTCTGCCATTAACCCCACCAAAGAGCCTGTAGTTTCCAGTGCTGTGTTGCCTCAGGCCAAACAACCAACAGGGAGGGAACTCAGCCCGACCAATCAGCAGACAAGCAGATTAAAGTTTTACTGAGCTCTGCCCACCAGAGCAACACCCAGCTCTACCTACCACCAGTCCCTCCCATCAGGAAGCTTGCACAAGCCTCTTGGATAGCCTCATCTACCAGAGGGCGGACAGCAGGAGCAAGAAGAACTACAATCCTGCAGCCTGTGGAACAAAAACAACATTAACAGAAAGATAGACAAGATGAAAAGGCAGAGGTCTATGTACCAGACGAAGGAACAAGATAAAACCCCAGAAGAACAATTAAATGAAGCTTAGGTAAGCAACCTTCCAGAAAAAGAATTCAGAATAATGATAGTGAAGATGATCCAGGACCTCAGAAAAAGAAAGAATGGAGGCAAAGATCAAGAAGATACAAGAAATGTTTAACAAAGACCTAGAAGAATTAAAGAACAAACAAACAGAGATGAACAATACAATAACTGAAATGAAAACTACACTAGAAGGAATCAATAGCAGAATAACTGAGGCAGAAGAACGGATAAGTGACCTGGAAGACAGAATGGTGGAATTCACTGTCACGGAACAAAACAAAGAAAAAAGAAGGAAAAGAAATGAATACAGCTTAAGAGACCTCTGGGACAACATTAAATGCACCAGCATTCGCATGATAGGGGTCCCAGAAGGAGAAGAAAGAGAGAAAGAAACAGAGAAAATACTTGTAGAGATTACAGTTGAAAACTTCTCTAACATGGGAAAGGAAATAGCCACTCAAGTCCAGGAAGCACAGAGAGTCTCAGGCAGGATAAATCCAAGGAGAAACACACCAAGACACCTAGTAATCAAACTGACAAAAATTAAAGACAAAGAAAAATTATTAAAAGCAACAAAGGAAAAATGACAAATAACATACAAGGGAACTCCCATAAGGTTAACAGCTGATTTCTCAGCAGAAACTCTACAAGCCAGAAGGGAGTGGCACAATATATTTAAAGTGATGAATGGGAAGAAACTACAACCAACATTACTCTACCCGGCAAGGATATCATTCAGATTCAATGGAGAAATCAAAAACTTTAGAGACAAGCATAAGCTAAAAGAATTCAGCACCACCAGTTCCAAATGCTAAAGGAACTTCTCTAACTGGGAAACACAAGAGAAGAAAAGGACCGACAAAAACAAACCCAAAACAATTAAGAAAATGGTAATACGAATATACATATCGATAACTACCTTAAATGTAAATGGATTAAATGCTCCAACCAAAAGACACAGGCTTGCTGAGTGGATACAAAACCAAGACCCATATATATGCTGTCTAGTAGAGACCCACTTCAGACCTAGGGACACATACAGACTGAAAGCGAGGGGATGGAAAAAGATATTCCATGCAAACGGAAATCAAAAGAAAGCTGGAGTAGCAATACTCATATCAGATAAAATAGACTTTAAAGTAAAGAATGTTACAAGAGACAAGGAAAAACACTACATAATGATCAAGGGATCAATCCAAGAAGATATAGCAATTATAAATATATATGCACCCAACATAGGAGCACCTCAATACGTAAGGCAAATGCTAACAGATATAAAAGAGGAAAACAACAGTAACACAATAATAGTGGGGGACTTTAACACCTCACTTACACCAATGGACAGATCATCCAGACAGAAAATTAATAAAGCAACACAAGCTTTAAATGACACAATAGACCAGATAGATTTAATTGATATTTATACGACATTCCATCCGAACACAGCATATTACACTTTCTTCTCAAGTGCACACAGAACATTCTCCAGGATAGATCACATCTTGGGTCACAAATCAAGCCTCAGTAAATTTAAGAATTTTGAAATCATATCAAGCATCTTTTCTGACCACAATGCTATGAGATTAGAAATAAATTACAGGGAAAAAACACGAACACATGGAGGCTAAACAATATGTTACTAAATAACCAAGAGATCACTGAAGAAATCAAAGAGGAAATTAAAAAATACCTAGAGACAAATGACAATGAAAACACGATGATCCAAAACCTATGGGATGCAGCAAAAGCAGTTCTAAGAGAGAAGTTTATAGCAATAAATCCTACATAGAAAAATCTCAAATAAACAATCTAACTTTACACCTAAAGGAACTAGAGAAAGAAGAACAAACAAAACCCAAACTTAGTAGAAGGAAAGAAATCATAAAGATCAGAGCAAAATTAAATGAAACACAAACAAAGAAAACAAGAGCAAAGATCAATAAAACTAAAAGCTGATTCTTTGAGAAGATAAAAAAAAATTGATAACTCTTTAGCCAGACTCATCAAGAAAAAGAGAAGACTCAAATCAATAAAATTAGAAATGAAAAGGAGAAGTTACAACAGATGCCACAGAAATACAAACCATCATAAGAGACTACTACAAGCAGCTCTATGCCAATAAAATGGACAACCTGGAAGAAATGGACAAATTCTTAGAAAGGTATAACCTTCCAAGACTGAACCAGGAAGAAATAGAAAATGTGAACAGACCAATCACAAGTAATGAAATTGAAACTGTGATTAAAAATCTTCCAACAAACAAAAGTCCAGGACCAGATGGCTTCACAGGTGAATTCTATCAAACATTTAGAGAAGAGCTAACACCCATCCTTCTCAAACTCTTCCAAAAATTGCAGAGGAAGGAACACTCCCAAACTCGTTCTACAAGGCCACCATCACCCTGATACCAAAACCAGACAAAGGTACTATAAAAAAGAAAATTACAGACCAATATCACTGATGAATATAGATGCAAAAATCCTCAACAAAATACTAGCAAACAGAATCCAACAACACATTAAAAGGATCATACACCATGATCAAGTGGAATTTATCCCAGGGATGCAAGGATTCTTCAGTATACGCAAATCAATCAATGTGACACACCATATTAACAAATTGAAGAATAAAAACCATATGATCATCTCAATAGATACAGAAAAACCTTTTGACAAAATTCAACACCCATTTATGATAAAAACTCTCCAGAAAGTGGGCATAGAGGGAACCTACCTCAACATAATAAAGGCCATATATGACAAAACCACAGCAAACATCATTCTCAATGGTGAAAAACTGAAAGCATTTCCTCTAAGTTCAGGAACAAGACAAGGATGTCCACTCTCACCACTATTATTCAACATAGTTTTGGAAGTCCTAGCCATGGCAATCAAAGAAGAAAAAGAAATAAAAAGAATACAAATTGGAAAAGAACTAAAACTGTCACTATTTGCAGATGACATGATAGTATACAAAAATAATCCTGAAGATGCCACCAGAAAACTACTAGAGCTAATCAATGAATTCAGTAAAGTTTCAGGATACAAAATTAACACACAGAAATCTCTTGCAATACTATACACTAACAATGAAAGATCAGAAAGAGAAATTAAGGAAACCATCCCATTCACCACTGCAACAAAAAGAATAAAATACCTAGGAATAAACCTACCTAAGGAGGTAAAATACCTGTACTCAGAAAACTATAAAACACTGACGAAAGAAAACAAAGATGACACAAAGAGATGGAGAGATATACCATATTCTTAGATTGGAAGAATCAATATTGTGAAAATGACTATACTACCCAAAGCAATCTACAGATTTAGTGCAATCCCTATCAAGTTACCAACGGCATTTTTTACAGAACTAGAAAAAAAATCTTAACAGTTATATGGAGACACAAAAGACCCCGAATAGCCAAAGCAATCTTGAGGGGAAAAAAAATGGAGCTGGAGGAATCAGACTCCCTGACTTCAGACTATACTACAAAGTTACAGTAATCAAGACAATATGGTACTGGCCCAAAAACAGAAATATAGATCAATGGAACAGGATAGAAAGCCCAGAGATAAACCCACGCACCTATCGTCAACTAATCTATGACAAAGGAGGCAAGGATATACAATGGAGAAAAGACTGTCTCTTCAATAAGTGGTGCTGGGAAAACTGGACAGCTACATGTAAAAGAATGAAATTAGAACACTCCTTAACATCATACACAAAAATAAACTCAAAATGGATTAAAGACCTAAATGTAAGACTGGACACTATAAAACTCATAGAGGGAAACATAGGAAGAACACTCTTTCACATAAATCACAGCAAGATCTTTTTTGAACCACCTCCTAGAGAAATGGAAATAAAAACAAAAATAAACAAATGGGACCTAACGAAACTTAAAGGCTTTTGCACAGCAGAGGAAACCATAAACAAGACGAAAAGACAACCCTCAGAATGGGAGAAAATATTTGCAAACGAAGCAACTGACAAAGGATTAATCTCCAAAATATGCAAGCAGCTCATGCAGCTCAACAGCAAAAAAACAAACAACCCAATCCAAAAATGGGCAGAAGACCTAAATAGACATTTCTCCAAAAAAGACATACAGATGGCCAAGAGGCACATGAAAAGCTGCTCAACATCACTAATCATTCGAGAAATGCAAATCAAAACTACAGTGAGGTATCACCTCACACTGGTTAGAATGGGCATCATTAGAAAATCTACAAACAACAAATGCTGGAGAGGGTGTGGAGAAAAGGGAACCCTCTTGCACTGTTGGTGGGAATGTAAATTGATACAGCCACTATGGAGAACAGTATGGAAGTTCCTTAAAAAATTAAAAATAGAACTACCATATGACCCAGCAATCCCACTGCTGGGCATATACCCTGAGAAAACCAAAATTGAAAAAGACACATGCACCCCAATGTTCATTGCAGCACTATTTACAATAGCCAGGTCATGGAAGCAACCTAAATGCCCATCAACAGACGAATGGATAAAGAAGTTGTGGTACATATATACAATGGAATATTACTCAGCCATAAAAAGGAATGAAATTGGGTCATTTGTAGAGACGTGGATGGACCTCGAGACTGTCATACAGAGTGAACTAAGTCAGAAAGAGAAAAACAAATATCGTATATTAATGCATATATGTGGAATCTAGAAAAATGGTACAGATGAACTAGTTTGCAAGGCAGAAACAGAGACACAGATGTAGAGAACAAATGTATGGACACCAAGGGGGTAAAGGGGCAGGGGGGTGGGGGTGGTGGTGGGATGAATTGGGAGATTGGGATTGACATGTATACACTAATATGTATAAAATAGATAACTAATAAGAACCTGCTGTATAAAAAAATAAAATAAAAAAGTTTTTTAAATTGCAAAATTCAACGAAGATAAATGATTATGATAATTTAATGCAATCAGTGTTTAGAACTATACAATCAAATATATACTACATTCATGTATTAGGTAGGGCTTTGATGGTAATACTTTTCTAAACATTTTGCTTCTCTCATCCTCAATCTGCCTTTATTTGTTCAAGATTGGATTATTCAATTCATTTAGATCTATAATTTCTCTAAATGTTTACTTTTAAAATCTCTAAACTTTTCTTCAGTTGTCAATTTAATTAACAAACATTTCTTCAAACATCATGCCAGTAAAAATTAAAGCAACTCTTTTTATATATCTTTAAAATATGAATAAGAACTGGAAAAAAAGATATGCTTCATTTCTTATGGATAATGGTAAGTTAATTGTATTTTCTAAAATTAAACTTTAATATCTGATGAGAAACCAAAGGATATTTCATGCACTTTTACACAATTTTTTTCATATAAATATTTTCGTAGAGTTGCTTTTAAAGATGCGCCATTCTGTTAAGCAAATTTGTTTTTCTTTATTTATTAAGCTATCTGAAAACATGCATATAAGCTAGCTAGTCATTTTTAATAGAAAGAAAAATAAGTGGAGAAATGATTATAATAACACTACAAGAGTTATGATTTTTTTAAATAGAATTAAATGTCTTCATACTTGAATTTAGTCTCTGTAGACAAAATTTCAGAGAGTAGTATTTACATAGTTTAAGTTATATTGCTGGGAACATTCATATTACCTTTTTTTTTTTTTTTGTATTCAACTGTGGCATGCATAAGAGAGGCAACAACAAAAAAAAGTTAATATAAGTACTTACCAATCCCCAACCACTCTGCTGAGAGCTTTTTACTTGTTTATTTTCACAATTCTATGAGGTAGCTGTTTTTATTATCGTCATGTTTCAGAAGAAGAAACAGGTTTACAAGTTAAACAACTTGCCCCACAGCTCATATTTAATAAGTGGCTGAGCTGAAATTTGAAGCAAGTTCTGGCTCTGAGCTCCTTCCACTGATAACAGGCACTTTGTCACTTGGCAACACAATACGTAAGTTTACTTCCAGAGTAACTTTATAAAATCTAACTAAAGGTCAAAATTCTTCAGACTTGTGTACCCATGCAAAAAAACAGAAAAGGTCATTCTCTGGATAACTGAAGAAAAAGCTTCTTTCAACCTAAACTGAGTAGGCTAGTTGATAAGAATTTCCATATTATTAACTCGGTTGTCCTCTTTGCAACATAATCTTTAAAATGAAGAACTGGATTGGGTAATAGGATTTTCGGTGCATGATGCTATGAAAAATGGATTCAATGAATTGAATTCAATGAATTGATCGATTCAATGAAGTAATTTTTAAATTAATTAAATTGAATATTTGGAGTTAAGTGGTCAAAAATAAAATTGTAATCAGTATTTTTCTGATTCTCATCAATAGCCTTCAACCCCACACCCATTCTAATTCTGGGTATCTTTCACAATTTTTATCTTTACCAATCATCAAAAATCTCTCCCTCTCTCTCAAAACCTCCATCCTTCTTTTGCATTTCTCTATGTTAACTTGTAATCACTTTTTGTAAGTTAGGGGAAACAGCCAATTCTCCATCAAATGCTTTACACTTTAGATAACCAACTGTTCTGCATTAAAATAATTAAAAATAAGAGGTGCAAGAGGGAGGAGAGAGGAGGTCACACATTATGGGGACACAGACCAGATAACATCAACTTGGCATATAAAGACCAACAAAGAACTTCCAGGCGAATGCCTACCATGGAATTTCCACTCTTTCATTGCCGTAGCAGGATTCCCAACCTTCAGTAAAATCTTCTACACACAAACACATTGTAAAAGAAAAGGGTTTTGATGTAAATTTTGTAAAATGCTGAGTCCCATTTTGGGTCAACAAGAACCCCCAGACCATGCGGCATAATGGTGGAGGGACCCTGGATGAAACCACTCGTGGAGAGAAGATCCAGAGAGGAGATGAGAAGGGAAGCCCAAAGGAATTCTACAAAATCTGAGAAATAGCCTTGCCCTTTCTGTTTTCTCTGGAAAAAAAAAAAAAGAGTAAATAAATTTCATCTAGATGTTAAGGGACAAGATGTCCCCAAGAGCACTTTGGGGCTACCAATTCTTTCAAGAATAATTTATCCTAAAATAAATGAATTACTGAGTCTTTAGAAAAAGACAAAATAGAACACTAAGAGCTTTATGTTTTGAGAAGCAAAGATTGTCAATAACAAAAAGAGTTGTTCTAAATATGTAAGTGTCACTGGCAAAGCCCATTAACAATTCCGGGGAAATAAAAGTAGAGTCTGGGTAATAAAATAAAGTCTAACCTTTTTTTTTGGTCCTTTGTGCTTAGAGTAGCGTCACTTGCTCATAGGGGGCCGCTTGCAGACGAAAAAAACCGGCCCTTCCGGCCAGACTTTCTGAGGCGTAATAGCTGCGCCGACACCTCAGCACAGCAGGCCGCGCGCGGAAGCTCCGAGAGCAACACCTCGATTCAAGATGGTGCCCACAGGGCATGCGTGGAGCCGCTGCCCCGGCGCTGCGACCTGGAGCATGAGCAGTGGGGCTGCGCCCTCGGGCGTAACTCCGCCCCCTCCGGCTGACTGCGGAGAGCCCGGTAACGCAGCCGCCTTCTGGCGAGAGCGTGGGCTCTCTAGTGGGCTCACACCTGCCTCTCCATTCTCTGATCAGAGCATAAAGCTTTCCTTTGCTTCTGAACCAAACTCAGTCACGTTCTGGTGGCTCAAAGGACACACAAGCAGAAGGACCTTTGTTGGCGGACCAGCTCTGGAGGATCGATAACGCGTGCTCTGTGTCAGATTGAACCCCTAATAAGACAAACAAAATAATCTTTAAAAAACCATTTCAGGCTGTTTCTTCCTGCTAACTGTTTGGACAAACATTTTTCTCTTTTTTATTTAATACATTTCCAAATAAAGATTGTTCAGAGGACCCGGTTTATTATTTTGAGTTTTTCATGTAGATCAGGAAACTTCATGCTTGATGAGGAATATTCATCTCTTTGCTTTCTCTCCACAGCCATTTACTGACTATCTAACTATCACAAACACACATACCTGTTAATGTTTCATCAGAAACTACTCCAGGGCACGAAGTGTAGCTGAGACCCGGGAGCTGTTAGATTCCCTCTACACAAAGCTGGTTGCTGTACAAATGACTAGAGTGAACTGCGGGCCAAGAGTATGTGAAGTGGGGCCCAAGTAGGGTCAAATACAACCCAGCCCTGTGTCACTCAGGTCCACTCGGACTTCCCATTAAAACTGGTCTGGCTAGTTTGTGTTGATGCTCTCTTGTGGGCATTACCGTAAGACACAAAGACCTATACATTTTGTGCCCATTCCCACTTACCCATCAATATGCCTTTCGCCCAGATGTCCTTATCTACTATTTTCCAGTTTTTGTCCTTTCAGATCCCTGACCAGTTAGCCAAGCTATTCACCACTGCCCAAGAGTCCATATACATCCCACAGTTCCAAAAAATGGGGATAATCCAGGGCACTGCCTACAGTTTTGTCCACTGGGAGGATTTCCCTCCATTACTGTCCTTCGGGGCCCTCCTGAAGTGGTTCTGTGGGATGGCAGCAATCCATCTATGGCTAGCACCAAGATAGTGAGCCAGGAGGCCCTCTCAGCTCAAAGTCACCTGCATTCCTTGTCACTGTGCTTCTTCCATGTAAACCAGCAGCAGCACATGGAGTCCTTCCCAGGCATGGAATTTCACCAGCTTCTTCTTCTGCCACATCGCTCCCATTTTCAGGTAGAGAAAATTCTCTCCTTTTAAGGGCTCATGTGATTAGAATAAGCCTACCTGTGTGGTCCAGGATAATCCTCCTATTTTAAGGTCTGTAACCTTAATTCCATCTGTATAATCACCTTTTGCCACATGACACAGTCACAGTTTCTAGGGATTAGGGAATAGATACCTTGGGCAGGGAGGCCTACACTACCTACCACAGGGACTACTCTAGTGGCTTTGGATAAGAAGCAGCGTGGGATACTCGGGTGTACTATAGAGATGGTAAGCAGAGCCACATAGGCTGGAAGCTTGGGAGTCCCCTGTGGCGGCCCCTGTTTTCCCAGTGGTGTGGGAAGAAAGAGCTAAGGTTTGAGGTGCTGGAGGTTTGAGAAGAAAGAATGTGTGAGAGAAGAGTGGGGAAATGTGTCACTTCCAGGCAAAATGAAGGATTTAGCTGATGTTCGTGGCCAAGAATTTAAAGAGAGACTAGTAGGCCCAGTGGTTGTTGAGCCTGAGAGCAGTAGAATTGAAAAGAGAGGACAAAATAACAAGAGAGATCATAGGTTTGATGACTTCATGAAAATGTAGGGGAAGGGAAAGGAAGAAATCCTATTTAGGGCGAAGGTAGCATTTGATAAAAATAAGACACGTTTCAGAGAAATAAGGAAGTTGGAAGCTCAGGAGAACTGATTTGGTGCGGGCAAAGGGAGTTAATAAATTCAATATTTGACAGTTTGTGTTTGATGGGGCAGTGGGGCACTTGTCAGCCAAGAAGAGACGTAGACTTGAAGACTGAGAGAGTGATGGGGCCCAGACATACAAAGTGGGAAATCTTTGAGGACCTAAAAGTTGTAGCTGTGAGAACAGCTACATTTTCTAATCATCTAATCATAGGATTGCTATAATGTTAATAGATAATGTTCTATAGATAATAGATAATTTTAATAGATAATGCCCTATCCATAGCACCTTGCACACAGTAAGTATTCAGTAAATATTAACTCTATGTTATTTTTATTATTATTATAAAATGGTAGTGCTAGAATGCAAAACCAGTTCTTTCTGACTCCAAATGCTGTTTCTCACCTAAATGCTACATTTAGGCTAAGGATAAACAAGCTATAGAACCCGTTTCACAAGGATTATCCCTCTTCTGTTTGTCTTTTATTTTACTTTTAACAAAATCTTTGTTTGAAGGGCAATAGACATTCAAAATATTACTGGTAATACCAAAGGGACTAATTAAAATTCTGTAAACTCAATCAATACTCTATTATTTATGGATATATAGATATATACATAAAGATGTATGTAATGACATATGTTAACAAGTTGAAATAATCAAATATCACTTCTAACCCCAGTGTATTTTGTGCTCTCGTTATAGCCTTTGGCATGAAAATATTAACAATGTCTCGATTTGACATATTCAAGAGTCTCAGATCTCCATTGCAAAAGCCATTTCAATTTTTTCTCAGGAACCGCATGAGGTAATGCACCGGCTGGAGGATACATCAAATTGTGCTTTCTGTGGTCTTCTTGAGAAGTGTCATGGGCAGCCGAACATTTTTTATTTTGCATGTCTCTGGCTAGGTACTAACCACTGAGCCATTATTCATAAAAGGCATGAAATTGCAAATTTGTGATGCCCAAGCCAGCTGTGACATCACAATTCAAACCACCCTGAGTTTGAGCAGCTTTGGATCCTTCCCCACGGGGTGCGCCAGCCAGCTCCTATCAAGACAGCCAGCACCCTTCTCTATGGTCTGCTGCCATTCCACTCGCTGGCCCTTCTCTGCTTCTGAGGAGATGCCCACCCGTCCAGGACTTCATAAACAATCCCGTCAGCTTCCATGCTCCTGTGTCTTTTCCCTTGGCCCTGTTAGAGGTAGAGGCTTGCCTGATTTCCCTGACATACATCTTTTGGTTTAACATGGAGGTATTGTTTCAAACTTGCTAATGTATGTGAAACACATGGAGTTCCATACATTTTCCAAACAGATTATGAATTGCTTCATCTTGGTAAATTCAAAAACAAACCGTGTTGCTGCACGTAAGTGCCTGTATGTCTAATTTTTTCCCAAATACTAACCCACCTGGATTTAATGAATTTCCACTTTTGCCTTAGTTTTTTATAATAATATTAAAAATATCTTAACCACCCATCCATGAACATCTCAGAGCCTGTGTGTGCATAGTTTTCCATAGAGTGTTATACCAGGTGATGGGCACACCTGGGCAGGAGGAAAGCAAGCCCTCTGAGGCAACTCCCTTCTTAAGTGAGTTCTAGAAGATGCTGTTACTCCTTTGTACACATTTTAGAAACTTCCTTCATTTCACCAGGTCAAGAATTTACTCCGTTAACAAGGGAGTCTGTTTCAGCGTTTTTCTCTGCGAATGAGGATGAGGATGAGGATGTGATGATAATGACAATGAAGAGAGAGAATTATCTAAATGAGCAGCCCCATCACTTCAATATTTAAAAATCTCACAATACTATTAATTTTTTGTTTTCTAAGAAGTAATGTTTTCATTTCCCTGGAGTGTGTGTGTTTGTGTGTGTGTGTGTTTGTGTGTGGTGTGTGTGGTGTGTGTGATCCTAACCTCTACTCTTCCAATATTCTCATATTTCTTTACCTCCCAACCCATACAAACCTACTTTCCAGATAAAACTAAAGTCATAGGGATTAAAGTGAAAATGCAAGTTAGAATCCACATTTTACCAAATGCATAATGATTACAGCATATGTTTTTAATGCTTTGTGGTTTAAAAAGCAATAAAATGTAATACCTTGTTTATGCCTCACAGCCATCCTCTGAGTAGGGCACTATCTTCATTTTTCAGCTGATGAAACTGAAGCTCGTGAGGATAAGAAGCTTGCTCAGCATTACCTACAAGGCATTAGGTAGAACAGTATGTAACTTGACAGTACTTAACCACTTTTGACCTACAGTTTGTTGTTTTCGTAACATATTTATTGGAGTATAATTGCTTTACAGTGGTGTGTTAGTTTCTGCTTTATAACAAAGTGAATCAGCTATACATATACATATATCCCCATATCTCCTCCCTCTTGTGTCTCCCTCCCACCCTCCCTATCCCACCCCTCTAGTTGGTCACAAAGCACTGAGCTGATCTCCCTGTGCTATGCGGCTGCTTCCCACTAGCTATCCATTTTATATTTGGTAGTGTATATATGTCCATGCCACTCTCTCACTTCATCCCAGCTTACCCTTCCCCCTCTGCATGTCCTCAAGTCCATTCTCTACATCCACATCTTTATTCTGTCCTGCCCCTAGGTTCTTCAGACCCTTTTTTTTTTTTTTAGATTCCATATATATGTGTCAGCATACGGTATTTGTTTTTCTCTTTCTGACTTACTTCACTCTGTATGACAGACTCTAGGTCCATCCACCTCACTACAAATAACTCAATTTCATTTCTTTTTATGGCTGAGTAATATTCCATTGTATATATGTGTCACATCTTCTTTAACCATTCATCTGTTGATGGACACTTAGGTTGCTTCCACGTCCTGGCTATTGTAAATAGCACTGCAATGAACATTTTGGTACATGACTCTTTTTGAATGATGGTTTTCTCAGGGTATATGCCCAGTAGTGGGATTGCTGGGTTGTATGGTAGTTCTATTTTTAGTTTTTTAAGGAACCTCCATACTGTTCTCCATAGTGGCTGTATCAGTTTACATTCCCACCAACAGTGCAAGAGGGTTCCCTTTTCTCCACACCCTCTCCAGCATTTATTAGAGGAAAACATAGGCAGAACACTCTATGACATAAATCACAGCAAGATCCTTTTTGACCCACCTCCTAGAGAAATGGAAACAAAAACAAAAATAAACAAATGGGACCTAATGAAACTTAAAAGCTTTTGCACAGCAAAGGAAACCATAAACAAGACAAAAAGACAACCCTCAGAATGGGAGAAAATATTTGCAAATGAAGCAACTGACAAAGCATTAACCTCCAAAACTTACAAGCAGCTCATGCAACTCAATATCAAAAAAACAAACAACCCCATCCAAAAATGGGCAGAAGACCTAAATAGACATTTCTCCAAAGAAGATATACAGATTGCCAACAAACACATGAAAGGATGCTCAACATCACTAATCATTAGAGAAATGCAAATCAAAACTACAATTAGGTATCACCTCACACCAGTCAGAATGGCCATCATCAAAAAATCTACAAACAATAAATGCTGACCTACAGTTTTATTTGGTTCAGACTAATAAGTGAGAGCTAGGACTCTAGTCCAGAGCTATTCTTCACATACCCCGATGCCTGGATTCTTAGTCTATGTGATTTTTTAATGCTATAATAATGGAAATGGTTAGATCATTTCTGTAAAGCACTTGAAAATAATATTGCTGGCAACTTGTTACCTGCCTCAACCTTAAGATGAACTTGATTACCTGGTCATAAGTTAAGAAGCTCTACACACTCTCCAGGATAAGCAGTAAGTAAAAAGGAGGTAAAATATCATACAAGTGTGTAGACTTCATAAAAAAGCACAAAATTATGAGATTATGTATGATGGAAACAAATTTCATGACTTACTGTTTCATAGGAATAACAACTAAACAAACAATGAGATTTAAGCCACTAGAACTGTGAGTGGAATATTTGTAATGTGTAGGAGAGGTAGTTGCTGAGTTTCTAGAAATTGGGTTTATTAATTCCTGTTTTGTGGGTCTTCCAATATCTACCATTTACACCTTTAGTAGTAAACAGTAGTAAAAAAAATTATTTTTACTTAAATTCCTAAGATATTCCATTACTCTATGATTGTGTTACTATAGTCCTCGTTTATTCATGTATTAACTTGGAAAATGGGTACATACACAAACTGGAAAAAGTATAAAAATTTGTAAATGAGAAGCATAAATATGTTGAGGCACACAAAGTATACTGCTAATACAGCCTGGGTTAGAGTGATAATGGTTCAATTTCAGCTCAAGTTATATCACCACCATTTCTGGAAGACAAGAACTATATCTTATATAGATGTTGCAAGGTAATGGCTTTAAGTAAAACACTACACCATAGTAATAGACTATATTATTTCACATGAATAAAAAAAGGAGCATCTATAACTCTTTTAAAATAAACAATTTAAATTATTAGCTCTAACAATGAATAAAGGAGATAAAACTCAGTGGAATTCTAATATTAGTTTTACTCAGTGGAATTCTAAAATCTCATTTCACTGATTTTAAACATTGAAAACAAAGTTAGAAACTAGCTAGACTATCCTCACTCCCATTTTGCAAAGGACATGGCTGACCACTAGAACACAAATCCAGAGATTTTTTATCAGTTTAAAACTTTATCGCATACTCTGAACTCAGTCCCTACCTCCAGCTTTCCTGCATCATCAACTTCTACCACCATCAAATCTTGTATCAATTAAATAGATAGTAATGATCAAAACTGAGTGTTTACACTCACTTGCTCACTTTTTCCCCTCCCTCCTTGGCCTAAAGACAGAAGGACAGAGAACCTTGGGACAAGACTTCTCTATCTCATAATATTTCAGCAAGAGTTCAAGATGAAATACTAGAAATACTACCACTACCCTTATGAATGAATAGTTGGGCTTGGGGAAAAAATGAGGAAATTCCTGTAGGATCAGAAATGAAGTTAAAACAACAGTCCTAGGAAGTAAATAAGCAATTAAGCCAACAGTTGACCTTGGTGCATCTACCAGTTTCAGATGACCTTGAACCTTGAACTTTGGTTTGATTTTTACACAGGATCAGAGATCCCTGCCTAAAACCAGAACCCAGTAAGGCTATAGCATCATTGATAGGGTAAACAGGGGGTGGATAGAAAGCCACTTTGAGAGGCAGACAAAAATTGATCCATAAGACAAACTGCAAAGAAATATTATAATACAAACTACGTTTTCTAACCATAATTCAATACAGATAGACACTAGCAACAGTAACAAAAAGGATTGAAAATCCCAGGCATTTGGAAATTGAGGACTGATACAGTTTCATCTGAATGACTGCTCCCACTTCATGAGAATAAAGTTTGCTAAATTCCTCACCTAAAATTCGATTGCGTTAATTAGCCTGTCAATCTGTTATGAAGTTATTGTGTAGAATGAGCATAATACTGGCTCTGTATGTTCTAATGATTCTTTATGTGAGGACTCATTTGTTTAATACATATGAATATTTTTCAAAACAAAATGTAAATTAGTATTTTCAGCCAGGAGTCTTGATGTTTTTAGAAAAGAGCAGGAACAACCATCTAACATTAAATAAAGGTGGTTCTTCTATTTCATTTACTCACACACCTTACTCTTCCTGTTATTATAAGTAATTTTTTCCAAGTTATTCACAGAAGTTTCTCTGATGTTCTCTATAAATTGTCTTACCACCACTGACCTTCTTGAAAGATTACATTTCCTACTCTACTCAACAGACAAGACTCCCACCCTTAAACACTGTAAAGTGAAGTTATTATCTTCTGAAAACAAATCCACGTTTTTTCATTTCAACAGTTATTCATCACCTCGCTCAGTGAGGTCATTTATATTCATTCATTCATTTACTGCACAAATATTTCATGATACAAACTATGTGTTGTGTATCTCCAGCCATTAAGGATACAGTGATGAAAAGACACATATATTCCTAGCTATTATAGAGCTTACTTTGTAGCAAAGACACATTATACATAATATGCATTAAGTAAATATTTATTTAATTAATTAAACTTGATAAATCTGTTCATAAAATTGACTTCTTGTCAAGGAAAATTACAGTATAGAAAAATGGCACATGCGTTTTATCAAAGTTTGCCAAAAATCTGTATTTACAGAGAACTAACAAATTGCCTTTGTGTAGAAATAACTG
Organism: Balaenoptera ricei; assembly: GCF_028023285.1. Classification (NCBI taxonomy): domain Eukaryota; kingdom Metazoa; phylum Chordata; class Mammalia; order Artiodactyla; family Balaenopteridae; genus Balaenoptera; species Balaenoptera ricei. The sequence goes on along the minus strand of NC_082659.1, from coordinate 15,044,077 downwards.
ACAGCCTTTTGATTTCATAATATGTAATCACAGAATAAAACTGGAAACCTTTGCTTGCTCAGCACAAATGAAGAAAAGTCTTCCTTTAAAGAATATACATTACAACAGCCTTTTGAAATATAATCAGCTAACTTTAAAGATGAAGTGCCCAGAGAAACAAATGACCCATTCTATTCAAAAACGTATTGTGCCCTTTTGACAGTTGTTATATGGTCGTGTAAGTCCCCGGAGAAAAAACTATGAGAGTTTTCCTTCACTCCCACCAAGAGAAAATTCAATTCATACATACCGGTTATTCAACCATGACCTATTTGTATAGCATCAAGATATTCAATTCACAAACGTGCCCGCTTGTTGGACCTGTTGGTTGGAGCCAGTCTTCTAACACTGGAAGAGGGGACTCCTCTGGGGGTTTATGCGGTGGGGAGGGAGACAGAATCTAATCCTTCACAGCACACTGCCTGCCTGCCAAAGCTCTCCAGCAATTCAGGAGTGCAGACGGTGGAACGCAGCCCCGTCTGGGGAGGTTGTCTGATGACAGAACATCCTAGGAGCTGTCGCGTCAGCTCCATCCGTGGCACCCAGTCACTTTATGAGAGACGCACATGTGCGTCAAGAGTGGCACCTAACGTGACTGCAGTGCCGCCCTCCCGCCATGAGGGAGGGAGATGAAAAACGCTTTGCTTTTCCACAGCAATATATGCATATGATTTATCTTAATTATTTTTAGATCGCCATATGTTGCCTCATATGTCAAATGTACATTAAAGAGGAATTAGCTTAAATGTCAGCATTATACGATTCACTACTTAGCATTGCAGACACAGAAGCAAAAAGAACGAATCCAAGTGTCAGTGTACACCAATCTGAAAAGTTTCAATAGCAATATACTTTTCTTTCCGCTGTGAACTTGAAATAAGACTTTCTGTCTTAAGTCCTACCCAGGAGACAGTAACTACAAAATCAAAACACAAAAGACAGTCACAGGAGTCAATAAACTAAGGCCCATAAGCCAAATCTGGCCTGCCACGTGCTCTTGTATATAAAGTTTTATTGGAACACAGCCATGTCCATTCATTTACATATTGTCGTTGCTCTCAGGCTATAATGGCAGAGTTGAATAGTTGCAGCAGAAACCATATGGCCTGCAAAACCTAAAATACTTACCATCTGGCCCTTAACAGAAAAAGTTTCCCAACTCCATGTTTCTGAAGTGTGCATCACTCTATAAGGTGTGTCCTTTGCACAGATGCCCAAGTACTGCACAGAGAGAGGACTATGGAGATGTGCATGGAGCTCCCTTGAGTATTCAGCAGAGCACTGATCAGTGACCAAACCACCCAAGATAAGGGTAAAAATCATTAAAAGGATTAGAAGGAGCAGTGCCAGGCCACCACACAGGCAGAAATAGTTCCTGTTCCTATCAGCCATACTGGAAAACATCATAATTCCAAAGCATTCGTTAGAATACTCAAAAGGCTGTTGCCTTAAGAGGAGAAGAAATTTTTTTAATACACTGAATGAAATTAACAACATACTATCCATTGCAGAAGAAAAGATTAGTGAAGAAAAAGAAGCAAAAATTATTGAAAATAAAACCCAAGAAGAAAAAATAATTAAGTGAAAAAGCACCAGTGAACCGTGGTACAAAATCAAAAAGCCTAATATACATTTCACCGGAGTCCTTAAAAAAGAGAAAAGGAAGAAACCAAAAATATTTGACGAAACAATGGCCAAATATTTCCAAATTTGATTAAAACTATGAAACCATGGATTCAAGAAGTTCAACAAACACCAAGCTCAAGAAACACAAACTAAACCAAGGTCATCTATTTTCACTATTTCTATTCAACATTGAACTAGGAGTTCTACCCAGTGCAATAATACAAGAAACAGAAATAAAATGCATTCAGATTGGAAAGGAAGAAGCAAAACTGTCCACCTTCAAAACTGACAAAATTATTTATGTAGAAAATTAAAAAGAATCTACAAAAAAGCTACCAGAGCTAATAAATGATTTTAGCAAGGTTGCAGGATACAAGATCAATATAGAAAAATCAACTTTATTTCTGTACACTAGTGATGGACAATTGGAAACTGAAGTTTAACAAGCAATGCTATTAATAATAGCATCAAAAAGATGAAATACATAGGGACAAATACCTATACTACAAAAAACTACAAAACACTGCTGAGAGAAATTAAAGAAAACCTAAGTAACAGGACAAGTGTACTATTTTATGGGTTATAAAAGACTCAATATTGTTAAGATTTGAAGTATCCCCAAATAGAGCTATAGATTTAATATAATCTGAAAAAAATCCCAGTAGGCATTTTTGTAGACACTTACAAACTGATGCAAAACTTTATATAGAATTCAGAAGACCTAGAATAACCAAAACAACTTCGAAAAAAAAAAGAAAATTGGAGGGTTTACATTACCTTAATGTCAAGACTTATTAGAAACGATAGTTACCAAGATACTGTGTTACTGGCATCAAGATAGATAAAGAGACCAATGGAACAGAATAGAACACATAGTTTCCCCCACTGCCAACATCACTCATTGTCTAGTAGCTATTGGTAGCAATTTGATTTTGAACTCAAAAGGTAAGGATACTACTCCCTCAAAACACTTTGCCTCACCAACAAGTCTCTCTTAATAAACAATTATTAAGTAATATTAACTTATTATACATCCTGAAATATTCTAGCCTCTCAATTGATAGAAGACAATTTCAAATTTCAATATTTATAACTCAAGCATACTTCTTGGAAATTTATCATGACATAAAATCTTACATTTAGCAGTATATTAGAAATAAATTCTAAAATTGCTAAAAAATTATAGCTATTTAGAAAAGGATGGCTTTCTTATGAGGCAACAAGTTAATTTTCTTTCCTTATAAGATAATAACTAGTAAAACACAACTGGATATCCATGTGCAAAAGAATGAAGTTGGCCCCCTACCTCATACCATATATATAAATTAACTCAAAATGGACCTAACCTAAATATGAGTTAAAACTATAAGATCCTTAAAAGAAAACTTAGACGTAACTATACATGACTTTAGATGTGGCAATGGAGTCTTAGATATGATACAATCTCAAGCTTACTTCGTAGAAATATTTATCACAATCTAAACATCCTACATGTAACAAGGTGCTAGAAAGAAATCTGCTGATATTTATACCTATTTTTTAAAGAAACAGCTCTCTTATGAAGCAAAAGAGTTTTTTTTTCTTTCTTTCCCCATAACATACTTTTCCTATAAGAAATTAGTAAAACAATTCAGAACTTTGTACTATATTCCACGACCTTTGAGTCGCTGAAGGTTTCGAACTAGAAGATTAACACCCACATCTTCTCGCAATCTGCCACATCAGTTGTAGAAAAACAAACTGTTGAAATGTTGAGTCAAGCAAGTAGTTGTTTCCAAATTATAGGAAGTTTGCAAACCACCCCATGTGTTTGCAAACTGTGTTTGCAGTTTATTTAAACTGAAATTAAATGAAACTTTCTAAAACTCAAGTAGCCTTGCCATATTGTCTGTCCTTAACGGATCTCCAAACTTTTCTTTAGTTGAGAATTTTACAAAGGAACAAAAATTGTTTTGTTTGTCTATTTCACAAGGAAAAAGAAAAAAGAGAGAATGAAAACAAAATCTTTAATTACCAACTTTTAGAGTTCTTAAGTAGATACAAAATCTTTTGAAAGACAGCTTCTTTCTCATCCAATTCTGTGGTTACAATCTCTGTCCAGACCCAGCAATATTTTACTTACATTATCACAACCTCCTGGAATACAAGGCCTCTGACTGCTTTGGATAGAGAACTAAACCCTAGAAAACATTCCATGAGGATATCTTATCAACTCACAGATTAAATCAAAGATGTCTAACAGAATCCTCAATCTCTTTCACATTTAGTTTATTCCAAAACTCTTTTAATCCTAAACAACCTTACTGGACAGGGCTATCTCTGGCAATTGGTCTACTGTCATAGCCTCAATAGCACCGAAAATACTGCATTGCTCATAATAAATACTGGATACATTTATATTAAATAAACATGTGAGTGCACAAACAAGTTTATATATTTTGTGACACATGTAGATAGAGATAAACACAGAGCTGGAAGAGTATAGATATAGTTCTGGAAGATGATGGATTCAGATGTAATCATGAATACAGCTACCACTACAGATGCTAAATGTACAGATGTTACAGATACAGATCACAATTTATATTTGTTCCTTACACTGGAAGGAAATTTTGAGATCTCAAAGTCAACTTTCCATAGAAAGTAGGAATTCCTTCTTCATATCCCTAACTTTGGCTTGAGCACATCTAATGACAGAGCGTGTGTCATTTCAAAACGACTGTTCCTTTGTGGGATAACTGAAATTTATAGAAAGTTAATCATTATAGTTAGGTTAAAAGCTGCTTCATATTTTCTATCCATTAGCCTTAGATCAATCATCTGAAGCTAAAATGTCTGTTCTTTTATAGGTGGAGGAAGGAAAAGGCAGTCTAGGAGAAAGAAAAGTATAAAAAAAGAGCGTGTTGTGCAGTGAAATAACCACTGGGTAAACTAATGATTAATAGGTTATGAACTAATTTGAGAAGGTGCTTTCTGAGAATAATGACAAGAAGGATATGTTTCATTAAGCTGGATGTGCCACTTTCTGGGCTCAGGATCTCACCTATAAAATAAAATGATTTAACTCGTCAAGGGTTATGAGCTCAAATGCTATCAAGAGGCAGAGAGGAAACATCAATGAACAAAACATAATAGGAAGATTTGGGGACTGTGTTGAACTGCAAAATACTGCCCCTCTAATGACATTCATATTCAATTTAGAAATCATCCTACCGAGAGCCCAAGTAGACACATCTACACCATCTGGCTCTCAGGCTGCTAGTTTTCTCCCTTGAACTGGAGGACTCTTCAACCCAGTTATCAGGTTCCTTCCACTTATAACCTCTACAGTTTTACAGTTAACTGACCCCTCACAATACTTGTCTTCCCTGAGCATCCTACTGTTTGCAGTTTACCTGCACTTGTGCTGGCTTTCGGAAGCATGGTGAAATTTGTATGTTATCTGTTCTTTTTTGCTTTTGTGCATTTCACCACTCTGACTCACTTCTAAGGGCATGTTATTCCCACCTTCTAGAAGTTCATTCCCACTGTCATATAAAAAACATTCATTCCTGCTTTTCCAAGAATATCTGTGTTTTGACAAGGAGTCCTAGGAAGACTCCACTTAACACAAAGGTATAAAGTCAGAATCATGATAATCCAGGCAAGACCCATAACAGCAGAGCGGGATGAATATTTGGGGGGTCAGGGTTTCAGTGTCCTGTAAACCCCACTGAGTATGTGGTTTTCCAGGTTTTTTTAATTGATACCAAATTAAAAAATGAGACATAACATTGTCCTACTGATCTCAAGCCTTTGATTAAGATGTAAGTATCTGCCAAAGTATCTGTGACTATTTTCGTACTTATTAGTTAAAAATAGTTGTGGAGTGCAGATAGTAACACTGGACTTTAGGGAATTAAAAGAGACAAGGCCCTTCTCTGCCCCTTGGCAGACTGACCTTTTGAAAAAAGACTTAATTTATTGGACACTAGTTACCTAATCCACAAAATAGACTGACGCACATCTTGCTTAATTCATAGACTTGCTGTGAGAATACAAATTGAGATACCATATTTCCTTTGTAAAATATAATTATTTAATGCAACATGTAATTAAAATTAATTTACTTGACCTCTGCTTCTGAGATGTAGTAGGCTGGAGATGCCAATGCTTCTACTGCAAAAGTAGAAAAAGAAGATGTATTGTTTTTAATGTTCCTAACAATATCAGAGAGCTGTGAAAACGACAAAGAGTAAACCAACTAAAATTCCAGGAAGACAGAAATATTATAAAAGTATCTTGTGGTAGTCTGGCATTTGCTGTTCTAAGTTCAGGCTAAGTATAGGATAGGATCGGTCCCAATCAGAGATCATTATCATGGAAAATAGAAACCAGAAAAGCATTTAGTAGTTGGACAATGCTAGATGACAAATTGGAAACTTGAGGAGACACAGATACACTGATGTTTTACCTCCCGGGACATTTGTTGAGCTCTGAGGCTGTGCAGATGGTTGTGGAGCTAGGCGTAAGCTCTGAAGAGGCAGATGAGATTTCCTGCAGTTTCTTAGAGCTTAGGAAGCACACATGCCAGGGGAGAGAACTGTCTAAAGCACATGATCAGTCTTTCCTTTAAGACTTTTGCAATTTCTTGAAGTTGCCTGGGAAAGGTGGCTTGGGAACTGGACTGGGAACTTTGAAAGCACAGAGCTGGGGCTCTTGCAGTCTTTTAGGACTGACTGAAGAGAGAAATAATTGACAGGCTTTCAATCAAAATATCATAGGACCATATTTGAAGAACAGGAGCAAGCAAGACATCAACTGAATTTTACTAACCCTGCAACCCACCCAGCTCCAGCCCAGTTCAACCTCTGACTGACTAAAGTGATGCTCTCCTTACTCCACTTCTATCTGCCTGCACTTTAGTGGAAGACAGAGCCATCTGAGCTCCTCTGGTTCTTTTAATTATCATGTACAGCATAAAATAAAAAATTACTAGATATATAAGAGCCAAGAACATATGACCAATTATCAACAGGAAAAAATAAAACAATAGATGCAGACTCACAGATTATTTCAATATTAGAGTTGGCAAATACTTTTAAATAACTGTGATAAACTTGTTTTTTAAGACAGCAATGTACACGATAGAAATGTATAGACATATTGACTGAAAAGCATGCACATTGATGTTTACAGCAGCATTGTTCATAATCATTAAAACTGGGAACTACCCAAGAAATAGTAGAATAGATAAATAAATCGTGGCATCTTCACATAATAAAACACATACAGCAATGAAAATGAACAATCTAAAACTCCTCATAATAATATAGATGAATCAATGTCAAGCAAAAGACGTCCGACTCAGAAGAATCCATTCTCTATGACTTGATTTATATAAAGTTAAAAAATGAAATTTAATCTATAATTGAGAAATAAGGAGATAGTGGTTTCCTTAGCTCCTCAGATGCTGGTAATGTTATATTTCTTGATGTAGGGACTGGATACTACAGTGAAAACTCTGAAAATGCATCAAGCTGCATGTACTCAGAATATGTGCACTTTTCTATATGCACTATGGTAAAGAATTTTTTTAGACTGAAAAATACATAAGTCAACTTACTTATTAAGTTCTACAAAAGTTCCCAAACTGAATATGTAGACACAACCTAATTACTCGGAGAATTTACTTACAGCCTAACTATGCTATGTAAAACAAATTCATCAGAAACAACAGTCCAAAGGCAATATTAGAGGTCTTTATCTGCCAAACCCAGCCATTTCTCCAAACCACTTTGCCATGGCTTCCTCTTACTTCTTTATTATTTGATTTAAAAAAAATAACTCTCAATTCTTCCTTTCCCAAAAATGTTTTCTTGTGCCGGGGCATTTAGTGTGTAGAGTAAGACACTCCTCTAAAACGCTTACAATCTTAAAGGATACCCCAGCCCATGGCCAACTGTGTTGCAGAAGATTTAGAAGGTAAATGGCAACACAAAGATGAATTTTTCTCCCAAGTATTTTAACTTAGTCATTTAGCCTGGCACAGTAATCCTCAACTAAAAGCCTCTAACTGAACATCATCCATTCATAACATCATGAAAGGCTTCTGTTATCCCACTTGTTGTTGGCTTGATCTGGATCTGCAAGAACTTGTTGCCAGTATGTCAGAAATTCCTTGTATCAGGGATATATAACCCTTTACAGGTTCAAAACTCACTTATTCACTTGTATATAACAATGTAGTTAAACCTGCAGTGCTTGCAAACTGCAGCAATTTAAATCAATTTTATTATATAGATAATCCACTAAAAAGATATAAACAAAAAATCATACTGGAGTGACAGCTGTCCTATAGATATTACCGTGCACTTGTTTTTCCAGAAAACGCTTTATACATTTCAGAAAGCTGTACTGTATCTTTAATTGAAAATATGTCTGTGCTTCCACAAAAACAGATACCCAAGAATCTTCTCAGACTTAATGAGTATATGAGCCATTTTTCATTACACTGCTCTAAAAACCATATTTTTAAAGTTGGTAACACTCTAGGGTAGAACAAAATGTAAATAAATGGAGAGTTGACTAGACTGCATCTAGTATTGTGGAATCTGCATTCTATTAGCAGTGTCACTGCCAGGATTTTTGTAATTAAAACTCTATTGACCCATCTCTTTTTCTTCCAAAACTGAGAAAGATTATTTACTAGGTCATAAATTTAAAGGTCATCAGATCTAAGACTGTGCAAATGAGCAGAGAACAGCCAGAAATTCCCTCAAAACAAGCATTTCTGTGATGAGATCAGAAGCACACAAACAAGAACAAGTACTGAGGACATGTTCCATATTTACAGTTTCATCATTACATAAAAATACTTTCTTTACATCCAAATTCAAGTTTGTGTTGAAGACCATCTTTGTAAATATGTAAATATAATTTACAAACACACCATAGTGCATCACTGTGTAATCTGTGGTGCTTCTTTTTTTCCCCCTGTCGTTTAGGAACTGAATGTCAAAATCATAGTGTTTCACTGTCGCTACTACAGGGACAAATCTGTGGAAAATACATTCCTTAATCTGTCTCTTATTAGCAGGGTCATTAGCAGATTTTATAAATAGCAGTTGTAGGCTTGTTTACCAATTACTTTTTTTCCTCTGTATATATAAAGATCATTTATCTGTGTCCTCAATATTAAAGTTTTCAAATGTCAAGCCTAAAAGTCAAGCCTCATTTGAAAAGAAAAGACACATATTGTAAAATCTTTCCTTATGTTTCAAAAGTTGAATTTTCCCTTGAGCTGGAAAAAAATTCCTATGGACTCTAGAGCAATCTTCAACACTTGACACTTCATAGAACTGGGGAAAATGCAAACGGCAAGGGTTAGATTATTTGTTGACTGTTTGTGAGTAATCTTTTTAACATTCGAAAAACATGTTGGACCACCTTCCAGGAAATGTCCTTTGGAAACAAGTCTAAGCTTAAAGATATATTTTTGCTACCAGCAAAGAAAACTTACTTCACCCTAACAGGGAAAGAAAGTTCCATATAGATCTCTAGGTTTCAGTTCACCTCAATTGATCACAACTTAAAATGTACTTTCCTTGTATGTCCACCATTGAGTTTGCATCTGGCTCTTCTACAAATTTTAAAATACAATAAAAAGTAATCTTGATTTATGTTCTGCCTGATTCATCCAGTGACAAAAATTAAGCAGATAATTTAAGACAAATTTTTTGAAATATCAGACTGAAATAAATTGTCTTTTTGGAACACATTCATTTGGGCTTATAAATCATATTTAACACAGTATTTTAAAATCCTTAAGACTGCAGGACTATCTTTGCAAGGAATGATTATACAATTTAATAATCTGTTATAACAAAAGTTAGTAGTAAGCAAATATAAGATATATTGAACATTTATTTTTAATTTCAGACAATGCAACAATTTATACGGCTTCTTTAAAGTGAGTTGCCAACTTTAAATGAATGGTGAGGTTTTTCACTGTTATTGTTGTGGTTTGAAGTAACAGGAATACAAAGTTCATGTTTAATGTTACAGTTAATAATTGATTTCTAACCCTAACATGAAATCTTTTTTTCTCTCTCTCTCTTTTCTCTGGTGTTCAACTTTTCTTTGGTTTTCAACTTTGAAGTGTTTGCTTTACAAAACTAAATAAAAATGCACAAGGCATCCTTCAAGTATTGACCCTCCGCCTGGCAGATTTCTTTTGTTCTACACAGGACAATCCGTTCTTATCCTTCATTAATTCTAATAAACTCAGACAGGTGGCTGGCCTTTTCAAAGGACTTGCTTTAAAAATATAACAAAACTTGTGTCAACACATATCAAATGAAGCAAAGAATGAAGCTACCTTTTGTTGAACTCAATTAGTGTGGGCAGCCAACCTTTATTATGCAGAAAAAGAAAAAAAAACATATTTTCTTCAATAGACAGTAAGATTTGACTTGAATTAACTTAGGGGTCAGCAAACTATGACTCACAGGCCAAATAAGGCCCACAGCTTGTTTTTATAAATAAAGTTTTATTGGAACACAGGCATGTTCATTCATTTACATATTGTCCAAGTCTGCTTTCCTTATACAATGGCATAGTTGAGTAGTTGTGACAGAGACCAAATGGCTTGCAAAGCCTAAAATATTTACTATTTGGACTTTTACAGAAAAAGTTTGCTAACTCCCGATCCAAGTATCTCGATTTTTTTTTTACTTCGTTTTTACCTCCATAGGAGTAGCTAAAAACATGGGAAAACAACCTTTTGGGCAGCCCAAAATAACATGGTTTCTGTTGAATTTCTGTGACTATTTTAAGATGCAGAAGCAAAGCATTTCAATCAGGACTTATTTTAATATGCAGAAATATCTATTGGACTCCAGTTTTGCTATAGCCTCAGAGAGCATATGAAAACACTCTGCCTGTAAATTGCATCTTACTCAGTTAAAGGCATTTGTTGGTTTGATAGGTGTGGGTTTTCTTTTTAATTGCTGCAGGAATTTGAATTGCAGGTGAATTAAAATTTAAAATTCTGATCATTTTGCAAACTTGTCACTATGCATGCTATAGGCAAGTTAACAGATTTAGTTATGCCAATGATTGCGAAAAGATACATTATTGCTGTATTATAATGCATAAACAGGTTTTATGTTCTTCTGCATAATATTAGAAACTCAAATTTATGGAGTCACAGAGCTGTGATCATCATCCAGTTTTTAAATAAGGAAGCAATTGGTGATTTATATCACACATAAAAATTTCCTTGTCAAGATGCTTGCTGATTCATGGCATATAATTTGGATAAACAATGCAAACTTTTGATAGTGTCATTAGGAATTATTTGCATTCAGGGTTTTTTTTTTTAAAGTGTTTTTTGTTGTTGCTAATCTCAGGTGGCATACTCTCTCAACAAATTCTAGTTGCTCAGAAAATCCATTTCAATAGTCTTTATGTCAGAACTTTTGAAATTAAAATATGTGCATGAAAATCTAGGCATTGTGCAGCAACAGCTGTTACATCATAATAAGACAACACACCAGAAGTTATGGCTCCCCTAATGAAAAACACAACTTCATCTATGAAGAAGTCTTGCCAAAAAAAAAAAAAAAATTTAACCTGGATCTGATCTAGCCTCTAGATCCAATTACCAATTTACTGGAAATGCAAAGAGTAAAGGAACTTGTTAAATCACACTATGGGGCTGCAACTCCCCAAATCTAGACTGGGGGAAACTCTGTAGGCTAAAGACCCAGTGTCTTAACCAAATAAATTTCAAGGAGAAATAGTGCGGTGAAGTGGAAACTACAGACTAATAAAGACGATCATATGAGGCAATTGCAATGTATTTACCTTATTTGGGTCCAGGCTCAAACAAACAATTAAAAATCTATTTTTGACATTGAAGAAATAATTACAAATTTGAGCCTGGGCTAGATATATAATGAAAGAATTATTGTTAATTTGTAAGTGCTATAGCAGTATGGTGGTTATGTTTTTTTTTTTCAAAGAATCCTCATTTTTAGAGACACATGCTGAAATTTGGAAGATGAAATAGATATGATGTTTAGGATTTCCTTCAAAATGATAATAAATAATTTAAAATTTTTTTTTAAATAAAGAGAAGGCTTCCCTGGTGGTGCAGTGGTTAAGAATCTGCCTGCTAATTCAGGGGACACGGGTTCCAGCCCCGGTCTGGGAAGATCCCACATGCCGCGGAGTAACTAAGCCCGTGAGCCACAACTACTGAGCCTGAGCTCTAGAGCCCGCGAGCCACAACTACTGAAGCCCGTGTGCCTAGAGCCCGTGCTCCGCAACAAGAGAAGCCACCACGATGAGAAGCCCGCGCACCACAACGAAGAGTAACCCCTGCTCGCCGCAACTAGAGAAAGCCCGCATGCAGCAATGAAGACGCAACACAGCCAAAAATAAATAAAATAAGTAAATTTAAAAATAAATAAATAGAGAAATATTAATTAAAAAAATTTTTAACATCTTTATTGGAGTATAATTGCTTTACAATGGTGTGTTAGTTTCTGCTTTATAACAAAGTGAATCAGTTATACATATACATATGTTCCCATATCTCTTCCCTCTTGCATCTCCCTCCCTCCCACCCTCCCTATCCCACCCATCTAGGTGGTCACAAAGCACTGAGCTGATCTCCCTGTGCTATGCGGTTGCTTCCCACTAGCTATCTATTTTACGTTTGGTAGTGCATATATGTCCATGCCACTCTCTCACTTTGTCACAGCTTACCCTTCCCCCTCCCCATATCCTCAAGTCCATTCTCTAGTAGGTCTGTGTCTTTATTCCCGTCTTACCACTAGGTTCTTCATGACCTTTTTTTTTTTTTTTCCTTAGATTCCTTAAAATTTTTAAATTTAAAAAATAATAAGAAAAAGGGTAAGGTGAAACAAGACTGTGATGAGATAATAAATGTTGATACTGGATGATGGGTATATTGGGGTTTATTATGCTGTGTCTACTTTTGTATATATTTAAAATTCCCACACTAAAAAGTTAAAAATATATGTAGGATACAATAGAAAATAAGATGCCTCTTTATGACTAATTTTACTAATTATTGGTGATAAATAAAAGTAAAAGATACAAGTAATTTATTTAGGTATAGGATTAATTCTGGTACCAGCTTACACAAAATATGATTCACGTCTGATTAGGGGTAAAAAATAGAGATTTTTAAAAAAACAAACCTGAACAGCTTTGTTTAATGAAGTTTGAGAAGTATAGGATTTGTGTTTACCTGTTTGTTCAGTATGATTTATGTTTTGTTCTTAAAACTCAAAATCCTTCACACTATTCTACATAAATCTGATTCAGATAACTTATCCCGGGTCTACCATATGTTTAGGCAGTTTAGCTTCAGTTCAGTGGCACCGAGTTCCGTGTCTTCTTCTCCGTTTCTTTCAGGAGAGATGTAGGATTTCTCTGCCAGAGATTGATTCAGGAAACACCCGCAGAGAACACTCGTGTAGTTCTATGCTTAAACCCTTCCGTTTATTCTCAAACCTACCAAACTTGTATCTCCACTCCTCTTTCAGGCTGCTCGTTAAATCTCACCTCCTATGTGAAGCTCACTGCCCTCTCCCCCAGTAAACGTTTCGGGGAGTGCTACTGCATACACCTGCAGGCTGAGCTAAATCGGTAAGGCGCACACACACACTCATTATAAGAAATATGTTGGCATCGATAATTCAGTTCAGATCTAATAAAGTCAACTACACTGAAGAGATAGGCTTTTTAATTCTTTCAGAACGTTTGTATTATGACAGATTTGACACATATGAGAGTAAACAGAAGCCTTTTCCCCATGTTCTAAAACCTAATTAGCAAGGATATAGTTCTTGTGCCTTTTTCTTCAAATTTTGTTTTCCCCCTGCAAGCATAACTTTGGGACTTTTCTACTAATCTTCTTAGCCATAACTTTTACGGTTTAAGTTTTAAATGTTTTTCTAGAAAATAAAACCACATGAGTTAATAAAAGCAAAAATCTGAAATTTCTGTGTCAGAGGCAATAAGCAGCTGGGTAGCCATCTGCTGCTCTCCATCACCTCTGACACCAGCGGAGTCTCAGCCCTTATTATCTCTTGCCTAGACGTTCACAATGGCTTCTGAAGTAGGTCTTCTACCTGTGGTAATTCTCGACCCTGAGCCATCCTCCCCAGTGCTACTGGAGTGGTTGATAATTTTCCCAGTTTAGAATCTGTCATTGTCTCTCCATCACTTACAGTGGTACCTCTGCTCATAGCTACTCAGCCTCATCCCTCATCATCCCTCTTCCAGACTCTACTTGTTATGTATCCTCTCTTCCACCAAGCCTGCCCCAAGGATGCCACACTGTTTTTCACCTCCCGGAAGGCCCAGATCACTCTCTCTCCCTGGAATACAAGACACACACACACACACACACATACACACACACACACACACACACACACACTGCAAACACACAGGGTCGGCTTCACAAACACATAGTAATCCTTTAATTCCTAGCTTAGAAATAACATCCTCTAGTCCGGGAAATCTTTACTGTCATCCACACACCATCACTTCCTACACTGGTGATATATCACACTACATGGTAATTTATTTGTTAAATGTCAGCCTGCTATTTTATAAGCTCCTTTAACTCTAGCAACTGTATTTACTTTTATATCTCAAGCCCCTAGTCTGGCGTGTGGTACACAGTAAACCTTCAGCAAGTGTTTATTGAATGAATAAACGAATAATTTGAATGCTGTGGTCTAGCTAGTAAATCTCTGGCTAATATCTTCTGTAATAATTCAGTCAGTTATTTGATAGATGTTTAGCATTTTGTGTAAGACACCATGCCAGACACTGTTGCAGGTTACAAAACTGAATGAAGTATAGTCAAGTCCCTGTGCATTGGGACAGAAGATGTACGCATGTCACTCATTCAAAACAGAATATTTATTTTTATTAAAAAATAAGCACTTTTTTGTGTAAATTAGTGGAGGAATGGCAAGGAGGTTCAACTCTTTTTTTTAACTAATGAATTTATTTATTTTTATTATTTAAAAAAATTTTTTTTCAAATTTTTGGCTACGTTGGGTCTTCGTTGCTGTGCACGGGCTTTCTCTAGTTGCGGCGGGTGGGGCTACTCTTCGTTGTGGTGCGTGGGCTTCTCATCACGGCAGCTTCTCTTGTTGCAGAGCACAGGGTCTAGGCACGCGGGCTTCAGTAACTGTGGCACGCGGGCTCAGTAGTTGTGGCTCGTGGGCTCTAGAGCACAGGCTCAGTAGTTGTGGCACACAGGCTTAGTTGCTCTGCAGCATTTGGAATCTACCTGGATCAGGGCTCGAACCCATGTGCCCTGCATTGGCAGGCGTATTCTTAACCACTGTGCCACCAGGGAAGTCCCAAACTCTTTAGTGAGATGGCAAAGATTTAATCAAATTAGTTGTTCAAAAGTACTTGAATAATGTTCATATTTTTAATGAAGTTTTTACTACTTTTTACTACCCTTTTAGCTAATGTTCAAAAACATCTTTCTTGTAGCTTAGAAATATTCAATATAAAGCTTAAAATATCATAAAGATGTTGTAGCCTAGCTACCTTATTTTAAAAGGAAAAAAAAGAACTAGATCTCAGGGCCTCTTTCTTCCATTCTGCAACTCTTTCCACAATGATAAACTGTCTTGAATTTTAAAAGTCCGTTCTATATATATTTTTTTTAATTTTTAATTTTTAATTAATTAAATAATTAATTATTTATTTTTGGCTGTGTTTGGTCTTCGTTTCTGTGCGAGGACTTTCTCTAGTTGCGGTGAGCGGGGGCCACTCTTCATTGAGGTGCGCGGGCCTGTCACTATCGCGGCCTCTCTTGTTGCGGAGCACGGGCTCCAGACGCGCAGGCTCAGTAGTTGTGGCTCACGGGCCCAGTTGCTCTGCGGCATGTGGGATCTTCCCAGACCAGGGCTCAAACCCGTGTCCCTTGCATTGGCAGGCAGATTCTCAACCCCTGCGCCACTAGGGAAGTCCCCGTTCTATATATTTTGCTATTTGATTTGTGGTAACTCAAGACACAGACCCTAAAATGTGATAGAAAATAAAATGAAAGACAAAATTTTGCCTGTATCTAGGAGTGTAGAGAATTATTTTAAATTCATTTCAAAATTTGCTTCTCTGTATTGCTATCTTTTAAGTATTATTTATAGATAAAAATTAAAATGAATACCAAATTATATATGACAACTCCTACAATAAAATAACTATTTTAAGTGTGGATAATATGTGATGTTTTATTTGTTTCTTTATGGACTTTTAAGCATTTGGCAAATTATAGGCTCATCTTGACAGAAAATAATGTATGATTTTATATAATACAACTTTGTATAGTTTGTACTGGTAAATAAAACTGATATAAACAAAATTTTGTCAACGATTCAAAGGTATTATTTAGTGCCTTTCATGTTTATGGCATAGATATATATAAACAAAATAATCTTTTTATCTTTTAATACCTATGCAAGAATTGAGATTAGATAGCCCTCTTCTGCCTGTCATATTTAAGGGTTACATTTTATATTTGAAAACAACATTCTTTACCCAGACTTTATAAATTTATTCTATTTTGTTCATATCAGAGTCTTTTCCCATAACTAGCATTTGTCAAAACTGTGTATTGTATCTGTTTTATTGTGCATTACACTAAACATCTAGGTGGAGAAATGATCTAACAACACCTTAATGGAACATCTGGGACTAAAAATCACCATTTATCTTTCTGCAGATGGTTAGATTTACCAAGTGATCTTCTGATGAAAATTGTAGAGAAAAATATATCCTCAATTCATCATAAACCACAACTCAAACCTTGTGATGCAGTCCTTCAACTCCTATTCAGATAATTATTTAAAAATTGGAAGGTGTTCAAAACATCTCTCAAGCTTTGTCAAATCCAGGCTCAAGCAAAAGTGTTTATAAATCACACCTTGAGATGATATGAGGTGAAATGAGAACTACAAGACAAAACAAATCAGATAGGCTTCTTCCCTTGGAGTCTGACCCAAGTGGTGACTCTCTGCAGGGTGAGTATGAAAGTACTAAAGCCATGATGCATGACCAGGTGTATTGAGGGTAAATGTTGGATAAAAGATAAGGGTCAAGTAGAAACTTGACAAGTGATGCCTTATCACCTATTTGACCTGAAAAATCATCTGTCATATTCTTGAAAGCATTTCTAATTTCTGTTGCCAAGTGTGTTCCCTTTCAGAGAAATCTGGAACTAAATATCACGATTCAGTTATAGGTTTTGTCTACAGTCGTGCTTGCCAGACTTTGAATTTCATAGATCAATAAAATTTCAAATATGAATGTGGGGATTAATGTAGAGTTAACAACCATTAAAAACTTTTGTCAGGTAAGAACATTTTTTTAAAGGAAAAGGAAAAATCATTATGATGAGAATCATATCTCAAAAAAAAAAAAAAAAGAAACTTCTAACCAAAATGGTAGGAAGGGCACAATATCAGAATAAAGAAAAATCTTTCAAGATAAAAAATAATAACTTGATTTAAAATCTACTATATTATACCAATTTTTCTCACTTCAGGAAAGACTGGTGAAGTCCTCAACTCATTAAGTACAGATCTTCCTTGACTTACAGTGGGGTTACATCCCAACAGATCCATCATCCATTGTAAGTTGAAAATATTGTAGGTCGAAAATCATTTAACACACCTAATCTACTGAACATCATGGCTTAGTTTAGCCTGGATTAATGTGCTGCAGGAGACTTCCATGACCCTCTGTTGAGCAAAATCATCTAACACAAAGCCTATTTTATAATAAAGTACTGAATATCTCATGTAATTTATTAAATACTGTACTGAAAGTGAAAAACAGACTGGTTGTCTGCACAAAATGGTTTTAGGTGTATCAGTTGTTTACCCTGGTGATCAAGCAGCTGCTGCAGTCACCCAGCATCACGACAGAGGATGGTATTGCATATTGCTCGTTGGAGGAATGATCAAAATTCAAAATTTGAAGTAAAGCTTCTATTGCGTGTATTACTTTCACACCATCGTAAAGTCAAAAAATTGTAAGATGAGCCATCATAAGTTGGGGTAGTTAGGAACCACTGAAGGAAGGGAGGAAAGACCAAAAGGATTCAAGGAATTTAACAGAGTACAAAAGTGGGCCAATAATATCTTATTTTTGAAAACACTTATTCTCTAGAATTAAGAGCTACTTTCTTATTCACAGGTCTCCCCACTGGTACAGAGCTAGGTAGGTAGTACAACCAGCTCACTGGACTCTAATGAAACCCTCACAATTCAAGTCTTAAAGGAACTGTAGAAATTTCTGAGTATATTGTAGTATTTATGCTAAAGTGTTGCTCATTTTCTTGGCAAATAGTAAAACAGGACCTAAGATGTTTGGGGCTTAATAATGCTATTGCTTTCTTTGAAGGGCTCCTAGGAAAGACTTTTTAAATGGCCTTCCTAAGATATATTGAGAAGAAAACTGCTGACTTTATGTACCACTTGACTGAAGAGCATCAGGAATCTTCTTCTCCTAGGGTCTACCCAGCTGATGTTCTTTCAGCACCTACAATGTCACATACGAAGCAAGTGCCAGGTCCTAGGCACTGTTGATACAAAGATGAGTCCTGATCTATAGGTAACTCAAAGCCAGATATGTACACTGGAGTCATAGAGACTCAGAGTGAAAAAAAATAGCTTCATTATGGGTATTCCTTAATAATTCTGCAAAACAGTACAGAAGCTTACCCTTAGGATTTTAGTCCCCAAACTATTTTAATGTTGGTTGTTACTGCAGGGTCCCTAAATCATCTTATTAGTTGATAATAAGAACAGTAACAACTGTTACCCTGTATGAAAAACAATAAACCCAAGGGAAGAAATGTTGATGGTATAGCATGATTAAAAAATCTTTGGAGGGACTTCCCTGGTGGCACAGTGGTTAGGAATTCACCTGACAATGCAGGGAACACAGGTTCGAGCCCTGGTCCGGGAAGGTCCCACATGCCGCAGAGCAACTAAGCCCGTGCGACACAACTACTGAGCCTGTGCTCTAGAGCTCATGAGCCACAACTACTGAAGCTTGCGCGCATAGAGCCCATGCTCCGCAACAAAGAGAAGCCACTGCAAAGAGAAGCCCGCTCACCGCAACTAGAGAAAGCCCACGTTCAGCAACGAAGACCCAACGCAGCCAAAAATAAATAAATAAATAAGTTTATTTTTAAAAAAAATCTTTAGGGCTTCCCTGGTGGCGCAGTGGTTGAGAGTCCGCCTGCTAATGCAGGGGACACAGGTTCGAGCCCTGGTCTGGGAAGATCCCACATGCCGCGGAGCAACTGGGCCCGTGAGCCACAACTACTGAGCCTGCGCGTCTGGAGCCTGTGCTCTGCAACAAAAGAAGGCCGCGATAGTGAGAGGCCCGCGCACCGTGATGAAGAGTGGCCCCCGCTTGCCACAACTAGAGGAAACCCTTGCACAGAAACGAAGACCCAACACAGCCAAAAATAAATAAATAAATAAATAAATTTATTTTTAATAAAAAGAAAAAGATTTCCCATAAAAATAAAAAATCTTTGGACTATTTAGATAATGCTCCTCCTGTACTGTGTTTTTCTAAATTTTGAAAGTTTCCCTCTCTTATTATACCAGTTTTTAGCAATGTACAGTTTAGGGGAGTAGTATGATCTGTATGGAGACATCAAGATGTCAACATAAGGGCTGTGAACACAGCCAAATAGCCTCAAAGAATAATATGACCGAAGTACCACTAAAAATTTACAAGTCATATACACGTAGTCATATATTGTACGTGAAAGAACAAATCCTATACACTATCATTAGTAAATTATTGATAGCTAATTCAATAAATAATTCTTGAATTTTGGAGAACCATCATGTATAAATGTTAAGTACTTGTTAATAAGAGATCTGCCTTCACATCAAAACACTTCTGAGTTAATGGTAGCTATTACATTCCATATATAATGTGACTCTCTTGAGAACACTTTGGCAGAAATAGTACCATTCAAATGTACTTAGCACACTTTTTGTCCTTCACACATCCTCTGTTAAGAAATAAATTATTGTGCTAAAGAAAGGAGTTTGAGATATTAAATTAACAGATATAAGGTAAGCACTTCAGTTGGAAATGCCATCTTTGGAGTTATATCCTTTATAAATTGTTAGTGGAAGTTCTGAAAAATCAATTTTAACCTTGTACAGGAACTAAAAGCAAAATAATCGTGAAGTGTGCGGAGACAAAAAGGGACCATAAGCCAAAGAATAGAAAAATGTGGACTTTAGAGGGTAAAACCAATAAATCCTGGATATATTGGTCCAATTTCAATAGTAAATCAGCTTTTGATTATTTTATACTCTATGTACTTTTCTACCATTATTAAAACAATAAATAACATCCAAGAAGAGAAGCAAAACTTTTTGTCTAAAAAATATTCAATTTTATTAAGGGAAGAAATCTTGTTATTTTGAAAATGCAGACAACTATTTGGCCCAAATGAACATACAGTGTTTGATGCTTGCAAGTCACGTAGTCTTCAAAGAAGAATTTAGTTATTTTATGAGAAATTAATGTTCCATTGGTCCTCCCTTATTTTTCTACAGACAAACCATATGTTGAAGTCATATCATGAGTTGAAGATTGAATTTAGTCAGGCAAATCTGGACTCCCATCTCCGAACCTCAGCTTCTTCCCCCAAATAATTAGAACAATGATCCTCACTTCACAGAATTGATCTGAAGATTAAATGAGATAATGTATTTGAATGCTATCAAATTCAAATGTGCAGAAAGACATCTCGCAACCCATCCTCATTAGGGATGCCCTTACTAATAGGACACGAATAGCTGAAGTCAGCTGATCAAAGCCTCTTCTCCCTTTGAGAGTGATTAGCTGGCTCTGCCATCACTTGCTTCTTTTACTTCCATTTTTCTAGGCCTCCAATATCATTGCTACTCTTCCCTAAATACGCTAACACCCTTAACAGAGTTACAGTCTCACAGGCCCAAAAGTCATTCTCCTTTCTCTCTGTAATAAGAGATGATCAATTAAGGAACTGATCTTAGTTTAACTTCCTAGAGGGCAAGTTTTTTCTCCATTTCAAGTTGAAAGGGGTACGCCACCAAGAGTAGTCAAACATGAATGTCTACAAAATACGGTCATTTTCACTTTTCACATTTTTGATATTAGTGAAGTATGAAACCCAGTTTAAACCTAAGTTAGGTTAAACCTAGGATTTGACATGTCTGGACGTATCTGGAAGACTAGTCAGGTCAACCTAGCAGGGGTCTATTTAAATGACAGGTGGGAAGGTTCCTTGAAATATACTCATCTTAAGGGAAGACATATTCAAAATACACACTTTTAGTGAAAGGATAGCAGAGTGGATTGCAGAGGTGATTCTGAGCACAAGGTAGTTTCTGTCACTTACATGTTCTTTGGTACAAGTTCAACCATACTTAAGTTCTAGGAAAAGGAGCTGCAATAAAACAGTGAAAAAACCCCAAAAGACCCATTTATTACAATCCCATTAAGAATAAAAGCACTACTAGACAGTACTACTTTATCATTTCGGCAAGAGTGTAGCTCAATTTGGAGTGTCAGAATTATGAACTCAGGGAACTGAGACCTGGTCCAGTGGTAGCTGGACCACCACTGCCAAGAAGTCCAGGAGAGTCTTTCAGGCAGAGGCCTCTTAGGCAGGGCCCCGCAGGCAGTTCCCCTTAGCAGAATTAATCACAACAAAGAGGAAGAAAAAAGTTAAAACAGCCTATTTTATTTCCCCATAGAGCATCCCCAAAGGAATCTCAAAACTCTTTGGGGGTAGAATTTGAGCTGGTTGGGATAATCATAGAGGAAGGCTAGGGTGTCAGGGAAACTCTGCCTTATTTCTGCTCTAGGAACCTTGTCTTTACACCCAGGCAGTTGTGAAAGAGGTAGATATAGATTATATTAGCGTAAAATTTCAAATCGTTTCTGCCATTAAACTCAGCTTTTAAAATTATTCTCTGGTCCTTCATTATATCTTGGACATAGAGAAGGAATCTTCTGATAATTCTATCAAGGAGGAATATTTTACAGTCCAACCAACAAACCAAGTTAAAAGACTAGAATACAGTTCTCCATTCTTTCAAACTACCAGTTGTTAAGAACATGGACACTGGAAATAAAATGCATGGGTTCAAATGCCAGCTGAAACTCTTACTGCCGTGTAGCCCCAAACACGTTTTTTATCTTCCTGTTTCTCACTGTCTTCACTGTCCTAAATAAAGATATTATAATAATTGTAAGTACTTTACGGTGCTGTTGTGAAAATTAAAAGGGTTAATACATTTAAAGTACTTAGAAAAATGCCAGGCATCTATTTAAATTCAGCTGAACAAAAATTAGTTAAGGGAATTCCCTGGTGGTCCAGTGGTTAGGACTCCAAGCTCTCACTACCCAGGGCTGGGTTCGATCCCTGATCAGGTAACTAAAATCCCACAAGCCATGCAGTGCGGCCAAACACACACACACACACACACACACAAACTGCCAAAAAGTTATCTTGGGAATCTCTAACAATGAAGATATTTTTTAAAAAATTAGTTAACAAATGACTAAATATATATTTACCTCACAAATATTTATTGAGTGCACATATGAGTATAATGGGCACATTTGAAACTGGGGACACAGGAAAGAACAAAACACACAAAATTGCCTTCTTCAAGTAGCTTATATTCTAAACCCATAATCAATAGCTAAATACTCCACTGTATCATAATTAAATACTTCCAACCAACAGGCATCCAGGGTTCACAGTTTCTCATGTTCCAAATAGTGTTACTAATAATCAAAATTTTTGCCCACATTTTGAGTACATTTTTAGAATGAATATCCAAAATATTGGGTCAAAAGTTTCCAACATTATATTTTAAGGACTATATGCCTGGTTCTTCAAAATAATTCAACTAGCACCTGTAAAATGTAAATATATGTAAATATACCTTTCAAGACATAGTAAAAAAGTTTAGTGAAAACATGGTTAAACCACGTTGGAAATCTGATAAAATGATGATTGCTACCACTCTGATTCTGACTGTGTTGATAATAAATTTAGCCTTTGGAAAAATATAAAAACCATAGACCTATATTAAGATAATATAGTTTGGTTATATCCTACCCAAAGAATAGCTCTGCAAAGCAAAATATTTTTTAGAAGGTGAATTTCATCCAGAAGTTATGAACTTGTTTCGAGGATAGGAAAATCTGTGAATTTTTTCCCATTCAGATACACTTAAAAGCTTCAAGAAATAATGTTTTGAAGCATGAACAGACCATATCAAGATAATTTTCAGTGTCTTATTCAATAACCAACAACAGCTCAGATTGCAGAATACCATACATTCACGGTTAGAAAACCAATAGTATTAAATCATGCAGAAATGGAGTCATTTGAGCAATTATTTCCCACTTGGAGTAGGTTATCACCTCACTTTCTTGAACTTTTATAGGACAATTTTGATAAGCATAGTTTTATTTAAAAGTATATTGACTATCAAATATTAAAAAAATTCATTTGAAGACTATTTCTGCTTGCAACTCTGTACTGTAAAGGCATAGTCCATTGATTTATCTGATATCCCTGATTTTAGAGGCAGCAAGTTTGCTCTCCAGAAAACACGTGCTTCCATTTGGGGAGGACAATGGAAACTATAGAATCTGGTGTTTCCTTTGTTAAGAACACAGAACTAAATTTAGGACTTAACTGCTATAATAAACACACCCTACACCAGATGTATCTACTTCTTCTTTCTGTTTAACTAAACTAAGTTCTTTTTTGTTTTCTGTTTTTAATTGTCCTGCTTATTACATTTTTGCATATTCAAATCAGTATCAAATCTGTGTTGGAAGAAACTGAGCTCAGAAGTCATCCATAAATAGGGTGTATTAAAACCAATTAAGATTCTTCCCCCAATTCACAAATCAGTGACAGGTACTTCAGCATCATTCCCAGTCCCCGCATGGTGCAAGTTCAACTAAACATGGCATGAGAAAGGGTCTGAGAACCATTTTGCCACTAGGTACACAAGAACCGTAACCTGGCTTCAGCGTGCAACTACATAGTAGAAAACACTTGGGAAAGGAATTAATCTCTGTATATGGATATAACTTGAATCCAAGAACTACTGTCAAAAAAAACCAGTTCACTCTTTAAAATAGTGATTGCTCCCACTGAACTGGTAATTTAAAAAGAATACCCCCGGTTGGCTAGGGTGCAGGAATTCTTATATACCTCTGATGATAGTGTCAATGGGTACAACCCTTCAAAAGGCAGCATATCTAGTGGTTAGCAACAAGAGAGTGGAGTCGGGAAGACCTAAATCCCAGTTATGCTTTTCTTACTTACTGGTTGTGTGACCTTGGCCAATTTTTTAAGTCCTTTAAGCCTCATTTTTTTTTACCATCTTTAAAATGGGTATAATGATAAAATTAAATTAGTCATGTTGTAGTGAAGATTGAGATACAGTGCCTGGCACACTGTAAGCATTTATGTGTTTGATTTCATTATTATTATTACTTCTTAATATTGAGATTTGGCAATACAAACAAAGCCTTTAGATTAAACATTAGCTTCTGATTGTGAAATTCCACTTTTTGGAATTCAGTCTAAGGAAATAATTAAGGCCACCCACAATGTTTTAGTTGCCAGGATATCTCAGAATTCGAGTCATAAATCTCAACATCAGTTGTATGTGTGTGTTGAGTCTTGAAACTAGAGCAAGAAGGTACAAACTGAGTCTATAGTGACTCCAGTACTTATCTGCTGATAATTAACCTTTTTATGGTTCTTTCAAAGTGAAATAAAGAATTAAAATTTTGGATTATTGTATGAGAATGATTCTATCCGGAATAGCAATCTTGAAATTTAGGGGAAAAAACTGAGAAAATAATCTTCAATTTGAAAGTTTCCCTGAAGCTTTAAGTTTGGGGTTTTTTTTTCTCATCTCCAGTGAAGAAATGCTTTTAGCTGACAATAGCTAATTAATAACAAGATTAGCTCCAGGGCAGTGTTTACTTCGTATGATTCCCTAAACCCCCTGCATTAAAATCCACTGGTTTGTTTGTTAAACATGCAGATTCCTGTGTCCATCCTAGCCTGCTAAATCAGAAGCCTGGACAGGGGCTTGGAAATCCGCACATTTTAAAAGCACCCAGAGGTTAAACAGGCTGAAGCTTTGGTTCCGGTCCCCTTGGAGAGGCGGAGCATTTTATTTCCAGTGTCCATGTTCTCAACAACTGGTAGTTTGAAAGAATGGAGAACTGTATTCCAGTCTTTTAACTTGGTTTGTTGGTTGGACTGTAAAATATTCCTCCTTGACAGAATTATCAGAAGATTCCTTCTCTATGTCCAAGATATAATGAAGGACCAGAGAATAATTTTTAAAAGCTGAGTTTAATGGCGGAAACGATTTGAAATAATACGTTAATATAATCTATATCTACCTCTTTCACAACTGCCTCTTCCATCTAGGAGAGGAATTACAGATCTTCTCCAGTGGAAAGATTCAAGGTCATCTCCTGTCAGGGCATTATTTGAAAAGACAAACATAGAAATAAATGACTTTTTAAAGGAAAATGGAAAAATACAGTTTTTATTGCACTTTTCTGACTTCAGATCATTTTAAACATTGCCATTTGTGCTCACATATGTTTCTGTACATGTACATTTACAGGATTCTATCGATGGGTTTTTCTTTAAAAGTTTCATCTGTAAAGAATGTACATATAAGCATTCCATCCTTTGAGGGGCACTTTCTTATAAACTCTTATATCCCTAACAAAAAATAACAGCTGTCCAGCCAAGCTCTGGCAAAGGGTTTCATTTTTCTCTCTCTGCTCTCTTCGTTGATGGAAGCCTTAAATTTATTGTCACAGATGAATGCAGTTGAAAGACTGGCTTTCAAAAGGCAAATATGGTCCACTCTATGGCAACCATTCTATAGAGCAGAAGGAATTCCCTCTGCATTCTTTCTACATTGTGGATTGTTTCTCATTTAGGTTGCTTGAGATGAAAATAAAGAATTTGATCATTCATTTTTAACTTTTATACCATCATTTCAAGCAATTCAATTGAAAAAAAAAAGATCAACATCCTAGTAACCTAGATTCTATGGTTATGGACCTATTAACACGAGGTAGCTCTTTTGCTTTGGAGATTTCCACACATAATGTCATGGACATCAGGGTTTAAAGATGACAATGGTTAAAGGAAATGACTGATGGATGAAAGAAAAGGAGGTAGCAGTTCCAACTGATATGAAATTTCTTAATTGGCCAAAGATTTATATATGTGTATTTGTATTCAATTCATATATGTTAACTATATGTGCATATCTTTGTCTATACAGTAGGATATGCATACATATTATACTATATAATTATTAGGCATATATGTTAAGAGAGATTTGTATTAATGACAAAAATAAAAATTTACTTTAATGTAAACTGGAGATTTAGGTGTTTTTTTTTTCTGTATTCCAATATCCAAAATCTGAGTCTAATATGTAAAATCTGAAACCATGTATTTTTTATTTATCTTGGTCTACCTGGTACCAACCAGTCCCACCCATGCCAACCTATCTCCCGTCTTCCCCACTCACACACATATATACACAAATTCTCCACTCATAAAAAGGCAAAGTCTTCTGATATAATTTCTCAGCAACTGAGATTTCCTCTCTCCACTATAAGCTGTCATATCTAGAGGCCCCAAGGCTGAGATTCCTTGTGCTTTTTAAAGGACTATAAGTTCTCTACCCAGTGTCTGCCTGTCTATCACACAACAGAGGCATCCTTGGAGCATGGAAGAGTGAGAAATCCTGGCCGGGGGTCAAGGAGATAGAAAGAGGAGAAGAACACCAGGAGAGTGTTCTCCTGGCCTTTGAGAATCTTGAGGCATAGAGAAGGGGGTGGGAGAGCCGGATTGGAGAAGCAAGGAGAGGACAGTCTATAGGCATAGCTTAAAAATAATAGCCAAAGCTGGCAGACATGTCCAGAACCCTTAGCACTAAACCCCCAGAGACCATCCTCTTTAGTCAAGTGGGGAGTCTGGGGAGGGAACTTTATCATACTTTCTTACCCAATCTTCCCAGCATTCTTTGAAAAGTTGTTTTCAAAGTCACTACTGTCTCAATAACCTGCAGTTCATATTTGCAGATTTAAAAGTAAATGAATCTATTGTTCAATTTGAAATTTAAGGTGTTTTTAAAGCCTAGAAAATCACACTTTGGCAAAAACTCATTTTTTTACAAGGAGCAAATAACTAATTAGAGCTTGTCTTATTTTAATTGAGAGAAATTTCGGTAGCTAAGCATAAAATAGGAGCTGAAATAGGAGCCAGGAAGCCACTGGAGGTAAGGAAATAGAAGGGGCAGGCCACAGGCATCTGACACTGTCTCCACTCAGCTACTTCATAGTTTTCCCGAGGACCCGCCTATCTCTCTATTGATGGAATTGAAGATACATACAATCACTTTCGGTATCTAACATTCTACATGGGTGGGAACCAAGTGTGTCGGCCTGCACTCTGCCTGGCTTTGCCTGAGAGTGGCAGATTCCTCTACCCTGCTGGGTCAGTACTGCCTACAAATTCATGAAATCTGCAACAACATTCGCATTTCTGCACATAGAACAAGACGCTATTACATTATTCATTTGGAAACTCTATCTCACAGCTCTAGACTCCCTTTGAAATCACCTTCTCAACTTACCTCCGTTCCTCCAGCCACCAACTTTACTATTGAATATTTCCTCAGTCTCAAAACAGGAGTTCCGTCTTGGGCTTCTCACTTTGCCCATTCTTCTGGGACCATCTCATCCCTTCCCATGGCTTCCATTATGATCTTTCTATCCAAAGCATCCTGACCTAAGTCTTCTTCTTGGAGCTCCCTCCTGGGTTCTAGACCTTAATATTGAACTGTGCACTAGACAACCCCTCTTGAATATCCAGACATAACTCATTATTGTTTACCCTCCCCATCTCAGCACACGACACCATAACTATTTTCCTGGATCAGCAACCTGGGGACCTCCCTGGGCTTTTCATTTTTTTTCACACAAGTCCCCTCTCCCTTCCATACATCACATCTAAAGCAATCACTTAGTTCAGTCAACCCAAAGAAGTCTATGACTCTTCACTCCCCTGCTTCCAGCCTAGTCCAGGCTAACATCACCTCTTTCCTCTGTTGGAGAAAAATGATGTCTCCATATTCCCTTCCATCCTCTTTAGCTCCCATGGGAAAAATCCAGAATGTTCTAAAAATGCAAAACTCATGAAGCCAATTCACCATTAAAGTATGTTAATAATTTTCAGGGCTCATGGATTCAAATCTAAAAGTCTAAATGTTGCATGAAAGTCTGCTTATCTTTCTCGACTTGATAAAGAGTTATACTCCTCTCTTTCTGCCAGCATTAGTTTCAACTTATTCTTCTTTACATGCTTTAAAGTATCAAGCTCCCACTCATCTCAATGCTGACCTTCATTCCAGGTTTTTCTTTCAGCTTGAACTTGACTTCACCCCAACCCTTGTTTTGGCCTTGCCACTTCTTCTTAGTACTAGTAATAATATTACTTCTAAAGATTGGCCTGGAACTATATTCAATACCTTGTAATAACCTATAGTGGAAAAGAATCTGAAAAAGAATATATATATATATATATAACTGAATATACATATATATGTGTATATATATATATCTATCTATATATCTATCTATATATATATATATCTGAATCACTTTGCTGTACACTTGAAGCTAACAGTACGTTGTAAATTACCTATACTTCAATTTTTTTAAAAATGGTTTAAAAAAAAAAAGAAGATTGGCCTTCCCCAGCTTTCAAGCTAGTTAGATCCCTGTGGCAGACATGGTTAATTTCCTATAATGAATTCACTCAACTCATCTTTCATAATAACACACCTGGATTGTGTTCTGTGCAGCAATGTGACCAGCAAAAATACCTTCTGTTTAGAAGTGGTCATGTGACCCAGTTCTGACCATTAAGAGTTCATCAGAAGTCTCCTAGGGAGGCTTACAAAAAGCTTTGTTTAAAGAAACTCTGATGACAGGTGTCTTTGCCTTTTGCACTTTGCGTGGGTCTTTCCCTCTCCTTTCTGCTTGGACTCATGGGTGATGTCACAGTACAAGGTAAAACCAACATTTTAGGACCATGAGGAAAAAACTCACATTATGATGGTGGGACAGGAAAATAAATGGAACTTGAATACTTTATGATCTCTCTAGACTCTGATATATCAGGGTGGAAAACTTCTTACTTTTTTAAGCCTCGTGTTTTGTTCACTACTATCTACCTCATACAATGCCACAGACACAATGTAGGAACAATAACGATGGAATGAATAAGTAATTGAGAAGAAAAAGAGGATGCAGCAGTTCCTGGGGGCAGTGCATATGAGCTCCTCCTAGACTAAATCTCTTCAGTCCTTTTAAAGGTTTTAAATTTTCAAGGTTCTGTGGAACCTTAAGTGTAAATACCTGGATATGGGTATCAAATATTCTCTCACTGATCATTCATCTGATTTGAAACCCTAAAACCTTAGTTAAAATTTAGACTTTATATGGGTAGGGAAGTAAGTCATTAATATGAATGCTCAAATTAGTTTATCAGGTCATCTATTTATAATTTGCTTCATTGTACCTGTGGAGAATAGGACCAGGACCCGAGATAAATGTTCACGGGAAAAAGGAAGCAAATTGGAGATAATGAGAAGGGGGTGTCAAAACACAGTCTGACTCCTGTACCAATATGTGTTGTCCAAAAATAAAGATGTTTTCTTACTTCGTACAGGACAGCTCTCCAAGGATCACCGCGTATAATCTTTTATCTCCTTTACATTTGAAACATTTGTTCCACTGGCACAGTCACCAGAGGAATGATACCATTTCTACCCACTGAGAGAGAGCTATATAACTACATTAAAAATGGCTACAGGATAGTGATTCTGAGTTGTGGTTGGAAGTGTTGATGGGAATGAAAATATTATTTTTGCTGCAGTTGACAATCTAGGGTACTATCCATGGAAATAACAATGACAGACCGCCATAGAGCAGTTCATTTATACCATGCTTAACATGTATAGGGCAGGAAAGGTAAAAATAGTAAAATAGTGTCTTCTGAAGGATGTTACTTAGCATGTGACTTTAGTTAAGAAAAGACTGAAATTATCACCAAGTTAATTCTTAGCATCTAAGAAAAGAAATTGAATGCTTATTGAATTTCCTTTAAAACACGTCACTGAAAAGGTAGACAAGTAACAAGGAGACAGGATACAGAGAGAAGAGAAACAGGTAGAGAGTTTTCTAGCCCTTGGATGCTGAATCTACTTTTTAAAAATTCTAAATATGTAAAGAATAAAGAATATTTTTGCCAATGGCTAAAAAGTACAATATAATGAAAACTGAATCAGAATGCTGACAGTTGACACATTATCACTTTCGGTGTTATACGTGAGCCAAAGCAAATAAAATATAGGTTAATTGGGATTACAATTTTTGAAAGTTTTTCTGTTTGGCTTTAATAAATGCAGAATCTCTGTATTCAGATAATTAAATTAAAATGATAGGTTGTTTCTTTTTTTATTTGCTCTTTTTAATGAAAGAAATTTCACTAATGTTCTTCATTTCCTGCAGAGCTACAGCAGTTATCTTACCATGTTAAACACTGTGGTCTGTGACTCAAAAAGAGACATGTGGAAATGTAAACCTCTCTTAACAATCGAAGTACTGTTAGTAGGAAAAGGGACAGGCTTAGACAAGACAAGCTAGGTATGGCATTTATCTTCCTTTTGTAGGAAAATAAACAATTTGGATTGATTAAAGAAAGAAATTGAAAATGTATTGAAAGACAAATGGAAGACCAAATAAAAATGTGATAAACACTTGTCCTTTGTTTGGGGAGACAAACTTTTTATCTTCCATAGGGGAAAATGCAGCTCAAAATCTAGCCCCAGCAAGCCACCGTAGGTGTTAAAAATTGCTGAAAAGAAAACTCCAGGAAAAACCTCTTGTGTTTTGCCCCTGAAAATGCTTGAAGAGAGTAAAAAGCCCTGGGGCCTGGCTAGCAGATGTGTGACCACATTCTCATCACAAGAAAGACAAGAGAAGAAAAAGTCTCTCTAAAATTTGTTTGCAAAATGGTATTTCTATCTTACCACCCTAAATATGCATGGTTTACATTGACTTCAAAGGAGGATGTCTACAGCCAAAGATAATACTGATTGATTGAGTTATTCATGATTTAGCAACTGATAAATTGCCTTCATATGCATTGCAATGTCTTAGGCCCAGTGTAAGATTTATCTGGATGGGCACGATATTTTGAAAAGACTAATTCAGGAAACATCACAGCCTAAGAAATGTTTTTTTTTTTTTGGTTCTTTACAGAAACTCCCGTGAAGGATTGATGATGCATGTACTGCAAGCTTCTGATTCTAGCAAGAGAGTACAGACTCCCCTGTTCTCACTCTGAGTCAGTCACCTCAGAGAGGCGTTGTACACACATCCGGGCACTGCTGGGAATAAAAAAAAGCGTTGACCAGATGAATGTTGTTTTCTCCACCTCCTCAAACTTTTCCCCAGGTCTATACTTGGCACAAAGGGAGGGATCCAGGATGCCCTTATTGGGAGCTAAGCCTCATCTCCAATGGCCACCCCAGGCATAAACTTTCTCTTTGACCGTAAGTGTGGTCAGAAAGGTAACAAAAATATGGCAGTGCAGCAGTCCTGGGGTAGAAGGGTGGCTGAAGTCCTTTTTCCTTCCTTGCCTTCATCATCTTCCCCCAGGAGAGCCACAGGCAAGTGAAAAGATTAGGTCATGGGGTTTTAGGTTGGGCATAAATCCTAAACATGGTGCAAAGTACAGCAGAGGCATCGTAATTTTTAGGCTAGTCTATGAGGCATTTCCTGCTTCCTTGAGCCACAGTTGGTCATTCCCTGATAATTACTGCCTCAGGACTTTATATCTACTTTTATTGCAACACTTAATGAGTTGAAGTAAAATGATTTATTTATACGTCCATCTCTTCGCTGCCCTATGGCCTGTTAAATTATGAGTCCTCCACAGAGCAGCTAATGTCTTATAGGTCGTCTACTCTCTCCCAGCCCATCCCTCTGTCCCTCTGTCCCCAAACCTGCAAGTGTCTAGCACTTGTCTGGCACTTACTAGGCAGTCAAAAAACGTTCACTTGTTGAACAAATAAATGAACAACTTGCAGATCTGAACCAACACAGTAAAGGGAGAAAAGTTTCCATATAGCGTATCAAAAATGACCCTGCCACCTTTTCGTCCCCAAGTATTGAAATATATTAACTTCAAAGTCAGGAAATAAAGGAACTTGTATTAAAAAATATGGAGCATTTCATGGGCATGTGTGTACATATGTATGCATTTTCCTCCAGGTATAATGTTATTTTGAGTCTAAATATGCCAATAGCATTCTTCTGAACAAAATGAAATATTATACTTCTGTTTGTGAAATAATTTCCCACTGAATATTTGAGCATACTAATACACTGCGAAATGTGTATGTAAAGGCAGGTCCAAACCAGGAGCAAACATTGCATCTGAGATCCAGGATGCACTAAGTGCATTTAGGGAGCAAACAAACAAACAAGCCAGCAAAAAAGGAAAGTCCTCAAGTCTAATAAATGAAAGAAGAGGGACTCACAGGTGGTTTAAGGCTAAATCACGCTCCTCCAGGGAAGTGGGTGGCTGAAGGTTTTGTTTTGCCACTTTGCTTGGAAATGGGAGCATTACTTTCAGCACTGCTTAGCGAAACAGCTGCTCCCCACCTCGATCCTTCCAAAATCAGGTATAAACTTCCATCTAGGGAACTGGGGCTTAGAGAAACATGATAGAAAAGTGGTGCTGCTCAGAGGAGAAGCCAGAATCCAACATCAGGGAAATGAGCCTAAGCTGGGCTGGGGGAGGGGTGGGAAGACTGAGCCTGAAGAGGGATGGGCTCCCAGTGCCCGGGGACCAGTGGGTGTGATGCTCGCATAGTGGTCCAGACATATACAAAGGCGAGACCCAGAACTCCCTTCTAAGCGGACTGCAGAATCGCATGCATATTGTTTCCTCTAACCTCCTCTCATTTTAATTTTAATGACTGTTATGTCAACATACATCAACATTTTACCTTTAAAATCTGCTGCAAAGGCACCTCTTTCGGAGCCATTGGGGAAGGAAAGCAAACATCCACCTGCCCTTTCCCAACTGTGTTTTTGGTGCTGCTAATCTGAAGAAGAAATTAGACAACAGCAGAGGGGAATAGTGCAGCAGCCTTCCTAATAGCAATTCACAGAGGAGATTCCAGAGAATTCCAAGCCTGGTGGAGAAAACTAGAAGAACACTTATGGAGAAGAAGTGGCCCCGCGTGTCGGGTATTTCTAAGCAACAGTTCTAATGGGTGCATGAAAAACAGTCTATGGGTGTCTCCTTCAATTTTCTTTGTGTTCATCAGGGAAGAAAGATTGAGATGGGGTAGGAGGTGAACAAGGGGTGTGGGCAATTCCTGTACCCATGCCTTTGGAGAGATTTAACTATAAATCAATAGTAACTCATCTAGCCTGAGTTTCAAGTGTTAAATACAGTTCATTTTGTTAGAAAAATAGTCAAAACTCTAAGTTTCTTATAATAATATATGTCCATTTGGACAAAAATACATCTTTTTCTCATTTGGGGATATATGAATTTATAAATTGTTTTGTTTGAAATAAACCTTTTAGAGAAACAATTATAGATAAAGCACTCAGTCTTTGATGAGATGGTTCTGGCATTTAATTTTGGAGCCTCTTAGCAGAGATCAGATGCCTTGTTTCTTTTAGTTTGTCTATCTCTTATTCATCCCTAGGGAATGTTAATGACTATGTTTTTATATGCCAATTTGCCTCCTGCTGAAAATTGTCTTCTAATCCTCTTTAAAAATTCTCTTATTCTAATCAACCTCTGGAGGAATTTATTGTCTGAACAGAGGTGTTCTTGTTTTGATTTACACAAATCACTGTGCAATGTCAGTAAATGCTTGGCTGATGACTTAGCCTGCACAAATTTGCCTGGAAATAATAAATACCATCTACCTAATGTTCCAAAGGAATTGACGTGTCCTGTTGTGGCATTTCCACCTGCATTTCAACTTTGTTCTTTTTTAAAGATGAGGACAATTATTTCATTCTATGTGTGTACCTAAAGTATTTTAGGTACTTTAATATTTGAAAAATAGCACACTTGTGTCCACTTTGTTCTCCCTTATTCTGAAAACTAATGTGTAGTCATTTTGAATCTTAAGCAGCATAAATAACATGAACTATCAAACAAAAAATAAAATTTATTATAACTCTGTTCCATTAAACTCAGTTGTCTAATATTATATAGACAGACCATTTGAATGTTTTACCCAAATTTACAGTTATCATTTTAATTCTAGGGTTTTTTTATTGTTGTTCAATAAATACTTATTAAGCAAGTTCTGTGCTCAAGTTTGCTCTGGTAATTAATTCAGGAGGGAAGAAAAAAATATATAACACATTATTCCTATTTCTAAAAAGCTTAAATATATTCAGAGCCATCTTTAACACATGGCTTTCAGGGCTGCTCTGGGCATCACCAGTGGCCCAGAGACAAAACACCTCCTCTCAGGGAAGTTAGGTGGGACTAAAGACCTCACTTCCATTCGCGTTGCTTTGCTGTGTCCTGTGGACACACTTCCTTGCTAGGGGCTTGGAAAAAGTAATTCTTTGCTGAACAGTTACAACCCAGCTACAATTCTATTTCTAAGGAAGAAGATGAGAACAGATGTTGGTGGTGAACTAAACATTTAGGCCACAATGTTTGGACTAAACATTTTGGTCTTTAAAAAGAAACTCTTAGTTATGGCTTGTGCTTTAGAACACACCCTTCTAAACAAGATTATAGAAATGGCTTTGCTCTTGAGGAAATTTCTCCCAGTTGTAAAGAAATAAGCCTAGAGAAGAGAATTAAGTGATAAGTTTATTTCTTACTGGCTGAACTCTAGATAACTCACCCCTGTTTGGAAGGACAGATAAAAGCCCAATAGATTATAGATACTTATTAATTATTTACATAAGTAACACTTACTATCCCTCATTTATGTGATCTGAAAATTCTCTGCGTGCAGTTAATTAAAAATGAGATCAAAGCTACATATTCCCTTTGATGTCCTATTTATATAATTTATTTCTGTCAGAAGAAAATAATCACAATGTCATGTGCCATGTAAATATACGCAAGTTTTTTCTGACATTGTTGTTTTGAATTTCTTAGCTTTTCCTCCTGAAGAATATGTCCTGTGATGTGACATCTTGTCTATTCTCACTACTTCCTTTTATACACAGACTTGGTGGTCTTTCTAACTACTTATGTGTTCTGGCTTATTTTTACTTTATTGACATAACTTTCCAGATTTCACATTGTTCACTTAAAGCTCTCAGATCTTGAGTCTATTCTTAGGGAGATAGCACGGTTAAGGATATGGTGGTAATATTTGTTAATGTGCTTAAATTGCAATCCTAATGATTATTACCTATGTTCACTATCTATATCATGTCTTGGAATTTTGATACAATGAGGTTACACATTTAAAAATTATTTAGGTGGGAGGGAGGGAGGGGCAAGAGGGAAGAGATATGGGGATATATGTATATATATAACTGATTCACTTCGTTATAAAGCAGAAACTAACACACCATTGTAAAGCAATTATACTCCAATAAAAACGTTTTAAAAAAAAAGCTATTTAGACATGTTATTGGGTATTTGGAAACAAGTTATTTCTAATTCAAACAGTTGCCTACCAAACAGTTAATAACCTAATAATCAAATGTTCTGAAAATAACCAGTTGTGAGTTGTCAACAAAACTGTGCTCTTTTAGTACTTCTGCATAAAATTGATTTTTGGTCTGACCTTGCCATGAGATAATTATATCATTTGAGTCATCTCTTACTTTTTCTGAATTCCTGGTACATCTTAACAAATGGAAATACTGCCTTCCCAATCTGCCTTATCAGGTAGTTAGAAATTTAAAAAAAAAAAAGCAAGGTACTTTCAAAGGCAAAATCATAAGCATCGTTATTCCTCAAAATGATTTCAGTTTGTTGATAGATCTAAAGAGTAGCAAGAATTAACAAAAGAGTTAACAGCAAGACATCACACCAATTGTTGCTGGTAAAAATTCTCATTTCAATCTAAGGGTTAGGAAAATCATATTAAGACATTTTTTCCCCTCTAAGGCAGAGAACAGAATATCTCAATATTAGTAAGAAACAGGTTTCAATGGGAAAACAATAAATTTTTCTAAAACTATCACTAATTTTATTTTGACCTTTGTTTCATTAACAATCAGATAAGATTTAAAATCTTCCTTTAATCAATTAAAATTGATTTTGAAATGGAATGCTACACTAAGAAGAGAATATAAGGACAACATTAGTTATTTGTTAGTTAGGTACAGGCTGTTTTGCTATAACAAAGAGACCCCGGATACAGTATTTTAAATAAGACAGTTCATTGCTTACACAAATAATAGTCCAAAGATGGGCAGACAGTCCAGCCTGGCAAGACAGCTGAGCTTATAAACTCATTCAGGGATTCATGTATCTTCCATCTTGTTGCTCTACCATACCTTAGGGCAGCAATTCTCAAACTTTTTGGTCTCAGAATTGCTTTACATTTTTGAAAATTACTGAGGACTCCAGAGAGCTTTTGTTTGTATATATCTATCAGCATTGATCATATTCGAAATGAAAACTGAGAAACAAGTTTAATTAACTCGTTAATGTCTCATTAACTAAGAAATGTTTAGTTCTTTTAAAAATTACATTCTATTAGTTCCCAATTTCCACTATAGTAAATTACCACAAATGTAGAGGCTTAGGACAATACAACACTATTTTCTTATGATTCTGGAAGTCAGACGTCTAAAATCAAGGTCTTGGCAGGGCAGCATTACTTCTGGAGGCTTCAGAAAAGAATCCATTTTCTTACCTTTTGCAGCTTCCAGAGGCTGCCTGCATTACTTGGATTATGGCCTCTTCCTCAGGCTTCAAAGTATATCACTCCAGTCTCCAGTTCCTTCAATGCATCTCTTTGTTCTGCTTCTGACACTTCTGCCTCCCTCTTGTAAGGACCAGGTGATTGCATCATGCCCACCCATTTAACCCACCACATCTTCCCATCTCAAGATTCTTAACTTAATATCTGCAAAGTCCCTTTGGCCATATAAAGTAACATATTTATAGATTCTGGCCACTAGGATGTGGCTATCTTTGGGGGGGGGGGGCAATTATTCAGCTTACCACAAAAAAATAGTTATTAATTTTAACATAAATAACTATATTTTCCAAAACTCAAACTAAACTTGAGCCAGAAGAGTGACATGGTTTTATATTTTGCAAATCTCTTCAGTGACTTAATAAGTAGAAGACAGCTGGATTCTCATGTCTGCTTCTGCACTCAGTCTGTTCTGATGTGTTATTTTGGTTGAAGTATTAGAAGAAAATTCATCTTCACACAGTCACATATTTGTAAAAAGGAGTATTTTAAATGACTTTTCAGATAATTGTGGATATGCTTATTTCACACTCCACCACAACTTGACAAGTGGTAGTTTTTTAAAGATTGGTTGCAGTGTAGAATCTGAAGCAATTTTAATGAAGTTTTCATATTCTGTCATGTGAAAACCCATGTGACACTTTGAATGATCTTGTAATATCATATCTTCATTATTTGGAAAATACTGATCCACTAGATTGTGCCTATGTTTCAACGATTAGAATATTTTATGATACAATATTTTTAAACATTTATTTATTTTTAAAGTCTTTATTGAATTTGTGACAATATTGCTTCTGTCTTTTACGTTTTGGTTTTTTGCCCACGAGGCATGTGGAATCTTAGCTCCCCAACCATGGACTGAACCCGCATCCCTTGCATTAGAATGCGAAGTCTTAACCACTGGACCACCAGGGAAGTCCCTAAAAACATTTATTATATCACCACTAATCTCATTAAAAAAGTCTTTAAACCTTGGGAAGTTATTAAGCTCCCGGTGGAAGACACAAGTTTTCCAATTCTAATTTTTTCTTTAAATCTTGAATTTTATCTCTGGCAACAAACACTGCCAGTTGTTTTCCTTGAAGCAACAGGCTTCCTTTGTTCGTTTTCAAGAAAATATCTACCAAGTACCCAAGTCTGAATAACCACGGTTTGTCTGTCAGTTGCTTCTTCAAGTAAAAATGGCGTGACATTTAAAAATTATAAGTGAATAGTCCAGTTCTCAACTCAAACAGTTGCACAAGTGCTTCTCTTCAGGACAAGGGTTATACCTCAGTGTGCACAAGTGTTATATGCATATTTCTTGGTTCTTTACACATGTTATTAAAAAGCCATTTAACAATATTGAGCATTGTTCCTGCTTCATCAAGGATATTTTTAAATGAAACTGGCATTTTTCTTCTGTGAGTGTGTGGCAGGAAGCATACAAGTGCCACTTGTTTTACTACCACTTTAATTCACACGAAGGCGCTGGCATTTCGACCCGTCATTGCTTTAGCACCATCAGTGCCAATGTCAACTCAGCGAATAAGGCAAAAAAAACCCTTAGTATTATTATTGAAATAGTTTTGACAATGCAGACCCACTGAAAATATCTCTGGGATCCCTGGGGGTCTGGGGACAGCAGACTCAGAACAACTGCCTTAGGGCGTTATCTTTGCCTGCCTCTGAATCAATGCCACATCCACAATCCAGCTTTCAGGAAGGAAGAGCAGAAGTGCAGGGCAAGTGATTTCTTCTCAGAGAAGTGACAGTGGTGATGTGCATTGCTTCTATTCACATTCCATTAGTGGGCACTTAGTCCCGTGACCAAACTGGGCTGCTGGGGATGATGGGAAATGTGGCCTCCAGCTAAGCAAGCTTGTGTTTAGCAAAAACTGGATCACTATTAAGGGGAGAACACCATTAAGTAGACAAGGAAGTTTCTGCTACATGAATCCCATCAAACGTATTGTTCAAGTTGGCATATAATTAGCTTCCTACATATTCATTTTAGCTCATTTCATGTCTATCTTTTAAAAAACATACTAATTCATTTTAGGGGTTGGGTTTTCCTGACAAACATCCATTAAAATGGTGCAAATATGAGATTGAAAATAGTAATATTAATACAACTGAGGCATTCTTAGAGCTGGGACAAGTTCTGAACAGTGATTCTGGGGTAGAAATAAGAAGATAATAGGGGTAGCGGAGCATAATTTTCTGTAGATGGAACAGGACTGAAATAAATATCAGGGTAAGTTTAAAGAAAAAAAAATAAAATGTCTATATATTTGTTTCTTGGCCCATGCCCTCATTCAAGACAGGAGCCTTCACAGTAATGGAAGAAGCATGAGCCTTTACACAAGAGACAGAAAAGAAAGTTCTTTTCTCAGGTTCCACATTTGAAAATGGTGATAAATAATATCCACCTCATAATAATATTATGAGGGATTAAATGAGGTAAGCTGTGTGATATCCTGACCACAGACTACTTAACAAAAACTACAGCAAAACTACGACGCAAATCACTGAGCAAATAAGTAATTTTCCTGGTGAGGAGCCAAAGCTAATGGTATTGAATTATCTGGAGTTTTCTAGTTCTGGCACTGCCCTTCAATGATTGAAGTCAATGCACAAAAGGAGTTAGCATCTTAAATATCCCAAATAATTAGCTTAAGGAGAGGCTTTCCAAGGTCAAAATGTCATGGACCACAGGGCAGACTAATCCCCGATTTGTCTGAAACACATTTATGCTTCTACGGATGTGTTTTAATAGCCTCTTCCCATCTAAGTAAATGGATCTTTTAGATCATATCTGTTAACCCACCCAGCATCTCTCCCCACAAGGGTCGGGGCAGGGATGAGAATCCAGACAGTGGCCAGTTGAGAAAGGAACGTGTAAGAAGGGATCCTGCCAAGTGCTCGGGAACACGATCTGGCCTCTGAGAAGGTAAATGCTAGTCATTTACTTATCAGAGGTGTGTGTGCTTTTCGAGACAGCTAGGGAGGTGGCCTCGGGCGGCGGAGTTACTTAACAGATCCTTTTCAATCCCCCCGCCAGTGCTCTGCCTTTTGTTAATGTAAACAGAGAAAATATCTACCACCTGTTCAATAATTTCCACACAGTGTGAACCTTTGGGGATAAAGATGAATTTCTTCTCAGTTGCTTGGTTTGTCTGTGAATTGATCAATGAGAGACTGAACGCTTTGATGATGTAAGAGAAACAGGGTTTTTAATGAACTTGGAGGCAGGGTTTTGAGGCCATTTCCCATTAGGACTCCCGGCAGGGCAGAGCGCAAGGGCAAGGAGAGGGCGCAAATGAAGGCCTGTCATTCCCTGGGCGCAGGGATGCCGAGGATCCGGGGAAGGCGGCAGTCCTGGAGCCTCACAGCTGCCAGAAGCGCGCCTCGACATCAAAAGGAAGGCGGACCTTGAGGGAGACAAAGCGCTAACCAGACCGTGATGCTGCCGAAAACAAACATGATTAGTCCGTTTTAGCCCTGACAGTCTTCAGGATGAATAAACAAACCAGACAGTTCATGTAGCCATTCATACTAATCATTAACAACAGGATAAAATGATTGCATCTTGTGTGCTACATTAAAAAAAAAAAAAAATCTGCACCAGCTGCATGAAATCTCAAAAATATTTTCTCTTTCTAAAAGGAAAAAAAAAAAAAAAGCTTACAAGAGAGGGGAAAATGGCTATTCCTTTTGACTTAACACGTGATGACATAGAACGGAGCACAGACCACACATAAACACTGGCAACACGAGCTCATCTTTGCAGCCCCTGCATTCACAGAGTGTATGGTTGGAATACTGGGTAATAAGAGGACATTTGGCACTTACAGCTTTAGCCATTGAGCCTTTCTTAAAAATCTTGACGCATGCCACAGTAGTCAAAGGAGAACCGATATTGTCTAAGTCGCGGGAGCAATAATGATATTGTTCATTATTCCATAATTCAGTAAATAAAAGTAAACAGATTGTAAAATCAGAGTTTCTGAAAGCAGAAATGGGAAATCAGAGCATATTAGGAAAGCACAAATAATTTAGAAGTGGTTACTACTTATATTTTTCTGCAAAGTTATAAGGGAGGGTCATATTTCATAATAATTACAGATCTCAATGTTGATTTATCTTTTTCTAGTATCACCTTTTCTCCTTCTGCTTTATTTGGAGAATACATGTAGCCTGTTTGAAAATATTACAACTAAATGGAGGATCCTCCCCCTCTGCCCAGGTTGAAAATTTTCAAACTTTTTTTTCCATTGTTTGCTTTAAAAAGAACTCTCATTCAGATAGAAAACTAAAGATTATGATTCAAAAACAATTCTAAACCTTCCAGACACACATTGATTTGTAGTAATTATCTTTGGGCTTTTTTTTTTTCTTCTCCTAAACAGTTATATTCTCTGGAAATGTGAGTCCTACAATTTCTTTCCATTCTCCTTCTCACAGGTGTTCATTTCTCTGATT
This sequence comes from Balaenoptera ricei, assembly GCF_028023285.1. NCBI lineage: Eukaryota > Metazoa > Chordata > Mammalia > Artiodactyla > Balaenopteridae > Balaenoptera > Balaenoptera ricei. The sequence continues at coordinate 15,002,768 of NC_082659.1, read as the reverse complement.
AGAGATCAAAATGCTTATTTTGTTCAGCCCATTGCTGTCAGATTATTGGTACTCAGGAGACTATTATTCACAAGTCTGCGGAGAGAGTACTTCATTTTTACCATACCTGAAATGGAAATCACCTAGTTTAAATGAAATTCTCATCAAGATTAGTGATTCAGTCAACATGTAATTATTTTGGATTTCAACACTTTTTTCTTTTCTTTGGAAATGCATTACAATCTGTAACCACCATATGAAAATTTGTGAAGCAGTTGAAATCACAGACATCTCACTTCCTAAAGATAGCCAAAGGAGTCCACACTATTTCTGCGTCTCCTGGATGCCTTATAGGAAAGCTCCACCAAGTTTAGGTCTATAGACTTTCCCATTGCTACACCTCCACTTGGAATACAGTAAGCACCCAATTAGTGTTGGTCATTACTATTATAATTATAATGAATAAAATCCAGATACTATCCCATTTCTTTCAGGCCCAAAGCTAGGAAGCTTGCCGTCTTAGCCAGCTTGGGCTTCCATAACAAAATACTGTAGACTGAAAGGCTTAAACAACAGACATTTATTTCTTGTGGTTCTGGAGGCTGAGAAGTCCAAGATCAAAGTGCTGGCAGATTCAGTTCCTGCCGAGGATCCCCTTTCTGGCTTGCAAATGGCCACCTTCTCACTGTGTCCTCACAAGGTGGGAAGAGAGAGCAAGAGGAAGGAGGTTCTCTGGTGTCTCTTCTTATAAGGGCACTATTCCCATCACGAAGGCCCCACCCTCACGACCTCATCTAAACCTAATTACCTTCCAAAGGCTCCATCTGCAAACAGCTTCACATTGGGGGTTAGGGTTTTACACATGAATGGGGGTTGGCCATAATTCAGTTAATAGCATTCAGCTCCTGACCCCCCAAATTCATATCTTTCTCATATGAAAAATACATTTATTCTATCCCAACAGCCCCAAAAGCCTCAACTTAACCAGCATCAATTCTAAAGTCTAAGGTCCACAATCTCATTTAAATATCATCTGAATCACCTATGGGTGAAACCTGAAATATGACTGACCCTGAGGCAAAATTCCTCTCCAGCTGTGAACCTGTAAAATCAGATATGCTTCCAAAATACAATGACGGGCTGGGCATAGGATAGACATTCCCATTCCCAAAGGGGGAAATAGGAACAAAGGGTGACAGATCCCAAGTAAATCCAAAACTTAGCAAATTCCATAACCTCTTAAGGCTCAAGAATAATCCCCTTTGGTTCCATGCTTCACCCTCTGGGCCCACTGGAGTGGCAGTGTCACCCCCATAATGACACTGAGGCAGCTTGGGATGAGGTGCCTTGTTCCCTGGGCTCCAGGGGGCCTGCTCCCATGTCTCTCTGAGAGGGCCCCTCCCCTGAGGCACTGGGCAGGGGCAACCTGACCACTAATCTGATAGTCAATATCCAGGCTGACATGCAGCATTTTGTACCACATTCTTATTCTCTTTAAAGTATTATAGTCTCTGTTCTATCTATAATGCCCTGAACTTAAACAGTGAACTTCAATTTCACCTATAAGTAGAAGCCACACTTTGGCAAATGTTCCAAATGTCAGGGAGTATTCAGAAAGGGCAGATGTTAGTGACCCATTGTGATCTTTAGGTTTCATGCAGCATTTGGTAGCCCTCTGTTAGTTAAAGATGTGCAAATGTCTGTCTCAAAGCACTGCTCAATCATAAGAGACAAAACTTATCTCCTTTGGTTTTCCTGGCCTGGAACATCTGACTGCTACGTGCTTTGAATTCTCTACCTGACGGTGTATATACCCCGGGATAACATTCCTCTCTCAGGCAGCACGCATCAAACATTTTTAATCCCTTTCTTTGACATACACCATACACCTCATGAATAATTGAGTAATGACTCACGATTGGCCAGTGTTCCTCCGCTTTCTTACTTTGCAGACTTCAAAGGACTTTCGTATAGGTAGAAGGTGAGGCTGGTGGTAAAAATCAACCTAAATTATGTTCTTCCTCAATATATGTTTTTGCTAAGGAGAATTTCATTCTTCCGCCGTGATGAGAGAAAGCCAAATCTTCAGCTTCAAAACTTTCAAGTCTTGAACAAATCCCTGCTCGCTTCAACCCATAATTCTGAATTCCACCCGCAACTACTCACTCCTCTGAGTCAGTATGTGTGCAGTTACTTAAACCGTCACTAACCAAAGCGGAATCCTCCTACTGAGCAAAACTGTGCAAGTGGAGACCAGATTTTCCAAGCTTAACACTCGTGACTTGGACAGCAGCAGTGCAGTGTATGAGTGTGTAAGGACGTGGACTCAGGGCAGCACAGGATAAAACCTGCAGTTCATGCTCTTCACTGAATACTTTGTGCAATGGCTTGGTTTTCATGGCAAAAAGCTAAGTGAAAGTAGTCATTAGAACAAGACCTCAGCACATCAATTCCCTTAAAAAAGAGTCAAGTGAAATACTGAAATGGATCCAATTACAGTGGATACTAAAACAAAGCACACTTCAGAAATATACTGCAGGCATTCATTTAGTACTAATTATGACATATTTGGCCTTCAGTAGGTCATGTTTGGTATTTATTTTATGAGACTTTTGGATTTGATTTAACTTCTCTGATTTAGTTACTTTAATCCTTTGTTCTTAATAAGAGAAAAAAATGTGTTCAGTGCCCATGAATAGGATTAAATTAACTTTCCTGCAAATCTATGTTGGCCTTGGGCCCCTGGGTCACACGTTGGTAGGGATCCCTAAAGGGACTGACATTGGCACTTGGTTGCCAAGGAACTGTTCTTGGATTCCACCAAAGGCACAGCACATAATCTAGCACCTTCTTAGGCAAGTTTAAGATTAACACAGGCCTCGTGCACATCCCTTATGAGTAAACAATTATTACCTTCCCAGTAGGATTGTCATGCCGAGTAAATGTCACGCAGATTAAATGAGTTCATTCATAGAGAGTGCTTAGAACAGAGCCTGGCACCTGGGAAGCATTCAGCCAATGATAGTGATTATTTGGTTAATATTGTTGCTGCTGCTGTCATTGCCTCAACCCATGAAAGGACAATTAGGAGAACAAATCCTTATATATCTTTGGCACTTGCTGAAACTGATGAGGTCCTGTATGGCATGGGCACACCCAAGGGGAAGGCACTTAAACAGAATACTTGATATTTTTACAAACGATTTCATGTGGAGGTCTCAGAGGAAAACTTTCATAACACACAATATATGATTGAATAAATGTAGCACATATAGAGGTCACTGTGTCAGAATCAAAACAAACTTTTCTCTATTTCAGGGCTAGTGTTGTTTTTAGTTCTGAATGAGTGTGTGGCCAAAGCAGATAAAGGAAGTTGTAGAGAAGAACAAAAGACGGGGAGAAAGAAAACAGAGGTAAATTTGAGGAAGAAGGAATTTACATAACTTGTGGTCTTTTTGACAGGACAAAGCTGGGCATATCACATTCCATTCATTCACCATTCATTCTGAATTTTCCAAGAAAATCATGCCTAAATTCTAAACTCAATTCCACTATCCTCCCAAAATAACTCCATTCATCAAAGCACATATTCCAATGTTACTAAATATATATTCAGTCATTTCATTAGTCAGGGGATCCCATTTTCCCACCCATTCTTTCCCAACACCCAAATACAAAATAACTTTTCCATACCAGCATATGGGCGAACCTTCCATTTCATAATCAGGCTTCATGAATGACACCTGAGTACCTCTGATTCCCTTTGACTTTAGAATTCAAGTTAAATTATACATTGCTGAGTTCAGAGTGTTTCTAGGAACCACAGTTTAATAGCAGCAGAGAACTGACACGCTGGGCTTAAGGTGTGATGGAGTGGGAATAGTGAGGGGGTAACTGGTGAATAAAAAATCATAGTAAGGAACTTCCCTGGAGGTCCAGTGGTTAAGACCCTGTACTTCCACTGCAGGGGGCACGGGTTCCATCCCTCATCGGGGAACTAAGGTCCTGCATGCCGTTCAGCACAGCCAAAAAAAAAAATCATAGTAGGGCTTCCCTGATGGCGCAGTGGTTGGAAATCTGCCTGCCAATGCCGGGAACATGGGTTCGAGCCCTGGTCTGGGAGGATCCCACATGCCGCGGAGCAACTGGGCCCGTGAGCCACAATTGCTGAGCCTGCGCGTCTGGAGCCTGTGCTCCGCAACAAGAGAGGCCACGATAGTGAGAGGCCCGCGCACCGCGATGAAGAGTGGTCCCCACTCGCCGCAACTAGAGAAGACCCTCGCACAGAAACGAAGACCCAACACAGCCATAAAATAAAAATAAATAAATAAATAAATAAAGTAATATTAAAAAAAAAAATCATAGTAAAGGCTAGGGGCCCACAGACAAGTTTGTAATCTTCCAAGGTGTTCAAACATTAGACCTGGACAGGAGAGAACAGGTGCTGAGGTATAAAACTAGGATTAAATTAAGGCTTTGTATAATATAGAGAGTCTTCTTTGGTCGTCAGTTCTCTAGGGATGAAATGGGCAGAAGAGGCATCAATCAGTTCCATTACTTCCTCAGGGGGAGGGCAGCTGTGTCCAGAGGGCAGATTTGCGGTAATCAGTCCACAAGAGTCAACAGAAATAAGGGCTTCTGAACACGTTTCCTTCAACAAAGTCCCATGAGCCAATCCCACAGCCCTGCTGTGTGGGTGACTAATAGGAAGTGAGGAAGTGATTCGCTCTGCCCTTGTGGAGTATAAACTCAGGCTTGGAAAGGACAGGCGGGGCGTGCTGCAGCTTGTTCTTCTAGAATCAGTTCATAAGAACAAAGGATTTACCTAGATGTCTTTTTCCCCCCTTCACTGTACTAAATTCCTCATTAACTAAAGCAAACTGCATTTAGCCACCCACAAATGTTGGAACTGCGAGGCAGATTGTCCAACATTCGTATATGTGTCATGAGGAAGTTCTTTTGTCAATACATTTTAGAGACCCAACTAACATCCATGCAATGTTCAATCAGTATTCTGGTACTAATCCCAAGAATACCTTTGGTTTCTAACAGCTTCAGACTTTCATCATCTATAAAAATTTTTCACCCCTATAAAAATTTAGTATCAGTGTGTTGGAGAAGGAAATTTATTTACATGTAAATAAGTGAAATTCAAGTCGTAGGTATTTGTATGTTACTTCCTTCAGAGCAGAAAATAAACATAAATGATACACATCTAAAAACACCCATGTAGTGAAGAAGAGCATACCCCAACCTACAGAATCAGGGATGATCCAGAAACAGAAGATGACTGCCACTTCTGATTCCGTCCCACAAAAAAGAAGATGTGGAACAAGAGGCCTGGCAAGGCCTAAGGGCAGAGAGTAGGGCCTTTGAAAGACAGAGGGTGAACCTTTGATGAACGGATTGAATCTGCACTAAGAAGAGGTACCAGTTAATGAGCAACAATACCTTAAACTCAAATTTCTAACCTCAGTGAGATATGTCGATGGTTACTATATCTTCAGTTTTACATGTTAATAAACTGGGAGTTGGGAGGTAGAGTGATTTACTTAAAGTCACATAGATGGTAAGTACAGGAAATGAGATCTGAGCTTAGGCCTGACTGTCTGAAAAAGTCATATTCTTTCCAACATACCACGTTACTGAACATAAGATGTGGCTCCTCTGGTGATTAAATTCAGCTTCCTTTAGGTTGCAGACATTCCATTCATATATTCTTCATCCCATATTTTATGATATTCATTAAGTTTAGTAAATTTGCACATGGATTGTGAGGGAAATTTTTTTATTGACTGTTGTAAATAAAAGGGTCTGTAGTGCTTATCTTGTTTGTTGACCAACCATAAATAGATCCTCATTGATTTGCAAAAATGTTTTGCGAATGTAATGCCATGTTCTAGAGAAAATATGAAAATATGATTATTTTTTGTTTTTCCGCCTTGTTGTCTTTTTCCCTATTCCTAAGTGTTCTGCAGAATAGCACAAGGTGAGGGTTAGAATCATGATTATAAGTCAACCACAGGAATATCTTTCATGACACTTTAGCTGAGTTAGCCATGGTTTCTTAACACCCTTCTCTCTGCAACTCCAAGTGTGGAGCTGGGCTGGGGCAGGAAGGGCACCAAAGGACTACCAGGTTCTTCAGATGAGGAAGCAGCCAGCCTCCGTTTCAAGCAGTGAGCTTTCAGAGCCTTGGTGACGGGATTAGAGAATTTGAACCTTAGCAACGCAGCTTTTTTTTAAACACTATGCCCATCTGTTGGCCTCATGCGTGGGCAGCTGCACTAGGGCCTGAGTATCAACATTCTAATGTCAAGGGGTTGTGAAATTTTGCTATTATGACAAGAAGTCTTCAGGGCCATAATTAACAGAGTAGGGAATTTCAACCCAAATATTATAACTTCTTTAAAACTATGCTCATCTGCTAGCCTTATGTTCTCAGTTGAGCTTGAGTCCTGAAAGCTGCAGAAAAAAAAAAATCGTAAAACGTAATTGTTTTCAAAAAGTTTTTTTAGGGTGTCTGGGTGGTGAGGAAGGAGGGCTGGGCATTGTTCACAATTAACAAAGGAAGTAAGCAGAACTATTATCATTGGACTTCTAGTCTGCCTTTCCATTTTTCCCGGTTGAAGTAGGGTTATAGGTTTGGAGAACACTGGTTTAATGGGATACAGTTAGCAAAGTTTATATTTTTGTTATTGCTGTTGTCTCTTCTTCCCTTTCTCCCCCTCACCCCATTCCTTTCCAGCCTTCCCCAAAATTTGCAAAGCAACTTTATTTTCCTTATGTAATGTAGTAATGTGGATAAGCTTTACACCGATACTTCTTGTGGCCAAGGTGAGAGAAAGTACCAATAAAATGTCAAAAGTATAGAATCTATGTTATGTGGCTATCCTTCTGGTCTTTTTTTTTTTGCGTTATCTGTACATCTAGGTTTTGTGGGGGTTTTTCCCATAATTGAGATCATAGTGAAAGAATTTATTAAGCACCTATGCAAGGAACTGAGGATATAAAGAAGAATAAGACATAGTCTCAGTCCTAGTGGTGAACCAAACAAGAGTTAAATAGACCATTTCAGCCCAGGGTGACAACACTACAGTTAAGGAGGGCCCAGAGTATCGTAAATGACAGAGCTACTGAGCCCAGGGTAAACAACTCAGGGAAGACTTCCTAGAAGAGGTGTCACCTGAACTGAAGGATGAGGAGTTGGTTAGGTAACAAAGGGTCAAGAGGGTATTCCAGGTCGAAGGGACAAGTTGATCATAGGGTAACAGGTAACTGACAGCTGTTCTGAATTGCTGGAGCAGAAAATGCTAAGTTGGGCTTCTAAGACTCAGTAGAGGCCAGGTTAGGGAGAACCTAGAAAGCTGTGCTAAAGAGCTTAGATTTTATCCTTTAGAAAACAGAAGCACGTTAGCATGGCATTGAGTTGCTATTTAGCTAGATGGTGCAGGAAGCAGTGTGAAGTTTGGATTTGAGAGAACACACCAGAGTCTGGAAGACCAGTCAGGAGACTAGAATTAGTCCAGTGGAGTGAAGACAAAGAGAAGGGAATGAAATCCAAACTAGTTGGTGGTTAGGTTAAAACTGGACATGATTGTTGATAACATGTAGGAATTGCAAGAGAGTTATCTAGATTACCACCATGAATGAGGTGATAATGATCTAATTAATTTAGGTAAAATAGGACAAAGAGTTTGTCCTGATGCAGAGAGGGGAGGCAAAAGCTAGTTCAGTTTTCTACATTTCCTATTTAAAGTATAATATATGCATGGCCAGTAGAAATGCAGCTTAAGTGCAGAAAGAGGGATAGAGATGCAAATGTAGGATATATCTGCGTATAAGTGAAAACCTTGAGAGTGGAAGAAATGATCCAAAGAGAGTGTACATGAAGTGAGAAGAGTTGCAGACAATGAACCCTAGACCTCATGTCCCAGCGGCCTCCACAGTGTCAAATACTGTGGTCAACTTGGTGAAGGGACTCACTAAACACCTGTTTAGCCGTAAATCAAGATGTACCTACACTCAAATACAATAGATGACGTATGCATCAACCTTTCCTGAAAGGTTATTCCCAGTATATTGACTGACTGCATAAGTCATCCATTCATTCATCAAATCTTTATTACGCTCTCTAAGGCAGGTAACAGTTTAAGACACTGTGAGCGGAGGCATGGGTATAACGGCTGTTAGGATATTGAAATATTTCAGTACCAGATGATATAGAACAGTGGTTCTCAGCCTCCCAGGAGACATTAGACAATATCTGGAGACATTTCTAGTTGTCATAACTAAGGGGGCAGTGAAAATGGAACCCAGTGAGTAGAAGCTAGAGATACACCTGAGTATCCTAGTATGCGAAGGACAGGTCCCAATGACGAAGAATTATTGGTCCCAAAACGCCAGTAGTGCCAAGGTTGAGACACCCTGGTATATATACATAGTCACTATCATGAGCCCCCAGGAACTTCCTCATCCCTCCTCTGCCTCTCTCTTGGTTTGTCCCCTCCTTCCTCCCTTCTCAGGATCCAGCAGCTAAAGGGTTAATATGTGGCCCCAAAGGGGCCTGCAGGACTTTGTTCAACTTTATGGCTATTGTCTGTTCTGATTGGCCAGTGCCCTAGCCTTATCAGTTGTTAAATATTTGGAATGTTTTATGAATATTTATAAAATATGGTCTCTCTTGTCGATAAGTTTACCTGAATCATCTCAATGATGATATTAACTGAAATTATTTCCTTTAAGAAAGATCATGCCTTTTACTAAATATTATGTATCACCTGAAAAATGAAGATTTGATACACTAAGCTCTTTGTGAAGGGTTGGGAAAATATAAATTAGTGGTACATGATGGTACAAGACAGAGATAATAACACACTTATTGATAACATAAAGGAAAATCTGGACAAACCCTGAGAAGTTTAAAAGGAAACAACCTGAACTTAAATTGTTTATTCCAAAGTATATGAAGGTATAAAGATTTATATATAGCAGGTGATAATAGGAAAGAAACTTTCCTTAAACTGTTGTTAAGCCAATAATTTTCTACCCTTAAACTTTTATTTAAATTTTATTAAATGTATAGTACAAATACTATTCAGCTAAGCTATACAACATTTGAAAAGCTTTAATATAAACACTTTTAAAAATGAAATATCCCAAGGAAATCACATAGCAAAGGAAGTTTGTTTTGAATATGTTGTTGCTTTCAGAACATCTTCACATATTGACATGGTTAGTTACTAAAGATAAACATAAAATATTAATCAGCCACCTACAGTGTTGCTTTCTGTTCAGTGCTACTGGGAATTAAACAACTGAATTATGTTTATTAAAATGCACTATAAATTAGAAAAAAAGTTTTGTAAAGACATAATTTTCATGGTCATACAATTTAAAACAGGGCAGCATGACTTTTAATTTACCCATCCTCATATTTCCCCTTCATTTCACCAGAACATGCAGACCTAAAGAGGTAGCATTAACATGAAAGTTTTCCCCAATGATGTCAGGGCTTTTTAGCCAAGAGTGTTGCCTCCAAAGTACACTTCTATCTCTTTCATTACATTATTTTTAGCAGGAGGACACTATCCCCTCACAAGACTGGGTTTGTCCATTTTCCACGTAAAATTTAAGCCAGTGTTTACATGAAAGAGTCATCAAGAATTGATATTAAAAATTAAATGAGATAACATAATCAAAGTGCTTTGAAAAGTACAAAGTGAAAAAACAGGTATCTTTACTCTCATTGTCACTGTGGATATCAAATCTTTAGAACAACACAGGTCTAGTTTTGCACAGGCAAATCCACAAAGAACCAAATATCTATTGCCCTTAAAATAGTAACCTGATTTATTGCCACCTGAAATCTCACCTGCTCAAATGGCCTTAACCTCGGCTACTTTTTTTCCTAAAGGAACATGTCTTCATGTTAGCTTTAATTCAATATTTACTCGCTGAGTACCTCGATTATGTACAAGGTTCCGTTATGTAGCATAAGTAGTGGCATTTTGAACTTTCTCATGGATGCCAGGATGTTGATTACAGGGCCAAAATACCATTGGTGTGGTCTAACAGGGCAATGACCCTGGAAATCAGGTAGATAACAGGCTCTATTCCAGGGAACCTAGATAGGAACTGACCCTAATCCCATCCAGGTAGTTTTTGAACCACACTAAAGATTCAAATTCATTCAGAACAAAGAGGTCCATAGCGAATGCTCACTAAATACTTATGAGATGAATAAATTTTGTCTTTTAAAATTTAGAGATCTTTCATTTATTTTACAAGACATTTTAGTCATAATATATAGTATCGATTCATTTAATTCTCTTGAAATTTTAGGAAACTTACTTTCACACATACACACACACAAATCCAGTTGGAAAGGAACCTATTTTACAGAAATACCATTGTATTTTAAAAATGATAGTTTGTATTGAGATGCAAAATTTTTATAATTGTTAGACATATCAAACTTCTCTAATATTTCAGAGTTTCCAATGATTGCAAATGTCTAAATCCATTGAGCCTCAACTACTAATAGTAAATACCAGCACACATAGGAAAACTCAATGACTGGATATTTCTATGAGAATGAAAATTGGGTCACACCTAAACTTTCACTGTTCAACAACTATTGAGAATTGACTTCATCAGATTATTTATTGTCTATTCTCAGTTTCTGCATCTGTCAATGTGTGAATAATAAAACTTCCTATGTCATAAGGTTTTTATTAGGAATAAATGAAATTGTGCAGGCAAAGGAATGAGAATATTTTTTAAATTCAGAGACAAATAGAATTTTATAGCTGGAAGGACCTCAGACACCTATTCTTTTTTCTGTTTAGAAATGAAAAATTTGAACCTCAGAGGGAGTAACTCGAAGAAAGTCCCACGGCTTGCCAATGAAAGATCCAAGATCAAAACCTGGTCTCAGGATATCCAGCTCAGTGCTATTTCCATAGCATCTTATGAGCTAAACTAACTGGGAAATAATTAATAGTAAATGTTGTGTCATAAAACCATGAAGTTCTACCCTCAAGCTAGCCACTCATCAAAAAACGTATCTTATTTTGGTTTGTAATGCAAGCCCTCAGCAGTGACTAATTTGATTTATTTTCTGGATTAGTTACCATAGATGTTTTGCAAAATGCTTTTCCACAGGCTTTTTCATGGAAATAGAAGCTAAATATTAATACCCATTAATCTTTTTCTTAGCTCAGAGAAGGAATTTCAATAGAACTACCAGCTATAACATCAAGCAGGTGCTCCTGCATCCTGAGTTCTTCTGCACTGTCTGCTCATCATCGAGATTGTGAACCCTTGAGCATAATCCACTAACCAATGCTGAGACTGCAGCCACTGGGGGTGGGAAAGCAACTGGGAACAGTGGGGGTTGAGATGGGGGGAAGGGCAGTGTTGGGGGGAGGGGTTGTTCCAGCCTCTCTACACTTACCCCTCCTTCATTCCGAGGTCCTCTCTACCTAAATGATTCCCAAAGCTGGCTGATTCATCAGAACCCATGGGAGGTTGTGTGTTTGTTTAAAAAGAACTTGGTCATGTATTTTCATTTTCTAACCTTTTACTATAGATTTTCAAACATACACAAAGGTAGCGATAACAGTATAATGAAAGCCACGTATTCCCACCCAACTTCAACAAGCTGGCAACATTTTGTCCCTGCCTTCTCATCTAATCATCCCCACTTCTTTACCCTCTTCTGGATTTTTAAAAGCAAATCCCAGTCATCATATGGTTTCACCCGTAAATACTTCAGTATATCTAACAGATAAGGACTTTAAAAGAAAAAACATAATCACAATGACATTATCACACTTGACAAAATTTGCAACAAATCTGTAATATCATCTAACACCCAGTTTATGTCCAATTTTACCAGATTTTCTGTAATATGCATTTCAAAGTTGGTTTGTTTGAATCACAATCCAAACAAGATCCTAAAACTGTATTTCGTTGACATGTTTTCCAAGCCCTCTTTAAACATTTACTGTTTTTGTGTCTCACTCTCATTTTTTCTATGCCATTTGCTGAAAAATGGGTTCTTTTGTCTTTTGAGATTTCCTTATTCTGAATTTGGCAGATTGCATCCTCAAGGTATCAATTTCTGTGTTCTTCTGTCTCTCATATTTCACGTGAACTCATAGATCAACCTAAATTAGATTCAGGTTCAATTTTCGAGGCATGAGTACTTCACAGTAGGTATTTAGTGTCTGGTTGCCTGTTCCACTTTTAGTGATAATATTGATCAGTGGGCTCTGGCATCATCAGGCTGCTCCATCCCTTATAAAGTTTTCCCCTTAACTTTTTATCTAATGGTTTTAAGAGCCTCGGATTATCACTGCCTAGAGCCACTATTTTATTAAAGTTTGCAAAAAGCAAATTCTCAAATTCTATCCTTCCTTCTGCATTTTATTTATTTATTTTCAGTTCATTGAGATATAATTGACATACAACACTGTATACCTTTAAAATGTACTACATAATGACTTGACCTACACATACTATGAAATAATCACCACAATCAGTTTAGTTAACATGCATTTCCTCATATAGTTACAAAAAAGATTTTTTTTTCCTTGTGACGAGAACTTTTAGGATCTACTCTCTAAGCAGCTCTTAAATGTACCATATAGCCGTGTTAACTATAGTCGCCGCGCTGGACGTGGCATCCCCGGGCCTTATTTGTCTTATAACTGGAAGTTTGTCCTTTGACCCCTTCACCCAAATTCCCCAGCCTCCACCCCTGCCTCTGGCAGCCACAATTCACTTTCGGACCACCACTATTCATCCATGAATTTTTATTCTATAGAGTCCTTGTGTGGCCATCCATCGCACTCATTATTCTTTTTGCCCCTGAAACTGTCATGGTTTTGAGCAATAGATGCTCTCCAATTGGCACGTGTGTCCTTTTGACACAACCCAAGCTTGGCAGCTGCCTTACTTTCTGGCACAACAAGAGGCCTCAGGTCATGTTCTCTGTTGCCTGTACTGCAGACTTGGTGCAGCGGCCCCAGTTATGTGCCTCCCAGGATTTGCTTGGCTACAGTTTTTGGCTTAGTGCTATTGGAGACCCCGCAAGAAGGCCAGACTGGCACCAAGCACAGCCGCAGAGAGACTTCAGGTAAGAAAGGCTCATTGCGCTTCTTCACCACCTCAGGGTGGAGGCCAGCGGTTGCAGCGCCCTCCCTCGCTGGGCTCACCGCACAGCTGCTCCATGTCCTCTGAGTCGCCGCTGGCACGACCCCACGGCACCTCATCTCACGCCTCTGACTGCACGTGTCTACCATCCCACCCGGACTTCCTAGGTCACCCCTAGTGCACCTGCTCACCTAGCGAGCCTCCAGGCTGCAGGCCGCACACACAGCTGCCAGAACTCGGCCCTGCTCGCCGGCGTGACAGGAAGGAGCGGGCAGATTCTTTACCCTTCCTTCTCGCCCACGTGGTTCCGAGAGGCAATGGCTCCGTGTAGCCTCTCACAAGGAACCCCTCACGGCCAGGCAACCGGCTGTACTTCCCAGTAGAACGGCAGCAACTGGTGATACACTATCTTATATTTGCTTTTTCCCTTTTCTGCTTCTTTTCCCTTTTATCTTCATTCTTGCTTCCCTGGGTTACAACACACACACACACACACACACACACACACACACTCACACCAATAAAAAGTTAGCATTTAAGTTTTAATCATAAAAATATATTAATACTTTAATAAACATTAATTTTCAAGAACACAGATACTCTTTAAAAGAAAACCTACAAAAGGTCATCACTACAACAATTTCAGTTTGAAAGACACCAGTTTCAAAGTCAGCGTCCTCCCAAGCTTTGCGTTTGCATACCCTACACCTTGAATAGAAGAGCTAACGATATTTTTAATAGAAGGCTCACACACCCAGGGAACACAAATACTCTTAGCATAGCTACAAGATAACCTTCTATATATGCAAACTTCTAAGTGAAGCTCAACATCCAGGGCTCCGTAGGGTAACGCTATAATTGGGCTGCTCTATTATTTTATAACACTTGTGTAAATCAATTTATATACAATGTTCCTATTTATTGGTTTGCTTTGTTTTTAGCACTTGCTAACTGCTTTATAAGATAGACATAATGGCCAATATCCCGCAGTGAGCAGCAAATTTACAAGAGAAACTCTCAGCTGGTGGGGCTTTGGGGGACTGTGGTCTCATGAAGATAACAGTAACTGTAGAAAGATTTTAAATAAATGAATGAATGAATAAATAAATAGATTCTCTGCCTCATATTTGGAAAATTCAGATTTACTAGGATGTGAGGCAAGGCCTGGAAAATTGTGCTTTTCAAAAGCTCTCCAGATTATTCCGATGTGCTGTAGAGGTTTTAAAGCAACACTATATTTTTGCCTTCCTCCTGAAGGGAAAGGAAGGAAGTGGGTAAAGTTTTGAAACAATCACACCCACCCCAATTATCCTCTTTTCTTGTCTCCAGTAAACAAAACAAAACAAAAAAAACTGAGAGGAAATTGGGCTTTGTGTGTAACCTCTGAAAGCCTATCCAAGCATTTTTACTGAATTCAAATCAAATCGAATTTTCCAGCCAAGTAAGTGAATCAGCAGTCAGGAAAAAGTAAATACCTGGTATGCATGCTTACTGACACTACACGGCTTGATATCTGTGTCCATGTTTAAAATATAAGACTGAACCACAGATATTTTGAGCCACTTATTTCTATTGTTTTGTTCTTTTAACCTGTGAGAATCTCAGAATGCCAGCTTCACTCATTGGCCACACACCTACAGCTGCTGGACCCCATGAATTGCCAAAACCCATTACTAATGGAAGCACCTTCCTTTAAAAGATATGCTTTACTGTGTTGTGAACTACTCAAGCATAAAGGAAAGTATACAGACTAGTACATCCATGTCCCCATCATCTGGCTTTGTCCAATCTTGACATCTGTTCCTCATTCTATGAAGAAACAAAACTCTACAGATACAGGTTCTTCATTCCTCACCATACTCATTCTTTTCACTCCCCTCTGACAGGTAACCACTCTTCTGAATTTAGAATTTATTATTTCATTCCTATTTTAACAATTTCACTATGTATATGTCCATAAGTAATACAGGAGAGTATTTGGCATTTTCTAAAATTTATGTAAATTGCATTAGACTGCAGGTAGCCTGCTGCAGTGAGTATTTTTACCCTCATCATTGTTTTTAAGATTTATTTATTGACATAGATGGCATTTGTTCACTCAGTTTAACTGCTATATTTTATCCCACTATCTGAAGATTCCACGATTTATTCATTCCATCTTTTTAATGAATATTTAGATCATTTCCAAATATTTAGATCATTTCTGAATATTTAGATCGTTACTATTTAAATAATGTCACAGTGAACCGATATGCATTAGTCAGCATTTGCTGGCATAACAAACAACCCCCAAATCTCAAAGGCTTACAGCACAAAACATTTTTCTCTCAGCGGGACTGTGGTTTGGCTACAGCTCTATTCTAAGACTGGAGCATGAGAGAGCAGAGAGGAAAACAGTGGGGGGTCTGTATTGTCTCTGAGCATTATGCATTTCCTTTCCTGCTCTTCCAGCCAAAGCAAGAGCAGCATCACATCACCTGGGGACTTGTTAGACATGCAGATTCTCAGGCCTCAACCCACATCTACTGAATCCAACACTCTGAGGGTAGGGTCCAGCTCTTAGCAGTTCCGACACCTGATAAAGTTTGAGATCCACCAGCACAGAAGAATAACGGGTTTACAGCAATAAACATCCTAGGATAAGTAAAGGGAGGACACAGGTGCTACTTAGGCTAGGTAATTGGATATTTCTTAAACAATCGGTTTCTTTTACATTACGGAGGTACATTATAAAGTACTGCAAATTGTATAAACTGAGGAACATGAAGAGAAACCACGAGATGCTACACTATTTATTGACGTATTTATAAATAATCCTGACTGATGTAATAACTGAATATATTGCTGTTAATTTACAGGAAGATTCTACTTTGATTTATGTTTTTGTTTTATTATCACTGACCTTTGTGTGATCCCATTTTGTGAGGAAGTTCTTTGGATCAGAGTACTACAACATTGGTCTCTAAATAAATACTTCTATGGAGTTCATTTTCTGGCTAATTTGCATCCAAATGGTCCTATCTGAAACACTGATAATGGGGCTAAAGATAGTTTAAAGACCCAAATCTTTGGAAGAAAGCTTATTAGAGTTCAGCTTGAAGAGTTGTATTATACTAGGAGATCGAATTTCCTATATAACAATTTTCTAATATATGCCTTTTGAAGATATAAAGCAGACTTTTAGATTATTGCTCAAATAAATAGAATTTGGATATGTTTTACCTCAGTTAATAGATAAATATATTTTTAAAAAGGGAGAAAGTTGAAACCTATACTTTAGGACTTGCTAAGTTTCAGACTTTGTTAGATTCTTATGCATGTTATTTCAATAACCTATTGGGGAAATATTATTATGTACATTTTTAGATAAGAAAACTCAGGCTCCGAGCTCTTAAGAAATTTGTCCCTCATCAAAAATAGCAGCCTAATCTAGGTCTGTCTGGCTGCAAACCCCATGAGCTTTTCATTGTATCACTTGTATGATTCAGCAAAACAATATTTCCATAAGCTTTCGACACGTGAATACTGGGTTGATGCATTGAAAAAGAAGTCTCTGCACATGCAAAGGGGCAGATCTGCACCTAAAGTAAAGTCAACTGGCAGGTAATTTCATAGAATGCATGAAAACATTCACCACATTTTAAAGTGGGTATTTCAAATTAGCTTTCTACATTCGACTATGTAATCTCATCCAAAGATGAATTAGTGCCGCATGCCAAGATAATGGTCAGAGTGGCACGATTAGCTGGGAAAAAGCTGCTTCATGAACACAGCAAGTATTTGTGGCCGCTGTCCTGGAGGCCATGCCTGCTTTCTTCCTTCTCAAGAAGCGTCAGGATCAGAGTCACTGCGTCCTAGGTATGCAGCCTGTGTGGGGCAGCAAAGTAAAGGTGATACTCAGTGGTCTAAACACTGTGATATTAATAAGACTTTTGCTCCTCTTTGAAACCTTCTCAGAGCTAGATGTGAAGCTGCTTAACCTTTACAGAATCAAAATTTAAAATAAAATGCAATACCAAATAGAAGTTGCCTATATAGTAGAATTCAAAAGCTAACTTTTTATCCATTTCAAAAGAACATTAAACTTAAAAAAGAAAGAATTTAGTGCATCCTGAAGATTTTCAGAAATGGGTTGACTCGAATTGGTAAAGTCTACTGAAAAGTTAGCCCTCTTAACAGAATCACTTACTGTATTTAAAACACGCACTAAAATAAAACCACTATTCATAAATAACTATTCAACTGGAATAGTTTAAGTCTGGACTTAAAGGGAATCTTAAAGAATACATTCCCATTGCTAAACCTGTTCAGAATACATATACACAGTCTAAAGGCAAATTATATATAATTTTACTTCAACAGGACATCTCAGAACTAGCACATTTCTAGGCAAATGGATGTTTAGCTATCTATCCTATATTTCAGACAAAATTTAGAGGCTTATCTCTTTGTTGCCTCTTTAGAGTGAATATAAACAGACCAGAGATGACCAAGTACAAGTTCAAAAAGGAAACCCCAAAAAACAGAGGTAAACCAGTTATTTAGGCTTCTGTAGTCAAAGTATTCAACTCATTTCCAGAACCTTTCATTTCATATCCAAGCAAATATGATACCAGGGAGTCAGTGCCAAATGAAGCACATGTAAATGCATTTAATGGCTGACTGTTTAATCAAAATGCACTTTACCTCAGAGAGTCATTAAGAGACTTGATAAAGGAGGCTTTCCAAAAAAAAAAAAAAAAAATCAAGAAATGTTAACAGTGAACAAATAGTAATTTTTATTAAACTAAAGATTAAGCAATGAGTTTTTGATAGGTGCTATGTTCTGTGCAATAAGCATTAAATATTGAAGCCTAAGAAGACCTTAATTCCTGGGAGCTGACCAGGTGGTAGTGGTAGCAGTCTTGGAATATAATGCTATAAATAATTTACGAGGTCATGACAAAACGGTAGTTTTTCAAAGGATAATTTTTAGTCCTTATCTGAGATGTAGAGAATTTTAGAGAACCGTTCCTTGAGCTCTAACATTCTCCCAAACACGGTTACGTCATCCACTTGCAACATTGGCTTATCAGGTCTCAACAAAGCACTGAAAGTAGTAGGAGTAGCTGAGATCCTCTCAAGGACCCCCTCAAACAGTAAATCCTGCTGGAAGATAACTAGCATGTCTCTGCCCACTGTCACAGAGTTAGGTTTGGTAACCAATCCACAAAATTAACATAGTAAACCCTATTTCCCCAATAAGCTACCAAGTTCTTTCTTGGACTCAAGCTACTAGACCCTGGTCTACCTTTGCCTTGTTACTGCGACTAGAGTAATTATCACACGCTGAAATTGTTTCTTCTTCTCTTTTTTTTTCTCTCACTACCAAATTTAGAAAGGGTATGGCCTGTAGAGTTAGATGATGATCACAAACAAAAATTTCTTTAAGAGGATCACTCAGTTCATTAATTTCCAAAAAAGTAATCTATTTAGGACATTGTTGATATAGCCTTGAGTCACTTAACATAATGGTATAATGATCCCCTGAGACTGGTCCCACATTACATTCATCTAGAGGAAATATTTCCCCCCTACTTTTTAAGCTTCTCTCCTAAATTCTTCCACTCTACAGTGTGGGAGAATTCCATAAGTCTCAGTCATCTTAACTCAGATTGTGCTATGTCCTAAACAGGATTTCAGAAAATGAAACAAGAACTTGAAATGTGTGTTACCTGTCTCTGGTACCATCACCTCTCCCTCAACTCGCATTTGCAGTTAGGGCTGCTAAATAAAAGACATGGATTGGAAGATGCCTAATACCTTTCACTTGCCCCTCTACCCTTCTACACTCTGCTCTGTGCCCCAGAGATGGAGTCGTGGGGATGGCGTCAAGGCCTCCCTTGCTCTCTTGTTCCCATGGGGTGCTCAGGTGGAAGATAGAGGGAGGGAGGCTACTGAGGTCAGGACATTTATTCTCCTATTTCCCTCCCTGTGCATTTACCTTGGACTGGCTGTGTTCTTCACTGACATGTCACTGCTTTCTCAAGGTGGCCAAACCTGACTCTTTCTTCCTGGGTTCTAATAACCCCTTCCTTCCTCCCTTCAGGCTGTGTTTTATTACAAAGCTATAGTAGTCGAAACAATATGGCACTACCATAAAAACAGACACATAGGCCAACAGAAGAGAATAGAGAGCCCAGAAATAAACCCAAGCATATAGGGTCAACTAATTTTCAACAAGAGCACCAGGCATACACAATAGACAAAAGAGAGTCTCTCCAATAAATGGTGCTGTGAAAACTAGATAACCACATACAAAGAAAGAAATTGAACCCTTACCTTACACTATATACAAAAATCAACTCAAAATGGAGTGAAGTCTTAAATATAAGTTCTTACTAAAACAGGTAAAACTCCTAGAAGAAAACACAGGGAAAAGTTCCTTGACATTGATCAGGGCAATGATTTTCTTGGCTATGACACCAAAAGCACAGGCAACAAAAGTGAAAATAAACAAGGACTATATCAAACTAAAAAGCTTCTGTTCATCAAAGGAAATAATCAACAAAATGAAAAGGCAACCTACAGAATGGGAGAAAATATTTGCAAGCCATATATCTGATAAGGGGTTAATACCCAAGGCCTATAAGGAACTCATAAAACTCAATAGCAAAATAATAATAATAATCCGATGAAAAAAATGGACAGAGGACTTGAACAGAGGACTTGAACAGACATTTTTTCCCAAAGAAGACATACAGATGGCCAACAGATGAAAAAATGCTCAGCACCACTAATCATCAGGGAAATGCAAATCAAAACTGCAATGAAATATCACCTCACACTTGTTAGGAGCGCTATTACCAAAAAGACAAAAGATAACAAATGCTGGAGAGGGTGTGGAGAAAAGGGAATCCGTGCACACTGTTGGTGGGAATGTAAATTGGTACAGTCATTATGAAAAACAGTACGAAGTTTCCTCAAAAAATTAAAAATAGAATGACCATACGATCCAGTCATCCTTCTCCTGGGTATATATTCAAGGGAAATGAAATCAGTACCTTAGCCATGTTCATTACAGCATTATTCACCATAGCCAGGGTATGAAAACAAATTCAGCAGATAAAGAAATTGTGGTACATATAATGGAATATCACTCAGCCTTTAGCAAGAAAGAGATCGTGCCATTTGCAACAAATGGATGAACCTGGAGGACATTATGGTAAGCAAAATAAACCTGGCACAGAAAGTAAAATACTGCATGATCTCACTTGTATGTGGAGTCTAGAAAAGTCAAAATTACGGAAGAAGAGAATAGAATGATGGTTATCAGGAGTGGGGAGGTGGGGGAAATGGGGAGATATTTGTCAAAGGAGATAAAGGTCAAAGTTTCAGTTATGTAGGATGAATGAGTTCTAGAGAACTTATGTACAGCATGGTGTCTACAGTGAATAATACTGTACTGTGTACTAGAAATTTGCTAAGAACCTAGATCCTGGGAGATGCTTGCTCACCAGACACAAAAAAAGATAATTACTCTGTGAAGACATGGAGATGTTAATTAGCTTGATTGTAGTAATCATTTTACTACATATATGTATATCAAAGCATCATGTTATTCACCTTAAGGAGCTAAAATTTTTATTTTGAACATAAAATATGATCTTCAAGATGCTGCATTGTGAGTTCCTTTTGCTAATGGTTCTCATGCTTTAACACATATAGAATCACCTGAAGGGCTTCTTGAAACAGGTTACTCCGCCCACCTCCAGAGTTTTGACTCAGTAGGCCTTGGGTGGGTGATCTTTGCATTTCTAACAAGTTCCCAGGTAAGGCTGGAGCTGCTGGTCTGAGAAGGCACTTCGAGAATCACTGCTCTATACTGACACCTTTGTTTACAGGGAATATAGGCAAGTAGTGTAGGGTAATAGCTGCCAGGAAACCACGCCTAGGATTGCCAACAGCTGGTTTGAGAGAGATAATTAATAGGCCTGCTTGTATCAGTTAGGGTCCCAACTGGAAACAGATGGCACGCTTCAAATAGGATAATTCCCCACAGCCAAGAAGTGAATGTGCAAACCTTATTAGGCCCTGGGGTTTTGCAGTGAAGACCTAAGCATACATGTACAAGATTGAACTCTGCCCACCTTCACACGCACTCATTTAGAACAGCTGACACAAGCTCAGGTTGCAAGGTTACATCCACATGCACACTAGCGATGAGGCCTGGGGAGGTATCCTAGTGTACACTCTGAAACTTCGAATTTTTTTTTTCTCTAAGAGCACCTGGCTGCCTTGCCGTGCTCATCCCACTGAGTCATCCTTACTCAAAGCATGACTCTCAGGACTTTAAGTACCTGGGAAAGCTTTGGTGATGCATCAGACTTTCATCCGAGCAGTCTTATCTCCCTTCCTCTCATCGATGGCCCATTTCTCTTCTGCCTGCTATAACAGCTATTCTCACTTCAACATATATGCACAGGGTTATTTTATTTCTTTCTATTTCTGTGTGTGAGGTTATATCCATTCTTGCTACCCTCCATCTCTTCAGACACCTGTCGAAAGGATATTCAACAGACACGTTGACAGCTTGAGGTTATGGATGATCTCTGCGTAGCCCTAATTATTATAGCATTCTTCTTTACTTTTAGTTTTGTTTTGATATTATTTTTAATAGTAATATATTAAAAAAGAACTTTTGTAACATATTTTTAATTAATAAGCACAAATGAATACACTCAACTAGGGACCCATTCCCCATCTCAGGACCAGAATATTCTTGTACCGGCATACATCTCCCTATCCCATCACCAGCCTCCTCTCTCCAAGTAACCACTATCCCTTTTTAAAAAATGAATATGCCACATCTTATGTATATTTCCATAAGTTAACATACTGTTTAGTTTTGCTGGACTTTGAGCAAACTTTCTGCAATTTCTATTTCTTGCTCCATACTATATTTCTAAAAATCACTCAGGGGAATACCCTAGTGGTCCAGTGGTTAGGACTCCACACTTCCACTGCAGGGGGCACAGGTTCCATCCTTGGTAGGGGAACTAAGATCCCACATGCTGCGCTGAGTGGGATCATTCATGTTGTTACATGTAACGATGGTACATTCACTGGCCCTGTGTAAATTTATAGTGTGAAGATGATGCAATTTATTTATTCATTCCCCTCTTGCTGGACATTTGTGTGTTTTCTAGGTTTTGTTTTCAATGAACAAAGTGGGTGTGAATTTTCTTATAGATATCTCCTGGTCTACACGTTTCTGAGTCCCTCTTGGTTGCGTGAAACCTAGTCGTAGAGTTGCTGGATATGTACAGATTCATCTTCACAAGGTAATACCCAATTGTTTTCCTGTTTTCCAAAGTAGTTGCACCAATTTACAGCCTTACCAGTACGGTATGAGTTCTTGTTGAGCCATATCTTCACCACCTCTCATATGATCGGACATCTTAATTTTTGCCAATATGGTTTGTGTATCGGGTATTACATTGGGGTTTTAACTTTTGTTTGTCTAATAACTAATGAAAGTATCTCTTCTTATGTACTGTATCAGTTTCTTAGGGCTGCTGTAACAAATCACCACACGCTGTGTGGCTTGAAACAACAAAAATCTTTTGTCTCACAGTTCTGGAAGCCGGAAGTCCCAACTCAAAGTGTTGGTAGAGCTGTGCTCCTTCTGAAAGCCCTCAGGAAGAATCCTTCTGTGCATCTTCTGATTTCTGGTGGCACAGGCATTCCTTGGCTTGTGGCTGCATGACTCCAATCTCTACCTTTGCCTTCATAGAGCCTTTTAGCTCTGAGGGTCTCTCACCTGAATGACTCTCACAAGTATGCTTGTCGTTGGATTTAGGGCCTACCTGAATAATCCAGGATGATCTTATTTCGAGATTCTTAATTTAATTACATCTGCAAAGACCTTTTTTTCCAAAAACGTCAAATTCACAGGTTTTAAAGATTAGGACATGGACATCTAAGGATTAGGACATGGGGTGGGGTACAATTTAACCCAGTACAAAAATAATCACCATTCACACTTCCTCTGCCTGAAACGCAGGTTCATAGGTTTCTTTTTTTCCATTTTTCTATTGAAAGGTTCCTATTTTTCTACTGAGTCTTTTTCTTATTGATTTGTAGCACTTCTTTACATTAAAGATACTCATTTTTTGTCAATTATATTTGTTACGTAAGTATTCTCCCAGTCTGTGGTTTACATTTTTACTTTTCAACATGGTGTCTAAGCAGAGGTTCTTAATTTTTATGTAATTAAATTTGTCAATCTTTTCTTTCATGGCTAGAACATTTTGTCTTACGTAGTAAACCCTCCCACAGCCCCAGATAAATTATTTTATTATATTTTCTTCTAAATATTTTAACCACTGGGGGACTTCCCTGGCAGCCCAGTGGTTAAGACTCCGAGCTCCCACTCCAGGGGGCACGGGTTCGATCCCTGGTCGGGGAACTAAGCTCCCATATGCCACGTGGCAAGGCCAAAAATAACCAAAAAACAAAAAAACCATGGGCCTTACAGCCTTACATCTTTCATTCATCAAGAGAAACTTTTTGTGTCTAGTATGAGATAAGGATCCACTTTTACTTTCTTCCATGACTGGGGGATAGCCAGCTCTCCTTCATCCTGTTTTGATTGATGTCTGGAGCCGCAAGAGTTATCTTACAATAACGTGACTGCAAGCTTGTGGATGAAAGACATAACCTGACATGACATAGGAACTTATGATATTGCCAACATTTAAGTGACAATCAGGTATATTGCAGAGCACAATTCAACGGACATCATTTAGAAAGAATAAGAAAATCCAGTTCAACATTCCTACTTTAACAGGGTAATATACACGACATCCTACAAACCTTAATTGATACAATTTTGTATACACTGAAGTATATCTTTAGTCAGGTTTAACTGTCATTGCAAGTAATTAATAGTAGTTGCTTTGCACTTGGGGTTACATATTTACCAAATGACATCACTGAGTAAAGTGGTGTCAAGAAACACCCAGGTTATTAACTCTCTCTCACCCGCCAGGTGGATGAATCAGCAGTGCCCTGTGTAGTCTGGGTAACTGCGGGCACAGTTGGTTCATTGCATGCCCCTTCAATTAATCATGCAAATTAGCCAACTGTGTGGGACAGTCAATTGAATCTGTAATTTCATGTCTAATAAATTTCACACATACACACAAAAGTAAATCTCCCTGAGGTCTCAGAAAACCCAGTTTCACAAAATGTATTGCCCTTTTTTTACATAAGGAAGGAAATAATTGCTTAATTTAACTCAGTCCATAATCTCCAGATCACATAAAGAACACAAGTCTTCCTTTAGAAAAGTCATAATTGGAGAAGAAAACATGATCCTGATATTTATGTACTGTGCTCTTTTTGACTCTGTTTTGGAATAGTCATTTGTGGGTTTAGAAACCTCCACACCCGTTCTGTCCAAAATGGTACCATTAGCCACCTATGACTATGTACATTTAAATGAATTAAAATAAAATAAAACAAAACATTCCGTTCCTCATTTTGCACTATCCACATGCCAAGCACTCAACAGCACCACACAGGAGAGTGCGGAGAGAACACTTCCATCTTCACATAAAGTTCTTCTGGATAGTGCTTTTCTAGACCCTTTCTTCCACTCTATTCATTTGGTTCTAAATGTCATACTTTAAGGTTTACCAAGTGTTTTCTGATCCATGCTTTTACTGAGTCCTCACTACATTATTGGTAGAAAGGCATTATTCAAAGGGTCTTTATCTACTGTTGAGTAACAATTCCCCCCAAAACTTAGCAGGTTAAAATAACATTAATTATCTCGCAGAGTTTCTGAGGGTGGGGCGTCTAGGAGCAGCTTAGCTGGTCGATCTGGCTCAGGGTCCCTCAGGCGGCTGCAATGAGATAGATGCGTGCTGGGGCTGCCTTCGGCTGAAGGCTTGTGGAGGCCTCACTCAGGTGGCTGTTGGGAGAAGCCTTCAGTTCCTTCTTCATGTGGGCTTTTGACTTGCCCCAGAGCAAGTAATGAGAACGAGAGAGACAGAGACAGAGAGAGAGTGGGAGGGAGGAAGGGAGATCACTGTCTTTTATAACCTAATCTCAGAGGTGACATACCACCACTTCTGGCTCATCCTACTGTTAAACTGACACTGGTTGGTTTAAGCTGTGGGAGGAGATAACACAAAGGTGTGAATGTCAGGAGTTGGCCATCATGGGGCCCATCTTAGAATTCAGCTAATCACACTGCTATTTAAAAAGCTCAGTAACTCGTCAAGCTCACACAGCCAGTAAACATTAGAGAATATTAGAGGTAGAAAGCTCATCTAAACCCTCTGACTTTTAACTCTTTTCTTCCACAGTACTCTGCCTTCACCCATCTGTGTGTTACCTCAACCTCCTTAAACAGTTCGGCTTTTTTATAAACCAACGACACAGACTAACAACGACGAATAACGTTAACCTGCAAATATTACAGCTGAGACTCAGTGGGTCTCAGATGCTTGATTAATAACACTTGCTCCTCTTCTTTTCTTTGCTTTCTTAGGAAAAAAACAAACAATTACAGAAGAGTAGGAAGAACAGAAGGAGCCTGCTACTGACAAGCACTCTCTCCTTGACCAAATTCTAGACAGGCTCCTTGAAGCCCCTTGACCTTGATCTTGGTGTCCATCCTTACCGGGCCTCATCGCCCAACTGTAGCAAGAATCCTGTTCAGTTGGTTTCACCAGGATTCCCCACCCTGGATATCTGACAAATTGCCTTTTCTCTCAGCATCCCCCAGGTAATATCTGATCACCCTGCCTGCCTTCAGCAAGAATCCTGTCAGGTCGGTTTAGCCAGATTCCCCTTTTGCCCCTGATGTTCTCCTCTTTGTAATTTTCTATCCATTGACGCGCACCTTGCTCCTTGTATAAATCCCCACTTTTCCTTGCTGCATTCGAAGTTGTCTCTCTTTCCTGCTGCAAAAATGCCACCTCTGTAGACCCTACACCTATCACAATGGTCCTGATTAAAGTCTGCCTTAGTGTTTAACAAGTGTCATGAATAATTTTTTTCAACGCTACTCCCTCAAGTGGAGGGGAAGGAATAAGAGGAAGATTCCTTCGTTCTTTGTCTCTCCTACACCTAACCACACAGAACAGACTTTTTACAAATTGTTGCTCAGGAAAGCGCCAGAGGCAAACTATCTTCCTTCCTAAACATACAAAACAACAAAGCTGACGTATACAGCACCTTATCTTCAACCATAGCACATCCGGTTTTGTTTTGTTTTTTTACAGATCCATCCTCATTTTTTTTTTAACATCTTTTTTGGAGTATAACTGCTTTACAATGGTGTGTTAGTTTCTGCTTTATAACAAAGTGAATCAGCTATACATACACATATATCCCCATATCCCCTCCCTCTTATGCCTCCCTCCCATCCTCCTTATCCCACCCCTCTAGGTGGTCACAAATCACCCAGCTGATCTCCCTGTGCTATGCAGCTTCTTCCCACTAGCTATTGGTTTTACATTTGGTAGTGTATATATGTCAGTTACTCTCTCACTTCGTCCCAGCTTACCCTTCCCCCTCCCCGTGTCCTCAAATCTATTCTCTACGTCTGCGTCTTTATTCCTGTCCTGCCCCTAGGTTCTTCAGAACCATTTCCTTTTCTTTTTTTAGGTTCCATATATATGTGTTAGCATACGGTATTTGTTTTTCTCTTTCTGACTTACTTCACTCTGTATGACAGTCTCTAAGTCCATCCATCTCACTACAAGTAACTCAATTTCGTTTCTTTTTATGGCTAGTAATATTCCATTGTGTATATGTACCACATCTTCTTTATCCATTCATCTGTCGATGGACACTTAGGTTGCTTCCATGTCCTGGCTATTGTAAATAGAGCTGCAGTGAACATTGCAGTACATGACTCTTACTGAATTACGGTTTTCTCAGGGTATATGTCCAGTAGTGGGATTGCTGGGTCGTATGGTAGTTCTATTTTTAGTTTTTTAAGGAACCTCTATATTGTTCTCCATAGTGGCTGTATCAATTTATGTTCCTACCAACAGTGCAAGAGGGTTCCCTTTTCTCCACACCCTCTTCAGCATTTATTGTTTGTAGATTTTTCGACGATGGCCATTCTGACTGGTGTGAGGTGATTCCTCATTGTAGTTTTGATTTGCATTTCTCTAATGATTAGTGATGTTGAGTATCCTTTCAAGTGTTTGTTGGCAATCTGTATACCTTCTTTGGAGAAATGTCTATTTAGGTCTTCTGCCCATTTTTGCATTGGGTTGTTTGTTTTTTTGATATTGAGCTGCATGAGCTGCTTGCAAATTTTGGAGATGACTCCTTTGTCAATTGCTTCATTTGCAAATATTTTCTCCCATTCTGAGGGTTGTCTTTTCATCTTGTTTATGGTTTCCTTTGCTGTGCAAAAGCTTTTAAGTTTCATTAGGTTTCATTTGTTTATTTTTGTTTTTATTTCCATTTCTCTAGGAGATGGGTCAAAAAGGATCTTGCTGTGATTTATGTCATAGAGTGTTCTGCCTATGTTTTCCTCTAAGAGTTTGATAGTGTCTGGCCTTACATTTAGGTCTTTAATCCATTTTGAGTTTATTTTTGTGTAACCATAGCACATCTTAATTTAAAAATTTTTTAATAATTCTATTTCAAATAAAGGGCAAAGTGTAGAAAAAGTGGGCCATGGTGAATATAAACTGATTTCACTTTTTGGCTTGGCATTCAATACTGGCAATCAGAGGTACAAATAGATTCAAATTCCAAATGTCATGGATTTACTGACAGTGGGCATTCCAGCTGACTGCTTTATCCTTAGATAATTATTTGAAATCAAAATTTGTTTAACATTCACCATAGATTCTAAGAAATTACTTCTGGGAGTTCCTTAACAAAGATATTGGAAAATATCTAGAAATATTTTTGGACACTTGAGAGGAAAGAACAGTAGGAATGAAGAAGTATCTTTTAGTTGAACAAATAAAATTTCAAATTTTTATTTTTGTCTTAATTATGGTAGAGAAATGGGCAGTTTGCAAGACTGTATCGTTTTGCATCTAAAAACTTCTTTTTCACCATTAAAGGAAAACTCCAAGAGTCCTTCTGTTTTGTCAGTAGAGTCAGTCTCAATTCCTATTGACCAATAAGTTGAGGAGGTACATCCATTTATCTTTTCTTTCAAATAATTCCTTGTACATTTAAAGAAGGATGACCTAGCTGTGGGAGATGATGTCAGGTACAAATAAGCCAAATCCTGACACGACCCAGCTTAAGTAAGATGAAAACTTATGCCATCCCATAAAAAGAAGTGTTGAGTTGGGATGGCCTTCAGAGATAGTTGATTCAACCTCACTGAGAACCCTCATCTGCCTTCCCAGGTTAGGCCTCATCCTCTGCAAGTAAGATGGTGGTAGCAGTCCCAGGCATGACATCCTGACCTGACAGTGTCCATAGGGAGACATAATGTCTCTTGTGGATCTTCCTTAGGAGGAGGAAATTTTTTTCCAGAGGCCTCCAGTAAACATCCTCTAATAGCTCATTGGCTACAATTGGCCCACATGTTCATGACAAAGGGTACAGAACTACCATGATGGGCTTAAATAGATCATCTGTTAGAGAAAGGAGGCTGGGGGACTATCACAATTCTTGTTTCCCGAATGGGGTCCTCTTAGACTCTATATCAGATTAGTTTTTATGACCAAAAAAATTCTACCAGGAAAAGGGATAGTATCTTAACAGTAAAAAAAAAGTATAGATAGAGGGAATTTCCCATCTTGTCATATGGAAAAGTATAAATTAAAGAGAGAAAGGAGAATTGGAGAGATAAAGCAACCCTAGTGGTTCTAGACCAGGAAAAGGAAACAGAGTATAAATTGAAATGCTGATCATGAAATCCTATGAGATAGTCCTTGTCAGAATACAGTGAGAATCATTGGTGTGTATTTTTCTGCTGTTCAGACTAAACAAGTTAAAATTCAGACAATGATTTCAAATTGAAAAGAAATGTGTTTCAGAGTATGCATATCTACCTAGGAAAATAGGTAAGCCAAACAAATAATGAATGTATTACATATCTATTATGAGACACAATCAGTGGTGTTCTCCCTCTGTGATTAAAGGACCCACTTTTAAACAATTTTTTATCCGTATTTGGTGCAGCTGCTAGAAAGGAGCATCTTTCTCCAGCCATCATTTGATAGTTTTTGATACTCTACTCCTCTTAGGTTGCTTCTTAAACCACAACACTGCTGACAAAGGCCTTGGTTCATAAAGGGTGCAAATGAGGTGTAGGGTATAAGGAGCTGGTGTATTATATTGACAAGCGTGTTGGCTATGAAGACAGTCAGCCTTGAGTTTCAGTCCAAAATGTGACCCAGCATGAGTTATCTAATCTACCTCAACCCCACTGTTTCATCTAGAACATGGAGGTAGGGTATAATTGTTAATACCCTATAGAATTTAGTAAGAAATCCATGAGATGATGCATATAAAGAAGTTGGAACAGAGCCTAGGTTATAATTGGCATTATATCTATGTTATTTATTACTGTTGGTTCTACAAAGCCTCACAACTGAGAGGGAGTGGTAGGGTGAGAAATAGTGAGTAAATTTGAGGAGAATAATGATACTGTATTTGTTATCTTCATTCTTTACTATATCTCTCACAACAGGTGAGGCAGTTTGTTTCCTTGTTTGTTTGAGATCACTTTAGAAATGCACCTTTATAAAGGAAAGTGAGACTCCCAAAATTCAGTAATAACCAAGTACATTAGATTTTATGTGGCAAAGACTCAAACCAGATTTATTGACCTTGAGTCTAATGTTCTTTTTACTGCCTTTATTGAGAAAGTATTTCAACAGTTTCTGCATGATCCATCGCTTACTGTTCAGAAAGGTAGACGTGGAATCCTTCAATCCCCGAGCTAGGAAAGCATCACGAGCATGATACTTATCCAGCAGAATCTGCTTCCAAACCACATGGGGATGTTGATCTTATATTTGTAGGGACAGAAGGTCCAAACCAGCCTTTTCCACTATGTATGTATGCCAGAAATGAAGGTAAACTTTATTTTTTATTTATTTATTTTTTTAGTAGTTAGCCATTCTGCATAATGCCTCCAAATATTTTCCCGATTGGCACTGGCATCTGGAATTTCACCATTAGAATACAATTTTATGATTAAGGTTTAGCTTTAAGAAAGCCCTTGTTACAATGCACTTGGAAGGGACCAGGGAAATGAACATATTCATACCCATAGTTAACCACTACTGATTCTTACCAGATTGACTAGTTGTCTGTTCTAATGGCTCCCTTGGTGAGTACAAGCAATCGCAAAGGAGAGCTGTATTTAAATGCAAAGGATAAAATAATTCCAAAGTATGGAGAAGTGGAGACAGCTGAACAGTGCCTCATCTTCAGGAAGTGTAGGGGAAAAGGGGGTGTAGGAGATGAGAAAGCAGTTAAAAGGAACAGAGAGGGTGGGATGACAGAAGTCAGTCAGCCTACTTAGAATTATTTAGCCCTAGGACTATTCTTTAAAATGTCATAGAATTCTCTTCTGCTTTAAATTGAGTGATTCCCCCTGGTTTTCGTACTCAGCAATGATTGAAAGCAACGAAAAGGCCATGTTAAGCCATGTTAATATTTCTTAATCACCAAACACACCTAACTCATTAAATTTTGAGTCCTTTATAGTTTCACTTAGCATATTGTTGTTGGTACTTGATAAATATTTGTGAAATGAGTGAATCCTTCTGTGATTCTGTTTTTTGGTGTTTTTTTTTAACTTTGGAATTGACTCAGTGTTGGATGTATGGCAATTGTAGTGTAATGCTTGCTGTAGCCTTCCAGAAACAACAGCAACGTCTGTAACAGCATTGTCCGACAGAACTCTGTCATGATAAAAACGTTCTTT
Organism: Balaenoptera ricei; assembly: GCF_028023285.1. Lineage (NCBI taxonomy): Eukaryota > Metazoa > Chordata > Mammalia > Artiodactyla > Balaenopteridae > Balaenoptera > Balaenoptera ricei. Next base: position 14,971,708 of record NC_082659.1, on the reverse strand, counting down.
CATTGGCCCTGAACAATATAGCAGCCACTAGTCACAAGTGGATACTGAGTACTTCAAATGTAGCCAGTGAGACCAAGGAACCGGCTTTTAATTTACTTAGCCACTTGTGGCTAGCGGCTACCTATGGTATTGGACGGTGCAGGTCTAGAGGTTTTATTAAAAGTATTCTGCCCCTTTCACTTTGTTTTTTTAAGAAGTAGCTATTTCTATTAATACCATCAATTATTATATATAAGTTCCTCTCATTTGTATTTTTTTCTTTTTCTGTTGGAAATAATTTGATTTACCTATGATAACGCTAAAGATGAGTATAGCAAACCAAACTGACTTGCACGGCAGCATCTGGGGGAACTTATGTGTATTATTTATAAAAAACTTACAATATGCAGTCAATTTCTAATTTCAACTATTGACATAAAAGGAGTGAGCCTGTGTAGATGAAATAGTGAAGCATGAGAGGTCTGTCCTCTGCACTAACAGGCTGGCCTTTCAAGTCAGTCTGTCCTTTTATTTCCTCCTCTCTCCTCAGGAATCTGGCACCTTCTGGGTGCCCTCCTCTCCTTTCCATAACAAAATTTTTTGGGATAACCTCCTTGTAACTCTTCCTAATTGTATAGATGAGAAAACAGACACTGCAAAGAACCAGGGAGGGTAAGACAACGACTATTGATGAACTCCTATGTGCTTACTAGACACTGTATATTATGCTGGGGAAAAGTGGTGCCTGCTTGAGCATTGCCTCCCTGGCAAATAAATATTTTTGAATGGAAATACACACACATTTTTACAAGGTGAAACAGACGAGGAAACTGAAATTTAGAGAAGTTGTATGACTTCCTTAAGGCTAAGCACATCCAATGCTCCAACACAATCTTCTTTTCTCTTAACTCTTTAACTCCTTGCCATGTTTCCTGTGTCCTAGGGGTTTTGCTCTTTGCCTTTCAAAGATAACAGCCAGCTAAACTGACCGCTAGATTTACATCAAAGGCTGCAAAGGTATTAACAGAACCCGCTCCCAGCCCCCTGCCCTTTTCCAGGGAATTTTAATGCTAACCTTCTGAGGACAGTGTCAACTCACAGAAATGGCTCCCTGGGAATTTCACGCTATTGAGATTTTATTTTGGTATTTTAGCGGCGTTAAAAAAAAAAAAAATTCCAGAGCAGATTTTTTTCCTGGAGTCTGGTCGCTTACGTAGAAAGGACGTATTCACTGACAAATTCAACTTCAACAGCGTTTGCATTTGTCTTAGTCTATAGTACGAGTAGACGATTGATTTGTGTACTGGCCCCCATCACTGTGGATGACTTGTAAGAAACATTAGAAATTGGCTCCTCCTCCACCTCTCCCTCCACCCCTTGGATCCTTGTACGCTTCAGAGTACGGTCTAAAAACGTAGGCGTATTTGGAGAGGATTTGAACATTAAAATACGGCTCCGTGATTTTCAACAGAAAGACCGCAAACAGCGCTAGAGCACGAGAAGTATTTAAACTAGATCACATTCTAAAGTTGGAGGGCTACAAAGTACAAGTCGTCCAGGCTAGTCCGCAGAGACTGTTCGTGCTTCCGCCCTGCAACAACCCGGCAGGCGACACGTCGCGACGAATTTCAGCTGCAGAAGAGGAAGAGCATCACCTGCAGTTCGAGGCGTGGGAAACGCGGCCGGAGGGGGCTTGCGAGAAAGCCAGCCGGAGAGGTGCGCGCCGCGGGGCCGCCCCGGCGCCGAGTGCGAGGAACGCCCGCGCTCGGCGGAGCCCGGGAGACGCGGCGGGGTGGAGAGGGCCAGACGCTTCACTGTCGGGACCGCAGCGGCCGCAGAGACCGCTGCGGCAGGAGAGCCGGCCGAGCTTCTGAGCTCGCGGCCGCTACTGTCTAGGAGGCGGACCCCGCGGGAGAATCCCATCCAGGCGGCGGGGTGGGGGCTAGGCGGGGCGCTGACGTCACCTCCCCTCCCCCACCTCCTCCAGGCGGGAGGGAGTGGGGAAAGAGGCAGTGATCCGCCGCAGCTCCCGGCCGCAACTCCTAAACTCGGCGGCTCGCTGCCCGGACAAGTCCTGACAAACTTGGTTTCTCTTCGGCCCCCTCTCTAGCCCTCGCGCACTCTCATTTCGCCTCCTTTTGCTGCTCAAGTTTCCCCCAGGACGGAAGCCTCCGGAGATGCGGCCACCTGGGCGGCGCGGGAGGATCGCACTCTCGTTGGCGACATGCTGAAGATCGGAGGGAAGCAAAGTTGGTACTTCATACACGGCTTGTAACAAATATCCAAATCGCGTGGCGATTACGGAGCTGCCGGGACTTTAAAGCAGAGCACCGAGGACTCGGCTGGACGGGTGAGTTCTTTCTTGAGTGCAAGTCTTTCCGTATTTAAGTTTAAACGTTAATGAAATTGCGTGGGGTGTTTGACTAGTACAGGGAAGCGTGTGCATCCTACCGGCTTTCCGCTCGGCGAGCTGCACACCCGCCCTGGCTGTGCTTGACTCGGGAATGAAAGATCAGTACGCATAGGTTTTGGAATTCATGAAATACTTACAAAGCACTGTTCAAAAGAACTTGAAAAGCTACGCTGTTTGTGCATTATTTCGAATGTAACTTATTATAGAAATGGTGCCCAGGGAGGGCGCATTGGGTGCCGCGTGATCTGCAGTGGCGCAGCGCCCTCTAGTCCGGACACCCGGCAAAGCGCGCGCTCCCTGCGGGGTTCCGCACGGACCGCGGACTTGGACCTGCCGGGCGCTGTTGGGACGTGGACGTGAGGTCCGTCGCCGTCACCCTAGCCTTCACTTACCACCCACTCCGGCCCATTCTATATCTAATATACAAATACCAGCTTGGGTGGACTTGCAGAGGCAGTGCTGGCGGAAAGGTTTTTTTGTTTTCGGGAACCCATCCCCCTCATTTTCTAGAGCCTTTGGGTAGTGGGTTAGCGAGGATCGACTATTGAGAGGACAAACGTGGAGCTTGTACTACATTTCTTGTTCATGTGAAGGTAATTAGCTGGTAGCAAAAAGGCACCTCTGTTTCGTTCCGTTGGGGCTAAAGGATCAGTAAAAACGTGGCAGCACCGGACTCTGAAATCTCCATCTCTGGCTCTCGGCTGTTCCTCTGGCGACGAAGTGCAACTTCTTTCAGGCAATTAGGTTTTCAGTGGACCTGGCAAACCGGGATTCCCAAACAGATGTTTTAGTCCAAGTAAGCGTTATTAGTTATTAGTGAATGGTAATTTTCTCCAGGAATTCTTTTGTGTCATTTAAAAAATCTTGTGATTTTACGTTATGGGATGGTGTCTTTCTACCTTTTACTGTTCTTCTCCTCCCCCGCCCCCCGCATCCCGCCCCAACAAACTGTTGGCGTTCGTGTGTGATTGTGTTTTGTTTAGAGTTAGAATTCGGCAAGGGGCACAAACGAGTTGAGCTTGGAGACCAGGTAACCTACTTTTCGAGGTGTTCCATGTATGAAACTGACCTGTAACTCCAGGAGCGCTTTGCCGTGGCGAAGTGTTTGAAGGATGATGTTTGCTGGCTGTGTGAATTTGTGTGTATTCTAAATAACGCGCAGGGAATACACCACATACTCTTAGTGCTACGAATCAGCACACTCATTCTGCAGGCATTATTTTTCCTTCCCAGCCATGACCTTCTAGACACATTTTTCCCCCCCAATCACCTTCTTTGAGATGGCGTAAGAGGAGACTGCATTAACTTTGAAATAAGAAAATTCTCTCTTTAACCCTAGACTCCTTCACCCCCATTTGCCTCGTAGATACTCCAGCAGCCCCCTCCACCGGTTCCAGGGAAATCATCTCTCTTTGTCCTCACAGCGTTAACGTATTCGAGCTGCACAAACTTTCCGAGGTCAAGTCCGCCCTCTTCTCCGGGCTGTTTCCCAACGCCCGGGAGCACTTCGGGCTGCGCGGAGCCGGCGCCTGGAGCCCTGCCCGCGCTGAGGACCGGCTCACAGCCCCGCGATGCCCGGACTGCGAGCTCGGGTGTGGGGGGAGTTCCCCGAGTGGGCTGTCTGGACGCCCGGGGTTTCCCCTTCTCCCTGCGGAACTTGTAGTTTCACGTTAGACTGCGTTCACAGCCTGCGGGGTGTACTTACCGCGTGGGAAAGCGCTCGAGACGGCACCGCTGCCTTTTGTCCCGCAGACCTGGGAGTCCGGGGTGTCCGCTGGCGGAGGCGGGAGTTGGGGTTCGTAACCACGGCTGGGGAGGTTCCGGGGTGTAACCAGCTCTGCGCAAAGAGGTCAGCTCTGCGCAAAGAGGTCGCGAAGGAAGCGTTTTCACTTTCTCGGGATTTTAGTGTAGATTGAAAAAGGAAGTAGGTTCCGATCTAACTGCATTCCTTTTGAGACCTTTTGGAAGATTTTATTCCACCAAGCAATTGCAGACCTACAGCCAAGGCATTCAAATTCAGATTTAGGAATTCCCTGAAGGTTCTCGTGAATCTAAAGGGGGAGGCGTGGGAAGCTTTTTCTTTAGTCCTTAGCTCTTTTTCATTTTTTTTTTTTTTTTAGCTAAGTTAATGTTACCCCTTTCCTAGCAGGGAGCATTCCCTGTTAATTACCTGCACAAATCTGTGTGCTGGCCATAACTAACCTCGGCACTAGAGTGGGCCCCAATCTGTTCCTCGCGGTGTCGCTAGGTCATCCTGGGCACTCGCTGGTCTCCTGGAAAGGAGTTGGCTGCTGTAGCTGCTGGGAGATCCCTGACCCTTGGCGGGGCGTCATAGCCCTTACCCCGCGGACTGGGAGTCCGGCTGCCAGGGAAAGTCGGGTCGAGTTTCTGCGCGGGAGAAAAGAGCGCCGGCGCGAGCGGGCGTGGCTGCGAGCGGAGGGATATATCCCGCGCCTGGTGCGTGAGGCGCCGGGTGCGTGAGACGCCGGGGCTGCCCTGGCCGGGTTTGGAGTGGGGCTCGCGGGCGGCGGGGCGCTGCCTCCGAGGGGGGCGCGAGGAAAGCGAGGGCGGGCCGCAGATACCATGCGGCCGTGCGGAGCCAGTGAGGCCCCGGGCCGACCCGGACCCCGCTCGGGGGCGCGCTGAGGCGGCGAGGTGCGCGCCCCCGAGAGCGCCGCCGCCGCTTCGGGCTAACTTTGCTGTAAGTTTGAAGGAAACCAGTTGGGGCTTGAGGGCGGTGGGCGAGGGGCGCAGTGGCGCGCTCGGTGCCACTGCGCGGCCGGGCCGAAGCCGTATGTGCCCGCGGGACGAGCAACTTGCTGCTGCCGGGTGGCGGGCTTCCGGCTCGTTGGGAGCTTGCCCCTCACTGTCCAGCCCAGGACCGAGCGCCCCCCGGCGCTCTGGGGACTGGATGGAAAGAAAGAGACCCGCCGGACGGTGGTGGTGCCGAGGCGCCTGCCCGCTTGGAAAGTTCAGGGCAGGCCCTGGATTCGGGTGGGTGGGGGGAGGCGGATGGGCGGGAGCGGATAGGGCGCGACGTGACCCGAATGGTAATTACCGACCCGACTGCTGCTGCGAGCGGGCGGCGGCCCCGGCTGCACCGGCTCTGGCCCCGGAGCCATTGCTGGAAATCAAAGCGGCAGCCGCGGCGCTGGGTTCCCGGCGGCCTCGGGGCGAGAACTTCCGCCTCGCCCGGAGCTCGGAAACTTCACACGCGCGTTCCACTTTCTTCTCTCCGGTAACACGCGTGCCTGTTAAAGACTTATCTGATCTCGCTCCGCGGCTAATTTCTTGCGATTTGTGAGATATTCACAGCGTAGGTGTGATGAAAGGAGAGGCCAACTGCTAAGGGATGGGATCCTTGAAATGGAGTCACCGAGTTCTTTTAGATGTTTTGTGCCCTGAAGGAGTGCTGCCCTGAGGTTTGAGTTGTAACTGGTTGAATGTAGTTAAGCATAGGTGAGATTGATAAATATCGGGGCTAAACATTTGCAACTGTGCTATCCGTTTGTTTCTTTTTTGGAAGAGAAACTTGTAAGATCTTTTTTTAAAGAAACTTCTAAGATCTTTTTTTTAAAGAGATTCTGGTTCTTCAGTGCTTTTTCTTTAAGTGCTTTTCTCTAGGAAGCTAACTTTCTCTTGTCTCTAAGAATTTTTTTGTTCCCACTGATGTGAATTGCGGGGCTTTGAAAACAAGGACGCAATTGTATGCGTTAGGAAAGTAAACTCATAAATATTTTCTGTGCAGTTAGAGGGTTTTTTTTTCTTCATGTGTCTGAACTATGATTTCATTAAATAGCTTTTGTTAAGCAACTCCTATTTACAGTGACTGACATCGGAAAAGATTTAAAAGGCAAATGATCTTCAATTATTTATATATGTTTCACAAAAGCGGATTCTTGAGGCGTCATACATTCGGAGATAGGTTTCAGTAGTTTAAGATAGCTGCACGTGTTAAAACTAGGTGATGGTGATGTTTTTTTCATATTACTCTTAGCGTTGTGGTTATCCAGCACATCCGGTTACCGCGGTTACTCATAAAGTGTGTTTCTCCAGGTATATAGGTTAATTCTGATGTTTGGCTTTGTGTTTTAGGACAGCTCTCTGGTTCCACAAGTGGAATTATTATCCCCCCTTCTTTACTATATACTTAAGCTTTAAGATGGGTGTAAAAGTGCTTAAAACATTACATAATTTTTAAAAACAACAATGAACATAACTCAATTATGTCAAACATGGCATTTAACACGTTCATAGTAGGGTTTGATTTGAATAAAGTGTGCATTTGTGTACCCATTACTTGAAAAATGAATATCTTAAATGAACCAAATTCTTTGTCACTCTGAAAAGAAGTGCAATTCTTAGAGGACTTCATAAAATCTTTCAGGCCACCTGCATATCTATTCATTTGTATCTTTTGATTAGTCACTAGAAGTACACCTAGTGGGTTTGCACCATGTTAGTAGACCATTTAAATCCATGTTATGGTCAGGTGCCAAAAGAGGAATCTAAAAATTATATGCAAACTAATACTGTTTTCCTCCCCCTGATCCCATGCCTTCCTAGTGTATGTCTTTAGACTTAGCTCTCGAGTCGTCTCCGAAGTAGTCATTTCTTTGAATGCTAGAAGTGAAAGGGATGTTACAGATTATTTTAACTCCCTTAACAAGTCTACTGCCACCTGTTTTCCATCCAAGTTTTGCTGTTTTTACATAGAATCAATAAACTAAATCAAATTTAATGCATTATTGTTGCATTAAATGTTGTCTCCGTGGCCTAATTTGTGGCCTAAAGGACCTGATTTAATAGCAGGAAGCCATAAGGCCAGGTGTCTGTTTAATCTTTATGAGTGGGAAACTGCAGCAGGTAAGCTTTCTTTTGACCAAATTATATAGTTGATGAAGCCAAACTGTCTTTTTGTCTCACCTAATTGTTTAATTTGCAAGTGTTAGTTTGTCCTTAGGCACTGGTAAGGAGTTTTTGAAATGAGCGATGCAGGTAATTCATTTAACCAAGAGCAGAAAGTTGTGTTTTTTCTCTCCTCATGTCTGGGAGGAACTTTTAATTTCAAAAATGTATTCAATCAGATGAGGAATCTGTATATTTCACATAATAAAGTTTTTTTAAAAAATGATCTTTCTTTTCCTTAAGTCCCAGATTTAAATATATTGCCAAAATTCTTGCTTAATTCCAAAGGTTTATTATATATGTGGAGATAAATCTATAATTAAATGTCTTCTATAGACCACTTAGGAAAATCAGTAATTATTTAATTCTTATCTTCATAGAATATTCAAGCATGATGCTTCATAGTAAGCTCTGCAGTAGGGACACTGATCTGGCATCGCCTGTAGCCACTTTGGAAGCATTTTGAGGTGGTTGATGACCTCTTTCTGAGCTGCTGGAAATTAGAGCCTTCTGCAGGGCACCCATCAGCAGCGTTGTTACTGGCCTAGTGGTTGCACCTGGATTCTCTGTTAAGTTTACAGCGATGGATGTATTGTTTTCCTATGTTATCCCTCCTTATCCCCCGCCCCCTCCCACCCTTCAGTCCTGCCTTCCATTCTCCATTGCTAATCCTCATCCGTCTGTCCATTCATGCACCCAACAACTGTGGATCTCCTCTGTGCCAAACACTGGGCCAGATGCAATAAACAGTGGTGAGCAAAGCAGGGTTCCTGCTCTCAAGGAGCTTACAGTCCGGCAGGGGAGAAGGACAAGTAAACAGTTATCTCCAGTGTGGTAAGAGAGATCCATCTGGTGGGTCAGGGTAGTTCATCATAGCACCTCAGTGAGCTAGGTGGATATTAGGATAGGGTGAGGTCTGAGGGAAGCGTGAATCAGGAGGCAGTGATTCACGGAGAGGAAATACACGTAAAGCAAGTTGTAGAAACCCTTGGTTGTGACTTGATTTGTGGTTTGATGAATGGTGAGAAAGAAAGACCTGAGCACACCATGTTATCTTTCAGAAAAGGGTTGGTTGGTTTATCATCAGTGTTTCTTTAATCCTTCTTTCACGTGGCTTATGGCTTGCCTTTTTTTCTTTGCGTAGGGAAAACAGAAAATCTATGACCTGGGCTCACCTTGGCTTATAAAGATAGAGAAGATAACTTTTATGGAGGTTAAGAAGAGAGGAAAGAAAGAAATGTTGAAGAGAAAGGTGAAAATAACGAAACTGTGTGTGATGAGTAAAGGGCAGGAAAAAATTAAATTGCCATGTTTTCGTCGTCTTTTTGAAGAGAAAGGTGGCGATGCTGCAAGTTTAGAGCCTCCGCCACTAGGTGGTGTCATGGGCTCAGGACAGCTTGGTGGTTTCAAGCCTGTGGGAAGGACACCTTTTTGGTTTGAAATAGAAGTAATGTGGGAGATTAAATTGGGAAAGTAGGTAGAGGTCAGATTGTCAGAGATCTTTAATACAAGATTAAGAAGGATGTACTTAATCCGAAGGATAAGGGGAAACACTGAATATTTCAAACTATGGAGTGACATTACAAAGAAGTTTTAATGAGACTAATTTCATTGCAGTATGTAGGCTAAATAGTATGGGGGCAAGAAAGCAGGAATACCAAAAGGCGGTTCACATGCTGTGCCTGAACAGATAGAAATATGAACCAAGTGGCAGCAGCAGAAATGGAAGAGGAACAGTTTTGAGATATTGAGAAATAAACAAATGTCAAGTCAGATGACTTTTAAGATATGGAGGTTTGACAGTTAAGATAAAAAGTCATAGAAATCCTGAATTTCTGGAGTGTGTGTGTGTGTGTGTGTGTGTGTGTACAAAGAGAGAGAGAAAAAGGAGGTGGGGAAAGAATGTGTATCTGTGGAGGGTAGGAAGCTGTAAAGATTTTAGTCCAGTCTCTAGTTTTTCAAATAAAGAAATGGAATCCAAGGATTAATTAACTTCCTTGAAGTCACACAGATGATTAGTGACAAAGCCTGGGCTAGATCACAGGTTTTATGACTTCCAACTGCTTTTTTTTTTTTTTTTTTTTTTTTTTAAATATTTCAGCTTACTTTTTTTTTTAAACTTTGCGTTTATTTTATTTATTTATTTATTTATTTATTTATGGCTGTGTTGGGTCTTCGTTTCTGTGCGAGGGCTTTCTCTAGTTGCGGCAAGCGGGGGCCACTCTTCATCGCGGTGCGTGGGCCTCTCATTATCGCGGCCTCTCTTGTTGCGGAGCACAGGCTCCAGACGCGCAGGCTCAGTAGCTGTGGCTCACGGGCCTAGTTGCTCCGCGGCATGTGGGATCTTCCCAGACCAGGGCTCGAACCCGTGTCCCCTGCATTGGCAGGCAGATTCTCAACCACTGCGCCACCAGGGAAGCCCCCCAGCTGCTTTTTTATTTGATTTCTTAGATTGCAAACTTGGTGATTTGGGAAGTGGCGAAACTCTTCAAGGATGTAGGAAATTACTATGTATTTTCAGTGGAATAGCTATTGTTTTGCAGTGGGAAGTGGGTGAAGACACTGTATAACTTAAGTCGGAAGGTATCTCGAGGGGGTGTCCCATGGCCCTTGATGGAGGTTAGGGTGGAATGCAGGCTTCTGCGGTGATCCTTTATGATAAGGGCAGAGGGGATGATGTCTTTAAGGGTAACAATATGTGTGTGTGTGAAAAGAGTTGAAAGAAATTTGTAGTGACAAACTGGAAGGTGAAAGAGTTGGTGTAGCATATAAAAGGGTATTGGAGAGAATCAGGAAAGTTTAGTGTTGTCCATCCTTTACACATTATGTGTGGATACCTCTTTGTTTTAGGCAGTTTGTGACAGTATGAAGGACACATATGGGGGAGGAGGGTGAGTAGTGTCAAATGGGAGATTGTCAGGGAGGCTGAGTACTGAGAAAAGGGCATTAATTTTGACATTCGCCTTTGACACCAGAAGAAGCTGCTTCTGTTGCCTGGGTGGATCTGAGCTCGCGTGGAACAGTTGAGGGTAGAAACAGTGTCTTTAGTGGAGGGAGTTCTAAGGAAGTCAAGGTAGCACTGAGAAACTACTTTTTTCAAACTCTTTGCAAACATAAGAAAGAGAGATATAGGCTGTTAACTTGAAGGAAGTGCAGGTTTGAATGAAGGTTATTTTCAGTGGGGAAGAACCTGTGTGTATTTGTGGACTGCTGAAGGCGGCGGCAGCGAGGGGGCACTTGAGTGTGAGGGATTTAGGGAAGAGCTGCAGGAGAGGCAGAGTTTTATGGCATCAAGGGTGTCTTTATTTGTAGCTTGGGTGGGTCGCATCTCTTCGGAGATGTGGCAGGAAGAGAGAGGAGGGGAAGAGAACATTTTAAGGAGAGGAAGTGGGGGGAGTCTCTACCACGACTTCCACTTACTTACTATACATGGAACGTTCACTTTCCTGATCCCGTATTTAGTGAAAGGCTGAGGTTTGTACCTAAATACAAAAGGGAGCATCATAATTTGATCCATAATGAAAACTGTACTAATTTGGGAGTGGAAGAGTGGCCAGTGTTAATGACTGCCAAAACATCATTTAAATGATTTCTGTTTGCAGAGAGAAATATATTAGGTGAAATGCTCTTATATCACAAGAGGGTAAACAGTCTGTTTATTGAGCTTCTCTGTGGGCAAAGTTTGCCCTGGAGTGTGGGTGAGGAGAAAGTGGTTGGCGGGATGGGTCATCACGGAGAGTGGTCATGTTTTGGAGCGCTGAAAGAGGAGAGACCAGCGCAGGGATGCCTAGTCCAGCCAGAAATGTACACAGAGCCCTTGTTCGTTGGTCTTGTCTTTTATGTCACAATAAAACAACAACTAGAGACAGTCATCTTCAAGCTACCCACAGACAAGTTTTATAGGTTCGTTGAGTAGGTAAATTACATACTAGAGTTTATACGGAGGCTATTTAAAAATTAGGAAGTCTGTTTAACTTAAGGGCAAGGAAACTTCCAAAAAATTATTTCGAATTGATGAAATCATGTAAATGCTGAAGCTTTTAGGTTCTGGAAGAGAATTACGTGCCGAGGAGAGGGATTTGCAGTGTGTACTGTCAGTATGGATAGTTTGAAGACTGTTCTCAGTTAAATTGGAATCAGTTGTTGATCATTTGAAGGCAGTATTTAAATTAAGTCATTGCTGGAGTAATCAGACTTACTGCAGCTCCAATCAAAGCTAACAACATACAGAGTTAGCAGAAGTAGTTAAATGATATATACCAAGCCTGAGCCTGGTGTTCAATTCTGGGTTCATAGTGCCACCCACCCCCATTTTTACTGAAAAAATGTATTAAGATGGCTTAAAAAGATTTAGTATGTACCCAGAAATAAACAAGATCTACCCATTAATTTTTTGGTGTTAAGAATGAAAGCTTTTAAAAGTACTGTCTACAGCTATTATAATTTATTAGAAAAATGCAGGGTTTTTTTCTGTTGTAAATGTCACCTGGAAGCTGTGAATTGGTTATAGCTGAGTAACAAGCAGGCTTTCTAAGACAGACACAATACTCTTTTTTGACTCCTGTTAAGTGATTTTAGAGGTCATTAAACGTTTATTTAATATACAATATTTTTAAAAAGCAGGAGCCATTTACATTTCATATTGTCTTTTAACAACTTTGTGGCAATTCTCTTTGGAAACATAGTCTTCTCCCTCACTATTCAGACATCTCTAGGAAGTACTTTTAAAATGTGATGCTATTCAAACCGAACATTAAGCTCTAAATTTCAGTAATAAGTTCAATTCTAGTGACGCTCTCACTGATGTGGATACAAAATGGGAGTATGATGAGGGAAAACGCAAAATGCTTGAATATTTTTGTGTATTTTTATTATCATATGTGGAATGGAGAGTCTGATACTGTTTCCCTCTTGGATAGAGGGCTGGAATGACTAATGGCGTGTGTAAGAGTTGCGACTCTAAATAATAAACATACATTTAATAGAATGTATGCATTGTGTAATGCAGTGTCCCACCTAACGCCCTGTCTCAAGCATCTGAAACATCCGAACCTTCAGCTTTAGATCTAAATGTTTGAACTTATGCAGCTGTGTTCTCAGCACGGGGCTGTGTTCTGTTGTGTGAAGCCTGTGCGGTCACAGAATTGATTGGAACACTTTACATGAAAGTCTTGCAAATGAAGAAACATGAGCATATTAATATCTGACGTCTACCAGAAAAATGATCTTTCTCTCTTATTTATGGAGTTTCAGAAATCTGTACTAAAGATATTTAAGCTTTGGACCTGAGGCCCTTTTCCCTAAAGGATAAACTAAGTAAACATTCTTTGTTTTCACTTTGGAAAATGCACAGAAGAAATCCTGGATTACTGTAAGTTCAAGTAGTGTGATCACCTTCTAAATATCAAAGTGTAGCCTTTGGCTAAAATGGTTTTTGGAGTTTAATTTTCATAAGCATGAGCACTAGGTAATAATGTACTTTTTTAGATGAAATGGTATTAGTATCTTTTTAGGATTTGTGTGTGTGTGTGTGTGTGTTTGTTTTTCCCCTGCTTTACTGTTCGTTTTGCATAGAGTAACAGCCATAATTTTTCTGGCATTTTAAGGTGAAACGTGAATTCACAGTTCTCGGGTACATTACTGTAAGGTTAACAGGAGCTCCTAGAAAGTGGATTTTTTTTCTGATCAAAAGACTTGCATTTAATAATTTAATTACAACGGCATTCTGTTAGCCAAGTTTGCAGAGTAAATTCAGGGTTTTAAGAGGTCTCAGTTATGAATGTGGTCGAAAAAGTTTATTCCAGCTGTGATGTGTCCCGTGAGAAGAACCGTGCGTGGTGGGTGAGTTGTGAAGGGTGAGCCAGGTGTTTGGGGATCCAGCTGTGAGAGAGAAGTGGGTGGTGGCAGAGGTTGCAGGTGCTGCTGAGGGATCGTCGTTGAGATGCCGTGGGGAGGGAACAGCTGCAATGGTTTGGCATGTTGAGCCTTCTCCTTGCGCCCTGGGGGTGAAGGGCGTGCCCAGGGCACCAGCGGTGGTGGGAGTAGCATGGCACCAGCCAGTATTAATGGGTCATTTTCAAGGTCTCATGTTAGGCTGCAAATGTTCAGAAAGATTGGTTTGCTTACCATTGTCATTGTCACACCACTGTTTCTTGCTTCTGCCCCAGTGGCTGCTCTCTCTCCCTTGCTGGTTCCTCTCGTCTTCTGTCTTCTAGATCTTGGGGAGTAGCACGGCTCTGTCCTTGGTTTTTGTTTCTTGTCTCTGTGCTCTCTCCGTGGGTGATATTTAGTTTTGTGGTTTTAAATGTAGCGTCTTCCATATTCTGACAACTCTCAAGTTTCTCTCTCCAGGGTGGACCTTTCCCACACATCTGACTGCTCACTTGAAGTCATTACTTCATTACTTGGCATATCTACCTTAACACGTATAAAGCTGAACCCTCGATCGTACTCCCTAAAATCCGTTCCTCCCTCAGTGCAGGCTTCCCTCTCTTGGAACCTGACAGCTCAGTTCTTGCTCAGCACGTGATCTCTGGAATCTTCTTTGATGCCTCTCTTTCTCTCCTTCCGCCTCTGCCCTCCAGTTCATCAGCTGGTCCTGAAGTAGATCCAAAATGTCACCCTCCTCCCCACCCCCACCAGGACCATTGAGGCTGAGCCACCGCAGTCTCTCACCCTTGCTGTTGCAATACCTTCTAACTGGTCTCCCTCCAGCTTTTGCCCTGGCCGCCCTCCCTTCTCTTGTCCACCCCGGTACCAGAGCAGCCCTTTCATTTTAGCTTCGAACATGTTACTCCCCTGTTCTTGTTTTATTTGTAGTAACATCCAACGTCCTTTACCCTTCATCCATGAGGCCATACTGATCAAAACAAATGATAAAGACATTAGGAGAGAATAGACAAATCTCCCTTACAGAAGAACTCTAAATGATTTATGTAACGTAACTCTCCACCCGTAAGTGTGGACTGCACGTAGCGACTTCTTCCAAAGGGCACAGTAGGGGAAGGGGGCAGCAAGTACCCCGCTGCGGAGAAACCCGACAAGCACTGCTTCAACCCAGTGAACAGGGTCAGCATCAGCATCGATGTGATGTGATGAAAATGGCACTTTACCCCGCGCTCTTCCTCCCCTCAACGCGTAGCCCCAGTCTAATCATGCGGAAAAACATCAGACAGATTCCAGTTGAGGGACGTTCTTCAAAATACCTGACCAGTACTTCTCAAAACTGTCAAGGTTATTAAAAACAAGACAAATCAGAGCAACTGTTACAGTCCAGAGGAGCCTAAGAGAATATGATGACTGAATGTAATGTGCTTGTCTTGGCTGGTATCCTGGGATGGGAAAAGGGCATTGGGACTTAGTGAATTACAGTGTATCTATATTATTTCATTAGTTGTGACAAATGTACCATAGTAAGGTGAGATGTTAACAGTAGGGGAAACTGTCTTTAGAGTTTCAGAAAAATTACAAAAGAATTTTAAAATGAAAAGCTTATCTAAAAAAGGCTCTCCTTTATTGCTCTCCCCTCACCCACTGTGCCAGGCCACAGCGGTCTTTCTCCTTGTGGCTTCTCTAACTAGTACTTCTCTACTGGAAATGACTGAGCTTCAGGGGCCATTTGTACTGTCTGGAGACATTTTTAGTTGGGGTTGGGGGGAAGAGAGGCTACAGGCTTTTAGTTGGGTGGAGACCAGGAATAATACTAAATGATGCCTAGGACAGCTCTCCACCCCACACACCCCCTCCCCCAGCCAAGAATCATCTGCCCCAAATGTCAATAGTTTTGAGGTTGAGAAACTCTTGTCCTTTTTCAGGGTCTCTCTTTCCCTCCATGTTTCTGACTGCAGTCTCCATTTCTTTCTGCTTTATTTTTCTCCTTAGCACTAATCATCAGCATCTGATAGACTCTTTGTTTCCTTGTTCGTCTCTCACCAGGAAATGTATCTTC
This sequence comes from Balaenoptera ricei, assembly GCF_028023285.1. Lineage (NCBI taxonomy): Eukaryota > Metazoa > Chordata > Mammalia > Artiodactyla > Balaenopteridae > Balaenoptera > Balaenoptera ricei. The sequence goes on along the minus strand of NC_082659.1, from coordinate 14,956,460 downwards.
CATGAGGATTTGTTAGTAGTTTGGTTCACTTTTGTATTCCCAGCATGTAGAACTGTTCCTGACATGTGGTAGGCTCTCATGAAATGGGTGTTGAATGAATCAAATGACCAAAGACGTGAATTAATGATAAAGAGAACATATATATACACTCAAAATTCAAATAGTAGAGAAAAGTGAAAATGTGAACATTCCCCCAGCTGCCTGTCCTTCAGAAGTTACCACCGTTAAGAGTTTACTTCTTATCTGTCCAGAATTTTTGGGTTCATTTTTATGCACATCCATGAACTATGCATATAATTTATCTCCCCTCCCTTTTTGCAAACATAAATGGGATCAGTTTAGTTTTTCCGCTTAATGTATCTGGACATCTTTACATGTCAGTGTATAGAGTGCTCTCTTATTTTTTTAATTACTGCATAATATTTTATATGTAGAATTAAGCAAAAATATTTTAATTGCTTGCAGTAGAATCCTGGTTTAATACTTTGTTGTAAACTGGATACTAGTAACATTATGTTTCCTAAAACAGAAAGTGCTTGTGCAACATCATCTTTTTAATGCTTCTTTAAGACATTTTCTTTACGTTTTATCCCTGGTTTGTAAATGCCTCAGTACCGGGATCTTTGCCTTTTAAAATAGTCTTTAACTCCATGTACCTAGCACAGTCTGTCTGCTAGCAGGTTCTTAATCCCTGTAGGTTGAATTCAGTCATGAATCAGAGTTTTCACTTGTTTTGATAAAATTATCGGATTGTTACATAATCCTCACATTTCCCTGAGTATTAGAACTGTTGACCAAATTAAGAGATAGCTTTGGGAAAAGATTGTCTTCTTATTTTGTTTAAACCTTAATTGTTGTTCTAGAGGCCAAAAATTCTGTCTGATTTCCTGACTTTATCTGCTGAGAAGTCATGGCTGCTGAAGCACAAGTTAGGGTGCCGGACTTGAACATGATTCAGTATCAATTAAGCTTCTAATTGCCTTCAGCATATCAGGTTTTTTCTTTTTTTCCTTAATGAAATGATTAATGGGGTAAAGTTGGCAGTCACTGAGTTAAGATACTGTAAATTAAAGTTGCCATGCTAATTTCCCCTGGCTGTTCGGCCAGCCCTTCAGTCTGCTGTTTCTGTCACCTTGGGGAGCAGTCCCATTTCCCGAATATTCATTTGAGAGGTCCTTTGCCAGGGCTGCAGCGCTGTCCTCTTCTGACCACGCTCGGATGTTTGTGAAGCTCCGTTGATTTACAAGGTGAATTACGTTGGCATTTAGGGGAACAGTTGGTCTGAAAGTAATTGTCCTCCCTTGCCAGGCCTCAGCCCAGTGAACTGCCTGCCTTCCCGCTGGTTCAGGGTCCCCCTTTCTCAAATGTCCTCTTTCCTCCCGCTTTGCCCTTGGACCTCCCTGCAGTGCCTGCCACCTTGCTGCGTTGATGGGGCCCCTCTACGCATGTTCGCTTAGATGATTTAGCTTTGTGCGTGTGTGTCTTGTGTTCGGGTGACAGGTTGTTCAGTGCCCCGAAGACAGCGGACCCTCTGTGCACTGGCTGTTGGCAGCCGTGGTGATACAACAGTGATGTTGCCAAGATTTGTGTCCCTGGTTTAGGGAGGGCAAGTTCTGTTTGACATCAAGCTCTTGCTTTTCCTTTTGTAAACTGACTGTTTTGGGCTCAGTTTGTTGGTTCAGAAATGACTTCAGTATTAAACTTGGTGATATATTTATTTTAATACCTTTAAATAGTTAATATAGTGCTAAATGAGACAGTAAACCCTTATGTAGGGAGTGAACTTAATCATTCTTATAAAGAAATAATATAATTTCAGGATAAATTTCTAGATGAGATTACAAGCTATCATTATGGGAGGTTATATAAAACCACTGTTGAGAGTTTTTTTGGTTGTTAGCTGTCTGAAGTGTCCCATGCTCGGGATACTGTAGTAGCATCAAGTTTGTGAGCTTTTGAGCACTTAATTTATTATATACAAGTAAATGGAAACAACGTTCACTCCCTTTTTAGCAGTCACTTATACTTGCCTTGAAGATTGACGTGCAGGAATACAGTTTAGTTGTTACAGCTGGCAGACCTTCATCTGATGCTCATTAGGATTCTTTGAGTCATTAAAATTAAAAAAATTGTTCTTAAACTTAGTAATTCTAGAAATATTAGCAGTATTGATACTTATATTGGAAAACCATTGCATTCATATTCTGTATAGATGGAATATGCTTTATTAAAATGTGAGGTCTAAAACCTTAAAAAAAGTACACTTTTTGTTTGTTTTGTTTCCCTGAAGCAATGATTCTTATTTTCTCCTGTTGCAGGTTCCTGAGAGTTAAGCGATGGGGAGGCATTTGGCCTCGCTTCTGCTTTTGCTCCTCCTCCTCCTCCAGCATTTTGGAGACAGTGATGGAAGGCAAGCACTTGAACAGACTCCTGTACAGTTCACACATTTCCAGTACAATGTCACAGTGCATGAAAATTCTGCAGCGAAGACCTATGTTGGGCATCCCGTAAAGATGGGTATTTACATTACAAATCCATTGTGGGAGTTAAGGTACAAAATTGTCTCAGGAGACAATGAAAACCTATTCAAAGCTGAAGAGTACGTTCTTGGAGACTTTTGCTTTCTGAGAATAAGGACCAAAGGAGGAAATACAGCTATTCTTAATAGAGAAGTGAAAGACCATTACACATTGATAGTCAAAGCAGTTGAAAAAAATACTAATGCTGAAGCACGAACAAAGGTCAGGGTGCAAGTGCTGGATACAAATGACTTGAGGCCATTATTCTCACCCACCTCGTACAGTGTTTCTTTACCTGAAAACACAGCCCTGAGGACCAGTATTGCAAGAGTCAGTGCCACGGATGCAGACATAGGCACCAATGGAGAATTTTACTACAGTTTTAAAGACCGAACAGACATGTTTGCTATCCACCCCACCAGTGGCACCATCGTTTTAACTGGTAGACTTGACTACACAGAGACCAAGTTCTACGAGATGGAAATTCTCGCTGTGGACCGTGGCATGAAGCTGTACGGGAGCAGTGGCGTCAGCAGCATGGCCAAGCTCGCTGTTCACGTAGAGCAGGCCAACGAGTGCGCTCCCGTGGTAACAGCAGTGACTTCGTCACCGTCGGAACTGGAGCAGGACCCAACGTATGCCATCATAACCGTGGATGACTGCGATCGGGGTGCCAATGGGGAGGTCGCTTCTTTAAGCATTGTGGCAGGAGACCTCCTTCAGCAGTTTAGAACGGTGAGGACCTCTCCAGGGAGCAAAGAGTATAAACTCAAAGCAGTTGGTGACGTTGACTGGGACAGTCATCCTTTCGGCTACAACCTGACACTACAGGCGAAAGATAAAGGAAGTCCTCCCCAGTTCTCTTCTGTAAAAGTAATTCAGGTGACTTCACCACAGTTCAAAGCTGGGCCAGTCAAGTTTGAAAAGGAGGTTTACAGAGCGGAAATAAGTGAATTTGCTCCTCCCCACACACCCGTGGTCATGGTGAAAGCCACACCTAGCTATTCTCATTTGAAGTATGTGTTTAAAAGTACACCTGGAAAAGCTAAATTCAGTTTAAATCACAACACTGGTCTCATTTCCATTTTAGAACCAATTAAAAGACAGCAGGCCTCCCATTTTGAACTTGAAGTAACAACAAGTGACAGAAAAGCCTCGACCAAAGTCTTGGTTAAAGTCTTGAGTGCAAATAGCCATCCCCCTGAATTTACCCAGACAGCCTACAGAGCATCTTTTGACGAGAATGTGCCCATTGGTACTACGGTGATGAGTGTGAGTGCTGTAGACCCTGATGAGGGTGAGAACGGGTATGTGACTTACAGCATTGCAAATGTGAATCACGTGCCATTTGTGATTAACCATTTCACCGGTGCTGTGAGTACTTCAGAGGACTTGGACTACGAACTGATGCCACGGGTTTATACTCTAAGGATTCGGGCGTCAGACTGGGGCTTGCCGTACCGCCGGGAGGTTGAAGTCCTTGCCACCATCACTCTCAATAACCTGAATGACAACACACCCCTGTTTGAGAAGATAAACTGTGAAGGAACAATTCCCAGGGACCTAGGTGTAGGGGAGCAGATAACCACTGTTTCTGCGATTGACGCGGATGAACTGCAGTTGGTGCGGTATCAGACTGAAGCTGGGAATGAACTGGATTTGTTCAGCTTAAATCCCAGCTCCGGGGTATTGTCATTAAAGCAGTCGCTCATGAATGGTTTAGGGGCGAAGGTGTCATTTCACAGTCTGAGAATTACAGCTACAGACGGAGAGAATTTTGCCGCACCGTCGTATATCAACATAACTGTGGCTGCCCCTCGCAAGCCGGTAAACTTGCGGTGTGAAGAGACTGGTGTGGCCAGAGTGCTGGCAGAGAAACTCCTGCAGGCCAATAAATTACACAGTCCGGGAGAGGCTGAGGATGTTTTCTTTGATTCTCACTCTGTCAATGCTCACACACCACAGTTTAGAAGTACTCTTCCAGCTGGTATCGAGGTAAAGGAAAATCATCCTGTGGGTTCCAGCATACTTTTCATGAATGCTACTGACCTTGACACTGGCTTCAACGGAAAACTGGTCTATGCTATTTCCGGAGGAAATGAGGATAGTTGCTTCATTATTGACATGGAAACAGGAATGCTCAAAATTTTATCTCCACTTGACCGTGAAACAACAGACAGATACACCCTGAATCTTACAGTGTCTGACCTTGGTCTACCACAGAAGGCTGCTTGGCGTCTTCTGGAGATCAGAGTTCTGGACGCCAATGATAATCCACCTGAGTTTTTACAGGAGAGCTATTTCGTTGAAGTGAGTGAAGACAAAGAGATAAATAGTGAAATCATCCAGGTTGAAGCCACAGATAAAGATCTGGGGCCAAATGGACATGTGACGTACTCTATTCTTACAGACACAGATAAATTTTCAATTGACAGCACGACTGGAGTGGTAAAAATCGTGAACCCTTTGGATCGTGAAGAACAGCACGTGCATTACGTAAAGATTGAAGCCAGGGATCAAGCCAGAGAAGAACCCCAGCTGCTTTCCACGGTGCTTCTGAAGGTATCATTAGAGGATGTTAATGACAACCCACCCAAGTTTATTCCCCCTAATTACCGTGTGAAAGTTCGAGAGGACCTTCCAGAAGGAACCATAATCATGTGGTTAGAGGCCTATGATCCTGATTTAAGTCAGTCTAGTCAGGTGAGATACAGTCTTATGGACCACGGAGAAGGAAACTTTGATGTGGATAAGCTCAGTGGAGCAGTTAGAATCATACAGCAGTTGGACTTTGAGAAGAAGCAAGTATATAATCTCACTGTGAGGGCCAAAGACAAAGGGAAGCCCATTTCTCTGTCTTCCACTTGCTACATTGAAGTTGAGGTCATTGATGTGAATGAGAACTTACACCCACCAGTGTTTCCTAGCTTTGTGGAAAAGGGTGTGGTGAAAGAAAATGTCCCTGTTGGTTCATCAGTGATGAAGGTATCAGCTCATGATGAGGACACAGGAAGAGATGGGGAGATCCGCTATTCCATTCGAGATGGTTCTGGTGTTGGTGTTTTCAAAATAGATGAAGAAACAGGTAGGTGTGTTTTTATTACTGTGGTTCGCTCTTCCCTTTCATTTTTTTCTAAAGTAATTATGCCCTGTGCTGGCTCCTTCACAGTTCCCCATTGGCCTCTGGTAGGGCGCAGTGCATGTCCATGCTTTTTGTCCTGTTGCACATGTCTTTGTCTAGTAAGCCATGAGGATGGAACTAGAGGAACCTGAATGAGTTGGCATGAAATGAGTAGGAAAAAAATCAGAAAAATTGAAATCATTACCACTGATAATATACAGGTTTGTTCTGTATATTATCAGAAGCATCTTTGTGGTTTTGCTGTAACTTTGAGAGGCCCTTCCAGAGTTTTTCCGGCTAGTAAGGTTGAAGACTTAGAAGACTACTCCACTATCCAGCATGCTAATTCAGACGTTCGTGCACACCTGCAGATTAGGCAGAGCACGGAGAGAAGACCCTGTTCGAAAACTTCATGCTGTGATCTGCTTGACTTAGTACCTTCTTGGGGTTTTGTTTGAAAGGCAGATGTAGGCTGTAGAATGTCAAACTGAGGGGACCTGGCTGTGAATTGTGGCTCTTTCAGTTGTTAATTTGGTGGTCTGGACAAGTTGATTACCTTTTTAAAACTGACTTTCTCCATCTTTAAGATGGGGACACTCAAAATTACTGTAAGATTTATGTGGGCATAAGGTGAAAATAACACGTGTTAGAGTCTATTTAATGTCTCTTGGAAATGGTAGCAATGCTCTGATATTCTTTCCCCTAGAATAAGGTCCTAAAACCAGAACATTCAGGATAGCCAATTTATGCTAGAGTGTGTATTTTTTGTTTTGCATTTTGTACATATCTCAAATTTAGCTGCTTTTCACAGATTTTATAGTTATATTATCAGTCTCCCTTGATGGGGCGTGAGCTGTGGTATTAGTTTGCTGGGGCAGCTATAACAAAGGTCTGCCACAGACTAGGTGGCTTAAACAAGAGAAATTTATTTTCTCACAATTCTGGAGGCTAGAAGTCAAAAATCAAGGCAGAGTAGGTTTCTTCTGAGTCCTCTCTCCTTGGCTTGTAGTTGGCCATCTTCCCCCTGTGACATCACATGATCTTCCCTCTGTATGTTTGTGTCCTCATCCCTCTTGTAAGGATACCAGTCACAGGGGACCACTCCCTAATGACCTCATTTTAACTGCTTTATCTCTTTTAAGGCCATGTCTCCAAGTACGGTCATGTTTTGAGGTACTGGGAATTTAGAACTTCAACACATGAATCTTGGGGGACACAATTCAGCCCAAAACCACGTTTAAGGATGGGCTTTTAGCTCATGTATTTTCTGTCCTCAGCACCTAGCAAAAAGTGCCTGGCGTGTAGAAGCTGCTCATTAAATGGTTAAAGACTGAATAAGTAAATTAATGATTATTTTCGCTTTGAATGTTCTGCTTTCTGAGAATGCTAGTGGAAATAGAAGGAAACTGGGTAATCGCAGCAATAATCAGCCATAGGTGGGGTTCAGTTTGTTTATTAATCTCATTGATGTTTCCTTTATGAATATGTGCATTATAAAAGGGGTATTTTTCTAATTACATTAAACCTTTAAGTTTTTATTTAGTAATACCACAAATAAGTTCTTCAGTCAGTACCCACCCCAGTACCCACTCCCATATCTAATAGTTGTATAGCACATGAAAAATAATTATTGTCCTAGAAATAAGTGATTTTAGAGACTATACAATTTCTAATGTGTTTTTGTTTATTCAGGGGGTTCTTTTTCTAGTGAATTATATACTACTGGCATGTGGTACAGATCTGCAGATTACATGCTACTCATCTGAAATACCTGTAATGGTTCAATTCAAGAGAAAATAGCATCACCAGCAGCAGTTAGTAATCACCCATCTGAAAAGTAGAATGGATCTTTTTTCTTTTCATACTCTCTGATATGAATTAGTTTTCAGGTACAATGGCAACGTAGAAAAATACCCAGGATTTAGTAACTGAAGCTGAAACTATGAAGTGTTTTTGTGAATTTCATAAGGACAATTTTTCTTATTTTTTTCTTTTCCAAGGTGGGCTTTGAAAGCCTGTGAAGAGAACTGTTGTAAGTTAAAGTTCAGACAGAAAATAAAAACAAAATCTTAATTTACATTTCCTTGATGTCTTAAATTATATGAGCACAGCCTTTTGGATATTTTTCTTTCAAGTGAGAAGAGTATTTTTATTGTTGCTTTTTAAAGACCTATTTAGAAACTAATATTTTTCGTCTATAAATTTAAGAGACTGGGATATTCTTACTATCAAGGGAGGTGGAGTAACCAACCAACTGAACAAGGCAGTATTTATTCTGAGATACATAATTTATAGTAGTTTTCAAGCTGAATGGCAGTGCCAGACTTTTCCAGTGGTAACTTAGTGAGAGGCCAGGGGATGAGTTGGGATTATGGGCAGTGGGGTAGGAACTGTTATGCATTGGTATAAAGATTGAGATTTAAAGGTGAGAGAAAAATTGGAAATTTCTAGGTCATCTATTGTGCAGTCCTTGCTTTACAGAGGAAAATACATAGCACGCAGCAGATTTATGTTTGTGTGCTTTTTGAAATTGAATAAAGGTGATGTAATAATATTTATACATTGCCCTGGTATACATTGCAGGATATTTTCTTTTTGGCAGTAGAATTATCAGCCCAAGTTATTTTAGAGACCCCTGGCAAGACACTTGGTATCATAGTATAGAATTCTTTCATGAAAAGTCAGTATGTTTGTGCAGCAGAAATACTAAAATTAGATGTGCTAATTTTTCATTTGGGGTTTGTCTCACTGATGGGGAGACGTGTGGGAAGGTGGAGTGCAGGTGGGAAGTGTGGAGAGGTGCCTGTCACATGAAGAAACGTAGGGGCAGTTCAGGGACACCATTGGGCACCCCATAGGACACGGCAGTAAAACTCCGGTGTGAATTGGAGTTGGCCTGGCCCAGTTTGGGTTCATTAGCACCTTTCAGGAACTTCAGTCTCTGCTCCTTGCCCATTTCTGCTGAGCCTCCTTTCCCTCTAGGGATACGTTTCATATGAGGTTGATGTCTGTGGGCCTGTGCAGAGCTGCTGTGGGTGTGGAGCCCACAAACCTGCCCACCTCATGGTCTCTTTGCTTCCTGCCTTTGACTTAACTTTAAACTCTGTAGTGTTGGTTGAATAATATAACCGAGTTTTTGTGGTGTTTTACCTATTTCAACATTGTCACATACGCATATCATTTGTATGCTTCTCATAGAACAGAGGATATATTCAGCTATCTGAATTTAGTTCTTTTTTTTTTTTCTTTTTCTCTCCTTTTTTCTTTTTGTATTTTATTTTATTTATTTATTTATCCATGGCTGTGCTGGGTCTTCGTTTCTGTGCGAGGGCTTTCTCTAGTTGTGGCAAGCGGGGGCCACTCTTCATCGCGGTGCGCGGGCCTCTCACCGTCGCCGCCTCTCTTGTTGCGGAGCACAGGCTCCAGACGCGCAGGCTCAGTAGTTGTGGCTCACGGGCCCAGGCGCTCCGCGGCATGTGGGATCCTCCCAGATCAGGGCTCGAACCCGTGTCCCCTGCATTGGCAGGCAGATTCTCAACCACTGCGCCACCAGGGAAGCCCTGAATTTAGTTCTTATTATTTTTAAGATCCTCCTTTTTCTTTAAAAAAAAAAAAAAAAGCCTACTTAAATTTGAAACATCCCCTGACAAGTTGTTTTTTTTGGCAATGGAAATTCTATGGACTACCTAAAATATGTAGTTGGATGAACAGCCCTGTCAACTGAATTTTGTGCATCTTTTGCTAATTGGCTTTGCAGGGAGGCAACACGTACTTGCAGTATGGGGGTGACAGTCATTTGACTCATCAGATAATCTCTCACTGTGTCATATGCTTTTCCTGGAGAGGCCGCTGGCTGTTAGTTAACTGTTCTGACAAATCCAAGCCCACACGATTGATTGTCCATTGGAGGTTTGGAAAGGTCGAGTGTTAGGTGAAACACTATTTGGAAAGTCAGTCTTGTTAGAGAGCCAATCTCCAGTGCCCTAATGAAGATTCTCCCCTTTTTGTCTCCTTAAAATCTACAGTGAGGGTTGTAAAGCAGGTTTAACAGAAATGTTCGTGGAGTACGTATCTTGGAAGCATGTGTAATTTCACATTTAGGTTTTTATTTTCCTGACTTTATACTTCTCAGCGTTCACCCCATTCTCACTTCCAATACGTTCCTGGTTGCCTTGTTGTAAGCTTCACAGTTGAGCAGAGTAGAATCTTGGGGCTTCCTCCTGGAGATCTGTGGAATAAATTCAGTTTAGTGTTCTTGGCTGATGAGGACCCCTCCAAGTTAATTATTACTTGAGCACCAAGTAAAACGTTGCGGGTTTTTGCTAATTTTTAAAACTAAGGATAATTTTTAAAACTAGCAAAATGCTTGGCCAAAAGTTTCTTTTCAGTTGTTAATAGGAGCTCGTATTGAAGCAGTGTTTATTAGTTGAGCTCTGTTGCACCCATGTCTGTATTGTAATGGGGTGCCTTTTAGGTATGTTTTCCCTTCTGCCTGGAGTACTTTGGTTCAGTTTGGCTGTTGGTGTAGTGCAGCCAAGCAAGAGTGTTTTCCCCTTGTGACACTACATATTCGGGGAGACCAAGTATTTCACTAAGATAAAAGCAAATTTCTGAACTTATTAGTGCTGTGTTACTCTTAGACTCCCAATCCTGCTTTCAGGATTGAAATTTACATTTTGATGAAAAGACTTGGAATGAATTAATACGGAAGTACAGCTGTTGCAACAAGATAAACCACTGTTCATGAAATATGGGAGGGAGAATAAGGACTACATTTTTCTTGAGAGAACCTGGCTGCATTCTCATTACAGGGGAGCGTTATTGCACCATTCCTGGATCGCCCGTTTGGAGACTGGCTCCTGGCCTGCCTTAGGGGATGCAGGAGGAACGATTTGTGTAATGGGAACAGAAGGGAATTCCAGTCCAGGCTAACCTTATTGTTGACTTAAAAAACCTTTTCCCAACTTAAAGTAGGATATTCTGCATACAGCCAGGGACCTATGTTTTTTCCCAGGGCCACTTCTCTCATGACAGAAACTAGAATGTAGAGGAAAGCTCTTAATGGGCTCAAGCATCATGACCAAAAAGGCTGTAAGAGTGGCTGAGAGCTGGGCGGCCGCTAGAAGTGTGGTCTAGTGTGGTGGGACCAGGCGCTGGGTCTAGAATTCCGGGCAGCAGGAACTTAAATAGATACTGGTGGGAGGCCCATTAGGGAGTGAAGAAATTTGCTGATGAAAGAGCTTTTGTGTTGCCATCTCCTCCCTTAAGTGGCCACAGCTGCTGTCCTGTTCTTTCTTTTTGTTCTCCTCCTCAGAAAGTTGAAGAGAAAAGAAACTGATTTCCTAGCCAACAGTGAGATTGAAAAATCGGGCTTTGGCAGAAATTATGTGATGACAGTGTGTTGTTGCTGTGTCTGGAAGTAAGAATCTGTGAATCTGAGTCAGGGCAGGGAGGGTGTGGTAATAATCCCACTGGGGAAGGGACCCTCCTTTGAAGCAGGAGGATTTTAAGGTGAAAATAGGATCTAATTAGAAATCCTAAGGAAATTCCATTTTGTTTTAAGAGGAAACAGAGGATCAGCTTTTCTTTAGTTATTTGTATGATATTTAACGAGTTGATGCTTTAAGTACCGAGTGAATGTGGCTGGAGGAGGTGTGGGGATATAAAGCCCTGTGATTCCAGGTGGTATTACGTTGTTTAGCAGCATGTGGTGAAAGCGTGCAGTGCCCTGATACAATCCTAAATGATGTGTGAGGGCCAGAACCTGGGGGGGATGCGGTGGAAACAACTTGAAGTATGCTCTCTGGCTGCATGCTTTCGGTGATAATGACAGTAACGATGAGGGGCGTCATTGTAATAATAAACCACAGAGACTTATTGAGTGTCACAACCAGTGCTGTTCTAAGCACTCTATATGTATTAGTTTATTTAATCCTCACAAGTACCAGATAGTTACTGTTGTCGCTATGTTACCGATGAGGAAACGTTCACAGGTTAAATAAGTTGCCTAAAACCACTTGAGTACTAAGTGGCAGAACTCGGGAGCGTGTGCGTGCAAACACTGCATTGGACTGCCTCTTACTCAAGAGTGAGTGGTCTTGAGATGCTCTAAGGGAGCCCATTTAAAGTTGAGTGGGATTCTGGGCTGAATGGGGGTGGGCTGGGCTGGGCTGGGCTGGACCCTTCAATGCTAAATTTGAGGCTTGGTCTTGAAGGAGTATTGACTCTTAAGAATCTTCCTCCTTCATTTTTTTCTCAGAACGATGTATTGCTCTTTGGTACATTTAGTAGAACAGGATTTTAGTGTTACAGAGCGGTAGCATTTAAACAATTTAATATTATTGCACTGAACTGATTAGTAGCGGGTGAATCACATTGAGTAATATCGTGAGCTTCCATGTCTAGTGGAGATGGACAGGTGTCTCACCTGTGTTTTCAGTTGTGAAAGTATGACCTTCTCATGAATAAAAATGCTGCCTGTGTGAACTGTACTGGATGTTAGTTGAAGCCTCTTTTCATGGAAACCTTGTTTTAGGTGGTTGTTAGGGTCCTGGCTAACCTTTAAAACCAATTTAATACACACAGTAGCTGAAGCTGGCTTAACCCACGCTTCTTCTTTGAATGGAGTTCCTCGTGGTCGTTGTCTTGCACTGTCATCCTCGATGCCTTGGCCTCAGCCATTGTCCTCACCACCACGTGGCATGAGGCATGAAAGCCTTAGTGAACCTGTTCTCCTTCTCAACCCTCTTGGCAGGGAACCATCTTTATGTTCTAAGAGTGTTGAAGAGTTGAGTGCTCTAACCTTGATGAGCGGCATATGTGTGTAGAGATTTAATACCCCATTAACCTGTAGTGTGTTCTTTCTGTATTGCCTGCCTTGCCCAATTATGAAAATTGAGTAGATTTTAAACTTTAGTTGTTTGTCCATGTTGGATTTTTTTCTTAACCGTTTAGTTCCTGTTGTTTTGACTCTGGATTGTTTTAGTTCATAAGTCTGTGTTTGTCAAGTATTTATTATCTGTTAGTTTGTATTTTGTGTACTCCTTTACTTTGCAGCTACCTTCATGGCACTTAGTTTTTAAAAAACCAAACCATGTTGCTGTAAATAGTGCATTCTCACCATACAGGACACAATGCCACAAAGCCAAGTCTTTCATGTCTTCGTTACTGGGAATAAATGGACTTGGAAAGATTGCTCTTCAAGGGCACATGGCTGAACGTGTTGAACTGGCAGTTATCCAGTTTAACGGCAGTGATAAAAGTCGAGGAAACTATTCACATATATACTTCAAGGGCCAGTCTTATCAACTAACTTGCCTTGGCAACTGAATGAAGTACGCTTTCTCCCCTCAGAATATCTGCTATCGTATTGAACCTGTTTCATTGCTAGGCCTCCAAGTAGCTGAGTAAACTGACCTGTTGAAAGAGAATCTTTAGAGGTGTCTATTTATTTTATTCTGGAGAAAGTCTACCAAATATGGTCTTTTTAATTTTAGCCCAGTTGATTTTTCCTTTTTTTTTCATTTTTCCTTTTTTTTTTTTTTTTGTTAAAAGTTACCCAGCTATTCCTGTAGTTTCTTAAGACTTCTTTCTAATTTGTGCTGGTTTAGCCATATTGTGCGCTTATCTTACTTTCTTCATATTTATCACCATCAGTATATAATTATAGTTAACATTTATTGAATGCTTACTGTGTACTAGCCCTATTTTAAGCTCTCTATTTTATTGTCTCATTAGATCGTCACAGTAATTCTTGTGTAGAATTAGATGGTAATATACTCTGTTCATTGAATTTTGAAGTATTTGTATACGTATATATATTTTTTAATATTTGTTTACTTGGCTGCATGGGCTCTTCGTTGCAGCGCGCGGGCTTAGTTGCCCCGCAGCATGTGGGGTCTTAGTTCCCCGACCAGGGATCGAACCTGTGTCCCCTGGAGTTAAGGTGGAGTCTTAACCACTGCACCTCCAGGGAAGTCCCCATACATATATATTTTTAAACTAAGTAGTGTCATAGGAATTGATGTGGTTTAAGGTGTGACACACTGAGGGTGTTCTGGTAATACAGAGGTGGTTCTTGAGCAGGGGCGTTCCATCTCCATGGACTCCTCCTTAAAGCTTTTAGTGTCCCTATTACATGAAGTCCAAGCTCTTCAGCATAGCCTGTGATGCCCTAGTAAACTTGCCTCCCTTTTCTAATGTCCTTTGCCTGTGCTGCCCTCATCAGCTCCTGTTCATCCAGGTGCTTTAGCCAGGTGGGGCCTGTCCCTTCCCTGTCACCCTCTCACCCCTCTGGGCCCCATTATTTCCTATCTCCCTGCCTTTGGGTAACACACTGACCACTTGATCGGCTCTTATTTTCTCTAACTCTGCTTTAATAAATCTTTGTTGACAAGCTTTCTCCTTCATATGGAGCTAATTCTTTTCTTGTATGTATTTTTTTTCACTTTAAGTATCACTCTAGTGTAATTGTTTATTTACAGTCCTTTTCTCAGTTGTCAGCTCCTTGTGTGGGTAGATTCTAAATCTTTTACTTTTTCATGTAATAGGCACTCTGTAAATATTTGTTAGGTTGGCCTAATGAGCCACTGTTGCCTCTCCTGAGAAGCCTTTCCTGAGACCAGGTCGTTAGTCTGCTCCTCTTTGTTCCCCTTTCTGTACATGTCTGACTCGGAGTTTTTTGGTTTATTGGTCTTTTTCATGTGTGTCTCCCAGAATTCAGGGACAGAGCACAGTCTTGCTTTTCTTTCTGCCCGCTCCTAAGCACAGTGGCTGACATAGCACTGCATAGCCTTTGTTCCACAAACAGATTGCAACATATAATAGTGGTAGTCATGAAAGGGGTGTCAGGCCTTTCTTCTACTGCCCTCCCGGATACCTGTATCCAGATCTTCAAAACAGTGGTTCTTCATGTTTTCAGAACCACAGAAACTTTTGAGAATCTGTTGAAAGCTGTATATTCTCTCTTCAGAGATTCAGCAATTTGGTTACAATACCAGGGGCTCATGAAATGCTAACTCTGTTCATGGACCCTCAGTGTCCTTGGACCCCTGGTTTTAAGTCCCTCTGTTCTAGAGGTTTCAGGGTGGCCAATCGTCACAAGTTCTCATAAGGGAGGACCAGAGGGCGAGGAGAACAGTGATAACGATGGTGACAGTGGTTAATGACAGGCATTTGTATAATGCTCCACAGCCTGCAAGTATTTCTACATACATTATATGGCACTTAGTCTAATATGTGCTTATACAGTGGGTTTTATTTCTACTTTATAAATGAAGTAGGTAAACCTTTGCAATGGAGAAATAGAAATCACTTTTCTGTGTATTTGTACACGTGGGTAAAATGTACAGATTCAAGAGAATCTGTCATCCAAGGCTATTTCCAAGTGGAGTAATAACCTATAGTTCTTTGCAAACCTGTATCTTCAGATAACCCTGTCTCCCCGTTAAGGTGTACAAGACAAACGATTATAATAAAATATTATACAATATATCCGTTTTTAAGGTAAGCAGCTGTCTGGGCCAGGATTTGATCTTTAGTATTGCCAGCTTACCGTGGAAATCCTCCATAGCTCAAACTACTAGTATACCTTTGTTAAGGTAAAATAATGTGAGATAACGTAGACTTCTAATATTGAACTTAACTTTCTTGACAGACTGGATTTTTATTTAAATGGTCTTAAAAATCAGAGCATTTGGGATTTAATAAACTGTTTTAGTTCTGTAAGTAGTCCCTTATTCAGTACAAAAGAAAAAATTTGATGAGTAATGCTTATTTTTAAGGCTACTGTTTATTATAAAAGGAGCATTAAATAACTTTACAGTGAAAGATGAAATTAATGTGTATGTGGCAACATTTTCTGATCTGTGATTTACAGGTATTGATATTCATATCACTTCCAGTCAGTATGTTATGTCAGTTTTTGTAAACAGTGATTTTGGACTCTTTCATGAAGTAATATGTTTTCTTCATCACAAGTTGAAGACATTTTGTTAGTTTAAAACAGCTTTTTGGAAAAGGACTTTACATTTGAATTAACTTTTAAAGTATTTTAAAACAGTTCAACCATAAATTCTTAGTTAAAAGATTCTCTAAGATCCATTTGTTTTTAGTTTTTGTTTGTTTGTTTTTTTAAAATAATTTTTCAACCTGAACCCCTACTCATTTTTATTGACAGTGCCCCAATTTTTTTTTTATAGTAATCTTTTATTTATTTACTTATTTTTATATTTATTTTTGGCTGTGTTGAGTCTTCGTTTCTGTGCGAGGGCTCTCTCTAGTTGCGGCAAGTGGGGGCCACTCTTCATCGCGGTGCGCGGGCCTCTCACTGTCGCGGCCTCTCTTGTTGCGGAGCACAGGCTCCAGACGCACAGGCTCAGTAGTTGTGGCTCACGGGCCCAGCCGCTCCGCGGCATGTGGAATCTTCCCAGACCAGGGCTCGAACCCGTGTCCCCTGCATTGGCAGGCAGATTCTCAACCACTGCGCCACCAGGGAAGCCCTGTTTGTTTGCTTTTTAAATCTTGGCCACACCTCTCATGGCTAGTTTCCCTGACCAGCGATTGAACCTGCCACGGCAGGGCAGTGAAAGCACCGAATCCTAACCACTAGACCACCAGGGAGCTCCCTGCTTTTAGCTCGTCATTAACTTAACTGTTTTACTTGCCTGTTTAGTCTTAAAGCTGGTTGACATCAAGCTGTCTCAGATATCTTTATCTTGTTGCAGTTCTTGGCGCACACAGCTGGTAGTCAGTAAATACTTGTTCAGTGATGGTCATCTTTTGATAAAGCCAATAAATGTTTGTCACATGATGCTGTTCTTTTGATTTGTTCCTCAGCTGAAGGTGTGTACATTTTTAAATGAAAAAAAGACGAGTTTGCCATGTAAAAACCAAGTTAATTGACTGGTTGAGGCATCAGAATGGAAACCCGTTACTTTTAAAGGATAGATCTAAAACAATTTTTTAAAGTATTTTTTCCTTAACAGCGTGATGACTTCATGTAGAAGATGAAAGCTGATTAGGAAAGCATGAACATGAATAATATCCATGTTTGTTTTTAGTTAGCTCAGTGTTGTTGGTTTTAGAAAGAAGTCAAACTAAGTATCACATCTACAGAATATAAAGCTTTATAATTTAAGGCCCATGATTTTTCAAATAATGTGTTTTGCATAGTGTATATTAAGAACTATTCTAACATTTTAAAAAATCTGCTTTTGTCATTTTACGTGTCACAATAGGAGCTGTATGAGGGCAGAGACCTTTGTGTTGTGCCTGCCTGTATTGCTAGTGCCTAGAACTAGGCCTGGCACGTAGTAGGCCCACAGCAAACACTTGGTGGATTGGTACAGTTTGAACTTGAAATAGATTGTTACCAAATAATAAAAGGAAACACATATCTAGGTAACCATCATTGGGAAAGACCTTTTAAATTTGTTCTACTGGGAATATATAGAGAAAATTATAAAGGGGTAGAAAGGTGTCATATGTGCTACAGGTCCACCTGTTCTTTTAATGCACTTAAAACTGATCTTCCATTTAAAATACCCTTTTTCCCATACTTCTGAAATAGCTCAAAACAAAAGAATTAGAGTAACAGCCACAGCAAAACTTCAGTGGCACTGCCGATTCCTTTTGTTTATACTTTGCTGTCTCGAGAAGCAACTTCATTTGTCAGATTGGGTTACCAACACCTAGAATTAGAAATCCTAAATTCTGTGGCTTTCTAGGTGAGTATACCTGCCTTAGGGTTTGTTGTTTTCTTGGGCTATAGAATAGCCTGTGTCATTCTCTGGGAAACATATTTCCTCTGTTTTAAGTACTAAAAGATGAACATCCATTTATATTGTATGTTATTTTACAAACATTTAACTCTTGAAAGACTTTCAGATTAGTAGAGCCTATTTTTATTTGCTGGTGTCATTATTGATGAATTTCCTAAAGCTTAAAAGAAGTAATTATTTCTAGAGTCCTAGAGTATTTTTGAAACTGTCAGTTTTCAGCAATAAATTGAGCACATATAGATGTACTCTTTTAAAAAGCCATTTGTTGTTTATTGTAAATCTCTTGGTTATTTCTGTTAATGGGGTGCTATTTACTTATAGCAAATCCTTCTTTTAAAGCCTAGTAGAATTAAGGAGAAATTCAATGAGCAGACTATGTTAAAGAGAGTAATATATGTAAAAACTAAAAATATTTTCCTCATCTAAGTGACTGCATCTAAGTTTTAAAAAAAAATTCTTATTTGCTCTTTGTCTACTTTTCTGGCTTACTTAGGGCATCTAATTCTAAACCTTTCATCCATATGAATAGACGGTTAGCAGTAGCTAATTCAGTTCACTTTGTTTTTCTAATTTATACGTAACTCTTTAGGATGATTAAAGGAAGGGCAGAAAACCTTTGTGGAAGTTATTCTCTATGTATTTGGGTAGAGATCTGTTCGGAGGAGGCACATTTTGGTGCCTGAGAACCAGTTGAGAGTTACGAGAAATGGAGAGATGATGTCTAGTTTAAGTTAGGTTTAATGAGAGCGATTAGAAGATTTAGTGGAGTAAATGCAGAGAAATCCAAAGCCAAATTGAAACTCTCATTATCTTTGGGCCGATGTGAAATACTGTGAAGGAAGTCACAGAGAACCATGTTATTTAGCCTTTTGTTGGGAAATAAACCACCTTAAACTTAGTGGCTTCAAACAGCCGCCTAAGTTTATTTAGGTTACAATTCTGTGGGTTGGTAGTTGGGGCTGGATTCAGCTGGGTTTTTCCTTTGCGAGTTTCATCTGGGCTCGCTCATGTGTTGGGGCATTTGCTGTCAGCATGATGGCTCAGCTTCTGGGAGTTGGCTAGATTTTTGTTTGGGGGCCGGGGCTACAGCCCTACACGTGTCATCATCCAGCAGACCAGCTTGAATTTGTTAACATAATAGTCTCAGGGTTCCAAGAGCTGGAGAACAGAAGCAGCAAGACTTCTTCAGGCCTGTACTCAGAACTCATATGTTGTCACTTCTCCCACATTCCTGGCTGAGCAGGGTGACTCAGTGGGTAGAAAAATAGACTCCACCTCTCAGGAGGCGTTGCAAAGTATTGCGTTCATTTTTCAGTCTACCACAGTCGCTTTAGCTGGTTTTTTTCCCTTCGAGGAAATTCCTTTTGAATAGTAAATGTACATAAGAATTTAAAGGCATTTGAAAATTGTCTGTAAAAAATATCTATAGTATCTTGAAAAGTTTCTACCTTACATATTCAGCTATACATAAGGTTTTTAATGCTGTTAAAACATTTCATGGTTTTAAAATAGTTCTTCAAGTTATTTAAAATATATTTCCGTGTAAGCTAGAACTTGATCAAAGATACCAGGAGTATGCATGAAGAGTAAAGACACCAAAACCATAGTCTTTACTCCTTCTCAGTTTTTATCACAAAGATTTCTGAAGTTGCCTGTCCCTAGGGAATTTGAGGATCCCAATTTTTGAACAGCATTTTAATGCCAAAGGCAGAGATATTGAGTGTCTGGTAAAGGTAGCCAGGAGGTCTTCACAACAGCCTTTGGTTTCTGGATGTTGTTTTTTACACCACTTTTCTTGCTAATTAATTGTCACAAATTGTTTCATTTATTGCTTTTTCTTAGAGGAAGACTTGGAAATGGAATGGGAAGTACAGGGACAATTTAGGGGACATTGAAAGAGGCAGGGAACATAGGAGGGTGCATTGTTATCTCTTGGCTTTGTACACGTTCCTTATACCTCTGCTCACGTTTCAGCTTAAATGGAAACGTATTAAAAATAATTTAAAGATGTATTTTAATGCCACTTAGTATTGTATTAAAGTTAGCTTGTATTAGAGTTACGTGACATATATGCAACAGAATAAATAGGAAAATGCCCTATGACATTTCAAATCTCAGAATTTGAAACAAACTCATAAATGTACTGACTGACTAAACCTTGTGATGTTTCTGTAATTTGGGGGAGTTAATGGAAATTTGGGGAGTTAATGTCTCTAAACACGTTGACATATCTGTGGAAAAGGAAACTTGTGGCTATCTTTTTTTTTTTTTTTTAAAGAATATATAATTAAACCCTGGTTAGTATTATTTTCCTCAAAGAGATTAGAAAAACAAGCAATGAAAAATAATTCTCCTTAGAGAAGAAAAGAATAAGTGACCTCAATAAAGTATAAATGTTTGTTCATTGTTTATTGCTGTACAGTGATCATTAAATATCAAAATGAATGTTCTTGTTTCTAATAAAATTCTTTCATAGGATGAAATTAAGATTCTACAACAGAAGTTTAATTTAAGTTTCATTAGAAACCTAGTCTAGAGATGCTGACCTAAAATTTGATATTTTAATAAATAATGAATCTTGAATAGAGTATATGGAAGATCATTTTATCTAAGAGAATAGCAGTCTTAAATTCTCTATTTTGGGATTAGAGGTAAATCTGCATTATGATAGATACCTAATCAGTACAATCTGTGTAACCAAAACAAAGCACAACAAAACAATTTGTGTCCCAGAGTAGACTATAAAACCACTTATTAAAAGTATCCTATTGTTTAAGCATTTTATTCCTATGCAAGTGCCCATATGAAAAAAGTGAGCCTATATTCACAACTTATATTTGCAGAATTGTGTAAATTCTGCCAATGTTTTATTTTTTCTTCAAATCTTCAAAGAAGAGTTAGTTTACAGCTTAAGGCAGCATTACTCAGTAGGACCGTCCATGTATATAATTTTAAATATTCTAAATGCCACACACACACACAGACACAAATTAAATAAGTGAAATTAATTTTGACAATATATTTTATTTAACATACATTTCAGCATGTAATCAACATAAAAGAGTGTTACTGAGACCTTTTACGTTTTTGGTTCACATGAAGCCTTGAATTGATGTGTATTTCGCACGTACAGCACATCTCTGTGTGGACCAGCCCCACTTCCAGCGCGGCGCAGGTTGAGAGAATTGTGTGGAGCTCAACTACTCTAAGAAATAGTTGTCAATTCGAAGCAGGGCTCAGTCACCCAGTGAGGTGGTGGCCCCATGTCTGTTCCTCCATGATTGGTTGGTGCACCCTTGCTGGAAAGGGGTGGTGGGAAGAGTTAAGTGGTTCTGCGTGACGAGTTTGGTATTGTTAGGAGCAGATACCTTCCTGGGATGGTATTCAGTGAGGATGTTAAAAACTCACTGTGCTGGTGTTGCAGAAAATTTCTTTGTCAAAGGGGCTACTGGCTTAGATCCTGGTGTGTAAAAATATTACAGTGAAGCAATTCTTGTGATGTTAAGCTAGTGTCAAAGCTGGATGGGGACTCATTTTGCAGTCATTTGACCTGGGCTGTTTCTTGCTTTGTGTTAGTGGATGTAGGAAAGCAACCTAACAGTTAATTTCAAATTAGAACTTTGTTTTCAATTAAAAATTGTCTAGTGATAGCTTTTGTAAAATTCTGAGTGAATCAGT
Source organism: Balaenoptera ricei (assembly GCF_028023285.1). Lineage (NCBI taxonomy): Eukaryota > Metazoa > Chordata > Mammalia > Artiodactyla > Balaenopteridae > Balaenoptera > Balaenoptera ricei. The sequence continues at coordinate 14,935,362 of NC_082659.1, read as the reverse complement.
GTCTTTTTTTTCAGGATAAACAGCTCTTATTAAACTAGTCCCATTCACGTTGCCTTTTGGGTACGTATTTGGGGTTGGTAGCATAATTCTAATTTGATTTGACCTTTGAGGGTCAAATCTTCTTTATGTAAATGTATATGATGTCTTAAGACAGTTTTTACCAAGTGATTTTCCAAAAGATGTGATTAAACCAGGTCTTCCATTTCCAAATGAAGCAAAACCTGTAGTAATTAACAGACAAGTTCCTATGGGCTCGGGAACTTGTTAACCTTTGTAACCCAAAACCTATATTTTTCATACTTCTCTTTGGGATTAAGGGCAATGATGAAAAGTAGTCCTTCTGTAAACTTGCTCTTGTGTTGCTTCAGTTTTAATTCTTTTCAGAGTTAAAAAGTCCATATTTTCATATTTTGGGGTTTTTCTGTGTAAATTTTGGGATGTGCACACTGGGATGGTTTTTGTCCTGCCATGTTCTAGTAATGACACTCTTCATGGCATTTGAATGGGCAGGTGGTTAAAACCTGCTATACCATGCAGGCTGCCACTGCTGCCCTGGTATCTCACAGATCTACCTGCTTTTGGGCTTTAACAGTTTTACATCAAAACTTGTGAATGAAGCTTAAGTAAATATGTTTATTTTGTGCTGGCTGCTGGCCGGGAGTCTGCTAAAGCAGCTGGAGATTTTTTTTTTTAACCCCTGCCGGGTGAACCATCACGGTGACAGGTAATAGCATTCCTCAATGAAGCTTGAACTCTCCTCCCGCCCCCCCTTCAGGACTGTAGAATGTAGGGATTGTCTTGCTCTGAGCCCTGTTGATTAGGTCACAGCCTGGTCTTCGGAAAACAGAGTTGCCCTGGGGCCACCTCACTGCAGGGAATTTGCTAAAGCTGGTGTGAAAGGGCCACATGGGGTCTCCAGATTACCTTATGAACAGGAATCTGTTCAGGGAGCAGAGTCCTTATTAAGGACTATTAACTTTTTCAGGCTTCTCCTTGGATTGAAAAGCACTTGGAAGCGAAGGAATAATAAAAGGAAATTGTTGCCAAAGCCACTGAAGGTGCATCTCGAGCCATCTCTGGGAGTGCATCTGTTCAGTTGCAAATTTATTTCCTGCTTGGGGCTTCTGTTAGCTTTAGAAGTCCCCTTTTAAGGTCTTGAAAGGGGAGTTTGAAAATGATTACATAATATTGATTTTTTTCTTTGAAGAGTTGACTCTCCATAGCATTTGGGCAAAGTTGGCAGGGAACCACTTGCATTTGTAAAATGAACTTTGTTTTCCAATTTAAAAAAACGGTATATAACCATTATAGAGCTCTGGGAAAATGTAGACTATTATGAAGAAGAAAAAAAAACTTCTTAAAGTTCTACTGCCTAGAGCACCACTGAAATTTTTTCCTAACTTGTGTGTACACACACACACACACACGCACACATACATGCACACACATATACATACCCATATGGCTCCAAGTGCTGGATTTTTTAAAAAGTAAACTTAACACTGTGCATATTGCTTTGTTGACTTCCTTTCAATATACACATCCAGGGCCTTTTGTGGTTTTTTTAAATATTCTTAGAGAACATGATTCTTGGTAATATAGTATGCCATCACAGAGATTAATTGTAATATGTATAACAATACCTAGTTTTTGAACACTTAAATTATTTCCTTTTCCTTGTACTGTTTCTCTGTTGCCCTAGCATAAATTCCAGGAAGTGGAATTACTAGGTCAGAGGAAATAAAAATTTTAAAAGTTTTTTGCTACAAAACAAATTGCCGCACTTTTACCCATAAATAAAAGCCTCATCAGCAGTTTAAGAGAGTTCATCTCTCTGCATTCTTGCTGCCACTGACTATGTGGATTTAAAAACAAAACCCAAAAAGGTACCAATATTGTTAGTGAAAAAACTTTAATCAGGGAACTATCATACTTGAAATGGTGATTGTTAATTATTTTGTGGCTGTACTTCTGGTTATGTGTTTGAAAATTCTAATTTTTATAAACCAACTTTTTGAGACTGTACTCTTTGATTTAATTTAGCTTTTTAAATCTTTGTCCCCAATGGCATCTTAATGCTTCTTTGTTTTTTTTTTAATGTATGATATCTCTTATGTGCTAAAGGTCCTGTGGAAAAAAATAACTCTAAAATGGAAGTTTACTTTTTATTTCACTTGGTTAGATACTGTTTACTCTATAAAAGCATATGTTTAGTATGAATTTCTAAGGTTAGCTGCCGTGAGGCTTTTCAAATAAAAAGTGTGATATTACTGTTAAAACCAAGAATACAAATTCTTCTCTCTTCCTTCCCTAAGTGGTCCTTGTAAGTTAATTCACTATCCCACATCCATAGTCTCACATCCATAGTTTATATATACTGAGTAGCACAGTGATTGAATTAAAACAAATTATCTTATTCATGGGATGATTTGAGAACAGATTATCCAAGATTTGTTATCAGGCAATAGGCAATTCCTTCACAGCTATTAACTCAAATTAAGTACCTGGGAGAGACTGTGAAGCTGATAAAAGACATAGGTTTCTATTCAAAGAGAATTGCGTGAAGAACAGTTTTTTTAAAAAACCAAAGTTTTAAGATAATGACTTAGGCAGTAGATCTAGGAATTAAATATTAAAATTAGATTTGTAATTGAGGCAGAGTGCTGTGCTGCATTTAAACAGATTAGACCCAGATGTTAGGAGGTTAATACATTGATTTAAATATGCTGAGGTGATTTTATTGAGCCCTTGGAAAAAAGAATACTCATTTGGAAATCCACAAATATTTTATTTTTTGTTAGCCTCCTTTTGCATACTTATAATTGCATTAACTGAAAAAGTACATTTTAAAGTCTGATTTACCAATAAAATGATAAAGATGGGAGGAGGCATGCAAGAAAGAAAATCTCTACATGGCTTCTTTAGAATTCGGGTGGAGAAGAAAATTCACATATAATTATAGTACGCAAACTTTCTGCCATATGCACCGTGGGGGACTCATTCTAAAGGCGACAGTACTGAATGGATGCATCTTTAATCATCTGGAAGTAAAAATTCCATTATTTTTCTAAACCAGACAGTAGTTGTCTGTTTTAATGGAATAGTTGGTTGATTACAGCTCTTCGGGGCTTTATTTCCCAATGCTTACTTCCCATAGACATTTGAATTCTAGCTTCAGGGATTGTCATAAGTGAGTCAGAGAGTCAAAGAATTTAGAATAGTAGTTTTTTTTTAACATTAAAATTCGGCTGTTGCAGTAGGGGAAGTAGATTTCCTTATAGCAGATTCCCACAATCTGGGTGCTTCGAAATGGACTCTTATTTACAGATACAGAAGCAAAACTTGGATAATTTACCAAGAAACCTACCAAATGGACCAGAGAATTCAGGGTCTGCCAGTGTTTTCTTTTTTTTTATTAGAGAGAATAATGCTTCTTACCTAATTTGAAGGAAATAAAATAGTCTGTGGTAAAAGTTAACAAAGAAGTCTTCACTGCTTTTTAAGTAACCAAATATGTGTTGGCTTTATGGAAAGCAGATTTCTGTTACAATCGCAGAATCCCGTGTATAGAAAGCCTTATACAGGCTAACGTTACTGGCTTGAAAGTTACTAGCTAAATGCCTCAAGAAGTTAAAGAAAGGAACCCCTGAGTTGTGTTCAAATGAAAAGTTAACTGGAGTGAAAAAAAAATGTTGACTGCGTAATCCTTACCTGAGGAATAGCTGAAGGCACTAAAGCAATCCCAGGCCACTATCTGCTGGTTGCAAAATCTGCTGTGATTTTAAGAAAATCTTTGAATGAAGATTTTTCCTTTGAAATAGGAAATTGTAGGCCTTCATGTATCTCATGTTCTTACTAAAAAATATGGATGTTTGGCTTCGCGGTTAATTCCCTCTCTTGCAGTGGTTAACGCTCTCTATTGCGGTCCCATATTCTAGCAGCTCTTTGAAATTTTATTTAAGGACACAGAATGAGATGCTTCATTACAGCTTATTCATTCATGAAATGTCAGGCTTGTTCTTCCTTTCCCTGTGAGAAGAGTTCATGTGTCTGCCTCTGCCTGTTTGGATTGCTTTGTTTGATCTGAGAGTAATGCCCTTGGACTGCCCTTCCTGTGATGAAAGTAAGGTGAGGTGAATCAAAGTCAAGACAGATAAGACAGGAATGTGCTTCTTGGTGATTTCTCCATCATTTCTGGCTTTGAGACTCCGGCTCTATACTTACCTTTCTTGCCCAAGGGATTAGGGCACTGGTTGACTTTCATCCTCTTAGATACAGTGTTTCACGCACAAATGGGGCTCCCCGGCTGAATTCCTGAAATTCATGACTTGACTTTGGACATAAAAGAAGTTGCCAAAAATACTAAGAGATTGACATTTTCAGTTTAGTCAAAACTGAACTCAGAATAGCAAATGAAAACCACGCCTCTTTTATTAAATTATGGTACTCTATACAAAGGTTACCCTTTTTAATTTGTTAAGCTTTTGTTTAGCTTTATTACTGTGTACAAATTATTTGTCTGAAAGTGTTTCACTCTGCTGCCATTAATACTAGTGGGGTGAAGGGACCTGTGATTTTTTTTTCCAGTTACCCCCTCTTCCCCCCCCCCCCACCAAAGTTAATGATTAACATATGGTCATTCACTTGTGAAAGAATGTTGATTGCTTTGGAAAATGCTTGGTAATTATTTAAAGTTTCCTACAGAAGTTTCTTAGTGATTTCATTCTATTGAAAGTGGGCCAAGTGTCAGTTCCACTTTCTGTGCCTCAGAATGTTCAGGTGTGGAAGGCGGGCACGTTCTTCTGGGTGGGAAGCACAGTTCACAGTAGCTCCTGAGTCCTGTATGGGAGCCAACAGGAAATTTACAAAAGCACTTTTTCTCCCTCTCACAGCCACAGGCCTGGCCTTCCTAAAGCACTCATTTCATGGTGTCAAGCACAGAAGCACTCACTGCGCTGTGCAGTGGATCCTCAGTCTGGGATTGGATATAGTACATCTGCAAGGAAGTTTCAGTCTAGCTCTTTAAAAAAAAATGTGTAACCTTAAAAGTCTTTCAGAAGTTTATTATCGCCAGATACACATAATTCATAATGACCTAATTGAGTGGGTAGATGAGGCTCCTGTGGAACAAAGAATCTCTTACAGATTAATACATTCTTAAATCTGGTAAACGTTAGAAGTTCTAGCTTATTTTCTTAAGTAGGTAAGCATCTATTAAAGTTCCATGTAAACTGTTAATGTGCATATTCAGTTAGTTGCATAAGTCACATAAGTATATAATATGTGTTGGCTCAGTGGAATTAATGAAGTAGTAATCTTACTGTGCTGTAACCCTTGAAAACAACTGGGAAACTCAGTTTTATTAAATTTTATATGCAATATCTTGTGATTTTATTTTTTTAATTTTCTGTGAAGGTTTTGAAAGTCCCTGTGGGAATTGAACCATTTTTTCATATTTTCAGAGGGATCTCTGATCCCTAAAAGGATAAGTCCAAAAGATGAGTAAAGGGAATGAAAATCGAACAGTAAGCCCTGCTGATCCTCGATGGATCTTTGACCTTAAGGAGAAGAACCAGTTGCTTGGACCATCCTAGAAAGAACCCTTCCAGGAGGTTGTGGAGAAATGAGAATGTGGGGAGGGGGAAGGAGGTGGAAAGCACTTCAGTGCTCTCAAATCCTGCGTGGGTCCTTGAAGGATGAGGACTTTGGAGAAATCATCCGTGTCCTTTGAAGGTGAATCTTTGGGAGAATTTCTCTGAGGTACGATTCAGAAGATGAAAAAAGGCCTCCGTGGAGAGTTCCTTCCTTCCTTCCCTCTTTGATTCGCTAATTACTATTTATTGACAGCCCCCTACCTACCGGAACCCATTCCTGGTGCTCTGGATTCTGCATTGTATGAGATACACAGTGCTGTGGTCTTCCTGGAGCTCTCTTTCTGAAGAGAGAAAACAGTTGATAAGTCGAGAAGAAGATAAACACATACTTTCTGCTTAGGAGTGCTATAGAGAAAATAAACAGTGCAGTGAGACGCTGGTTTTCTGCAGGGTGTAGATGGTCTTCTTTAGATGGAGTGGGCAGGGGAGGACTTCTGAGGAGAAGATGTGAGCGGGGCCTTGAATGACAGGAAAGGAGAGCCAGCCATTTGAAGGCAACTTTTTATCAGAGGGAATAGCAGCCCCGAAATACAAACAGGCTTTGTGGCTGGACATCTGCGATGAAGGGGGTAGAGAGCAGGGACCAGGTCACCTGGAGGCTTGTGGTCGGTGACCAAAAGTGACTGGTGGGGATGCAGAACAGTCAGACCCAGGGAAGGGTGTAGCCCTGTCTTACCCAAGGAGAGGTCTAGCTTGCCTGCCCTCCCAGTTTCGTGCAGGTGCTCCTTTTCCCCTGCTGCTGACTGCCCTACTCTCCCGAAAGTCCCACTGTGAATTTTTATCCCGGTCCAAGGTTTATTCCCGGCTCCTTGGGGACCTCTGTGATAGCAGGTCATCACTGGTGACAAGGAGAAAAAGAAGGAAAATGCTCCTTTCAGTTTTGATGGTTTGCCACCCCAATTTTCCTCTTTGGTGATAGACTTTCTCTTAGATATAAACTCTTGAAATAAGGTTGCTGTTTTAACTGCTTTTAAAAAAATCATTAAAAGTAAGTTGTTTTCTCTAAGAAGCAAGTTTTTTATTTCAAAAAAGTTTTTCTTTGTACTTGTACATCATAAAAAGTCTTGAATTAGAGACAGTTACAATTTTAGCAGTTTAGAAGGTAAATTAATGATATTTTGAAAAGAATCTTGGGAGGTATATGCTTCATTTTCCTGTACCCAGGTCTAAGTTAAGGAAATCTCTAACGTTCCTTATTTCCATATGATACTGATAATTTTGTACCTTTGGAGACAAAGGGATTAACTGTAATATAGGTATACAGTTTAGTCTTTAAATTTTTTTAGTAATTATGGTATATTCTAGGAATGACTTCGATTGAACTTGGTTAGCTTTAACTTGTAAATCTGTAATGACTTTTGGAAATTTGATGAAACTTGATCAAAATTTGATGCACATAAATGGGAAAGGAGAAAATATCTGGGGCAGAGATGGACATAATGATTTCTGTCTTTGCTCCAGAGATTTCTAATTTGATTTTTTCCTAGTTTTGATTATCATGCCATATTTGAAATGAGACTTTATAGCTCTGTACTTTGTTGGGGTTTGGGGCGAGAGTTTATAACAGAAATCAGTGACCACTTTAGCAGTCTGGATGCATGCTGTGCACATTTAACATATTTTTTATACTGTTAGTCGAAACAGCTTATTTATGTGCCTCTGTGGAAAGTGTGGCCACGGTGGAAAGTGTCTACGTTTCTTTTGCTCTGCAGCATTCCTTTCAGAGCACTCAGGTTACTTTAGTCAGTCACCTGGTCTTTAAGTGGTTCTAATAATTCTGCTTCAAACACTACTTCATCATAATGTGGTTTCTGTTAGCTAGTTTTCTCTTTGGAGTAGTAGTAACATCCTTGTAAAGTACAAGGTTAAGGATTAAAGTGTCATACCTCTTTAAGAATCTTTCTAAATCTTGGCTTTGCTTTAGCTTCTCAAGCATCAAAATAGACTTAGTAGTAGTAATTACCTTTATTTTTAATACTACTCACTTAATCCTTACAACACATCTGTCCTCCCCATTTTATACGTAAGGAAAGTGAGGCATTGACAATAATAAATCACCAGAAGTTACACATTTATTAAAATGCAGAGTTGGGACAGTTAACAAAAACACTGTAAGAATGATTGATTATATTGCTTGAAGACTAGTACTTATAAGTGACAGATTTGGAGAATAGAACCTACATTGTCTGGAATCTTGTTTCCCTCTCTAATTCTGAAATGAGTAATATTCTTCATCAGTGATTGGGATGTGTGATTAAGTCAAAGTCATGAAGAGCAAGGTAAGGTAGGGCCAGGAGTACTTTTTAAGCTTTCTTAGAATTTATGGCAAATGGTTAACTCTGAGGTTGTATCACTGACTCTTGCTATTCCTGGTATCAGTCATCTCTCCCACAAATCAGAAACCATATTTCACTCCTACTGGAATTTGGTTTAAGGCAGCCTCTTCACTTTCCTGCCAGGTACTGCACTTGAAGGGGGGTTGGGGGTTCAGGGGATGGGTGGGGTTCCTTTTATGGCTTTGACTCCAGCTCTGCGGCCTAATGACAAGTCTTTACTGTCTAGACCTTGGCTTCCTCATCTGTAAAGTTAGAGGCTGGACTAGATGATTTTTATCACTCTTTTAATTCTTAATTTTATCTATTTCTTTGGTTTGATCATTTAAAATAACTAAGTCTCATGCTTTACTTCTCTTGAGTTTTGAACCTCATAAAATGCTGTTTACGGAGGAGGTCAGCTGCCTCCCTGTGTCTTGGTAAAGGTATTTGGGAGCGTGGATCCCCGTTATGTTTTCTTCCAGAGGGCTGGGGGTTGAGGGGCGGGTGGGGGGGGAGGTGGTGGATAAGGAGAGAAACATTGCAGAAATGACAGTGCATTATAGAAGCATGTTAAGTGTTTTATGGTGGTATCAGTAATCACAACAAATACAAGTCCAGTCATTTTCAGATTTCATGGTTATGTTATTATGTATTCTCTTCCTTGAATTTTTGAATTAGTTTTCCCTATTAGAAAACATCAGTTCTGCTAAAGGTATCTCAGTCTTTTCCTCTTATTACTTCTGACCCCTTGCAAATTTCTTTTGAATAAATTAGGTTAGTCTGTTGGGTTCAATTTCTCTTTTAAAGACAATAATTAAAGCCATGGCTATGCCAGCATTATTTCAAAATATGCTAGTAAAGTGAACATCTTTAAAATTCGTTCAATATTTGGTTAAATTGAGGCTAAATTTACAAACATAATTGTTTTGTTTTTCTGATTTGGTACTGAGATCATTTGGGAAATATATATGTATTATTTCCATTAATAGGTAGATTTAGCAGTAAATGGATTAGCTTACTGGATCTGTAAGTTACGGTTGAGAAGTTACCAGATTATAAAGTGATCATTTAGATGACTTTTTTTCAGATTTTAACAAATAGCCTGTTACAGCAAACCAACCAAAAAGTAAAATAACTAGAAAAAATATGATTGCTTCACCACCTCTTTCATAAATGGTTGGATGAAGAGGCAGATCTATCCAGGAGTTTAGGATTGAATCGTTTCTTAAAAATCATTTTTAAAACGACAGTAAGAGTTGATAAGAGAACATCTGGCCTCTTTCCTTTGACCTTATCTATCTAATAGCCTGTCATGGGCTAGAAATATTTGAGCTTCTTTAGAAATGCCAGTAATGTTTAAGTCTCATGCTTTTTTTTTTTCTTTGTATTTTAAGTTTGTATTTAGCTTTATGAAAAAAAAGTATTTTGGAAAGTACAGATAATTTCCAAAACGAAATGTGAAGTACTTCCGTTTTATTAAATTGCCATTTACTTAACTATTAAGGAAGATACATTTTTAGTGTTTTGTACTTTTGGTCAGTTATACCTTTAATTAAGAAGGTTTTATTTTTATTTATATTTTTATATCATCTTTGAGACATTTCAGTAACTGTTTTACTAGTTAATTACAACTGGTATGCTGTAATTAACTGTTATGCACTTTTGAATATATTTCTTCTAATGATTAATTTTGATTATATACACTTTTCTAATATCTGTGGCTTCATGATGTCCCTGTATTTATTTTCATAGTCTATGTCTTCTTTTATCACTTCATCTTATTAATGGTTAGGAGAATTAGAGAAGAAAATATTTCACTTTTTAATGAAGTGTTTATTACTTTTTTAAAGAACAACTTTGACCTCAGAGGGAATTAAGAATAAGGATCATATAAGAACTACTGTGGTTATTTATTCTGTACAGTTAATTTTTCTCAAATTTAGTTCTCTGCTTTAGTGTTTTTAATGTAGACACATGACAGCTATTTGAGACCCACCAATCTACTCTTATATAGCCTCTTATTGTCTCAAGTAAGAATTATATCTCCACCATCTCTAAGATGATGAATTAACGTTCACTCGGTGTTTCGGAGTACTTCATGAAGTTTGCTTCCTGTTTGCTTAGCATAGTGCAGATTATATAATTCCTCTATGCCTCACGGTTACCACTGAGAGATCTTGGTCACAGTTGTTCCCTTTGTGAGTGTATACTGCATATTCTAGATTTGTTGAGTCTTGGTTGTTCCCCTCCAGTTTTAGAAACCACTGGTAAAGACAGGTGTGCCCTGTCTTTGTGATTTTTAAAAAAATATCAAATTAGGAATCTTCTGGTACATTCAAGTCTGTCCCTCATACCTTTCTTCATTAAAAAAAAAAAATCTGAATTTAGAAAACAGGTGAAGCTAGGGGATTATATGTATTTACAAGTTGATGTTTTGTCCTAATAAAGATTTTAGTAAGATTTAATTAAGTCTTACAATGCATTTAGATCACTATTTATAGGTGTTTGATTTAATTTGAAGTATTTGTTAGCATAAAACATGGTTTACCCAAAGTTTATCCTAAGTTATCAGTGTCAGTGAGTCAGGTCATAACTAGGTTAGCTTCACCTGAGTTACTGAGTTCTTTTAGAGACTGGGCTTTGGCAGCAAATCTGATATTAAAAGTAGCTGAATATTGCCTCTAAATTATACCAATTGTAAACTAATATGAATTTTTTTAAGTTAAAAACTGCTTTATGGTTAAAATAGAACTTAATAGAGAAACAGGTTTGCTTCATTCATTTGATCAAAAGTAAAGAAAAATGCTGCTTGGGAGTAGATAGGAAAGGGGGGAATTTATACAGGGATTTTTATTTGCTTCAACTGGTGTTCAGTTCATGTAAAACACACCTTCCTTCTGCATAGCTGAATTGCATGTGGGTCTTAGGTTTTAAGAAAAATAAATAGTTGCACTTTTCTATGTTTAGAATCTGTTTTACAGAAGCTTGAACAGACCTTAGAAAAAGGAAAACTTGCTCTTTTCCCAGCCTGGTGCCTTCTAGGACTCTGGAGACAACTGTCTCTTTCGGAAAGAGCTGTGTTTATACAGTGACCAGTGTAATACTTGACTGTAGCAGAGGAATCTCATTCCATTCCTTCTTTAGCAAGGGAGTGTGTTAAGGAGTTTGGCATGAGGCGTAGTTGTTTCAACTGACATTTGAATCGTTGAATAGTGCCTTGTCTTCTCTGTGCTGGAGCACGCTTTGCAATACAAGTGTTTCAGGCAGTTGTTACTCGGCTTATGGAAACCTAGAAGTCACTCTTAACTTTTAAAGGTTGTTTTTACATTTCTGAAATTTCTCAAGTTCTGTTGATATACTTTGGATTAATCCTTTATACATGTGGGTTTAAAGAAATATTTTTATGCAACACATATGTACTTCTTGTAGAAAAATTAGAAAATGTGAACACAAAGAAGAAAAAATTCACTTATCCCTATAATCCACCATTTATAGTGTATATACACATCTTCCCTCTATCTTTTCTCACAAAATGGAATTAATGTTATAATATTTTTAAAAATCACATAATTACATGTTGCATCCTAAAATTCAGTCAGGGACTCATAACCTATAAACGGATTTCTTTGACTTTTGTGCAAGAGATAAAATAATGGAAAATAAGTATTCAAGTAACTAGTTGTTAAAATACTATGTTGCCCTTCTCAAAAACCAGTTCGAGGGAATAAATTACTATTTTATTTAACTGTCTTTCCTGTAATATGTTGTTTTACTTTTCTTGGTTTCTTTAGCACTTCATACCAGGCCTGGCAAATAGTGGGAACCATGTGTTTGTTGAGTGAATGAAAGAAAGTATAAATCAATAATACCAGGTTCCAGATTAATTTCTAGCAAGATCCAGGCCACTATAAACAACATTAAATCCTTTTTGATGAAGCAGATACTGTAGGGTACAGTTTTTTTAAATCTGTATTTATTATCTTTATTTAAGTATTGGAGACTAGTTTAAAGTTACCAAGATTTCTTTTCCAAAGGGGGGGTTTTCCTTAAAACATCAGTTTTTATCTGATACAAAACTTCTACAACTGATTTTTAAGACTTAGAACTCTGGATCTACCACTCAATATTTTAAAGTTAGTAACGGGAAGCACATTCACAACTCGGTTATGATATTCTCACAGTGATATTCAGTATTCTATAATGCCTTATAACTGTTATGCTTCATTTAATATAAACTTAGTCTGCATTTTTATGTAACAAGATGATAGGATAAATATACTAGCTTCCTGAATATAGAACAGTGTGGCTTCTTTTTTATATCCTTTTTTTTATCCTAAACTTAGTCACATGGGATTCTTGAACTCTATATAGAGATCTGTTTGGCCCACATTTAGTTGGGTTTATACTTGAATTTATATCATTTCTCCCACCATGGCCAAGTGCTGGTAAACTTTTGTTGATGTGTTGATTTTTTTTTTTCCCCCCCCATCAGTAGTGATAGATTTATGAAGATCGCCTACCCAGGCTTATAAGGAAAGAGCCAGGGCTTGAGTTAGATGTGTCTGTTGAATCACAACTCTGCCACCCCATAAGAACAGGAAAAGCAGAAGAGAACACCCTGGTGGTTATGAGTTTTGCCTGTGAACTAGTTAGCCAGGTTTTGGATTCTTGCTCCTCTGCAACTAGTTGGGTAACTTAAGGCAACTTACTTAACTTTTGAGGCTTACACAAGTTAGTAAATGTAAGTGCTTAGATGGCTAAGTGGTAAGGGAATTCATTAATTAATTCATTGATTAATCTGTTCCTATGATGATGATGAATAAATGACCTTAGACCAGTGACTTTTCAACTCTAAACCTCTACATCCGCATATGGAAATTGAGGAGAGACCATCGAGCTTACAGAATAATTGTGAGGATTCAAAAAAGTGGCATATATAAAGCATATGCTGAGTTTTCATCCAGTAAATATAAGGTGGGAAAAGTAATCTACATTGAATTTGAATAGCTTTTAAAATATGAAACAAACTGCTAGAAGCATTGCCATTGGTATGTGAAATGTATCCTTTGGATTTTCATGCCTCCACAGGCTGTCTGGTGTACATAGTTTTATCCAATTAATATGTGTTCAGATAATACTCTTGATACCCAAGGATGATCCTTTTTAAGAGAGCTTATCCATGAAAGCCCTCATTAACAATATTAATGATTCTGACATGGAAATCTGAACTTGGAATCGTTCTCCACAAAGCATAAAAACATGGTTTAGCAGAGCTTGACGTGGGAATGACTCTTTGCAAAGCTAAAGAAATCCCTGGACTTGAAACATGATGCTTAAAATCTGATTATGAACTTAATTAATATGTTTTAGTAAGTTTGCAAGTCAAAAAGCTTCCTCAGCTGATTTTAAAGTCATTGCAACAATTTTAATTGAAAGAGTTGATAAATATACATTTTAATTAAAGTGATTTAAATAGACAATCTAAATAATGAAAAAACAGATTGACAGTTATTACATAAGAAGCTTTCCCTTTAATTATTAACTTATGACTAACTCTATACAATATAATTATAGAATTTCCTAAACCTAAAACTTTGTAGGTAGTTTCTTTATTCTTTTTTTTAAGCTCTCATTGTAATTTATTTCATAAAGGTGTACTTTGGTCTGGCACTATAAGTAGTTTCATATATAAATAATTTTGAATATTAAATTGTTGAAGCTGTCAGACTATCCATTGACTCAGATTAAATGAAACAGATGAAAGTGTATCTAAGATATAAAGGGAAAATGAGGCAAGAAGGTTATACTAGCAAAACTTTTAAAAGACTGTTGGTACTTAAATTTCTTTTGGCTTTTTATTGTATGCATTTTAAATATGACTTAAAATTCATGGTTATAGAAATTTACAGTTAAAAAGATATTTTAGTTCATTAGGTTGGTTGATGTTCTTTATTGTCCCTCCATCACTTTGTTTATTCTAGACCTTTCTTCCCCACCCCCCCCCCCCCCCCGGGCATGTAATTGTGTTTGTGTGGTTTTTAATTTTGAAACAGAACTAAGCAAAACCAAGACTGTACTCTGTACAGTTTTATAAAGATTTATATTTTTGCTCAATTTGTATATTGTTGACATTGTTCCTTGTAATTAATAAACATACCATTTTTTAAAGCTGTGTCATATGTACCATTATAAATTAGCCAAGTTCCCCTTTTATCCTGATGCTATGGAATGTGCTTAATGTTTTAATGGCACAGAGCAGCAAGGTTTTTGCATCATCAGATCCTTTACCCAGATCCCCAAATGTTGGGAAAACGACGAAACCAATTTTTCCCATCTGGTCACTCCATTTTTACATTCTTTTGAGGCCAGGACTTTCTCTGGAAACTGCAGGCTGTGTTCAGTTGCTCTCATGCTTCTCTCCAGTCAGAGGACACAGCCCAGAGACTCAGAAGTGTTACAGCCTGACTGTCTGGAGTCTCTTTGGGACTGAATCCCAGTTCCACCGGTAATGAACTAACTGTGTGACTTTGGGCAGGTTGTTGCCATTGTTTCCTCATCTGAAATAGGGATGATCATATTACCCATTTCTTAGGGTTTCTGTAAAGATTAAAAGATTTGAGACATATTTAAAATAGTAGCTGGTGTATCATGAGCTCTATATAATATATGTATCTGTTGTTTTATAATATTATCACCATCATCATTACCATTTCACTTGAGTTCGCTGTATTCCCAATCACAAATGGCTTCTCACAAAATAACACTCATGGCAAGTTACTGCTTTTGAAAGATTGGATGATGGTAACATCAGTACCATGCCTTTAACCTGGAGGGATAGTTTTACAACATGACTTACTCTGTGTTTAGCTGTGAGAGGGCAGAGAGGTACGTGTTGAACTGCGCAGTATGCTAGTGTGCCGCCTGGTGGTTTGCTTGGCCCATGGGGGATGCTTCTTAGTTGACTTATTTTATTTTGACCTTTTTAAAAACTATCAAAAGCATGGGATTTTTACCTTATTTGTGTGGTCTCAAGCATTTAAAAATTTAATTATGTATGTATCATTCTCTTTTTAAAAGTATTAGAATTTTTTTTGGCAGAGAATTTTTCTCTGCAAAATAAACCATTAAACGTGACTCTCTGTATATTTGCCTTATGTTTTATGATCACCAACACCAGTAAAATAAATGATAATATCTTGTATACTTGAAGTGAAAGGAAGTGTAAAATTTTTATTTGACTGCTGAAAGCATTTTTTCTGTGTCATTCCCTAAGTGAACTGTATAGCCATTTTAGTATCTGAAGTGCCTCCAATTTAACAGACTCTTATCTCATTTGTTCCTGTATTTTAGTCAGCAGTAGCTATACAATTTTGCCAACTAATGCAGAAGCAGGCAGGAACATTAAATATATATATTATATATTTACATTATGATCTACTGTACTTATGTTTCTAAAAGAACTCAAGGGTTTTGATTTATTGGATACTATTGCATGTCAAATTGGTGCAGTCATTTTAAAGAGTGTTTAAATTTCAGAAATCTAACTTTTTATATCAAGAAACTCATTTTATCACTTTGCACATTAATGTTATCAAGACAAAACAAAGTAATAAAAAATCTTTCTTACATTTATACATATATTTATATCTGTAAACAGATATATAGTGGGATTGCTGTTTAAATCTTTAGCCCAACTTACAAGGTTTTTTTATGGGCACACTAGGATCTCTCAAGGTATTATATTAACAGCATTATCAGTCTAAATCTTGTATTTAATGAAAATGAGATAAAAAGAAATACAAAAAAGTTTTATCACTTAAAGAAGGAAACAAATTATATATTATGAACTCTGATGGTCATCCTTTGAAAACAATTAGGTAGATTTACAGAAAAACTGAGCACATACTACAGAGTTCCCATATAGTCCCCCGCCCCACACACAGTTTCCCCTTTTATTGTCTATTTGTTGTAATTAATGAACCGATATTGATATGTTCTTGTTAACTAAAACCCATAGTTTACTCAATTTCTTTGGTTTTTACGTAATGTGCTTTTTCTGGTCCAGGATCCCACCCAGGATCCCACATGACCTTTAGTTTTCATGTTTCCTTAGGCTCCTCTTGGCTGGGACTGTTTCTCATACTTACTTTGTTTTTTTGATGAACATCTGTTTTTTAACACATGCTTATTAATAAGCACCCATTTACCAGGCCCTGAACTAGACAACAAATCCATGCCCTTAAAGGGTTTAGTTTTTAGGAGGGAGCTTATAGTTTACTTTTTAAATTTAATTTTAAGGAAGAATGTCTTGTAGCAGATTACTATTTAGTATGACAATTATGGGACTTCTGATTTTTCCATAATTAGCAGAAAAAAATTGAGTAACCATTTACAGATTAATTGCAGAAACATAGATATTGTATCTCTATTGTATAGAAGATATCTCTTTTCTTTTTAAGGGAGTGTTGTTTTTATATCTGGGAAAACACTTAGTTCCAAAAGAGTTCTTCTGTTTATAATGAGACTATGGAAATGGAGAAAAGAACAGTCAGTCCCTTGTTGCCTTCAGGGAAAATATCAAAAATTATATTTTAAATTTAAGTTTTTCTTATGATTGACTAAGAAGCTTTTCATACAGTTGCTGCCTTAAGCTTGGTTCCAGAAAAGTAAAAAGTGTATGTGACATGGTATATCAGAAAGGAGGGTAGGGTTTGCAAATTTATGTTGCCAGATTGTTGCTGATTGTAAGTATTTTTGAGTTGGAGTAGCTGAAGAATCTGAAAGAGCAAGGTTTTGTTGAAAGCTTTGGTACTAGGACTTGATAGGGGGCCAAGACCTGTTAAACAAAGAAAACAGGAAAATTCCAGGAAGAAAGGTGTTCTGTGACCATGGAAATTTGAGTCAGTTAAATTATTTTTGGCAGTATAGTGGCTACACCGGCAGTATAGTGGCTACGTATAACTTTATTTCTGCCTTGAAGATTACTCTGTTGAAAGCATCCTGCCCCACCAGTGGCAGCTGGAGGGACTGCTGGCTGTTCCTATCCAAGGCCAGTGTTCAAGTTAACAGGCCATTAGCCAGCAGGGATAGGTAGTAGAAATTAGTTATTCCTGGGAACCTTTATTTACTTTTGCACCATCTACTTGAGCAGCTAATACTGTATCCTACAGCCTTTGAATAATCAGGGTGTATAGGAAGACACCATCAGAACCTGTTTAATTAAATATATGGACAGTAATGAATCCTTCTAGAAAGAAATTTTGCTGTGAGCTGTATTTTCAGCCACATTGGTCAAGCTCTTTTAACAATTACATTGCATTATTTTTTTCTTTCAGTCCAGTTTTTCCACTGTATGCACATTTAAAATCAGTTTCCATAGTGACATCTGGTGGTAGTTTTGAAATCCTAGAGAATATGTTTGGAATGATAAATATTTTTATTTAATAGCTCCAGATTTCTAGCTTCTTTCACATTTTTCAGCTCTATTAACAACTTTTCCTGAAAATGTCTTCATTGTATTCCTGAGATTGGAAAGCTAGGCATTTTTTGCTTCCGTCATGTTTCATTAAAGCCGAGAAATGATCTCTTATAACATCGCTGGGTGGTGCATATATTACAGGCTTGTCTAAACTTGTCTTCTGTGCTCAAAATATACAGCGTAGAATCACACAGCAGCATCCTTACCTCGTCTGCTGCCTGTGCGCTATAACCTCTTGACAAGAAAGGTGTCATTTCTACGTTAGCCATCTCGCTGGCTTTTTCTCGTACAGCATTGATTGAGACTCTCTTCCTGTGGCTGGAGGGAGCTGCGGCAGCCCGGGGCCATCACTTGTTTCTCTCTCACAGCCTGGGTTTACGGATCGTCTAGTTGCTGGCATGCTGTTGTTGCTCTCCCAGAAAGTGAAAGAGGAAATAAAAAATAGGAGCAGAGATGGCCAAGAAAGAAAGGGAGCTGAGAGAGGGGGAGATATTTGAAGACAGGAGGGAAACCACAGGAAGTTAGTGTATGGATGTGTATATGTGCCGAATAAGATGCAGTATTATTGTGGGTATGTATTAAAGAGAAATATCTTTAAAACTGGAGTTTAAGTATTTATAGGTTTTTTTGGTTCCTTAGAGAATTGTTTCAGGAAAAGTGAATTTATAACTCAGTGTGCAAAAAAGTAGGAGTTACTGAAAGTTGGTTGGTAGAAGATCATGGATTGAGAGAAATGGGAGTGGGATGCAGTTTTGCGAGTGAACACAGTAGGTCGGTTCACTTCCAGTGATGCCTAGGAGTCTTTAGTTGTTGGTTTCCTGCGTTAAAGGTACTAGTTAGAAGTCTTCATAATGGGATTTTGAAAATTTGTTTCTTTTTAATGAATTAAGGTAACGGAATGTACAGAAGAAATCCATCTATACATGCTAGTTGTGGCTCTAGGAAGGACTGGGAAAAGAAGAGTGACAGGTGCAGGAATAGGGACTGAAAGAATAGACACTGCTCTGGCCAGACCTGTAGGTAGTTGGTATGTTGGCCATCTCAGAAACCGGGACCCCCCGTAAGGAATGATTGGGATTCCGATGAGCCCTTGGTTAAGGAGGTGCCTTACTCTGGATTCTCAACCTTCTGCCTGTTTAGCTTCCTAAAGTTGAGCAACTCATTTCAGCTTTTCTTAAAAACAAGTGAGTTGTACTTGAGGATATCTAAAGGGTTGTCAGTCTCCAGTTCTTGGTTTTGAAATGGCTAAGGCTTAGATCTACTACTAGTCTATCTTCCCAGATTATCTAGACAGTTTCTAGCTGTTTCTGGACCTGTGGTCAGTTCTTCCTAGATTCATGATGGGAGCTCAGTTCTGCCTGTTGCAAAAGTTTCTGCCTGGGGGTCTCACAGGGATGTATCTTGTGACTGAGCAAACAGATTAAAAAGCAGAACACAAAATCCCTTTGCGTAAGTATGGTCTTTTCCCACCTACTTTATGCTTTTAGAATAGTGCTTAGAATTAGAATCTGCAATTAAAATAGTGCTTAGGCACTAGCCCCTGAACCACTGTGAAGCAGAGCCCTGGAATCTTCTCTTCTTTATTGTCCTTTAAGTGTGGGGAAGACCCTTATCTCATTAGTGGCAAACTGTAGCCTCTCATCGTGGCAGCCCCCCACCCCGCTGCTTGGTCTCCAGCATCCTTGCTGCCGTGGAGTGTGTGACGATGATTCTGTGGCTAATGATGACAGTATAGCCTGATGGTGAAGAGCCTGAGTTCTGGAGTCAGACTGTCTGATTCAAATCTCGATTCCACCACTTAATTGTAGACTGACCATGGCTGTGCTTCTTCATCACTCTAAGGCTTGGGCCGTTTGCTTACTTTATCTAAGCTTCTGTCTCCTCGTTTGTGAAGCCACGATGAAAATCATGTGATTCCTGTGTTCTTTAAATGATTTAATGCATGTAAAGCACCTAGTGAAGTCCTTGACATACAGTAAGTCCTTGTATTATTAAATTATTATATATAAATACAGTAAATTTACTTGTATTATTATTTGAGCATTTTGGTTAGAAGAAGTTATTCAGTATGTCCTCCTTTCCCTTTGGCAGTTAAAAATTCACTTTATTTCTTAGTTATCTACAAGCTGTAGTAATTTTGTTCTTTCTTTTTATAAGAATGTAATAATTAAAGTACATCAAAACATGAACATCTTAGCAATCACTATACGAAATATATATAAAAATATACAGTTTAAGAATTCATGAAATATGAACATCACTTATGCATATTTAATTACTAATTAATACAATTCTAGTTCCTTCCATATTTGAGTAGAGCTACTTTGGAGTCTCACTTTGAACTGTTAGTAATATCTGGAGATTACCTGGGACTTGGAAACTTTCCCTCCTGACCGTGGCTCAGAGGTCATGCACAGAAGGGTGCGGCTGCCCCCTCAGCTGCTAGGTTGAGTGGGGGAGGGTTGAGTGGGGGAGGGTTGAGTGGGGGAGAGGGGCTCTTCCCAGCAGGAGCATCCGTCCCATAATTGTACACTACAGTCCGGAAACAGACCAGACTCCACGTGGAACTTGATGGAAAATAAATAGCTCTTTTTATCTGTGATTTAATTCTTATAATGTATTTGCATTTTCTACCTCTTTCTTTCCTTCCATCCTGACACTAAAAGAAGCTATTGTATGTGAATGTTCACTTAATAAACTCCTTCTGAATACTGACGTGCAAAAAAATGGACAAAGTATGAGGTTTGACTTGTCTTTTCAGAGTTTTCATGTTAAATTTTGTTGACTGAACTTTTGTCATACTAACAGTAAGACACATGGAATTTTGGTGGCACTGAAGTCAGAGATTCCTGGTGTTTGAGCTCCAGCTCTGCCATTTACTATGACCCTGGGGAAGTTCCTCATCACTCTTAATCTGAGTTTTTCATTCATGAAATGGGGATAATAACACCACATACATGGGCAGGTTGGATATAAGGAGTGGATAAAATAATGCGTGTAAGACGGTTGTAGTGCCTGATGTATCATAAAGACTGACAGAATTTTTCCTAATTGTTGTTGTTATTAAATGCCTACAAATGACATTGAGAGGGACACAGTTTTTAAAAGTGGAGAGCAGCATGAACTGTTGGAGGATTAGAACTCAAAAGAGGTGAATACAAGTACCATGTACCTGTCTTTAAATTTTCTAATAATACTTCACCTGCCAAATGAATTATGTTACATTTTAATGACATGGCAGAAACAAGAGAAGCATATGTACATTCATTTATTAATATGTAATCCTCTTAGAACTGTTCCCTGGCGTCCTTTGTATCGATTGATGGGAATGAGACAGAGAAAAACTGGAAAAGATTATTTTCCCTTGGTTACTAAGGGCACTCTTCTTTCAGGCTAAAAACAAATATAATTTTACTAATTTGGTGAACAGATTGAGTATGCATAGACTTATGTTTGGACCAGAGAAAAAGGAAAACATGTTTGAGTTGTCTGCTGCATAGAGAGACCAGCTAGCTCCTTTTTTATTTAAGAGTTCTGAGGCTTTGTTCCATATTTCTAGGAGGAGATCCATTTTGAGGATTTGCTAAGAAATAGTGAAGCAGTAGTTATAATGCTTCTGAATAGCAATACACATTCATTTTATGATAATCTATTTCACATTTTAATATTTAGGTTTGCTGTTTGTAAGTTGTAAACCTTTTGGGGAGTGTTAGATATAATTATCTAACATTCAAAATAAATGAGGTTTTTTTTTTTGATATTAACCTCAAATAAGCAAATATTTAAATTTACATAGTGATCAAGAAATAAGAAATACAGATGTATATTTAGTTGCGATAAATACTGTTTCATCTTTGAGCACAGATTAAATTGATATTTGTCATTTTTCCCATAGTATTTTCCGTTAAATGGGAAACTTCAGTGATTCTAAAGTTGTAGGATTTCCAAAGTTCAACCTGGATCATGTTGAACCCTAAAAATAGCATTAATTCCGAATGATTATTGCACAAGAAAAAAATCCAGTGATGTATTTTGGGAAAGCCAAAGGACAAGTTTACACCATTGAATAAAAAGGTGGGATTTGCCCAAGAGAAATGGATATTTCCACTGTTAATCATCCTGAGAATAGGTTAATCTTGAGATTAAGTAAGACTTCGCGTGGCTGGACTTTCAGTGGCTGAGCCGAAACGTTACAGACATTCTAACTTTCTTTGTAATTTTATAATTCCATCTCTTACTAGTTGAATTAATGAGAAATGTGTCCTAGTTTGGATCGCATTTGAGGACTTTTCTGTATCAACTCCAGTTAATATATCCGTTCATTTTTGTTCATTTAATAAATAATTATTGGGCTTTGGGTAATGTGCTGGGTAAACTGGCATTTAGAAGGATGTGGTCTCTGCTCCTGTGGAGCTTATAATGTGGTAGGAGAATTTATATTTTTAGCATCCTGGTTGTCTTGCCATTTGCTTAAGGTGATTAAAAGAAACTGACGGATTTCAGGACACAAGAGACCATATTTGACCATTCATTTCTTTGGGTTGTTTTGAGAGTTAAATAAGATAATATTTGTAAAGTGCCCCACATAGTGCCTGGCACCTAATACTAATAATGACAAATACTTTTATAACCAATATTACGTGCCAAGTGCTATATTCTAATCATTATATGTGTTAGTTCATTTAATCAACCTAGGAACACACTACTCTTATTACTCCATTTTATAGGAAAGGAAACCGAGGCACAGAGAGGCTAGACAATTTGCTTAAGATCGCACCGCTGTAAGCGACACAGAAGCCTTCCATAAGGCTTAAGGCATAAGAGTTGTCATTTAGGCTGATGCTTTCTCAGAGTGACAGTTGGCCGTGATGGTTGACAGCCTACTTCATGCTTCTCTTCTTTCTCCTCTAGGTGTTATAGAGACTTCAGGTCGACTGGATCGCGAGTCCACCTCCCATTACTGGCTAACAGTCTACGCGTCTGATCAGGGCGTCGTGCCCCTTTCCTCCTTTGTAGAGGTCTATATAGAGGTGGAGGATGTGAATGACAACGCACCACAGACTTCAGAGCCTGTTTATTATCCGGAAATAATAGAAAACTCTCCCAAGGATTTGTCTGTGGTCCAGATTGAGGCATTTGATCCAGATTCTAGCTCTGATGACAGGCTGACATACAAAATTACAAGCGGAAATCCACAAGGATTTTTTTCAATAAATCCTAAGACAGGTATGTGTTAATATTATTATGTATGAAATATTCATGCTTATATGCTCTTGATGTGGGGAAATTTAAGAAATAAATTTCTTAATTTGCCACTTTTATTTAGTTTTTGATAAATCGTTTCCCTTTTGAGTTACTCAAGACAAGCCTTTATACCCTCATGAAAATTTTATCCCTGATTTTTTTTTCCTTTGAATTTGCTTTTATAAAACTATTTTGCTCATTAGTAGAGTTTCACTTGCAGGTTAAAAAGCAAATATTGTAGTTTCATTAATAGTTCCTAAATTAGTGATACATTTTAAACTTAACCGCAAATTCTACTGCTGCTAAATTTTCCAAACTCTACTTTTTGTGAAAAATATCAAGAGTTTATTTCACAATTCACAGTAGTTTTTTTTTTTTTTTTTTTAATGTTGTTTTGGAATTTTTCCATAGAGCAGTGCTGTGTCTCTTTAGACAGTAGAGGATCAGGATTAAATAATTTTCAGATTGGGAGCAGTTACTTTCTTGAACTCATACCTCAAGTTTTCCTTCTAACTGTTTTCTCCTCTGAATGTCTGACACCCTTTTTCTAAGCAGGTAGCTCCTTGACTCCAAAATCCTCTTCCAAAATCCTTATAAACTTCAAATATTTATTCTTTTACATTTGATAATGCATCAACTTTTTTCTGAAGTCTTGGTTCTCTTTTTTATTATTTCACACACACACACACACACACACACACACACACACACAGGTTCAACATAGCTATCATTTGTGTAGTGAAAAGTTAGCTATCATTTATACATGAAAACTTTACAAGTGGAGGGTTGCACTCTGATTTCTTGATCAGAGTTAAAACAAGAACCACTGCATGACACTGAGAGGACAACTTATTTGTAGGAACATAAAACTTCTCATGAAGTAGATCACTGGCCTTTGAACCCAGATTTTTCGGTGATTCAGTACTTTTTCATAGGATCTAGTTACGGATTCTAAAGTGGTAGATTTATAATTTACATGTCTCTATCATGTCTTTGCTCATTATGTCTTATTCTGAGGGAGCTGGCCTGTTCAGTTACTGGGTTGTCTTTTTGATATGTCAAAGAAATAATATACAAAAACCAAAATTAAGGAGGCATTCTCAGCTTCCTTGCCAGTTTTTTTTTTTTGGTGTAATTCTTATTTCATAATTTCCTTTGTTGAACTTAAAAGGAAGCAGTTCTTGAGGTGGAAGGAAGCTTGAGTTCAATATCTGTGTACCAAAATGCCTGTAGAAAGATAACCTGATAAGGGAACATGTGTGTATGTAATATTTTGTGTCTTAAAAAGTACATTAAAATGTTAGTTTTTACACCTCTTGTCACCCTATTCCAACCTATCATATAGACTGTCTTTCTTGATTGCTACAAGTCAACAAGATTTATTTTGACTGTATCAGGATTTACTTTTGCCTTGAGATAATTATGCCATTATAATTATATAAGTTAGAGCTACTGTGGGAGCCTTGAAACCTTGGTCATCTCAGGCCTCTGAAATGATGATGCCACTGCTGTTGTGTTATGTCTTGTAGAAATGGGATTAATGTGGCCTTGCTACTCCCTTTACGTCTCTCTGTTCTGACAACTCTTAAAAAGAGGTGTCTGCCGAGACTTCTAAGCTCTTCCTTATCTTCAGGGAGTAGAAGTCCCTTTCAGGAGTCCATAGCTAGCTCCCACACCCCTGGGTGGGTAGCATATGCATCCTGCTGATAGGACAGCAGGGGAAAAGCCATGGGACCACAGAGGGGTTGTATTTTTTTATGAGTTGAAGGCAGATAGTAGTGGAAAATAACCATAGTTAGCACTCAGGAATATTTGTTGTGAAGTATGTAATAAACTGTGTGTTTAATAGAGAAATTTGATCATTCCACAAGTCACCTAAAGTCTCTAAAGACTGAGAAATAACCATATTTTAGCATGGGCATTATAAAAGACTATAGTAAATACAGCCTCAGTATTATTGGGGTCCAGACTGTGGAGGCTGGTGAAAGACAGTCTGGTGGAAGAAAGTTCCTGTGATGTGCTGACCCATCAGACCACCTGCGGACCCTAAATCATGTTACTTGATTATTAATGGCGGAGTGAGAAAATCACTGGGCTGGAAATCAAGAGATGTGGACAGTAGTGAGGCTTTACCTCTGGGATCTTGGAGATAACTGGCTTCCAGGTCCTCACATTTTGTGATTAGTGGTGAGCATTTTTGCAGGCCTGTTAAGGCGAGTGCGTGCATGCGTGCAGGAGCTCAGCATCACTTCCAGGAAAGATGCCCCGGCCTCTCCTGCTTGCAGGTGTTACTTACCTTTGCTCTGTTAACTCTACATGAGATAACCAAGGTCTTAGTAGACTGATAAATCTGTGCCTCTCCTTTGGATAAACAAATTTGACAAGGTAAAAATGCGTCTGCTTGCTCCTTAGTGGTAAAGAGAAATTTAGGACCCTGGTGATTATCACAACATCCAGCAGACTGGAGAAAGCCTGAACTCATTGCCATTCAAATTGTTTGTTTACACATCAAGCGTTTATTGAGCTTCTGCTGTGTATCCAGCATGTTAAGAGAAGCTTTGAGAGTATGTAGTCTACGTAAGTGAAATAGCAAAGAGAGACAGGTGGGTGTGAGATGTGTGCCCAGGCGCTAATCAGTGCCTCTGGAGGAACTGCGGAGCTGACGATGACTCATGTGGTGGTGTAGTTAGGAGGATGAGGCCCCTCGGGAAAGTTAGTGTGCTGATTCTGAAAGTAGTAAAGTGGATGGATGGACAGGAGGTAGGGGATGTTCTTCAAGTTGGGACAATTTGAAGGAGTGGTGAGGCCAAGAGGTGGAGTTAGATGAGTGTGTGAGAGAATGGCTGTGCTTGGTGGAAAAGCGTAAATACCAGAAGAAGGGTGAAAGGATAATATTTACGCTATTTTTATAAATAATGACCTACTTTGGAGAGTCTGCATACAATCCCTTGGAATGTTTTGTATAAACTTAAATCAGATGACCTCACTAAGTCCTTTTGGAGAGGAGGAAACATCCCTACAGACCTTTCTCTCCTTTTATCATAGTATGATGCATAATTTAAAAAACAGAATAGAAAACCTTGCTAGGACTGGGTTTGATGATCTGAATGGGGGATTCTCAATGACAAGTTTGGAGGAACATTTTTAAATGTATTTTGTGTTCCAGTCAAAGTTTTTGTGCCTGGAACTGCCTTTCTGTCTGCATCTCAGATGGTTCCTGCTGTGTTGTTTCTAAGGGGTGGTGGGTGGCAGGGTGCTTCCTTTCACAGAGGGTACAAGCAAAAGAGACTTGATTCATTTTCCTTTCCTGACACACACACTTTTGTGGACACCAGAAATTCTTATAACATCTTTTGTTTGATTATGTTCAGTATCAGGGTAAATTTGCTTCTTTTAACAAAAATTGTGCAGTTGCTCGAGGTGGGAGGGAGACAAGAGCCTAGAGTGTTGGACTGTCTGAGCCGTGACTGCCCAGCTCCTGCAGACACATACGTCGCAGCTTCCTTTGCAGAGTGTCAAGGACAGAGAAGGAGGAGGGCCCCAAACAGTGGGGACCAGTGTGCACTCACAGGCTTCATTCTCCACGAGTAACCTCAGCAGAGTGGAACCACCCCAGCAGAGTGTCTTTTTAGTCAGTGTTATCAGTTTGAACTTTTGAGGCCTGATATGTAACTTAAAACTGGCATATAATTTTCAAGTGTTCACTTGGAGCTTGTGCGTGCTTTAGAAAAGACCACAGTTTTATTCCCTTATCTCTGCGTTGGTATATTCCAAGTTTTGGACACGAAGCAAGTATTGCTCTTTATTTTAAAAGTTTTATTGAAGTGTAATTGACATATAATAAATTGCACATAGTTAAAGCCTGCAATTTAATGAGTTTTCTCATAGCTATCCAACACTGAAACCATCACCACAGTCGAGCAGTGAACCTACCCATTGCTCCCCAACGTTTCGCCATGCCTCTCTGTACACCCTCCCCGCTACTGCCCTCTGCTCCCACCCCCAGGCAACCACTCATCTGCTTTCGGTCACTGTATGTTAGTTTGCGCTCCCTAAAATTTTCTACAGTTAGACTCACAGTGTATACTATTTTTTTTTTTGGTAAATGTTCTTACACTCAGCATATTTCCTCTGAGATCCATGCACGTTGTAGTGAGTACCAGAGCCATTGAAATAATTCATACCAGCCAACTCTAAACCTGCTTGTGCTGCATCACCTTGGGCTTTCTGTGGAAACCACAGGAAAGGCTCTGGTGCATGCTTTCTCCTTGCTCCTTCCACCTCCTCACCGACCCCAGTGCAGGCTCGTGTGGCCCTGTGCGGTGTGCGTGGCACCCCCTCTTCTCTCGGGTGTTGTGAATAATAAACTATCTTTTCAGTGACAGTGGTCTCCTGATATGGTGACCTCACCATTCTTGAATACTAATAAAACCTACATTTTAAAACACTTTGAGGAAACTACCGTTTGTCATTTCTTTTACTCATATACAAACAAGAATACATTATTTTTTTCTTGTCTTTTTACATGGGTAGTAGCATACTGTATACAGTGATAAACATCTTGGGTTTTTCCCTTAACAGTATTATTAGTATTAGAGGCTGTGCCTTAGAAAAATTACCACATTATTATAAGAATATAGGTACATATCCATGTACCTTTCACCACCCATTTCACCGATCCACTGATTTTATACTGTCTAGTAAATTTTTTTTTAATTTTCTCATTCATTGAGGTAGGTCTTCCTGTGCGGGAACAAATACACTGAGAAATTTTTATGGATAAAAATAAATTCATCAGAAATGTGTATTTTTTTTGAATATACGAGTATGTTTGTGGATGTGATTTCTGTGTGCGTGAGCATCTTCAAAGGGTTTAGGCTCTTTTGACAACTATTGAATCTGTTTCCATCTACTTGAAATTTTAAATGGTTTAAAAACTTTATTGAGGCTGTTTCAGCTTACTGTTTTCTTAGCTTTTCCTTTATCAATTCTGTAGAGTTAAAATATCATATATTTTGGAGGCTGATCTTTACTCTAAATCTCTTCTCATTATTGGATCTGGAGCATGTTGCGCTGTTGGAATCTTGTAAGCCACACTGGTTCTCTCTCTTTGGGCTGATTTCCATAAGGCTGTCTCATGCCTGTCACCTTTGAGAGTTGAGCTTGAAGGAGACAGCCAAAGAGGAACCAGCAAACCTTGGCTTTCCCTCTTTTGCTACTCTTCTGTGCTATTTTCTGGTCTTCCTTTTACCACTCTTCCACTCTTGACCTCACTTTTAGATCAGGTTGGAATAAAACTTTCTCTCGGAGCCAGAAGGGCAGTGACACGTGTAGCTTATTACGCACATTGCACTTTATGTATTAAAGCAATCTCACATACTTAATCTTTACAAGAAACCCTGTGAGTAGAGATTACAAATGCCAAGAGTCTGCTGTCTTCCCCATTTTTCAAGTAATTATATGACTTCAGAGAGAGGTAAAGGCCACCCGAGGTCAGAGCCAGAAGGACGTGGGTTTCATAACTGCTACTTCTGGATGCAGGATCCCACATTCACTTGATTTGCTTTTGGGTTTGTGATGTAAATGTGGTTTGGGATCCGGTTTTTCTTACCTTCTCTGTTTTTTGTGTTAAGGAATTTCTGAATTATATGATGGTTGCTTTTTAGGCTAATCTTATTTCTAGTGATATTTTCAGACCAAAAAGCATGAAGCTTCTAAATAACACTACGTGTTTAAACTTAGTCTTATTAACCGTGTACTGCAAGGATCATTAAACGTTTTCTGTGAAGGGCCAGGTACGAAATATTTTAGCCTTTGCAGGCCATACAGCCTCTGTCACAGCCACTCAGCTCTGTCACTGTAGAGCGAAAGCAGCCCCAGACAACATGGAAATGAATGAGTATGGCTGTGTGCCAATAAAACTTTACTTATGGACATTGTAATTTGAATTTCATGTACTTTTCATGTGTCACAATATATTCTTTTGTTTTTTTTCTGGTCATTTAAGAATATAAAAGCCGTTCGTAGCTTGTAAGCCATACAAAATCAGGTTGGCAGTAGTTTTCTCACCCCTGGTATACTGATGTATTTACTAGTTGGGCTGGTTGAATTGTTGATTTATCTCTGAGGGAGTAGACTATTTGATATTCCTGAAGTAAAAATTAAGTTTATTTCCCATTGCTCTAAGCAGTGAATACTTAAAAAAGATGAGAGCTGTGTTTTGCTTCTCCAGGTTATTAAAATTATTCTTTAAAGAATAGTAGTAGAACATTAGTTACCAAGGTTGAAATATCAGAAAAGATTTAGCAAGTTGATGATAGACTATTATTCAGATCTCTTCTACTTTGAGAAATAACTATTTCTCATTAGAAGATAAAATAGTTCCAAGTTTTGAGATTTTCACACTTCTTTGTGCTGTTATATCCTGTTAAAAAATATTTCAGAGCTTGAAATTCCAGCTCTCACAGTTGGTTATATGTATACTTATCAAATGGTTACTGTTTTCTCCATTTTTTTTCCTCCCTGATTCTGGGTTGAGATGTTCATGCTCAAATTAAGTAAGTTACAGCTTTGTATGCTTTGTAAAGGATAACTTTATACAGTGGTCTGTTTTTCATTCGTTTGTTTACATGTAGGATAGAGTAATGTAGGATTATTTTATGTTCAGTATAAGAAATGTTCTTTAATTGCAGATAGAGTGATATATATATGTGTGTATATATATATATATAATATATACATACATACATACACACACATATATATGTAGTAATCCCTAAAGCATGGGAAAGTCATAAAATGCTGTAATAGCTAATCGGTATACTGGGTAACCATCCATCTTCAAGTCCACTATCACATTACAACTACTTGTTTCTCAATCAAAGTAAATGGCATTTTATTGTGGCTGGAACGGAGGCTGAACAAAGTGCAATAGGAAATAGCTATAGCTGCAAACAACTTCCAAGGGTTTCCGGTAACATTTGATAGCTGCACGGGAAGGAAATGAAGGGCCAGTCACTTTACAATGGCAGGAATTCATTAAAAAAAAAAAAAGTTTACTCATTTGTAGTCTTTTCCCAAATATATGCAAATATTAAGGAAGACTCTGTAGATCTTTCTACCTGTTCCTCCTGCTTATTTTTTATTTTACAGTGAAGTATGTTATCCTTAAAGTCTAAAAGAAGTCAAGTTTTATGCACTGCACTTTCTGCACACGTTAAAATAGATGATATGCTTTTTCTCTGAAAATCTGTTAACCTTGAATCCTTAGGTTAAATTCTTTCAAGGGGTATTCTGTTTTTTTTAATGTTGCTGAATATCATTTGCTAAAATTATTTTAAGTACCAGTATTTTAAGATTTTGCCTTTAAGTGCCTAAGTGAGATTAGCCTTTTTTGTCAACATGATGTTAACTTTATAAAATGGGTTGGGTTTCTTCCCCTCCCTATCTCTGCTATATCTGACATTTATAGGAATGTTGAAGGCAATCCCTGGTAAATTGCATTTGGCTTTTGATCTTATGTTTATCTTATGTTTCAATGCCATCCCTTTTCAATGAGAAACAGCTAGTTAAGATAGAATTAAAACCCGAAGAGAAGTCTGAAGATTTCAGGGTGCAGATTCTTACTCAGCCACTGCTTGTGTGACTTTAGACTGGTCATTTGATTCATTCTTTTAGGGTTTTCCATGGGACTCTGAAAGTTTGAACTAAATGAGTTCTGAGCGCCCTTCCAGCCTTGACAGTGTATGAATAGAATTCCATTTTTGGCTCCCAGCCTAATCCTGCCGGCACCAGGACTGCAGTGACGAACAATAGCTGTTCAAATGGCGGCAGCTGCCCAGAGAACTCCAGACAAGCTGTACTTAAATGCAGTCTTGGAACACCACCCAAATAAAGACAGCGCAGTACTGCAGAGGATCGCTGAGCTCATGGTCTAAAGCTCCAAGGGGATGGATGTTGAGTGGTAACTATAGGAAACGTCGGAGGTTCGCTCTTGGCCTACAAGGCAATCTGTATTTCAGACGGGAGCCGGCGGGTAGCAGGGCCCGCCTCCCTGCCTGTCTGTCCAGGTCTGCTCTGCCTTTTCACTGCGGCGCTCGTCTTGCCTGTTCCGTGGACATTCAGTCCTGGCTCAGGTCCTGGAGGGTCAGGATAGA
Organism: Balaenoptera ricei; assembly: GCF_028023285.1. NCBI lineage: Eukaryota > Metazoa > Chordata > Mammalia > Artiodactyla > Balaenopteridae > Balaenoptera > Balaenoptera ricei. The sequence continues at coordinate 14,904,515 of NC_082659.1, read as the reverse complement.
ACCAAGCATGATACGGAGTATGTGATTACTGCTTAATATGTATTCTCCAGTTGACTGATTTTAAAAATTAGTGAAATGATTTCCGTTTCACCTGTTGGAAGAGGAGTCTTAGAAGTTTGACCAGGAAAACACTGTTCTTGGTCTAGTGTCTGTCCCTCCTCCTCCTGCGGTGTCCTCTGCCTTCCCACTGTCCAGACCTCAGGACTTCAGCTGTGCTCTCTGTAAATTACAGTAAACAGGCTTGTTCTGAGAACACTTTCACTTTATTGAAGCTGGTTGGGTACAGATCTGTAGAATAGAATGTCCCATGAAAAAGTATTTGTCATGTGCTACATGGAATTCTACAGCTAATGTCTCCTGCTTTCCTGTCTCACTGTCTTTTGCTTGCTTTAATACTTTATGTTAAAAATTAGAATAATTAACAGTTATTACTAATAATTACTAATATATTGCCTCCTTTATTTTCCATACATTTAATGAGTCTCTTCAGTTCTGTGATAGCTTCACCAACTCAAAGCAGGCTGTATTTCAATAGTGCATCATGGAAATTAAAAAAAAATTATTATTCAGGAGTCTGAAGTTTGAAATACATATCCCATAAATTTCTAAAACATTTTTAACTTCTGACCTCTTATAGCTTCTATATTTATTTTATATAGTTTAATTTTTGATAGTAGGCATTTTGCTTTTTTTTGGTTTGTTTTTTGTTTTAAGCTTGTATGTAAGAGGAATGAGAGGTCATCATGGCTAAAATAGAAAGGATTGTTTTGACCAATGTAGGGTGAACACAGGTTAATTATTCTGACTAAAGAGAATATTTTATTGAGTAAATTATTTCTTGAAAACTATTTTTTTAATTATTGTTATTGTACCCTGAGGCCCATGTTGCTTGTTGAATAAACTCTTAAAAGAACAGAGAGAAATTGTTTAGGTTTGTTCAGAACAGAAGGGTCTTTTCTATCTTGGTCATTAGTTGAAACAACTTTCTAATTGTGACCTTGTATTTTATAGGCATTAAACTAGTATTTGTACTTATTGTTCATCAGATTACTAAAAAATATTTTTTCTTCATTCTATTATGGAAGAGGAAAGAGTATGAGAGATAATATATTTAAAAATACAACTGAGGTACAATTTGTGGCATATTTTATGTATTATATAAAAATAAGATTTAGTTCATTTGTGGTTCTCAGCCAGAGATGTTCAAGAGGTCCTCCCAGAGCTGTGAGAGCCTGTTTCTCCTTCCTTTTGAGGAAAAACATATAATGAACTTGGATTATCTGGAGCATTTGGCACTTTCCTACCCCAAATTATCTTTGGGCAGACATTTTTTTTAATCCTTTGCCTTTTAATTTGTCTTGTATCTAGAATGATACCCTATATAAAGTCATTAGACATTTCAAATGAAGACAGTAATAAAACATAGAAAATAAGATGAGTGGTTATCTTTAGATTATGGAATTATTTGCCGTTCTCACCTGATTCTTCTTTTTTTGGTATTTTTTCAGTACTTTTGTTTGCTATTCAAATAAAAAGGTGTGTTAATTTTCTAAGGCTACTGTAACAAACTTCCACACATTGGGTGGCTTAAAAAAAAAAAGAAAAGAAATTTATTCTCTCACTGTTCGAGACGCCATACGTTCAAAATCAAAGTGTCCGCAGGGCCATAATCCCTTAAGAGTCTCTAATGAAGAATCCTTCTGGTGGCTCCTGGCATTTCTTGGCTTGTGGCAGCATTGCTCCAGTCTCTGCCTCCACCTTCCCTACTTCTGGGTATTTCAAACCTCTCTCTCTGTTTTTCTCTTAAAAGGATACTTATTGATTTTAGGGCCCATCATAAATTTAGGGTGATCTCATCTTGAGATCTTGAGAGGCTGTTTTTCCAAATAAGGTCCTAGTCACAGGTTTCAGGTTGGACGTATCTTTTGGGGAGAGGCCACCATTCAACATACTACAAAAGGCATTTCCAAAAAGAAGGGAAGTATGCTGTTAAATGGAAACTGCCATTTAGATCATTTTCTTTTATGTTGGAAAGGCTGCATTTCACTTACGTTCTAGTAGGATTTAATGATTTGGGTCAGTAGTTGCAGATTTGTCAGGAAAATTCTGGGAGATGTTTTAGGCTTAATAAGTAACTTCAGGGCAGTTGGAATCTTCACGTGGACTCTCATGGCCATTTCTTTGAAGTAGCATTTCTGCAACGTTAATTATGGTTCTTAAGTACTGTTTCTCTCTCCTAAATCCCTAGTCTTGTTATGTTTTTCTGTATCTCAAATGGTGTTTTTGAGAAATGGATAATACACTTTGTTCCAGAATATGGCCAGTGCTGATAATTACAGTGACTAAAAGCAATTCTCTGTTTAGGAAATTATCAAAATATTTAGTAATTTAAATTAAATTTAATTAATTAATTGGGCATGGATTTTTTTTTTTCCAATTTTTGTAAGCTCTTGGCCCGAGGTGGTTGGCGTGGGATGGATTGCCACATCACCTGGAAACCTCTGAAATTGTGTGAGCTGGGTCCTCACGGATGGAGGTCCTGGTGCAGTGGCTCGGATGTGGGGGTGGGAACATGGGTTTAGCCATCATTCCTCGTGATTCTGGTGCTCACTTCTGGTTGTAAATGGCTGCAGCCACAGAGACTTCTGAACACTTTCTTTGGTAAGAATTCAACTCTAGTTCCAATTGTGCTGCTGACTCTGACCTTCAGGAATTAGTTTAACATTCCTGGACCATATTTCCTTGTGTTTTAAAAATATTTATGTATGTATGTATGTATGGCCGCGCTGGGTCTTCGTTGCTGCGCTCGGGCTTTCTCTAGTTGTGGCGAGAGGGGGCTACTCTTCGTTGCCATGCGCGGGCTTCTCTTGTTGCAGAACACGGGCTCTAGGCACGCGGGCTTCAGTAGTTGTGGCTCGTGGGCTCTAGAGCGCAGGCTCAGTAGTTGTGGCACACGGGCTTAGTTGCTTCTTGGCACGTGGGATCTTCCCAGACCAATTGAACCCATGTCCCCTGCATTGGCAGGCGGATTCTTAACCACTGCACCACCAAGGAAGTCACCCTTGTTTTTAAAGTTTAGGATTTAGGCTAGAAGATTTTAAAAGACCTTCTGGCTCTAGCAAACTTAGTTTTTGCAGTGAGAGGACACCTTAGAATGTATGGTACATTTCATTAAAATTTAGTTTCAAAAACATTTTAGAAAAAATTATAAACGATATGCCACTGTAATATTTCTAAGAAGTTTTATTTTTTTATTTTTTTATATACATGGCCAGATGTTTCAGAGTTTTTAAAAAATCATTTGAGACTTTCCAGCTTGAGATTAGTGTTCAACCAGTAAACATTTCTGTATCCTTTCACGCTGACCTTTAAAATACTTTAATGTTTAAATTTCTTTAAATAATATACTTGTTAATATAGAAGTGTATGACATAAAAAGTGAAGGTGCCCTCCTCTTTTCCTTTCTTCTTTGGCCCACCTGTTCCCAGGAGTAACTACAGGTAATAATTTGGGGTTTAACCTTTTATGAAGGTGTGTACGCATATTACATATCATATATATATGTATGTATAGTCTTTGGGGATTTTATAGTACTTGTCTAGAAGTTGCTTGAGCAATACGTTTCACAGTGTCCTCACTGGGGTGTTACAGGTGTTTTATTGTAATGGTCTTTGGTGTTGCTGATTACTAAAGCACACTGAATGTCCTGGGGGCAAGCCCTGCTAAAGTAAGGCTTGAATGTAGAAAGATGGAAATGGAATTTCCAGATCACAGTAGTAACAACTACTGAAGAAATTACACTGTCCACACTGAAGGTACCTAAGACTTTAAATACTCCCTTTACCACCAACTGTGCCACCATGAAAGTTCTTAAACTTAGTGAAGAATAAAATAGATTCAAGTGTTTCAGAAAAATCAGTGGGGAAAACAGTTGAAAATAATACACCCGAAGTGCATGCTTACAGTCAAGGCTTAGTCAGAATAGGGCTGTGATTAGTAAAACATTGTGAAAAAGATACAGAGGTACAAGGGCTGTTTCCTTAAGGAAACTGTATGCTTTTGAGGACAAGGGCCTTGTCTTGGCTTTTATATGTGTGTCTCAGAAGGACATATTTCGGGAAGACATTCTATAAAATAAGTTGAATAGCATAGTATAGACTGAAGAAGTGGGTGATTTTGAGCTAGTGAACTTTATGACATCATTATTGCTTATAAACATACATTTCATTAATTTTTGGTTTTAGCAAGAGATCACCAAAAGCAAAAATATACATTGGTAAAATAGTGATTCTTGAAAAGTCATTGTTAAACACAGAGACTCTTGATTTTTAGGTGTTCAGATGAATCTGTAAACTGGTAACAGCAAACCAGGCTTCCTCATCACCAGCTGAGCCCAGTGAGGAGACTAGTAAGAGGGAGGGGGCAGGAGGAAGGGGGCGTTATTGGAGCAGTATCAGCATGTCAAAATCTTGGAAGTGTTTGCTTTTTTCATTGTTAGATGCTTACAGAATTTGGATTTTGGTAACAAATATATTTGCTATTGAAATACTGCTTCAAATTTTAACCACAGAAAAAGATTCTGACTATTGTAGATGTTAAAGTTTGGGGTTTTGACATATATAATTTGAAATTGGAGACTCTCCAAAGGAGTAGAGATGATTTGTGACAATTTAAATTATTTAAATTAATTTAAAAATTCAGCCTTTCAGACACACTAGCTACATTTCCAGTGCTCGGTGGCCACGTATGCTGGGGGCTACCATATCAGACAGTGCAAATTGTAGAACTTGTCCATCATCGCAGAAAGTTCTGTGGGATGGTGCTTCTCTGGCACATATAATGCTGTAGTTCTATGCATTACTATAAAATAAGCAAAAGGATAAAAAGGCCAAAGTAGTTGCAGGGGTTAGACAAAAATAATCAGAGTAATGGGAAATGTTAATTAGGTGAGCAAACTTTTGTTTTCTTCCTTGATCTTTCCCCTTCCTCTGCTTACTTTCAAGTAGAATAGTTGGAAAATGATTCAAAGTAAATTTCCTGCCAAGCAAGGTGAACACATGACCACGCAGCTTTTTTTTAGAGCCAGGACCTTTTCTTTCACAGTTTTGGTTCTTCAGAAACTGCAGATTGCAAGTTATTTTCTCTCTCAGTGCAGTTGGACGTTAATCCTACTCAGAAATCCTTTTTTTTTTCTTCTCCAGCTGCCATCTAGTTTCATTCATAGTGCTGATGTTTCAAAGCCTTTCTTCCAGAACCAAAGCCTTCCGTCCCTCCTTGGCTTCTCTCATTCTTAATGTGGCTTTCAGACTCCGGTGCTCTGTGTTTACTGAACTCCCATCTCACCCCTTTGCTCGATGACGTCGAGTAAGCAACTTAATCTCTGAGCCTGTAAAAATATTAATTTATTTATTATGGTACAGATATTGCCATATATATACATATGGATTGAATGAGATAATACATTTAAATCTCATAGCATAATACCTGAGCATTTAGTAAGCCAAATAACAATTAGAGATGAGCTCATTTGATGCATTAGTTGTCTTTTGCTTTAGAGCAAACCATCCCAAAACTCAGCGGCTTAAAGCAGCCACCATAATTTAGTTGAAGACTCTGCTGGGCAGTTCTGGTCTTGGCCAGGCTTGGCTGCTCTTTCATGTAGTGCTGGTCTCACTTGGCTGGTTGGCTTGAGGTTGGCTGGTCCTGGGTGGCCTCACTCACATATTGGCTGGTGGGTTGGTTGTCTCTTGGAACAACAGAGATGACCAGACATCATCCAAGCAAGTTCAAACTTCCTTGGAATCCAGAGCCCTCAGCAAGGACCTGTGCTTTTTTCTATATGTACCCTACATTCTCATCTACCTTACTGTTTCTTGAATGTAGTCTTTGCCTTCTGGACCTTGTTTCTTGAAAACAAGAGTCTGTCTTAATCATCTCTGCATTCTGAGTGGACAGCACAAAATAGTTGAATGAATACATAAATACAGTTTTGCCAACGTGGACTATTTCGTTATCTTCACCTACTAATCCTGTAAGTTCACCTTTATGTGCTGCCTACTTCGTGAAGTCCATTTGATCTCTTGAACTTTGGGAAGTTTGGAGGTGGTTTTTGGTATTGATTTATAAGAAATGTCGAATATTAAAATCTTACATTAAAGCATTATAGTTAATCTAACATTCTGTCTTAAATGGAGTCTTCTCTAAGTGCTATAGTGGCATTGAAAAGCTGTAAATAGTTTTTTAATGATGTTCATAAAAACAGGAAAGTTTGGTTTCTTAGTTCTACATACATTTATGGGGCAATCTTGTAATTGTGAGTTGGTGAGAAGAAGCCGTATTTGCTCACTCAGTCCACTTACATTTATAATGGTATTGGTCTACAGAATGGATTGTTTTTTTAGGGCAAGGAAGTTTTTTGTCTTCATTTCTATTTTTAATTTAACAGAGCTCAGGAGAAAAGAAAGATAAAACAAAGTTACAAGAGGCAGCACTTGCATATGCTTTTCTCTGCCTTCGCCCACTCTATTTTGTTCTCTAACTTGCTTTTTTGGACCTGTTAAATGACTAATGATTAACTGTTGCCAGCTTTCTTTTTTCTTAAACTTCATGTAAGTCACAGTTGAGAGTTTTTGGAGAGCTGAAATACCATAATGCAGTAAATTATGCAGTGTGCTGTGATAGGGAGCGGGGAAGAATTCCCCAATCCTCTCATCTGGGCCTCAGGAAAACTAAATTCGAATCCTGGCTCGGACAGTGACTTACTGGTGAATTGGAACAAGTTAATTTCTCTTTGGCTCAGGTAGCTGAGTTTGATAATCTTAAAGGTTTCTCTCCATTTCTGAAGTATTGTGCTGTTTCAATTAAGTATAGCTCCTTCTGGAGCTTAGTAATAAACATTACAGGTGAGCACCAGTGTTTAAAATGAAAGAAATGGATACACTAATTAGATATTCAATACCTACAGGGTTAATAACATGTATATAGAAAAGGTACACTTTGGATTCATTTTTGAAAACAGGTGTTTGTCAGGCAGGCAAGGTGGAAGGATTAGCAGGATCGAGATGTGCAAAAATTACAGAGGTGAAAACGGGTGTGAAATGCATCATGGATTCTAGAGCTAAATCGGTGTGGCTGGAGCGTGGGGTACTTGGGTAGCGTTTCCATTGTGTTCCCCTCCCGGTGCAGTTGATTGTACCTCCAGAGCGCATCCACGCTTTTCCTAGTATGTTCCTGCTTCATTAGGACATTTTGTTTTCTCTTTGGGGTTCATTTTGTATGGAAATTCCACAGGAAGCACTTGTTTCCCCTTCTCTTAGGGGCTGTACCACCTCACGCCATCCCCATAGGACATACATGCACTGCCCCTCCCTGGTGATGGTGTTAGGGACCAGAAAACTGACACTTGTGGTAGGATTCCTTTTGGTACAAGTGTGCGAATCTAGGAAGAAAGGTCTTTTTTTTTTTCAGTCTGAAATATCTTTCATGTTCATGAGATCTTACCTGTAACTTAAATTGCAATAGCCACATGAGGCTCGTGGCTACTGTATTGGTTAGTTCACATCTGGATCTTTATCTTCCCTCGTGGTTTAGTCACTCATTACATACACCCTGTTAGCCTGCGGAATGGTCTCCTCCTCGTAAAAGAAATTCCTTTCCTGGTCTGCTTCCTGCCTCACTGGCTCTCACTTGATCTTCTCTTCCAAGCTTCTCTCAAGTACTTGGAGGAGAGACTTCCTCCTTAAATTTCTCTGCCTGTGGCCTCTGGGACACCTGCTTCTCTTCCAGCCTTTGCTTCTTAGGCTTCCTCATGGCTTTCTAAACACTCATGGCCCATACTTTAATAAGATCGGCCTGCCCTTTATTTTTTGGTAGGCCCACCATTCACCATTCTTCATACTCTCTTCTGTACTTGGGGTATAACTAAGTCTGTGTCTGCCTCTGGTGACTTCCCTGCACTTTACATCTGTGCCTCTAAATGTCTGTTGGACGTCACCATCACCTGGACCATCTGTCACAATGCTTGACACATCTTACCTGTAAATATATGTTAAATGGTTTTCTGTTAGCTCCTATATAAGCTATAAATTTGTATCATTTCCAAGTTCAGTGTAGTTTGGGTGCCTCTCTTCCTCCAATGCATATTTAAAATTCTATTCTTTTATGGTTTTAAGAAATTCATGTGTTCACACGTTTAAGTGTTTCTTTAGGGTAACAGAGATATAACAATATAACCAAGATATACAGGAAAGGCAGAGTCTCATGGACCTTGAAGGATACAAAAAAAGACTTTTAAAGGAGTGACTGCAGTGCCGTGGGGTGATGTTATGATAGAGCAAATGAAAGAGCTTGGGAGACCCAGCAGCAGAACCCCAGGCTAGGCCTGTCATGGGAGCCCTCAGAAATGATGTTTAAGCTGAGAGGTGGAGGAGTGGGTAGGAGTAGCTGGGCAAAAAAAAAAAAAAAAAAAAAAGGATAAAAAGGAACATTAGGATTCATTGCATTTGAATGGAATTAATATTCCATTTGAGTTAAGAGAGAATTAATTTTAAGTATAGAGAGCATGCAAATAATTCCAAACCTAGGAGATGGTCAGTTTTGCTTTTTGTCTTTATATTGAATTGATAATACGGATGTAAGTCCATCCTTTTTAGCAGTCTGGTGTGCTATAAGGAAACTGTAAAGTGAGGAATTGTATTTGCTAACGGGTATTTATTTATTTGCTACAGATACTTATTTGCTAACAGATATCCCTGCAATGAATGATTATGTTCTACAGAGCAGAACCCTATCTTGCTGTGAACATGCCAAGCTGTGGCCTTTTGTGCTGTTACCATTAACAGCAAGTTTTTGATGGGTACATGAGGACAATTAGATGGAACTAATCACAGCAATTTCCTGTCATTCTTGAACTGCTTAAAACGACAATCAGAAAGGGTGGTAAACTTTTGACAGGAAAAAAAAAAGGGATTAACTTTAAAAGGTTTTCGACTAATGAAAAATCAAGCTTGTGCCACAGTAAGCCACATTTTCACACCATTAAGCATTGTGAAGCATTTTCCTTGAACCTCTTTTAATCTATAAGTATGGTTTTGGACAAACCCCAGATTCTAGCTTACAGTATAGTCTTCTGTTGTTCTTATTACAAAGAGAGCGTTGCTTCATTGAATTGTGGGGAAGATAATGTTGATGTAGATTCTTAGTGACTTTTAAGAAAAGAAAAACTTTGAATTAAATGAAAACATAAGTCTTTCATGTACAAATTTAGGGAAACATTTTGAATAGCCTTTAAATTGGTAGTTTTGTGAAATTAGTTAGACTAATAGAAAATCAATTAGAATGATAAAATCTGTTCTTAAATATGAGTTATTTGAGGTATTTCTCTGTGGAAAACCACAGAAAGCTGGTCAGGAGAAGGATTAGTCCTAGTGGTGATTTGCCACATAAAGGCCTCAGAACCACTCAGTTTGCACCTGTCCGTTATCAACACAGGTTGCAGAGGTTGTTTTAGTGGTTGGGGGAATTTTGTTTTTAATTTCTGTGGAGTACAAGAATATATTTCATCAGTTTTAATGGCCTTCTAGGTTCCAACATATGTTGGCAGTTTAGCAGTTATTGAAGCTCTAGAGAGAGATTTAAACTATAGCTATTCTAGTTTGATAGAAAAATCAAAGAAATAAAGAATATGGGGTTTCTTTGAGGATCATTTCTTCTTTTTTGGGGAAATTAAATGATTGTTATTTGAGCAGCATTACCTGGAAAATCACAATACTTTTTATAACAGTTCTTTATTTTTATTTATTTATTTATTTTTTTAAACGTGATGATCCATTTATTTATTTATTTATTTACTTATGGCTGTGTTGTGTCTTCGTTTCTGTGCGAGGGCTTTCTCTAGTTACGGCAAGCGGGGGCCACTCTTCATTGCGGTGCGCGGGCCTCTCACCATCGCGGCCTCTCTTGTTGCGGAGCACAGGCTCCAGACGCGCAGGCTCAGTAGTTGTGGCTCACGGGCCTAGCTGCTCCGCGGCATGTGGGATCTTCCCAGACCAGGGCTCAAACCTGTGTCCCCTGCATTGGCAGGCAGACTCCCAACCACTGCGCCACCAGGGAAGCCCGACAGTTCTTTATTTTTGAGGGTAGATGACCCAAAGGTAATAAATCAACATTATATTTTCCAGTGGTCCTTTTTAATACAGTTACGGAAGTTTTTTCTGAAAATTCTTAATCATATCTGCAACAGTCACAGCAGATATGGATGAGGTTGAAATCTTGGATAACTTCATCCCACTTTTTAAAAATCTTTTCTGACAAAATGTATGTTGAAACTACTAAAATTTTTAAAATGTAACTGATTTGAGTTTTTCCGCTTTCTTAATAATACTTCTGTCATTTATCTAATGTTTTTAAGAATCATTAAAATGAGAAAGTATAAACTATGTTGTTTGTAAATAAAATAATTAACCGTACCTGGATTAATAATTTTTTCCTCTTCAGAATAAGTTAGGCATTTGCTCAAACTCCTACACTCAGTGTGTGGTTTCAATTACAGTATTTTGTAATTACCTTTATTTTGTGAGGATTCATGAACTGTTACCATTTTCTAGGTCTCATCACAACTACATCAAGGAAACTAGACCGCGAGCAGCAAGATGAACACATATTAGAAGTGAGCATTTCTTTATTTTTAATAATTTTAAAAATATTGTAATCATAAATATGGGAAAGAGCAATCTTACTCATATTATCTAGTAATTCTGAGCTGCTGCTATTTTGTTATATCACCTTATGGTCATTAATAAAAAGGAAAATAAAGAAAATATTGTGAATATAGTTCAGGTCTGCTTTACACCCCTGTCAATCCCCAGAAGATAAACAGATGCCAAAATATCCAGAGCAGCAGGTTACGAACAGTGGCATCCTACTGCGGTCCCCTCACCCTGATTAGGACCGCACTACACACCTGTTAATTGTCTGCCTCACTCCAGAGCCCTCTCTTCTCAATGAATGTCAAAGGCTGGATGGGAGCAGGTATAGGATACTTAGGACTTTGAAGATGATATTAAGATATTGATGGGAGATAAGATTAGTTTACATATCGTGTATGTTTTTCTGTAGTCCTTTTGTGGTAATTTATTTGAGGGCCAGTGTTGGCATTGATTTGACTGTCTTAAAGAAGAGAGTTTTTTTTAGTAACATGTTAAACCAGGCTGCTAGTTATGGAACCCAAACTTAGGAACGATCTGATGAATGCTACAAAGCATAGTACTTGGTTGTATTTCTCTTTAATTTTTCTTTTTTCCTAAAGATCACATGAAAACTGATCAAAAGGAAATGTTTTGAGAGGTTAAAATTAAAATAGTAATTATAATTTTGTTTTATTTTGAGAGTTTGGGAAGGCAAATCGTGTGCTTTAATTAAAGCAGCTACTTTACTTAAGTACTCTTGACAAGTACCATGAAGATACATTCATTCCCACTTCTATAAACAACAGAATTTGCACCCGCCAAGCTTCAAAAAGAACATAGTTCCACAGAAAACTTCAGTCTACTTTAATGTTTTTAGCATTTCATTAATTCACTTGGGATGACGTGGGTGAGGGGGAATAACTACGGTCATCCCTTTTAATGTGCACACTGAACTGAAAATGAACATTGGATCTGAGGGTGAAATGGTTTCTTATGCATTCAGAAGCATTCACCAGCGTAACCCTCAAGAATCTCAGATCTTCATTCCTAAAATGAAAACATGAATAATCTACTTAGAATAAAAGTTACTTTATATTTCTTTTACTGAAAATCTCATTTGATAAGTTGGTCTTAAATTTAAATGTTTATGTTCACCCTACCAAACATGGAAGACTTCTGTACAAGAAAAGAGAGAGTCAGGCAAAATAAAATGATTGCTAGTATTAAAAGGCCTGCTACTTAGCATGTATTTTAATCGGCTGATTTAACTTATTTTATTGACGAAGCTTAAAAATGACAGTTTTTAAATGCAGTATGTGAAGATTTTATTTTTAAGCATGTACAAGAGGACTCTAAATATTTAAAAGCAAAACCTTCATGTATCTCTTCCTTCGCTTAAAAATACTGAGTTTTTGAGAGCTTAACGTTTACAGTTAGGGCGTGTGAGGAAGAGGGTTGACGGGTAAGGAGAGAGCGAGGGCTCAGAGCCGGTGCATTCCTAGCCCCCGGCCTCCCCGCCCCCCCCCAGTCCCTTTGTGAAAATGGAGAGTTGCCCTGCCCCCTCACAGGGCTGTGGTCAGCGTGAGGAATCGGTGCGTGTCCATAGTGCTGTGTGAATTGCAGAGGTTTATAGAAAAGGTGATTGTCATTAGGAAGAAGATATTCACTTTTTATACAGTATATTTTAAAAACATTTCTTGATGTTATCTTTAAAAAAAAAAAAAAAAACAGGTTACAGTGACAGACAACGGTAGTCCCCCCAAGTCAACCATTGCAAGAGTAATTGTGAAGATCCTTGACGAAAATGACAACAAGCCTCAGTTCCTGCAGAAGTTCTACAAAATCAGACTCCCAGAGCGGGAAAAACCAGAACGAGAAAGAAACACCAAGCGTGAGCCTTTATATCGTGTTATAGCTACAGACAAAGATGAAGGTCCCAATGCAGAAATCTCCTATAGCATCGAAGAGGGAAATGAACATGGCAAATTTTTTATTGAGCCAAAAACTGGAGTGGTTTTGTCCAAGAAGTTTTCTGGAGCTGGAGAATATGATATTCTTTCAGTGAGTAAAGATCTAGTCTTTGAATTTCTTACATAATTTGACCGTTAATCTAGTCTTATGTCTCTTCTCTCGTAACTTTCTCTCTATTCGGTAAATGGGCTCAGTGCTGTACCTAACAATGCGAAGTATGGGTTTGCTTGTCCCTTCTTTAGTTGTCATTCTGGTTATCTGTGTTGAGTATGGCATAAAAAGGTTGCCCTTTTTATCAGGCATTAAACACATGGAATATACAGCACAGATATCAAATGTTTGAAATTGGTTGTTTCAGACCAAACCAATCAATGCTTCAGTTATGGGATGCAACTTCTCATTTGCTGTTTTTATCCCCTCTGCCCATATTTTATAGATTAAGGCAGTTGATAATGGTCGCCCCCAAAAGTCATCAACCACTCGACTCCATATTGAATGGATCTCCAAACCCAAACCGTCCCTGGAGCCAATTTCATTTGAAGAATCATTTTTTACCTTCACTGTAATGGAAAGCGATCCAGTTGCTCACATGATTGGAGTAATATCTGTTGAGCCTCCAGGCATACCTCTCTGGTTTGACATCATTGGTAAGCTTCATGACAGTTTTCATCATCCTTGTATAGATCACACTGAGGGGAACCCGCCTCTGGTTTTCTGATTTTGGGGCACATCTCAGAATTTAAAATTGGGAGTAAGACCTATAAGTGGAGAATTTGTTTTAAACTGCAGTATTTTGCTTGCAAAATTTTTCACTATATCCAACATATATTAAACTTGTTTAAAACAATAGGTGCTCTCTATGTACCTTATTAATATAAAAATAAGGTTTTTAAAAGTGCACCAAAGAGATACAGAGAAATCTAAATGTTTGGTCCAAAAGCACAGCTTCTTAATTTTTCCTTCTTGATACATAACATATAGCACATAACTATTTTTAGTGAATATGATTTGAATGTTTAAAATAACTATGCCTACATGATTGTCGCATGTCAGTATTTTATAGGGAATATGCTTTAAATTTTTAATTTATAAGTTATAAATGATAGTGTCAACTATGGCTTTTTAAGTTTGATTTACCTCATTTTCAGTAGGAAGCAGGCTTCACTAGATTAAGTCACCCTGTGATAAAAATTATATGCCTAAGCCAATTCTTTTTTTTCTGTCAGTTAATTTAGCTAGACATAGAATGTAATACAACATACTTAAAACAACTTCATGTTAGACTTTGGCGTCTTATTTTTTTAATTCTTATTTCTTCACAGTATTTTAATTACAAGGATATATAAAATCAAAAGTACGTGTTCGGGTTATCTTTGGTTGGAACCCGATATCCCTTTTCCCTCTTCACCCCGGAGCCCTCCTGCCCCAGTTGCTGTCTCAGCGGGTTGAAGCCTCAGGGACCACAGGGCGCAGGGGTTCGGGCTCTACCCCTTGAACTTTCTAGACAGCTGGACTGTTTTCCCTACTTTGGTCTTTGTATGAAATTGTTTATGTTATCAACACCTATGAAACCATTACAGTTTGGTTTTAAATGAACAAAAAGGATTCTTTTCATAGTTAACTGCAGTCAGAATAGTTTGCTTGCTGTCCGTTAACTCCTGTCGCATTTCCAGATGAGCGGACTGCGGCTGCGCAGCGTCTAACCTCACGCGTAAACTGACCGCCTTTGGAACCACTTTGATTGATGCTCTCCTTGTTCTGTGCTTGCCTTCCATGCTTGCTTCTTTTTGGCTGTGCCAGGAGACACATTTGCTAGAGAAGTGTTTTACATCTTTCAGATGACTTGTGACCTGAACTGTACAGCAGAAGGTATCTGCTGAGATCACATAATTTGCCTCAGATTATGAGATCTAAGGAAAAGCATCCATTTTTCAAACTTTTTCCTTTCCAGTGACCATCTTTCATTGCTTTTTCTTTTCATAACGGGCCCATGGTCGCCTGTTCCAATTGCAAACATTCTGACTTTCCATACATCCCTAGATCCTTATTTTTAGATTTAACTGAAGACTGTTTTGTGTGTGTGCTGTTTTGCTTTTTGGTTGGATTTAGTAATAGAACTTCATCGTGACGTTTAGACTTTATTTTCATTCCATTCCATTTCATTGATATAAGTATCTCAAGTTCAGTGGCTTTGAAGAGAGTTTATCTGGAATATGATGGGGAATGCATTTGGATAATGTTAGTAGCTCAGAAACCTTTGCTTCATTAAACTTTGTGTACGACAGCAATGGGAAAAATTTTCAAATAGTGAAAATTCTCAAATAGTAAGAGTCCGGACTAACCGATGTTAACTACCACAATTTTTTTTTTCAGAGTTAACATTTGTTTTTAATAGTTATTTCATTAGAGCAATATGCTCAAATTGTCACAAAATTTTTTTTTTTTAGTAAATTTTTAAATGGCCAACTTTTTGGTTACTAAATGATGTGAAATGTAGCTACTGAGATATAAGTTAAAGAGGTATTCGGAACCCTTGAAAAAACAAACTGAAAGTAATTCATTGGTCGCATTAGAAATGTTTTTGTTGTTGTTGTTTTCAGAGTTGCTTTCTTGCTTCCTCTCATTTAGTAGCTTCCTGGGCAGTTATGGCTCAGCTTTTTTTTTTAGTAAGCCAACATTGTCTTTCCAGTTGGTCCTTCTTTTCTGGTCTTTCAAAATGAAAACTCTTTGGAATCACTTTGACCAATATATCAGAAATTTTTCTTTCTTTCTTCCTTTTTTTTTTTAAACTGCCATTAAAAATTAGAAAGCCACAAAATAAATGACAAATTTTCATCCCATGACCTGTTTTTACTTTAATGTTTGTCCTAACTTAAACTAGGTGGCAACTATGATAGTCACTTTGATGTGGACAAGGGCACTGGAACCATCATTATTGCCAAACCTCTTGATGCAGAACAAAAATCAAACTACAACCTGACAGTCGAGGCTACAGATGGAACCACCACTATACTGACTCAGGTAGGCAAATTGCTGATGATACAGTGTTCTGATCTAAGGGTCCACAGGCAATATGAACAATTGATTCTGCCCTCTGAGGTTCTCAAATCAGAAGTTACTATTTTGATACAGTTTATGCACATGTACACAGCAAGGATTTTTATTTAGGGAATGAAATATCACTGCAAATCCTGATTTAGGTTTTGAATGTAATTAACCAGTTTTGAAAACTTTGAAAGAAGACTTAAAAAAAAAACACGTTATGCCATCAAATCTTTTATTTTTATACTCATTTTGAATTATACTAGTATAAAGTATATCACTGTCAAGGATGACTTGTCCAAGTCATTTGCATTAAAACTGGTTAAAGTGATTAATTATCTTTTAAAACACCTTTTCGGGTTTTTTTCCCCCTTGACTACCTTAGGCTGTGTAAAATAACTGATAAAACTGTTCTATTCCTTTAAACATCTTTATTCCTATCTGATGATTAAGACATGGTCCGATTACTGGCATTTCAAATTGAAATGTCAGAACCCTGTAAATTACATTTAAGTTCTGTTCTTTCTTATCAGTTTCTCTTTGATTCACAGTGGGGGCTGTTTGAGAACTTGTTAAATACTTGCTGTGTGCCAGGTATTGTCTAGAAGCTGAGGAGTAGGAAACAAAATCCTGCCCTCTTGGAGTTTACATTAGAATGATAAAGCTAAAGCCTTGTGTTTAATGTGCTGTGTGTGAAAAGTAAAAGAAATTAAATGTTAGAGGATAAAATGCTTCTGAATTCCAATTTCCTATCTTTAGATTATACTATTTTAAATCTTAAGACAGATAATCTGCTAAATCATTTAGTTGCATTGAAGAATAAAAATTATAGTCTGTGATGTCTTTTCAATTAATAAATGAATAGATAATTTAAAGTTGGTTGTGAAATGACCTTATTTCTTTGTCCAAATGCTTGTGATTTTTATTGTATTTAAAATTGATAATATGAATCATGCTTCGGGGTCATTTTGAGGTTGTCATGTAAAAGTGCCAGCACAGTATTAAAATTCCAATCTTGTCAGTAACTGTTCTCATTGTAGAAACTAAACTTTAGAGCATGAAAATGAGAAGAAAAGCATCAAGAATTGTAATAAATTTAACAGGGTAGTTCTGAAAGATTAAAGAGTGTAACTGTATGTAGATCAGTTCAAGTAATTGACTAACCAGAAGTCTAGCAAAGGGAACTTAATAACCAGTAGAAATGACCCTCTGTGCCAAGCCTTCTCATTACTAAAGATGATATATCTACCTGTAGCATTTATCACTTACTACATAACTCCCAGTAATTGTAGTTTTCATTAGTATAGTTAAGAGTTTAGTATGAAATATGGTGACTAAAATTCCCATAAAACCCAGTAAATATATTGTTCTCTCAGGGACACAGAATTTCTTCAATTTCAATGCTTCGGGTATACTTCTATAACTTATTTTGAGTCATGTTCAGAGGGTCTTGATAATATCCTAGTGAATTGCTGGCAGGGAGAGGTAGAGTATCAGAGAGTGGTCCAGATCCCAGGCTGACCTGTCCAGGTGTGGGTCATTAGAGAACAATCAGTAATTAGGTTTTGATTCCCAGTCTGGGGCTGAGAACAGGGAGTTAGGAATCTGAGTGGGAGGAGAGCAGCAAATGCCAGCTGAAGAGGGACACAGAGATCAGAACCCAGCTGACAAGGCACTGGAACACAGCAGGTAGATTCCTGTTTGTAGGTGAAACTCAGGAACCAGCAGAACAAGTGCTGCCGCATCAAGGTCAGTAGCAGCAGGTGTCAGATCTGAGGTTTGGAGGGTGTCTTCCGTTGAGCCAGGGTGCATCCTCGCAGAGGTGAGTGGTGGCGGGTCGTGACGTAATTGCCAGTGCTCTGTTGAAGCAGCTCCTTTCCTTGCTTTCCTGTCCTGCTGTTTCTGCTGAGGATGTTGACCAGTATTAAATCACGTCACTTTGCTTTCTCTGCTATCTCAAGGTAACTTACCAAATCCAGTTCACATTTTTTCCCTTTCTTTGAAACAGCTTTGCTTTCCTGTTTTCTTTCAGTTTCTCTGGAACATCAGCATTGCATACTCTGGAGCAGGCCATTTGGTTTGAATCGGGGCTCTGCCTCTTACTCCTGTGCATGGGCAGGTGGCTGTGACCCTCTGTGCTTCCATTTCTCCTCTGGAAAACGGGCACAGCGACTTTGCCCTCATAGGACAAAGTGAGACGACACTCGGGTGCCGGCCCCTCAAGCCCTCAGGCCTGTCCCCAGTGAGCGCTCCCTGCGTGTTCCCTGTTGCACATCAGCACTGGTTTGGGCTCCTGTCCCCCTGCTTGGCACTGAGTCACCTTCCTGTCTCCATTCTCTGTCCCTGCGATTCATCCTGCACTGCCTGCCACCAGCATGGTCGGCCCGACTGGGAGGAGGACGGAGGGTGATTTGCTCCCGTCACACAGTTCAGAGCACACAGGCCACACGGTTCTCAGCCTGTGCTCGGGCGCCGGGCTCTGCTCTCGGACCCCACCTTCTCCCTGTTCCTTTTCTGTCTCACCCCTGGTTCAGGGTCCTCCTCTGAGGTGTCTAAGAGACAGGATGTTCCATTCCACCCTCGCCTTCACATCTTTGACTGAGCTTTTCCTCCTACCCCAGTATACGTTCATCTGCCAACCTAAAACCTGTGCAGGCGGAGCTTGTCTCCTCCTCGAAAGCTTCCTGAATGGCCTGCACCATCTCTGGACTCCTGAAAACTTCCTTGATAACATAGGAAACCTGTATGTGCAAGTCATTGCCCAGTGAGGTTGAAAGCTTCAGGGGGCGGGGGTGCTCCATATTTCCTTTACACCCTCCGTACATGCAGTAAGTGCCGAGCATGGACGTGCCCGGGAAATACGTGTCAGTTGAACTGCTTTATCAAAGAGGGTTGTTCTTACTTCAGCTGTTCATATTTAGGTGGGATCAATTGATCTCGGAGCAGGATTAAACTGTGTTTGCCCAACACTCCTTCCATGAGAAAATAAATTTTAAATGTGTAGTGGAGGGACTTTCCTGGTGGCACAGTGGTTGGGAGTCTGCCTGCAACGCAGGGGACACGTGTTCGAGCCCTGGTCTGGGAAGATCCCACATGCCGCGGAGCAACTGAGCCCGTGCGCCACAACTGCTGAGCCCACGTGCCACAACTGCTGAAGCCCGCACGCCTAGAGCCCGTGTTGCACAGCAGGGGAGGCCGCTGCAATGAGAAACCCGCACACCACAACGGAGACCCAACGCAGACAAAAATTTAAAAAAAAAAAAAAATTGTGTAGTGGAAATGAATATGTAGTGATTTAATTTATAGAAATTATCTTTATAGCCTTTGCTTCTGGATCATCATTGACCTTTCAAAGTGAGGCATCTGTAGTTTTAAATGTTTACATAACTTTCACATAAACCCTTTCTGTGGTTTGGTGGATGCATTTAGTGTTCGTATAGTTTAATGTTACAGATCCACCGCTGAGGTCTCAGTGTTCTAGGAGAACGGTGGATGCATTTAGTGTTCATATAGTTTAATGTTACAGATCCACCGCTGAAGTCTCAGTGTTCTAGGAGAACGGTGGTATTGTCTTCATGGAAAGGCCTCTAGTCCGTGTTCTTGCCCCCGTGTGGTTAACACCCCGCCCTCCCCCATGCGGTACTAGGACTTTGGCCTCCTGTGCCATTCGGACTAGTGAGGTTTGTTCCATATGAGCTAGTGAAGCTCATGTTTCTTGTTTATGACTGTGACCATCTTTTACAATCGTAGTGATTTCCGCTATGCCTTATCCACATGTGTCTTTTCAATCTGAAAATTAATCTTCTTACTGTCAAGGTAAATTTTTTTTTTTAATTTAGCTTGGGACTGAGTTTTTAAACATCTGCTTTTTTTTTCCTTTAAGGTTTTTATTTAATATTTATTTTATGACCTACTTAAGAGAATTCTCTCTCTCCAGTGTATTTAAATTGCTTTTAAGAAATAAATGTATTTACTATCTGTGTGTAGTTTTGTGATCACAAAAATATAAGGATTTTTAAAGCACATTTCTAATTTTCCTTTTTATTCATAATATCGGTAGGGATTTGGAATCTCAAAGATTAGAACAAGAACTTCAGATACTGTGACCATTAAGTAGCACACTCACCTCAGTAGCTTGGTGGTTACAGGTGCAAATCTGATATAGGAAATCAGTCTTCTGTGAATCCTGGTAAAGTAAATTCTGTATCTTTACATGAGCAATCTAGAAATTTCTGTGGAGACCTAAGAGAAATTAAGCCTGCATTTCAGAAAGAAATGTGTGTTACATTTGTGTGTGTGTGACATTTTTCTCTCAAAAATTAGTCTCAAGAATTTAGAAACGTTTTTATTATCTTACTCATATTTATATAGGTAATATGTCAATGAAAAATTTGAAAGATGTTTTTTATTCTGGATTTTGGTTGCTTTTATTTCTCATGTTTGAATTTCATTTTGCTCAAAAATTAGGGGTTTTTTTTTCAGTGTGCATTTGATTTTTTTCCCTGATTCTTTAAATACTAAAACATCATAATTAGGAATATTATTGTTATGTGAGTCATTTTGTCATCACAGGTATTCATCAAAGTAATAGACACAAATGACCATCGTCCTCAGTTTTCTACATCAAAATATGAAGTTGTTATTCCTGAAGACACAGTGCCAGAAACAGAAATTTTGCAAATCAGTGCTGTGGATAAGGATGAAAAAAACAAACTAATCTACACTCTGCAGAGCAGTATCGATCCATTGAGTCTCAAGAAATTTCGCCTTGATCCTGCAACTGGCTCTCTCTGTACGGCAGAAAAACTTGATCATGAAGCCATTCAGCAGCATGTTCTCACAGTCATGGTAGGGCTTTCTGCTCATTTTCTGCCACTGTTTGGTTCCTGCAGGGTTCCATGTTTTTGAGAGTGATCTTTAATCAATTTTAAGGAAAGCTTTAACAGGATCAATAATATGCTGTTTCTTTTAGGTACGAGATCAAGATGTCCCTGTAAAGCGCAACTTTGCAAGGATTGTTGTTAATGTCAGCGACACCAATGACCACGCCCCCTGGTTCACGAGCTCCTCCTACAAAGGGCGGGTTTATGAATCAGCAGCTGTCGGCTCAGTTGTGTTGCAGGTTACAGCTCTGGACAAGGACAAAGGGAAAAATGCTGAAGTTCTGTACTCTATCGAATCAGGTATTTGTGGAGCACTGCATAGGTTTATAACTTTGCACTTATTAGAAAGTATGTTTTTTCTTTTCTAAAATTAGTTCTAGATGTTGAAACATTTCTGTGTATCAAAACTGCTTAAATTGATAGCTACCATTTTACATGTTAAGAGAAAGAAAAAAAAATTTAACTTTTAACTCATTGGAAAGCAAAGCTAGAGAGTCCTAACTACGTTTGGGTAATGTTCTTGGAGATTCATAATATTAGCATAATTCAAGGCTCTGAGAAGTCCTGCGGTAAAGAAAACTTTATTTGACCAATTCAGGATTTCCAGAATGGTTTTAACCACACAATCGTTTTCCTCCATAAACTATGAAGTACTCTTAGGATAAGGCTGGCCTAGTGATTTAACATTTTTCTTTTAGTCAGAGCATATCTTCTCTTGGGCAGAGCAGGAAACTCCATGACAGAGTGCCAACTCATCCAGTTCTAATTGGGTCACGTCTCATAAAGGGTGTCCATGCCTCTCCTACCCCTTCCAGGCTTTGCTTTTCTGCCACTTTCACCCCCATGCATCTTTCACAGTTGCATTTTGTTCATGGAATTGGGTTGGTGCAGTAGGTCCCAGGGTTGGGACGAGGGCTTGAAGAAATGTTGAAAAGGCTGAGGGGCTTGCTGGAGTTGGGCAGGAGACAGCAAAGCAGGGAGACGAGCTGGAACTGTGGGCCTGGACAGTTCTGGGTGTGATAGGGCAAGAGGTCCAGAGCCTTGCTGGTGATTCCAAGAAGGAGGATCACCAAGAAACGGTGGTGGCAAAGTGAAATGTTGTTCTGTGTTCTGTTTGATGCTGCTATTCACTCATTCATTTCTTTATTCCATGGACTCTCATTTTATATGCCAGGTGCCCTGCTAGGAGCGTTTGTACTTGTGCTTGATAGGTAGGGGTTACCATCGGTCCACGAATGTATGTTCTTGCAAAAGAATGCTGCCCCTGATTGGAACAGGGATCTGCTTTAGAGCATGTGATTTATTCAGTCAGAAATCATCTAGCTTTGAGACTTGCCCGACTCGTGCCAAATACTATGAGTAAGTGATTAAATATCGAGAAGGCAGCTTCCATTTTTCCATCTTTCTCAGTGCCATTGTTAGTACAAAGGTTATACTCTTTCATTCTTTCTCTATCATGGTTTTAGAAGATTGAGATCATCCACTTAACTTTTTTTTGTAAGTCCATACCTCTGCATATTTAGAAATTATGTATCTTTTCTAGGCATTAGAATTGATAGAGGTACAATTAACTGAAGATCATATAATCCAAAGCTGAGCAAACGGAGAGTACTTTTTTGCTTTATCAATGTGTTTTATGTGGTTAAACTATTTTCATCTTAATATATTTGAAGTTTCATTTATTTCCCTGAAAATGACCAAGCTTAAGCCATCCCTCACAAATAAGACCTCATATACTGCCCGAGGTTGCAGTGTTAAAATGTATTATAGTGTAGTTAGTGCCTTGAATAAAAATGATTTTTCCACTGGTTCAGAAATTTAACCATTAAAAAAGCGCATTCCATTTGTGCATGCCTGAGCACTTCAATAAAATAGTTTTCCCCCCGAGACAGACTTACTGGGTTTGTGTAGGAGAAAATGTTAAACTTTCCCTTAGCTTTCACATAGTTTTCAGCAATTGGGCGTTTAAAATATGATTGTTGGTGCCTGACTGAAGGCACGCACATTCTTTAAATGCTTGTAATGACTGATGGGGTTAGTAATTTGGTATTCCAAGAATGGAACTCCACTCAATAGATAATACCAAGATTATACTCCACTCAATAGATAATACCAAGGGCCTATTCTGATATAAACTTTGGACTTCAAAGAAGATAATTGGATAGATTTGGTAATGTAAAAATCATGCTATACAAGTTACTTTATAGGAAACAACTACCATTAAAATGCAGTAGAATTGTGTGTGTATAAATCTGTTGAATAGTAGTAGGAACTATAAAATGGTCACACAGCCTTCATTCAACAGTGTATTCATATTCACCTGCTCTGACTTGTGTCAGATTGCATTTAATAAAGTTCAAAAGAGTAGTTACAGATTCAGGCTATAACACTGCATGTTTAATTAGCAGCAATTTATTGAGCAAAAGGTTTGGTCTGATTAGGAGTCTTTAGGGAAAAAAGGAAGTAATTAAAGAATATTTTCAGTAATAATTGAGTTAGGTGTTTAGAGACACATCGGTGCCATACTGTGGGCTATAGTGTTTATTTTTTTTAAAGTAGATGATTGTTAATTCAAAACTGTTATAACCTCTGGAAATAGAAGACACTCAGTAAATATACTTACTGGTTAGAATTGGTTTTCTGCCCCAAACTTAGGTAAAATGTAATTGCAGTTGAAGCTTTACAGAGGTTGCCATTCTGTGGGGCAGTCAGCATCCACGGCACGTCCACCGTGGGAAGAGGCAGGTCCTGTGCACAGCTTTCTGACGTGCCCTTTGGGGTGTACGTGTGTAATACAGTCATAGCTGACGAGCACACATTTGCATGTTTGTCCAGATAACTGCCTTGTTCATATGGAAAGAACAATTTAAAACTATTTAGAAATAACCAGTATCTCCCCTACAGTGAATGACTAAGGCCCCAACCTAGTACAGACTTCTGTCACTGCCCTATTAGTTTGTTCACAAATGCCATATGTATATTTCAGTATTTGGTGAATGTGGCTATTACTAGATCAGACAAGGACACATTCAAGCCACTCAGCAGCCCTCAGTGTTGCCACATAAATATGATGTTGTTTTCCCATCTGCAAATCTGATGGTTTCTGCCGTAGCATATGGATTGATACAGGTAGGATCCATATACTGATTAACTAGCTGTGTTCCTGTTTAACCTTCTTGTTATCGTTGACAAGCTCAGAGCCGTCTTTATCAAAGTCGAGGTACTGCAAGTAATAAAGAATGTTTTGAATGCCACATTGCTAATAAAAATTTTTTATCAGATTTCCAATTAGTCATGACACGTTCCTTTTGCTAATACTTTTAAATGAAGTGCCGCATCTAACAAATGGTTGTTGGTAGTGATTGAAGTATAGCATAAATGCAGGAAAACAAAACCAAGTAGAAATATAAATATATAAGTACTTTAATGAATGTATTAATTTTTTTCAAGCTGCTGATCAACCTGTTTGGTATTTAATTTGTTTTCTTTCCATACATGTGTAAAAGTTGTTTCATTCAACAAATATTTGCTGAGTGTCTCCTATGTGTCAGGCATTTTTCTAGGCAGAGATGATAAAATAATGAATCAAACAAGCGGAGTGGAGCTTACATCCTAGTGGGAGAACAGATAAGAACAAAGTGACAATATGTGCTGTAAAGAAAACACAGGGTTATGGGACAGAAACAGCCATGCTGAATGGGGAGGTCAAGGAAGGCCTCACCACCACATTCTCTAAGAAGGAGGCATTTGGGCAAAACCTGAATGAATGAACGCGTGCATGGAGAGGCAGTGGGAATAGCTGGCGGAAGACTCTTCCAGGAGGGGACCCACCAGACCCGGTGGTTCCGAGATGAGGATGTGCTCACGTGATTGAGGGGCCTGCTCATTGCAGATAAGATCCATTTATTCCTCCATGTGAGGCCTTGTGTGTTTGAAGCTTTAAGATTTCACTGTGCAAAGTAAAAGAGAAATGCATATAGATGGCTGAATAGAAAATATGGTAGGTCAGCTGCTTTATTAGTACAGACATAGGATAGTGAAGAGTGGGGATGAAGACAGTTGTCCAGAGGTTTTCACAGCCCCCCAGGCAGTCAACCAGTCACAGCTTTGGAAGTGGGGATGATGCAAAGGTAGCTGAGAAAGGACCTTGGAATCCCGGTAACCAACTAAACACAGTGGGGGAGAACTGGGGTCACTGGCGCTCGTAAGTACAGACAGGCCGGAAATTAGTGTCTGTGAGGCCTGGCAGAGGCAGCGTGACCCTGTTCGTGGGCCAGGGTTCGGCTCAGAGCTTCGTGGCCTGGAGACATTCTGGACCTCTGTCCTGTTGCAGGTTGAGGCACGGCCTTGGGGCCTGGACACAGAGCCAGGCAGACTTAATGAAAACCAGACTGGGTCTGGCCTCAGAAAGAAGGAGCATGGATTTTTGGAAAATGTATCAAAGGAAGGAAATGAAAGCTGGAGAGGAAGTGTTTACTGGTAATGATGTGGAGAAAGTAATGCTCGGTTAAGCCCCTGGTTTGCAAGTCGCAGCAAGTAATTCTGGTCTGTGAAGGGCCGTGCTCAATTGCAGACCTCGAGGAACACAGAATTTGAGAAGGCAGTTAAGTGGCAAGTGGACTTTGTTTTGGGTGAAGTGTAATAGTTCAATTTTTCCAAGATTTAAAGAAAAGTATATTTTATAAAAGGGATTCTTTTTAATCACTGAATATATCATTTTTATTACTAAGACAGAAACAAGTTATACCTTTTTCCACTGTAAATTTACTCTGATAAAAGAAAGAATTCTCTTTTAACTCCTAACAAATGCTACACTTTCAAGACTAAAGGAATTATCAGTAGGCATTCTTTCTTCTCGTTCGAAGTTATTTTTCCCTAAAATATGTCGAGTAAGCTTTTAAAGACTCAGGCATGGGGAGCTTCGTGATCTTCTGCCTCAGCAAGTTCTGGGGCAGCTCCTCAGACTAGATCAATTCAGTTCTATGACTAGAATAAATGATTCTGGACTCTGTTTATAAAACAGAAAAGGGATGAAGGCTTCGTGGTTGGATCGAATCTGAGGACCCTCACACTGCCTTGATCTACCCAGAAAGAGAGTAAACTGCGGAACTGTAGTAAACTCCTAGTTTCCTCAGGAAGAGCTCAAGTGGCACAAAACTATGGAATATTGTGGAGTTGCATTTGCAGCTAAATACATGTACATAACGTAGCTGGAAAAGGTCTAAAGAAAAGCAAGTAAAACAATCTTAAGAGTTTTCAGCCTCAGCAATATTGACATTTTGCACCAGAAAGTTCTTTGCTGTGGGGCTGTCCTGTGCCCTGTAGTATGTTTAGCAGCATCCCTGGCCTCTACTCACTGGAGGTCAGGAGCACCCTCTCCCCACAAGTAGTGGTCACCAAAAAGGGGTCCAGACATGGTTGAATGTCCCTCTGGGTGAAAGCACCTCCAGTTGAGAACCACTCACCTAGAAATTAAATTGACCTGAAAAAATTCAGGGGATGTTACTGAAATCTTGAAAGCCTATAAAGTGGGGCAGAGTACACACAGGCTTATTCATCAATTCCCCGAATGCTTAAAATAAGGGCCAACTCTATTTAAGTTTGTTAAATTTAATTGAAGTCTTCCCTTTCATAGTGGGTAAGATTCTTGAGAGTTTGCAAGTGATAAATAAATATATTCCAAAGGGGTTTTGAGGGACTCTTGGAGATGATTAACTAAACTCCTTTATGGAAGGATAACCAGATCCTTCCACAACACATTCCTGATTCAACCAGAGAGAGTGACTTTTGGCTTTAGGTACAGAGTGATATTGCTTCTGTTTCTTTTCGTAATTTATAGACAAAACTCAGAAAAGTTTGCCCTTAGAGTAGATAAAAATGAGACAAATTGAATAAAACAAGTTCCATTCGTATGTTGATAGGTCCTTGTATTTTTCTCTAACATACTTTTTTCTCTCCTCCCAGGAAACATTGGAAATTCTTTTACAATTGATCCCATCTTGGGCTCTATAAAAACTGCCAAAGAATTAGATCGAAGTAACCAAGTGGAATATGACTTAGTGGTAAAAGCTATAGATAAAGGCAACCCGCCAATGAGTGAAATCACTTCTGTGTGTATCTTTGTCACCATTGCTGACAATGCCTCTCCCAAGTTTACATCAAAAGAGTATTCTGTTGAAATTAGTGAAACTATCAGCATTGGGAGTTTCGTCGGAATGGTTACAGCCCATAGTCAGTCATCAGTGGTATATGAAATAAAAGATGGAAATATAGCTAATGCCTTTGATATTAATCCACATTCTGGAAGTATCATCACTCAGAAAGCTTTGGATTTTGAAACTTTGCCCATTTATACGTTGACAATACAAGGAACTAACATGGCTGGTTTGTCTACAAATACAACCATTCTAGTGCATCTGCAGGATGAAAATGACAACTTGCCAGTTTTTACGCAGGCAGAATATACGGGGCTCATTAGCGAATCAGCTTCAATTCACAGTGTGGTCCTAACAGACAGGAATGTCCCATTAGTTATTCGAGCCACTGATGCTGATAAAGAATCAAATGCTTTGCTTGTTTATCACATTGTTGAACCAGCTATACACAAATATTTTACTGTTGATTCCAGCACTGGTGCTATTCATACAGTACTAAGTTTGGACTATGAACAAACAAGTACTTTTCACTTCACTGTACAAGTTCATGACATGGGAACACCATGTTTATTTGCTGAATATGCAGCCAACGTGACTATCCATGTTATTGACATTAATGACTGCCCTCCTGTGTTCTCCACATCATTGTATGAAGCATCTCTTTTGTTGCCAACATACAAAGGAGTCAAGGTCATCACAGTAAATGCTACAGATGCTGATTCAAGTGCATTCTCACAGTTAATGTACTCCATCACCGAAGGCAACATCGGGGAGAAGTTTTTAATGGACCACAAGACTGGTACTATAACTGTACAAAACACAACTCAGTTGAGGAGCCGCTATGAGTTAACTATCAGAGCTTCTGATGGCAGATTTGCAAGCTTAACCTCTGTGAAAATTAATGTGAAAGAAAGCAAAGAAAGTCAGCTGAGGTTTACCCAAGATTTCTACTCTGCAGTAGTGAAAGAGAATTCTACTGAAGCCAGAAGATTAGCTGTCATAACTGCTATCGGGAATCCAATCAACGAGCCCCTGTTTTATCACATCCTCAACCCAGATCGTAGATTCAAAATCAGCCGCACATCCGGAGTTCTGTCGACCACTGGCATACCGTTTGATCGTGAACAGCAGGAGACCTTTGATGTGGTAGTGGAAGTGACACAAGAACACAAGCCTTCAGCAGTGGCCCATGTCATTGTAAAGGTCATCGTCGAAGACCAGAACGATAACGCACCGGTGTTTGTCAACCTGCCTTACTACGCCATTGTTAAAGTGGATACCGCCGTGGGCCATGTTATTCGCTACGTGACGGCCATCGACAGAGACGGCGGCAGGAATGGGGAAGTGCACTACTACCTCAAGGAACACCACGAACACTTCCAAATTGGAGCCTCAGGGGAAATTTCACTGAAAAAACAATTTGAACCTGACACCTTAAATAAAGAATATCTCGTCACCGTGGTTGCAAAAGATGGAGGAAACCCAGCTTTTTCGGCTGAAGTCATAGTTCCCATCACCGTTATGAACAAAGCCATGCCTGTGTTTGAAAAGCCTTTCTACAGCGCCGAGATTCCAGAGAACGTCCAGATGCACAGCCCCGTTGTCCATGTACAAGCCAACAGTCCAGAGGGCTTGAAAGTGTTCTATAGCATCACAGACGGCGATCCTTTCAGCCAGTTTACTATTAACTTCAACACCGGAGTTATCAATGTCATAGCGCCTCTGGACTTTGAGTCCCACCCAGCATATAAACTGAGCATCCGAGCGACTGACTCCTTGACCGGTGCTCACGCCGAGGTCTTTGTGGACGTAATCGTGGAAGACATCAATGACAACCCTCCCGTGTTTGCCCAGCAGTCCTATGCCACCGCCCTGTCCGAGGCGTCTGTAATTGGAGCATCCGTGGTTCAGGTCAGAGCAACAGATTCTGACTCAGAACCAAACAGAGGGATTTCATACCATATGTTTGGGAATCACAGCAAGAGTCATGATCATTTTCACATAGACAGCAGCACTGGCCTCATTTCACTGGTCAGGACTTTGGATTATGAGCAGTTCCAGCAGCACAAGATTTTTGTAAGGGCTGTTGATGGCGGCATGCCTCCTCTGAGCAGCGATGTGCTTGTCACAGTGGATGTCACCGACCTCAACGATCACCCACCACTATTTGACCAACAGATTTATGAAGCCAGAATTAGCGAGCACGCTGCCCATGGGCATTTTGTGACCTGTGTAAAAGCCTATGATGCAGACAGTTCAGACATGGACAAGTTGGAATATTCCATTCTGTCTGGCAATGATCATAAGAATTTCGTCATTGACAGCAGGACGGGGATCATCACGCTCTCAAACCTGCGCCGGCACGCCCTGAAGCCATCATACACCCTTCAGGTTTCTGTGTCTGACGGAGTTTTTAGGAGTTCAGCTCAGGTTCATGTGAGTGTGATTGGAGGCAATTTGCACAGTCCCATTTTTCTTCAGAACGAATATGAAGTGGAGCTCGCTGAAAATGCTCCCTTGCACACCCTGGTGACCGAGGTTAAAGCAACTGATGGGGATTTGGGTATTTACGGTCACGTCACCTACCATATTGTAAATGACTTTGCCAAAGACAGGTTTTACACAAATGAGAGAGGACAGATCTTTACTTTAGAAAAACTTGATCGAGAAACCCCAGCGGAAAAAGTAATCCCAGTTCGTTTCATGGCCAAGGACACTGGCGGAAAAGTTGCTTTCTGCACCATTAACGTCATCCTTACAGATGACAATGATAATGCACCACAGTTTCGAGCAACCAAGTTTGAGGTGAATATTGGATCCAATGCTCCCAAAGGGACATCAGTCATCAAAGTCCTTGCCAGTGACGCTGATGAGGGATCCAATGCCGACGTCACCTATGCCATTGAAGCAGATTCTGAAAGCGTTAAAGAGAATTTGGAAATTAACAGACTGTCTGGCATAATAACTACAAAAGAAAGCTTAATTGGCTTAGAAAATGAGGTCTTCACTTTCTTTGTCAGAGCAGTGGATAATGGGTCTCCACCCAAAGAATCTGTTGTTCCCGTCTATGTTAAAGTACTTCCGCCAGAAATGCGGCTTCCAAGATTTTCAGAACCATTTTACACCTATACGGTTTCAGAAGACGTGCCTATTGGAACAGAAATAGATATCATTCGAGCAGAGCATAGCGAGACTGTCCTTTACAGCCTAGTCAAAGGGAATACTCCTGAGAGCAATAGAGATGAGTTCTTTGTGATCGACAGACAGAGTGGGAGACTGAAACTGGAGAAGGGTCTGGACCATGAGACAACTAAGTGGTACCAGTTTTCTGTACTTGCCAGGTGCACTCATGATGACTATGAGGTGGTGGCTTCTGTAGATGTTAGTATCCAAGTGAAAGATGCAAATGATAACAGCCCTGTCTTGGAGTCTAGTCCATATGAGGCATTTACTGTTGAAAACCTGCCAGGGGGAAGCAGAGTCATCCAGATCAGGGCGTCTGATCTAGATTCAGGAACCAATGGCCAAGTTATGTATAGTCTAGATCAGTCACAAAGTGTAGAAGTCATCGAATCTTTCACCATTAACATGGAAACAGGGTGGATTACAACCCTAAAGGAACTTGACCACGAAAAGAGAGACAGTTATCAGATTAAGGTGGTTGCATCAGATCATGGTGAAAAGGTTCAGCTCTCCTCCACAGCCATTGTGGATGTTACTGTCACCGATGTCAACGATAGTCCCCCACGGTTCACGGCAGAGATTTATAAAGGGACTGTGAGTGAAGATGATCCACCAGGGGGCGTAATTGCCATCCTAAGTACCACGGATGCTGATTCTGAAGAGATCAACAGAGAAGTTACATATTACATAACAGGTAACATGTTTAAAGTGAATGGTTTAATTTAAAATTAAGTTGTGTTAGAAGTATAAATTCTGAGATATGTATTTTATGGAAATTGAGAGTTAAAGGGGCGATTTTAGTGTATCTAAAATAAGTAGAAGTAACATCTATTAAGCTATGTTTCAAGTTCTTTGCCTGAGCAAAGCCAGTAGTTGTTTCACTAGGCTGATTTTGATTTTTATGATTCATTCTGTTGATCTTTATACACAGTGTATAAAAAAGATATTATAATTTAAAAAATCTATAGTTTCAGTGTAGGCTAAAGTGTTATTGATAGTCTTGGAATTTTATTTGGCTTAATGCTGTGTTTAAATACACATTTTAGTGCTGCTTTCTTTGTTTTTTGTTTTTTTTGAGGGTTTTGGCTGGGGGGTTTAGTGAATGGGAAAGCTAATAAAATAAATTTAAGTGTAATTACTTTTTTTAAAACTTAATTCTTTTGAATCATAGTGTTATAATCTTTTGTACAGTTTATTTCTCCTGTTATTCCTTTTTTGATTTCAACAAATTTGACTGTCATCTCCTTCCATTGATTTAATAGGAGGGGATCCTTTGGGGCAGTTTGCTATTGAAAATATACAGAATGAATGGAAGGTCTATGTGAAGAAACCTCTAGATAGGGAAAAAAGGGACAATTATCTTCTGACTATCACAGCAACTGATGGGACCTTCTCATCAAAAGCTATAGTTGAAGTCAAAGTCCTTGATGCAAATGACAACAGTCCCATTTGTGAAAAGGTAGGATACTCTTTAAGTCTATATATTATGAATTCAGATTTCTTTCTTAAACCTTTCAGAAGGACTCTCACGTGGTGCTGTAGAGTAATTCAAATGTGTTTCATGTTGTAATCTCTTAATGTTTAAGTCAAGGTGAGGGTTAAATGGGGCAAGAGTTGGATTAGCTTCAGAACTACTTTTGGGGGATGCTAAATAGCTTAAAAACCTAGTTCAAAATACTGTGAATTCCGGACAGGATTACAGTTGTATATAAGCATTGCTCTGTTACGTTTTCATGGAAGGATTCCCTTCATTTGGGGGTGAGGTAGCTCTGTTCTGCTCCAAGAGACCGTATCTGGGGCCCTTGCTCCTGTACACGCTAGAGGAACCCGGAGGTGAAGCGTGTGGCTTCTGCCCCTGTGGAGCCCACCGTTTAACATGAGCACAAGATGCGCACCAGGGAAGAGCTGCGCCACCTGAGGTCGCTTGGTGAGGGCGGGAGTTGTCCCCGCACCTGGAGGATGAGGAAAAGCTCAGCCTTTGGGAGGTGGTGATGAGATCACCAAGAGTGGAAATGGAAGGGCATTGGGGCCGGAGGGTAAACTGGGTGAGAGGGGCTATGGAGGGCGTTCCAGGGAGCTGGGACTCCACGAATCCTTCCTTACGTGAAAGGTGGAGATGACGTACTCCAGGAGTTCCTGAGAGAAGCTGAGTCTGGTAGCATTGTTTCCATTTAGCTGAGGAAGTGTGAAAGTGGGGATAACAGGGAGTGGACAGAGGCACAGGGAACGGAAGGACGAAAGATGCTGTAACGGGAAAACTGGTGGCACTTGGTCCTCCCTGGCCGTGAATCGCAACAAGCATGTTAGTTAAGTCAAGATTGACCTTAGGTTTCCTACAGGAGTGATTGGGAGAAAGACCAAAGATGAGCCTGGAGCGGAAATTGGTTTTAGAGGAAGCATGCTGAATTCCATTTCAGATTTGTTCAGTGTAAGATCACGGGACATTCAGTTGAATGTGTTTTTATAGACGTTTAGAGTTAGCGAGATGGAGGATGGGTATGTGAACTTGGCAGCTTCTGTGGATAACTGGTAACTGCATTCATCTGAGAGGATAATAACAAGGCGGGGAAAGAGGAGAGACAGGTATCCCCCGAGAGAGGAAGAAGGCAGAAGGAAGAGAGCGCAGATGCCAGCACAGTGTCGTTGAGAGCAGAGGAGGGGAGAATTTTTAGGAGGTGGGATGGCGAGCAGAGGTGTGACAGAGATAAAAAGCGGACCGAGTGAAACAGACCATTGGGTTCTGTGACTGGCTTGGAGACGGCAGTCTCAGTGCGGTGATGTGGGTGGACGCCTGATTTCAGGAGATTAAAGGGTGTGTGTTAACAAGGAGATAGATTTGGCCAGTGACGAAAGTTGGGAGTAAAAAGAAGGAAGAAGCGTGTGGTAGGTGAAGGGAAGGCTGGGTGGGGGAACAGGTGACTTGGAAGAGGGACGGGGAGGTGGAGAGCACCGCAGTCGGCACGAGATGTGTGTAGCTGGGCGGGCAGAGGAGCAGAGCTGTTCTCAGGGAAATGGATACGAATAATTCAGCTGGGGGGAAAGCGGGACTCCTGAGGGATGAGGAGTTCATTCCAGTCCTTGGTTTTGGTGCCAGTGATTTATGGAAGGAGGATTATGTGTGTGTGCGCGTGTGGATGTATCTTACAGAAACTAAATGTGTGTGTTTTGCTGTTTTTCAGCACTTTTCCTATCACCTTTGGTATCAATAAAATTAGGACACTAGATCATTTGAAATCATCAGTATTGCAAAATATCCAGTTTCATGAGTCATAGTTCACCTAAAATTGAGCTCATATTAAGAAAATAAATTTAACAGCGTCTTATCTGTTTGTCTTATGTTTTGGTTTACGGCATGGATTTCTAAATAGTTGGAACTGGAAACAGCCGTTCACTGTGTTTGAGAATCAGGTCAGATTTGAAGAGAGACGTGGTGGAGCAGGGCGGAAGAGAGCCCTGGCCTGAGCGTCACTTGCCCCCCTCCCCGGTGGCCTTGGATAACCTTTGTTTTCTCCCGTGACATGAGGCTCACTTCTCTCCCAAATGCAGTTACTTGGTGGTGTTTTAAGAGTGATTGCAAACAATAAATTCCTGTATTGGAAATTAGACGTAATGTATCATATAATAATTGTATTCTCTCCAATTTTTAGGTAAAAATGGAGTGTTATGTTTATTTTCTCATAAGAATTTAAATTAAATTAAATATGAAACCAAATCAAAGACAAAGTATTCAGAATTCTGTAGGTTAAATGTCAGGTCAGACTCAGCATATGGGGTTGTTAACTGTTATATGAATCCTCTCTGTTTTAAATGTTTTGTAAGAAAAATAGTTTTGAAAGCTCCTTGGATTTTAGTTTTAGTCATTTCCCATGTGTTCTGTGACCAGAGTTAAATGATTTCTGTTACTCCCTTGGCAGTCATGTTACCTTTTAATGTTTTACGTTAACAGTGTTGTTTAAAATCTTTGTAGACTTTATATTCGGACACGATTCCAGAAGATGCCTTTCCTGGGAAATTGATCATGCAGGTCTCTGCTACAGATGCAGATATCCGTTCCAATGCTGAAATTACTTACACATTATTTGGTCCAGGTGCAGAAAAATTCAAACTAAATCCAGACACAGGTAAAGGTAGAGTTTGGGGCAAAACTGATTGTGTTCCAACAAAGTCACACATGGGTGGTTTTGGATCACATGGAAAATTTGAAATGACAGTTTGTTCTTGTAAAATTTACTCTCCTGCTACAAAAATGGCATCTTTTAGAAAGGTAAACAGCAATTCAATGTGTAAAATTTGGAGTGAGGTAAAAAATTCACAACAATCACCTACTTGAACTGAGGATTTAAAATTTATGTTTTTTATATCACCTTTTTTTAAAAAAAAACTCAGAAGTTAAAGTATGTCTCAAACTTTCTGCTTTATCCATTTTATATATAGTTTGTTTTCTTGAATTTGTGACCATAAATTTATAATTTAGCTTATTCATTAAAATATGATGAGTGGTATTTTACTTTAAACCTCTAGGATTGTTTTTCTCTTTCAATTTATATTTTGTTAAAATTGGGGGTCAAGTAACAGTTTTCTATTAAGCTCCCCCCAAATTAATTATAAACATGTGAATCTAATTTTTGAGTCAATTTAAAAATATTTTCGATTTGGTAAATTGGCAGCTATTTTGCTTTTTGGCATTGTATATAATGCGAGAGGTCCTGGCCTGGAGATATTTATGGCTTAGAGCTAGCACCTGGCAGGGTTTGAAAACCTCCCTCTCGGAGGGCTCCCACAGCTGTTGACTCTGTCACTAATAAAATTGTTCTCCAAAGGAAGGCTGTTATTCAGATTTTATAAATGTAAGAGAAAAGGGGAAGAAAGATGTGCTCTTGCAGTCAACATCTTAAATTTCAAGTGAGCCCATTTATTTTTGTTTTTAGGTGAACTGAAAACATTAGCCCCCCTTGATCGCGAGGACCAGGCAACATATAATCTTCTGGTCAAGGCCACAGATGGAGGGGGAAGATTCTGTCAAGCTGATATTGTGCTCACGTTAGAGGATGTGAATGATAACGCCCCCGAATTCTCTGCTGATCCTTACACCATCACCGTGTTTGAAAACACAGAGCCTGGCACGCTCCTGACAAGGGTACAGGCCACGGATGTGGATGCAGGTATCGCCCAGATGATGCTTTTGCCTTCAAACTAGGCACTGTGACCGGAGGAGCCTATTTTAAAACACTGTTCCACATTCAGCCCCTTTAATGTACCCTAGCTCATGCATGTTGAATAACTCACCATTGTCATGTTACCCTTAAAAATTGTGTTAGCATTAAAAATGGAATGAAATCTTCAGAATAATGAACTCATTTTTAATGAATATTTGAAGTCTCAAAATTGTGCCCAGTGAACTTACTGTTGTAAAGTATCTGTGGTACCCCTAAAATTCTGCTTCGTGATGAGATAAACTGATTTTTATGTCCCATTGAATTAATTAGTGAAGTGTTATTTTTGTGAATGAAGCATTAGTGACAGATTTAGTATCGTAGGAACATAACAGAAGCAAACGGTATATTGTTATAGTTTTACAGACCTTTCCAATTTTTTATAGAGAAAATAAGACTCTAAGATATATATTCATAGCATTTTGATAGCAGAGAATAAAAATAACTTCTTCAGTCATTCTAATACTGAAGAATCTGAAGAATACCAAAAATGTTGCTTTTCAAATAAATCTTTGTTACTGAAGCTAAATGATAAATAGGCTTTATTTTTAAAGATCTGCTGGCTGTTAGAGCGTAAGTTCCTATATAACATAGTCTTAAAAAGCCAGATGACTATGAAATTATATTTGTTTTAACTCAGCAAATTGCTCATTTTAAAGTTTACATTTTTAAGGTCATAGTCATAAGAATTTTAAAATAATGTATATTGGCATTTTCCCCTTTTCATATGTATGCTGGATTTAAAAAAAAATAATTTGTTTACGTTTCTTGAAGTAAAACATTCTGACATGATGTCATGTCTTGACAGGACTGAATCGGAAGGTATCCTACTCACTGATTAACTCTGCTGATGGACAGTTCTCCATTAATGAATTATCTGGAATCATTCAGTTAGAAAAGCCTTTGGATAGAGAACTGCAGGCAGTATACACTCTAACTTTGAAAGCTGTAGATCATGGTTTGCCAAGAAGGTTGACAGCTACCGGCACTGTTGTTGTATCCGTTTTGGATATAAATGACAACCCACCCGTGTTTGAATACCGTGAATATGGTGCCACAGTGTCTGAGGATGTTCTCATTGGAACAGAAGTTCTTCAAGTGTATGCAGCAAGTAGGGACATTGAAGCAAATGCAGAAATCACCTACTCAATAATAAGCGGAAACGAACATGGGAAATTCAGCATAGATTCTAAAACAGGTAACCTACCATGCAAACGAGAGGAAGCCCTTTATTCTGCCAAAAAAGGCTAGATTGCTCAGCACTTTACCTGGTACAAAAACAGGTCGTACATTGTCAATAGATACTCTAAAAAGAGAAGACTCAAGTTTTCTTTGTGTTGTTATCATACGTGGGATTCAGAGTGGTTTAGAAGACTTTAAACTATAGTTCTACATAATAAAATACATTTCTGGCTTACCCATTATAACTATAAGCAAATTAACTTTAAATAGAAAATGAAAGCATCATACTCTAGTAATTTAGTAAAGATATAAGATGTCGTAAATCAGTAAAGGTAAAGAATTGAAGATGGTAGAAGATTTTGCGGAATGCCTCCTTTTTATGGCCCACGTGGATCTCATGTGAAATAGCTTCTCAGGTGAAACAGCAGTTTCGACCTCTTTGATCTTAGTTTCAATAGGGGACATCTGATAATTCATTAAATTGATCTCTTCATTATGCCAGTTGTAGACAACCGTCGAAGTACTTGGACTGAGTCACTTACTGAGTGACTGCCAACAAGGTCAGAAGTCATTGGCGCTATTGACTCTGGCTGCATAAATACTTTTTGTAGTCTTGTTAATCTGTCATCTAAAATAGCTGTAAGTAAATTGCTTTGTAAAAAATTGCTCCATTCCAACTGTATTTAATTGTATGTGACTTTCAGATGAAGGGTAGGTGTGTGATGATGCTGTTTTAAAATGTATTTTTAGCACATATCATAAAATTGTTATTTTTAGGACTCTCTATGTAGGGTAGACCGTAAGGAAGTTAAAAGGAAAGACGTTAAAGGAATTATTAAATCAAAAAAGGATTTTTAAAAAATGACAGGATATAAATAGTTATTCTGGAGATTTTTTAAAAGGATGTACATTTCTGTAAAAGAAAAAGTATGAGAAGGAAAAGGAAACAAAAAGCCAAAGAACAGAATTTTTGTGTTTTCTATTTCATTAAAGTCTGTAGTAAACTATCATTAAAAAGAGATAAGAAAGGTTATCATTTTTATAGCAGGGGGATGTAAGGAGTACTGACCAGGAAAGCAATTCACATATCACAAAGAGTATCAGGAAAGTAATTAAGAGAAATAAATAAGGTTCCAAGGATGGGCAAATTCATGTTTTAATTGTTGAATTAAGAAATTAGAAACCATACATAAATGGTAAGTAAACTGTTGAACTGAAAATTTTAGTCATAGGAGGAGAATGTGGTGGCACTTTAAAGCATCGGAAGTAATTTTGATTTTCTATTCAGGGGCCATATTTATCATTGAGAATCTGGACTATGAAAGCTCTCATGAGTATTACCTGACTGTAGAAGCCACTGATGGGGGCACACCTTCATTGAGCGACGTTGCAACTGTGAACATCAATGTAACAGACATCAATGACAATACCCCAGTGTTCAGCCAAGACACCTACACGGCAGTGATCAGTGAAGATGCTGTTCTTGAGCAGTCTGTCATTACGGTGCGTATCTTTTCCCCTACAGTTTTCTTCTGGGTCTTTGCAAGAATTTTTAGTGAGATTGATTCAGTTTTTGTTATGGCCTTACTTGAAAATATTGATAATTTGAAGATAGGGAAATGTCTTTTGCTGGCCTGTTCAGTGACCGGCTCTATTATAAATGGCTGCCTTAACACAGCTAGCTGTTGAGATCAGAAATGTGCTTAGTAGACTTGCGTGCCTCCCTCATCTGTCTCCTAAACCAGAGTGTGATATTTTCTAGGTCATGGCAGATGATGCCGATGGACCTTCAAACAGCCACATCCACTATTCAATTATAGACGGCAATCAGGGAAGTCCATTTACAATCGACCCTGCCAGGGGAGAAGTGAAGGTGACCAAACTTCTAGACCGGGAAACCGTAAGTGGAAAAATCTGACGTAGCTTGTTTGCAGATTATCAGCTCAGTAGATGGAAGCGCCTTGTATTCACCTCTGCCGACATTTTGGGAAGTGTTAAAAGGGGAGAACCAGCCTTGTTCTCAGTAAGTGACAAGCAAGATACAAACACTTGAAAAGCAGTTGTAGTATGAAGATCTCCAGAATATGTGATGTGTTTCATACTAATGTGAAGTTTGGATAATAAGTTTGTATTCAGGACGAAGTTACTGTTGGCACCAGTGTTTTGAGATGCTTCATGGAGCTAGAAGCTGGGTTTTAAATAATAGCAGAGATTCAGGAAACCATAGTGTTGAGAGGAGGGAATTCCCTGTGAGGAACTGGGGGAACAAGGATGGAGGAAGGAAGACATGGGGTGTATTTAGGTGATTCTGTTCAGTTGTGTTGGAGTAGAGTGATCGTACAAACAGGTGAGGGAGGAAAGATGATGAAGAGATTTAGGAACAGATGACAGGCCACAGACAAAACCAGGACCGTAGGTTCAGGCTGGCACTGCAGGCATTAGGTGATTACTGACGCTGTGAGCCCAGGTGTACCAGCACAGGAGATGGTTTCTGAAAACCAGTCCTGCAGCAGGTCTAAGTGTTATCCAGAGGTGGGAGGAGCAGTGATAGTTAATCAGTTATGAAACAACAAGAGCCCAAATTGGGAAAGTAGCAATGACGAGTGAATGACAAGACAAATGCGGAAACTTTTTTCTGAAACATCTTTATTGAAGTATAATTGCTTCACAATGGTGTGTTAGTTTCTGCTTTATAACAAAGTGAATCAGCTACACATATAAATATATCCCCATATCGCCTCCCTCCCGCATCTCCCCGGAAACTTTGTAGAGGAAAAATTAGGGGCCACAGAGCTCAGCTATGGCCCTCCAGAGAAAGCAGAGGTGGCAGATGACTCGATGTGTCTCAGTCTTGCTGTGACTGGGTAGTGCCATTAAGGACGAGTAGGAGGTCACAGGGCGTAAACTCAGCACTGGGAGAGGTGCTTGAATGTAGTTTTCAATATGCTGATTTGTAGAGGAAAGTGGCATATTCAAGTAAAATTATTCAGCCAGTATTCAGAGATTTTAGTCAAACTTAAGAGACTTGAAAGCTGGAAGTACAGATATGGCACATGCCTCTGAAGATAATTATGGAAGTGATCTGAGGTATTGAGATAAAAGTGAGTGAATAAGGAGAGAGGCAAGCCCTCCCTCCCTTTATCCATCCGTCCGTCCATCCATCCACTTAGTCATCTGCTCTCACAGACAGGAGGGGAGCTGCCTCAGAGGTAATGAAGTGAAACAGCCTTGGTTTGGGGAATTGGAAGGGCATCGATGATAATAAAGACTGTAATTTCAGAAGAATAGTGGGTAAATCGAAGATGAGAGGAATTTGGGGAGATAGTGCTGAGATATTTCATCAGAGTCCATTCTTTAATTCCTTTTCTGACCTGTTATTTTTGAGCGGGGACTTTCCGAGAGTTTAGGAAGCATGACTGTTATGCTTAGGATTGCAGTACTGCTGGGCAGAACAAAACTTAGTATTTTTGACTGAAACACTTCTCAGATCCTTTAGTATACTCACGTCCATTATGAGATAGCAAAAGAGAGTCTCCCAAGCTACGTCGCCCTCTTTTTGTCGGAGCGTCTCTCAGGACTGACATTCTGCAGCACGTCCTCTGGGGTTCAGCCAGCTTCCTGGCCTCTTCACTGCTCATTCTGGAAGAGAGAGCTTAAAAGAAACTGTCCTGGAAGAGAGGCCACCTCACTTAATTCACCTTCTTTTGTAGGAAGTCCCGAAGAGAGGATCTTGGGAGATCTAGACAGTTGACTACAATCCAAGTGTGACATGGATGGGGAGGGTGAGGGGAGCGCTGAGAGCCCTCGAGGCGGGAGGCAGCTTGCTGTCTGTCTGCTTCTGGCTCAGAGTCACACTGGGGCCGGAGGGAAAGTTGCCTTCCCCGCCACTAGTAAAGCAGCAGCCTTCGACATATGTGATGTTTTCTCTCATCATTTGTATTACTTTTCTGTCTTAATTTCTGTTAATAGATCTGCAGGTTTTCAAAGTTAGAACAGTTTAACGGAACAAGTACGTTTCTGAGAAGCATTGGAGATTCTCATCCCTATTAGTAACTTTTTCTGTTGAGCAGATACATTACATTTTACAGATCAGTTGTTTGTAGGCTAGGGAATTGCCCGCCTGCAGGACACGGGGAACGGCAGGCCCTCAGATCCACCCCTCCAGTAATTAGAAGTACGCTTCAGGCTGAACCCTGCGCTTGGGCCTTGTGGAAATGGACACGCTTCTCTTTATCTTCTCTCCGAAAAGATTTCAGGTTACACGCTCACCGTGCAGGCCTCGGACAACGGCAGTCCACCCAGAGTCACCACGACCACTGTGAACATAGACGTGTCTGATGTCAACGACAACGCCCCCGTCTTCTCCAGGGGCAACTACAGCCTGATCATCCAGGTGATCCTGGGCCCAAGCCTCACTGAACGCACCCCTGTTGAAATAAGCTCTTTTGTTGGCCTCAGTGGTTCGTTTGAAGTATCTTTCTTTTCCAAAGACTACTTTTGAGAAAAATGGGAACAGTGACATTACAGGGGTCTCTATCAATACTAAAAGATGAGCATTTCCAAGATGCTGTCATCTCTTCTTTTTGTGCTTTGATGTTTAAGATATTCTCGCTAGCTTGATTGTTAACCTTATCTTCTGCCCTTGCGTTTCCTCCTTGCCCCTCTTGCCCTCCCTCCTCCCTCCCACTCCTCCTCCAAACACCTCCCCTTCCTCACCCCTCCTGGCACCCCTCCCTCACTCCCCCCACACCTTTCTTCTCACATGCCCCCTCCCCTCCAGCCCCCTCCTTTCCCACCCTCTCCTCCCTCCCCTCCTTCCCATCACCACCCCCCTCCTCTCTCCTTCCAAGTGGAGCAGTAGTGTCTCTGTTTTCTGTAAATTTCATGTTATAGAAAACTTGCATATGAGACGGGGTTTTGTTGAAAGTTGTGTGGTTCTCTTACTCTTGCAGGAAAATAAGCCCGTGGGGTTCAGCGTGCTGCAGCTGGCAGTGACGGACAGGGACTCCTCCCACAATGGCCCCCCCTTCTTCTTCAGCATTGTGAGTGGAAACAAGGAGGGGGCATTTGAAGTCAACCAGCAGGGAGCCCTCCTGACGGCAGCTGCCATAAATAGGAAAGTGAAAGATCATTACTTACTGCACATTAAGGTATTACAGTCTTTCTTTATGATTTTGTTGTGGGCTCATGGAGAAGAGCTGCTTTGGTGGTTATCTTGTCCTGTGTAAACAGCTTACATTGCATGAGAAGACAAAACTGAATTAGAATTACAGTCTTTTTCTGGTTTTCTGGTCAGACCTTCATTTTTATCCCATGGCACTTCGTGGGGGGCTTATTTATTAATTGGGTTACTTTATCATAGACGTTGGTAGAGCTAAATTTCAACGTAAATTAGTGAAAGGGCTAGAAAGAAGTATTTATCCTGTCCCTTGATAACACTTCTCACGTGGAGAACTAATATCTAACAATTGATAATATTTTAGAGCTTGAACAATGTAAATATATTTTTATTAAGAAGTTGTAAACGATGACATAGATGAAGGTGATTTTTTTTTTCCCTTTTCTCATAGGTAACAGATAATGGAAAGCCTCAGTTGTCATCTTTGACATACATTGACATTAGAGTCATTGAAGAGAGCATCTATCCTCCTGCAATTTTGCCACTAGAGATTTTCATTACTGCTTTTGGAGAGGAGTACTCAGGGGGTGTCATTGGGAAGATCCACGCGACAGACCAAGATGTGTATGACACGTTAACCTACAGCCTCGATCCCCAAATGGGCAGCCTCTTCTCTGTCTCCAGCACGGGGGGCAAGCTGATAGCCCACAAGAAGCTGGACGTAGGGCAGTACCTCCTCAACGTCAGTGTAACGGACGGGAAATTTACCACCACAGCTGACGTCACAGTGCACATCAGACAAGTGACGCAGGAGATGTTGAACCAGACCATGGCCGTCCGCTTTGCCAACCTCACCCCAGAAGAGTTCGTTGGTGACTATTGGCGCAACTTCCAGCGAGCTTTGCGGAACATCCTGGGCGTGAGGAGGAACGACATTCAGATCGTTAGCTTGCAGCCCTCCGAACCTCATCCGCATCTGGACATCTTGCTTTTTGTAGAGAAATCAGGTAGCGCCCAGGTCTCAACAAAACAACTTCTGCACAAGATTAATTCTTCCGTGACGGATATTGAGGAGATCATTGGTGTGAGGATATTGGACGTGTTCCAGAAGCTCTGTGCAGGGCTGGATTGCCCCTGGAGATTCTGTGACGAAAAGGTGTCCGTGGATGAAAGTGCGATGTCAACGCACAGCACGGCCAGACTGAGCTTTGTGACCCCGCGCCACCGTAGGACAGCTGTGTGTCTCTGCACAGGTAACACACATACACACGTGGAAGTAGGCGGTGCAGGTCATTTCATGTACAGCCTTTGAAGGCTATACATCGAAGATCGTTTTCTTGAAATTCCTATTAATTAGCTCTCCCCCCTGCCCTTTTTTTTTTTTTAAACAAAGGGGGAAAATGCCCACTTGTCCATCATGGATGTGAAGAC
This sequence comes from Balaenoptera ricei, assembly GCF_028023285.1. Taxonomy (NCBI): domain Eukaryota; kingdom Metazoa; phylum Chordata; class Mammalia; order Artiodactyla; family Balaenopteridae; genus Balaenoptera; species Balaenoptera ricei. The sequence continues at coordinate 14,861,651 of NC_082659.1, read as the reverse complement.
AGTCTGTGCCCTGAAGGATCTGAATGTGTCACTGATCCCAGAGAGGAGACATACACCTGCGTCTGTCCAGGTGGCAAGTTTGGCCAGTGCCCAGGTGAGAGGTTCAATAATTAAGAGTACTTTTATTTAAAAAAGTAACTTTCAGAGTTTCTTATTTTCTTCTTTGTTGGAGTTGAAAAGTATTGTAAAGTATGTTTATTATAACAAGTCAGACGTAGAGGCAAATAAAGAATAAAGGAGTAGCTTTTTCTTCCTCTTGAACTCCTCCCGAGTTAATAGTTCGATGCTCCTCCTCTCTCATCAGAGCTCATATAAACATACAGTCCCATATGTACAGATTTATTACCCTTTTCCTTTCACATCTTTTTTTTTTGTTTTAAAGAAACTAAGGAGTGATTACATCTAACACAGTCCTCTTTTCCTCTGTTATGAGCATCTTGCCAAGTCCTAATGCATGTTAATAGTTGTACAGCATTTTGTAGCATGGCTATACCATCATTTATTCAACATGGTGCTTACGTGTAGAGATTCAGTGTATGTTCTCCTGTGTTACAAGAAGAATCCTTAAATGTGTATCCTTACATATTGGCGCTTTCATTTCTGTACAGCAGATTGTAAAACTAGGACTTACTGTGTCAAAGGTGAACTACACTTTTAATTTTTAGATACACCATTATGTTAGTCTCCCAAAAGTTGTACCAGTTCCTGTTTCTTCCAGTCATGTGTGAAGGTCTCATTCCCCATTCCTTTGCTAATATTGAAGGTTTTCAATTAAAAAACAAATCCCCCCATCTAATAAGCATGAAATGATATCTAATTATTTTAATTGCCATTTCTCTGGCTACTTGTGAAAGTAGTCTTTTCATTTGTTCATTGCCTGTTAGCACTTCCTCTTCTGTGACTGGCCCGTTCCTATTATTTGCTTGATTATCTGGATTATTTTTCTGTTTCTTATCTGTAATGTCTGGAGCTCTGGAGCTCTTTGTGTATTTTGAGCAGTAACATCTGCGTAACGCTGTCTGTATGTTATTGATCTTTTGATTTGTTTAATTTTTATTTTGTCACTTCTGCATAATTTTACAAAACAGTTTTCATCTCTGGATTGATATTATTTTCATCCTTTTTGTAGAATGGGAATTGTTTTATGTCTTGCTTGAGAAGGTTTCCCAAACCACCTTCAGGCTATGTATTTTCCTAAACTGCTTTCTAATAATTTTATAATGGATATTTCATAGTTAGATCTTTTATTATCTTAGAATTCATTTCTCTGTGATACAGTAGTCTAACTTTTTCTCTGCAAATGGAGATCCAGTTGTGCTGTGCTGTTTATTAAACAAGTAGACATTTCCCATTGAATTGCGTTTAGTAATGTTATAATCATAGATCCAAAACTTGAATTAGTCAGGGTGGGAGTGTGGGGACACACTTATAAAAATACTTAAACTTGATTCTGATTTATTTTTTCCTCTTTGTGATTCACAGGGAGTTCATCCGTAACATTTACTGGAAACAGCTTCGTGAAATATCGCCTAGTGGAGAATGAAAACAAGTTAGAGATGAAGCTGACCATGAGGCTGCGAACCTACTCCACCCACGCGGTCGTCATGTACGCCCGCGGGACGGACTACAGCATCTTGGAGGTGAGCGCTGGTGCATATTTGTACCTCAGACTGTGGGAGACTTCAAAAATATGAATTCCATTTTATGTTCAGATTGTCCATTGTTTAAAAGAATAAGCAAAATGAAATGGTTGAGTTATTCATTTAAATGGTTCATTGATACTTACACGTAAGTTTTGTAGAATGAAAAGCTCTTTTTGCTCTGCGGTGATATAGACATTTACTTCTGTTTTTTTACAAACATTTTTAGGTACCTGTGACTGTTACATTCAAACTCTAAGTGATATTACACCTTAGTAATATTATAGGGATTTTATAGAAAGGTCGTACATATGATTGAAGTGATAATTAGCTTGCCTACTTTTTTTTTTTTTTTTAGCATGATTCATTTTTGATTTCTGATAAAAGCTGATGCTATTTTTGGTTGTTCAGTACAGTTAATTATTAGTCACACGACGCCTTTAGGATACGCAGTTGAAATTTGATATCCTTGAAAGGTCCATTTTTATTATCTGTACAATGAACAGACGAGCGTGTGTTCTGTAGTACTTAAACGCGAGGGCTTACTTCCTTCCTTCAGTCACCAAACATGATCCGAGACTGTGTGTGAAGACTCCGTGAGAGTAACGTGAACAGTGATTGTTTCTGTCATAGATCCACAACGGAAGGCTGCAGTACAAATTCGACTGTGGAAGCGGCCCAGGCATCGTCTCTGTCCAGAGCATCCAGGTCAACGATGGGCTGTGGCACGCGGTGTCTCTTGAAGTGAATGGAAACTACGCCAGGTTGGTTCTAGACCAGGTCCACACCGCATCAGGCACAGCCCCGGGGACGCTGAAAACCCTCAACCTGGATAGCCATGTGTTTTTTGGTGGCCACATCCGTCAGCAGGGCTCACGGCATGGAAGAAGCCCCCAGATTGGCAGTGGTTTCAGGGGTTGTATGGACTCCATTTATCTGAATGGGCAGGAACTCCCTTTAAATAACAAACCAAGGAGCTACGCACACGTTGAAGAATCGGTGGACGTGTCTCCTGGGTGCTTGCTAACAGCTACGGAAGACTGCTCGAGCAGCCCTTGCCAGAACGGAGGCGCCTGCCACCCCTCACCCACTGGAGGTAAGCTTCACAAGGGAGCCTTCTTTAAACGTTACCCGCATAGGCGCTTGAGGGGACGTTCCCCCTGTATTTCTGCTCTTCCTCTTTTTATTCAGTCAGTTTTGTCAGCTCCTGCAGCCAGCATGGGATCTGAGTAGCATACGTGGTGCTCTAGCGGAGCGGGATTTTGAAGGCATCCCAGCAGCGGCTGGAGGGGGCAGTTTCTCTCCCGCTGAGCTGCGGCCACGCTGCTTCGTGTTTCCAAACACGTCTCATTCTGCACCAGTAGCCACAGGAAACCACTGCTGACCTCGAACTCCTCTCCGGCCACACGGACACTGACCCGGGGGTTAGAACTGGTTCCACGTAGTTCTTCTTGAGGCCTCCTTTTATCCAGTGGCCCAGCAAGGGGACTGCTAGCCTTGCTCGCTCTAGGTGGGAGTAGGAGTGGTTTTCCAGAAGGCCTTGGACCCCTCGTAAATTATGGTGAACTAGAGCTGGTTATGAGTTCTCTCTTCAGTTCTTTGTGTTTTGGTGATACCAGCAGTAGACAACTTTTTACCCAGAGGGAATGGGAATTTTACTAGGTTTTACAGGTCTTAGAGAGCTAAATCTTCCTAAACTTAAAAGTAAAAACGAATATACTGAGACTTATTTTTTGAGCTACTGAATGATAGGACTTTTTGTTCCCTTTTGCTGATTTAGGTTATTACTGCAAATGCAGTCCCTTGTACATAGGGACCTATTGTGAGGTGGGCGTCAACCCGTGTTCCTCCAACCCCTGCCTGTACGGTGGCACCTGCATTGTGGACAATGGAGACTTCCTTTGTCAATGTAGAGGATTATATACTGGTCAGAGGTATGTAGATTTTTCTTAGCTTTCATAGTTAATTTTAACATTAACGTTTCTAATGTAATCATGTGTGTAAAATACATTCATTTGTTACCGTTTTGCTGTATTTGTTTACAGTAGGAGTATTAGGTTTATGTTTATTTTTTCCTTGTTCTTTAGGTGCCAGCTTAGTCCCTACTGCAAAGATGAACCCTGTAAAAATGGTGGAACATGTTTTGACAGTTTGGATGGTGCTGTCTGTCAGTGTGACTCAGGTTTTAGGGGAGAAAGGTAACTGGCTTCTTTCAAGATTTGTATTTGCACCTCTCTATAGTTTCCCAGTGATCAGCAGATGCAACAAGACTTCATTAATTTGGACCATGTTGCTTCAGGATTTGAATTCAGAGCTCATAATGGCTCCTTGTATAATTTATCTTTTCATTCTTTAAGAAAATACTGAGCAAATGAATATAATATTATAATGCTTCAAATATTATATGCTTTAAATATATAATGCTTCTATACTTTAAAAACATTATTTATGAACAAAGAATGTATGGGTGCTTGCAGAAGTAACTGCAGAATGAGTAAGATTGTATTTTTTAAAGCAGACACCCATGGAGTTGTTACCTATCTATGAGAGTGATGACATTTTTTCATCATTTATGTAGCATCTAAAATCTTTTTCCACTCTCTCAGTATCTTCTGTGAGCCTTCCATAATCCTGAGAGGTGATAGTTATTTTCCAGGTGAAGAAAACGAGGCACTAAGGTGCCTGTTGTTGACCTTGAAAGAAGTGGCTTTTAGTTCCAGATGCCATTTCACCTTAGTTTTTAAACCAAATTGGTGAAGTCTTACTCAGTGCTTGTTACTTGTAAGTGCCTAGTGCTGTACATGTAGAAAAGCCTTCACCATCATATCAGTCTTGTTAGAAGGCTTGAAGCACGACCTGCCTGCAGAGATTCACATAAGGTTTTGCTCTAGTAGTGGTTGTGGTCTTGAACTTTGCCATCAGTCACATGGTTTTCATTTGTGAGTCTACTTTAATTCTAGACAATACTCAATATATTTAACAAAAATGTCTCAGTAGTCAAAATTGTAATGCTAGGTGAGTACAGGGGATGTTAAGCAGATACATTTTGTCAAAAGAGGAAGGGTTAGACGTGGCAGGTGGATCTGCGCAGGTGCAGAATATGCCCGTTTGGGAAGGCGGGCGGCAGGGGTGAGGGGATTGCATGCGGACAAGTCCGTAAGGGTGAGGGTCTGAGGGAGATTTTCAACAGGGAGAAGCATATAAAAACAGAAGACAGACTTGTCTAGCCTTTTTACATGCTTTATGGAACTGTCATTTTTCCAAACAGCAACATTTTCTGAGAAATTTAACCTAGTCTCTTGAAATACATTTATCATGCACATTCTAAATTTCTGGATCAGAAATCAAGACAAACTGAGGTTTAGCCTATGAGTTTGATTTAGTAATCTGTTGAATCCTTAGAAAACTGGCAGTTAAAGATTGACTTGGCATAATGTTTATCTCCCAAATGTACAGAGTACGGAATCAAATGATTCATTACTCCACGAAAGGTTTTTTGTGTAGTTATTGCTGTCAGTAGTGTATTTTTGGGTGTCATACATTTGGTTCTGTTTTGGGTGGATCTTATTAAGGAGGAATTAGCCGTTAGTCTCTAAGAGTCATAGGCCTGGCACGTTCTGGCTCCTGTTGCAAAGGCCTCTCCTCAATCTGGGCTGTCTTGGCAGGTGTCAGAGTGACATTGACGAATGTGCTGGCAACCCCTGCCGAAATGGGGCCCTTTGTGAGAACACACACGGCTCCTACCACTGTAACTGCAGCCGTGAGTACAGAGGAAGGCACTGTGAGGACGTCACCCCGAACCAGTACGTGTCAACCCCCTGGGACATCGGCCTGGCTGAGGGGATCGGCATCGTGGTTTTCATAGCGGGCATCTTTCTACTGGTGCTGCTGTTTGTCTTCTGCCGCAAGATGATCAGTCGAAAGAAGAAACACCAGCCCAAACCTGAGGACAAGCACTTGGGACCCAGCGCAGCTTTCTTGCAAAGACCGTATTTTGACTCAAAGCTAAATAAGAACATGTACTCCGACGTACCACCCCAGGTGCCTGTCCGTCCTATCTCCTACACTCCAAGCATTCCAAGCGACTCTAGAAACAACCTTGACCGAAACTCCTTTGAAGGATCGGCTATACCCGAGCACCCCGAATTCAGCACCTTTAACCCCGAGTCTGTGCACGGACACCGGAAAGCCGTGGCCGTCTGCAGCGTGGCCCCAAACCTGCCTCCGCCGCCTCCTTCAAACTCTCCTTCTGACAGCGACTCAATCCAGAAGCCGAACTGGGACTTCGACTATGATAGTAAGAACGACTTTGTAAATCTTGATAAAATGTAGCTGAGCGATGGACAGAGAGATTACAAGTTCTGCCAGAGTTTCTGGTCGTTCAGATCAAACTGCAGAGTCTTTGTTAGTGGTGAATGTGCTCAGACTCTGTAGAGCTCTGGGACGACTGGAAAGCTTTTCCTGATGCCCCAGCCCTGGCTGAGCACTGTGGCTGCGATGTCATTTTAATTTAGGAATTGAATCTAGTCGTGTTCCAGTTAATCTGGAAAGATCATTTTATCTTTGTAATTGATGTGGGTTCTCAACTAAAATTTAGAGGGACTTTTATGACAAAAAAATTGGGAGGGCATTTGCGTAGTAGGATTTTTTTTCTAACGTGGCCAGAGGAAGTGACAGTATTTAAGTGGCCTGACATATATTTGATGCTTTGAAAAAAGCTATAGGTACCATTTTCAAATACAATTTTAATTCCCCAGGTTGTCTAATGGTATCCACTGGCAGGTTTTTTGTGAATTTCTATTCTGTGAGTCTGCAAGCTATACTTGTAGGTTTTTGGTTTTGTTTTCCAGATGTTTCTGGTTTTTTCTTTTGATGTTCTTTCACTAAACAAATCCCAGGCAGTCTGTGGGTCACGCTCGCTTTGCGTCAGGATACAGCAGGGAAGAAAGCAGAGTCTCTGCCTTCATGGAGTGTAACGGTTTGTCTGTCGTCTCCTCCTCTTAGCTAAAGTCGTGGATCTTGATCCCTGTCTCTCCAAGAAACCGCTGGAGGAGAAGCCCTCTCACGCGTACAGTGCCCGGGAGAGCCTGTGTGAAGTGCAGTCCCTGAGCTCGTTCCAGTCGGAGTCGTGTGACGACAACGGTGAGTGAACGCGCATCTGAGATGCTCGGGTTCCCCTGCTCGCCGTCCACAGCCCCGCTCACGCGACGCAGAACAATAATGTAGACGCACCCGGTGCCCCTGGTTTGGTTGCACATGGTCTTCACATTTCACTTCGGACCACAGTTAGACAGTACCTTGGACAGCCTTGCATGAACTTCCAACCAGGGAAAATGTTTAAAATGTTCTTAGTGCTTACTTAGGTATTAGAACTGTAGCAACTGATCAGTAGTAAGGAAGAAAATATAATTAATTGAAAGATAATATCTGTCTGATTGGTTAATTTCACTTTGACCTTTTTCCACAACAGTGACTATTATAGAAGTTATGTGGATTTTTTAAAAACCCTTGTAACAGCTTCCTTGAGCATACCCCGCGCACACACATGCTTACACCCTCACAGCCCTAAGAGGAGAAGCCATAGTCTGAAACATGCAACCTCAGCAGCACCTGCGGTATTACAAGGTTTTATTTGTCTCTTCCCCCAACTCCCCTGCGGCCTCAGCTCCCATTTGGATCAGAGCATACTGACTGAGAGCACAGTTTCAGAGATTGCTAGTAAGTTTGATTATATTTCTAATGAAGAAGGCTTGACGGTGGGATCATTGATGCCAGTTTTGTTTACCTGAGGGTAAATCGCATTGATAACCAGCTTTACCATATGAGCACATACCAGTAGAGAAAACTGTCAATATTCAGAAATACAAAAAAGTGAGTTTTTAGTGGAAATTTTTGAATGTCAGAATTAGTAATTTTTTTGTGTGAAAATGCCATGGGTAAACGGAATTGTTTGTGAATCCAGAGTAAATAGCCCATAATACACTGAAGAGGCCTTTCTAAACTAAGGATGGCCATAAGTACGTTCCATTCATTCCTGAATCACTTTAAGCATGTTATATATGATATCAAGGTACACCTGTGTTCATTATCTAGTGATGAAGTATATGGACATAACTCTGCTTATTAAACCAACAACAAAGTAGAATTCTTTCTTTCATTAGGTTTAATTCTAAAACATTAGAGTTGCTGATTTATGTAATAATTTATATCTTTGTCCTTAAATGCTCTTCGTAAACCTCAGAATTTTGTCAGCATTTTCTTTCTTTTCCTAGTTTTTTTCACTGAAACATCATTCTTAATACTCTTAAATAGCTTTAATAAGCTCTGGTCAAATTAGTTATGAAAATTAATTGCCAGATAATACAATGTGGGAAAAAATGCATTTTCCAGGAGTATTTAATCTTTATCATAATTTTAATCATTATCAGTCATAAAGTTAAAGTCTATATTAAGAGTGTATTTAAATTGTATTTTTAGTTTTCTAAGGCTGTTGTAATAGATTACATACTGGCTTAAGACAAGATAAATTTGTAACAGTTCTGTAGTTCAGAAATCTGATGCTTGTCTCAGTAGGCTAAATTTAAGATGTCAGCAGGGTTGTCTCCTTTCTGGAGACTCTAGGGGAGAATCCCTTTCCTGCACCTTTTCCAGCTTCTAGAGGCTGCCCCTGTTCCTTGGCTCATGGCTTAACTCTTCCATCCCTCAAAGACAACAGCAGTGCACCTCCTGGCCATTCTGCTCTAGTCACAGCTCCCTCCAGCCACAGCTGGGAAAGTTGCTCCCCGTTTAAGAACCCTTGTGATTACAGTGGGCCTGCACAGATAATAGAGGAAAATCCCTTCATCTCAGGATCTTCAACTTAATCATATTAGCAAAGTCTCTTTTGCCGAGGATAGTAACATATTCACAGGTTCCCAGGATTAGGATGTGTACATCTTTGAGGGCCATCCTTCTGCCTATTACATGCATACTTATTTATTTTGGCATAGATGCTTGAAAACAATTGAAAGGGAAAACAAATGAAAGGGAATTTACACAGGAAACAGCCAGGAAGACAGTCTGCATTTCTCTGCTGTATGTTGGCTCACCAGCTGTTAACTCGTCTGCAAAAAGACAAGAAAATTGGGGTGGGAGTACGTAGAACAGAGACAAAGCCGTTTTTATTTTTATATTGCATATTTTACCTTATTATGTAGCTCTTAATTTCTTTTCCTGGGAAGAATATGAGTTTATTAAATGGACCCAGAAAATTGGCTTAGCAAGTATTTGCCTCTTTGAATATGAAATCTTTTGCCCATGGGATGTATAAAATAAGGATTGTTTTGTCATAACTTGATTCATAATTGTAATTGTGACACAAATTTATGGCTAAAAATTTTTTTCCTAAATTACAGTATCATATGGTTACTCTGTTCCTTTGATTAATAATAACAAATATATAGCTTGATTAGAAAAATCTCTGAGACATATAAGGAACAGAGTGCAAGGGTCATACATAATTATATAGCTATGTTAAAGTAGTCACATTTTTAAAACTAAGAGGTAGAAATTATATAATATAAAGAAATGCTGTTTAATGCACTGTCTCCTGACTAACTGAAGATTTTCCTAATGTACTCCTTCTGTACCTTTTTACAAGCTTCCATAGTGACTGTAATACACCTTGTCAATGCCGTAGTTGACACGGTGACTAAAGAAGGTATAGTCGTGCGTGTGCTCAGTGTTTGTGTGACAGTCCCTGGAGTTGTGTGCTTTTGCCTACTGTAGTGTTGTACAAAGTCCTTATGTTATGGTTCTGAGGAGGTTGAATACTTTTATTTGTGCAGGTGTGTACATTAATAATCCAGATATATTGCAAAATTGTTATATATGTGTGTCTGTAGTCTTTGTTACTTTTTGCCATTTACAGTGAATTTACACAGATGCCAGAAGTCACCTGTAGGGTCTTGGACAGCTGCTTTTACATGGCACAATATTAAGAAGTTAGAAGTAATTCTATCTAAAAAAAATTTTAATATAAAAAATTCTCTTCATATGAATAGGAGTAAAAACTAAATAACACACAGCTTTTATAATTAACTATAACTGACTCTTCCTTTTTGGATTTTCCCTGAGATATGGTCAAGGAAAATTATAGAACATGATAAGAAGGTATATTTTTATATTTGGTTGAGTGAAAATCATTGAATAGGAAGCTTTATCTGGTCAAAATTATAGGAAATACCTGCCTTAAATTATTTTAAATTAAATTAACCCTTTATTATACACTAAAATTCAGGTAATCACATGCAAACTGCACAGGCATTTTCAAACTATAAGTCAGATCACCGTAGAGCTTGTGAAAACCCTAATTGTTAGGCCCCAGCACCAAGGTTTCTGATTGAGGAGGTCTGGATGTGGCCCTGAGAATTTGCATTTCCAACCAGCCCCCAGTTAATTCTGGTGTTACTGGTCTAAGGATCGCACTTTGAGAACTCCTGGCATAGACCACCAAGAGTACATAAAGCTTAGGGGATCCTTTTTGCTAGGACATATGTGTTGCCAAGATTTAGGTGAGAGAAGGATGGTTTCAAGCCAAGTTTGATGGGATGGGGCAGGAGTGAGGTTTCCGTGTTTACTAATTACAGTTACTGATGAGCCTTACACTTACTTTCCTAAGAAGTACCATGTCTTTGCTTGGTGAGTCAGAAGGTGATCTATATTTTGTCTACTGAATTTTAGTTTTCCCATGATGAAATTCTAATATTTTAAATATTGACAGTTTAAAGAAGCAAAATTTGAATGGTTCTTTCATTGCAATCTCTTTCATTGAAAAATATTTTGGGCATATTAAATATTAATTGAGTTTAAAATTGAAAGCTAGTTTAAATTTAAGAATTATTGAATGCCTATTTAGTAACAAAAATTGTCAATCCTCTTTTTAAAAAGAAACTACTACATTTTTAGCAGGCTTTTTAGAATAATTCTATAGATACATGTTAGCTAAATACTGGCTTATTCATGTTTTAGAATCACCACAGTTTTTTCAGTTTTTTATTTAAATTCCTAGAAGAGAACCGTCAAATCTTCTTTGTTCCAAATTATTTTATCACAAGGATTTTTCAAGAACATCATTGAATGCACAGAAAGCATTGGCCTTGTTTAGGAAGTCACTAATCACCATGATTCTTACTTCCACAATAATAAGAATCATGATGATCGCCAACAGTTAGTGCTTGACCTACATTATCTGATTTAATCCTCCAAATAAGTAAGGGATTTCCACCCCCATTTCAAAGATAAGAGCCTGAAGCTTAGCCAGGGTAAGCAACCTGCCCAGGGTCATGTGATTCACAGTGACTCTCTCTGTTCCATGCTGGAGTTCCGCGTGCAAAACGAGGACCCTGAAAGAGCAAGTGGATGGGTGGGCTCAGGGTTACAGGCAGCTAAGGTGTCTCCAAGGAAAGGTGGACAACGTAGGTATAAAATCGTATTCAAAATGGGCAAGGTTTGGAGAGAGTTTCTCTTGGCTGTTCATAAGTGTCTAAGTGCATTCATGGTTTCTCTGAATTTAATGGCCATGTGAAGGCCTTGCTGTGCTGGAAAGTATGTGTCTCTTGTGTCACTGTGGCTTTTGTATTAGGGTTATCACCTAAGGGACCTGATGTGACCGAGCCTTTCATAATATTTCTCAGTAACGTGAGGGTATCATTTAAATTCCTTACCAGTTTACATTTTATTAGAGCCTATAGACTTTCAGTTACTCCTAACAAAATTTTGTGTTTTCAGGATTAGCTTGCCAGAAACAAGGGAAAGAAAGTAAAATCCTGAGTTTCCAGGCACAGTCCCTACTTCGTCATCACTCATCTTTTCCCTCCACTCCCACGTCCCATTTTATTTGTGCTACACAAATTTCTCACCATTTGGAATTTTCATAGATAATGGCTTAGAGGCATGGTACATGGCTGACTGGGCCTTTATAAACAGTTTATATTGTGTTATGTACTTATCTTTATTGCCTTTTCAGCCGTCCTTCTCTTTTAATTACAAATGTTTTCTTTTCTCTCTACTCTGCAACCAAAAGAGTCTTTTGCTGCTCCTGACCTCAGCAAATCAAGAGGTGACTTATGCATGCCAGTTGTTCACTGATAATTCACTAAAACAAATTGGCGGAGGTTCGACCCAGTGCTGACTTGCTTCATGTGTTTGCGCAGTAACTAGTGCATAGTTGTTTGTGCCCTGCATTCTAAACGTGACTGCCTCACCTTCGCCCGTCTGCCAAAGGATTTCAAAAATCCTGGGGGGGTGGGGGGTGGGGGACTACCCCCAAATTGGGAGGGTTTTTTAAAATAATTATACTTTTATAATATATAGTTGAAAATGATCCTTAGTCCTTTTTAAAGTAACAAAAATTGTAGTTTATCAAAAATTGTGTTACATTTTTCAATGTTTAATTGCATTTTGTTTGATTTGGAGGCATGCTTTGATATGTCACTGTATTAATATAGTTCATTGTTTTTCTTAGGGCTAATGAAAAATAGTACTATTTTTAATATTAAACTTGTAATGTTATTATAAAGGAAATTTATTTTTTAAATTTTATCATGCTAAAGATTGCTTTTATTTAATGGCTCACATTAATTAGTATTTTTTTTTTAACGACAAGTAGTGCAGATCAAGTGACATTTAATATTTTACTAAATAGAGACTTCTTTCTGAAAGGACAAAATTTCTTTACCAATGTCCTAAGACTGAACTAATACTCTTCTTTCTAAAGAGCAGTGGGTTCTACATTACAAGAGGAAAGCTGAAAGGATGATTGGAATCGTTTGAAGAGAAGTGCATGTATCTAGATGCTAGCATCCTGCTTCTGTTAAAACTTCCATTTCTTTATGTAAGCGCCTAACACTTGAGTGTTAGGCGCTTACATAAAACTGTAAGTCCACATTTTAGGAGCAGAGCCTAATTCATAGAGGTTCTCAAAAGTGCTTCGGGATGGGAGGATGTCTTCAAAGCAGCGACCAAGGGTTTCCAGAATGTTGATCCTCTGTGCGTGGGAATGCCTTTGCACCTGTGTGTGTTGCATACACTGAGCCCTTTTTCCATGGCACACACTCTTGGGAGGAAAACACGTTGAAATCTGTTTTCTTTTCTACCAAGGGTATCACTGGGACACATCAGATTGGATGCCAAGTGTTCCTCTGCCAGATATACAAGAGTTCCCCAATTATGAGGTGATTGATGAGCAGACGCCCCTGTACTCAGCAGATCCGAACGCCATCGATACAGACTATTACCCTGGAGGCTACGACATCGAGAGCGACTTCCCACCCCCGCCAGAGGACTTCCCCGTGCCTGACGAGCTGCCACCCTTACCTCCAGAATTCAGTGACCAGTTTGAATCCATACACCCTCCCAGAGACATGCCCGCTGCAGGGAGCCTGGGCTCTTCATCGAGAAGCCGGCAGAGGTTCAACTTGAATCAGTATCTGCCCAATTTCTATCCTGCCGATATGTCTGAACCTCAAAAGGCAGGCCCTGGTGAGAACAGTGCTCGCAGAGAACCCTACGCCCCTTACCCTCCGGGATATCAGAGGAGCTTTGACGCCTCCGCTGTAGAGAACATGCCCGTGTCCGCGTACGCCTCCACAGCTTCCTGCTCTGACGTGTCCGCGTGCTGTGAAGCCGAGTCTGAGGTCATGATGAGTGACTACGAGAGTGGGGATGACGGCCACTTCGAAGAGGTGACGATCCCTCCACTCGATTCTCAACAGCATACGGAGGTCTGACGCTCAGACTCCCCCCGAAGTGCCTGAACCGTAATGAACCTAGAGATTCTGTCGGTGATCTCCTGCATTGTTCTTTGCAGCAGTGCTTAAGCGCTTTTTTCGGCGAGCTGAAACGGGCATGGCTACACTGAACCCCGCGCCTTGTGACCTGGTCGCCATTTCCAGCGTCCTGACCTTCTGTCTTTGGGTGAGGTTTACGTCGGCTGTGCCGTTTCTGAGCATCTTTTTGTATTTACATTTGTCTGTGTTAAAATAATGAAACGAAAATCAGTCCTACTATCTTGTTAGCATGATTCATGTATTTATATAGATTTGATTATTTTAATTTTCCTGTCTTTTTTTTTTGTAAATTTTATGTACAGATTTGATTTTTTCATAGTTTTAACTAGATTTTCAAGATACTTTGTGCATTTGTTTTTGACCGAATTTTGGTGGTGTTAGTGTCATTACCTAGCACCCTGATTTTTTAATATAACCAGGGTTTCACTCTGTGTCCTTTTCAACTGAAGTATGACGTTTCGTTAATACATTTCAGTATAATCATTCATTTCTATCTGTATATAGGATGAGGACAGATCCCGTACATGGACATGTCTTAAATGGGTTGCTGTATTTTAGAATTATAAAGATTTTTCATTATTGGAAAGTGTAATGGGGACCTTCTGCAGACTGTTTAGAACCAAAACCACCATGACACAGTTTTTATAGTGTCTGTATATTTGTGATGCAATGGTCTTGTAAAGGTTTTTACTGAAAACTACCATTAGCCAGTCTTTCTTACTGACAATAAATTATTAATAAAATACTTTAGCTTTACTGCCTGTTCTTCCTCCGTATTTATACTCCTGTTCAGGATTCAGTTAATGAATTGAGAAAGAAGGATTGGATGGACGGATGGATAGAAGGATGGATATAGCTTTTTTCGGCTTAAATATGAAGAGTTTCTTTGCAGTTGCCAAAACTAGGCTGTACTTACAGATGTTGCCACTAGGTGGCAGTGTATAGCTACATGCTACTGCTCAAAACTATAGGTATAGGGGCAAACAGCACTTTTATACAATAAGTATTTTCTAACTAAAACTTCAAGAAAACTTTTCTTATGCATTTTTTATTTTATTGCTATTTCTTGGCGATAATTGCAACGCATCTATGGTTTTATCCTATGATTTATATCAAAAACAAAGCATTTTATGAAGTATTCTATCTTTCTGTTGTCAAAGAACACACACTTCTGTAGGATTTAACGTGAAACTCAGAAGCTATCTTCCATGTGTGTTTATAGTCAAAATCATCTCTCCATCCCACAAATATTTGTTCAGTACAGACCATGTGCCAGCCACTGTGATAGGAATTACACAGAATCAAGCGTTCTTAGAACTTTGCAAAGACACAGTTTCCCTTTAGGTAAAATGCCTTCGTTGTTTTATTAAACGATATATATACAGAGTTTAAACATCAAAGAGAGCTAAAATACGTATAACCAAAAACAGCAAACTCAGGCACTCTGCTATAACCACTTACAACTCTTTAAGCCGTTTTCTCATTTTTCCTTTCAGATTTTTAAGTGTATGTATTGTTACTTCTTGAGTCACTAATTTTAGGAATTGCAGAAGATCATGTAACCTGTAAACCTCCATTGCTCTTATTATCCTCCCCTTAGTTACACCTTACTTTTTGGTTTAATTCACACATAGTGTTTTCATTGTTTTGATGATGTAAATATTCACCACAGAGCTAAGTAATATGTGATGTTTATTTCCATTTACTTTGCAACTTTCTCATCTTCTTAATTGCCTTAATTTTTCTTATACTTATTTTTTAGAATTTGTGACTATTAATTTATTCCAAAAAATCTTTTTGGTCACTTAGTATTGTTCTGTATGGACAAAAATTCTCTGTTTCCTTGGATTTTACATGGGGGGAGGGTAGGTGGCAGGGGGAGGTGGTGAATCAATAAGATATTACATAGCAGAGTATGGAGTGATGAGTGCTGAGGAGAAAAATTGGTATTGGGGAAGGAAAGTGATGGCGTGGATGGGGGATGGGAGGTGAAAACTGAAGACCTCAATGGCAAGCTGGCATTTGAATAAACACCTGAAGTTGACAAGGGAGAATGAGGCCACGGGGCCACCTGGTGCACCAGCATTCCTGGCAGAAGAGCTAGTATAAAGGCCCCAAGGTTAAGAAGGTCGAAGACAAGAGGGGAAACAAGTGTGGCCTCTCATGGATTTATAAAGTGCCTCTTAGGACATGGTGAAAACTAGTAGATGACCATTGCTGATATCTATAGGTCTTTTACTTCAAGAATCTATTTCTCCAGAGGAGGGACTTTGCACTTCCAGCCTGAGAAATACTGTTGCTCTTATTTTAAAGTTGGCTGGATGGGAAGACTGGCGGTTTTATCATGCACGCAGTCCCCCAGCTATCATTTCTGGGAACATTCCTCCTCCCTCCTCTTTGCCTCTTGTCACCGAGTCTGCTCAGGACGGAGCTGAAAGACGCGTCTGTGTACAACTGAAACAGCCAGTACCCCTGGTACTCACCCCGTTGTCACCCACTTTCCAGTGAGAAATCATTGTAGGTTGCACGAGCTCTCCAGGCTGTGAGGTCTGATTCCTCCTCTGCTAAGGCATGATTTATCACTCCCCGCACCATCCATCTTCATACACCATAGTGTGGTTTATAGTTAATACCTCTTTATTTGCATTGAAAATGGGGCTGCTTTTTAACTTTTTCCCCCTTTCCCTGTTTTGGATTTTCAAGAGAAGAAATAGAATGCTCTGCCACCTTAAACTGGAAATCTGGAATACGCTCTTAACCATTGATTCCCAGTGTCTAGAACATTAGTATGTTAGTTTCCTATTGCTCCACAAATTACCAGAAATGTGGTGGCTTAAAATAACTCCCGTTTGTTAGCCCCAGTTCTGCAGGTCAGAAGCCCAGCAAGGCGTGGCCAGGTTCTCTGCTCAGATCGTGCTAGGCTGAAACCAAGTTTTCAGCTGGGCTGGGGTCTCTTATGAGGTCTGGAGTCCTCATCCAGGTTCACATGGTGTGGGCAGAATCCAGTTCCTTGGGGTCATCGAACTGAGGTCCCCATTTTCTTGCTTGCCGTACAGCGGAGTTTCCTGCTTTGTCACTGACAGTGCCCACTTTATTGGCAGCGTCTGACTCAGGTTCTAGTTCTGTGGCCCTCTGATAGTAGCTTACATCTTCAAAGCCAACGGACCTCAGGAGGGGCCCAATCCCTCTTTTAAGGACTCACCTGATTGGGTCAGGCCCACCCAGGATAATCTGCCATTTGCTTAATTAAAAGTCAACTGATGAGTAACCTAATCATGGGAATTCCCACTGTATTCATGTCCACACTCAAGTCGGGAATTACACTATGTACTCCCCAGGGTGGGGTTCTTGTGGACCATCTTGGAAGTCTGCTGGCCACCATTGGCACTCTGTTGTTTTTTATTTTTACAATACTTTGACCTTCTAAAATATTATACAGACCATATTTTAGACTGAAGACTATTTGCATTTTATTTTTTTTAAGAAAAGGCACATCATCTTGGGCTAATTGGAAATGAATAAACAACTGACCTGAGGTCTCAAATGAAAATGATTACTTTAACATAACAAACTATATGAATTGAACACTTTTGTTACAGAAGAATCCAAGCAGCCACATAGAACTAGCATATGCTTGTCCATTTTTTTTTCCTAAAGACCCTTTACTTCCATAAATCTTGATAGGTAGAAGTCAGGGTCTGTCACTTTCCCCAACTAGATTTCATTTTGACTGTTTGCTTGTTACTCACTTAAAATTCCCTTGCAAAATTCAGATGCCTGCGAAAATTCCACTGCTTTTTCAGTATTTCTGGACACTGCTAAATGTCCTTTTCACCTGGATTCCGTGTTTTATATATTTTTTGGTAGTATATTTCTATTTGAAGGCCACTTGTTATTTGTCACATTCTTTATCTGCTACCCTTGGAAACTGGTTTAGTCTAAAAGGAAAGATTTGTAAGCTAAATATCCATTAGAAAAAAAATGCTAGTTAAAAACATTTGAACTTTAAAATTTTGATTTCGGACTTTTTTTTTCAATTCTATCTCTAAAATTTAGATTTGTGTGTGTGTATGTGTGGCAGGAAGAGTGAATTTACTTTAGGTAATTGTGCTTGTCACATTCGTTTTTATCATAGAGTGTGTGGAGCTGTCATACTAATCTGCTGCGGAGTGAGAGAGGTGCTTTCCAGGTGCTGAGAGACACCCAGTGCCTTTCCAGAAGCTGCGTTAAGCTTTTTGGATTGCTTGTAATTTGCGAAAGCAAAAAACTGGCCGCCTAAGTTCTCACGTACCTTCCCAAAGAAACTAAGCGTGAGCCTAGGAAGTGGGGGATTGACTCTAAAAACTTGGTGATGGAAGAAGAAAAGGTACACCCAGGACACACTCATTGTTAATGAGTGATATGAATTCAAAAGCTGTTGTTTACTCCTTTTGATGAAAATACTAGATTAAGCTGTAGGAAATCAGTGCTTTGAGTTGCCAAAATGACCTGTTACTGAATTTTGCCTAATGTTATTTATTGATAATTAACACAAATTAGTAGCCAGGTTGTCAGCAGGGATTAGAAGCTTTGACTCTCTCAGTTCTCTTCCTTGAAGAACGTTGCTGAAAGAGGGTTCCTCTCATGGAACCTACTTGTGTGTAAACCGAGGGTTTCTGGGTGCGTTCATCCATGCTGCTGTCTAACAGTCACTGAACTTTTGCCTCCTGCCAGACGCTGCCAGGCTCTAAAGATACTCCCTGGTGTCTCTTTTCTTGGTTTCCTCTAATGATTCTGGGATGATTTCTTACTAAGCAGAATAGTTCAAATTTTTTAATGTTTTAAAACATTTAAATATAAGCATTACAGGAGATTGAAACGTGCTTATTGCACTTGATTAATAAACTCCAAGACTAGGGAAAACACCTGCTTCCCTTCTCTGCTGCCTTTTAGCATTTCTGCTTTTGGGGATGATGCAGAACCAGCTCTACTCTACTAGTGGGCCATCCTAACAAGCACAGAATTTCAACACAGTGCCCTTTCTAGGTCTTTTCATGGGGACACTCTGGTTATGCACAGTTTATTTCTATTCAAATCATCACCAGATGACATTGGACGGGGCTGTTGGTCGTTTCATTTTGTCATTCGCCTGCATAAAAAGAGAGTATTTTGAAATGTTTTATATCTTTTAATTTAAAAAAACATTAAAAACATCTATATTGTGTTCCCAATCGTGTAGTTTATAGGCACATAGAGTAGAAATGCAATGATCACTCCAGACACATTTTCTTAAGATTTCTGGAATGCAGTCAATCCAACATTTAAAATCTGCCATTCTATAAATCTTATTTATTTATTTATATTTTTTGGTTTAAAAAAGTAAAAGTTTTTGAAAAAAGTAGATAGGAATCTACTACTAGATTCCTATCTCCCAGAAACAAATCCTATCTCGCAGAAACAAATCCATTATCATTTTGTGTGTATAGTCTGATTTTATTTTCTGAGTGTGCTGCCTAAGAGTGATTTACAAACTTGGTACTTTGTATCCAATTTTGCCCCCTGCTTTTCCCACTTTACAGTGTAAATGATTCTTTTTAGAAAATGCCTTTCTAAAGAGATGCATAATGTTTCATAGTATGGAATTATAACCTATCTATTTTGCTACTTTTAAGATGTTTATGATTTTTTCACTGCAATCCCAACACTAATGTCTTTTTTTTTTATCCAACATTAATGTCTTTGTATATTCATTTTTGTTCCTCTTCAGGACAGATCTTTAGATATGTGGATTACTTGTTTTCAAAGTACTGCATATAACAAAATTCTAGACCTAAGACAACAAAAAAGGTAGAACTTCTATGGGCATTCTTACATTTCCTTAACAATCAATCTAGTGCTCTGCTGTGATATTTCTATGGCAGTGCTTTTCCCCTGCCTCTTCCATGTCACGGCACATGTAGAAGATGATGTCTTTATGGCTCGGTGGCGTGAGGGACTAAGCTGCTCTAAACCAGGGGTTCCAGCTGTGAATTATGATGCCCCAGGCGCCTCCCAATTGTCCAGAGGGCTGGAGGGTCAGCACCTTGGTACAAGAAAGCCCTGATGTAGGGAATTCTGGATAATCCTGCTCTTCTTTCTCTTCCTGTGAATTTATTTCTATGAAAAAGTCTAGATGAGAACCAATCGTCTTCATAGAATTAGCCTTGACTTCCATTCAGTTTTCAGGGACTCCATATAAATGTAACATTTAGGTTTATAAGCTATCAGATCTGGAAAAACATCCTAACCCCCTACCCAGCGGCCCCTGCCTTTTTTCAGTGGATGGGTTCCCCTTTAGCTGTCATTCCCTACTTTCACCACCCTACTGAGTCTGGTCAGCAACTTTTTGAAGGTCAATATGGGCTGTTCTTTCTCTTTTGCAGACTCACATTCATTCCGTGAACTTTCTGATTGCTCTTCATCTAAGGCATGTGGTTCAATTTCAATTAGTGCACCAGATGAGAGACAGACTTGTTTGTTTGTCAGAATTTAATTTCCTCACCAGAGGTTTACTGCCTCTACTGCAAACAGAATGAGACACTGGAAAAGAATGACAGTAGTTTTTTTTTCCCCAAGAAAAACCTCTGCTTCTGTGAGCACTTAGGAAATTAATGCGCTTGTCACTGTGCTGTTGGAAAGCGTGACCATAGAAGGGCCTCCATTTTCAGATGAGGCTGGACATAGAGGAGAAAGAAAATGCATAGCATTTGAATGAAAATGTCATGGGACCAAATCTATTTTGGACAGAGCTAAGACCTTGTGCAGGGTCTACAAGGAAGAGATGAGAAGTCTGAACTCAATGATTCTAAACCAGAGCCATTATCCAATTATCTTCAAGGGTAAAATGAAATTCTCAAAATGTCTCATGACTATTGCTTCCATTCATTTTGATGCTTATGGAAATTACCTAACAGTTTTAGGATGAGGGGAGAATATAAGAAAAGGAACGAATAATCTACCCAGAGGACGTGTCGACCCCCTCATGTCTGTCAACACTTAGAAGCACGGCTCCATTTCTTTGCCAAATTTGAAACGTTAACCCACCTGCAAATTAGGATTACAAACAGACGTTTTTAAATGATGTTCTTGTGATTTAAATTTTTACCTTAAATGAGTATTTTCCCCTTCTTTCAAAACTAAGCATACTTTCAAATAGATGTTTTAAGTTAGGACAGACAAAATAAAGCTTTATTTGTAAATCTTATTAAAAACGTGAATTCCTTTAATTAAATTGAATGTTCAAAATGCAAAAATGTTCTCCAACCAAAAGCATTTATTGGACTGAGATAGTTTTTATTAATAATAAATTCTGAGCTTTTATTTTAATAATAAAAATGCTGCATTTTTACTTCTAAGGGGGAGTTTGACAAAATTTAAAAATACCCCCAGGTCATGGTTCTCCCATATAATGCCTGTGCCGTGGTTTTGAATGATCCATGCTTCAGGAGACCCCCTCACACTGAATGACAAGACTAGGTTTGTTCTTTACTAGAATAATAACAACAACAACCTTGCTGAGTCTATGCACCCGGCTTCTATGAGCTTAGCAATATAAGCCTTACAGCTCTGGTATGGGGAGTATCTATTATCATCCTCCCCCTTTTGTATAAGAAAAGCTGAGACATTTGTCCATGACGACAAAGCTGGCACATGGGAATGCCCCCTTCAACCTTGGGAGCCCATCCTCCTTACCAAGACCTCCTGCTGCACCTGGCAGAAGCCCTCTTCACTCAGGCGGGACGTTCCGTGACTGGATTGGACAGTCGTCCACACCCTTGCCTGGGTAGCTGTGCAACCTTCAGGATCAGTTAATTTCATAGTTCAAAGTTCAGTCCTTCTCACTCTGCTTTCTAAAGGAGGGCTGCTTTTTAAACCAAGGACCCTCGGGGCACACTCTCAAACACCCACACTTTCAAGGCATCAGTGGCTTTGAGCCACAGACCTGAGTTCAAAATCGTGCCCTGTCACTGGTGCTATATGATGTTGAACCAACTACTTAACTTTTACTTAACTTAGTTTCCTCAGCTGAGAAGGAGGGGTGACTAATACCCCACAGGTATGGTGTGGGATCCATACAAACAGCCTGAGAGAGAGCTTCTCACATTCCAAGCCTTCTGCACTTAGTAACTCTCGGAACCCATCCTGTGACCCTCCTTGTTATCCTCATTTCAGGAAGCCAAGACACAGACAAGGTAACTTTCCGGAGGTCAGTGTTAAGGCTAAAGTTCAAAACCCTTACTCTGGCCTCAAATCTTCTTCCCACAGACCACCTTTCTGAACAGCATCTCCAGAAGTGAATCCAACAGCAAAAGGGCAAAGCCCCTCATGCCAGCAGTTTTGGCACAAAATAGATGTTCAATAGATGCTTTATTATGGTTGTTACTGTTTCCTGCCTCACTCCCACCCCAATTTTCAAATATGTATTTTAATAGTTTATTATTTTTAAAATGTATCTCTTACATTTTTAAACATGCCCTTACGCGATATGCTATAATTCAAAGAAGTTTCCTGAATCACTAGTTTAGATCATTGGACTGATTGACTAACGCAGAAGAGCTTTGGTCATTTGAATCCTTGTTGTTTTCCACCAACTCAGTGCATTGAACCCTGGAGATTCTATAGGATGTGGGTGCAATGAAGCCTCAAGATGCCACTTTTGCTGTTCATTAGCCAAAAGTTATTTCTGAGTACCTACTCCAGTCAGTGAATGCCAGAAGCATTATGTTTGCCATTTGGTGAAGAATGAACACGATCAAGTCCCTCCTCTTCAGGAAGAATAAGATGAGAATGTTCAGGGTCAAGTTCACAGCCGCCTAGCCTGCGCCCTCTCATTCTCCCACCTGCTTCATTTAACAAAATAAAAATAATACTCTCCATTTAATCTTGGCCCAAGTACTGGTGCTCCCGAGGCTCAGGTGCCCCTTCTCACTCTGCCCCTTGTCTGGTTTATCCATTCATTCATTCATTCATTCATTCATACATCCGTTCATTCTTTGATTCACTCAGCTCAATTTATCTTGTGGGTTTCATTGACATATATTAATTTAATCTCTACCCTTTGCACATAAAAGTGAACAAAGCTTGCTTACTAGCTGTCATGGCCTTTGACCGAGAAACAAATATTTCAGGGTGGTCCAGGGTTGCATGCTATGAAGTAACATATGTAATAAAAACTGAACTGTGACGCTTTAGCGCTCTTTTCTCCCCACTCCTAAGAAGCTCTAGTATATGTTAATGCTGAAATAATAGTTATATGCTTGGAGTAACAGAGAGTAGATCAAAATCAGAACCGTCTCCTCATGACTTACGAGTTTCCTATATGTTAACTTGAAATTCAAGCAGCGCGATTCTGATTCAGTCCTGTGTATCTGGAGGACCTCGGCAGTAACCATGATGGGGCACGGGGATTATTTGTAAGTAATTTGCAATTAGATGTAATTACAAACACAACTTCTCCCCTCGTGGGTTTCGGATGCTCTGATTCCTTCACAAAAGGAGATATGAACACGGAGTGAAACCACTTATCCTCTGTCAACATGTATAATGGGGACAAGGCTGATGCAGCCCTGGCTTGGAACGTTAACGCAGCCAAAGAGGTGGGAAGGGAAATGGTTTACTCGGGAACTCTGCCTGTGTCACTGTGAAAGCACTGTAACCTGTTATAGCGTTTGCATGTGGTGAGCCCCGTTTAACGAGTGTCCTTCCGCAGAACACACACACACACACACACACACACGCACCCACACACTGCTGTTTCATCTGTGTGTGGTCAAACCTCTTATTTACACAAACGTACTTCCTGAGTTGTTAAGCTTCTGACTTAATGAAAAATTTCAGAAGTGCTTGGTAAATATTACCATGAAATCTCTCTTGGAATGTAGGCCCGGGGCCCGATACAAGCTGGTGGAGCCCCCCCTGGAGAAACATGATTCCTACTTGGATCAAATGGACTGAAATCTCTAAGGATGGGTTTAAGATGAGGTCTTAGCCTTGCTAGAGCAGAACTCAGGGCTTGTATTGGCTTGTATTCAATATTACAATGAGGAAGACCAAGCTGACTGAATCCTTGACAAGTGTCTGTTGCTTTAAGCTGTAGGAAAATTCTTGATGACTATTGGCCATGGGGATTTTTGCATGTGTGTGTGCGCGTGTGTGTACGTGTTTGCACTCCCCTTTGTCACTGTATTCAAGTACATTAGTTGATATTCAAATTGATGTTGAAACAGAGCAGGACCCTATGGTCGGTCCTTCAGCCCCCGCCCCCACCAGGTCCTCAGCCCACCTTTCGTCCATGGAAAAACTTTAGCCAACAATAAGTTTAATCAGATTTCAGTGAGAAAATGCAGAAACAAAGGAAAACAGTCCAACGAGACAAAATAATAATGCTTTAGACATTAAGCAAAGTCAAGGACCTTTAGCTCCTCCTCAAGGAACTCCATTCTTTGAGCTGTTTTCGAGATACTGAAACGCCCACCAGGTGGAAGTAGTTAACTCCATGATGACCGGGCTGTAGCCGTGACGTAAGCTGCCACAATTCCGAGAGCCGGCCTCAGAGAAAGGTGAACAAACCGATCCTGGGACTGAGCTGGAACTGAAGACTAAATTATACTTAAAACAAGATGGCGCTGGTCAGACCACCAAGGACCAGTTTCAAGACGACTGTGAGAGCCGCCTGCGCTGTTTCTGCACGTAGCGCCTCCCTCCGTCTAGATAAACTCTTGCGCCAATTGCCAGTGCGGGGAGCTGGCCTTTGGACGGGAGTTTGCCGGCCAGGTTGCTGGCCTCTGAGATAAAGCGGACTTTCCTTCCCATCAGCCTTGCCTCTTTATTGGCTTTTGCGCAGTGGGCAGCGAGACCCCACTTTGGGGTCACAGTTTTTGGCGCCCACCGCGGGGCTGCGCTCTCGCGACATCTGGCTCCCGGGGTTCCCACCCCCCAGCCGCAGCCGCGCCGCAGTGGCCATGACAACACGCCACGACGGCTGCAAGGAGCCCGCTGCCCGTGGCTCGCTGGCCCTGAGAAGGGGATTTGGGGGGACGTTCCTAGCAGCCGCCAAAAACATTTGTTTCGGGGGATCCTCCCTGTTTCTCCCCTGCTGGGCACTGGCTGCCAATGTACGCTTTTCCTTGGTGGAACGGAGACGTGCGTCTGGACAAGCTGATGCGCTCCAAGACCGAGTAAGTCCACCGGTGTGCACCCAGGCTAACTTCTCTTCTGAGCACCGGTGTGCACCCAGGCTAACTTCTCTTCTGAGCACGAAGCACTCTTCGGGCATTGTGCCAGTTGGTTCTGAGGTGTGTCTGATGTCGAGGACCGTTGTGTCTGGGAGGTATTTGTTTGGGACTCCGTATGGGTCTTCCTCAGATTTGTGACTGTTCTGTCTTCTGGTGGGTGAGTGTATATTCCATTTGTGTGATTGGTATCTTTGCTGTTTTTTGTAAAATGGGAAATTCAGGTTAACTTCATTAGAAAAATTTTAGCTGTGAGATTATGACTAAAGAAAAAGAAAGATAATTTTTTTTTTTAACAATATATGACGACAGTATTCTTTAGACTCTGGAAAAAATGGTTAGGATTAAACTCTTTTGAAATTCCAAAACTGGTTCTTTTTGCATATGCAGTTATATAAGAGAGCTAGCTTGATAAAATACTGTTTTCAAAATTCTGACCCGAAGAGAACAAAAATATGCCTAAGAGAAAGCTTGAAGTTAACTCTTATCATGTCCTTAAAATACAAACACAGCCCACTTTGCCTTAGACTTCGGTCTTGGGTTAATTAGTAGAACTTCAAAAGATGTTTGGGTTTATTAAATACCCATCTTGTACCAACCACATTAAAGAGAAATTATGCTATGAGAAAAATGTAAGCTTTTAGAGGTTATGGAATATGTGCTTAAGTTTGCCAATAAGTAAATGCTGGTATAACAGTTCAATTACTTGTTTCTTGGTTTGGTTAAGGCTTTTAAGGGTTAAAAATTATAACATGTAATTAAAGCTACTAAAAATGATAAGGGAAGCATTTCAGTATGTAAAGCAAGTAGGATATGTGCTGTCGGCAAGAGAAGGTATAAAGAATGGAAATATTTTTGTTGAGGAAAAATGATGATAGTAATTTTGTCCTAGAGTTGGTTGCTTCTGGGGAAGGGACAAATCATATGGATAACTTTCAGGTCATACTGCTGAACTGGGTAAGAAATTTAAAGAATTCTGATGGAAAGCTATTTTTTGTTTTCAAACTATTTTTGACCCCGATGTTCAGGATGGAAAAAATTGTCTAGGGAAGTTATCACAGAGTATGATTACTTATGATGTGTATCACTGCTGGCTTTAAGTTTACTGCTAAAAGCACACGTACAATTCTTGTGTGACAATTGGGCAGTTTTATTCACAATTGCCAAAACCTGTAAGCAACAAAGATGCCCTTCAGTAGGTGAATGGATAACTAAACTGTGGTCCATCCAGATAATGGAATATTATTCAGCACTAAAAAGAAATGTGCTTTTAAGCAATGAAAGGGCATGGAGGCAATTTAAAAACAGATTCCCAAGCCAAAGAAGCCAATCTGAGAGGGCTACATACTGTATGATTCCAGCTATATGACATTCTGGAAAAGGCAAAACTACGGAGACAATAGAAAGATCAGTAGCTGCTAGAGGTTGAAGGGAGGGAGGGATGAATAGGCAGAGCACAGAGGATTTTTAGGGCAGTGAGAACACTCTGTATGATATTATAATGATGGGTACGTGTCATTATACAACTGTCTAAACCAATAGAATGGAAAACACCAAGAGTGAACCCTAACGTAAACTATGACTTTGGATAATAATTACATGTCAATATAGGTTCATAGATGACAATAGAAGTACCAGGTGCAGACAGTGAGGGAGGCTGTGCATGTGAGGACAGGAGGTATACGGGACATGTCTGTACTTGCCCTCAATTTGGCTATCCGCCTAAAACTTCTCTAAAAATAATTAATTAAAAACCTATTATTCAACTCATTTAATGTATCTATTAATTCTAAAATTCCTTCCTCAGTGCTCTCATTTGTGGACTCATTTCACCTCTGTTATTTCATATATACATCCACAGTGCTCACTGCCATTTGGAGGGTAAGGACTATATTTTAAACATAGAGCCAAGTATGTACATTTTTTTCCTGAACGGGTACATTAATGACTGAAAGGAAATTGATTTTAATCTAGGAATTAACCCTTAAGGCCTGGATACAGAAAAGCTATTAAAAGGAAAACCTGGGGTACAGGTGGATTGATGTATTTATCTCTGGATAAGTACCAGTCTTTAGCTGATTCATTGAAAAGTTCCAGACTGCTGTTGTTTTGCTACATCTCAGACTCTTTTGGAGTGACTCCCATGGCCTGGTGGCTGGTAGTTACATACTGAGGTTGCAGATTTCGTGGGCACCTCCAATGGTCAACTTGCTTTTAAAAGCTGTGGAGTGAGTATGCGCCTCGCAGATGTCTGCAAGGAGAGCGTGGGGATTTGGTGGGTAAAGGTGTTTAGGTTCTGTACTGTTCTGGAAGAAATCTGGTAGAGAACGATGGCCTGGGTTGAACAGCTGCAGCAGCAGGCTACTTTGAATCCATTTAATCCGTGACGTTTGAAAGCGAAATGAGTTTATGATTGCTCTCAGCGTTCCCAGCGGAATCTTCGGTCATTTCAAGCCGACAGCGGCCTCCGTTCTCGCTCTCGTTCAGCGGGGGAAGCAGGCAGAGGCGTGCACGGGGGTTGAGGGCAAGAACTTATTGTAAGGACAGCGTTCAAGAAATCTCAAAATAAAAGTAGCTTTTGGGGAAAGATGATCACAATTACGGATGGCCTTGGCAGTATGTGAGGCAGAGGTGAGGGCTGCTGGGGAAAACAATCTGTTTCAAGAACGGTGCAACACCTGCCTGAGAAAGTTCCTCGATTTTTTTTCCACCTCTTATTATTTAGGAGGTAGATGAGATACTTTTTTATCCCATTTTACAGATAAGGAAACGGGTACAGGGTGGTTAGCTAACGTGCTTCTATCTGAGGTAGGGTTGGAGCCCGAGCAGTCTGGCTCTGCTTGGTGAAACGTCCGAGACGGGAGAGAATGTTTCACGGGCCGTGGAATGTTCCGTGGACTGAAGTGCGACGCGAAGCCTTACAAAGGCTCACGGTCCCCTTAGGGCGCCGGCGGCTGGTCCGGGCTCCCCGCACGGGGGCGCTGCCGCAGAGTCAAAGGCGCCCCAGGCGGACGCCAGGCGTCGCCAGGCTGGGGCTGCTGGTGCCGAGTCCGCGGCGGGACGGCGAGCGGGAGCGCGGAGGGCAGGGAGGAGCCGTAAAACGCGGCGGAGCGGGATCTCGCCGCGCTGGGGACCGCGGGGCGGCCGTGGGGCGCGCCGGGCGGGACCTCCAAGGGCAACGGCAGCGCGCTGCTCGAAGCCTCGCAGCAGGCGCCGAGCGGCGGGGAGGGCGCGCGGCCGCGCCCCTCGAGGCTGGCCTCCAGGCTCGCCCTCGTCCTCATCTTCACCATCGTGGTGGACGTCCTGTCCGTGTATCGGAACAAGAAACTGAGGAACGCAGGTAGGGCCTCCCGGGGCCTGGCAGGCTGGACGGGCAGCGCCCAGCTTTCACCGACGGCAGCAGCCCCCCTGGAGCTGTCACTTGGCTTTCCCCAAGAAAAGTTCAAATCTTTTTCTTAAAACCTGGGGCCTTGAGTCATTTTTTAAAATAGAGACTGAAGTTCGTCTGTTTACTTTTCCTTGAACCGGCCCGTCTAAGATGTATTTTCCTAAAACAAGAAGGAGCCTTCAGTTCCTAAAGGGTAGAAGTCAGAGTCAGATTTTCTGCATTTTCGGGGGGAAACCCACTGTACAGTTCTCAATTTCTGAGGTTTTTTAGACTGAGAGACAGGATACAGGTTGCAGAAAGTTCCTCCAGAAGCCCTTTCAAATCAGATCAACGAACAGTTAAGTATCAATTGCTTGGTTTTACATGTAATTTATTTTTCCCAACGTTGTTAAAATATGAAAATATATAAGCTGGCCAAATGGTAGGGCAAGCATTTTAATTTTGTCGTCGGGAATAGTTTTCAGTTTTTAGCGTACAATTAAAAAGAATCATCGGCTCCTATACCTGCTTGGAAAAGTAACAGTTATTCCCTCTAGTTAAACAAGTTTACATTTTAAACATAGATATTGATGTAGTAAAGAGTATGGTTTCATATAATATCTAATTTTGTGCTTGAGTTAAACTTGATTTTTTTCTCCAACCAGTGAATTGGTTTATCCTGGGTAGGAGCCCGGGAACGATTCGTCCACAGGACACTGGATGTTCAGACCTCTAAATGATGATTAGATGCCTACTTCTTTTTTTTAAATATTTATTTATTTATTTATTTATTTATTTATGGCTGTGTTGGGTCTTCGTTTCTGTGCGAGGGCTTTCTCCAGTTGTGGCAAGTGGGGGCCACTCTTCATCGCGGTGCGCGGGCCTCTCATTGTCGCGGCCTTTCTTGTTGCGGAGCACAGGCTCCAGACGCGCAGGCTCAGTAATTGTGGCTCACGGGCTTAGTCGCTCCGCGGCACGTGGGATCCTCCCAGACCAGGGCTCGAACCCGTGTTCCCTGCATTAGCAGGCAGATTCTCAACCACTGCGCCACCAGGGAAGCCCAGATGCCTCCTTCTTTATTTGGAGGCAAACTCTTAGGAGGTGGGGTGCGGATGGGAAGGAACCAGGTACTTACAGGTTTGTCCAAAGCAATATTTTTGTTCTAACCTGTAGTCAGTCGACACTTTAATTTTGTTTAGCTCCTTTCCGAGAGGGTTCCCTTTTTTCTATAATGCTTGGGACAGTCCATAGTTTTACTATTAGCTAATAAGCACCTGGTAATATGAATTGAATTTGAGTTAGTCCATTGAATAACCTCACTTCATTGACTGGCTTAAACGAGGTTGCAGAAAGGAATTCTGCCTTCAAGAAGAGGCTCCTAGAAGAAAACACAGGTGATAAGCTCCTTGACACTGGTCTTGGCAGTGATTTTTTGAATCTGACACCAAAAGCAAAAGTACACCAACAGCAAAAAAATAAACAAGCGGGACTACATCAAACTAAAAAGCTTCTGCACAGCAAAGGAAATCATCAACAAAATGAAAAGGCATCCTACGGAATGGGAGAAAATATTTGCAAATTATATATCTGATAAGGGGCTAATATCCAAAATATATAAAGAACTCATATAACTCAATAGCAAAAACCCAAACAATCCAATTAAAAAATGAACAGGAGATCTGAATTTACATGTTTCCAAAAAAGACATACCGATGGTCAACAGGTACAAGAAAAGATGCTCAACATCATTAATCATCAGGGAAATGCTAATCAAAACCACAATGAGAGATCACCTCACACCTGTCAGAACGACCATTATCAAAAAGACAAGAGATAACAGGTGTTGGTGAGGGTGTGGAGAGAAGGAACCCTCCTGTACTGTTGGTGGGAGTGTAAGTTGGCGAAGCCACTATGGAGAACAGTATGGATGTTGCTCAAAAAATTAAAAATAGAACTACCATATGATTCAGCAATTCCAATTCTGGGTATTTACCCAAAGAAAGCAAAACACAAACTTGAAAAGATATATGCACCTCTATGTTCATTGCAGCACTGTTTACAATGGCTAAGACATGGAAGCAACCTAAGTGTCCACTGACAGCTTAATGTCTGAAGAAGATGTTGTGTAAATGCACAATGGAATATTACTCAGCCATAAAATAGAATGAGATCTTGCGATTTGTGATGACACGGATGGACCTCGAAGGCATTATGCTAAGTGAAAGAGGTCAGACAGAGAAAGACAAATAGCATATTATCTCTCATACATGTGAATCCAACCCCCCCCCCCCCAAAAAGCTCACGATACAAAAAACAGATTAGTGGTTGCCAGAGGTGGGGGGTCAGGACTGGGAGAAATGGGTGAACTGTTTTGTTTTTTTTTTTAATAAATGGAATTTTTTTAAAAAAGGATATGAGAAGACCCCATGCTGTGAGGCTGGTATGAGAATTCTCTGTCGTATCTCCAGGAGGGAAGCTGAGAAGCCTGCTTTCTCACCAGGACCTATTTCCTGCCAATCACCACTGTCCCCTGTATCTTTGGGTTCTGGGAGTGCTGGCTCTGATGATGATACGTTAATCTGCTTTGCAGTATTCTCATTGCATTACTGATTGTTTTGATTCCTTGGATTAGGTTAATAATAGGACTTTTGCTTTCGACCCTAAGTGGTGGAGCAGGGTTTAATTCACAGAGCTTTCCCCCAGAGCTCATCTCACTTTGTTGATATCAACAGCTGCAGCACTTGGGAAGTTTGAATCCTGCAGAACCTTTCATTTAAAAAAATATTCACATGCCTGGAACAATTCTACTTCTTGTGCTTTACAAAAAAGAACTTAGGAAAAGTGCTCCTTCCATACTACTTTGTATTTTGTTCATTTGCTAAGCAGTTTTTTCATAGGGAGTTTCTAAAACATGCATTCCTGTAGCTAACTGGGGGACAGACCTGTGATGAGCTTTAATCTTTGAAGCTTTTGAACTTTCGTATTTTTGTAATTGGGAGGTTTTATTCAAATGTACCACTGTTGCAATTCAAACCGTTTGAGGCTTTCTAGAATGGATGGTAATTTGAAACAGTGATAGAGAGCATGGATTCAAATATGAGTTTTGGGATGCTTACGAAAAGTTATGATTGCTCAGTCCTTCCATTTCAGTTAAGTTTATTCTATTGGTACAGTATTAAGGATGAAAAGATGAACAGAAGAGAATGGAAGAAGTGAGATAAGAAAATAAGAATGCTAAGGCATCTTAAGCTTTTTTTTTTTTAATGTCTTTATTGGAGTATAATTGCTTTACAATGGTGTGTTAGTTGCTGCTGTATAGCAAAGTGAATCAGCTATATGTATGCGTATATCCCCATTTCCCCTCCCTCTTGCGTCTCCCTCCCACCCTCCCTATCCCACCCCTCTAGGTGGTCACAAAGCACCGAGCTGATCCTCTTGTGCTGTGAGGCTGCTTCCCGCTAGCATCTGTTTTACATTTGGTAGTGTATATATGTCCATGCTACTCTCTCACTTCGTCCCAGCTTACCCTTCCCCCTCCCCGTGTCCTCAAGTCCATTCTCTATGTCTGAGGTTTTACTCCTGTCCTGCCCCTAGGTTCTTCAGAACCATTTTTTTTTTTTTAGATCCATATATATGTGTTAGCATACGGTATTTGTTTTTCTCTTTCTGACTTACTTCACTCTGTATGACAGACTCTAGGTCCATCCACCTCACTACAAATAACTCAATTTCATTTCTTTTTATGACTGAGTAATATTCCATTGTATATATGTGCCACATCTTCTTTATCCATTCATCTGTCGATGGACACTTAGGTTGCTTCCATGTTCTGGCTATTGTAAATAGAGCTGCAGTGAACATGGTGGTACATGACCCTTTTTAAATTATGGTTTTCTCAGGGTATATGCCCAGTAGTGGGGTTGCTGGGTCATATGGTAGTTCTATTTTTAGTTTTTTAAGGAACCTCCACACTGTTCTCCATAGTGGCTGTATCCATGTGTTTGTACTTTTTACAGTTTTTTTCCTGTAATTGATATCTAGTCTCATAGTGTTGTGGTTGGAAAAGATATTTGATACGATTTCAAGTTTCTTAAATTTACCAAGGCTTAATTTGTGACCCAAGATATGATCTATCCTGGAGAATGTTCCATGAGTACTTGAGAACAAAGTGTATTCTGTTGTTTTTGGATGGAATGTCCTATAAATATCAATTAAGTCCATCTTGTTTAATGTATCATTTAAAGCTTGTGTGTCCTTATATATTTTCATTTTGGATGATTTGTCCATGGTGAAAGTGGGGTGTTAAAGTCCCCCACTATTATTGTGTTAGTGTCGATTTCCCCTTTTATGGCTGTTAGTATTTGCCTTATGTATTGAGGTGCTCCTATGTTGGGTGCATAAATATTTACAATTGTTATATCTTCTTCTTGGATTGATCCCTTGATCATTATGTAGTGTCCTTCTTTGTCTCTTGTAAAGTCTTTATTTTAAAGTCTATTTTGTCTGATATGAGAATTACTATTCCAGCTTTCTTTTGATTTCCATTTGCATGGAATATCTTTTTCCATCCCCTCACTTTCAGTCTGTATGTGTCCCTAGGTCTGAAGTGGGTGTCTTGCAGGCAGCATATACGGGTTTTGTTTTTGTATCCATTCAGCCAGTCTATGTCTTTTGGTTGGAGCATTTAACCATTTACATTTAAGGTAATTATCGATATGTATGTTCCTATTACCATTTTCTTAATTGTTTGGGGTTTGTTTTTGTAGGTCTTTTCCTTCTCTTGTGTTTCCTGCCTAGAGAAGTTCCTTTAGCATTTGTTGTAAAGCTGGTTTGGTGGTGCTGAATTCTCTTAACTTTTGCTTATCTGTAAAGGTTTAATTTCTCCATCAAATCTGAATGAGATCCTTGCTGGGTAGACTAATCTTGGTTGTAGGTTTTTCCCTTTCATCACTTTAAATATGTCCTGCCACTCCCTTCTGGCTTGCAGAGTTTCTGCTGAAAGATCAGCTGTTAACCTTATGGGGATTCCCTTATATGTTATTTGTTGCTTTTCCCTTGCTGCTTTTAATATTTTTTCTTTGTATTTAATTTTTGATAGTTTGATTAATGTGTCTCGGCGTGTTTCTCCTTGGATTTATCCTCTGTGGGACTCTCTGCACTTCCTGGACTTGATTGATTATTTCCTTTCCCATATTAGGGAAGTTTTCAACTACAGTCTCTTCAAATATTTTCTCAGACCCTTTCTTTTTCTCTTCTTCTTCTGGGACCCCTATAATTTGAATGTTGGTGCATTTAATGTTGTGCCAGAGGTCTCTGAGTCTGTCCTCAATTCTTTTCATTCTTTTTTCTTTATTCTGCTCTCTGGCAGTTATTTCCACCATTTTATCTTCCAGCTCACTTATCCGTTCTTCTGCCTCACTTATTCTAGTATTGATTCCTTCTAGAGTATTTTAAATTTCAGTAATTGTGTTGTTCATCACTGTTTGTTGGCTCTTTAGTTCTTCTAGATCCTTGTTAAATGTTTCTTGTATTTTCTTTATTCTGTTTCCAAGATTTTTGATCATCTTTCCT
Organism: Balaenoptera ricei; assembly: GCF_028023285.1. Classification (NCBI taxonomy): domain Eukaryota; kingdom Metazoa; phylum Chordata; class Mammalia; order Artiodactyla; family Balaenopteridae; genus Balaenoptera; species Balaenoptera ricei. The sequence continues at coordinate 14,827,996 of NC_082659.1, read as the reverse complement.
ATCATTACTCTGAATTCTTTTTCAGGTAGGTTGCCTATTTTGTCTTCATTTATTTGGTCTTATAGGTTTTTACCTTGCCCCTTCATCCGTAACATATTTTTTTTGTTGTTTTTATTTTTATTTTTTTTGATGGGTGGTCCTGTATTCCTGTCTTACTGGTTGTTTGGCCTGAGACGTCCAGCACTAGAGTTTGCAAGCAGTTGCATAGTGCTGGGTCTTGGTGCTGCGATGAGGACCTCCGGGAGGCCTCACTCCGAATGATATTCCCTGTGGTCTGAGGTTCTCTGTTATTCCAGAGGTTTGGCTCGGAGCTCCCACCGCAGGAGCTCAGGCCCGACCTCTGGCCTGGGCACCAAGATCCTGCAAGCTTCATGGCTTGGTTAAAAAAAAAAAAGGAAGAAAGTAAGAAAAAAATGGAGCAGTACAATATCAAAGAATAAAAAATAAAATAAAATTAGAAAGATAAAAAATATATTAGGAAAAATAAAAGTATAATTGAAACAACTGCAACAAGGTAAAATAAAACCACAACAGAAAAAAGAAAAAAAAAAGGGGGGGGGGAACAAGCCAAAAGGAGAGAACAATAATGAAGTATAAAGAATAAAATAAAATTAGAAAAATAAAAGATTTATTAGTAAAAATAAAAATATAAAAGAATCAACATGGTAAAACAACCCCAATCTAAACGAGGAAAAAAGAAAAGAAAGAAAAAAAAAAAGTGCCTTGACTATGGGGGTGGAATTTAGGCTGGGGAACTTAGGCAAGGGGTGGGGTTTAGGGTGGGGCAGGACCTAGGCCGAGTGACGTTCAAGCGTGGGGCGGGGCCTCTGCTTAGGACCTGGGCAGAAGGGGAGAGGCAGCACGTGGAAAGGGGGGGGGGGGCTCTGGAGTGTGGAGTTCTCCTAGTTTGGAGGTAGGGCCCTGAGTGAGGGTGTGTGGGCGGGGTTTAGGACCAGCGCTTTGGAGGGGGTCCCGGAGGGGGTCTCTGAGTGTAGACGTAGGGCCCTGGGGGGGGGGGGGGTAGGGGCGGGGCTTGGGCTCTGCACAGCAGGAGGGAGGCTCTGAGGGCAGAGGATTAGACCCGGGAGCCCAACAGGCTCCCAAGTGCCTAAGGGGACAGGGAAAGCGCTGGCCCCATTCCCTTCCATTCCTTTGTGCCCCTCCCCTATGGTCTCCCCCAGGGTTTCCCCCATCGCTGCTGGATCCCTAACTGTGGGTGGCTCCCACTGGGTGTAGGAACTCCTCCCCTCCCCCAGCCACCCCTCAGGGGTGCCGATCTGAGGTCCGGCCTTTACTTTTGCTCCCCCTTCCCTCCCTCCTACTCCCTCAGGACCCCTGTGGCTGGAGGGGGCCTCGGTGGGCAGAGGATCAGGCCCAGGATCTCAGCAGGTTCCTGGGGGCCCAAGTGGGCAGGGGAAACCTGGCTATGCTCCCTTTTGATCCTCTGCCCTCCCAGTGGTTCCCCAATTTCCCCCTTTGGGCGTGGGATCCCTTCCCTTCCCCCACCCTCCCCTCAGGGGCACCAATCCCGTCCTGCCTCCCCTTCCCCCCCCCCTTCATCCCCCCACGCCCTACCCAGTCTCTGGGGGGTTCCTTCTCTCCCCTTAGGTGTCCGTGGTCCCCTGCTGCTGCCTGGTAGGTGCCCTAGTTGTGCGGAGGCGCGAATTCCGCATCCTCCTAGTCCGCCATCTTGACTCCTCCCCCCTGCCAATTACCTTTTAATCCAATGTTTTCTCATCACCTAAGATTTTTTTTTTTTAATTTATTTATTTACGGCTGTGTTGGGTCTTCGTTTCTGTGCGAGGGCTTTCTCTACTTGTGGCAAACGGGGGCCACTCTTCATCGTGGTGCGTGGGCCTCTCACTATCGCGGCCTCTCTTGTTGCGGAGCACAGGCTCCAGACGCGCAGGCTCAGTAGTTGTGGCTCACGGGCTTAGTTGCTCCGCAGTATGTGGGATCTTCCCAGACCAGGGCTCGAACCCGTGTCCCCTGCATTAGCAGGCAGATTCTCAACCACTGCGCCACCAGGGAAGCCCCTAAGATTTTTATTTTATAATTGTTGAAATAGGTAGACTTATTAAGACAAAGATTTTAAAAATCATATATCACTGTTGTGCATTCATGAAGAGTAACACATCCATAAAACATATTGGTTTATTATTTCCAGAAATTCTTGACATTCAGAGACATTTCATTCAAATCCACTGTCAACTGAAGTTCATTAATGTCCGTGTTCTTCTGTGCAGTATCAGTTCCTGGGCCATCAAGAGCCCTGATGATGCAGCATTTCCTGGGAATCCTCCATGATTGATTCCAGAATTTTCTTCTAAGCCATTGACTCCTGTACAAATCAGGAAACAGTGGGCACAGGCAAATCAGGTAATCTAAGGCAAGTTTAATAAAGGAGCTGTTTACATAGGTATGGACACGGAGGCAGTTCAGTACCCAAGCTGTGGGGAGCAGTTACCACTGCCGGGCCTGAGGGGGCAAGAAGCAAGAAGTACTGTCCTCTGCAGAGTCTGCCTGCTGGATCTGCAGCCTCTGGTTAGACCCACCACCAACCATCTATGGAGTGAGCCAGGGGAAGAATGTCCCCGCCTCCTCCTCTCATCTCCTGCTGGGGTTCCCTACTGGTTGAATACAACCAACAGCCAGAAAGTCAAGGAGCCCATTAATCAATACAGTCCTCCCAGGACCCTCCAGGTCTGAGATAATGGATATCAAAACAGAGCACCTGCTCTCCCTCTACATTTTATACACTTCTCTTGTCACGGCATCCCTCTGTGCTATAATTTATTTGCCTACTTTTCTGTCTTCTCTGAAGGGCTGTGGGCAGAGACTGTGTCTAGCTTAATTCTACATCCCTAGGGCACAGTGATGGAGACATAAAGCTTTGGGCTTTATGGGCTGGCTTTCTTAGTGCCTGGGTTCCCTGCTGGATTTTGATTTGATGAGTCTGGAGTGAAACCCAAACACCTGGGGTTATTACACTCACTTCACAGCAGTGATGCAAAGGTACTGTAAAATTTTGAGAGCCACTGAAATACATAATGTATTTACAGGTGATTGTAATACTATTATTATTAGGTTACTTGGGCACTCAAATACTAAATCATGAATTCCTGTTAATCGAAAGAACCCACTGGAACTGTTGGGGAAGGCCAGAGGAGATTCACTTCCTCCTCAACCTGATCTTTTGGTTTCCATGAGGATGGATTTCTCCCAAAGAACCCTGTTCTGTCACTGGCACTTCTCTTATTCTCCCCAGGTGAGGTGGAATAACTTACCTAATACATGATTTAGAGGAGAATCTCCCCTTCTTTTTGGCAGAGGGCACCTGCTTTCCCCTTTAGGGTCCTAGGCTATGCCTGTTGAGCATTGCCACATGAATGGTGGGCAAACCTGACCACCCTGGGTCTTAGTCCGTTCAGGCAGCTATAACAAAATACCACAGATTGGGCGACTTATGAACAACAGAAATTTATATCTCACAGTTCTGGAGGCTGGAAGTCCTAGATCAGGTGGCCACATGTTCAGGCAGCCCTCATGAGTTCTCCATTCTAATGCAATAAACAGCCTCAGTTCAGTTATTTTGAAAGTCCAGAAGTTTTGGACCTTTTATATGGGACCAAGGGCAGGTAAAAGAAAACTTTAAGAAAATTATAAATTATTCTCAGTCTTTTTTTAACAATCACAAATTCCAGGTGTGAATACGGTACAAGAAAATTTTTTCCTGAAGAATTTGGGAGAAAATTGCTGACCTAATGCCCCTGAAATACTTCAGTCTGTATTTCCTACAAACAAGGATATCCTCCTGTGTTACTACAATAGGACCATGACAAGTGGCAAGTTGACTCTGAAACATTACTCTCATCTACTCCTCTCTTTTTTAGCCAAATGATCCAGTTCAGAATTATGCTTCATGTCTCTTAAGTCTTTAAGTTTGGGATAATACCCCAGTCTTTCCTTGACTTCATAACTTAAACTCTTTTGAAGATTTCAGTTATTTTGTTGTGTTCCTCATTTGGGGGGTTTCCGTGGTCTCTTCATGACTAGGTTCAGGTTACGCTTTCTGGCAGGGTTATCCTGGACATGATAATCCTATTTCGTTTCGTCCTTTAGGTGTCACAGGATTTCACTTTGTCCCAAAACTAATGATGTCCGTTTGAACACTTGAAGAATTACTCTTTATAATTAGTATTTTTGTGAGGAAGTACTTTGAGATTATATAAATACCCTATTCCTCACCAAATTTTCAAAATATTCATTCATTTATATTTGGATGAACTCATGTTTTCCTATTTAGTTCAATGGATATAGTTTGTTACTGCTGTTATTTATTTTAATGCTCCACTTGCCCCCGGTCTGGCAAATAGGAGCCCATCAAAGTTGTCTTCTCTGTTTGTTTTGTTTTGGTTTGGTTTTTTTTTTTGATATGTCCCATCATTTTTGAGCACTTCCTCATCTTCTGGTACTAGATGTTCCAGCTTTATCTTGTACTTTCCTAAAGTGCACCTTGTACCTATTCTACAGCTATGTTTCCAATAACTGGTACATACTCAAAATGGGAATCAAAAATATCTTCTTTCTCACCTTAAATAACTTGGGCATATAAAATTAGGTACTTGAACCATATGATTTTCCACTATAGTTATGAAAAATGGATAACTAAAATATATAAAAGAAAATGTAGTGAAAGAGCAAAAATTGTTTTTGCAATTAGATGTTTATAATAACTTGGTTCCTGTTATTGGTAAAGACCATCTGTCTGGGATAACCACTCAATTTAAGTAAGTGAAAGTGTAGTCTTGAGTGTTATAGATCAAATCAGCTATAGGAAATAGCTCTTAAGGAGACTGGTTTTAGCAATTTTTATACATGTGCAGTGTTTAATCATTACATAATAGTCATAAGGGGGCTTCCCTGGTGACGCAGTGGTTGGGAATCCGCCTGCCAATGCAGGGGACACGGGTTCGAGCCCTGGTCTGGGAAGATCCCTCCCACATGCCGCGGAGCTACTGGGCCCGTGAGCCACAATTATTGAGCCTGCGCGTCTGGAGCCTGTGCTGCGCAACAAGAGAGGCCGCGATAGTGAGAGGCCCGCGCACCGCGATGAAGAGTGGCCCCCGCTTGCCGCAACTAGAGAAAGCCCTCGCACAGAAACGAAGACCCAACACAGCAATCAATCAATAAGAACGTGAATTTCTTAAAAAAAAAAAAATGCCTTGGAAGCAGTCAGAAATTAAGAACGAGTTTGTTAGCACATCAAAAAACTAATTAAGTTGGTTGGTGAAAATCATTGTAATGAATCACTTCCTAGAAATTTGATTTTTTTTTCGATAGTACTCCTTTCTGCTGAGAAAAATAGTAGTCTTTTTTTTTATTCCTTTAATTGTTATTGTGTTTGTGACAATAGTCATTAATATTAACCATGTCTGGACCCCTCAACAAATGGGGTGATAAACACGGTGGAAGTGAGAACAAGAGACGGTGTTTTAAGTGGGAGAAATAACAGTATGTTGTACATTAATGGGATGACTCAGTGGATATTGAAGACATGATGATGGAGAAGGGGCACAGCTGCTGGAATGTGTCTTTCAGTGGGGACGGGGGAAGGGCCCCTGAACACGGAGAAGAGTTAGCATTACTTATGCCCAGGGACAGTTCATTTAGAATAACTCAGTTAAAAGCAAGTTATTTGGGTACGGGCGTAGCCATGTTAGAGTTGTGTTGGTGAGTGAGTGAGGATGTTGTCTTTTGATAGCTTTTGTTTTCTCACTGAAATAAGAATCAAATATGAGAAGTAACATTTGAGGGATTTGAGGAAAATAAAGGTATAAAATAATTATCTAGGGCAATGAAAGATCAAATGGACTCAGGAAGTGCAGAAAAGTTGTCTGGCCCCCTAATGGTCCCCTTGAGGTACATGGACATGAATTTAATGTATGACAATCACATTCAGTTGTCCAGGTACAAGGACAGAGAAGGCAGAGAATTGGATTTACCTTTAGATGGGGATTAGTCAGGCACTTAAAGTGAAAAGATGAAAGGGCAATGGTACTGATAGGGCCTGTAGGGAGGTAGGATTCCTCCTCATAAGAAGAGGAAGAGATACCAGAGGTCTCAGGGTGCACACACTAAGGAAAGTCCGTGGGAGGACACAGCAAGAAGGCCACCATCTGCATTCCAGGAGGAGAAGTCTCTCTGGAAACCAACCCTGATGGCATCTTGATTTTGGAATTCTAGCCCCCAGAACTGTGACAAACAAATTTCTGTTGTTTAAGCCACCCAGCCTGTGGTATTCTATTATGGCAGTCCTAACGTATTAATACAGTAATTATTTTAAAATTGAAAAAGAATTAGTAAAATGAAATGCTGATGTTTTCCACCGGCTATTTTTATGCAAAAGAATGAACTAATGAATAAATGGACTGATAACCAGGTAGGTTCCTCAGACCAGAAATAGCAAAGTAATGGGATGATCCACAAAAAGATGGAGCTTTGAAAGAAGTAAGTGGGTTGCTGCTGACTGCTGGAAAGGTTATAACAATGCAAGAAGACAGAGGCTGCGTTCAAGTTACAGTGTAGAACGGTGTTTTGTAGATTATGTTTCGCAAGCCTACCACAGGGGAGTAAAGCCAGTTTACATGTATTAATAGGACTGATGTGTTTGCTCTCTCTCTATGTCATTATTTTAAGTTATACTTACTGTATGAATTATGTTATGTTTATAATGTGTCTTTCACCATACCGTCTATCTTCTTGGCTCGTTTTGGGGGGATAGTGGGAAAGGTGGCTATTCATTTATTTATCCAGTAAGTGGACAAACATGCTTTCGTTATATTTTTAAATAATATTTTTTTAAATAAAAAATGAATCAATCAATTAAACAGTAACGTAGACATTTTCTCTTGGTGGACAGTTCCGTAAATGTTAACACATGCATTGATTTGTATAACACCCACCACAGTCAAGATGCATAACAGTTCCACCAGCCCCAAACACTCCCTGTGCTAACCCTTTATATTTAAATTCTCACCTCATCCATAACCTCTGGCAACCACTCCTTTGCTCATATTTTTTAAAAAATAAAATTATACTTGGGTTTTGTATTTCTATGGGATTCTAGAAAGGTTTGCTTTTTTTTTTCCTGGTGGTAACTTTCACATTAATATCTCTTATAAATCCCTTAGTTTCCTTTATCCTGACTTAAGAGTTTACTATTTGGTTCACTAGCTTCTATTATCTGTTCTCCATGCAGCAGTCAATGAGTTCAGTCTATTTTCTCCCTCCTTCTCTCATTTTAAAGTGGAATAGTTTTCACTTTCTTGGAGTGTTTGACATCTGCACACTATTCTTCCATCTTTATCCTAATCCTGTTTTAATCTTAGATTTACATGTAAATATACTTAATGCTTAGTACTTTGTTCAAAGTTCCGCCTATAACCACATGTTCTGATGAAGCTTGTCTTGTAGTTGATTCCTCAGAAAAAAATTATGGTTGCAATATTCCAGATGCATATGTATGTTTTAAACTATTTTCCAAAGCCTTGGAAGTTGGAAGAAAAAAAAACTTCACTGGATAGAAAGTAATTGAGTCATACTTTCTTTCCTTGAGTTTCTTGAAAATGTTATTTCAGTGTTCTTTTGCTTTGTATATGCTATGGAGAAATCTGATGTGAATCAAGATTTCTTCCCGTTGTAAATGGCTTTGTTTTTGTGTTTGTTTTTTAGAGGCACAGAAATATGTTTTTCTTGATCTATAAACATTAGTAGTTTTACTGGCATATGTTTTAAGGTTGAGAATTATGGGTCCTTTTTTGCCCAGATCCTAGTGGACTCTTTAAATGAGTATATATTCAGTAAGATGAAATTGCCATTGGTAAAGGTAAATTATTCTTGAATGTTGGCAACTTAACGTGGTTCAACTTCATAGATTTTGGTCTTGTTTTTACTTCAGGAACATTTATTTTGAATTATTACTTAAATTTTAAGGTTCAGATCTTGATTGGGTTGAATCTCAAAAACAATGAAGTCTTTTCCTAGCTTTCTTCTGATGTAGTCGTAATGATGGCAACTTGACCAGCTTGTTGACTTGGCTGTGAGCGACTTTCATAACAATCAAGTGACTTAGGACTGCCCATTTCCCTCACTCCCAAAGGCCAATGGATTGTTACGCAGAGGGTGCAGAATTCACTTAGAATTTAGGTCAAGTTCAGACTGTATTTGAGTTGCACTTTAATAAACCAGGACTATCAATACATCTCTATAAATAGATACTGTTTGGGGCCTCACTGGTGAGTCCTATGATACCAAGGGTTAAAAAAAAAAAAGAAGGCAGTTAACATCTTAGAACATTTAGTTTGAAATTATGTACTCTTGACCTTCCCAAAGAATCTGTCTACATGTAAATACTATGGTGTTTTTGCCTGTCAAAGCTTTGAGGAAGCAGTTTACATCTCTTAGCAATCCAAATACCTCTGAAGTTTACGGATTTCTTTTTCTCAACAAACCTAAGAGTCCTTTTTAATTAATGCAAGTGTGCAGAGAAAGAGTGTCAGAATAGTTGGTACAGGTAATGCCCTGAAAGACGTGAATCACTGCCCGAGGCAAAAACCTGAAAGCATAGCGCTCCCTGCCGTGAAACAACTGAGGTGCAGGAGGCCTTCATAGGACAATCGACCTCGCCTCTGCCATCACCTGGGTTTGTGCATGGCTTCATCAGCGCTTCCTGGTAACAATATGAAATATGAAGTGTCAAGCTCAGCACGTACAGAAGGTGACCTGGACTACAGCCTGGCTGGATGAGGGATCAATGACTTGCAGGTTCCCAGGCAAGATAATAAAGAGAAGTGAGACAGATGCAAGCAAAACGGGCAGGAGAAATGAGGGTACCAAGAGTGAGTAGCCAACAGCAGGGCACAGCTGCAGAAGGTTGTAGAACTAGCGCGCTAGAACCTGACCTGGGAGGTGCTGCCTGGAGTGACCATGCTCTCTTTACAGAAAAGGCTGATTAACTCCTAATCCTTCCCTGTCCTCAGTGAAATGTGTGACGGGGGCCAGCTACATCCCAGGACCTAGGCTTGCCCTGGAAACGCCATGAAGAGCAAAATCCACACAGTCTCCTGCTTTGTGAAGCTTGGAGTCCGGGACATGAGACAAACATTAACCGTACAGATATGCGTAACCTATATATGTCTTTTTAACATCACATTTTTGGAGGGGAATTCCAGCTTTTAAATTTTTTTCCCCCTTTTACTCAAAACAAAATAGAAGAAATGATACAGGATTAAACCTGCAAAAGTATTTAATTGGTAGAACACGTATACAACAAAAAAGTCTGGATAGGAAGGTAAGCTTATTTGCAGGAAGGTAGTTTGTAGTTTTTATATGAGACATTAAAAAAATCAAACATATGCTACATGGGTGCCACTGTTTACAGCAGTATTGAAGGAGAGAAAACAACGCTTATTTAGAGACAGATAGACCACAACGTCTAGTTTTTACAGCATCAGTGCAGTGAGTTCACAAAACTATATTCCATGTAGGTGAACAGAGTTTAAGAATTGTTCCCAAATATGTTGCATTTTCGGCCCTCAGAGGTTCATTCCCACATATTTCAACTACTCTAAATTTCTAGCTACTGAAAGGGAGGATGATTCTATTCTTTCCAAGGAGTTACAGAATCTCTGTAGAGCAGAGGCCAACGGTCACCGCCGCAAGTCCGCTCTCACCAATAGCCCTTGCATTTTTCAGAGAAATATCTAGGAAAAAAGTCAGACTCCACCCTAGTCATCATTACCTTCTATGCCAAATATCTATGTGTGACATATATCGCTATGTGACACATGTACATATGAAATGTGATGAAAAGAGGTGCACAGAAGTGGTACATCCCCAAGAAAGCATACACCAGGGATTATCATGTACTCTGAATAGTGAGAACAGGCTTCCTGGGGAAGTAACAGTTGAGCTACAGCTAGAAAGAAGACCAGATTCCTGGGAGAGATGGTAAAGGGCTGTGGAGAGAGGTGACAGAAGGTGGTGGATGCTGAGAACAGAAGGCAAGGGATGGGGGCACGTGATATGAGAGGAGGCTGAAGGGACCATCAGAGGCCAGATGATGTTAGGCTCCAGAGGCTACAGGAGGGATTGGGATCTTTCTCCTAAAAGCACTGAGGACCATTTAAAGTGTTTTAAGCAAGGTGATTACATATTCAGGTTTTCTTTATGAAAAGACCATTCTGGAATGATTAAACACGCTTAGCAACCGGAAGGTTTCCCACATACAAATACAGTATGGGAAACAAGTTTGTCCCAGGAGAACAGCGCCCCCTAGGATGACGCAGTTTGGGGAGCCACGTGTGTTAGCTGCGGCAGTACAGCGAAAACGTAGGGAAATGTTTAAGGCCAGAACAAGGCTTTTTAATAATGTTTTATTTTCATCCGTCCAATAGGGATTAGCACTTGGCAGGCATCCTGCACCAGAGCTAATCCCTCCCTGGTTCTGTTTACTGAGACAGAAGCTGAGCTGAACCCCCAACTGAGTATGACTAATTACCTATATTATATAAAGAAGCTTTTTGTTACAGAAAAACAAAACATGCCAATAGTTGGTAGAATGTGTGCTCAATGTGCCTGCAACTGGGAAGCCATCGCGTCTCTTCGTAAAGTTGTTTGGATTTTTCTTTTTGGTCACCGGTGCACAAAGCCTTTTTGTTTATTTCCATGTCAACAATTGCTTCAGAAAGTCCCCTCATCCTGCAGTGGTCAAAATTATACCCACTCGGGGTGGGGGAATTCCATTTTCATAGAGGCCTTTTACGAGCATGAGTGGTTTTATGTAGGATATTTCAGAAGTGTAAAAAACCACACACTACTCCCATAGAGTTTATACAGTAAAACATTGCCTAATTCACGCCTGTGTCTGTCCCGATACAACATATTAACATTATTAGAGTAAAGCCTCAATAAAAGGAAAACTAATTGTTACAGTGTATAGAGGAGTGGGGATACCGCTTTGATTATGGAATATCATTTGTCTAGCACTACATACAGTCCAAAAAGCCTTTGTGCAGCCAGGAAGTCCTTCAGGAGAAGAATGGATAAACTGTAGTACACGCAGACAATGGAATATTATTCAGCACCAAAAAGAAATGAGCTACGAAACCATGAAAAGACATGCAGGAAACTAAAAGGCATGTTACTAAGTAAAGAAAGCCAATCTGAACTGGCGATATACTGTACGATTCCAACAATGTGACATTCTGGAAAAGGCAAAACTGTGGAGTCAGTAAACAGTTCAGTGGTTGCCGAGGGTAGGAGGTGGAGGGAGGGATGAATAGGCAGAGCACAGAAGATTCTTAGGGCCGTGAAAACACTCTGTATGATACCATAATGGTGGATACATGTCCTTATACATTTGTCCAAACCTAAAGAACGTACAACACCAAGAGTGAACCCTAACGTAAACTGTGGACTCTGGGTGCTTATGATGCATCAGTGCAGGTTCATCCATTAAAACACATGTACCACTTTGGTGGGGGGTTGTTGACAATGGGGGAGGCGGTGCATATGCAGGGGCAGGTGGGTACACAGGAAATCACTGCATCTTCCCCTCAGTTTTGCAGTGAACCTAAAATTGCTCTGAAAATTGTCTCAATAGAAGTTTTTAGGGACTTCCTTGGTGGCGCAGTGGATAAGACTCTGAGCTCCCAATGCAGGGGGCCGGGGTTTGATCCCTGGTCAGGGAACTAGATCCCACATGCATGCCGCAATTAAGAGTTTGCACGCCACAACTAAGGAGCCCTCGAGCCGCAACTAAGATCTGGCACAACCTAAATAAATAAATATTTTTAAAAGGTTTTTATGAGGAATAACACACAAAGAAGATGTTTATATGAGCTATCATGTTTGGCTAGTTTCAATACAATGCTATCTAAAAGATACAGCCAGTTGTATATTTGTACCTTCTGCTAAAACAATATTTGAATGCCTCCAAGGCTATATATAAGCTTGCATGACTAGGACAAAAATAAAACCTATTGAGAAATGAAGAATCTAGAGGATGAGTTGGTTGTGGAGGAAACATTATGATTTCTACTTAGAAGCACTCTCAGAAAAACACCCAGAACTCCTTCTGCTAAAATAATGCTGAATATTATTAATGACACGTTATAGTGGTATTAAAATACAGTTTTTGCTATACTTTTCCTCTACGCTGAGAGATATGGATAAGGATTTTGAGATACACCTCTATTTTTGACTTAACTGCACTCCGTGTATCCACACTAGCACACCAATGTAAGGTAGGATAAAACACAGGTTTGCATGGGATGCTATGCTGGTAGTTATTAATAGAATTCTACCTATACAGAAATAGTAGTAAAATAGTAATAGGTTCTGTGTCAATTACTCAAGTATTTTTGGAGTAGATGATAAGATTATGTTGAAAAGTAAATTGTAAGTTTCTTTGCTGAAGTTGCCGTGAATTTTTTCCTTTGCGTGTCCTTATATATAAAATGCTCACGTGTGAAGCATGCCAGGATCTAAGCAGACAGGGAGGAGACCGAAGCTAAGCAAGGAGCCTGGGAAGCACAACCTAATCCAATTCATGTCCCCCCAAATATAGCAGCCAAGTAACTCATTGTACAAAAGGCAAGCTTAGCCCTGGTGGAGGCTGTTTCTGAGACCTAAGGATGTCCAGCTGTTAAGTAAGGCAGCGATAGAGAAGAAAGCTACTATGTCAGCTCATACTAAAAAACCAAGCGAGCACTGACATCATTTTGACTATTAACTCCATGGCAGAAATACAACCCGTGGGGGAGGGAGGAGGTATGGTATTGGTGGGACAGGTATAAAGGAAGCAGGGTCTGCTACGGGAGCTTAAGGCAGATGAATAGAGATTTGGGGCAGGGTTCAAGCCAAAGTTGGCAGGAAGGGTACTGAAATCTTAGGTGGAGGAAATTGAGGCCTAATATCACTGCGATGAACTGGCCCAAGTGGTCCTCCCATTGTTAACAATAACCATAAAAATAATAACAGCTACCACCTAGTGGACGCTTGGTGTGTCCGGGCACATTATGTATATCATCTCATTTGGATTCAATTTTTACAACAACCCAATGTGGTAGTTACTAGTGTCTCCACTCTTAGAGATGAGGAAAGTGAAATATTGAAAGATTTGATAAGTTGGACGAAGTCACACCAGCAGAGGTGGGATTGGAGCGCAGGCTTTCTTTCTGACTGTCCACACCCGTGCTCTTGGCTGCTACCAGATTCCACTAGGGGTTAAATCCTCTGACCAACTCTGTCCTGCTTAGAATTTGATGAGAATTAGATGATCTGAATCAACTGCTGGGGTTGTTGGAGATTTTATTGAAGGACTCTGGGACTCTCTTTTTTCCATACCACCCAACTATAGAGCATTACACTCAGTCAGTGAATATTCATTGTTCATTTTGGATTGTTTGAAATCCAAGTTAGGAAGATTAAGGATAAAAATGATAAGAGCAACAACAAAACCTTCTCCTTTACTACCCCAGGATGAAGACTTATGCTTCTTGGGAGAAAGATGTTTTCTTCTCTATCGAGGCAGGATGCAATATGTATCTTCTCATAAATCATGATTCTCTGGGACCTGCCTGTACTCGCCATCTGCACAATTTTGAACAGTTGGCCAATTATGTCAATTGACCCAACTTAATAAGTGTACATATAACTTGAGTTAGACATCCAGTGGCTAGCCAAATGAACTAATGCAGTATGTCTTTTCCGAGATTCTCTATTCCCATGTGTATCTGGCATATAGTAAGCTCTCAGTAAAAGTTGGCTGCTCTTATGTGTGTTACTATTATTATGTACAAAGTAATCGATGTTAACAGCTGCAAGGGTTTTAGATTGAGAACCCTCTACTAAAATGTTTCCGTATTTCTAGTGGCTATTAAACAGGACATCATTAGAGACTTTGGAGAAGATTAGGTAATGAGCCTCTCAATTCGAGACAACTCAGCTGTGCCTTTTCTTCTCTTAATGGCAGATCTTCTTACTCTCCAAGGCACTATTTAAACTATTAAAATAACTGATGAGATCATTACTGTTGTCAGAAAAGTTCAGCCTGAGCAGCTATTTTTACTAGTAAATGTAAAGTATTTGTTCCAGTAGAACTTCTTACACGCTTAATAACACTACAGAAGAAGCAGGTAACAGCAGAGCAGAGACGCAGCTCCAGAACTTCTGGGTCCAAACAACAGTAAGAGTATATTAACCTAATGTTAGATTTTTTTCAGTCTGAGGTGTGGTTAGAGTCATTCCTTTGTGTGAAGACAATTTCAGGTTGAATTTCTCTATGATTTTTAAATCAAATGAACACAAAGGCCTTAACTGTCAATCAGACTCACACAAAATACATTTCATACCCAGCACAGACCGTTATTGATGATTAGTAAAATATATAATAAAAGTAATAGTATGTGCAACATTGGTGCCCAGGAGTGCCCAAACCCATGACATAGAGCTTCCCGAGTCCCCATTTCTGCCAGGATGAAGTTTGGTGTCTGAGAGAGAAATCTGTGGGGAATAGGTAATACAAAGCTGCCACTGCGTTTAGGGGGTCTCTCAGCTTGTTTATCTTCCATATCATGTAGCTTTTTCTGGTGGGTGACGGGAACTCTCAGAAAAAATGTTCGAGAGCAATGCTCAAGGGCAGGTCCACGTAAACAAGGGCGAGCAGAGGAAAGATGGGAGCATAATCACAAATAATAGCATCGCTGCTCATTCCAAGGTCAAGGCTGTGACATGCAGACCTCACTGGAGTTCAATAACCATTTATGAGGTTATTCTTTCAGCAAAAGTGAGTACATTAATAAGAAAAACGAGGAATCACATGACTTTATATGGTGCCTAAATGCATTAAGCACTCCCACAAGCCTCACTGTCGGGCTGAAATAGCCTCATTTCACCACTTCCCCGATTCGTAGATGTGTGGGAAACCAGAGAGGGTAGCAGCAGTGTCAAGGGATGCCTTCATCAATGCCTACCTCAGATAAGCATACCCTCTAAATAGAAAAGAAGGCCCTTCAGCCAGCTTCCATCAGGATCAACATTCCTAAATTATTTTTGGCAGCAATTGGGAGCCATGAATGGTGCTAAGTGGCCTCCTAAGAGTCAACCTTGAGATGTTTGCTTTTGGCAGAATGTCAGACTAGATATTCTGAGGGGCCCTTTCACTGGAAAACACCTACGTCCTGCATTAAACATCTTTCAGAGCTGTAAGTACTAAGTTTTATTCACAGAAAAGCAAAGTCCCTCTAAGGTACAGCAATCAGGACCAGAAAAGTGAGTGGTACCCCAGGACTACACTCCCCTCCCACCCCCGCCTCCATGAAGCTGAAGTGGTTCTAAGTCAGAAGTGCTCCCTGGCTCTTGGCAAAAGAAAATGCATTTCCTCTCTAGAGAAAAACATTGCAACCACTCAGGCTTTTCAAATATTAAATTAAATGAAATATTTTTGCATTAAAATGATTGAATCTGTAATCAAAATTTTTTTGCACAGAGAAATTAACAGGCCCAGATGGCTTTACAAGTAAAATCTTCCACAAAAGCCCAGATGCTCAGAAATACATCTAGCGAGAGATGTTTAAAAATAGTATGGAGAACACTAAAACACTGTGCTGAAAGACAATAATAAAGACAAAAGCAACGAAGAAATTCTATGCTCCTGGGTAGGAAAACTCAATATCATCAAGCTCCAAGCAGTATACTCAATAGTATTCACTCTTCAAATTAATCTAGATTCAACCCAATTCCAGTCAAACCCCTATAGTTTCTGTTTTTTCTTTCTCTTCTTTTTTTTGAGAAACTTGACAATGTGGTTCTAAAATTAACATGGAGTAGCAAACACATAAGAATAGACAAGATGCTGAAGAAAGAGAATTTGAGAAATCATTTTCTACCAGAGAGGAAGACATATTGCAAAGCAATGGTCAATTAAGAAAATTCGGTGCTGACACTAAAATTAACAAATTGAGAAGAGGAACACAATAAAGAACCGAGAACTAGACTAACACATACATGAAAAACCGAAATAAGAAAGCAGTGGTGGCGTTGCAGGTAACTGAAGAAAGGATCAAGTTTTCAAAATAGCCCTGGGACAGTTGGTTAACCATGCGGGGAAAATTGACCCCCTTCTACACACCACACCCCAAAATAAGTTCCTGATGGATGAAAGACTTAAATGCAATACAAAAAAACTTCAGATCTTTTAGAAGAAAATTAGGAAAATCATTTTATAAACTTAATAGTGAAGAAGGGCTTTCAATAAGACCTAAAACTACTACTAATAAAAGACTGATGACTATAATTATATCAAATTTTTTACTTAAAGTACATCAGAAGACTTTATAAAGAACATTAAAAGGACAACCCATTGGGAATTCCCTGGCTGTCCAGTGGTTAGGACTCACTTTCACTGCCATGAACGCGAGTGGCACAGGTTCAATCCCTGGTTGGGGAACTGAGATCCCACAAGCTGCGCAATACGGCCAAAAAATTAAATAAAATGAAAAAGGACAACTCATAAGCTGGGAGAAGATACATGCAATACGTATAACTGAGAAAAGAATCTTATTTAAGACTGCTACCTATCAAAAAGAAAAACCCCCGAACAAGAAGAATAACAGGCAAAAGACATGAAGAGTTATTTCAAAGAGAAGGAAGCCAAATTACAAATAACTACAAAATATTTACCCTCACTAACTTTTCAGGAAATACATCTTGAGATCTCAATGAAGCACAATTTTATAAACATTAGTTTGGAAAAATAAAGATCTGATTATTCAAATTGTTATAGCAACTTATATAATAAATTATTATAACAACCAATATGGCAGTATCTCATAAATTTGAATACTTGCCTAGTAGACTAGCATAAAAGTGTCATGATATCATTGTTCACAATAGAAATTGTCAATAACCGGATATCCACTGATAAAAAAATGAATAAATGTATTTTGCCTGGTAGAACATGATTTGGCAGAAAATCAGTTAGCTCCTGTTACATGAAATAACGTGAAAAAATCTTGGAAATATAATATTGAATGAAATGGCAATTTTCTGAAAACTGCATACAGTCTAGGAAAAAAATTTTATGTAACTTAAAAACAAACAAGATTAAATATCATTTTGTGACTAAATTTTTTTTTAAGTTTTTAAAAGAGGTAATGCTTAGCATTATCTTGGGGGAAGAGGAAGTAATAAAATGAAGAAAATTCACACAGGTTGATTAAAGGTATTTGGGGGAGGAGAGGAGTTCACAGGTGTTCCTTTTGTTATTATGCTTCATTGTAGGTAACATATAGTTTTTGTCTTCAGCAAACATTATACAATATCTTTGAAGAGTTAGTATTAAGACATTATTTCTTCAGCTAAACAAAGACACTGAAGCAAGTGTTTTTATTAAGTATTTACTGTAACATAGAAGGAACAGCAAATGTGAGCGACGTCTGCACAGAGTAACAGCTAGAAATGCTCTCCCATAAAAAGGTGATGATTCTGGAGCTTTGAGGAGATGCTCCAAAAAGAAAGAACAAAGTTCTCTTTGTTCTAATGTAAGTGTGTGGTCTTTAGGATTTTGAAAATCTTACCATAACTGGCGATCACAATGGCAGCATGTATAATAAAATGAGCTCCAAACTGAAGTTTAGATCCATTGTTTAAACTCAGCTTTATCACTAATTAGCTTTGTGATTATGGGGAAATCACTTAATCTCTTGAGCCTCATATTCTGCATCTGTAAAATGTAGTTGATTTATGAGCGTTGATGTTTTCCCTAACTACTCTCTTAGGAACTTTCAAGGATATAATACAGTGTTCTTAACAATAATCACTATGCTGTGAATTAGGTCCCCAGAACTCATTCATCTTATAACTGGAAATTTGTACCCTTTGACCAGCAACTCCTCATTTCCCCCACTTGCTGGCAACCACCATTCTGCTCTCTGTGTCTGTCAGTTTGGCTTTTTGATTTCACATGTAATTGAGATCATTCAGTAATTGTGCTTCTTTGACTTATTTCACTTACGGCAATACTTTCAAAGTTCATCCAAGTTTCCACAAATTATAGGATTTTCTTTTTTATGACTAAATAATATTCCATTATATGTATTTATGCATTATATATATATATTATACATAATATATATAATGGCAGGACATCTCACTGCAGTGCTGAAGCCTTGGGTGCAGTGGAGGGACCACCAGGCCCTGCCACTAGCTGACCCTGGAAGCTTTCTGGATTTGTTTTCTTACAAGTATTGATTATTCTTGGTTTGAAACTTATTTCCAAAGTGCCCCAGCGGTTTCTCAGTCTCTGTTCCAGGGACACGGGTGGTGCTGGGGCTCCTGTCCCGGCTTATCAATTCCATATTCATCTCATTTTTTAAAAAATTTATTTATTTATTCATTTATTTTTTATTTTTGGCTGCATTGGGTCTTCGTTGCTGCGCATGGGCTTTCTCTAGAGACTTGAGGACACGGGGATGGGGAAGGGTAAGCTGGGACGAAATGAGAGAGTGGCATGGACATATATACACTACCAAATGTAAAATAGATAGCTAGTGGGAAGCAGCTGCATAGCACAGGGAGCTCAGCTTGGTGCTTTGTGACCACCTAGAGGGGTGGGTTAGGGAGGGTGGGAGGGAGGCTCAAGAGGGAGGGGATATGGGGACATGTATACGCATATGGCTGAGTCACTTTGTTAAACAGCAGAAACTAACACAACGTTGTAAAGCAATTATACTCCAATAAAGATGTTTAAAAAAAAAGAAGTTGGCATTATTTTAAAATTCATTAATTAGTTATATTTTAGATTCACTCATTGTTTTTGAAAGAAAAAAATTAAAATATCTGAACTATAATATCATTTTAATAAGTTCTCCCAATGAAACATCATTTAACATGTCCCATTCATATAATTAACAACTGCGTTTTAAAAGTTTCTTTCCCAATCTCTTACACTCAGCAATAAAATATGACAGTTATAGGCCTCAAAATCTGTTGTAATGATTATTCTTGGAGGAACTGGCTAGTTGGCAACACAGTTCATTTTGTTAGTTTGTTGCTAAGAGTCGAATATTTTTGGCATTTGCATCTTTGAGTCCTCTGCTTTGTGGCTACTGTTGCCTGGGTAACTTTAGAAGGCAGATCTTGAGCTGAAATTCACTCTGAAATAATACTTTTATGTAAAAGTTTGCTGTGTACTCTAACAGAGACTATACTCTCTTCCTTAGATAAACAGTTTAATGGCTATGTTGGAATAAAATATGACTTCCTAAGGCCTCATTTCCCCCCGAAGTATGTGGCGCTCAAATAAATATCTGCCCAACAGGCACCTCTTAGCAGAGGGCCACCATCTGGACTCACTTTACGAAGGACCTATCTTTTTTCTTCCACAGATGGTGATTCTAGTTTAATGGTGTGGTGGCCGAACTGGGGAGGCGTTTCGAGCCCATCTCTGCGATGTCCAGGCACAGCTTGGGGGTAGAAGTTTCTAAAGAGCTTCGTGGGAGCCAGATAAAGACGGGTAGGTGGTACCTGTAACTTTTCATGGGCTCTGCACCACTTGCCCTTGACAGTACTTAAGTATCTCTGGTTAGTAGGAATAACAATTTTTTTATAGGGTGCTCGAACTAACACTGGATTCCAGTAATTTTTGAAAACTCGAGGGCTACAAATTGAAGACACGCTAAAGTAGGACTGCGAGGGGAATGACATTTAAGGCTTCAAGAAATTTCTCAATTCTAGACTCTGGAGTCTAGAATTAGTCTTCCGTTCACAGACTAACTGCTGCGCCCTCTGGTGGGCACACGTGGAAGCTCTGACGATTTCACCCTGTGCCCTTTCTAAGACTTGCACCTACATCGCTCTTCCCTAGATTTTCTTCCCACCAGTTTTTAAATTTTTTTTGAAGTCACTAGCCAGCTGGGCGACTTACTAGACACTGTCCACAAGTCAGGGCAGATTTGTAGCCCAGGCCTTTTCTCTGTCTACACATAGTGGACAAACCCAAATACTGATGGACATTCTGTCCCTAAGAGGGTTTCTTTGTCAAAGTCGCGAAATAGTATAAGCTTCAGCCCCAAGCCAGCTGGTCTCTGCAAGCTGGGGGGCCAGGGAAACACACAGCCAGAAGGGAAACCTTGAGGAGGAACTTGACTCACGGAGTCTTGGAGTGATTGTATCTCCATCCACTTCCAAACGTGGGACGTGTGTGTGTGTGTGTGTGTGTGTGTGTGTGTGTGTTGAGGGGAGGTGTATTTTTCTTCTTCTTTTTTCCTATCACCAAGCCCTCAGAACTCAAAGGTTTTTGCTTGTTTGTTTTAAATATTGCAATGTGATCTTTACAATACTCTGAGTAATTAAGGGAGGGGATTCTGTTCACATGTGGAGCAAAGCAAGGGTGGGGAAGGGACTGGAAATGACCAGACGGTTGCGGGGTGGTAGAAAGGGCTACAACAGCTGAAGGGAAGCCACAGAGAGGTGGCAAGAAGTCGTGAGCCTTGTGACTCAGCAAGGTGGCAAGTGACAGCGGGGATGGCTTGGTGGAAGACAGGTGAGCACTCCCTCTGCAGTCCTAGAGGTCTTTGGGAGCACACCTTGGTACCCAGGACCCAGTGTCACCCACTGCTGAGGATGCCTATAGTTAGTCACTAAGGGGAAGTGAAGTCCCCAAAGCGGGGGGGAGTCTGGAGCACACGGTTTAAAGGACAAACTACTGTCTAGGGACTCGATATTTACAACAATTATATTTGAAAAGTCAAGCGAATTTGAATTGAAGCAGTTGATTTGATCTAATGTTTTCAGATACTATATATACATAGAATTTGTTTACTTATAAATTAAATGCATTCTGTCCAGATGCTATGGTTTAAAATGTGGCAAAAGGAGGTATTAAAGTGCCATCTAGAGGGAAAGTGGAGAATTGAGCAGAAAATACTTGCAAAACTTTTTGTCTTTTCTTTCTTTTTTTTTTCCCCTGTAAAAGCAACAACATGATATTATGTTTTAATGGTAATAATAATACCTTATCTTGCATGGTGGTACAAGGAGTAAAGCACACAGCAGCACTCCACAAGAGGGACATATTATAATATTCTTGGTTTCTTTTAATTAACTTATTTATTTATTTTTGGCTGCATTGGGTCTTCCTTGCTGCGCGCGGGCTTTCTCTAGTTGCTGCGAGCGGGGGCTACTCTTTGTTGTGGTGCTCGGGCTTCTCATTGTGGTGGTTTCTCTTGTTGCAGAGCACGGGCTCTAGGCACGCGGGCTTCAGTAGTTGTGGCATGTGGGCTCAGTAGTTGTGGCTTGCGGGCTTAGTTGCTCCGCGGCATGTGGGATCTTCCCGGACCAGGGCTGGAACCCATGTCCCCTGCATTGACAGGCAGATTCTTAACCACTGCGCCACCAGGGAAGTCCCATATTGTAATATTCTTACTTGCATTCTTTTCTTATTCTTGTTAGTCAAAATGGTGTTACTATATTTATTAACAATACTAATCGCTGATTGGTTGGCCCACTGAATTTTAAGTCTAGGATATCCACTTAACGAGCTGTTCACTTTTTTTTTTTTTATTTCCTCTTTGACTTCGTCAGTGATCTCTTGGTTATTTAGTAGTGTATTGTTTAGTCTCCATGTGTTTGTACTTTTTACAATTTTTTTTCCTGTCATTGATATCTAGTCTCATAGTGTTGTGGTTGGAAAAGATATTTGATACGATTTCAAGTTTCTTAAATTTACCAAGGCTTGATTTGTGACCCAAGATATGATCTATCCTGGAGAATGTTCCATGAGCACTTGAGAACAAAGTGTATTCTGTTGTTTTTGGATGGAATGTCCTATAAATATCAATTAAGTCCATCTTGTTTAATGTATCATTTAAAGCTTGTGTTTCCTTATTTACTTTCATTTTGGATGATTTGTCCACGGTGAAAGTGGGGTGTTAAAGTCCCCTACTATGATTGTGTTACTGTCGATTTCCCCTTTTATGGCTGTTAGCATTTGCCTTATGTATTGAGGTGCTCCTATGTTGGGTGCATAAATATTTACAATTGTTATATCTTATTCTTGGATTGATCCCTCGATCATTATGTAGTGTCCTTTCTTTGTCTCTTGTAATAGTCTTTATTTTAAAGTCTATTTTGTCTGATATGAGAATTGCTACTCCAGCTTTCTTTTGATTTCCATTTGCATGGAATATCTTTTTCCATCCCCTCACTTTCAGTCTGTATGTGTCCCTAGTTCTGAAGTGAGTCTCTTGTAGACAGCATATATATGGGTCTTGTTTTTGTCTCCACTCAGCCAGTCTATGTCTTTTGGTTGGAGCATTTAATCCATTTACATTTAAGGTAGTTATCAATATGTATGTTCTTATTACCATTTTCTTAATTGTTTTGGGTTTGTTTTTGTACGTCTTTTCCTTCTCTGTGTTTCCTGCCTAGAGAAGTTCCTTTAGCATTTGTTGTAAAGCTGGTTTGATGGTGCTGAATTCTCTTAGCTTTTGCTTGTCTGTAAAGGTTTGAATTTCTCCGTGGAATCTGAATGAGATCCTTGCTGGGTAGAGTACTCTTGGTTGTAGGTTTTTCCCTTTCATCACTTTAAATATGTCCTGCCACTCCCTTCTGGCTTGCAGAGTTTCTGCTGAAAGATCAGCTGTTAACCTTATGGGAATTCCCTTGTATGTTATTTGTTGTTTTTCCCTTGCTGCTTTTAATATTTTTTCTTTGTATTTAATTTTTTATAGTTTAATTAATATGTGTCTTGGCATGTTTCTCCTTGGATTTATCCTGTGTAGGACTCTCTGTGCTTCCTGGACTTGATTGACTATTTCCTTTCCCATATTAGGGAAGTTTTCAACTATAATCTCTTCAAATATTTTCTCAGTCCCTTTTTTTATCTCTTCCTCTTCCAGGACACCTATAATTCGAATGTTGTTGCATTTAATGTTGTCCCAGAGGTCTCTGAGACTGTCCTCAATTCTTTTCATTCTTTTTTCTTTATTCTGCTTTGCAGTAGTTATTTCCACTATTTTATCTTCCAGGTCACTTATCCGTTCTTCTGCCTCAGTTATTCTGCTATTGATTTCTTCTAGAGAACTTTTAATTTAATTTACTGTGTTGTTCATCATTGTTTGTTTGCTCTTTTGTCCTTCTAGGTCCTTGTTAAAAGTTTCTTGTATTTTCTCCATTCTATTTCCAAGATTTTTGATCATCTTTACTATCATTACTCTGAATTCCTTTTCAGGTAGACTGCCTATTTCCTCTTCATTTGTTGCGTCTGGTCGGTTTTTACCTTGCTCCTTCATCTTTTGTGTATTTCTCTGTCTTCTCGTTTTGCTTAACTTACTGTGTTTGGGGTCTCCTTTTTGCAGGCTTCAGGTTCGTAGTTCCCATTGTTTTTGGTGTCTGCCCATAGTGGGTAACGTTGCTTCAGTGGGCTGTGTAAGCCTCCTGGTGGAGGGGACTGGTGCCTGTGTTCTGGTGGATGAGGCTGGATCTTGTCTTTCTGGTGGGCAGGACCGTGTCTGGTGGTGTGTTTTGGGGGTGTCTGTGAACTTATTATGATTTTAGGCAGCCTCTCTGCTAATGGGTGGGGTTGTGTCCTGTCTTGCTAGTTGTTTCACATAGGGTGTCCTGCACTGTAGCTTGCTGGTCATTGAGTGGAGCTGGGTCTTAGCGTTGAGATGGAGATCTCTGAGAGAGCTTTCACCATTTGATATTATGTGGAGCCAGGAGGTCTGTGGTGGACCAATATCCTGAACTCAGCTCTTCCACCTCAGAGGCTCAGACCTGACTCCCGGCCGGAGCACCAAGACCCTGTCAGCCACACGGCTCAGAAGAAAAGGGAGAAAAAAAGAAAGAGAGAAAGAAAGAAAGAAAGAGGGGGGGTGGAGAGAGAGAGAGATAGAAGTTATTAAAATAAAAAAGTTTTAAATTATTATTAAAAAGAAAAAAATAATAAAAAAAGAAAAAACAAAAAAGCAAGCAAGAAAGAAGAGAGCAATCAAACCAAAAAACTAATCCATCAATGATAACAAGTGTTAAAAACTATACTAAAAAAAAAAAAAAAAAAGGACAGACAGAACCCTAGGACAAATGGTAAAAGCAAAGCTATACAGACAAAATCACACAAAGAAGCATAAATATACACACTCACAAAAAGAGTAAAAGGAAAAAATATATTTCTCTATATATAAAAAAGAGGAAGAGCGCCAAATCAATAAACCAAATCAATAAACAAATCTACCAATGATAATAAACTCTAAATACTAAACTAAGATAAACATAAAACCAGAAACAAATTAGATGCAGAAAGCAAACCCCAAGTCTACAGTTGCTCCCAAAATCCACCTCCTCAATTTGGGATGGTTCGTTGTCTATTCAGGTATTCCACAGATGCAGGTACATCAAGTTGTTTGTGGAGTTTTAATCCGCTGCTTCTGAGGCTGCTGGGAGGGATTTCCCTTTCTCTTCTTTGTTCAAACAGCTCCCAGGGTTCAGCTTTGGATTTGGACCCGCCTCTGCGTGTAGGTCGCCTGAGGGCGTCTGTTCTTCGCACAGACAGGACGGGGTTAAAGGAGCAGCTGCTTCGGGGGCTCTGGCTCACTCAGGCCGGGGGGAGGGAGCGGTACGGAGGAGGCGGGGCGAGCCTGCAGCGGCCGAGGCCGGCGTGACGTTGCACCAGCCTGAGGCGTGCAGTGCGTTCTCCCGGGGAAGTTGTCCCTGGATCGCGGGACCCTGGCAGTGGCGGGCTGCACAGGCTCCCGGGAGGGGAGGTGTGGAGAGTGACATGTGCTTGCACACAGGCTTCTTGGTGGCGGCAGCAGCAGCCTTAGCGTCTCATGCCCGTCTCTGGGGTCCGCGCTGGTAGCCGTGGCTCGCGCCCGTCTCTGGAGCTCGTTTAGGCGGCGCTCTGAATCCCCTCTCCTCGCGCACCAGGAAACAAAGAGGCAAGAAAAAGTCTCTTGCCTCTTCGGCAGCTCCAGACCTTTTCCCGGACTCCCTCCCAGCTAGCCGTGGTGCGCTAACCCCTTCAGGCCGTGTTCACGCCACCAACCCCAGTCCTCTCCTTGCCATCCGACCGAAGCCCGAGCCTCAGCTCCCAGCCCCCGCCCACCCCGGCGGGGGAGCAGACAAGCCTCTCGGGCTGGTGAGTGCTACTCAGCACCGATCCTCCGTGCGGGAATCTCTCCGCTTTGCCCTCCGCACCCCTGTGGCTGCGCTCTCCTCCGTGGCTCTGAAGCTTCCCCCCTCTGCCACCCGCAGTCTCCGCCCGCGAAGGGGCTTCCTAGTGTGTGGAAACCTTTCCTCCTTCACAGCTCCCTCCCACTGGTGCAGGTCCCGTCCCTATTCTTTGTCTCTGTTTTTTCTTTTTTCTTTTGCCCTACCCAGGTACAGGGGGAGTTTCTTGCCTTTTGGGAGGTCTGAGGTCTTCTGCCAGTGTTCAGTAGGTGTTCTGTAGGAGTTGTTCCACGTGTAGATGTATTTCTGATGTATTTGCGGGGAGGAAGATGATCTCCGCGTCTTACTCCTCCGCCATCTTGAAGGTCCCCCTGTATCCTTTGTTAAGGTACCTTCCCAACCAAGGTCACGAGTGCCACTTGACTGTGTATTTCACAATGTCCGAGCATTGACACAAATCCTCACAGG
Source organism: Balaenoptera ricei (assembly GCF_028023285.1). Taxonomy (NCBI): domain Eukaryota; kingdom Metazoa; phylum Chordata; class Mammalia; order Artiodactyla; family Balaenopteridae; genus Balaenoptera; species Balaenoptera ricei. Next base: position 14,802,295 of record NC_082659.1, on the reverse strand, counting down.
ATATGGAAATTTCTGCCTGGGTACAGCACAGTGTCCTTTGAAAGTTTCTTGGAGTTACAAGGTGTGCACACGTTCCCCGGGGGTGTTGGGTGCAGTGGGGAAGCTGCCTCAGTGGATAAAAGATAAATGTTGACACCTCTTTAGAAAGAGCAAGTAAAACAAACACATACATGCACAATCATAATCTCCACCTGGGAATCCCACCACATACTACTACATTTATAATAAAATTGTCTGATGCTCAAGGGCAAAAGAGAGACAACTGTTTATTGAATACCTGTTTTGTGCCAGTTGCTGCAGGGGGTATTTTGAATATAGTCTCTTCTCGGAAAGTCTGAACTAAATGGATAATGACAATAATTTCTATACTTCATGCAGCACATTCTTTTACACAGTGGGGTGAGCACTTAATCCGGTATGACTGGGGTCCTTATGAGAAGAGGCGGAGAGACACAGGGGACAAGGCCATGTAAAGACAGAGGCAGAGATCAGAGCGGTGCTGTCCCAAGCCAAGGAAGGCCTAGGGCTACCAGAGCTGGAAGAGGCCAGGAAGGACCCTCCCCTGAGGGCCTCAGAGGGGGCACCTGGGTTTCAGGCTTCTAGCCTTCAGAACTGTGAAAGAAAGAATTTCTGTTGTTTTAAAGCATTCAGTTAGTGGCAATTTGTTACTGAAACCCTAGGAAATTAAAACTATATCTGAAGATGAGGGCTCATCAAGAGAGGCAGTGAGGCTGAGTGTGTGTTAAGTATTGTGGTTACCGGAAATATTCCTTTTCATTCTCTCTGTCTCTCTCCCCAACTCTTCTCCCCCCGCCCCCCGGACAGACAGACAGACAGACAGACACACACACACACACACACACGCACACACACACACACACACACACACACACACGCACATTCCTAATTGAAAAGTTGCTCAGAAGAGTTAGTTTCAGTTTGTCGATGGCTTTGGGAAGGACAGAAGGAAAGAGAGAAGCTTGCCCCGCTCTGATGAATGAGCACCGCATACATACCCCGTGAGGGAAATGGGTTGGATGTAGGGAGAGGCCCCCAGAGAAGCCTTCCTCAGGGTACCCGGCGGCCTCAGAACGTCTCATGGAGAGGCAGGCTAAGAGAGGAAACCATTGCCTCAGCACGGGACCACCATTCACTGCTGCTGGAGCCTCAGGGCAGTAGGTAAATTCTCTAAGTGTGAATTTTGAAGACATTAACCAGAATGTAGAAAATTCTCTCACGCAAGGACAGGGAAAGGCCCATTCTGACCCAGGTTGATGGAGGATGTGGGAAAAGCCCATGAGAAAGGAATATTAGAGGACAAGGCAGGACCCACAAGGTGAAGGGAGAAGTGGGTCTGAACAGGACCAGTTGGGGACATGCCTCTTCATCAGAATGGATCAAAGTTTCCCTGAGTCTTTGATGAGGTAGGACAGTAGCTAAGGCCTTAATGCCATTCCAATTTTTTGATTTTGGGGGTTTTGTTTGTTTGTTTGCTTGCTTTTGTTTTTATTGTTTCTTCCTCAGACAAATTCCTTTTTATCCCAGTCTTTGAACCTTCCCTAAACTCTCTTTTTCCTTAACTTCTCATAGAACCCTGTGCCTCCCTCTCATTTCCATTTAGAATTATATGATATATTTTATACATGTGTAATTATTTTATTTTTGTGGCTCCTGCTAGCTAGACCGGAAGCTTCAAGAAGGTAGGGATCTATTTATTGGCTCACTGCTGTATCCCACCAGCTCAGTCTGTTCAAGAAATACTGCACATATTGGATTGAATATTGACATAAGTTGTTGACACGGATTGAAAACTGGTGTAGACAGCGAAAATTCTAGATTATTAAACTATATCAGCAACAATAACCAGGTAAATATTTGCACTATATAACAAGGTAAATATTTACAGGGAACACCCCAGTACTGAGAATACAGGGAGCCACTTTCAAGATGCTGAAGACGTTACTGTAACCATCCATTTATTCCCAAATCGTTTTCCCCGTAGTATGGATGTAATTTATTTTGATTTCTGTCCAATACATTTATCATCTATAAATGTAGATTTGTAAACCCACACTCACAGAGGCAGCTTATCTTAGGAGGTCTTTGGCCTACCCCCTCATCTTCATCAGCCCTCCCCTACCCAAAACTATGCAAATAAATATGAAATCCACGCACAAATAGTTTTCTAGGCAAGAACACCTTTAAGATTCGTCCCCTAAGGTCCCACGTCCAGGTGAATTGCTGCTTTTAATCCTTTCCCATACAGAAATTCTGGAACCCACATTCACACTCACTCATAGCTTGTCTCTACCCAAACTAATTTTAAAAATATTTAAAAATGACATGACAAGAATTCTTGATTATTCTGAAAACCTGCCATCAAATTCAGTCAAGTTCTTTCTTTACAAAAGAGATGTGTGCATGTACGCAGAGCCCAGAGTCTTGCGATTTGATGGTGACTGCCCTTGTTTCCATTTTCTCCAGTTCCCATTTTTCATTTAACAGATCTTTTTACAGTGGTTTCTTTGAGGAGTTCTATCCGATCCTTTGGTGCCACTACTTGATTCTTTTCTGGTCTATCTGGGTATGTTTTCATCTTCAAATATCTTAATCTTATAGTATTCCTTTGGCTCAGGAACGGTGTAACTAACAAGCAAGAGACTGGGTGCTGATCACCCTCTGATGACAGCGGAACTGGGAGTTTTGCGAATGACAGTTTTGGCGTGTTCTTACCAATACCAAACCCCTTCAATCTGTGACAGTCTCAGAATTGTAGCCTGTGGAGGAAAATGATGGTGCAGTGTCTTCTTCGGTGAAATCCAAACCCTCTTCCAGGGAATAATCTGGCTTACCCTTCAGGGAGTCAAATGGCATCTGGGGACTCTTTCAAGCTGCTTGCGTTTTCTCCAAAATCCAGTCCACGTACTCGACCACGTTGGTGTAAACACCTGGCCGCTCCCTTTGGCCGCAGCCTTCGCCCCAGCTCGTGATGCCTACCAAATGCCAGACCTCGTTGTGCTTACAAGACAGGGGGCCCCCCGAATCTCCCTGTGACAAATGGAGAAAAGAAAAGGCACGCAGATCAGGTCAGACACTTCTCATCTTAAATACATTTTCATCCAAGTGATTTCACCTAAAATTCTGTCTTGGCCCTTTAGTAAACTTCAAAGAACCGGATTTCTTGTTTTTCCCTCAGTCTATCAGATTTCAGGGTAAGGAAAACAAATCCACTGTGTTCCCCGCTCACTGGCAGAAAACTGCTTTAAGAATGCACCAAACATTCGAACGTGAGCGCGTTCCGTCGGCTGAGAGCGCGGTTACCTTGCAGGCGTCCTTGCCACCTTCGGTGTAGCCCGCACAGACCAGCTTATTAGTTATTTTATGCCCTCTGTATCCTGCCTGGCATTCTTCATTTGTCACCAAGGGTACCCGGGCTTTCTGGAGAGTATTTAGTATTTTGTCTGAAAAAAATTTTTAGTTTGTTAATAGAACAACCACATATATATAATAGATATACAAATTTAAATATAAGTATATGTATTTAAAATCAAAACCATACCTATCTAAAAATCTAGAAGGAAAAAAATATTAGGTTTACTTCATGGACCTTTTATAATTACAGGGTACAGAGAAGGTGTTATTCTCACTATTGTGAGTACCATTTTGTTAATGTTAATTAAGTCCAAAATTAATTATGGCTCTAACTGGAATTGCTTCCCAGAGAAAATAATTGGATAACAGGCTAAGACATTTACTGAAAAGTGCTAAGTTTCGAATTAAACTGCATTAAAAATAATGTCTTTAAAGAGATTGTCATATTTAAAATTTCCAGTCAAACAGATGAGGTGTCACCTTCACTTGAGTGATTTTTGTCTTTCCATCTTTATTAATATGCTTTCTGCAATTGAATAATGTTATTATTTTACTCTCATTTTAGCTGTATGAATTGATAGAGCGGAAAAGCTTATTACTAAATTGTGTTATGTATCTTGAGCTGGAGCACACAGAGAAACATCATTTCTTACCTCTTAATTTTTGGTACCCCCATCCAGTCACCCAGCACTCAGTATATGTCACATTTCTATCTCCTTTGGAAGGTAGGCAGATGGGTCGTTGAGAATCTAAATTTTAAAAATCACAGTTTAATTATCAGAAACAAAATACATCTTCTTTCCCAGGAAAAACTTCCTTCATGTTTTATTATTTAGTGTGTTCCCTATTTATTATATTCATTTTTTTTTTGCCTCCTTGTCATACATTTTCATCCCTCGTGTTCAGCGTTATCTGTCACACATCCCAGGATGAGGGAACGAGAGAGCCAAGCCACAGCCCTCTCCACTAACTCTGTCACTCTCGCGAGGTCTGTGACCCTGTAGAAATTGCTTCATCATTCTGACCCACAATCCTTTCTTCCTTAAAAAGCAGATAAAAATCATCTTTAATATTCCAGTATATTATGAAGTTATGTCATTCTGTGCATCTGAAGAAGCCTGGGGACAACTTACCATTTCACCCACACCCCAAAATAAGATGCAGTCGTCAGGAAAGCACATCCGTCTTAAGACTAGCTTGGCATCCCCCTCCCCCTTTCATGATAATAACACATGGAGAGATTGCCAGGGTCTGGCCATGAATCTGGGAGTGTGAACCATCGTCTCCATGTAATCACTGTAGACAACTTTCTGTTTAAAATTTTCCATACCTGTGTAATTCATTGTCGTTTCCAGTTTCAACAAGGCAATATCATATCCACTTTCTGCCATTTCATATTGATCATGAATTATTATTTCTTGAACCCCAAAGAAAGATGTATCCTCTTTTATTTCTGCTTGGTTTAAAATGCCACTATAGACACGCAAAGCTTTAGGTGACTCTACCCTAAGGAGTAAGCAATCGAGGAAAAGAAAATTCCTTTACCGAATAATTCCCAAGCATTTGAGGTACAGTGCTATTTAACTGACTGTTACTAACTAGGTAATATTTTCTGCCAACGGTGGGCTTTTAAGTGGAAAGAAGTGATTTTATGCTAAAGTTTTTCAGTCACATAGTCCTCCTATATGGAATGTCCTGGGCTATCATTTGCCTTATATTAAACACACAAAAATCAATGAATACTTTTTCTGCCCTTCAACACACACACACACACATAAAAAAGTTCTGGGTTTTAGTTTCATTGCTGGGGTCGTTGGCTGTGACCCTGAGAAATTCTCTTGGACTTTCTGGTACTCCATTTTCCCATATGTAAAGGGTAAAAGAGACTATTGACCTCAAATGAATCTTTGAGTAATAATATGAGTAAGTTGCATACTGATAAAATAAACCTACTAACAAAAACACAAAACTATGTCTGGAAACAACCCAGAAGATACTGAAGTGCAAAGAGGAAGTTTGGCCAACTAAAATTCCCCGGGTTACATATACTCTGAACGCTCTCCCGATGGAGCGTTTAAGTTTACCAGTATTGAAATTGACTTAAGTAGGGAATCCAATTTGATGATGTATAATAAACTCTTCCTTATGGGTCTGGAAACACAGTGGGAGAGAAAGAGAGAGAGATGGAGGGAGAACGAGAGAGGAGAGAGAGAGAAAGAAGCAGAGGAAGAATAGGAAGGAGGAGAAGAAGAAGAAGAAGAAGGAAGGGGGAGGAGGAGGACAAGGGAGGAGGAGGAGAAGGAGGAGGGGGAGGGGCAGGGAGAGGGAGAAGAAGAGGGGGAATAAATGGGAAATTAGATTCAGGGAGCAGGAAATTCTCTTCAAGTTTAGTTCTGGACCCAGTGCCCAGACAGTGCACAGAAGATGATACGCTCTCAATAGGAAATAACCAGAACTGCCCTGGGGATGTGTATACATTTAACTGGAAAAGTGGAATATTATGAAGTCAAACAGCCATGTTCCTGCACCTGTTCTGATGCTGGTAGATCATGAGTGGCTCTTCCTTTTTGCTTTTTACCACTAAAGACAGAAAATTAATTTAGCAAATAGGATAATTTACATCTTTAAAATTGTACTAAAATACTAGGGATAGATTTCATCTATGTGTGAGTATGGTGAACGAGTGAAAACAGCAGTGGTACTGACTCGCTGAAACAATGAGCAGCTGTTAATATCCACTGGTTTCCGATGATGGAGCCTCCACACAGGTGTCTCTGGGTGGGAGATGTGATGTGCAAAGTTATCTGCCACGGCCACTCTCCAAGAACAGACTTGGTTCCTCCCACAATTCTGGGCTTGATTTTCGTTGTACACGCTACAGCAGAAGGATTGCAGTGAGTTGGTTCCTAAATCTTCATTTTCCAACAGTAGTTATGTTCCTTCAGGCACACAGGGAAGAAAACCTTCCCTGGATTCAATAATTTACCATGACCTTGACTTGAAGACACTTTAGAATCAAGTTGGCAAAGCACAACATGCACATAAAAACTGAATGAGTGAGTCACCTTGTAATCGCATGCCCCCAAGTAATGCCTCATCTGGGGCGGCAAGGCAGTCTTACCCTCCATCAAACGCTAACCTCAATGGTTCTCTTAAAGCAATGGTTGTCAAGTGTGGCCCCCGACCAATGGCATCACCTGAGAATTTGTTAGAAATGCAAATTCGTGAGCGCCACCTCAGACCTAGTGAATCAGAAACTCTGACAGTGGACCCTAGTCATCTGAGTTTTAATCAGCCTCACTAATGTTTAAGAACTGCTGTTACAAAGAGTTCAGCACCTTCTACTCAGTCTGTGGCCTTTGTCCGATTCCTCCGCATCCCCTTCCGTTCCAGCTGCCCTTTGGTCCAAGTCACTCCTGCTCCACCCACATCCAAACCTGGCTGCCCTTCTGTTTGTGAACTGCTTCTGCCCTTTGGTCTTGTTGACAGACTGGGGTTTTCTGCTCAACCTTTGATGTTTCCAAGGACTTTGATTCAAACTCACCCTTCTGTTTTCTTTCTTGTCTTAGAAAATTAATAGATCAGTAACTAAAATATATTAAGAACAACTAAATCAAGACCTTATTAAGATGAGTTATAGGTCTTGGTGTTCGTTCTATTTGGTTTCTCAGTTCAAAAAAATGGTTTAAATATTTGTTTTTAGCCTTAACATTTTGTGTTAAGAGATGTTTCTTTGAATGCCAATTGCTCTGTATCTTCACAAAGTTAAGTTATAGTGTAGACAAATGACAGTACAAGATATGATAAACATCTCAGTTAGATATTCCCTCTCATATTAGGGTATTATTTCATCTAATATAATGCAGCAAAACCTAATTATCTAGTTTCACTTATTTCAGAAGATGCACTAAAAAGACATAAGATTTTATTTTCTTTTATCTTATATTTTCTGCTTTAGCTATCAATCTACACCTGATTTATTCTGTAACCTCTAGAGACCAGAGTCCCTAGATTCATTAGAAAAGAGAAGGAAGGAGGATAGAGAATGAATTCTGCAATTAAAGGTATAAGTGCTGGTTCCCATTTTTTAAACTATGTCAACATCACTAACAGCAAAATTTGCTGCATCCTTTCCATTGCTTGGTAGAACCAAGACAACAGAATGATTGTAAATGCTCCTTCTTGTCTTAGGTAAATTTGTTGTAAGAAAAACAGAGAATGTATGAGATACAACTCAATTTACTGTCTTTTTGAAGAAGCTAGAGCCATCCAGATTCCCATCAGAGCCCCTCTAAGCCCTAGAAAGGCAGAATTTCCCAGCTAGGATGCTAGCATTGGACACAGTATACAGTAATATTGTATGTTCTATTATACAAAACAAGTTCTCAGAAGTTAAGGATTTATTCACCTCTCAGTAGAGCCAATATTTCTGACACGGAAGATTTTCATACTTTGAAATCTATGACAAAGCATAATTATCACTTCCATTTCACTCATTGAATCTCAGTTGCAACTTAATTTATACTGCATTATAATATTAGGCAGTAAGCAGTAAAAGTCTAAAAACATGTAGTGTATGTAAGTCAATGAACATTAAAGTCATAATAGGTTATTACAATAATTTAGAGAGGAATGTGTGTATTAGGCTCTTTCCTGTTTCATCCCTTACACAGTGTTGTTTGCCTACAAACCATCTTTTGTTACTATGCTCAGAAATTGGCCACTGGAATGGAAGCACTGCTGATCTGATGTGTATTATAATTTTTATTTTATTATAGGTCTGGCTTAATATAGACAATCTTTTTATTTCCACCCTACTCATTGTTACAAATTAATAAGGTTTTACTATAACTTTTCCTAATATTCATAAATATGCAGAACACTTGCAGGAAATCTAAAGGCCCTGGAGAAGGAGCCACTTGAGTATTTCTTGCACAGATACATAATTTTCCAAACATATGATGATTATTTATATTTGAATTAAAGATCAAGTAATAGCCAATAGAAAGAAAATGACTAATCTGATTAACCAAGATGCTGATTGATATTTCTATTATAAAGGATAATAAGAAAGATTATTGACCTTGATAACAACAATCAGACGTAAAAATTTTGGCTGAGCCTGAGTCTCACCAGGAAATACTGGTTATATAAATGTATCAAATTATAACACATATTCAGTTAATGCCAGGCAACGCAGAGTTTAGTCAAAGCCCAATATTTACCTTTAAAACAGGTCAGCCTGAGTGATAGCAGTGAAAATAACAGAAAATTGCATCTAAGTTCATTACTTTACTAATTTTCTCCCCTCTGTAGCTACTACTGACTCTCTTAGTCATGACATACTCAGTATACAGGGGATGCATTTTTTCAAGTGACATTAAACTCACCATTATCCATTTTACATAACCTTAACGTATATCCAGAGATGTTTCCTCTCCCATGAAGTATTTTAGTTGGAGATCCATTTGCAGAAAGTTTTAAGTAGCATTTTCCCCTGCAGGTTGGAAACAAAATGGTATAAACATAATTCCTCCCTTCAGCTAGATGGGCAGGAGCATCTGTGGAACTCATCATACGTCTTACTTCCCTCCGTTGCAAGATTCTTGAGATGGAGAATAGGTAAAAAATTGACAGCGGATGCTGTTGGTACATGTTTTCTGGCAGGCTTCGTGCCCATCCACGTCAACAATGTCCAGTTCTTCTCCCAAGAAATCAGTGTCACGGTAGAATGAAGAATGGCAGAACACTAGACAGCAAAGCACGTATCAGATATGAGACGTGGAACCGTAGCACACATTTGTTGATTCTCAGTCAGAAGGAAGAGCTTTCATTGTTTACCTGGGACACTGTGCCGGCAGTGTTGTAGACTAAAACCAGAAAGAGCTTTGTTCTTTCTAATGCGTGCGCTTGGCAACCCACTTGTAGACGTTTTAAGTAGACACAGATTTCTAACAGTAAAAAAGGGAAATATAGAGATATCATGTAAAACATATCAAAGAAGAAGACATTTTCACAGCACATATAGAAGTCAGCTCCTGTTGGCATTTAATAGGGAAGTTGTTCCCATTTTGAAAGTACTATTCATAAATCACTGACTCAGACTCCATGGTCCATAGGTTGTAGACAAATTTACCAAACTGCCTCTAAATTTTCTAAGCTTGCTCTATTCAACATCACTGTTCCTAGTACCTTCCTTTTTTATTTTCTTTCTCTCAACTCTCCTAGACTATCTCAACGATTCAAGGATTTTCATGCTACCTGCAAATCTGCTACCCAGAGTTGCTGTAGGCGTAGACAGGGATAAGCAAAATCCACCACAGACTCCACACCCAGGCAGCATCTTTCTGGGAGGAAGTAACTTTTCCGAATTAGCACAAAATCACAGTCTGGAGCTGTGCTGTCCAACAGAATTTTCTGCAATGACGTAAATATTCCACGTCTATGCCAGCCAATACAATAGCCACTAGCCAGCCATAGGCTGCGTCCTTGAAATGTGGCTAATACAGCTGAGGAAATGGATATTTAGTTTTATTTAATATTCATTAACGTAAATTTAAGAAGCCAAGTCTTGGCTTGTAGCACCCATGTTCCTCTCTCACCTTGTAATGAGGATTAAATGTGTTGCTCCTCTTATAGGTATTGATTGGGAATTTTATAAAAGGAATACAAAAGAAAAAGAGCAGTGATTAAGACAAAATAACACATTACAAAGGCATCTTTCTAAGTTCTGAAGTTTATAATGCCTCGAGGCTCAATCTTTGACCTCCTCTCTTTCTCTGACTGCATTCAATTTTTTGGTGACCTCACCAGTTTCATTGGCATTAATTACCAGCTGTATCCTGGTGACACCTAACACAGATCTAGGGCATAAACCTCCTTTGTTAAATCCCAGACTTCCCTTTCTAACCACCAATTCAATATTTCTCTCTGGATGGCTACCAGGCACCTCTTGCCTCTTGAAATCATCTCTGTAAGAAATCTTCCCCCATCTCTTCATTGGCATTGCCATCCTTCCAATTTTCTTGGGCCAAAAATCTTGGTGCTATCATTGACTCTTTACTTCACAGCTGGCATTCAATCCGTCAGCAAATCTTATTGGCTGTACATTGACAATATATCCCAATCTAATCACTTCTCTTTTACTTCCACTCTGGTCCAAGTAGTGCAGGGTTTTTAATCTATTGAGTTGACTAATGGTATCCCCACACTTAGAACCATGTTGAGAAAATGAAAGTAACAGATATAGTCTCATGTGACAAACCTAGCATTATACTTCCGGAATTATATCCTCACTTGATAAAAAACCAGTCTTGCTTGATAAACAGGAACTCAAGGGCTTACTTTGGCTGGATGGCTCTGGGGGACACTCTCCCCAACAATGAACAGCAATGTCAAGCAAATAACAAGGGTTCTGAGAATTCAGATTAAGATAATACATACAATCTAGATTTTTAAGCAAATAATCTTAAGATTTCTTCTTCTTTTTCTTAGTGAATTTTGTTAATGAGGAGCAGCAACCCCAGCAAACATCCCTTTGATGATCATAGCAATTTCCTGTGCTTTATTATGGTTTCCAATGTTAATACCCATCAGTAGGGAAGCAGGGTCTAAATTCTCAAATCTCCCTCCACCATTACCCACGATTCTGTTGATGAAGGCCATCGTTCCACCCCTCTCCACTTTGGATTTGGCAAGTCACTGATATTTCCAATTCTTTCTGCTCCAGGTTCAATTATTTTAACCAGGCATTGAACTAAGATGCCTCCTAATGACCATCCTTATTTTCTTCATTCCTTTCAGAACTAGCAACTCTCTGAAGGCAGAGACCTCCCTAACATAAAGAAAAGCAAGAGTCCTGAGTAACACCAGATTTGCAGTCAATAGGTGGGGAATGGAAAGAAAGAGGAACTAGGAATTCTTCTTTGCAACTTTTATGTATCCTTGACAGACATTTAGATAAAATTTGTAGTTGCTCAGAGTTTTTAATGGTGGCTTTTGATCAACTGTTTGAAAAGATAACACATGACACAATCTTAACTCCTTACCTTTCAGATGTTGTTGGCCATTCTTGAGAAAAGAAGGTAAAAAACAAACAACTGGGATGGTGAGTACAAATGCTGCGACAGACAAAAGCATCTGGGGCCATGACACTGTCAATGTTACTGTCTGCAAACATCGTTCTAGGGAAAATGTCCCTAATACAAGCTGTACAACAGAAGAAACCATAGATAGAAAGTCAGTTCACCAGTAGCATCGGTAAAGGTAAAATCCCACTCATGGTATTTGTAAATTCCATATAAAAAATTTGTTGGGGAATGAGGGAGGGATGAACAGGCAGAACACAGAGGAGTTTTAAGGCAGTGAAAAATACTCTGAATGATACTCTAATGATGGAAACATGCCATTACATATTTGTTCAAACCCATGCAATGGACAACTCCAAGAGTGAATCGTAATGTAAACTATGGACTTTGGGTGACTATACGTGTGTCAGTGTAGGTTCGTCAGTTGTAACCAATGTACCATCCGGCGGGGGTCGTTGGTAATAGGGGACGCTGTGCATGTGTCTGGGCAGGGGGTATATGGGAAATCTCTATCCCTTCCCCTCAATTTTGCTGCGAACCTAAAATTGCACTAAAGAAACAAGGTCTTAGTAATTTTTAAAAGTTAGTTTATCCCAGGATCTTTTACATTTTTTAAAATTAGGATAACTGAAGTGATTGTTTTAAGCTTTAAATTCAAATATAAGCTTTAATCATATAGAACATAATGAGTTTTTTCTCATGAAGAAGATGAAAGATCATTGGGTCCATTTCATCAGTAGGCACAAATTGGTATCCTAAGTTATGCCCATCGTACACATAATCAGCACCTACTATTTAATGGCTAAACTACCTCATTAAGAAAATAATAGTTACCCAGATTAGAAAGCGCACAGGGCTTCAGTGAAAATCCAGACACCACTTCACTGAGCTTTGCTATGTTGGTTGGCGTTCCCGTTTGGGTGTACTTCAACAGACAAGTGTTACTAAATAAAGACCAAAACGGATAAATATTTTATCCCTCCAAATGCAAATAAGGAAAAACATAAGATAATAAGAAACTCACATTTAGAGACGGCCTGGGCGTGATAGCTAAAGAATTGCTCTGAAAAGTATTGATTTGAGAGACTGGACAGCTGGTTTTGAGTCCCAGCTCTGCAAAGAGCTGGTGGTCCTGTGAGTTTTGTCAGCTTTATTTTTTCGTCAGTAAAGTGACAGCTTTAGATGGGTGGTGACATGAAGAGTAGAGGTGTAGGAATTGATGACTTCTCAAGCTCTTCTCAATTTTAGCATTTTAACTTTTTTATAATACGTAGCAACTCACAATTACCTGGCTTGCTGTTCATGCTGCATTGAATCTTAGATGTAAAATATGTAAAAAGGTGTAGTTTGAGCTGAGCTAAAGAAAAGCCATGAAAACTTGATTATTAATTTGAGGGTTTCATTCTGTGTTATCGTTGCTTTTCTTCAAACAAATCTTTGACGCTTTATTTCCACTCATCTCCTTTTTGTGAATGTGTAGAGCAGAATGTTAAAATCCAAATACCAGTCATTTGAACTTTTCTTTCATTGTTGGATTTCAGATAAGTGTAGTTTCCTATACGAATCCAGAACATCTCAAATATTTCTAAATAAAAAAGTTAATGATATTTTTCCCTAAAAATATTTTTTAAGAGAAAAGAAATTAATCAATTACAGATCAGATCCTTTTATATTCTTATACAGGAGGTTTATACCTGGAATATTTCTAAATCCAGTAGGGGGCAAGTTTTAAAATACTTCACATGGGTTTCAGTTACTTTGTCTCAGGTGGGGAACTGTTATTTGGAAGGATATCTGAGTAGTTTTTTCATTTTGATTCTATAGATTCATACTGTAGCATCCTTTAGGCTGAGAATGGAACTGTCAGACCACTGTAATTGTTTCAAAATTGCCACTTTAAAAATGTAGCGCTCTTCAAATTAGCTAGAAGGTGTATTAAACATTTTTTAAAAGCGTCATTGAAAGACAGACTCTGTACTACAAAATGAAATGCATCCAAGTTGGACTTTAAATGAATTTTCCATCAAGAAAACTGGGAGTGCTTATTATAGAATTGTCTTGTAGGGGTCAAAAATAAATTTTTGACCCCTACAAGTGGAAGGAAAAAAAAAAAAAGAATCTCATTTTGTTTTCTATCGGATAATCTAAGGTCCTTGGGCTCAGTCCACAGCTTACTCACCGATACTTTACGCTTGGAAAGTGCTCTGTGGCGAATGTAAAAAAGTGACAGTGCATGTCATTCGTACACCTCTCTTGGCATTCCTGAGCACTCTTGGTAATAGTGCTGTTATGGTTCAGGCCCTTCATATGTAGGTCCACATAAATATCTTTGTTGCAAGCTGGAAATAAAATCAGAAAATATGGTTATATTCCAGTCTCTGGGGGCATCTGATAATTCTATCTTAGCAACAGTCCCTCCAGACTTGCTCTTTCAATTCTTTCCCTGACTTTTCCTCAGAAGGCCTCTAGTTTTACTTTAATCTGCTCGACTCCTACTCTCATATGGAAACAGTAAGAGAATGTCAGTGTCCTTTTTACACTGCAGCAATATTAGACTTGTACATTTCTGCTTCAGCTTTATGAACTGGCATCTCTTGTCTCCTTAACTCCACTGATGGACTGATTCACTAATTAACCTATTCAAGTATCTGGAATATCTCACCATTAAGACAAGGGTCATCTTAATCTTTATGGTTGCTTCCTTTGATTTGAATTAATATATTTAATAAGGACTTTCATATAAAACTTTAAGCTGCGAAGGAGAAAGAAAATAAATGAATGATGAACTGATGTAGTTAGATACGTCCTATGAGATAAATTTTAATGAACTATAATGGGGTAGGGGGGACAGGCATGTATGCTAGTTTTTACTCTACGAGGAAAGAACTTCATTAGGAGACCTCGTTTCCATATAGCCCGGTTTTATTTCATAGCCACAAAACCATACCTGATGTAACTGCACGTACACATCACAATAACTAGTATATATCAATTCTAGCAAGACATCTTACCACTTATTTGGTCTGAGCATTGCTTGGAAGAATATCCAGAAATTGCTCCCGTCATATTGACCATTGGCAGTGTTTCTGCGACACTGTCTTTCAGGATGCAAGTAAACCTGTTTTTAAAAAAAATAACATTACTGGGTGAAAATCTATGTTTTAAAATAATGAGTCTCAAAAGTCAAAACACAGAGAGTCAAAGAGAAGGAAACAAACTTCTCCATCTCATGCCAAAACAAATATATTCTTAGCAAGACTGTGAGTTTGTTTTTCATTCCAACATCCCGACATTGAAAAGATCACATGTAATGCTCCTTCCTAACTGGAAACTATGGCCTGTTGGTTAAATGCAGCTCTCTGCCTGTTTCTGTACACTTAATGAGCTAAGAAGGGTTTCTATACTTTTTAATGATTACATTTTAAATCATTGTGTAAGTATTTATATAATATCCTTGATTTTGCCTCTGGACCCACAAAGCCTGAAATATTTACTCTCTGCCTGTTAAGAAGAAGTTTGCCAATCTCTGTTGTAGATTCTAGAATAGTAAATTTTATAAGTTCAGGGCACTATGTAAATACTATGAATGCAGTAATAATGCACAAAGATGTTAATAACTTCATTCTGCAGTAAAGCTTTATTATTAAATTTTCAAGCTCAATATGGAAACAAAAATGGTGGATGGAATGTCCTAAAAATTTTAAGAATATGACTATAGAGACAAAACCACCAGATGCTATTTGCGAATCTTAATAAGATTCTGGTTAATTGCTATAAATTACACTTGGGGGACAATTGAGATGATATAAAGGGATTCTTATTAATTTTTAATGTTTTTTGTGTAAGATAATGTATGTTGAAATATTTAGGGGTGAAGTGTTATGATGGTTTCAAATTATTTCAAATGGTTAGACATCTACACATACATAATAGGGAAGACAAAAATGGGAAAAAGTCTTGGGGGCGATAGGAAATCATTGTACTATTCTTTCAAATTACCTTTATAAATAATGAATTTTTTTCTAATAAAATAATTGAGGGAAAAGTACCGGTTTAAATCATATCAAATATCAATAATCAATTGAAAAACAAAGAACAAAATGATTAATTGGCATTAAAGTAGAAAGAAATAAGAGAGAAAGTATCATTAATATTGAGACCACAAGAAACCACACTGAGGGGCATGTCTGTTCCTCCTGAGCTGCCTAAACACTACTCTTTTTTCTGTAATATTTAATATTTCAATGGAAGGAAAATACATTTTCCAATTGTTAACATTAAATTTTATAAAATGGTAGATGGCAATTTATTGTTGGTAATTGTCTGTCTGTCTGTCGTATAAAATCTATTTCCTCTATGTAGAAAAGCAAACATTTACCACTTGGTAGGATCTTCAGATGAGGATTCAGCCATAAAAGTGAAGAGCAAACACCTTGGATGGTGGGTGCAGACTATTTGGCAGTGCTTGGCATTTGGTGTGAAAACAACAGTAATGTCTCCTCCTTTAAAGTAGGCATCTTGGAACAGCTTGGTCACACACTCTGTTATAATACATGACACGTGTTACTTGGGATCTTAGTGAGCACATACCCAATCAGGTAATAATCTCACAAAGGCAAGTGAAGTAGGGCTACTTAACAGGAAATATGCCTGAACATGGAAATCAGGGCAATAAAACCTTTTAGTTTATTGGATAAGCAGCCTCAGATAGAAAAGAAAATCACTAAATGGCATGTGTGCCTCAATGGAATGGTGCTTCTGAATGATTGTCTTGGAGACGTGGGTGCTTTGTGAGCAATTGATTCGTTTCTCAGATCTTCACTGGCAAAAATGCTTGCAGGTCTAGAATGGCCTCTGCTTTTCCCTTTCCCCAGCACTGCTCTGTGTCTAAACTCCATGTTTATATGAAACAAAGGCTCCACAGTGATCATCTTCGGGTAGCATTCGATGGCCCTGGATGTGATAACGTACTACATCACCTCACTATATTAAATGGACCAGTTTTTTTGGTTTGTTTTGTGTGTGTGTGTTTTGTTCTTGTTGTTGTTGTTTTTGTGTGTTAGTTTCTGCTTTATAACAAAGTGAATCAGCTATACATATACATATATCCCCATATCTCCTCCCTCTTGCGTCTCTCTCCCTCCCACCCTCCCTATCCCACCCCTCTAGGTGGTCACAAAGCACCGAGCTGATCTCCCTGTGCTATGTGGCTGCTTCCCACTAGCTATCGGTTTTACATTTAGTAGTGTATATATGTCCATGCCACTCTCTCATTTCGTCCCAGCTTACCCATTCCCCTCCCCATGTCCTCAAGTCCATTCTCTAGTAGGTCTGCATCTTTATTCCCATCCTGCCCCTAGGTTCTTCATAACCATTTTTTTTTAAGATTCCATATATATGTGTTAGCATACAGTATTTGTTTTTCTCTTTCTGACTTACTTCACTCTATATGACAGACTCTAGGTCCACTCACCTCACTACAAATAACTCAATTTCGTTTCTTTTTATGGCTGAGTAATATTCCATTGTATATATGTGCCACATCTTCTTTATCCATTCATCTGTTGATGGACACTTAGGTTGCTTCCATGTCCTGGCTATTGTAAATAGAGCTGCAGTGAACATTGTGGTACATGACTCTTTTTGAATGATGGTTTTCTCAGGGTATATGCCCAGTAGTGGGATTGCTAGGTCGTATGGTAGTTCTATTTTTAGTTTTTTAAGGAACCTCCATACTGTTCTCCATAGTGGCTGTATCAATTTACATTCCCACCAACAGTGCAAGAGGGCTCCCTTTTCTCCACACCCTCTCCAGCATTTATTGTTTGTAGATTTCTTGATGATGGCCATTCTGACTGGTGTGAGGTGATACCTCACTGTAGTTTTGATTTGCATTTCTCTAATGATTAGTGATGTTGAGCATCCTTTCATGTGTTTATTGGCAATCTGTATATCTTCTTTGGAGAAATGTCTATTTAGGTCTTCTGCCCATTTTTGGATTGGGTTGTTTACTCTTTTGATATTGAGCTGCATGAGCTGCCTGTAAATTTTGGAGATTAATCCTTTGTCAGTTGCGTCATTTGCAAATATTTTCTCCCATTCTGAGGGTTGTCTTTTTGTCTTGTTTATGGTTTCCTTTGCTGTGCAAAAGCTTTTAAGTTTCATTAGGTCCCATTTGTTTATTTTTCATTTTATTTCCTAAATGGACCAGTTTAATTGACCTACAACACTATGTTAGTTCCTGTCGCACAACATAATGATTGGATATTTCTGTACATTTCAAAGTAATCATCATGACAAGTCTAGTTACCATCTGTCACCATACAAAGATATTACATAATTATTGACTATATTCCCCACACTGTACATTTCATACCTGTGACTCATTTATTTTGCAACTGGAAGTTTGCATCTCTTAATCTCCCTCACCTGTTTCTCTCCTCCCCCTATCCCCCTCCCCTCTGGCAACCACCTGTTTATTCTGTTTTTCTATGACTGTTTCTGTTTCGTTATGTTTGTTCATTTGTTTTGTTTTTCAAGAACTAATATGGTCTTGTGGGTCAATTATACTTCAAAAACAAACAAATAAACTCATTTAGAAAGAGATCAGATTTGTGGTTACCAGAGGCAGACATTGGAGAAGAGGGGAATTGGATGAAGAAAGTCAAAAGATACAAACTTCAAGTTATAAGATAAATAAGTACTAGGGACATAATGTACAACATAAGTATAATTACCACTGCTGTACATTACATATGAAAGTTGTTAAGGGAGGAAATCCTAAGAGTTTGCATCATAAGAAAACATTTTTTTCAATTTCTTTAATGTATCTCTATGACATGATGGAGGTTCACTAAACTTATTGTGGTCATCATTTCACAATGTATGTAAGTCAAATCATCATGCTGTACACCTTAAACTTATACAGTGCTGTATGTCTACTATACCTTAATAAAACTGGAGGAAAAATAAAAACCAAACAAATAAATAAATAGGCAGGAACAGGAACTTTAGACTCTTGGAAAAATTATTGAATCCCCTTCCATTGAAACCATAAGTAAGTTAAAAATACAAACAAAGCTAAATTGCATAAAATTAAAATTTTCTTCTGTTTCTAGAAAGAGATATTGAATATTCCAGATTGTGGATTTTTAGGTCATTATTACTTAGTCACTGAATAAAAGTGTTGTAGTTTTTAATCTTGGTATATTTTTATTGACAAATGCTACAATATAACCCTTAGTTTTCTTAATATAAAAACAAATATATAAATATATATAACAAAAATAAAATATTTGGACAGAATAAAATATCACTCAAATTTATTGTAGCAAAAATAAAATAAATAAAATTTAAAATAACTAATTTCTATTGTAGTAATAACCAACATACCAATAAATATGTGGGAAAGTATATAGGTAAAAAACAGTAGAAATTATCACTAAGGCTTAGAGGATTATACAGTCCATGGACTTAAATGGGGACAAATTTCATCTTTATCTTCCCTAGCTTCTAACTAAAATATGGCATATATTTCCATTATTAATGTAAGAACAAACTGCATTAGGGTTCACAGTATCTGTGCCTTTGTCATAATAAAAATTGCAGATTTAAAAACACTACAGTTGCAGATATCTCAAAATATCATTATCACTCATTACTAGTTTGATGGTAATTACTATGCAGTTTTACACCCACCACTAAATCTTATTACATAAAGTGTTAATAAGAAGCACATCTATTTCTATATAAATTTTTTTTTACAGTTTAACAAACTATATTTAAATATAGTTTATTTGTTTGGTAATCCTATGTATTTTCACTTCATTTCTTTAAAACATTATTCTGAGGATGGAGTCCAGTTCACTAAACTGCCAAGGGATACATGGGAGAAGAGAGTCAAGGACCCTGCCACAGCTCTCCTCAAAAATCCACCCCATATGCCTTCTATATTACCCACCTATAACCTCTGTATATAACATGATTTTCTCCAAAATTGGCAGCTCCCTGAGAATGACCTGTGGGTGAAGTGAATCTTCCTCCTCTCCCCAGGCTCTGTGTTGCTTCTAAGGAAGCTGTACGGCAGCCTCCATTAATGGAGGGTCTATTCGCACCTCGAAATAGTCCCATTGACCAAGCAAATCCCATCTCTTAGTGCAAAGCAAGCATGCTATATTAAAGTGTTGCTTTAAAGAAGCTTATTAATTATTTGGTAAATTAAACAGATTTTACATGTTTAATATAGGTGCTGTATTTCTTAAAATATACCACCTACTAATTGGATCATTTAAATTTACAAGGCAGATTGATTTTCCAAATCCAAACACAGCTTCTTAGTGCCAGTAAAAACTGGTTAATCTGTTTTGGGTGAACTAGAAAGTGCCTGTTTTTGTATATTGTCAAAATGTCATAATATCCCTGTCTCAATGTCCTTGTCATGTTTTGGTATCAAGATCACACTGGCCTTACAACATGCTTTGGAGACTGTGACTAAGTTAAGCTTCCCTAATATATGTTTGTTTTTCAATTAATTAATTTCTGCTGTTTTATTTTTTTCTTCTTTCTAGTTTTTTTGCATTTAATTTGCTCTTCTCTTTCCATCATCTTAAACTGGATTCTTACATCATTAATTTTTACTGTTTCCCTATTCTAATATATGCACGTAAGTGTACACACTTGATTTCAGCACCAATTTAGCTACGTCCCAAAGTTTTGATAAGCCGTATTTTCATTATTATTCAATTCAATACATTTTCTAATTTCCATTGTGATCTCTTCTTTGACCAGTATTTATTTAAAAGGGTATTATTTAATTTTGAAACATTTGTGATTTTCCAGTTGTCTTTTTTTGCATTTTATCTCAATTCTGTTGTGATTGGATAACATGCTTTGTAGAGTTTTAATCCTTTAAAATTTGTTGAGACTTGCTTTAGGGCCTTTTATGTGGTCAATTTTTGTAAATGTTCCATACACATATGTAAAGAAAGTATATATGTAGAGATGCTGTTGTTGGGTCCAATGTTCAAAATATGTCCATTGAGTTACCACTGACCTATCAATTAAATAACAATACTATTTCATAATGATGACAATGAAGGAATATAATAACCTGGATAAGCATCTTGTCACAAAGAAAAATGAAATTATGAACTGTAGTAAAATTTGTTTTATTTTAAATCTCTTTACCTAGATTTACCATTTTCCACATATGCCAGAAAAAAAGTTTACTGTGCATTAAATGCTAGCAACAGTAGCAGAAATTAAATGTAATATATGTAAGATTTTTTTAAAAGGAATGCTTAAACTTTCATTTTAAATAAAGAATAAATATAAGGGCTAAAAATACTTGAACTGATATGTCCTTCTGAATATTGGTTAAGTAATTTATAAACAAATTTAGTGGACATGATGTAGAGTGGAGAATTCACAGCAGTGGTTAAATTATTGAAATGCATAAACTATGTAGGAATATTTGCATTTTGGGACATTTTGGGGGACATTTTTCAGTCCAAAATGGCCTCTGTGTGTGTGTGTGTGTGTGTGTGTGTTGCATTGAACTGACTGCTTTATGGAAAATTGACTAATCAGTGAGGCAAGTCAAGATTTCTGCTTTTTAATATTGGTCTTAAATATCATTTAAATGTGTGATATAGATTTAGACATAAACATAGTACAGATATGGATATAGATATAGATATAGACATAGATTCTTACTATCATGAACAATTCCTTTACCTCAATTTCCTTCCCTGCTTTGAAAAACCCTGAAGGCTTAAGCAGAAAATAAATAAAAAGACTTTATTTCCTTCCCTGGAGTAGATGGCATGGAATTCTCCCACATCTATGGGGACAATAGTGTGATTTTCCTCTCTGGGCTTATACCCTTCTGTTTTCTCATCCACAAGTCAGGGAACCAAGCTATTCCCAGTCCATACTAAAGATAAAACTCTACTTACCACCAGAAACTGAGGCAAATAAAATGAAATGTACCATTTGATATAATAAAGTCATCCTACAAAAAGAAAAATGTACATGTGTTTAGAACACAAAATGTGAATTTATAATTAATTTACTGATATCAGAGTTTACAAGAAATATGGAGGGAGAGGAGTAGTTAATTCAGCAGTGTTCACAGAGCTCCTATCATAAGCTGAATTGTATCTTTCCCCAACCCTAGAGCGTTCCTCAGCATGCGTATGTGCAGTGGTCAACACGTTCATGGTTGGGAAGGACCAAGGGCTAAAAGGGAAGGGTCCTCTCACTTTCCTCCCTTCCCTCCCTCTCCTCCACCTCCAGCTCACTATTAATCAGACATTTCTTGCTGCCATCATCTGACCCTCTCCCCATCCCAATTTTTCCATTTCTTTCTTCTCTTTCAATTCATTTCCTTTCTTTCCATCTTCGAAGTTTCTTTTCTAAATCTATCGCAGAAGCTATAAATGATTTTTTACTAACAAAATTTTCTAATTTAAAAATTATGTTACAAATCTATTCCTAGGTTGTCTTGGTCACTCATACATGTACTTATCCCCACAAAGCCCTGAACTTACAGCTCTGTGAAAAACCTGCTATGAGACAAATCAAGTCTTCTGATTTGTTCATATTGCTCTTGAAAATCTTCTTAATTTGTAAAATACTTGCTATTGAGTACAAACTATTACTCTTCTTCTGTTCTGCATCTCCTCCCACATTGCTTATGGTTATTAACTAAAAACCTCCAAAATGTTAAATCAGACACATTTTAAAAATCAATCATTGTCTATTGTAAAAATATTTTAAAACCCCATGGTACAATAGAAAAAGGCACTTCAAGGAATAATTGCTTGAGGGAAATCTTAAATAATAATTTTTGAAATCATACCTGAATCTCCTTGTTTGCTGCAATTCTTAATAAGAATGTCTTTCTTTTTCCAAAATGGTTTTCATCCTCCTCTAAATGAGTTTTTTCAGGTAATGTTCACTTAACTTTAATATTTACTTTTACTGGTTCCCAGTGTGATGTAACATCATCTCTTTGTACAGCATGCCTGTGAAAGTCCTTAAAATCTTTGCATATCAAGCACGTACCTTGGTAGAGGTGCTTGCTTTTTCAATACATTAATGTTTTTCTCCCTCATTTTACTATGCATTTAAACAAGTGACACACAGAGAAGCTTAGAGAACTTGAATTTGCCCGTGTGCCTTAGCAGTTGGTCAAAATTAGGATGCCTGCTGGCCAAAGCTGCACTTAACCACACTTTCAAATAGCAACTGTTAATCATTAATTCCAGGCTAACTTGAGTTTCACCATTTAAAAAGAAAACAAGGGAAGTCTGATGGACTTGCTGATGCTCAGAATAGAGAGAAATGAAACTCAGCTGTTCGGGGGTTACAGAGTGGGTAGAAAGTAAGGGGCCGATTGTAGATGCCCTGCTCTTCTGCAATCACAGTTGCCATTTATACAGTGTTACCTCCTCAGAGGTCTAGGAAGGTAGGATTCGTTCTAATGAGCCCAGCTCTTTTTTATCCCACTTGCAAACACTGAATGCCTTTAGACTTTAAAATTCTTCTGAAAAATGGAAAAATATGCGACTTTCATAGCTTTCTTTTTTTTTTTAATAACTTTAATTAATTAATTTTTTATTTTTGGCTGTGTTGGGTCTTCGTTTCTGTGCGAGGGCTTTCTCTAGTTGTGGCAAGTGGGGGCCACTCTTCATCGCAGTGCGCGGGCCTCTCACTATCGCGGCCTCTCTTGTTGCGGAGCACAGGCTCCAGACGTGCAGGCTCAGTAGTTGTGGCTCACGGGCCTAGTTGCTCCGCGGCATGTGGGATCTTCCCAGACCAGGGCTCAAGCCCGTGTCCCCTGCATTAGCAGGCAGATTCTCAACCACTGCGCCACCAGGGAAGCCCTCTTTTTTTCTTATTTTTTATTTTTGGGTGCGTTGGTTCTTCACACGGGCTTCTCTAGTTGTGGTGAGTGGGGGCTACTCTTTGTTGTGGTGCGCGTGCTTCTCATTGCGGTGGCTTCTCTTGTTGCAGACCACGAGCTCTAGGCGTGTGGGCTTCAGTAGTTGTAGCACATGGACTCAGTAGTTGCCGCGTGCGGGCCGTAGAGTGCGTGAGCTTCAGTAGTTGCAGCCTGTGGGCTCAGTAGTTGTGGCACACGGGCTTAGTTGCTCCGCGGCATGTGGGATCTTCCGGACCAGGGATCGAACCCATGTCTCCTGCATTGGCAGGCAGATTCTTAAACACTGTGCCACCAGGGAAGTCCACATAACTTTCTTTAGATCTCAGTGCACTAAGACACCAATGGAGGGCTAAGAAGTGACTGTCTAGCTGTTGAGTGACAAGCAATCCAAAAACAGCAGGTCAGTTCCTTTTGTCCATAAGGGCACCTCCTAGTGGTAGGACTTGTTGCAGTTCATAGAGAGGAAAGCTTGTGAAATACTTTGTGGGGTTTCACTTAATTATGTTTCTGTTCAGAGCCTTCCCATGGACCTTGAAGAAGGGCTAGAAGCTCTATGGAAATCAAGATGGTGCATGTCCTCTGTTACCCAGATCTTTCATTAGTTTATTGGTCATGTAACTTAAGCAGAAACCAGACTCTTGCACTTACACTAGCTACCCGTGCTTCCCTGGCCAAGCTGCTTTCTCTCTCCAAACTTCAGGTCTTCGCTTAGAACATTAAACACTAACTAGCTCTAAGGATCTCTATGTGGTCCCCTGAAAACCTAAAAGAAATAAAAAATTTAAAAACCTTTTAAAATATGTTTGATTTAAATAAATTTTAGAGAAAGATGTTACGGTTCAGAGAAGACTTCATATTTTCCAGAGAAAAGCAAAACAAGATCTTAGCTTTATAAATGGAGTCATGATTTTTAAAAAATATTCTAAAGACAAAGAGAAGAATAAAACGACAAGTCAGTCCGCATTTCAGATCTTGCTGAAGTTATAGGTACCAGAGGAAATATTGTGCTTTGTTCAGGGACAGTACTGCTGATATGAGTGTGATCTTCCAAATCTAGAAAGTGTTGCCAGTTTACTTGGCTTATTTCAATATTTGGAGACAGAGAGAGACAATCTCATTTTATGTCTATCATAACAACGTTGCCGTTATCGGAACGGTTTCTGAAGATGTGGAATAGCCATTGCTTGGTGGCCAAATGCCTACGTAGAAAGATGACCCCAGATCAGGAACACTGGAAGGTCCTTTCAAAGCTCTTACAGGAAGGGACATACGGGGGAAATAGAACTGACTGAAGGAGACAGTAAGGAAAAGGTAAATTTGAAGCTTAGCCCCATATAGACTAGTTGGAGACTTTTTGAGAAGAAGAGAGAAGCCAGCATTTTTGTTCCGTGGGGTAGAAAGTTAAGGGGGATTTGAACTTAGAAGTCATCTTTATGCAAAATGCTAAGGAACTATTGTAACATTCTATCTGGAAGGCAGTTATTCAGATACTTTTATTTGATCTGCTACCAATGTTTTCTGGCCTATCTTGGCATAAAGAGTCCTTAGTTGCTTTCTTGAGTTTCCCACTTAAAAGTACATTCCAGGGAATTCCCTGGGGGTCCAGCGGTTAAGACTCCGAGCTTCCAATGCAGGGGACATGGGTTTGATCCCTGGTCGGGGAACTACGATCCAATGCAGCACAGCCAAAAATAAATAAACAAAATAAAAATAAAAGCACATTCCAGCTACACAAAAAGCACGTATCTATAATGCACTGTTTTTTTGTGAAGCTTGAACATAAAATAGAAAATTTATGCCAAGAAAGCTTTTCATGGAAAACTGATATGTGAGATTATGTAAGGTCCTTATATCCCTGTATTGGTTACTCCATGAAACCCCATCTCTATCCTAAAGCCTCATTACAAAGGTTATAATGATAACCCTCCAACTCTATTGAGAGAAACAGAAAGACTCTAATGGGAGATATACTTCAGTGGGAAACCAAATAATATTTTCCTAAATTTGGTCTAGCTAGTTAGTGAAATCTCTAAAGCCTTTGAAATAGTATAAGGATTCCAAAATATTTTTGTCCAGTCAAATAAAAGTAGAATAAGTCTTAACTACATAGAAACTCTTTGAGATCAAATGGACCATCTTTTCACACTGATACCAAGTATTCTAAAAATTATTTTCAACTAATGCATTGCAGTTTAGAATTCTAATGTTGACTACTTTTTTTTTTTTAACTCATTTGCGTTTGTTTAAATTAATTAATTAATTAATTAATTTTTGGCTGTGTTGGGTCTTCGTTTCTGTGCGAGGGCTTTCTCTAGTTGCGGCAAGCGGGGGCCACTCTTCATCGCGGTGCATGGGCCTCTCACTATCGTGGCCTCTCGTTGTGGAGCACAGGCTCCACACGCGCAGGCTCAGTAGTTGTGGCGCACGGGCTTAGTTGCTCTGCGGCATGTGGGATCTTCCCGGACCAGGGCTCGAACCCGTGTTCCCTGCATTGGCAGGCAGATTCTCAACCACTGCGCCACCAGGGAAGCCCCCGACTACTTTTATCTTAAAGTTTTTTTTTTTTTGACTTCCCTGGTGGCGCAGTGGTTAAGAATCCGCCTGCCAATGCAGGGAACACGGGTTCGAGCCCTGGTCCGGGAATATCCCACATGCCGCAGAGCAACTAAGCCCGTGCGTCACAACTACTGAGCCTGCACTCTAGAGCCCGCGAGCCACAACTACTGAAGCCCACGTGACACAACTACTGAAGCCCTCGCGCCTAGACCCCGTGCTCCACAACAAGAGAAGCCACCACAATGAGAAGCCTGCGCACCACAACGAAGAGTAGCCCCTGCTCACAACAACTAGAGAAAGCCTGCGCGCAGCAACGAAGACCCAACGCAGCCAAAAAAATTAATTAATTAATTAAAAACTATTCAAAAAAAGCTTTTTTCTTCCCAGTGAAATAAAATGCTTTTGAACCTTAATGAAAATGCGGAATTACTGGACCCAAGAACAAGTCAGAAGTTGGGATCATGGGTAACCTAAAATCCTCTGTCTGGGACAGGGAAAGCCACACAGGTGTGCTGGTGACCCCTTCTCAGTCACAGCCACGGTCAGCTTTCTCTTGGAGTTCCTTCTTTCTTATCAAGACTTGCTTTGAAAAAAAACACAGACTCCTGTGTCCTGCAACCTCTTTCTTGCTGTCCCTGAAATATCCCCTTTTCATGACACAGTTTCAATGCTGACCTTAGATCAGGGTTTCAACCCTGCCATTACTGATATTTGGGCCAGATAATTCTATGATGTAAGGGGCTGTCCTTTGTGCACTGTAGGATGTTTAGCAACATCCCTGGCTTCTACCCACTAGCACCCCATTGCCCAGGTGTGGCGACCAAAAATGTCTCCAGATATTACCAAATGTCCCCTGGGTGGGAGTGTCTCCCATTGAAAAACCACTGCTTTAGATAACAATGAAAATAATGAATAATTGTTATACGTGTTCCTGACACATTTTATCTTCTTCATAGTATGAGACAACATGATACAAACCTAGAAGACATAACCTGGGATATGAGTGCAAGCTTAGTCCTGGCTCTGGCCTTGCCAGTGACCTTGAACTAACCTCTCTACTTCTTTGACCTGCCATTGCTTCATCTTGAGAATAAAGATGTACTCATTCATTGGACATTTACTGAATGCCCATTTATATGTGATGTGAATGAAAGTGGCTCACGGTTTAATGAAAGTTTTAAGTGTACATTAGAGGTTTCCCAGACCTTGATGAGGAACGAGACACATGTTGGAGCCCTTGGCTAACCTCGTGTCAGATGTGTAAGGTGCTGTACGTCCCACAGGTACATATGCTGGTGTCACAGGGCAAGAGCAGTGCCAGCTTCCAGGCGTAGCGCTGCCACCGGCCTCTCGTGGGCGGCACTGCCAGAGACCCACACATTCCAGTCTACTCTCCCTCAAGAGGGCGAAGTCACCCCAACCTCTCGCCTTCTTAGCCTCTTACACACATCTCAGTCCTTTGAGGCTCTTACTGTGTGAAGGGCTCTTCTGTTCCCCCTTGTACTGAACACATGTTGGGTAATAAAGAGACCATTCCAGCACCACTGGTTCCAATTGGCAACTTTAAAATGATCATCATACCCCAAATGTGGGAGTTCCACATTTCAAAGCTTTCCTCTTTTGCCCAAAGGAGGTCATTCCCTGACCAAAAAAAGCCCAAGGGTTACCCTGCAAGCACTTGAACGTCCTATTCAAATACACATTAGGATACTAAAAGCTAAGATAAAAGATTTTCATTGTAAACCATTTTTTTCTTTTAAAATATAAAAACAACACCCACAAAGAACAAAGACCAATAGCTTTATTGCATGCGAAAGTAAAAGTCGAAGTTGTGGGGTTTTTTTGTTTTAAATCATTTCAGGGAATCCAGCCAGATATTATAAAATCTGGAGAATTTACTTGTGGAGTAAAACCTTAACTCTTCAGTTTCCTACTGTGTGATTTATAAATAACTCAGACCTCGTGGTTTTCCTTCAGCCTCCTCCATCGTTAGTCCTTTCTACCACTCAGTGTGTCTTTGAGCATAGAAGGAAAAACTCAGTCTCTTTTCGGAACTTTGCTTTTCTATTTTTCTAATTGATTTACACAATATTTTGTAAATGGTCAGTACTGTGTCAATGTCATGTCAGCTTCACGGAACTGAATCTAACTGCCTGGTATCAGTTGTGGTGCCTGGTCATTGGCAAGTTTGGAATTTGTGTTGCATAAGAATTGCTGTCATTCATTCCAGGGCTGCCTCCTCCTACCATGAATTTACCTAATACTGCTCCTTGGGTTACTGTTGCAGAACCCAATATCCACGGAATCCCAGCAGTGCAGACCCCTTGCCTTCCGCAAAGGCTGTGTGATGAGCCGATTGCAGGAGCTGCACCCAGACAGTGGCACCGCCACTGGTCTCCCCTGCACGGCCAGCCTGGAGCCCTGTGGCAATGCCTGGGGGACCAAGGTAGGAGGCCAACGTAAAAAGGGGCACTACTGTTCTTCCACGTTCAGATAACCCACCTCTTCCTTGCAGAAGTGCATGTTACACAGGTTTCTTCGATTCCACCCGGCAGAACAAAATCCAAGCTTACCGGCTTTTCACCCCAAATGAGGCAGGCAGTAGTAGGTATGAACAATCATGCAGGTGAGGTTGAGAGAAGAATTTAGTATCTCTGAGACAGACTGAGACCCAGAGGAGATGGTGAGACTAGAATGATCCCAGGCACTGTGCTAGAAGCTGGAGGCATGTATCTTCCAGTCTGTTTCACTATCAGAAGAAAACACTTTTTAATCACACTCTTTTGCCATTTTATTTCACAACAAACAGTCGCGGAGATCCTCAGTTGTTTCCTCTCCCATTACAGCATTATTACTGACAGTTGAAAGCGTTACGCTTTGGCCCTTTTTACCCTTATGACAAGGACAGGAGGTAGACACCACTCCCCACGTTTTTGTAGACGAGGACCCCAAGGCTCAGTACTTGAATTGAACGCAGGTTGTAAAACGAATGCTCTAAGCTGGGTTCTTCCCCATCTCTATGACGCTTTCATCAAAGACTGACCATCGCCATCCTGTGTTTTCTCTAAAATCCAGTCCATGTACTCAGCAACTTTGGTGTAGACTCCTGGTTGTTTGCTGCGGGCACAGCCTTCACCCCAACTGGTGATGCCCACCAAATGCCATATTCCATTGTGCTTACAAACCAAGGGACCACCTGAATCACCCTATGTCACAGTGAGTGGAAAAAATAAAATGACAGAAGGTTATGACAGATGTGCCTTTAAAATTCTGTAGTCACACCACACACAAAAAATTTCTCATAGTTCTTCAGATACTCATGTGCCTCAGCTGTTGAATGGGGTGAAAGTGACTTAAGTCAATAGAGTATGGTTGCATTTTCTGTTCATTCCAACAAGGAAATTTTGACGTCATCACCCAAGGTGAGATAAATCTAATGCTCTTATATTTTAGCACAATTATTTTTTTGTTTGTTTTTTTTGTTTGTTTTTTTTTAAATTTTATTTATTTATTTATTTATGGCTGTGTTGGGTCTTCGTTTCTGTGCGAGGGCTTTCTCTAGTTGCGGCAAGCGGGGGCCACTCTTCATCGCGGTGCGCGGGCCTCTCACCGTCGCGGCCTCTCTTGTTGCGGAGCACAGGCTCCAGACGCGCAGGCTCAGTAGTTGTGGCTCACGGGCCTAGTCGCTCCGCGGCATGTGGGATCTTCCCAGATCAGGGCTCGAACCCGTGTCCCCTGCATTGGCAGGCAGATTCTCAACCACTGCGCCACCAGGGAAGCCCTAGCACAATTATTGTATTACAATTGTCTTCCCTTAAATATGGCATGCTCCTGCAAAGATTGTGAGATGTATAATATATAAAAATTATATGTGTATATTCAATTTGTTAAAGACTTCTTATGAAATTTTCAGATTATTTGGTTCTGAATTATTTGGAAAACTATAGTGAAGTACTCTTGGAAAAAATATATTTTGCAATGATTTTTCTCAAGTGGCCTATTATGTGTTTTCATAATCCAATGCATTACCTTCCAAGCATCTTTCTCTCCTTCTTTACAGCCAGTACAGATCATCTGTTTGGTTATTTTATAATCTCTGTAACTTTTCTGGCATTCTTCATTTGATACCAAAGGAACATTTGTCTTTTGTAGGGTATTTTGGATTTTCCCTATTAGGTAAAACAATGTACAACTTCAGAAGGAGGCAATAAAATAGATATAGAAGTAAGACTACAGTCTTAAAACAAATTAGAAAGATGACTTTTCCATTAAGGTCATTTCTTTGGATAAAAATAGTAAAGGTGAGAAGGTAGAGTTACACACACAGACAAAGAGAGAGGAGAGAGAGAAGGAGAGAGAGAGAGAGAGAGCGAGCCCTGTATTGGGCTCTGATGCAGCGTTGGGACCACCCTAGAACCTTAGGTTGACCAAAGAACTTTCATTTTCTCTGCCATCCTCTCATCTCCATAAAAATCTCTCAAATTCTCTCTTATTGCCTACAGTCTGAAAGCCTAGACGCGCTTATCTTTCTGTTTTTGTTTTACATATTCAAAATGATAATTTTAAAATTAGTATTTTTATCAACAAAATGAAAAGACAACCTACAGAATGGGAAAACATATTTGCAAACATTTATCTAATAAGGGGTTAATATCCAAAATACTTAAAGAATTCACACAATTCAAAAGCCAAAAAAAGAAAAGAAACCAAATAATCTAATTGTCAAATGGGCAAAGGACTTGAATAGACATTTTTTCAAAGAAGGTAATGACTGGCCAAAAGGTACATGAAAATGTGCTCAACCTCAGTAATCATCATGGAAATGCAAATTAAAACCACAATGAGATATTACCTCACACATGTTAGAATGATAATTATCAAAAAGATATGAGATAACAAATGCCGCTATGGAAGACAGTATGAAGAATCCTCAAAAAATTAAAAACAGAACTATCATATGATCCAGAAATTCCACTTCTGGGAATATATTGGAAGGAAATAACAACACTGTGTCCAAGAGCTATCTGCACCCCCATGTTTATGGCAGCATTATTTACAATAGCCAAGACATGGAAACTTAAGATGTTTCCTTTGACAGATGAAGGGATAAAGACACTGTGAGATAGATGTATATATATATAAATAAAATATTCCATCATATATATAGGCATATATATATATATATATATATATGATGGAATATTATTCACCCATGAAAAACACTGCTGTAGGGTATATTTGAAAGTTGTTAAGAGAGTTGATCCTAAGAGTTCTCACCATTAGGGGGAAAAAATGTTTTTTTCTTTTACTTTTTTTTTTTTGGTGTGTGTATCTGTATGAAATGATGGATGCCAACCAAATTTATAGCAGTGATCATTTCACAACACATATAAGTCAAAACACTATGCTGTACACTTTAAACTTATGCATGTATAAGTTTATAATTGACTGTATGTCAATTATATCTCAATAAAACTGGAAAAAGTATACATATATAATTTTTGAAAAAAACAAACCTTCGACAATAGAAGAATATTTTGTTCTTTGAGTAAATGTAAGTGAGCATTTTTCACAAAGAACAATTTATTTACAAATAGTTTAATTTGCACCAGTGTCCAGACTCCCCTTGGACATATTTTGGGAGTGTTCACCATAACATAATATCTTCAGATGGGCAGTTTAGGAAATTAGACCTTAACTAATTAAATCTTTTTTTATTTTTTTCAAAAAAAACAAAAAAACAAACCAGACTCTTGAAGCTGGAGGAGAACTTATGGGTCATCCATACCTACTACAACTGCATCCTCTCAAGGATACCCTTGACAAGTTGTGCAACATTTATTTAAGACATTTATAGTGACAAGGAGCTGACTACCTCATGACAAGGCTCACTTCTGGATCACTGCAGGTGTTGGAATTTTTTTCTTATTTTTGTCATAGTAGTATCTGCCTTATAAAACTACACAGATTAATCTAATCCTTTTCCCAATGACAGTCCTTCAAAAACAAAAATTTAAAACAGTCATCCTGACTCTTTTTCAGGTTTAATTTCTTTAACTGTATCTTATTTTCCATGATTTCTAGATATCTCACCATTCGGGTTACTCTCCTTTGAAGTGTTCCACTTGTCCGTTGCTCCGTACAAAATGTGGAACACAGAGCTGAATGCAAAGTGCAGTCACAGTCTACCCTGTCCAGATGACAGAAGGACAAGTGCTATCTTGTTCCAAAGACCATTTCTTTTTTAAAGCTAGTTTGTTTTTCATTTGTTTCGTTTACCAAAAGCACTACAGGATGTTAGCGGGAATGACAGAGTAAGGACCTCCCAAATCCTCTCCTCCATAAAAGTAATGAGCGCTGGCAAAATTGTCAAAATCAACGTTGTTTCAGAACTCTAGGAATTAACCAAAGGTTTATAAAAGTCCAGGGAGAGTTTATTCAAGAAAAACAGCCGAATCTCAATAAGAACAGCAAGTTTTGTGGGGTTTTAACTTGCCCTGTTCCCACCCCCTCTCCCCAGCTCCACAGAAGCCTTGAAAACACCCTCAGTCACGGGGGAAACCAGCAGCCTAACAGCCCCAGGAGGGGGCAGACCGGAGCTGGAGCTGCCCCAAAGCTCCGTCCCCAGAGCATTGTCATTATTTGACTGTGTGGAAGTTCTCAGGAAAACCCCACTCCCAAGGATTGAGTTTCTTTCACCTGACTCAGAGCTTCCTCAGTGTTAACGGCGTTTTCCTTGGAAGTATTTGTCACAGAAAACAACTATGGCCATTACACAACATTGTAGCTGCCTAAGGCAGCAGTAACAGCTGGGACAAACCACAAGCCCATAAAAATCTTAAAAGGAAAACCAGGGAAAGCCTGAAAATCTCTGACATATTCCTGGGCATCTAGAAGGCCATGAGCATGTATAGAGCTGACTGCGTGCATGACCGAGTCTGTGCACAAGCCCGTGAGTGATCTGAGGAAGCCCTGAGCCGGCTGACATTGACCTTTGTGAGCTCTGTGTCAGCAGAAAGTGGAGACCAGGGCAGAGTTGCAAAATCCCTGCGGGGGCAGTGTAGGCATACCCTAACTCGCACAAAAAGCCACTTGTTCAAGGCTGGGAAACTCACTGGTTCCAGGCACTGAAGGAAACTTCTGTCCCATCGTTAGCTAACTACGAAGAAAACCAAGCAGAGACATCCGAGGCCATGTACAACGAAGACTAAACACTTTACACAATTAGTTCAGGAAAGTCACCAAACAAACAGTAACAACAACACAAAATGGTAACAACAAAAAACTCTGAGGAAGGAGGGAATTTGATTTCCAGAGTTGTCACATGCTAGTATTTAAAAAGTCTAATTTTTTTTTTTACAAAAAATTACAAGACATGTAAAGAAACAAGGAGCTATGGCCCATACACAGAATTAAAGGTCAGTATAAACCATTGCTGAGGAAGCACAAACATTGGATCTACTATACCAAGACTTTACATCAGCTATTTTAAATACGTTCAAAGAATGAAAGAAAACCATGGCTAAAGAACTGAAGAGAAGTATGAAAACAATGTCTCGCCAAATAGAGAATATCAATGAAGAGAAAGAAATTATACTTAAAAAAAGAACCAAATCTGAATATCAAAAAATTAAATAATCAGTTAATTCGAAGCAATGAATCTGGAACACACCATGGAGGAGGTGTGTTTGGGGAGGATGGGAACAGATAGGAAAAGGTGTGCATTGTTGCCAACTTCCCAGTCTTCCCAGGAGCTCCCCATTCAGGGCCTGGTACAGGGTCAGCACTTGATACTGTGTAGAAGTGACTGTTGGCTATTTGGCTTCAATAACATGTTATCATTGACATGCTGATATGCTAAATAAGGTAGAATGTCATAGCAAAGTTTCTGGATAATTCAATTAAAATTACCTCTGTGTCTGAGACTACAGGGTTTCATTGATTCATTATGCTAGAGTCATTTCACTAGGTAACAGACACCACCAAGAAATGACCTTATAGTTTTCTCTACAATGTCACTGTACTAGTTTCCTATGGCTGCTGTAACAAATTATCCCAAATGTAGTGGCTTAAAACATCACGGATGTATTATCTCACAGTTCTGGAGATCAGCAGTCGAGAAGTCTGAAATGGGTCTTACTGGGATTTTTTTTTTTTTTTTTTAAGTGCTTCTATAGCACCTTGTATTTTTTTTTTTAATTTAATTTAATTTATTTATTTATTTATTTATGGCTGTGTTGGGTCTTCGTTTCTGTGCGAGGGCTCTCTCCAGTTGCGGCAAGTGGGGGCCACTCTTCATCGCAGTGCACGGGCCTCTCACTATCGCGGCCTCTCTTGTTGCGGAGCACAGGCTCCAGACGCGCAGGCTCAGCAATTGTGGCTCACGGGCCTAGTCGCTCCGCGGCATGTGGGATCTTCCCAGACCAGGGCTCGAACCCGTGTCCCCTGCATTGGCAGGCAGACTCTCAACCACTGCGCCACCAGGGCAGCCCCTTACTGGGCTTTTTAATCAAGAGGCCGGCAGGGCTCCTTACCTTTTCCAGATTCTAGAGGCCACCTGCATTCCTTGGCTTATGGACCCTTCCTCCATCTTCAAAGCCAGAAGTGTAACCTCTTCAAATCTCTCTCTCTCTGACTCTGTCCCTTTTGGTATCTCTTTCTTTTATAAGGACGCTTGTGACTACATCGGGCCCATCCATATAATCCAGAATAATCTCTCATCTCAAAGTCTTTAACGTAATCACATATTTAATAAGGCCTCTTTTGCCCTGTAAGGTAACATATTCACAGATTCCAGGTATTAGGATGTGGATGTCTTTGGGGGGCTCTTTTTCTGCCTACTGCAATCACAGAGTGAAGTAGGAGCCATACAATTACCAATTTCCGAGTCTGCACAGGGCTTCGGTGAGAATCCAGAATCCACGTTAGCCAGCACCTTTATACTAGTAGGTGTCCCTCGTGGACTGTACTTTAATAGGCAGTTGTTCCTGAATGTGAAAAACAGAGGTTAGGGGCTTCCCTGGTGGCGCAGTGGTTGAGAATCTGCCTGCCAATGCAGGGGACACGGGTTCGAGCCCTGGTCTGGGAAGATCCCACATGTCGTGGAGCAACTAGGCCCGTGAGCCACAGTTACTGAGCCTGCGCGTCTGGAGCCTGTGCTCCGCAACAAGAGAGGCCGCAATAATGAAAGGCCCGCGCAGTGCGATGAAGAGTGGCCCCCACTTGCCGCAACTAGAGAAAGCCCTCGCACAGAAACGAAGACCCAACACAGCCATAAATAAATAAATAAATAAATAAAAATTGTATAACTTAAAAAAAAAAAACAAAAAACAGAGGTTACTTTGCTTCCTAAACTTCCAGGTGCCTGCAGAAGTCCATTTCCAGTTGAAAATGATCCATGGTCAGTGGAAAATAAACAAAGCAAGACCTTGGTGATGACTGGGTTAGGGTTTTGTGTTATTCATCAAATAGACATCCCCCCGCTCTGCAGAGGGAGGGTTAAGGTGAGGATGCAGTGGGAGCCATTCTTCTACATTATTTGCTGAACCCTCATTCTGCAAGCACAAATGGAAATTTGAGGACCAAATGGAAATTACTCTTTTCAGGAAAAATGATGCCAAAATTGAGTAAATAAGAAGAGTGGTTAGATCTAAAAGCCCTGTCTGGTTTTCAGCTGGGAAAAAAAAAAAGGTTATGAAGAATACAATTAAATCCTAAAAACACCATGAGAAAGAACAGACACTGGGAATTTTACTCACCAGTGCCCTGTACTGAAGAAGGTTTGCGTGGCGTATGTGAAAAACTGGCAGTGGATGCTATCGGTCTACCTTGCTTGGCATTCTTCAACACTGCTCACCTTAGATACATTGAAATTGACTCCTCTCATATCAATTCCTTTATAAATGTTTCGGTGACAAGCCGTCCAAATAAAACGCATAGAGCAAATTCAGTCAGTTTCCCTTCTGGAAGTAAATCATCAATTTGGGCTGGGTAGTGGTTTTTTTTAATTTTTTATTTTATAGTGGAGCATAGTTGATTTACAATGTTGTGTTAGTTTCAGGTGTATAGCAAAGCGATTCAGTTATACATATACATATATCCATTCTTTTTCAGATTCTTTTCCCATATAGGTTATTACAGAATATTGAGTAGAGCTTCCTGTGCTGAACAGTAGGTCCTTGTTGGTTACCTATTTTATATACAGTTGTGTGTATATGTTAATCCCAAACTCCTAATTTATCCCTCCCTTCCATGTTTCCCCTTTGGTAACCATAAGTTTGTTTTCGAAGTCTGGGCTGGGTAGTTTTGAAGGATAATATTCCGTTTTTGGCAACTGCCCCATTTATTAGGGGATTTAGAATTTTTATTTCATCACTAAACTATCAAACTCTACTTGAAATAAATACATTCCAATATGTTTTAGAGCACTAGCATGGAAAAGGGGTTAGTTTACTTCCCAGACTGCAAGGTCTGTGCAGCAATACAGGTAATATTTCATGCTGGAATTATCAGTGAGCAGTGGAAGAGAAACAAGGCAATAATGATGGCAGGAATTTGTAAGTTGTAGAAATGGGATCTCTTTCCAATTCTGCTTTACACGAGAAAAGAAACAGGCTAAGAATTGGGATGGAATATTTAAAAACGAAAAGTTTTCTTAATGATTAGTTAAAAGCTATAAACCTACCTGTAAATGTTTTAAACTAAAATCGGTCCTGAGTTTAGAGACTTTATGTGCCTGGGAGCAATTTTTCCCTTTAATTGAAGATATCTGGGAAGCGTTAGAAGGGAACATTAAATCAAGCTCTGTGAGTAGACTAAGTTGGGGGGGAAACAATAACTAGGGGTATTGAGAAAGGCACAATATTATTTTTTCTTTAAGTTTTCTTTGGATATCACAGTGGAAAATAATGCCTAATTGAAGAATTTACACTAAATTGTATTAAGATAACAATTTGATCTTATAAAATAGGAAAAGTACTCCTCCTCAGGTAAACTATATATTGACTAAGCTAGGCCCCCATGTTTAGAACTAAGGGCTGATTATTACACAAACGGCAGGCACACAGTGTGTGTATGTGTGTTGACGGAGTGGTGTTACTGGGGCAGGGGGAAAGGATGAAAAATTTTAAAAACATCTGCAATTTAAATCTACAAAATTACCTGTATATGGCAAAGGTAATACAGCAATGATGCATATTCCCATCATGGTTATTTTCAGGTTCTGCCAACCCATCAGTTGAGAGAATCTTTTCAGCACTTTCCACTTTCAGATCAGTCATGTTAGAGAAATAGTCCATTTGCCTTAAATTTATTAGGATAGGGTGGGAAATTGTTTCCCAAGTCATTAGTAGCAATCATCATCAGAATTAAAGTTTTCTGGTCTCCTAGTCCTCCCATTTTTTCTAAGGTTTCCTATTCTATTTTTTCTAAGGTTTTTTCTAAGTTATTTTTATTTTTATTTTTTTTAAAGATTTATTTATTGATTGATTGCTATGTTGGGTCTTCGTTTCTGTGCTAGGGCTTTCTCTAGTTGCGGCAAGCGGGGGCCACTCTTCATCACGGTGCGCGGGCCTCTCACTATCGTGGCCTCTCTTGTTGTGGAGCACAGGCTCCAGACGCGCAGGCTCAGTAATTGTGGCTCACGGGCCTAGTTGCTCCGTGGCATGTGGGATCTTCCCAGACCAGGGCTCGAACCCGTGTCCCCTGCATTAGCAGGCAGATTCTCAACCACTGCGCCACCAGGGAAGCCCTCTAAGTTATTTTTAATTTTATTTATTTTATTTTTGCTACAATAAATTCGAGTGATATTTTACTCTATCCAAATATTTTATTTTTGTTATATATATTTATATATTTGTTTTTATATTAAGAAAACTAAGGGTTATATTGTAGTATTTGTCAATAAAAATATACCAAGATTAAAAACTACAACACTTTCATTCAGTGACTAAGTAATAATGACCTAAAACTCCACAATCTGGAATATTCAATATCTCTTTCTAGAAACAGAAGAAAATTTTAATTTTATGCAATTTAGCTTTGTTTGTATTTTTAACTTACTTATGGTTTCAGTGGAAGGGGATTCAATAAATTTTCCAAGAGTCTAAAGTTCCTGTTCCTGCCTATTTATTTATTTGTTTGGTTTTTATATTTGGTTGATTTTTATTAATCATACTCAGTCATAATCAGTAATTTGTACGTAAATTATTCCCCCCAAATGCAATCTTAGCTTGGTTTCTCCCTGTCTTCTAACATGCTGTGAAAATATCGTGCCTTAAAAATAATGATGTATGATCATTTTTCAAAGCACCTTCATAACAAACATCTGCACTACATTCTCACAACAGGTCTGAAAGGGAAGCTAGAGACAGATTTCATCATATGCATCTGACTTTTTTCTTTTTTTAAGAAAGAGGGTATGTAACTGAATCTCAAGGCAGTACAGACTTGCCCAAGATCCACACAGCTAATGAATGTCCTGGGACATAACCCCAACTCTTCTGACTCCTAATCTTGTTCTCTTTTCTTATGTGCAATGTTAAATGATGTTCCTCATCTCAGTTTAACTCAAGCAATCTAGGGGTTATTAAGTAGTTATTACTTTAGGAATTAGTGCAAAGGAGGTAATATTTGCTCAGGGTCTAGACGCTTGAGTTTTAGATAGTTTAAGCAAATGCACGCATTTACCAAATTGAAAATTTTGAACTATTGCTGTTTAGAATTGTTCACAGCTCTAAAGTCCCCTGCATCCCACATATTATTAGAGTATTGTGTTACCTTTACTTTTATTGTTTCATATATTAACGTGTTAACTTTTATATATGAGTTTAGGTTTACCTTGAAAGACCCACGTCAAAGTCTGCCTTCTAAGCTTTTCCAACTCAGGTAGAACCTTCTCTGCAGTTGGTCAACAGTCCATTAACCATACATATTCCAATGACAACCTTGTCCATTCCCCAGGGCAGTAACCACACTTCAATTCTAGTAATCCCTATTTTTATATTGCCTTTCAGGGAATGGACAGCTTAGACACATGCATTTCGTTACGCATTAAAGATTAAAATTTCCTCTGTGCTAACCCACACCTCTGGGGATTCTGACCCTGGGCCCTATTACGACACCCAACGCAGCAAGATTGATTCTCTTCCCCTCGGAGGTGTAGCTAAGATGACTAAGCCTTGGGTAAGGTTCATATTTAGAAAGAGTGGAGATCTCTCCAGGTGGAAGCTTCTGGGAATACAAGTTGCCATCTGGTCCAGTGACAGTAACTTCAAAGTGACCTGTGTTTTAGACAGTTGGTGTTTTTGGCTGATTCATAACTATCAAGCAGCCATTCTCCCCCATCCCAGCGCACAAACAAGGTTCCAAACAATGGCTGGTGCTAGCCCAGGAGTTCCCATTCTGCAACTGAGCCTTTGCGAACTGCCAGGTGACTCTGCTGATGAGAGGCGGCAACTAAAAATACGCTAACTTTGAAGTGGATCAGAAAGAAAGTTCTAATAAGTGGTCTTGCTTATCCTCCTAAGTTGGTAATAATGACCACAAGGATGATGGTGATGATGACCGCAAGGATAGGCTTGTTTGTATTATATTTTAGAGTGTATGTGAAGCACTGTTACATAAGTTGTCTCATAGCATAAAATGTTCTGTTAAATTATATCACACTGGCCCCTGTGTCCAAGGACTTTGGGCAGGTTATTCAGTCCTGTTTTAAAAAAATTTCATAATCAATATGCAGAAGAAAAACACTTTAATTTTTAAAAATTGGGTGAAGGATATGAAAAGATAAATTGCAAA
This sequence comes from Balaenoptera ricei, assembly GCF_028023285.1. Classification (NCBI taxonomy): domain Eukaryota; kingdom Metazoa; phylum Chordata; class Mammalia; order Artiodactyla; family Balaenopteridae; genus Balaenoptera; species Balaenoptera ricei. The sequence goes on along the minus strand of NC_082659.1, from coordinate 14,762,536 downwards.
AGAAATACAGGCAACTAGTAAGGCTATGAAAAATGGTAAGAATCAAATACAGGCAAGTTAAAACAACTAGATGCCATGTTACTCACCAGCAAAAATTTTAAATTAACCAGTGTTGATGCACTGATTCTAGTTGAAAATAATTAAAAAAAAAAAACTAGTTCAAAGTGACTTGAGCACAAATGAAATGTACTGATACAAAGCCATAGAGCCCATGGTGGATGTGGCTTCAGAAATAACTGGATGTGGTGCTCAGCTGATGCTCTCAAGACACAATCTAATTGTCTTCAATTGTCATGTCATCTATTCTTCCCAAGTGTTGTCTTTGCTCTCAAGCTCCACAGAGTGGCAAGATGAGGCCAGAAACTCAGGCCTCTGTATTCTCACGTAATTCAAGTCCAATCGGAAAAAAAAAAAAAAAAAAAATTAGAGTTTTATTTCTAGAAGTTGAAAGGCTTTGGCTCTGGTCAGGTCACTGCAGACAGCAGGATGTGTGCATTCCTCACTGGTTCAAGCCTGCGTGGGTCACCATCACATGGACCCAAACTGGGAGGCAGCAGTTCTCAGAAATAAATTAGGATATTGTTTCCAGAAAAGTGAATATATACTAGGCCACAAAAAAATAGATGGTTTTTAGAGTTGACCTAAGTGGGGTAAATGATTATTCTCTCTGCTGGTAGAAAAAGTCAACTTGGGAATAACTTTTCTGGAAGCCAATTTTATGATGTATGTCATAAAACCTTCAAAAATATGCACATCTTCATATCTGGTATTTTAATTTCCAAAAATTTATTCTACAGAAATAAACGTGTATAAGAAGTTACATACAAAAATACCATGAATAGAGAAGAATATTAAGCTCCAGAAAATGTGATATATATTTATTTTCATGAAAAGATTGCTATAAATGGGAAACATAAGTTACAAAAAACTATTTGTAATTAATAACATCTTTGTTGAATGTGTAAATGTGTGCAGAAAAAATATCTGAAAGACTAAACAAAAGATTTTTAACAAAGGCCATTCCTGTATTATAAGACTACAGACAATAGGTAGTTTCTCATTTTCTGCTAATTTGCACCTCTAATTTTCCTAGCATGATCATAAATTTTTTTTCAAAAATAATAAAATTGAAGTGGCCATGGTTCACAGCATCTCTGGCTTCTGCTTCTCAGCATTCAATGTATTTGTTTGTGGTAATGATTATGGCTCAGAGCAATTAGGAATGAGGGGGCAGATGGAGGGGAGTTTGGTTTAGGGAACAAAAGCTTCTTCCTTAAGAAATTATATTTCTTTCCAAATGTAACCCTTATCCTAGAGGTGTTTATCTTAACCATACATCTGAGAGATAAGTAAACAATCATTGTGGTGTGGTCTAAAGTCAACATAGACTCAGAAATCACCCATAATAGTGGCATCGAGGAAACTCCATTCTACAATGATTAATGAAAAACAGAGTCCAGAATCATCCCTATTTTGTGAAACTTTAATGGAATGGATAGAAAGAGAAGTAAGATCAAAACCTGATGTTGAAGCTCAAACTATTCAAGTGGATGGTTTACTAAATTAAATATAAACCAGGTGCTTTCATTTCTGAAATAATTCCCCAGAGGCCTAAAAGAGTAAAAATATGTACTGAACGCATATTATGATACTTGGACTGGACCCCAGACACTATAAAATTCCTAGCACTCTTGAATATTCAGATAAAGTTGATTTTTTTTAATGTTGGTAATAAAAATAGAGGGCTGACTATAGTAAGATCTGCTTTATAGAGAGTCATTTCCAAACTGAAGTTTCTGTTAACACCTACCAAGACATTCTCACCTCTGGGCTCCTCCCTCTGGTGTATATAAGGCGATACATCTAAGTGGTAGTTGGTGCTGAACCTTAATGTGCCCTGAGGGGTGGATGTCTTGCTTAATTACTCTCCCATTCACCCTTAACTTTAGGTCTTATAGATAATCCACTCACCACAGGAAACTGTAGCAAACAAGCAAACGAAGTAAGCTGCTTGTCTGAATGAAATCATCCTAAAAGAGAAGGCAACACAAGCATAACTCTACTGGTTGTAGATCATATTCAACATGAACCTTAATTTAAGCTGATACAGATTTTCTTGTAAATGTCTGAATAGCAAATCTAAGCACCCAATTACCAGTATAGAAAGCAAGGGTTTTCTGTACATTTTGTACCCAAGGACTTGGCACAGGATACAAATTGAGGCCTCTAGACTACTGTTGTGTTTATTGTTCATTTGGCACCTATGTTCTTAGTAATTATGGAAAGGGAATTGGTAGAAGGCAATTAAACACTTGTGAAGCCTCTTGATTTGAACAAAAAGAAAATTATTGTAAACCACAGCAATAGTATTGGTCCAGAATCCCTAAGGAAAGATATTCAAAATCTTCAAGCCTGTTTTAAATTTTTAAATCATTCAATATTCTCTTTGATTTAAAAATATCTTCCATTTAAATATTTCCACATATAAGAATATTAATTCCTTCTACATTCTCTAGAGACACAGGGAATTAGAACATCAACTAGTAGTTTCTTCATAAAGTAAAAACAATGCTTAATGAAAAAAAAAAAAAAAACTATTTGGAAGCAATCAGAATAACAGAAATTCTCCACCTGAAAGCACAATTGCTTCGTAGTTCTGGAGGTGAGGGTGTCTCTCGCCACTTAAAAATGGCCAGTCTTTGAGCTTTCCCTATGGGGCTCTAGGCAGGCAGTATTTGCTTGGCTCCTGGCTCCGATATTGACTTTGGTTTTCTGCCAACAGTTTCAACTTTTCGTCCTGTCAACATATTCTATGAATGTCCCATTCCTGTGTTCAGCTATTAAATACATTAACTATTTCATAATAAGACCACAGAATTCATGTAGAGGCTTCCATTTTTTAAAAGATCCATAACATTCCTGGTTATTTGGGGTCATAATAAATCTTAACTAGACTTTTCCAATATAATCACCTGGATACACAACTGAATAAGGGGTGGGAATGGATAGATCATCCTGGAAGGCACGAAGACCCTTTTGGCAAATGGTATCCATGCCTTCCTATATCCTAGTGAAGGAATCCTGTAACACTGAAGTTTTAAGGATGGAAGGGAATTGGTCAATTTTTAGGTCTTCCTCCCATCCAGTTCAGGAAATAAGACATAGCAGGGATTGACAAACCACTGTTCACAGACTATTTTTGTAAATAAAGTTTTATTGGAACACAGTCATGCTCATTCATTCCTGTATTATCCATGGTTGCTTTCACCCTACAGGGTTAAGTAGTTGTGACAGAAACAGTACGGCCTGCAAAGCTGAAAAGACTTACTATCTGCCCCTTGTCAGACAAAGTTAGCACTCCTAGCATAGAGTTTAGACTCCTCTGTCAGCACACCTAGACCTGAAAGAAACATACTGGTTTTCCTAGGAGCCTGTTCCTGTTCAGGGAATTCTATTTTATTTTTATTTTTAAGAAAAAGTCTCCCTATATACTGAAATATACCTCCTTGCCACTTCTATCCATCATTCTTAGATTAACCTACTAGATCCATACAAAATGATTTATTCTCTTTTTTGTGCTTTTAAAAATATTTAAAGACTATAATCCCTTGCCCACTAAATCTCCTTTGTTTTCTAACTATTCTTCAAAAATGCAATACATCTTTCTGGCTAGTAAAGTAGATTTTTAGGGAGTTCTTAAATAAATACTTAATGCATGTTACTGCAATGCAGAACAGCAGAACAGTGTTTATTAAAAATGTAGGATAATGTTGCCAATAAAATATTTTCTGGCTGTAATGAAGTAGCATATTTCAAATATTCATGCTGTACCGCCATTTAAATTCAGGGTATCAACTGGTACACCAGCAAACGACAAAAGGGAATCCTCTGGCTTGTGCAATATTAAAGAATTTAAATTGGAGATTTCATCTGCTACTGGCCTCACCAGGAAAAAAAGGTGACTGGGAGAAAAACTACCGTGTCTCCAAATCACAGCGGAAACCCTCGGAGGTTGTTTCCCTAAAAGGTGCAATTACCAATTTTAACCTATTTAAATATACTTCTGTGTTTCTTTTGAATTTTTCTTACAGTGGAACATATGTTCTCATAATACATTAAAACTAAAAATTTCTTTGTAGATTCAGAAGAACCAAATCAGAATGAAGTTGGAAAGAGGCAGTGGTAGGCAGAATTCTGAAATGTCTCCCAAGATTTCCCACTCAGATCCCAGGGACTGAAGAAGCTGGGGGTACCCTGTCTGTCCATCATTACGCTATGTTACAGGACAAAAGCAATTCTGCAGATGTAATTAAGGTTACTAAACAGTCAACTTTGAGCTAATCAAAATGGGGCTTATCTGGGTGTGCCTAATCTCATCACATGATCCCTTTAAAAACAGTTTCCTTCTGCTGTTAGTATAAAAGAAGTTCTAGAGACTCAAAGTGTGAGAGCGACTGGGCAGGAGGGAGGCTCTCCATTGCTTCCTCTAGAACCACATGTTTACAGCGGGTGTGGTTTGGGGAAGCAAAAGGATGAGGAGAACAGAAGGTGGGGATATCCCAGGATAATTCCAAAAATAAAGAAGGTGCTGTTCCTAGAAAAAGGGGGTCAAAGTTAAATATTTCTATCAGCATCTCATTAGATGCTGGAAATAAATGCATTTGATCCAGATACCTTCCAGGGTAAAAACTGACCCTTCTGTGCCCAGTATCTCTTTGTGAGAAAGGCCTGTTGGTTCAAAGCTGACATTCTTTGGTTGTCTGTGACAAGGAATAGAACATCAATTCAACAGTCCACCACCTGGAGAGATTTCTAAGCTGTAAATCCCTGTGACCCAATGATGCTTATGGTTTTTGCTGACTCCCAGGTAGCCCTACGAGATTTTACTTTTTGCTATCAGCTGAGCAAAACGTTCTGGTATTTCTCCTTCTCCTCTAGTTTATTCTTCAGAGTATGGGAAACTCGAAATCAGTCTGATAACAGCGTGAGGATCATTTTGTTAGAAAGCCTGAGTGACACTAATGACATCAATTCAAAAGTGCTTTTACTTTAATTACATTATGAATCAGTCATCCATTAACTTATCCTTTAAAATGATCCATATTTCAAACTGACATCAATTCTTAGAATAAAATGTAGCACCCATGTTTAAAATTTATTTTTCTTGAGATACCTCTTTTGACCAGAAGTAAGACAGGTAATGGGGATATAAACGGATATTTGATCATCCTTTAATTTAAAAAAATCAGCATCTGCATTTCCATACTACAGAAGATGATATAATTTCTCATTTCCAACTCTGACACGGTTTTGGAGAATTTCCAATTAAAATATGAATAACAAATTATTCTGGGGCTAAATGAAGATTTTAGTCCAAAAGGTAACATGTAGCAATATTTTACTTTACATTGAATTTCACATTTAATGTAGGGTCACTTCAAACAAACAAACAAACACAAAGGTTTAAACATAAGTGCATAAAATTGATAAATAAGACTGATTTCTACAAATAAAACTCCAATTATCCAAGGTCATCTGGGAACAAGATTTTCTATGTATATCCACTTTCTAGATAAGAAGGTTAACCATAGGATGGGACTCTTCTACTTGTATCACATATGTTCCTGACTTTTTCCGATCAGCTTAGGGGCTGGGTGGTCTACACTGGGGTCTTTTGGATATTAAAGTGGGCAGAGCTGCTGACCCTGATCTCAGTGCCGCAGCCTATGGTGTTTCCCAGGTGGCTTTGCTTTTGTAAGCTCTTTCTTTGATATCCATTGAAGAATACATCTTCCATCCTCTTAATTTGTCGTTTCTATCAGCTATGGCCTTGGAAAAACTGGAAAAACAATTTTATTAAAATTACTTATTAAATGAAGTTTTAAAAAGTCACTGAGTGAGAGACTAGAGACGTTGTCCATGGCATTAAAATTCAGGGAGTGGGTGTCAGTTATCAGCTTGACAGGTATGTTCTGGAGGATTGAATTTACTGAAAGTCCAACACTAAACTAAACTAAGTGAGACATGACTGGGTTACTTAATATAGATGAACGGCTTCTCTTTTCCTTTAACCATGAAAGAATTCTAGAAGAAATATGCCAAAATCAGAGGCAGAACATCTGTGTTCTAATGACATATCGAGACATGAGTTCCATAAAGCAAGAGCATATTGTAGAAGTGTCATCATAACGGGAGTGGAGAGATTTAAAGACCTCTATTGCCAACCTTATCACCCACTAGTGGCCTAAATTTAGGAAGAAACGTACATTTCCATCGAACTCATTCCCTTCTAATAAAAGGGAGTGCGGTCATCCCTGGGTATCCGCAAGGGATTGGTTCCAGGACCCCCCGCAGACACCAATCCATGGATGCTTAAGTCCCTTATATAAAATGGTGTTAGTATTTGCATATGGATACACACATCCAACTGTATACTTTATTTTTTTCTTAATTTTGTAAATATGTATTTATATTTAGGTATAGAACAACACTAGAAATAGATATACCGAGATATTACTACTATCTCCATAGGGTGATTTTATGGGTGATTTCTATTTTTTCATCTCTAATTTCCAAATAAATCTTACATAATGAACATATTTTCTTTTTATTAGAAGATAATATTTTCTTAAAGAAATAAGAAAACAATGGAGGATTTCACATCAGAATTAACTGAAAATACAGGGTCCTTAGAATCAGAGCTGTATTTGTCAATATCCTTTGTTTGTTTTTGAATGAGTTTATTCTTTTTTTTTAATTTAATTTAATTTTATTATACAGCAGGTTCTCATTAGTTATCCATTTTATACACATCATTGTATACATGTCAATCCCAATCGCCCAATTCATCACACCATCCCCCCCACCCCACCCCCTGCCACTTTCCCCCCTTGGTGTCCATACTTTTGTTCTCTACATCTGTGTCTCAATTTCTGCCCTGCAAACTGGTTCATCTGTACCATTTTTCTAGGTTCCACATACATGCGTTAATATACGATATTTGTTTTTCTCTTTCTGACTAACTTCACTCTGTATGATAGTCTCTAGGTCCACCCACATCTCTACAAATGACCCAATTACGTTCCTTTTAATGGCTGAGTAATATTCCATTGTATATTTGTGCCACATCTTCTTTATTCATTCATCTGTCGATGGGCATTTAGGTTGCTTCCGTGACCTGGCTATTGTAAATAGTGCTGCAGTGAACATTGGAGTGCGTGTGTCTTTTTGAATTATGGTTTTCTCTGGGTATATGCCCAGTAGTGGGATTGCTGGGTCATATTGTAATTCTATTTTTAGTTTTTTAAGGAACCTCCATACTGTTCTCCATAGTGGCTGTATCAATTTACATTCCCACCAACAGTGTAAGGGGGTTCCCTTTTCTCCACACCCTCTCCAGCATTTGTTGTTTGTAGATTTTCTGATGATGCCCTTTCTAACCAGTGTGAGGTGATACCTCGTTGTAGTTTTGATATGCATTTCTCTAATAATTAGTGATGTTGAGCAGCTTTTCATGTGCCTCTTGGCCATCTGTATGTCTTCTTTGGAGAAATGTCTATTTAGGTCTTCTGCCCATTTTTAGATTGGTTAGTTTTGGTAATATTGAGCTGCATGAGGTGTCTATATATTCTGGAGATTAATCCTTTGTCTGCTGATTCATTTGCAAGTATTTTCTTCCATTCTGAGGGTTGTCTTTTCATCTTGTTTATAGTTTCCTTTGCTGTGCAAAAGCTTTTGTTTCATTAGGTCCCATCTGTTTTTTTTTGTCTGTTTGTTTTTAATAAATTTATTTGTTTATTTATTTTTGGCTGTGTTGGGTCTTTGTTGCTGTGCGTGGGCTTTCTCTAGTTGCGGTGAGCGGGGCTTACTCTTCATTGTGGTGCGTGGGCTTCTCATTGCAGTGGCTTCTGTTGCGGAGCATGGGCTCTAGGTGTACGGGCTTCAGTAGTTACGGCATGCGGGCTCGGTAGTTGTGGCACGCAGGCTTAGTTGCTCCGTGGCATGTGGGGTCTTCCCAGACCAGGGCTCGAACCTGTGTCCCCTGCATTGGCAGGCGGATTCTTAACCACTGTGCCACCAGGGAAGCCCCCTAATTGTTTATTTTTGTTTTTATTTCTATTACTCTAGGAGGTGGGTCAAAAAAGATTTTGCTGTGATTTATGTCAGAGAGTGTTCTTCCTATGTTTTCCTCTTGGAGTTTTATAGTGTCCGGTCTTACATTTAGGTCTTTAATCCATTTTTAGTTTATTTTTGTGTATGGTGTTAGGGAGCATTCTAATTTCATTCTTTTACATGTAGCTGCCCAGTTTTCCCAGCAACACTTATTGAAGAGACTGTCTTTTTTCCATTGTATGTCACTTTAAATATATCATGCCACTCCCTTCTGGCTTGTAGGGTTTCTGCTGAGAAATCAGCTGTTAACCTTACGGGAGTTCCCTTGTATTTTATTTGTCATTTTTCCCTTGTTGCTTTTAATAATTTGTCTTTAATTCTTGTCAATTTGATTACTATGTGTCTCACCATGTTTCTCCTTGGGTTTATCCTGCCTGGGACTCTCTGTACTTCTTGGACTTGGGTGGCTATTTCCTTTCCCACATAAGGGAAGTTTTCGACTATAATCTCTTCAAATATTTTCTTGGGTCCTTTCTCTCCCTCTTCTCCTTCTGGGACCCCTATAATGCAAATGTTGGTGCGTTTAATGTTGTCCCAAAGGTCTCTTAGGCTGTCTTCATTTCTTTTCATTCTTTTTTCTTTATTCTGTTCCATGGCAGTGAATTCCACCATTCTGTCTTCCAGGTCACTTCTCTGTTCTTCTGCCTCAGTTATTCTGCTATTGATTCCTTCTAGTATATTTTTCCTTTCGGTTATTATATTGTTCATCTCTGTTTGTTTGTTCTTTAATTCTTCTAGGTCTTTGTTAAACATTTCTTGCATCTTCTCGATCTTTGCCTCCATTCTTTTTCTGAGGTCCTGGATCATCGCCACTATCATTATTCTGAATTCTTTTTCTGGAAGGTTCCCTATCTCCACTTCATTTAATTGTTTTTCTGGGGTTTTATCTTGTTCCTTCATCTGGTACATAGCCCTCTGCCTTTTCATTTTGTCTATCTTTCTGTGAATGTGGTTTTCGTTCCACAGGCTGCAGGATTGTAGTTCTTCTTACTTCTGTCTGCCCTCTGGTGGATGAGGCTATCTAAGAGGCTTGTGCAAGTTTCCTGATGGGAGGGACTGGTGGTGGGTAGAGCTGGGTGTTGCTCTGGTGGGCAGAGCTCAGTAAAACTTTTAATCTGCTTGTCTGCTATTTGGTGGGGCTGAGTTCTCTCCCTTGGTTGTTTGGCCTGAGGCAACCCAGCACTGGAGCCTGCAGGCCCTTTGGTGGGGCTAATGGTGGATTCTGGGGGCTCATGCCAAGGAGTACTTCCCAGAACTTCTGCTGCCAGTGTCCTTGTCCCTACAGTAAGCCACAGCCACCCCCCCACCTCTGCAGGAGACCCTCCAACACTAGCAGGTAGGTCTGATTCAGTCTCCTATGGGGTCACTGCTCCTTCCCCTGGGTCCTGATGTGCACACTACTTTGTGTGTGCCCTCCAAGAGTGGAGTCTCTGTTTCCTCCATTCCTGTTGAAGTCCTGCAATCAAATCCCACTAGCCTTCAAATCTGATTATCTGGGAATTCCTCCTCCCATTGCTGGACCCCCAGGTTGGGAAGCCTGACGTGGGGTCAGAACCTTCACTCCAGTGGGTGGATTTCTGTGGTGTAACTGTTCTCCAGTTTGTGAGTCACCCACCCAGCAGTTATGGGATTTGATTTTATTGTGATTGTGCCCTTCCTACGGTCTCACTGAGGCTTCTCCTTTGTCTTTGGATGTGGAGTATCTTTTTTGGTGAGTTCCAGTGTCTTCCTGTTGATGACTGTTCAGCAGTTAGTTGTGATTCTGGTGTTCTCACAAGAGGGAGTGAGTGCACGTCCTTCTACTCCACCATCTTGAACCTCCAACTGTATACTTTAAATCATCTCTAGATTACTTATAATACCTAATACAATGTAAATGCTATGTAAATAGCTTTGCTTTTTGGAACTTTACGGACTTTTTTTCAAATATTTTCCATCAGCCATTCGTTGAATACATGGATTCAGAATTCGTGGATAGGGAGAGCCCACAGCATAACTTAATAAACTCTAAGGTCCTTCGAGCTCCAAAAGCCATAAATCAACTCCCTGAATCACTGTGAGGGATGGGAGATTACCAAGAGGAAATCTCTTCCAATAACACATGATATGAAAAGGTAATTGTGATGCTCTGAGGAATGAAAGGAAGGCTACAAGTACACCGTCCAAAGGGAAATAGGAACAGAACCTCTGAGTCAACTTATAAATGATCTGCTGTAGAAGATTAAATCTGAAAAGTATCATAATGGTTAGTCTTCTCATAATTGATGCCACTGATATAATTCTTGAAACTTAAGCTCCTTATGTCTAAGTACTTAATTACTCACCCTTTTCAAACAAATGTATATATATACATGCATGTATATGTTCCTGAGTCTACAAGAATACCTTAAAAATATTCTGGAACTTCACTTAAATTATATCCTTTGGGCCCATTGATTGAAATTGAAATGGCCTGTGGATCCCTCTGTTGAGAAGCTTTTATGTGTTTATTTGGGTACAGTCATCAGTTTACTTTTGGGATCAAGACCAGGGGTCAGAGCTATGATGGTGATGGAGATATGAAAACTCTCGCTTTGGTAGACTTGACCCCAAGGTAAGTGGGGACAAGAAAAAAATCAGGTTTAGGGATTAAGAATATTGAGTTCATGATCTAAGAACTGTAAATGCAAAGCTTCCTTTAAAGAAAGACCTTTTTGTGGTAAGAGAGCAGCCCAATAGTATAGTTAGGATTCATTTGTGTTTCTCCTCTTCAACTTGATCCAGATGCCATTACTTGGACGAAGAATCAGTTCTCCTGCCAGACCAAGTTCTTCTCTTTTTTGGTTGGATTCTACCCAAAAATGCCTCAGGATGCAGGAAAGAATGGTCTTTTCTTCCATCATGGCAAACTTTTGACCTTCAAATTAATGTAAATAGCAACACTTTAATGATAGATATATCTCAAATGTGAGAAATCACAAGTCCGATTAGAGGAAGCAAGCAATTTTATATTTTCGCAGTGGGTCCTGGGAGAATCAGAATCACCTGGGATGCTTGTAAAACATGAAGATCCTTGAGTGCCCCTCCTGTTCCCACCCAGTGCATCTGAACAGCGGAAGTGGGCCAGGCATTTGTATTTTAGCAAAACGTGAGATGAATCCTGGGCTCGTTTAAGCATGAGAATCACTACTCTCGACTGATTTCTTATTTGAGCCTTTAACTTAAATTTAATTTACTCTAGAGGTACTAAATAAGCGTCAGATTCATCTATTTAAATCTGGCCTTAATTTACGAATGTCTGCATTTACATAAACGATAAAATGCTAGAGATTCTGAAGCTGAAAGTGTTTATAATGCACGGTGATGTGCATTCACTTTGCTTAAGCACTTCAGCTGGCCTTGTGGTAAGCATTTTGTGTTTTGGTTTTGCAAAATGCAGTTCTTAAAATCAACAAACACAGAAATTAAGCTAAATATAACTAATTGTTATAAATAAGTTTTGTATCATATGAAGTATGTTCTATTTTAATCTAAAAGCTACAACATTTTCAAACTCTACCATGAAACTATTTATGCTTTATGTTATGGGCTAAATCGTGTCCCCCCAAATTCATAGGTTGAAGTCCTAAACCTCGGTATCTCAGAATATGACTATTTGGAGATGGGAATGTTAAAGAAGTAATTAAATTAAAATGGTCAAAAATAAAATAAAATAATCAGATGGGTGGACCCTAATCCAATCTGACTGGTGGTCCCTATAAAAAGAAGAGATTATGACACAGACACACACAGAGGAAAGACTATGTGGGGAGATAGGGAGAAGAAGATCATTTACAAGCTAAGCAGGTATTTATTACCAATCCTGCTGATACCTGAATCTTGGACTTCTAGCTTCAGAATTGGGAGAAAATAAATTCCTGTGGTTTAAGCCACCCAGTGTGTGGTACCTTGTTATGGCTGCCCTAGCAAACTAATACACTTTATGACAGTCATATTTTAAAACAATAATGTATAGTAAAGTGGAGGGAAGAGGAAGCCAGTTTTTTTAAAAGACAGTTGCCTATGGGCTGCTACATCTCAAGAAATTTTTGTGTGAAACCGCCTACTCTGCAGGCCTGAAAAGTCAAACAAGTTCTGACGGATACAAACCTATACAGTTTCGGGGTCCAGCAGAGAAGGGCACATATGCGTATGAATGACGTCCTTTCGAATTCTCGGGAAAGAACCGTTCTGGCTTGAATTCCTCAGGATTGGGGAAGTACCTTGGATCTCTGTGCAGTGCATAGGGCATGATGATTACTTGAGAGCCTTTCACGACTTTGTAACCCGCTGTCAAGAAGTAGTCAGTAGGCCATGAGGATGGAGCAAGACAGACATTAAAATAATCCACTCTCCCTCCTATTCAAATTATAGAATTCTTACCAACTTCACAGTCTTCATTAAGATTACGGGCAAAGAAAGGAACAGAAGGAAAAAGGCGAAGGCTCTCTTTAACAACACATTCGAGATATTTAAGTTTCTTCAGGTCATCTAAGGTAGCAGGACGATCAGATCTCCCTGGTTTTAAGTAAATACATGAGATAACAAGGAAAGGATTATTTGAGCTTGGGGGATGGGACATTGAAGAAGAATACACGCATCAAAACATGTTAAATACCTACAGCTAAAGTAGAGTTTCTAGTATTACCCATAATCAAAATAAAATGAGATATGTTCAGTAAAAGAAACCAGACACCAACGGTCACATGTTGTGGGATTCCATTTATAGGAAGTATTCAGAACAGGTAGTAAATCCATAGAGACAGATAGTAACTTAGCAGTTGCCAGGGGCTGCGGGAAGAGAGGAGAGTGGCTGATTAATGGGAAAGAGTTTCCTTTTGGGGTGCTGGGACTCCAATGACATCACTGCTGACATCAGCCTAGGACAGCTTACCTGCGGACTGCTGGTTGTGTAATAGAAAAGTTTGTCCTACCGGCTTAATGCATCTTTTCTCTCATTCGTGGCCCGATGCAATGCTGTATGAAACAGTTTTCCTTGACCCCATGACTCAATGCTTTATGTAGATATGTCTGCTTCATCTACTAAGTGAGATGCTCGAGGACAGTAACATTTATCTGTGCGTCCCCAGCATCTAGCCCAGTGCAGTCACATGCCGTGCAATTAGCAAATGCCTGCATTCTGTAAGTGCTGAATAAGGCTTTGCTAAGAAGACTGGGACTGGAAGGGATCCCATAGGGGAGACTTCCTGCTTATTGCTGTATCTTTAGAACAGGTCCTGCTGTTTATCCTTCATGAGCAAGAACAACACTTGCTTCCATGGACGTGGTACCCACAGTGTAACTAGTGAAGGGACAAAACATACCAAACACTTCCTCCAGTTCATGGTCCACTTTTTGCTGGACTTCTGGATACGAACCCAATAGATATAAGGACAAGTTTATTGCAGCTGCGGTCGTATCGTGACCCTACAAATGTAAGGAAAAAATAACTTAGCGGAGTAGTATTGCGAAGATTAGAAGAGAGAACTCTATTTTGAATTGTCTCTGGATTTGACAGCTGCACTGGGACTCCAAACAGAATAAATTAATTTGGTACAGTATCTCACCTTGGTGAGAAACAAACAAAGAAAATGATCCCTTCAAAGGGGAGATTCATGCTTAGATAGATATTTCAACACTACACAGAGCTGCATACGTGGTGAGAAGTGGCTAGGCTGTGCTAATAAGGGGGCCTTCCAAGGGAACTAGGTGCTCTAGACTGTTTTTAAGGGGAAAGAGTCTGACTTTTATGAGCCAGTTTACCAGATCTGTACTCCTCCACCTTCTAGCATTTGTAAGGTAGGCTTTACCTGTCAACCCTGGACACCAGGGTGTCTGTGTGTGGTTCTGAGTAACATCCTGCATGTCAGGAAGTTGATAAATAGCCTCCCATAATAGCTGCTGAGCTTTAGGCAAAATACTAAGTACTGTGCAGAAACTAATTCAATTATCCTTCAGAAAAACTCTGTGAAATACTTGATACAGATATTTACATCTTAGAGATTAAAAACAGACTAAGAATTTTTTTTACATGAGTTCTGCAGAAAAAGAAAGTTTGGAAAATCAATAATAATATTATAACTCTATGAATAAGACTTTTAGGGGAACTAAACAGAAAACAAATTGTTTCCTCTATGGAAGTTCTTACTTTTCCATTTTCCCTACGCAACACAAGTGATGGTTATAATTTTCCTTTCTCTGGGCAGAAATCTCCAAAGCACTTGCTTCATAAAACAGCTTCTAAGTTGAATTGTTTGAGGTTTATTCTGCAATTTTATAAAATATATATTTTCCAAGTCTCTGATATTGGTGTCATTGCCTCTTCTCAGGCTTGCTCTTCCTTCACAGAAACTACCCTGAGCTCCGGACCAGATCTGGTCCATTTCACTCAGTTGTTTACCAAAGTCACAGGAGGAAGTGCTCTTGCTAAATAATTCTTAATAACTTCTCTTGAATTTATAAGTGGAAGCCTGATTTAAATGTGTAAGAGATGTCTGCTGAACTTCCTACTTCCACGTGTCTGCTACCTGAAGAAAGCAGGACTAAGCAAAGCACAAAGCACACAGTTTATAGAAGCAGGCTGGTGGGACAGGGCAGGGGCAGAAACCTTAGTATCCAGTGGTCAGCACCTGGGGCAGGAAAGGTGTGGTCGTAATAACCTGCAACCTCTTTATGGAGGAGGTCACAATATTATAATCATACGAGGTGTGTCTCCTATTTGATGCAAAGAAGAAAAAACTTAGAATTTCAAACAGTGTTAGAGCTGGAAGAAAGAGATCATTATTCCAGTTGTTTTCATGAAAGTGAGAGGTTTTTGGTAGGAGAAGGATGTGTGGGTGCACGTGTGCATGAGAGTGTATGTATGTGGGCGTGTGTGTGTACGTGTGTATGCAGGGTGGAGATGTGACACAGTCTCTCCACTTTAACATCAAATGATAATAGCCAGTATCCACCACACACTTCCCACGTGCCAGGCAAGATTCTTCGTGCGCTTTAAAAAATCATTCATCTAATCCTTATACTTATCCTGCGAGGCCCGTACTATAACAATGAGCACACCAAAGCCCAGAAAGGCTCCATGAGTTACCGGAGGTCCCACCTCTAGTACAGGTTAGAGGTGGGATTTGGCCCCAGAGACCCCAGCTTAACACCGCTCCACTTTTTAGCTAATTTAGATGTCCATTTTCTGCATAAAATTTCTTTTCAACGAAGCGCTCTGCTTAAAAAAGAAGTTTAAAACCACTGATCTAATCCATCTCTCTATTTTATACACAGGGAAGCTGTGACAGAGATCTGAGATGATTGGCACCATCTCATAAGGCTAGTCAGCATGGAGCCAGAATGAGAACTCGGGTCTAGGGACCCTTGACACAGCTTGCTTTCCTACACTGTGCCCCCGGGAGAATGTGCGCTCTGGCAGTATACCCAGAGGTACACTGTACCCAGAGGTACACTGTACCCAGGTGTCTGCAAGCAGGGCTGCTCACACCATCCATGGCTGGCGTGTACTGAGCCATCCAAAACTACATATGCCCTTCACTTTCCTCCACTTCCAGGATATTACCACAGGGTGCTTTTTAAAACCATTTCTTCACTTTATTTGGCAATCTACACACTGAGAGATTCACTCTGTAATATTTAATAATGCTAGAATTACCTTTTGTAAAAACTGCATCTTTCTTTTCATTATTTGAAGGTCAGAAATCCCTTTAGAATCACAAACTAGTTAAATTCTCTGTCGGAGGGCTCTTGCTTGCTTCTCTAGTTTGGGCAGCTCAAAGCAGGAGCTAAGCACTCATTTGCTAGAACTTCAAAAAGGAGGTAGTGAAAAGACAGACTTGTGGGTTTCAGAGATTTTTAAAAAGCCTGAAGCAATATAGGGAATGAGAGCAATTTCTGACTTCTTTTCTACTTGGAAAAATCCAATGGGTTTTAGGTTTTCCTGAGAAAACAATGTGTCTAGTGCTATACTCACCACGAGTGAAAGGCTTTTTCTGAAGAAGAAAGCTGATCTGGTACTTAATCAGGTTCTTACATTTTGTAATTTCTAATTATAATGCAGCGACTCATCCTCAGTTATATGAAGCTACTTTAAAACTTGAATAAACTTTTAAAAATGATGCTAAAGATTCTAGAAAATAACTGCAATTTGTTTAATGATACCCGAAAATAACGTGATGAGATAAAATACCTCAAACATAAAGGTGTCAACTTCTTCTCGAATCTCTTCATAACTCAGCTTGTTTCCTTGGTCATCAGTCACATTTAAAAGCAAGTCAAGAAAACCCCTGCGTTTATTATTGTGTGGAGGAAAGTCCTTGTCATTACTTCTACCTTCTTCATGTCTCTTCATTTCATTGGCCCGTTCAGTGATGACCTGTATGATTTAAACAATCATATGCTCTCGTTTGGAATTTGATGTAGCCTCATAATATATTTTCTTATGAAAATATACTAGCTTCTTTCATGGATTTTTTCTAAACCTTTCCTGTTCTAACTCAACAATAACTTAGGCTCTTGTGGAAAATATAGTAAAGCTTCCTGTTAACATTTTAGGGCATTATTTGATAAGACTTTTAAAAACAAATTTAATGTCAGACACATTCAGAATATTCAATTGCTATTTCTGCCATCTTTCCAACACGGGAATAGAGTTAGTAGTCCCCTAAGTGGTGCCCTAGAGATTTGGATGAGCTAATGAGAAAAAGTTTAGGTGGTGGAGAGAATGCAATCATTATATAATAGACAAATTACGGATTGCTCTCATTACAGGCTGCACTGGAGGAAAGAAACAGCAGGTTGATCAGTCAGCTCACCCTCTGTGCTTGCTGTTCCTGCTGCCTAGATTTCTCTTTCTTCAGATGCCAGTGTGGCTCACTCCCTCCCTCCCTCCTCTTGAGGTCTTGGCCCCTTCTCACACCATCAGAAAGACCTTCCCGGATCACTGCTAACCTGGTCCCTAGCACTCACTATCTTCCTAACCTTACTTTATTTTTTTTCCATTTCACTTACCACCTGACATTATAGTATACTTGCTATATAATATACTGCATGAATGTACCATCCATGTGGCAGCAAATTTGTCCTTGTTCATTGATATAATTCCAACCCTTAGAACACTGCCTGGCATTTTAAGGACGTCCCTTAGATATTTTCTGAATGAATAAAAGAATTAAAGCCCATAAACTTAATGTGGCTATACATTTCAACTTTCTTCTCCTATCAGGCAATTGACCAAACCTGCTACTAAGTGATTTGAATGAATAGATCCTAAGTGCTTTGAGGACAAAACACCATATCTCCTTTCATTCTCGGGGGAACCCCCTAGGGCCTGGCACCCAGTATGCAATTTTCAATATTTATTAAATAAATAATATTGTCCATCCAATTTGGAATTCATTAATTATTGATATTGATAGTAACGCATGTAATTTGAGGAAAAATTTGGTCATTCGCCTACTGCCCAGTAATGGAGATAACTCTGTCCTCCACTGTGGCCACCTGAATCCAACACCTCATTCATCCAACATTTCCTGACTGGGAACCACATGATCTGTTGGTGACAGGCTGTACCTCACTGTAAGGAAGCAATGCCAATATAGTTGAAACCGAAATTGACAGCAAAGAGAGAATATATTTAAATTGGTACTTTTATCAGTACATTTAAATCATAATTTGATGTATATTTTCAATTAAATATTGCTTTGTCAAAAGCACATGTTTAACACAAGACTGACATCTTATATATGAAACAATATCACTATCTCCTTGTTATTTTTTAATTGGAAGTAAAATAGTGACATCTAGTTAATTTTAATCTTTTCCAAGTTGAGATACTGCTATAAATGCCCTTTGCCTTTGAAAGCTACTGCCTAATCCAGACATTTGCCATAAGACTCTCATAACACGGATCCCCTCCTCTTTATTCATTCAACATAGCACCCTGGTTGTTAATAAATATTTATAGTTCGTATCACATTTTGTAATTTTTTTAATAGACAACCTCCTCTACTAGACTAACCTCTTTTAGGGGACATACATATCTTACTTATTACTATGTCTTTAACACTTGGTACAGTGTTTGGCACCTAACAAGTGTTTAATTAATATTTGGTGAGTACATAATTAAAATGTAATCACACCGTCTCCTTCTTTCCATTATTATTCAACTTTTATTTTATGAGACACAGGCTCCAGCGTATGTTAACACAGCATAAAAATCTTGGACGTATAAAAGATCTAGAAATGGAGAGTGGTGATGGTTTCAGAACACTGTGAGTGCAATTAATGGTAAATTTTATGTTGTGTATATTTTATCACAATTAAAAAAATCAAGGGCTTACGTTTTTGGTAAAATTATGTAGGATTTTTAGGCTCCTTTTGTGTTCCCATCCATCTTTAAATATAAAGAACAAAAGGTCAAGCCAGAGCCAGGGCATCTTCATTCTTTGATGTATTGAATCACTCATCCTATAAATAGGATAAAAACACATCAGCTGATACACTGAAAATGTGTATTTCTTGAGCACCTAATTGATGCCCGCTCTCAATGAGGGTAATATGTAGGGATGATAATGATTCGTCTTAGAGGCTGCTAAGATCCAGGCTTTACACTCAACAATGAAGGCATGGGGTATTACACATCCAGTGAAGCTTAAACATTTAATGGGTTCTTTAGAGGAATGAAGAATCTGTTATAAAACATCCATACTAAATGGTCATCTGATCTCTGCTTCTTTTTCTCCAGGGAGAGTTCTTGACCACCCCAGGCTGCCTGTGGCTCTTGTACCACAAGCTGATATGAAATCTGCCTCTTTATAATGTCCACTCATTTGCTTGCTCACTCCTCCGTAGTGCCAGTAAACAACTGGCTGCCCTCTTCCACGGAAAAGTGCTCATTAAATACCCATCTGTCACACAGCTGTCACGAGCACCACCCTCATTATTCCCAGTGAGAAGCAGAAAGACCTCTACACGATCTCCTCCTTCATGACCAGCTTAGATGCCAATGCCTCAGAGAAGACCTTTCCTGACCACGCAATCTGTAAAACACATCCCTGTTTTCCTCTCTCATATCAACTTGATCTTTTCTTTCTAAGCAATTATTATAATTTATAAGTTTATATTCATTTGCTTCAATGCCTGTCTCCCCTGCTATTCTGTATCATATGCCCATATAAAACTAGTCAGTACCTTGTGCAGGGAATGGCAGATTATAGATGCTCAACAAGTAGTTGTTAAGATGAAGTGAAATGAGCCGTGGACTTAAAGATAGGATACATTGAATCAAATCCTGGCCCTGCCTCTTAATAGCTGAATAATCACAAGCAATTTTAAAAGTAAAGTTGATTATTTCAATTAAAAAATAATACATACTCAGTGCAGAAAATATAGGAAAGGAGAATGAATCACAACAAAACCAAAACACAATAAGAGAGCACACACACAAAATAATAATAACCGCAGCTAACATTTTGGTATAGTATCTCCTAGCTTTTTCTATGAATAATTTTTTTATACCTAGTGGTTATCAAACTACAAAAAAATTTATGTCTTTCTTTTATCACTTAGCATCATAATGTAATCTCTCGATATATTATAAAATAGTCCTTTAAAATTACTGCATAATCTGAATGTGCCATAACCATTCCTGTACTGTTGAAAGATATGCTTAAATGATTAGGTTAATTTTTAGTATAATGTTTCACTTTGAAATGATGAAAAAGCTACAGTACAGACAGAAATTATTAGCAAGAATTTTTTAAAGCCCTGATCAATAACAATTTTATTTTATTTTTTTGGGCCACACCACGCAGCTTGCAGGACTTTAGTTCCCTGGCCAGGGATAGAACCTGGGCCCTCAACAGTGAAAGCATGGAGTCCTAACCACTGGACTGCTAGGGAATTCCCAATAACAATTTTAGAAATAATTAGGACTTCATTTACCTATAAACTGCTTGAACATACTCGGAATCATTGTTGCTTTGAGCACCAATGTTCTTCCCCATAGCTGTTTCTGTAAAATATAGTGAGAAGCAACCATTCAATTCATGCACGTATCTTGGGTACATTTTCCAGTGGCAGACACTTGATAAAAGACGCTATGTCCTGTTCTGTTCATATATATTGTAGAATTGTTCTTTTCCCTCTTCTCTTGTATCTTCTGCTTCTCTTACTCCCAGTTCCTGCCCTTCCTTCCCTCGGACCGTCTGGTCATGTTGGCTCAGTGACCGCTTGTCCGAAGTCCTATGAATGGCTGCTGCTTCTCAGGTGGCTAATTTAGCAATAGGACCTTCCAGAAGAACCCAATGTCCTTTCTCCCCCGCCCCGCCCCACCCTATGGACTGTTATTTTCTATTTGTGCCATTTTATCTTTACATCCTAACTTTAAAAATAAATCAGTGAGACTTACCACAGATTATATCTAAGGCACAAAGAGTGATGTAAAAAAAGCAGTTAAATGCTTCTTGGTTAACATATTTTTCAAGCTTATTAACCAATATATTTGCTTGTTCATTCATGACATCTAAGAAATCTTCCAGAATTGTAAAATGGAAAGTGGGTGTTAACATTTTTCTCCTAGAGCGCCACTTGTTTCCAGTACTAGAAATAAAATACACGGTTACAAAGAAAAAACAAGCAACACCTGAAACAAATAAAATATAAATATAGTCATCATCAAGTTCTCCTGAAACAGCTTAATCTACAGATTCTCAAATGCTTTGGTCAGAATGACAAAGACTCATGTATAGTTGTGAATATTTTGGATACTGTTCTATATTACTAATGTTTAGAAGAGTATTCATTAAAAATGGAAACATTTAAGAATTTTTCTAAATTTCTGAGCTCTGAGTTTCTAAAATTTAGAATTTTTCTCCCCTCTATCAACATCTTAGCCCTCAGATGATCCACTGCTCCATGATTTTCTTTAATCTCTACTATCTTTGAATTCTCCAAAGTCCCCACCAGGGTCCTGCCTTTCTCTTGCTAGGCCCTCTCTCAGAGGACGGAGTCCTGTTTCTGGGTGCCAACTCAAGAAGTGAGGTTACTGTGTTCGATTCACTTCTCTGAGGGTGACTGCCTTTTTCATGATATTTTCAAGATTTCCCTTCTCCAAACTATCCTTGGCTTTACTCCATTCATACATCAGTACCTCCTCATTTTTCTTGGAACACTAGTGATTATCATTATTGAATATAGTGGCTGGAGATTACCATACACCTTATCTATCAAAGGCCCATTGTTAGCTGGACCTTTCCTTCCAGCTTCTCCCATAATTCCCAATACCTCAATCTTGCTATTGGAAGAATACCTTGTGTCAGTTCCTGAAATAACAAGTTACCCATAGAAGTAACTGTTTCTACAAGACAGCTTTACAAATTTCCACTGAGGTACCTTGTAAGAAGTCCTAGGCCAAGCCACGGTTCTAGGAACTTGTACATATAGGATTTGTCAATGTGCTTTGAACTAGTTAAAATTACCTTTAAAAGAGAAAAAAAAAAATTGAGGGATATAGACATCAAAACGATTTCAGTTGTAAGAACACCTGGCTAGAACACAACTACTTTTTAAAGCAAGATTTTATAATTGTTATTTTTCTGTGATTCATTTTCATTCCTGTGCCTCAAAGAAATGCAATTAGAGTTTTGAACTTATAATTGTCATTCAGTCTTGAGGACTAAATGGAGTTGAAAGGAAGGAAAATGTCCAAGATGATTCCTGGTTCCTGCCACAAACTAGGAACCAAGCAGAGTCATTTCTTGAGGGGAGAGGGTAGAGGCAGGTGAATCCGGAGGATGACCACATCTAATGAGATTCCCACACCATCAGACAGACAGTGGAATATTGATCACATTTGCCACATACTCACCTCCACATTTTCTGCATTATAAAGGAACACCACAGGTATGGGCCCGAGCCAGAGTTTCAGCAGTGGCAGGTGTCGGTGTTCTTCACTGTACTGAATCATCTGCTGAAAAAAATCTGGGAGAAAATATTTAATCTTAAATTCAATCAAGACAAGAATTTTGTCTAAGGGATACAGCACAGGGAACTCTATTTAGTACTCTGCAATGGCCTATATGGGAAAAGAATCTAAAAAAGAGTGGGCATATGTATATGTATAACTGATTCACTTTGCTGTACACATGAAATTAACACAACATTGTAAATCAACTATACTCCAATAAAAATTTTTAAAAAGACAAAAATTTTGTAATAAGTTCCTTATTGTGTCTTTTGGTTCCTTGGGGGTTTTGTTTTTGTTTTACTTTGGACAAGTCACTTAATATCTCCCAGAGAGATATTTGTTGTTGTTGTTGTTGTTGTTGTTTTAGGTTCCACACAGAAGTGAGATCACACAGTACTTGCCTTGCTTTGTCTGACTTACTTTGTTGAGCATTATGCCCTCAAGGTTCATCCATGTTTTCACAAATGGCAATATTTCCTTCTTTTTTATGACTGAATAATATTCCTCTGTGTGTGTGTGTGTGTGTGTGTGTGTCTGTGTGTGTACCACATTTTCTTTATCCATTCGTCCAGTGATGGACACTTAGGCTGCTTCCATGTCTTTGCTACTGTAAATAATACTGCAGTGTACATGGTGTGCATATATCTTTTCAAGTTAATGTTTTCATTTTCTTGGTATATATACCCGGAAGTGAAACTGAGGGCTCATACGGTAGTTCAATTTTTAATGTTTAAATGTTTTGAGGAATCCCCATACTGTTTTCCACAGTGGCTGCAGCAATTTACATTTTCACCAACAGTGCTCAAGAGTTCCCTTCTCTCTTGCCAAAATTTGTTACTTCTTGTCTTTTTGATTATAGCCATTCTAAAAAGTGTGAGGTGAAGTCCTATTGTGGTTTTTATTTGCATTTCCCTGATGAGTAGTGATGTTGAGCACATTTTCATGTATCTGTTGGTCATCTGTATGCCTTCTTTGGGAAAATGTCTATTCAGACCCTCTGCCCAGTTTTAAATGAGATTGTTCAGGGTTTTTTGCTATTGAGTTGTATGAGTTCTTTATACATTTTGGATATTAACCCCTTATTAGATATATGATTTGCAAATCATGTATCCCATTTTGTAGGTTTCCTTTTCATTTTCTTAAAGGTTTTATTTGCTGTGCAGAAGCTTTTTAATTTGATGTAGTCTCAATTGTTTATTTTTGCTTTTGTTGCCTTTGCTTTCGGTGTCAAATCCAAAAAATCAAGGAGCTTACCGCTTACGTTTTCTTCTATGAGGTATATGGCTTCAGGTCTTACACTTAAGTCTTTAATCAATTTTGAGTTATTATCATGCATGGTGTAAGATAGTGGTCCAGTTTTATTCTTTTGCAAGTGTCTGTCCAGTTTTCCCAACACCATTTATTGAGAGTCTGTCCTTTCCCCATTATGTATTCTTGGATCCTTTGTGGTAAATTAATTGACCACCATCTGTTTATTTCTGGGTTTCTATTCTGTTCCATTGATCTATGTGCCTGCATTTATGCCAATACTATACTGTTTTGATTACTATGGCTTTGTAATATATCTTGAAATCAGGAAGTGTGATGCCTTCAGTTTTGTTCTTCTTTCTCAAAATTGCTTTGGCTATTTGAGGTCATTTGTATTCCATACAAAATTTGGTACTATTCTATTTCTGTGGCAAACGTCATTGAAAGCTTGATAGGGATTGCATTGAATCTGAGAATTGCTCTGGATAGTATGGAAATTTTAACAATATTAATTCTTCCAATCCATGAACATGGAATATCTTTCCATTTATTTGTGTCTTATTCAATTTATTTCAGCAGTGTCTCATAGTTTTCAGTGTACACCTTTTTTACTTCCTTGGTTAAATTTATTCCTAGGTATTTTATTCTTTTTGATGCAATTGTAAATGGGATTGTTTTCTTAATTTCTCTTTCTGATAGTTCGTTATTAGTGTATAGAAACATAACTGATTTTTATATATTGATTTTGTATCCTGCAACTTTACTGAAGTAGTTTATTAGTTCTAATAATTTTTTTTTGCTGAAGTCTTTAGGGTTTTCTATAATATCATGTTATCTGCAAATAGTAACAGTTTTACTTCTTCCTTTCCAATTTTGTGGAGGGGAAGGCTAGTTGGGAGGCATATGGGTATCCAGGGCTTCTCCTGGGCAATGGGAATGCCTGATTGACAACAGTGGGATTCATCCCAAACTCACTGTGAGGCTAGTAATATGATGCTTGAGATTTTGACAGGGTTTTTTTTTACGTGGGAATTTGGGTAAGGAGAAAAACTGGTATGGCATAAAAAACAGAACCATTAAGCTCTTCAGCTCTTTTTCCATGTCAAAAAATGTGCACGTGCTCAGTCCATCCCTGGTCCTCTTCCATCCTTAAGCTTCACCCACCCCTGAGCTTCAGGGAAAGTTGTTCAAAGTTGGAGAAGGGCTAAGGCTGGGGATGTCCACTGCATATAAAATTAAATCAATAGTCTTGATTTTTGTAAGTGTTTGCACGTTTTGCACACCAAACCTAATAATAATAATCTTAAAATAATTAACATTATGTCATATTTACTTGCTATGGCAGGTTATTATATGTCAGACCTAGTGCTCAAGGTTTCAGGTGTATTATGTCTTTTGTGCCTCACCACAGTTACATGGGGAGGGACGCTGTTATTACTGTCATTAAACAGTTGAGGAAGTTGTGCACAGTTAAGCAACTTGCCCAATATATCACCGAGCTGGTAAATGGTGGAATCTGGCTTTGTACCCAAGGCAGTCAGACCCCAGAATGCACCACCTTAACCATATTACCACACTTCTTCAAAATGTCTTCTGGTCAAGACAGTTGGCAACATTGCCATGAAAAGAGCTGGGTCAGGTCAACAGTATCAAAATATCCGGCTTCGTGCTAATATACTGCCTGCCTTGGTCTGGTCTGACAGAGGAGACAGGGAAGTCTGAATCTGTGGTTTGAAGACATCAGGTCCAATAGCAGGTAGCAGCTGAGGAAGACGGGTGCTGACATAGATGCAAAAGCAAGAGATTAGAGTTCAAAGGGCTCATGGGAAAGCAACTGCAATACTCCAGGTGGAATTACTGAGGGCAGAATTTGGACAGCAGCCACAAAATGAAAGGCCCAGCCTCCTGTATAAGAGACAAAGGTGCTGAGAACAGGGAATATTTCTCAGAATATTCTGATATCCCCAATTTTGCTGAGCTCAATGCTGGGCACAAAGCAGGGCTTCAATAAATGGCTGATTGACAACTTTAACTAACTTAGTCTAACCAAGTTCTAGATAGTGATCTAGAAACCACATGAATTCAATTTCATCCTTAAAATTACTCTGTAATATAGTTACATTTACAAGTAAATGGTAAACAAACAAACAAAACCCCTCTAACTTAGAGAGTTTCAAACAACTTCCCCAAATCTAACAACTTGGTTGCAAAGCTGGAAATTGAGCAAAAGTTTACCTGTTGCCAAAATCCAGTACTTGTATGACGGATTAAAAAGTCCCTTTATAAAAGACAGTACACTGTCATTCTCTTCACTCAGAAAGTAATTCCAAAGATAACTATGTTAAATATTCCAATCAACTCACAGTTTGTTTTAAAACAGGTCTTATTCACTAGAGATTTCAATTCTTAGAAAAATTCCCAAAAAGAATATGATGAGACTCCTCAAGTATATTGTTTCTTTTGGGGGGATGGGAGGGTCCATATTTCTACATAATTATTTTTTAATACTATAAAGCCTTAGGGTAGAAGGGGAGGTTAGCTCTGCTTTTAGTATTATCCAAGATGATTTTACAAATGTGGTTTTCATATAAATAAATGTGAGAGGGGGAGAGGGAGGGAGGGGGGGGAGAGGGAGGGGGAGGGAGAGCGGGAGATAGAGGGAGAGAGAGGGAGAGAGAGGGAGAGAGAAAGAGAGAGAGGGAGGGAGGGGAGGGAGGGAGGGAGAGGGGGAGGGAGGGGGAGGGAGGGGGAGGGAGAGGGAGAGAGAGGGAGAGGGAGAGCGGGAGATAGAGGGAGAGAGAGAGAGAGAGAGAGATTTCTAAGTTCTAAGGATTTGCCTTGTTCCAGGGAAGTTTATGCCTTTAAGGCTTTAACAGCCAAGACAGAAGCAAAGACGGCAGTGTTCTGAGGTAGGAGCAGCTACGAGGTGGGAAGAGAAGAAGCAAAAATGCAGAAGGACAAAAGCTTAGAGATACTGCAATCTATGCTGTACACGAAGAAAAAGTTCGTTGGGAACGGAGGGCACTAGCAATTTTGCCAGGTGTCATAGGGAAACTGGATAGAACTGGGACTCCATCCTCCAGCGGGTGACAAATCCTTCTCTCTCCCAGCGTCAGCACCTCAAGCCCTGGTGTCCAGGCTGTAAGAAGGCCGGCGGCGCGGCGCAGGTCGGGAGCCCCCATCCCTGGGACGGGGACATGGCCGGCCTGGGCGCGGTCCCTTACCTCTCGCGTCCGGCTTTAACAGCAGCGCGTGTCCCAGGAAGGGGTAGGCGCCCTCCAAGGTTGGGACGGCACGCATCTGCTGCCATGTCCACGCGTAGCTCGCCACCATCCGCAGGAGGTTCAGGGTGAGGATGGCGCCCGCCAGGGAGACCGCGCACAACCCGCCCCAGAGCAGCAACTTCTGCCCGACGCTCAGCAGCCACAGCGCCAGCATCGCGCCTGCGGGCCGCTCTGCACCCGGACTGAGACTGCGGGGACCGCGGGGCGGGATGTTCGGGGCGGCGGGCGCGGTGCAGCCCCGGGAGGTCAAGGGCGCCGGCCCCGGGCGGAGCTCCCGGCCTCTCGAAACTCGGGCGGGAGCAGGAGGCGTCGCCGGCCCCGCTCACTTCCCCGTGCGGCCGGAGGTGGGCACAGGTCCGGCCGCCCTGAAGCGGGGGCAGCCCTGCTTCTCGGGACTAGGTTGGGGCCTCCGAGGCTCCTCGACAAGGCACCGCGGGGGCTGTTAGGGGCTCGGCCCAAGCCTACGTCACCGGCCTCTTTTGTTTGCTTCGAGCGGAAAACGAAAGTCCGGGAAACGAGCGCTCTGTAGGCCGCGCTGCTGTAGACGGCGGCACGTTAGTGGGTGGAGTGGGGAGGATACTGAAGGTGAGATGGAAGGCGGCTTAGTGACGGAGAGGCGCCCCGGGGCCAGAGGGGCCGAGCTTCGGCTCATAGGCCCCCCTCTGCTGGGAACGGGACGACTCAGGCTAGAGTGCGCAGGATGTTTTAAAGTGGAAATAAAGAAGCATCTGGTTTGAAACTCAGCCTCTGGAGCTCGTTTTTCCCGGCTGGGCACCTAACCTCATTCCCTTTCACGTCTGCGCGTGGTCCACTCCGCTGGCGCGGGCTGCCTACCCGCCCGGAGGTGGGTTGCGTCCTGGCTTCCGCATCCGGGTCATTCGGGCAGCTGCCTCCTTCCATCCAGAGTAGCCTTAGGGACACGACCTCAGGGGCACCAGCTATCAGTCTGCATCGGATGGCTGATTGCGACACAGGGGCGTTGAGTAAGGTTGTTGTGATCCAAATATTTTTCAAAATATTTTCGGGAACAAGAAAAGCTAGCACCCCAAGAGAGCAAGACAAGGGCGGGGGGAGAGGATGGAGGTCGAGTTCTCTGAAAGCGGTGGAGGTAAGTGATGCTGGGAGGGGAGGTTTTGATAAGGAGACAGTAGTTGTGGAGTGCTCTCAAAAGGGAAAGAAGACAAACCTCTGAGCCTGCAAAAGGAAAAGATAAGGACAGTGAGAAGGCTGCTCCGCTTCTGCCCAGGGGCTGGTTTCCCTGACTACCAAATTCTCTCTTTTCTCCTGGTACCCAATCCTGACTCTGGTTCCCTTGTTTACACTTGATCCTTCTTCACAAAGGAGCTGGGATGGAGGGTCCCTCTCCTAGCAGCACGTCCCTAAGCTATAGGAAAAGTGCCAAGGAAGATGGGATATTGAGAATACCCTGCATTTTTATTTTGCTTAATTGGATTAGTTTTACTCGCAGCCACCTGCAGAGCCTCTTTGATGTAGAGAAAAACATACCTAAGACTTTTCTCCAACTGAATTTCTTCAA
Organism: Balaenoptera ricei; assembly: GCF_028023285.1. Classification (NCBI taxonomy): domain Eukaryota; kingdom Metazoa; phylum Chordata; class Mammalia; order Artiodactyla; family Balaenopteridae; genus Balaenoptera; species Balaenoptera ricei. Next base: position 14,734,308 of record NC_082659.1, on the reverse strand, counting down.
GTCATCTATATATACTGACACAGAAAGATGTTCATGAAATATTAAGTGGAAAATAATAATAAACAAGTTGCAGAACAAAGTATATAATGTAATGCCCTCTTTGGGAGAATTTTTTTCTCTGCAGCCAGACTAATATCTGGAAAGAAGAATAATGATCAACTCGACTGCGTGGGAATGGAGAAGAACTTACACTTTTTATGTTATTCCCTTCCATATTGTTTAATTACTTTAACACTTTTAAAAAATATATCTGTGTAATAACTTTCAGTATATCTTCTGGGCTTTCATTTCCTTCTCTCTAAAGGACTGAGGCTGAGCCACAAGGTCAATTAAAGCTATAAAAGTACAGGATTTGTCTATATCTGACTCTCTGCTAATCCCTGTGGACAAAACAAGGAATATAACGTACAACTGCAGCCCTCAGGGAGTCGAGAAAGAGGGAGGGATGGGGATGAGGGTGGGGTGGGGGGAGTGAGTGCTCCAGGCAGCATGAGAGAAGAAGTGCTCCAGCCCAGGGAAGGATATGAGGGGTTCAGGAGACAGTGTAGGGGCCCCTGCTTGGAGCACAGGGTAGCTCAGAGTGCCTAGAGCAAGATGACGTTGATGGGTGGCATGGGGCAAGCTGAAATAAACCTTGACTGCCAGGCGTACACAGTTTAGTTTTATTTTGAAGGCAATTTGTGGCTGAGGAAGAGGACACTGAAGATTTTTTAAGGGTCAACAAAATAAAAGCCTTGTGCCTTTGTTCCCTTTCATCTTTCCTGTGGTTTTCTTGTTACCAGATGGGACCCTTCTCATACTGCCTTGGAATATTTACATTTCAGAGGAAACCAGTCAGATGGCCAGGCCTACAAGAAATGCACAGCACCATCCTTCTCTCCTGGCAGCGAAGTACACAGTGCTGCCTCTTAGAAGGTCCACCGTAAAATGTAAGGATGCTCTGTGTAGGAAACAGTGCTGTGCCAAGGTGAAGACAATCTGTCTGCCTTTGTAACCACATTCATTGTCAGCTCCATGGAACTAATCCAACTGAGTAGGAAGGTATGAACTTACTTTCTCTCCTGAAGATTCATTCTACAGTAAAGGACGAATCCCTTCCCACTTGGAAGGTCTTTGTTTTCTACTCTCCCCAGCTTGAAATAAGTGCTTCTGAAAGTTAAAGTCATGGGCCAGAATGTGTTATAAACTACAGAAAGGCTTTGTAAATGTTAACACTTTGATTTCCTTAAATTTTATCTCACTTGGAATGATTCCCAGTATGAAAAAGATATCTAATTTAGATTAAAAAAATAAATTCTCATTGGATATAGAACTATGTTATCTATATACTCACACACATCAAATGATCAGTGTAAATTCCTACTGTCTTCAATTCCTCCTCTTATTCTCTCCTGAAGCCTGTTGAGACTTTTGCCTTGTCCATTCTTCTAGCACAGATCTTGTCAAGATCACCAATATCTCCCATGTAGCTAAATCTTTAAGTCATTTCTCAGACCTTATCTAAATTGACTTATCAACAGCATTCAACATATTTGAGTCCTTATCACTTCCTTGAACCCCCCCCCCCCCGCCCCCATTTGACTTTGAGGAGTCCATATTCTCTTGATTTTTTTCTCCCTCACCAGTCATTCTTTCTGTCTGCTTTGCTAGTTTCTCTTCACATCCCATACCTCCAGATGTTAAAATGCCCGGGGCTCAGAACTCTTTTTTCCCTGCTTCTAAATTCTCACTCTCTTGGTTATCTCATCCATTTCAGTACTTAAATATCATATTTTTATATATATATATATATATATATATATATATATATATATATATATATATATATATATATATATACCACCCCAAGTCTATACCTCCTGTCTAAACCCCAGGGACAGATATCCAAACACCTCAACATCTCCACTTAGGCATCTCAAACAAACATGTCTCAACACGCTTCCAAATCTGCTCCTCTTGAACTTTTTCCGATTTCGGTAAAGGCCAACACCATCTTTCCAAGTGTTAAGCCAGAGCTTTGGAGTCAATCTGGATTCATGTTTTGTTACCCTCCTCATCCAATCCAATGGCAAATCCTATTGGCTCAAATTTGAGAACACACCCAAAGTCCCTGACTTCTCCCCAGCTGCACCACTATCATCTGATCTGAAACATCATCTCGTGTCAGATTACATCACTCCGTCCTCAAAACTCTCCAGTGGCTCCCCATTTCAGGTAATTTACAACTTCCAAGGCCAAAAAGGATCTTAAACCCTCAGCTCCCATTACTTTGCTGATCTCATTCTTTATTATTTACCCCCTTGCTAATTCCATCCCGTGTCCCATTGGCCTCTTTGTTGCTCTTCAAACCTCCAGGTATGCTCGTGTTTTGGGCTGTGTGTTTTTTCCTCTGTCTAGAATTCTTTTTTTCATCTCTACATGGCTTCTTTTCTCATTTGCTTTGAGTCTTTGCTCAAAGACTACCTCTGCAATAAAGCCTCCCCTGACTGTTCTATCTAAAGTTGCAACTCTTTCCGCTCTCTGTCACATGGCCTTATTTTATATTTCTTCATAGCACTGATTGTTATCTCACCTTATGTTTCTATTGATTTGTTTACAGTCTGTGCCCTCCACTAGAATATAAGTTCTATTAGGGCAAAACTTTGTCTTGTTCAGCCCAATGTTTAGAACAGAATCTTATACAAAGGAGGTGCTTGATAAATATCAAGTATGATTGCCGCACAGGAATGCCATTTTCTGAAATGAAGATTAAATTGGTGTACTCATAAATGAGGTGAAACCCTCACAAACATCTATAGATATATATTTTGAATTCACAGGGAAAAGTTTGCTATGGAGTTGGAAATAAATGAATGAGTAACCTGTGTATTAGACACTGCAGAATAGAGAGATATTTACACAAATTATATTGAAAATTGGGAACCTAAAGAAGATTTTATAAATGTAATGAAGTTTTGAAAACTCAACACTTTTTATTAAAAATTAAAGAATTAAACATCCAAACCATGATCTGTAGTCATAAGAAAACAATGACAATAAAAATATAATATGCAAATGATTTATGATATTATGAAAATGTACCTCTTAATTGGTATAGAAATCCCATTCTAGTTCAGAATAACAACTCTATGGTTACTTCCTTTAGTATTAAATTCATACAATCTAGTAGTTTTCTATGGTATTTTACATGTTTTTATATTATTTTTAAATTCCTTCATTTCTTCTTTGGTTTTGGATAAACTGACATTTTAATTAATATAGTCACTAACCTTAGTTTAAAAATTGATCTCAGGAGTAATTTGATTTGCCTTTTTCACACTTTGTTAGGGAAATTCTAAGATGAGACTCATTTATCATAGTAGATTATTATGAAAACACTGCCCTACACCATCCTTGATTTAAGCATTATTTACTAAATTCTAAATTATTATCTGTATTATCTTTAATACAGGTGTTAAAATATATGCATGAGCAGGGTTTTTTTTTAAGTGAGTGGTAGAGCCAAATCTTTGTTATCTCTAAAATAGTACTTTATTTTCCAGTAGAAAATGTTTGTAAGGTATGAGTCTAGACCACTGTACTTCTATTTTTTAAAGTATTTTTGTTAATATATATAATAATAGATTCTTATTTGCAAAACTCTGAAGCCCGATAAAGTAAAGCTACCATGGAATCTATTCAGTTGTTTTCTATGAAAAAACAGTCTTGGATAGTCTACCTTAATGTTAGTTTAAGATGTATATCAGTCAGGTTCCCTTCTAAGAAGTCTGGGCTGATTAGGTAAGGAGTTGGATGGTTCCTGGAAATTGATATAAAATAGCCTGAATGGTTCTGAAAGAGCAGGGTGGATAGAAGGGGCACATTTAGCAGTAATTATGGACCAGATCGCTCCTGACTAGAGACCCTTAGGAACGGGGCCCCAGGCCGCTCACATGTCTAGAAATCCCTCATGTTTGCCAACAATGAAATTCAAACTGATATTTTCTCTTGGAAGTTTCTATAGCTAATGTTTGGGGATAGTTTAGAAAATTCTCAAAATGATTTGGTCTGCTTAGTGAAGGTAACTAAGCGTTAGGGATATTACCTGGAGTTACGGACCTGCGGCCATGCAGAAGGGGTATAGATACAGTGACCGTCCTCATGTCCGCTCCCTAACTGGTTCCACTACCATGGAAAATGGAGCAGAGGATGGAAAGGAGAAATCATCTCTCAGAGGCAAGGCTCTCGGCTCATTTTTGTTTTGTCCACTCTGTGATAAAGGACAACACGAATTCCAGCCCCAATGTACTTTTTAATTTCCAGACATCTATTAGTTGGCAATAATCTTCTCTTCTTACAACCAGAATTATGTCTGAAAATGATCTATCATACATTTATATGGTTAAATATAAAGTCTCATTTTGGATTAATGAAAGTTAGCTTCACAGAATATAATTATCTGATGGAAAAGAAGAAATTATGGTCATTCGAGATCTGAGACTATCAAACTGAGTCTAAGGGTTTCGATCACTATAAAGGAAAACAACGGTAGGTAAGGGGGGAAAGAGGAGCAAAAGATAAAGGACCCTAGAGGGTTGCCTTCAACTGATCATTGCTCCTGGGGCTTCTCTGTTCCATTTTCTGTATTAATGTCAGGTCAGGACACATGCTCTGAAGGAAAATAAGGCAGGGCTAGAGGACAGAGGGAGGGGAGAGATGCTGTTTAAACAGAAGGATCGGGGGGGGGGGGAAGGCTTTTTGCAGAGGTGACATTTGAGCAGAGATCAGATTGTAATGAAATAAGGAAGATGCTGCCGCGAAGCCTTCCCTCCAGTGGACGAGCACTTCCGTCGTAAACAATAAAGATGAAACCATATGCAATATATTTTAACTACATTTATACTCATTTATATTTTATTTTATTATATTTTAAATAGACTGCCTGAATTTGAGCATGAAAACTAGTAAAAGAAAATTGGCTTAAGACAGCCACTGACATTCCTCAAAGAGGTTCATGACTAAAGTGCTTTTTTAAAAAGGTATAAGCAAGTCAGCACGACTAGAACAATCTGAACACTAGTCAACCTGTCATATTGCACCAAAGATGACTTTGCTATCTTCTAAAGGAGGGAGTAATGTCTATTAGTGACTAGGACTTTGATGGAATTAATAATAGAATGAGACAAAAAAATATCAAGACATAAAGTTACATACTCCTAGATAAAAGGGCATATTCCTAGATAATATACTTTCATATATTAAGTAGTGTGTGAATACACGCACTAAGCATGTGTGTGTCTGTGTATAATTAATAAAAGGATGAATTATAAACACATATTAGATTCTTCTGAGCAAAGCCTAAAGAACCTTTATTGGAATGCTTCCGATAATGAAGAAGGTTGCTGAGTTTGAGTTGTATTCTCTTTACAGCACAAAGTGTTCAAAATTAAGTTGTTTATTTGTTTGCATTTCTCTCAGGTAGTCTAACATCTCAGACTGTCAGACAGATACATAACAATACTTCTTCTATTTTTCAAGTGATAAATGGTGTACTGAGGCTTTGAATGCTCCAGCCGGTGTTGTAGCCCTGGTGAAGTCACATCAAGACGTCACTTGGAATCTCTTTCTGAAAGTCAAAGTTGTCCTCTGAAAAGATTTTGGTGGAAATTGTGAACCTGAAACACCAAGCAAAATTCTCATTAAAATGTTACAAATCCCAGGTCTCAAAAGGATCAAGTTAAACGTTCCATGCAGATGATATTTTTTAAAACGAAAAAAGAAAACTTAATGTCACTTGTACACAAATCAGGAAATAGTCATCTGGAAAAACTGCCATTTTGGGTGCTGAGAAGAAAGAGGGGTGCACCCCCTCCACTGGGCCTCGGTCCTGGCCGTGAGTTCCGCCAGAGAACTCTGTCAGCTACCTTAAGAAGTCCTTTCTACTGTTGGTCCCTCAGCTTCTCCTTTCTTTTTTCTTTTTTTTTTTCTGCTACAGAAATAATATTGATAAGTTAATAGCCCCTGCACTTTTCGACCTGGAAGCAAAGGTAAGCAAGAGACCACAAGCCTGCTTGTCAGAGAAGAAGAAAATAAATCTTTAGAAATACAGGAACATCTCTCTTATGTACCCTCAATCACTTCTATAGACATGAAAAAGGCCTCCAACCAGCAATAATGATAGTTGTCACAAAGTTATTGATAAGAGAATACAGTGACTTAGTATTTGGTGAAAAATTAAGAGTGCAGATTTTAAGCAAATTCAGAGCCCAGTTTCCTCTCCTAACCTCTCCTCCTGTGCGCCCAAAAAGTATTCAGCATCTCCACTTAGCACGCTGCGGTCAACATCTCCGAAACTGAATTCATCAAAACTCCTTAGCACCACTGTCTACTGGCCATCCGCAGAATCATACTTATCAACCCTCACTGTTCTGTCTCTCACATGCCATGGCTGCCTTTTAGAGAAAGAACTATTGTCATTGAAAATGACAGCGAATACTCCTGGGGAATGCACAAGGCAAAAAGCAACAAAAAGACACAGCAGCTTAGAGCTATGAGCATAGGAAAAAAATCTCAAAAAAATAAAGAAATTTTGACATCACTATGCTATAGAACTATAGAAGGGCTGACATAAACAGTGATAAACCTGAGTTGTCCCAGTGCTTGAGTTATACTAGATTTATTTTAAAGTTATAATATATTAAGTATTTCCCTTAAAACAGCAAATTATCCTCTACATTTGAGATTATCTATAACACAAATGATTCATAATTTTTGAGCAAACAGTGTATGCTTGGCATCTAGCTAGGTCCTTTCCATACATTTTTCCAATAATTGTTTTCTCCATCTAGTCTGTTATAAAAGAACTGAGGCCTGGAGCAGTTGAGGCTCTCCTAAAGTGCTCAGCTAGTAGGTGCTCGAGTCAGGATGGAAACGAGGCATTTGATTCCAGAGTGGCACACCTCAGGACGATGCTACATTGCCTCCTTGAACAAAAATGTTGGTAACGGTTTTGAAAATTAAAACATCATAGGCCTGAATTCAGTCTAGAAACTTCATTCTTTAAATGGCATACTACCTGAGAATAAGTATTTATCTGTAAAACTCTACATCATAAAATAACTAGAAGATTTGTATTAATTTCGCGAAGCATTTTTATAATGAGATCTTCAAAGAGAATCTAAGAATAGAGTTTCATTCAGAAGAAAAGCATGGAAACTCTACAGCAGAGAGAGGCATTGATTTCTCATAAGACTCATAAGACAGCATTTTCTTTTTTATGAGGGTGAGGCTCTAAATTATTAGGAACCTTTGGGCATTTTCTCCTTTAAGATTGTGCAAATTAATAAAAGGAAACCTCAGCCAAAGCTGGGGTCGGAAGGCCAGCAGTGGGAGCTCTCATGCCCTGCCCACCACTCACCCTCAATTACCCCACCGGGAAGACATCAGTAACTGACTGACCCCAACAGGAAGAGACCACCTTGGCCTCCCAAGCAGGAAGCGCGGCTGCACGCCTGCCCCAGCAGGAGGAAGGAAGACTTCCTTCTTGCCCAGCAACAAGCCCGACCAACGGAAAACTCGGCAGCTCAGCCAGAGACAAGCTATCATCACTTGAACTTCTACTTTCCTCCAATGAACTTTCCTTTTTTCCTTGCTGATGACCTCCTTTCCTTGTTCTGCCTTCCTTTTATAAAAGCCTTCCATGCCCTGCAACTCCTCAGAATATCTCTCTGTTTGCCACATGAGATGCTGCCCAACTGATTCACGAATCATTTACCAAAACCACTTCGACCTTCAGATGTACTCAGTTACTTTTTGTTTTTTTAACCAACAGCAGAGAAGTGCTTGTCTTTGCAGTTTTGCTCTTTATGGAGATTCCTGAGATACAGCCATAGATGACAAACTCTTGGTCAAAACTGTCCTCTCAAGGTCGATAATCTCCAATTTCTCTTGCCAAAACTTGCAACTTCACGTATTACATCATTTTATTTGTATATGGAGAACACCGACCTGTCAAAAAACCTTGACCTGTCCATGTGTGACCAGCAAATTCCCTCAGTGTCAAGGAACCTTTCCGAGGCGTATCTGACTGTTAGAAGAAAAATAAAATGAGGGATGAGTTTTATTGTTTCAAATATTTTTAAAAATGAAAGTCATGGTTAACAGAGAACCGACCCGAAATGTATGGGTTGTGCTGGGCTTGAAAACTGTTCCGTGGCCAGAGATCTTTCTTGAAGGGGTGATCGTTCTACACAGACAGGTACTGCGCTCAACACATGGTTTTGTGGATGCCTTCCTCTGAACTAAATGAAGGATGATATGCTCTTGTTTAAAATAAATGCAATCCTTAAAAAGACAAAAGAAAATCTATATATGCTTCAATCAGTCGCTCGTTTACCATTAATTCACTCGCTTATTTGAAAACTTTTATTTAGATATTGCTAAGTATAAGGTCCACTAAACACACATATCAATTTAATTATGTAATTGTAGTTTTTAACCCGGTAAAGTGGTAGGGCCTTAATAAGTAAATATGGATTAAAAACCTTAACCGCATAAAATTCTTAATATTAAACTATGATAGAAATGTTATTCTGCGTTTCTGAAGCATCTGACTTTTTTTTAATGTGATATTTGACTGCTTTTAGGATTCCACTCTAAGCCACAATATTCTAAAGTTAAATATTAAAGCTTTGCAACTCTTGCCTTCTGAGAATGAGTTTTACTGTTATATTCAAGGAGGCAGAAGGAATGCGAGAGAAAGCCCTGCCTCAGCTGGTTTTTCTCTCTCTAGGCTTTATGTTCTCACACTTGGGGATCTTCTGTGTTTTATAAAATAGACACAAGTTACTTGTATTGGAGTGAAGTGAGCAGTCATTATAAATCCGGGGCAAATCTGGTTAGGCTTTCTACCAGCAGCATACCTTCCCCAGACTTTCTGTGGTTGCTTGGCTGAGTTGAGCTTGGGTGAAGAAGACATTGCGCCTACATTCCAGTGAACATGGCAAAGATTAACTGTAAAAATGAGAGCTAAGAAAAATGGCAGGGTATGTTACTGTGTTCTTAATCTATGCCAGGCAATATTTAACGTCTATAAATTCATTTAATCCTTATAAAAATTCTTTGAGGTAGGAATCATTATTGCCCTTTTTATAAGTGAGAAAATTCAGGCTCAGGGAGATTAATTGGAAGCAAATCATATAAAGAGTTTGTGTGGCAGGATTCAAACACAGATCTGCCTGTCCCCTGACGTAATCTTCATGCTATTTTCTTCACTACACCATCCTGACCATCAGATATTGCCTTGACACCTGGACTTTCTGATTTAGTTCGGGCTGTGTTTTTATTTCACAAAATATTGAATTAATCCTCCCACCTCCTATAAATTCTCACAAGCCAGTTACTTTCAAGAAACACATCATGGAGACATTTTATGCTACCGTGTTCATGTGGAAGTGTCCAAATTATGTTTGTTTGTTTTCCAACAAGCAATGTAAATGGTGCACTTAAATATTAAGAAATCTGTCTTACAGAAACAGGGCGCGATCCGGGAACTGCCATATTCTGCTCCCCAGTTTCTGAGCCTATTGGTGGCAACCTGCTCCTTGAGGTCTGAACTGGTGGGGAGGCCGTGCGGTCCATGCCAGTTTGCCTGTAAACACAACAACATGACCTGAGTACCCAGGTACAGAGACGGACGGACCTTACCGCGAAGCTATTAATCACAACCTTCCTCCCAAAGGAAACGCCAAGTAGGATGAGCTGAGCTTCTGGAAGATGGGCAGGGGACTGAGTCCCAGCCGCAGTCACCTCTGTGTTTAGTAAAGACTGTGAGCCTGTATTTACTGAGTGCTCAGCTATGCTAGCCCCTGCGCAGAACACGGAAGTTTTTGAAGATCTAGTTCCTCTCCTTAAGAAGATTACAAAGTATTGAAAACAAATCAAGTAATTAGATTACAATGCAATGCAGTTGATATAATATAGTGCTACAGTGTCTGGTTCTCAATGCAAGCACTGTAGAAATTTAGGGAATAGAGCAATCAATGAAGGATAAAATTAATTCTCAATGTGCAGGGCCTAGATGAGGAAAACCACAAAAATTTATGTAAGGTCATAAAAGGCAAAATATGTTTTCTGATGGGAAAACTACGTTTTGTGAAAATGTCAATTATTCCTACCTTTTTAATAGATTTAATGCTATGAGGTCCAATGTGATATTTTTTTTAAAATTTGACAACCAGATTGTAAGATTTATTTGTCAACATGGGTGAGTAATTTCAACAAAGGAAGAGTAATGATGATAAAAGACCTTCCCTACCACATATTAACACTGAAAAATTAAATTGTCTAATTTGTGCACAAGAATAGAGATGGATATTCTAGAAACAGATTCTAATTCATTTATTTATTAATAATTAATTCATGAAAATTAAAATATGACAATTTTTGACTCATCAAGCTTTAAAATATACATACTAACTAAAGTTTACAGGCTGCAAGGAAAAAGTCTTGTGGATTGCTAGTGGGTCTATAAGTTGGTAGAACCATTCTTAGAAGAACTTGGGAAAAATATTTCAAGAGCCTTAAAAATATCCATAACCTTTGACCTGGTAGCTTTACTTCTAGGACTCACCACTGGGAAACAGTTTAAAGACATCCTTACTAAAATTTATGTAAGCTAATGTTCACTGTACAATAGAATAGTGAAAATATAGAAGAAATGAAAATTTTCAGTAATAGGGCAACACAGTAAATTATTATATACCCACATAATTATATTTTAGTCATTAAAATCATGCTTTCAAAAATATCTGATAACATGGAAAATATGAATAATGTTAAGTGAAGACTATATGAAAAGGAGCTACATTATAAAATAGTAAGATAATGTTAGTATTAGAAAAACGATAATGGAAAGAAAAGAAGAAATTTAATCATAGACAAAACTAGTAGTAAATTTATCAACAGTTGTCATTTTTATATTTCTATGTGTTGAGCATACAGGGGATCTTTGATTTCTACTTATATTTTTGGTACTGTCCTAATGGTCCCCGGTGAACTCGTAGTACTTTGATAATTAGAAAAAAATGGTATTTTAATCAAAAGGAAAGACAGAGCATGAACAAAATCACAGAAGTAAGGCTATGCATAGCTGGTATGTTTGTGGGTCAGAGAGGAGATAATGCTGACCAGAAGCAAGGTGAGTGATGAGAAGTAACGGAAAGCAGGTGCCATAATCAAAGATGTGATGTTGCCCCCAAAGGGCAAATGTTGGCTCTTGGTGGGACAACAAAAATCTTATTCTTTTTATGTGTAAAACACAGATATTAAAAATAGTACAGGGACTTCCCTGGTGGCACAGTGGTTAAGAATCTGCCTGCCAATGCAGGGGACTCAGGTTCGAGCCCTGGTCCGGGAAGATCCCACATGCCGTGGAGCAGCTAAGCCCATGCGCCACAACTACTGAGCCTGTGCTCTAGAGCCCGCGAGCCACAACTACTGAAGCCCGCACGCCTAGAGCCTGTGCTCCTCAACAAGAGAAGCTACCGCAATGAGAAGCCTGTGCAATGCGAAGAAGAGTAGCCCCTGCTTGCCGCAACTAGAGAAAGCCTGAGCGCAGCGACAAAGACCCAACACAGCCTAAATAAATAAATAAAATAAATTTATTAAAAAAAAAAAAAATAGTACAAAACTCTACACTATATTAAAATTTCACAGGTGGGGGAGGAATTAGGAAAGATACTCTAAAAGGGCTTCTTGGCATGGCAATAATTTTTAAAACGTTGAAAAACATGGATCTACAAATAGGGAGAGGCCAGGACAAGACAGGAAGGGAATGTACAGCTGGAGGTGTCTGAATTTATTTCAATAAAAAATAGAAAAGGATTTTGATGAAAGCCTGACAGTGGAGCCCGGGTGGGCTGGGAGGAAGAGGAGAGAGCCAGTAATGTGCTATTGACACGGCAGAGGATGACGAAGAGGGTCCCAGGTGGCCAAAGTGACATGGAGGAGGGAGTGAGATCTCGAAAGAATTAACAGAGCAGACTCAAATAAAGCTGGAAAGCGCACTTCCGACTAGTGAAAGAAACGCTGACTTATCATAAAGCTGTAAGGGGTGCTGTGGAATGCATCTCGAAGGAGTCCAGTCCCTCGTTAAGCATTGGCAGCTGCTTACACATCCCCCCCCCGCACGGGGACCTAGATGCGGTCCCTGTAATAACTGCCTCCCGTGCTGCAGGAAGCCTGGTGGCCCGGTGGTCCAGGGGCTGGTCTCCAAAGCCAGGCAGCACTGTGGGGGAGTCCCAGCTCTGCCTCTCCCTCGTGGGATGATCTTTGGCCAGTTATTCAACTTCTTTCAGCCTCTGTTTCCTCATCTTAGATTTGGGATAATGTGAGTACCAACTCAAAGGTTTGTGGTAGGTCACAAATAAGACAATAAATGTGATTCATTTAGCTAGTGCTGGGAACATGAAAGCAGTCAACAAACACTGGCTGTTGTTAACATAAGTACTGCCTCACACTTGAGTGAGTGAGAAAACTGGAAAGCTCCTTCGTAATTCTACAATAAAGGAAGAGACAAATTCCTTTCTAATAAGGCAATGATTTGATGTTGATCCCTAAGGTCAAAAGCTTTTCTGAAATTCCCTACACAGAATGAAACTCGCCCTTCAAGATAAATAAAAACTAATGGGTATATGTCCCTTTTATTTTAACAGCATCTTATGTACATCAGTTTTTACACCTCACAATGAAAGTATTAATTATGTATATATAAAAGCATTAGCTAATGATTTGTTTTACAGACTCAGCCATTGAAACCCATCTAAGACCCTCTCCATCAAGAGTTTCATTGCGCTTAGCTGCCTGTGCTGTAGATATATGACTTGACTTTACATTCTAGTATCTAGCTAAGCATACTACTGGAGCAAATTCATGTTAAATATCCAAATAATGAACTACTTAGAAAACTGTCCACATAAGATTTGACAGGGGATGCTTTGTCCGGAATAAACCATAGACCCTAACTGACAAGCATCTCTGTCCTCCGTGACCTTTGTTTTACCACCAGAGAAACAAGACTTACAGTTTTGTTCCCCTAAGAACTTCATCACTGTACACACTGGGGATTTTTACTCTCTGTGATTCTGAGGTAAGAGAAGGCAGCCTCGTGTATGCCAGTGTTTTCTTTGCAGAAGTCTGTAGCCCGCGAGCATCCAAGATCCGTGCCAGCCGGTGGGGGGCCGAGGAAAGAGCACCGGCCCCTACACCCAGTGATTTGTCCTCTTGCTCACCCCTGGGGGAGGGAAGTCAAGTTCATTACTCAGATGTAAGCTCTACGCATTTGCCCATTACTAGACATTGTCTAGAACACGGCCCGGCACACAGAACTTAGTCCTATTTGTTGAATGAATGGACAGACCAGCATTTCCAGTTCAATTTTAGTTTCAGTGAAGGATCATCGACAGGGGGAAAAGATCTCATTGTTTTAGGTCTCTCATTGTTTGTAATCAAACCATATAGCCCACAAGATTAAGAATTCACAGCTACAGTCCCCTTTTCTTATCGGCCCTGACCTAGCAGGAATTGTTTTGTGGTTGTCATTAGAACAGGGTGTTTTCACTCTTACACATTTCTGTATGTGCTCAGACACACCTGGAGCATGGGATTAAATGCAATTCTTATCATCTCGTCCTTTGTGGTCTTTAGTGGTTGAGTGTGTCCAGCGCAGGGAAGAGGCTGGGTGATTATTTTTTATACGTACTGTGTTCTATCTGCAGAATAGGTAGGTCTCTGCTGAAGTGGTTTTGCTTGAATTGTCATCACACCATTCAAGTCACTATAAAAATTATTGGAGAAGCGGTGAATCTGAGGAAAGTGAAAACAATAAAAATTAAACAGCATCCAGAGCCATTGCAATTACTGATGCCTGTCAGGAACCCGCAGGAAACAAAGGGCAGCCTCAAACTGGCTAATTTGAGGTGCATTTAATAAAGGGACTATACTTTCTAAAGACATGTGAAGAGAAATGAGTAAGGAATGACCAATTCCCCAAGGCTTGTTAACAGTAGGGACACATTACCACACCTAGGCTCGGAGCAGCAAGAAGTGAGGGAGAGGTTTCTGCAATCTGGACAGGGTAGCTGATGGAGAAATGCCACCAACCCACTGTGACCCGGTAGAAGGGCCAGGAGGAAACAAGCCAGGCCTCATTCTCCTCCATGCTCTGAGCTCCCAAAAGCTGCAGGGCAGGGAACCCTCTGTTCATTCGCTGTATGTTCACCTTCACCAGGGTGAAGAGGGCAGACAGAGAGTCTGGAGAAGCAAAGAAAAGGTGTCCCAGCTCCCACTGGTCAGCTTGCCTGGCACCTCTCCTCCGACCCAACCCTTCACAGCTCACCCCAGTGAGCTTCCCGGACCAGCTCCAGAGCCTGGGAAAACCTGAGACCAGAGTCTGAAAGGCTTGCATTTGAATCCCAGTTCTCAGTGGCCCCTGCTTGGTCATCTTGGAAAGATTTTTAACTTCCTAATCTTTACTCTGGGGATAATGATTCCTACTTCATAGAGTTATTAGGAGAATTCAATTTGATAACCTTGGTGAAAGCATGAAGTAAGGGCTAAATAATTATTAATTTCCAATTCCATCCCGTAATATGACCAACTAGGATTTAAAATAATATATAGCTTCAGGCAAACAGGATTTCTGAAACTAGAATTATAGTTCGAGAAAAATGTGGCAACCCTAATCACATTTTCCTCATATTGAATATATATAAAAGTAAATGTTAGAGGAATAAATTAAGACCTATTGTGATAATCACTAAAATGCTTTGACTCTTTCAAAATAAACTCTACTAGTATTTTATTTTTACTTTAAACTTTGTTGCCCATTCATTTTCCTTTAACTTTTATCCAAATGCAAACAACAAAATAGCCGTAAAAAGCATTTTGAAAAACCATAAAAAACTGTAAACACAACGAAATATCTATTAAAAAAAATCCTTAGATTTTAAAATCTCCGTATTTCTCAAGTGTATTTATATTGCCTGATAGTTAAAGTTCTCCTCTATGTTGTCATCAACTGTTCCTTTATATGCGATTCATACTTCATATTTTAATATGAAAAGTGGGCAATACTGTTGAGTCTGTCAGAGCACTTTAAAGAGACCAAAAAAGTTCATTAAACTGGTAGCAATTCCAAAAGTTTCTTTTGAACAGCACGAACAAAGACTAATTGTAAAGCCCTTAAACTGGAGGGTAAAACAATCCTATTAGATATTTCTGTTTTAATCCACTGCTCCGTGAACCTCGGGCCCTATTGCTCCTATGCTGGGTGCATATTTTTGTCTCTGCCTTGTCACCCTCTCTTTTCTTTTTCAGCTTAATAAATCTTGCCTGTCATTTAGGATTTAGTTCATGTATTACTCTACTTTATGAAGGGTATGCTATTTTCCCTCTGAACCCCACAGCATTTATAAGCTAAAAGACATCTAATTACAATATATAATATAATAAAATATATGATCTATAATTAGCATCTGATTATAATAATCAAAGCTAACACTTAGTCTGCTCTGTGCCACACACTGTACTAAATGTCTTATCTCCTTTAATTCTCACGGCTTCCTATTTCATAGATCCCGTAGATAATGGAACAGGCTTTGAAAGAAAGGGGCAGATTCAAGATCACAGAGTCAACAGCTTGTGACATTGGACTCCAAAGTTGTAGTCTATATCCAAAGCTCAAACTCTCATCCACTCTAAACATATCTTCTAGGTTGCCTCTTTGTAGGGGTGTGTGTGTGTGTGTGTGTGTGTGTGTGTGTGTGTGTGTGTGTGTGTGTGTGTGTGTGTGTGTGTGTGTAGTATTGTTTGGTATGGCTTGACTCCCTCCAACTAACTTGTACGGACCAGGAATCCTGTCTTATCTTTTTTCTGCTTCCCCACAGCAGACGGGCTGTGCAAACATAAAGTCCAAACTCCTTCGCACTCCTGAAGGTCTCCCATAAGCAAGCTCATCCTTTCCAGCCTCACCTTCCGCTAGATCTGTTTTTTTCTTTTTAATTATTTTATTTATTTATGTTTGGCTGCATTGGGTGTTTGTTGCTGCGCACAGGCTTTCTCTAGTTGCGGCAAGCGGGGCTACTCTTCGTTGCGGTGCACGGGCTTCTCATTGTGGTGGCTTCTCTTGTTGCGGAGCACGGGCTCTAGGAGCACGGGCTTCAGTAGTTGTGGCGCACGAGCTTAGTTGCTCTGTGGTGTGTGGCATCTTCCCGGACCAGGGCTCGAACCTGTGTCCCCTGCATTGGCAGGTGGATTCTTAACCACAGCGCCACCAGGGAAGCCCCTCCACTAGATCTTTGAATAGGGACACAATTCACGAAAAATTTATTGAGTTCCCAGTATATGCCTGTGTTAGGAGCTCTCACATATTTATATGACTTTATCCTCACAACAATCCCTTGCACAACATATTATTACCCTCGTTCTATAGATAAAGAAACTGAAGTTTAGAAAAGTTAAACAACATGTCCAAGATAATTCCCCTCATAGGTCTCTTGATTCCAAACGCCCTGGTCTTGCCACAGTGGCTCTGCTTGTCCCAGCATCCCATCCTCTAAGCCTCAGTCCAATCACTGCTCCCCTCCCTCACTCCTCCATGTGGGTCTGAATTGACCCACTCAGAATTCCTATCCAGGAAAGCCTACTCATTTCTTCATGTTTCTGTTCAAATTTCACCTCCAACCAAAAAGATAAAGCCTCACTCCAGGCAGAATAAATCATTTTCTCCCTGCTTCTCCTACAACTCTTTTTTGCACAATGCTCACAGAAGACTTTGCATCTGACCTGTATCATACTCTTCACTTTACTAGGTCAGGGAATATGCTGTGTTCATCTCTACATCTCCTTAAAACACCTAATACAGTTCACTTAATACAAACTCAATTAATGTTGAATGAACCTAACGTATACTCATTGATCGAGTCTTTTATCACTTTGGTGGGAGGACAGGAGAACATCTGTAACCTTCAAATTGGCTAGAACTATTGGGGGAAAGCATTTTTTTTCTTTAAAAATACGGAAACAGCTCTACAGTTCAAAGCAGGTGGAAAGTCTCAAATCTGAGTGTCCCTACTCTATCAGAGAATCTGGCGATTCTATTCAACTCCATGAAATAATTATTTTTAAATTTTAGTCTTATTGGCCAACAGACCCAAATATCTTGATAATAGAATTTAATAGAATGGCACTCTTGACAAACTGAGGCCAGAGATATAAAGATTGAAGGAAAGAGAGAGAGAGTGGAAAAGCATCTACCTGAGGTGGGTTAAGATGAGAAGCCAGGATTACACTTCGAGTTTCAGAACTTCTGGACGGGGGAACACTGGACACATCAGCATTAATACAGGAAATGACCAGAGGTGGAGATTTATTCTCAGCTACTTTCAATTTTTCTTTCTGTTTTTTTCCTTCTGTGCCAAAGAAAAATCAATATTATTAAGAAAAATACTATCAAATACATGTACTTAAAATCCCCTGTTCAAAGAGAATATTTGTTCTTGAGATACCATGAGTCTGCTGTGGCTACTGAACCTTCCTGTAGAGAGGACAGACCCCACAGAGCAATGGGCTGACGCTTTTCCAAGAGCATCTAATGAAATGACTATCATTTCAGTGGTATGTAGAAAAATCGGGATTATACACTGGGGCAAGAAGGATTCTTGGTATTTTATGATATCCCAATTAATCCCTTTGATTGGAAAAAGTAACATTTAATTAAGTAAATTTAATTAAGTAAAATTTAATTATTAATATTTAATGATTATTTCCCTATTATACAAATTGGTTAATACTAGTCACTATTGTCCACCACTGACATTTCCATAATTTGTTTCTGCTCAGTTTCAAGTAGTTTAGAGAACATTTTATACAGGTAAATGAAGTGATTAATAAATTAGCTTTGTTTACATTTTATTTTATAAATAATGTCATCTATAATTAAAAAACGATATCCCATTATTAGAGATTAGTTAGGTAATTTTTTAAACCAGAACTTAAAGAGTGACTTGTAGCTTCTTTCTTGTGTATTTCTGTGTTTTTTTCAGAAATGCCTCTATCTTATTTTTATAGCTCAAAGAACGAGAATGTCCTTTTTGAAGTGATTAAAGCTCACTTGTGAATAAAGGCAGAAAACCCAACTTCCCTTCTCACCCCAGTCAGGTCCTAGATTTGGCCAAACTGGTGGGGCAGAAAGCTGAGGACAGGAGTTATTTTTTCTTTTCATTAGGTCAACTTCTACCAATTAGGTACCTGTGAGTGTAATTTCCCAGTTTTTTCTAATCAGCTTTTCCAGTATTTCCACCACAGCTGTCCAGACGTGATCAAACACTTCTGCAGCCACCGCGTCTCTGACACAGTCATGCGGGGATACAGGAGGAAGTCCGTGCTTATGCCACGTCCTGTGATGATGAGCTGGGTTTTGTTCAAGACAGTCCTCGTCACTAAGGACAAACCCATTCTCATTACTAAAGTATCAAAGGTTGAAGTTCAAATAATGCCACCTATCTATCCAACATGCACACATATATATACATCGTACATATATAAATAAACCCAACATTCTTTGTTAAACAGCACTTTGCTATGTTTTAATGTAACAGCTTTCAATCAGGAGGCAAATGTTTATTAGGCAATACTGATAGCTTTTGTCTAAGAACCAAATAGGCATTTAGTGTAGAGACTGGACTTTCCCCTTTGCCCCCCTGGGTGGCCGGGTATAGGGCACCTGGAGCCCCGGGGGACAAAGGCCACTAGTTGCCTTTCCACTTTCGACAACATGCTGAACACAATTCTTGTTTTCTGTCTGAGCCACGTTGTCAGTAAGAAAGGGAAACGCTGCTCTAGCATATCCACATCCTGCCAGGAATCTAAAAGCTTTGGGGAGCACGTTACTCTCAAAAGGATGGAAAAATCTTTTGGATAAGTGAAAAATGCACAAAACACTAAATGAGCATATAATCAAACTACATGCCCAATAAATATTATTGTACTAAGTCAATGTCAAATAAAATTCTATTTACTCTTCTTTTCTGTCAAAAGCGAAATACTCTTCAATCTTTCCATCCACATCATAAACCTCTTCTTCCAGGGATGAACATGCCGTGAGGTCCGCAACCCCTGTGCCAACAGGACCTGGCAGGGTGAGGGCTGAGAGTGCGGCCGGGACTATTTGAGAGCCGGAGATGCACAGCCTATGGGGAAAATAAGATTCTCTGTGAGGGTTTGCAGAACGTCAACAATACAATGTCTACTTGATCATGGTGGGTCTTTAAATTATCCATAAAGCCACAGAATCACAAATTTTAAAAATCACTAAATATTGCATTTGACAAAAGTCATACACTTAAAAGCAACATTTTGGCTCAGACATCATTCAAATTTTTAAGGGCTTCTTAAAAGTCTAAATTATTCTACAAGTTTGTATCCTCTTTGCTGTAATGAAGGGATATCATGGCACAGTCCCGAATATGTGTGAATGGCATAGAGGGATTTACCAAAATCTGTTAGTGAGCAAAAGAAAACGGAAGAGAGCTTTATTTATTCTGCTACTGCCCTGTGGCTTAGGATCCATCACAATAAAGCAGTTTTTGATTTTGCATCTAGGCTGCCTTTCAGAGTCTTTGAAACAGTTTAAAAGTTAACTCCCTTGATATTTGTATTACACACACACATACCATCACCATCATCAATTTTAAATCAGAAGCATCTTGGGGAAAAATAAAATGCTCTGTACCTGCCCTTCATTGAAATCTAAACTTCCAAATTGTTGGAGCCAAGGCTCATGGCTCAGATAGACATGAAAAAGTGTAACTAAAATGTAATTTAAAATACTTTTCAAAAGTAACTTCTAGCAACATACTCTCTGATGTTGCTGCTGGGTTCACAGTCGTCAAAGAAGGGTCTGTGGACGGCAGAAGCAGGTTTGCTGCCCTGGAAATGCCGGACCCCTTCATCAGTGGGCAGGATGAGCTGTCTTCCTAATACTCTGCAAGTGAAAAAAAGGAAACTAATATTTTTGATTGAAAAGGGAAAGATGTTTTACAATTTTAAAAGTTGGGTAATGGACTTCCCTATAGCATTTTGAAGGAGCATGTATGAAGTGATAAGGTAGATATTAGTACATGAGCAGTGTAACGGGATCACAGGAAAACCACAGGCTTTGAGGGAAGAGGACAGACAGTTCTTGCCATTGATGAAGGGACTTGAGGCAAAGTTTTCAGGCTCCCTGAGCCATTGATTTCATCAGTTCGATTTTGTATGCAAAGTAGAATAATAGTGCCCTTGTAGGACTAACGAGTGGCTGATAGATAATGTAATCAGATTCAGGCAACTAGGGTAATGCTGGGCACACAGAAGCTCTCTATAAATGTTAACTGATATATGCATAATGCAGAAAAATATGTAAATATGTACCCTAGGCTTACCGTCCTTTTCATCTTTTCTTTTTTCTACCCTCTCCTCCTTCATTTTTATCTTAAGTATGTAAGACAACACTGAAAGAAACAGATCTGAGCTCCTGGATTTTAGGCAAGTGATCATGATGCCTAGAAAAGTCCGCATCCATCATTAATATCTAGTGGACACTAAGGCAGGGGCTTACAAAGGACTGGAGAGGAAAAATAAAAACCTATTTAGTCAAGATTTTTAAAAAGTTACTTAGTTGAGGTAACCAGAAGACCTACCAACATTTGTATGAGTGTTCTAATTTATTCTCCCCAGATATAATATAGAGGAACTTCAGATAACTGACATGGATTATTTTTTTTCCCTCTAAGTAGGTTTGGCTGAGTAACTGAAGGAAGAAGATCTTCCCTTTATACTCAATCTACATCTTTCATCTTTGATATAAAAAAATAGATGATCCTTCCTACATAAGGAATCTAGGTGAGATGATCAGATTCATCTATCCAATCACTCAGCAAATAATCACTCCGTTCACCTCCCCCGCCCAACCCTGCCCTGTGCACTGCTCTCAAGGGCAGATACATGTTGCTCACAGACTAGTGAGTGTGAAGGATAACTCCTGCCCTTCTTCCATTCTCGCATTTGTGATGCATGCAATGCCGTTCTGGGGATGAGCTACGTTTGCTTCTCACAAATTAAAATGCACTTGAGTATTGGAATGTCTCCAGATTTCCTCAGACACCATTGCAAAGGATGTGATTCCTCAGTAAAGGACATGTGTTCCAGATACATATTTTGACATGTGCTTTTACTCAAAATATACCCAATTTATTGAACAGGTCAAGAGTGAGCAAACACATTCTGGAGAATTACTATGAACAACCTGCTTACCTCAGATGGAGGGACCTTCTTGCCCACTCACTGCATTCAGCCCGTAGATTCTGGGTCTGAGGGCTTACTTTCCCTTCAAATAACATTTCCTCGACCTCCCAGAATAACTGCTGTACTTTCTGTGCATTGGCTTTGTCAAACTCCTAAAATAGAAATGCACATTTAGTTACAAGACTAAAAGTTGTAAATACGGGCTTCAGAATCAATGATACTTACAAATTTATATAGGAGGGAGCCCTCCCGGACATACCAGGGCTCCAAGTTTTACTCTTCTGAAAAATTACATCCCACTTTGAGACTCAAGTTTCCTTGACTGTTAAATAGAGATAATTTCTACTACTAGAAGTTCTCATAACTAGAGTTATGAGACTTATTCAAGATTGTACATAGACATAGTTTCAGGTATGAACATACATATTGACACAGACATTGATAATGACAGACACACACACACACCATAAATCTAAGCACTTACACGTGCACACATACGTGTACACAGACATGTGTCCCTCATGTAGCTGGGCATGAGACACCTAAGTACATCTGCAAATTACAAACTATTTTTTTTCTAATGAAAAGGAAAATTATTTCATAGAAAGGGCCATTCACTTTCTTTTAATCAAGGAAACAGAAAAAGAAACCCACCTTAGGTATCCTAAGAGATGTGGTTATTAGGGCAGGGCCAGAGCATTCATTTTTCTTGTGTGGCCTTAAGAGGTTCTTGGGCTATGGCCACAGTGAACTGTCAGTGAGAAAACCCTCCAGCCTTTCTGTATATTCTCCATGATGGAGAAGTAACAGACCTATTGCCTCCACAGCTGGTGAGGAAAAAATGAACATAACCACAACTGGAAGAGCCAACACTGTACCAGGGGCTGCAGGGCGAAAGCCCTGTTCAGTTTTCTCCCCGGGGGTTGGGGGGTGGCAGGTGAACCTGAAATCTAACCCACAACTCAGAGCGACCAAGTGCGTACTCGGCCTGACATACCTGATGCAAAATGGTCAATTTAGGTTGATTTTCACAGACTTTTCATAGATTTTCACAGCAAAAATTCGATATTTTCCATGCTACTTCTTCCCCCCAACTGATAACAAACTAGATTCCCAGACTGCGGGGGAGTTGAATTACCCCTTTTAAAATGAAAATAAGGAGAAAACTCAGAAGAATATTTGCCTCCTACGAGGGGACTGGGTGCCTGGAGCGTGCAAGAGGGCTTATTTTCATTTTTCTGTCTTTTGTATTTTGTTGCTTTTGCAAATATTACCTATCAAAAAGTAAATGAATGTTTTTAGATTCAAAGCAAAATTTACTGTCTAGGGGCTGGAGTAAATTCTATACATGGAAGGCATAAGACTCTCTATGGATAATTACCTGAAAATCTGTACCAAAGGAATCCCAGAATTTGGACCGTATTGCTTCCTAAAGCCGGTCCTCAGCCGTGTTCCCGTCGGTACACTTTTGACCAAAGAGCCAGGGCGGCAGGGCGCGGGCGTGAGGGTGCGGGCCGTTCATCCCAAGTGACAGAGTCCCATCCTGTCTGAAAGGGCCTGACTCACAGCTGGCCCCCCTTCAGTCTCCCCCGCCCAACACGGCCCCCTCCCTCTGGCCCCTTGCACAATCGCTGCTACAAAACCATCCCTGGGAGCAGAACCCCGCGCGCCGTGCGGGCGAGAGCGGCCTTTAGAGAAGGCGATGAAAACCAGAACACAAACAAGAAAGGAGCAGGAGTTAGAACATCCAAGGAGCTCTCCTGGGGACTCTTCCACAGCCACAGGCGCCTCACCAAAGCCTGTGTCCGGGAATTCTCAGGCACTCTTGAGGGGATCAGAGGTCGGCCAGCGCGCAATCAGAGATCTGAACGTAAGCCTGGGCTGCAGACTTCAAGTCCCACCCAGCGGAGTCACCCTAAAGGGTTACGGTTAACATCTTCCAGCTAGCGTTAGAAGTAAAATATCTGACCTAGAATATTCTAGAATATTCAGGGGAAATTCCCTAATCACGGTGATTCTTCTTCTTTACAGCTTTTATTTTCCCCCAATTTTTCTCTTACTCAAGCTCCTGATTGTCAGAGTCTCTCCTGAATTTCCAGCCATACATATTATGCAAGAAATCATATATAACAACCTGAGGGGGAGGGTTGGGAGGTGGACAAAACAAAACTAACCACATCTAAGACTCTGGATTATGCGATTATGGGCAATTTTTATTCTTCCTTAGAGTTTCTGTATTTTCAGTTTTCATGTGTGACATGTAAGTGCTTTTATATTTATGTATATGTATGTGTGGACTAGGTAATGCTTTTAAAATTGGTAAAAAGATTTTTTTTTTAAATAAGAAAGCAAGTCATCATTATAAGTTGTAACCATGGGATTATCCAAAATTTTGTGAGACATACGTCATCTCTCCAAGAGTAAATGGAGCTCCTCTCGGTTGATAAGCCTGTGGTTGAACTCTGTGTCCCAGACCCAGACCAGGAGTTGGGAGCTTCTGTGGGCGTGGGGCTTCCACTTGATGAAAATGATGACGCGGATTCACTGTAGGAAGAATTGTAACATAAATAACATTTACTGAGAAGAGGTCATACTGGGAAGTGGCTTGACCTTGTGCCTACTTCCTCTTTCTTTATTTTAATATATTGGTTAATTTTCACAGTACACTGACTTTAAAAGACTTATGCAGTGCAACATTTCAGTTGGCTAAAAATAAAACTGCTTCTTTTACTTGTGGAAATTCATGGCCCATCAGTGACTTTGTTTCCCATATTCATTATGGGCACATTTTCATTTTGCAATCAGACACATTTAACAGACTAATTCTTACCAGGTATATTTATCAATGGCTTTCTGTACATTTCTTGTAAAATGTGTAGGTAAAGGATCTTTGCTTTTCACAGCAAAACTCTGCTTTCCAGATCCTTCTGGCAGCCCTCTTCTGAAAAAATAAAATAAAATATGAAAAGTATCCGTAATGTAATAATATAAGTGTATTCATTAAGACATTTAAAATTTCCTTTTGTAGAAAGTTGTCCCTCTCCACCTACCACGTCCCCCTAAACACACACGTGTGTACACACACACACCCCACACACACCTCAAGACACTGAGCCTAGTTCCCTACCATTTTTATTTTTCTTAGAATCAAGGTTGTTATTAACCTACATGAACTGTTATGTAAACTGGGAAAAAAACAACTTCTTGTGACTCAGCCAGACTGGTAAAAGTTGCTCCAAACCTAGGTGGATACAGACTCACTCCAAAACTCGGCAACGGAAACATGAGCTAGATTTCAGGTCCCTTGTATCCCTAGACCAGGTGCCCTGGAGCTTGCAAAAGCCAACCGGCCTTGCACGAAAAAAACTCGATAATTCTTTATTAATTCTGAAATATATCAAATTCTTTTGAATCACTAAACACAAAGAAATAAAAGAAATGACTGAAACACACAAACAATAACTCACTTTAGTTTGGCATTGTAGCTTGGGTTTGTAGCCTGATTTGTAGAGAGTTTTAAAATATTAAGAGTAATGGAAAACTAAAACAGAAGAAATCTCTCAATTTTAAATAAGGCATTAAACCTGGCTGGTAGAGCCCAGTTAGTGTTAATCATTAAAATGTCCTTTCATTGAACCTCTTAAAACATTTACTTCCCTCTAGTCAAATACCTTCCTAACGTTTTACAGTAAACAACTTCTGTTCTTTTATAGAAATAATATTTTCCCATACAAATAACTTATATTTTATATTAACTTAAGATATGATAGTCATTTGGGGGAAAAAAGTCAACTTTCAAT
This sequence comes from Balaenoptera ricei, assembly GCF_028023285.1. Classification (NCBI taxonomy): domain Eukaryota; kingdom Metazoa; phylum Chordata; class Mammalia; order Artiodactyla; family Balaenopteridae; genus Balaenoptera; species Balaenoptera ricei. The sequence goes on along the minus strand of NC_082659.1, from coordinate 14,709,187 downwards.
ATTTCTAACAGGGACACCACTCATTTAAAAAGTTTGCTTTTGGGCTTCCCTGGTGGCGCAGTGGTTGAGAATCTGCCTGCCAATGCAGGGGACACGGGTTCGAGCCCTGGTCTGGGAAGATCCCACATGCCGCGGAGCGACTAAGCCCGTGAGCCACAACCACTGAGCCTGCGCGTCTGGAGCCTGTGCTCCGCAACAAGAGAGGCCGCGACGGTGAGAGGCCCGCGCACCGCGATGAAGAGTGGCCCCCACTTGCCGCAACTGGAGAAAGCCCTGGCACAGAAACGAAGACCCAACACAGCCAAAAATAAATAATAAATAAATAATAAATAAATTAAAAAAAAAAAAACTGATGAAAATTTATTAAAAAAAAAAAAGTTTGCTTTTGCTTTCAATTAAATGGTACCTAATTTTCATCATTTATATTTCTGTATGTAAATAGAGTTTTAAAAAAATATTAATCAGAGAATCAGTTCTGTCCTTAGTTGTATACCTACAGTACTCTACAAAAAAGAGAATTTTTAAAACAAATTAATTACTATAAACAGAGGTGAGCGATCATATAGATGTCTTTACAAGAGAGAATAACAGAATTATAGGATTTGTTTTAGGGTAGACTGAAGTGCAACCACCAAACTATATTGCATTAATTTGTTGGTGCATCAAAGTTAAATTAAAGCTCAGTCTCAATCTCCCCGAGTCACTCCATTCCAGTTGTCAAGGAAATTACTAGATTATCTACTTTTACTTTTTAAAAGTTGCCTCTTGATAGCCCACAAACCTCTGCCACTTTGCCCTATAAAAATTCAATTATTAGGGACTTCCCTGGTGGCGCAGTGGTTAAGAATCCACCTGCCAGTACAGGGGACACGGGTGCGAGCCCTGGTCCGGGAATAGCCCACATGCCGCGGAGCAACTAAGCCCGTGAGCCACAACTACTGAGCCCGCATGCCACAACTACTGAAGCCCACGTGCCTAGAGCCCGCGCTCCGCAACAAGAGAAGCCACCGCCGTGAGAAGCTCGCACACTGCACAGCCCCGAAGCAACTACAGAAAGCCTGAGCAGCAATGAAGACCCAACGCATCCAAAAATAAACAGATAAATAAATTTATTTTAAAAAATGAAATTCAATTATTAAACAGTGATGGCAGCTTTCAAAATTTATATTTCTGCTTAGAAAGATTGTCTGAAATGAGTATTGCATTCTGAATGGGTTAGAACGCAGGATGGTAAGCCCTGACTTATACAAGCTCATTCTAGAAGCAACCGAGGCTCCCGGCTCTTGGGACTGAAGAGAAGTCATCTCAGACGCCACGAACGCTTGTCAGACCAAGTGAGCATCTTGGCTCCGGAGGGCCTGATGGCGTCAGCACGAGATTTCAGGAATGGACGCAGGGAAACAGACCAGATGGATTCTGACTTTGCAAGCAGGAAACAATCACGCGCGTGGCACAGAAAGGTGACACGAAGGCAAACTCATTCCCCCTCCCGCCCTTCCCAGATCAGGACTCACCCAATCACCATCAGCCCCAGGTCTGGGCTCGCGTCCCGCGGGCCAGGCCCAGAGCCCCGAGGCCTGGGCGCCGCCGGGCGCTGCCACCCCGCGCCGACCCCCTGCAGGCGGCGCCCCCGCGCCCCCGGGGCCCGGGCTCCCCGGCCGCCCAGCCCTGCGCCCCCGCCCGCTAGCCCCGCACGTGCGGCCGCGGCGCCGCCGGGAACCGCGAGGCTCGAGCGGCGCGGCCAGGGGCGCTCCCGGCCCGGGCTGCGCGGTCCATGGGCGCGGTGTGCTCCGCTCGCCCGGCGCTGCTTCCCCCGCCCCGGCTCCCTCGGCCCCGAAAGCGCCAGATTCCGGCGCGGCGCGGCGCGGCGCGGCGACGCCTCCGGCCCCCGCCCTTCCCTCCTCCTCCTCCGCTGGCCGCCGCGCCCCTCGCCGGGGGCGGTCTGGGCCAGGCGGCGGTTCCCCGCGGCGTCCCCTCTTCTGGAGCCTGGCGGCGCTCCCCGCTCCCACCCGCCGCCCTCTGCCCTCGGTCCGCGTCCCGCTCTCCCCGGATCCCGACCTCCGGAAAAGCACGCCGTACCCCTTCCCGCTGCCAGGGGCCACATTTTATAACCCAGTGTCCTGAGCTTTGACCGCGGGCCACTCGGCCTCTGGGCACCCGCCGGCCCCACTGCCCTCTCTGGGCCTCCAGTGCGCACCGGTCTGGCCTCCCCACCCCTTCCCCGGGGCTGCCCGGACAGGTGTTTGCTGTCCTTAATCCTTTTAAATAGAATTTGAATGAACCGGAGCAATACAGACAATTTCACCGACCCCCCTCCTCCCATCGAAGGATTCCTAGTTGGGCGTGGCGGGGGGTGGGGGGGAGGGCAGGGAGGTAGAGGGAGGTTTAAAAAAAATTCAAGTCTCAGCCTGGTAAATGCAAGATGCTAATCTGCTTAACAGGAACTCTAGGTCTACTTAGGCACCGAAGATTTGCTTCCGATGCCGTCCTGCCTCTCCCATCTTCAAATAGATGCTTTATCTCATACAGTCCAATAACTTTTCTACAAACCGGAGAGTACACCCGTGTCTTGGTTTTATTAATATGTGCTGGTTTCAATCTTGAAGTCATACAATAACACCAGGACTAGAGTCACCAGATTCTATGCCGTGAGATAGCAAAATGGCCAAGCCACCATTTTCAGAAACTGAGAGAAATACGGCTGAGTTGGCTAAAGTAATACACATTTTCAAAGTAACATGTCCAAGGGCAGACACTACCTGTTGCGTGCCTTTTCCCAGTAAGAGATTCTTAATAATTACAATGAATAAATGGGACACTGGAATACAGTCCAGCCTGCCGTGGCCATCCATTCTCCTTTGAGATCTAAGGCCTTCTAAATCTGAATAGGTACAAAGAAGCCCACCTCTTCCTCCAGCTCAGCATTTACAGAGGTAAACCATGCCTATTCCACTTAATAGTGAAAAATCCAGTTTATTTATTTTGACTCTGACTCTTAATGGACAACCCTAAGATGATAATAAGAAGCCAACTACCAACAGCAAAACAATGATCCATTTCTTGAACTAAGGATACTAGGGTCCTCACCATGTTTACAAATCCTCAGCTTTAAAGTGGTAAGTGGTTATAAATCCTGAAATTAATGATACATACATATGTATATACATGCAGGGTGTGTGTGTGTGTGTTTGTGTGTGAATCAGGAAAACTGATGGTACCTAAAATAAACACATACCTGCTAATACTATTTATATGAAAGGAGACATGACAGGAAAAAAAAAAAAAAAGTAAAGAATAATATTATGATCCAAACATGCTAGCTGCTTTATATGTTATTTTTGTTTAATTTGTTTAATTTTTTAACACCCATGGTAAGTAGATACCATTATCCAATTTTACTGATGAAAATACTGAAGGCAGGCACCTTATAATGACATGTTCGAGGTCACTCAGCTAGGATGTGGCCTGCATGTATGTCCCAGGTATCTATTACTGCTTAACAAACCATCCCAAACTTAGTGGGTGAAACAACAGTCCTGGGGTTATGCTCACAAGCCACAGATTTCAGGGATTCCAGGAAAACTTGGCTGGGTGATTCTTCTGCCCTATGTGGCACTGACCTGGGTTATTCAGTGCTATTCAACTGGCCACTGGGCTGGGCTGGAGGGTCCAAGAGGTCTTCACCCTCATACTAGCACTTTGGGGCATGGGGATGGCTGGAAGTCTGGGCGCAGCTGGGCCCTTCTCCCATGTAGTCTCAAGGCTGCCCCCGAGCAGTCGCTCCCGTGGGGGGGCCAGAATTCCTATGTGGTAGCTCCGGGTTCCAAGAAACCAAGGCAGAAACTGTCTGTTCTGTTAAAGGCTGGCCCTGAGCAGACATACTGTCATTTCCACCGTTCTCCATTATCAAAGCAGTCACAGATTCAAAGCGTTGGAAGATAGAATGCCCTTCTCAGTGAGAAGAGGGCCAGAGAGTCTGCAGACATCTTTACTCTGCCATAATCCCATTCCAGCCACACGTTATTTACATTCCTCCCACAAGCCTGGTATACTCAAGCCCCTCAAGAATCCCCTAAAAAGTCATTATCTCAATCACATCCAAGTAAGGATGAGGAAGCTCCTCCTTGGGGCATGTCCTCTGGATCTGAAGACCAAGAAAGAATTCTGCCAGCAGATTGCCTGTGGACTTGAATTGCAACTGAAACTCTTCCCTGTGTCTCCAGCCTGCCGGCCTACCCTGCAGATTTTCGATTTCCCACGCCTCCACAGTTATGGGAGCCCGATTCCTTAAAATTGAAATGTTTGCGTGCAATACTGCCAGAAAACCACTAGACGTCACTCCTTTAGCACTTTGAAAACCATGCCCAGCTGGATTTTAATTCCATTTTGTTTTTTCAAGATTTAGGATTTAGTGAATTTTCAATCTAGTACAGATGCAGAATCCTGTTTAGATCGGAAATCACTATTTTTGTGAACAATATCTAGTCTGCACAGCCAACATAAAGTGTCACGATACTAACATCCTCCACAGATGGAGTGCTTTCACGTTGGCAGGCAAATATGGTCAGAGACCTACATACCTTACTTCCAAACCTCACAACAACCCTGAAAGGTGATTACATTTTTTTTGTACAGAAAAGAAAACCAAGGACGAGAAACATTAATTACCAAAGGTAAACAGTTTTATCCAGGTCTGTCTAGCCTGACTTCAAAAGTTTACCCTTTCTAGGATTCATCTCAGAGCTAATTTGCAGAGTTCTGTTGAAGTTCTTTTTATCGAAAAGATGTTCTATGAATATCTCCTATAGATATACAAAATGCGTTCTATAACAATATTCACCAACATTTCTTGAATACTTAACCACATCCCAGGCCCTATTTTAAGCACTTGATATAAATTAGTGCATTTAAGTTTCACAGTAATTCTTTGAAGGGGGAATACTATCAGTACCATTCTGCAGATCGGTAAACTGAGTCACAAAGAAGTTGATGGCATGGCACCGCCAACATTCTAACTCAAGCTGTTGGTGAGAAAGCTTAATCAACACCATACTTCAATCTTCTATGCAGGGCACACCCCTCCAAAGCCCTCTGCAAATGATATGGAGAAACCAAGGCTCACTATATTTAGCAAAGAATATTTAAAAGTTTTAAAATTTAGAGAAATGCTGTATCTGAAAAGAGATAGCAGAAAGAAAAATTATTAGACTTTTAATATGAAGAGTATAAAAAACGTAGACAGTAATAAGTCATATATGAGGTGTACAGCTCATATAAAATTATAAAAAGATATAGAAATAGTATGTTACTCAAAATAAAGTACTTAAGTTGGTTATTCATAAACCCAACAATTTCTAAATAAGTGCTGAAATCTATCAGGACAATAATTTTTATACAAGATCATATGAAATAGCCAATACTATACTGTTTGAACCAGAAAAATAAATTTTATGTTTCAAACTAATGCATTGGATAAATGGGTTCAATAACATTCTTTAATAGCCAGTAATTTTTTCTTACTTTTAAACAATTACTTTATAATACTTTACTGGTAGAAAGTGAAAGAAGGAACAAGCCCTCAAAAACTGTTTTATAAATATTTTTTATAAAGAACTCATCAGACTTTCAAAGGGAAAACAACTACCTAAATATATTCTATGAAGCGTTCAATTTACCAAACTGCAACATCAATATAGTAATATTTTAAATATAGTAAAATTAGTATAGTATAATATAGTAAAATTTTCCAAAAAGTGTTCTGTAATGTTTGATTTGACTTATTCTTTCAATTAGTAGAGCTGATAATGAAGACTTTGTACTAACTGCTAGACCACTATCCTAAATTTCATTTTATGTAATTGAAACATTAAAAATATAGTTAATCCTCACCAGTCGTGGGTTTCTTAATAGTGAATTCATATACCTGTTAAAATTTATTTGTAATCCCAAATCAATCAACAAATACAAAACAGTAACAAACATGGTAGCTATTAATCCAACTATGTCAATAATCACTTTGAATGTCAACGGTCTAAATGCACCAATTAAAATATATGTTGTCTTAAATATAAAGACACATACAGGTTTAAAGTAAATGGATGGAGAAAGATATACCATGCTAGCACTAATCAAAAGAAAGCAGGAGTAGCTATATTAATTTCAGACAGAGCAGCCTTCAGAGCAAGGAAGGTTATCAGGGATAAAAAGGGGCATTGCATAATGATAAAGGGGTCAGTTCTTCAAGAAAACGCAACAATTCTTAATGTATATGCATTAACAACAGAGGGTCAAAATACGTGAAGCAAAAACTGATAAAACTGCAAGGAGTAATAAATAGATGCATCCACTATTTTAGTTGGAGACTTCAACACCCCTCTATCAAACATGGACAGTTCTGGCAAGCAGAAAATCAGTAAGAACATAGCTGGACTCAACATCTCCACCAATCAACTGGATGTAATTGACACCTATAGACTAAAGAATAAATTAGAATTCTAATTGATGAGAAAGCATTGTATCATATTTAACATTTAGGCAGATTTCACATTTAACATAGGTAACATTTTTCTTTTTAGTGGAATGGAAAATTAAAGTGTGGCTTTAATCAACAGAATCTTAGAGTCAATGAAATTCAGTAACTTCTGATTCTGAAATAAAATTTTTTTCAGCATTGATGGCTTAATTTGCTGAAATGGATAACAGTTCTATAAAATTTTGCTCTTTATTAAAAAGCAGTCTAAACTGGAAAATGATATTGTACCAGGATAATTTGTCAGATGATTAATATTACTAGTTCTCTGCTGTGGAAATACTACGTGTGTGTTTCTAAGCCTTAATCTGTAACTATTTAGGTTTTTGTCTTCCAACCTTTCACAAAAATAATAGTGAAAGGACAGAAGCTAAGCTCAACTCAAAAACAAATTCCGAAGGACCTCCTATCCAACAATTAATTACAATTACAGGGCCAGCTGGCCTTACAAAGCTGCCCTGGGGTAATTAAAAACCTAGTAAATGGTCTTTTTTGATTAAGTGAAGTTCCTAAAATTTTAACATGGTGTAATTTCTTTCTGGTTAGCGTTTTTTTGGAGAGTCCTACTTAAGAGATCTTTGCCTAACCCTAAGACGGGAAGATCGTCTCCTATATTTTCTTATAGTATTTAGAAGTTTCATTGGTTTTTCTTTCATATGTAGATCTACAATTCACTTGAACTTTTGTTTTTGCATGAAGTATGACACAGGTGATCAAGTTTCTTTTATTTCCTTAAGGATATACAATTGATTCTGCACTATTATCGAAAAGACCATATATAGATAGATAGATAAATTTAGTAGCTCTATACTAAAGCTTTATATAAAGCTTTATAATAAGCTTTATAATATTTAGTAACTTTATACTAAAGCTTTATATAAAGCTTTATAATAAGCTTTATATATATAGTACCTTTACAATAAATTTGATATCCTTTCGAGTAATTATTGTCTTGTTCAACTTTTTCTATATATCTTCTATCAACTGTTGTGAAAGGTATGTTAAAATCTTCCACTATGATTTTGCATTTGCTTATTTCTTCTCTTAGTTCTGTCAATTGTCACCATAGACATAAATAGATAATTTTTTTCTAAACTCAAATTTTAGTTACCTTTTCTGGAGTAAAATAGGCTTTTCACTGCTTACAAGATCATTTCTGAGTTTTATATTTTTCTCCTCCCCATGTATGGTAATTACTTTATTTCCTCATTCAATCTGGCTGCCACAGTTAAACAAACAGAAAGTATGAAACACTTTTTCTTGCATGTGTAGTAGAAACCTTAGGAGCAGATGTTAACTGCTCCAGCTCTGTCAAAAATAGATGTATTTTTATATACTTTTAAAACTATGTTATTGGTGCCTACAAATTTAAAATTTTCATATCTTGTAATGAATTGACCTTTTTATCTTTATAAAATGACCCTTGTTACCTCCACTAATTCTTCTTGTTTTAAAGTCTACTTGGTCTGGTATTATTAAAGCTACCCCAGTTTTTTTTTCTAGAATTTGCATGTACAAACATTTCATCCATACATTTATATTAAACATTTCTGTATTCTTATACATAAATTGTGTCTTTGATGAACAGTATATAGTTGTTGCTTATATCTTAAATACAGTGGGGATTAAATTTGGTTCTTACAGCAGACAGGGCTTGGGGCTCCAGCAATCGCAAATCATCTTAATCCCGTCAGGAATTAAGAAGATTTAAATCTGGGTTTCAGGCCCTGTGAGGCTGCTCTATTTCCAGTTTACCAAAGCTCTGGAGTGGTTTTTTAATTTATTGTCCAGCTTTTCTAGTACTCGGGTGGTGGTTTTTCTAAAACAATCTATTAATAGTTTGCCACTGTTGGAAGTAGAATGAAGGGAATTTTTGTACCGAAATATTGCACAATGTGTGATATAAATCTCCATTCCTCTGCCAAGGGAATCTTCAGTAAAATATAAATTTTCCCCCTAATTTTTTAATGCAAGAACAATTCACAATTGCTTTATGGGGAAAACAGGGTTGCATGCTGCTTCATGGTCAGCTTGAGGTAAAAACAGAGGTTTCCAACAGGGACAGGTATATGGCTTAGAAGGGTATTTGGAGTACAAACACACACACACACACACACACACACACACACACACACACACACACACAATGCTAAACTCAAAGTGTCCATATTAAGCAAATGAGGAACTGAAGTACATTAAATAGTAAAGATAAGCATTCCAATCCTAAACTGAATTTCATATTGACCTTGAATTCACAAAAATCATGAGCTCTGGAACATAAGAAGACACATTTCCATCAAGCACAGGTCAACCCTTGGCTAAAACAAAGATAAAACCACATTCTCCTCATTATAAGAAGGAAAAAAGTATTGCATACTGAGGTGTTCCACAGAGGGTTGTGTTGTTTGTTTTTGTTTTGTTTTGTTTTTTATAACATTTAGCTGAGTTACTCTAAGACAAAACTACTATATGAATCTCCTACAGAGCACAATTTCTTCTTACTCACCTATCACCTAAAATCATGGTCCTTCACCTCAATCTCAGTTGTGTGAAGTGTGAACCAAGAAATTTAGGACTAAGTTTATCAGTGATTAGCATTTTTAAAAATAGAGCATTACCAAGACTATCCCTTTCATCTACATTCCATATCCTTATCCTCAATATTTAATTATAAGGCTTCTTCCAAACCCTTAAGTGAAACGTCTAATTAAGAAAATGCTAATGTATATGTATACCCTTTCCTCTAACAAGGACCATATCTAATTGCTTCTTCTCTGTTTTTTTTTCAAGTAAGACAATGCTTGCTAATTATCTGCCTTACTTGTATGAATAAAGTATTTGATTTACTATTAAATATACACAAAATGATTTATAAGAAACACATATATAATAAACTAGGAGATGACAAAACTAATGCTTTATTTTAAAGATGTCATAGCTTTATGATAAAAGTCCTTTGTTATCTGTACTTCAAAATGGACAAAAGTATGCTTTAATTTTGGTCTCCTGATCAGTACTACTAGAAATAATATTTTGAGGAAGATACTTTTAGATTACTTATTAACATGATTTTTATTTTTCATACTTATTTTTATTGAAAAGAGTATAATTTCTTAGAGTCAGTTTGTTCCAGGAAAAATACTACCAATTACCGTAAAAGTAGACTTTAACCCTTATTATCGTCTTAAAAACACTTGGTTACACATATGCATGGATGGTAAAAATTGACTGCCTGGATTTGAATCTTACATTTTTCCACGTATTAACCATAACCACATGAATTGGACCACTTCTCCTTTCTGAACCTCAGTTTCTTCATATGTAAATAAAATGGAAATAAAATTCCTACCTTGTATGTTTGTTTTGGGGATTCACGGCAATGATTATAGAATATGCACACAGCATTTGGTACCTGGTAGACATGGAAATACTAGTCGTTATTTCAAATGCTGAGAACCTTGGCTTTGTAGAATAATACATATTTGAGCAATGTTCACATCAATCAGTGAAACACTTATTAAAAATGTTAAACTAGTAAGTAAAACCAAGACTTTTTCTTGAGAATACATCACCCGTTTCTTTAAAATAGACTTCATATACTATAAAATTAAAGTTCCCTAGGATTTACTTCTTATGCATTAATTTAGAATGAAATTACTAGTTTTTTAGAGGGAGGGATTCATTTTATTCAATGTAGACTCTTAATTTAACTGGATTAGGAAGAGTTTTGCATATACATGAACGGTTTTTAAGACTTCACTGTCCAGTGTTAGGAATTTGAATGAAATGTTGCATTTTTGAATAAATCCTTATTTCAACTTTCTATGCATCTGTGACATTCTCTGAAATATAATTATTAGCTTTAAAAGCCTGATGTAAATTGTGAGCTCCCAGATGGGATTTGTCCTCATCCTCATTACTGGCACTATAATAAATTTAAGAAGACAGTGATCCTAAGAAGAATATATATGTATATATGCATATGAGAAGAACATTTTGAGTTCAACTTAGGCTTAATCATCTGTTTATTAAGTAACAGTAGGGAAAGTCTTAGCTTCACTGTTTTTCTTGTCACTACCAAAGACCATCTGCTTCTTTCCCAAGTTCACAGCTGGATATTTAATCATGTCAAAGGCTTTCTTTAGTTTCTGTGCTTTATGAAACGTGTCTTCATTGACTATTTCTAAGTTTGGGATTAACTATTATATATAGAATGGATAAACAGCAAGGTCCTATTGTATAGCACAGGAAACTATATTCAATATCCTGTGATAAGCCGTGATAGAAAAGAACATGAAAAAGAATGTATCTATAAATGTATAAATGAATCACTTTCCTGTGCAGCAGAAATTAATACAACATTGTAAATGAACTGTACTTTGATCAAATAAATTAAAAAAATAAAGGGACATGTTTTGAATTTTTTCAATACATATTTAATGAATAGTATTCATTCATTTATTTAATGAATAGCACATAGTATTTAATGAATCATGCTCTATTTAATATGTATATAATACCTAGTATTCCTAGGACCATAAAATGTTCATGTAATATTTTGTTACAAAGCAAAATTCTTGCTTATGGATTGCAAAATTATTCATATCCAAAGAGGTGTGTGATTTGGCTGCTGTTGAATTAAACAAATAACTACACTGCACTGGTAAGGAGAAAAAAAGTGTTCTCTGTGCATGAAGGATATGTGATGGAGAATTTTGAAATGTTAGCTGATATTTTTTTCCCTAGTGTTCTTTCATTTTCCTTTGTCCCTTCCTACATTGAGTGATCCAAGGCTTTTTTGCTTATTGTTTCAGAAAGCAGAGAATGCAGTAGGGTTTTTTTCCTTTATGTTTATGCTATTGTTGCTGCTATTTTTTTTTAAGCCTAAGCTTACAAGATTGGTATGGATTTTTTATTTTTAGCATAGAAAAGAATTTAGGAGGAAATAGATAGGTCAGGGAGATTCTTCCTAACCCTCAGAAGGAAAACAGATTCCCTGGAATGGGGAGATTTCGTAGGGTCAGATTTTCTATATTTCTGAGAGAGGGAATCTCAGGGAGGTTAGGGAATGGGGATTATGGCTTGAGGGTCCACTACAAAGCAAAATAGTCCACCAGGGACACCGTTCCCTATGGAAGGCACCCAGCCAGGAAGTCGACAGAGGGCAGAAATCTAGCCAGCCCTTCACTTGATTTACACCATAGCCAAATAATAAAAGGAGTGTCTTTTCTTATTCCCACAGGCTGGTGGAGCCCTGAATCAGGCTTTCAGCACCAGGGAGTTCCTAGAGGATGTCCTTTAGGCAACTGTGATTCAGAGGCGCAAAGCTCAGACCTCAGATGCAGTGGAGGTGAGGGATCAGAGGGTCCTGATGCTTCCACAGAACTTAGGTGAGGTGGTGAAATCCCAGAGAAAAGAAAGGCGATGCGGTGTGGGTGGGCATTCCCCCGGGAGTCCCGTGACTGAGAATGTTGGTATGAGAGCGGCGGGCCGCCCCCAGGGGCTCCCGTTAAGTACCACAGAAGTAAGGGAGGGAGACGCCTAACTTGAAGGGCCTTTGTGGATAAAGGCATGAGACCTGGGTTCTAAAGAAGGACAAGACGAGATTATGGATACTTCAGCGGATTCAGCAAGAACAGATGTTATCAAAGAACAAGTAGGTTCCTTCCCCGCCACTGAATGTCCTGGTCTCATGTAAGCCCCCCAGAATGGGGCGCAAGCCTAAGATAAAGATGAGAGCAATCCCAGATAACTGGGTTTTCGTTTCCACCAGTAGCAGAACGTAAGCTCCAAATGGAAATTAAACTTAAAATATGGAAAAATATCCTGATGGGGCATAGGATCACTGCCTTCGTCATGACATGATTCCTTCCTATGCGATTCAGAAGGGATTAATACACGTGATCATCTATTAGCCATAAGTCAGGAACTCTTCCAAAGAGACTATACATTGGCAACAAGAGAAGAGATTATGTCGTGTCTGTAAATTTCCTGTTAAAAGTTCCTTTTTTGGGGGAAATTATCTGTGTTTGCAAGTTTTGCTTTGTGAGAGAAATTGCCATCAAGGGTTTTGAATGAATTAGGAGACCTCCGATGGGATGTAGCCATTGGCACACAACTTCAAAAAGAAAAAAAAGCAGTAAGTGTAAGAAACCCCCTCCTTTGAGCAGTGGATTCTTGGCCACCGGTTGTAACTTCACAGCCATAGCTCCCAAAGACATTGTGACTAGAGCATATTCTCAACTCTATCATTTGAACAATTTAAAGAATTTCATCTTTAATCAGAGGATACTGTTCCAATATTGCTTAGCCCTCTACTTTAGGAAGAGTAAAATGGTAGTATAATCATTTGGCTGTTTTTTTCTCTCTTGGTGTCCTGAAATTTGCTCATTGTGGTCTAAAGGTGTCTAAATAAAGTCTGCTTCAGTGCTTCTCAAACTAATGTGTAGTCTGACCATTAAAATTTTTTTTCCTATTCATTGTGAATGTTATAATTTTTTAAGTGTAATGAAAATAAATTACTAGAAAGTAAAATGGAAAAAAAGATACACAAAATACAAATCCAAAAGTTTTGTTATCAGTGCACAGACATAAAGTTACTCTGTCAATTGCTATAAACTTTTCTAAAGATTTATCCTCACTTTCTGTACTTATCATGGATTGGTAACAGGTAACTAACTGGTAACTGCTAACATATCAAGTACACACGTTACCTATCACATTAGAAAAAATTCAGAATGTGTTTTTTAAATACACAGCAGAACATAATAACTCAAATTTAATTTTTGAGACTTCAAATATAACAAAGTAAAGAAGATAATTTAAAGCTTAAAAACTTACTGTATAAGACATTAAGAACAAAATTCTTTTCTTGGGTTTAAGCAAATGCTAGACATGAACGACCAAGTCAAGTTCATTACTTTTAATGAAATTGATGGTCATATGACTGTAATAGAAAGTAACAGTCATATGACAATTGTCTACAGAGCTCACCATTCATCCCTGTGGAAATGCAAACGCCCAGCAAAAAGCATTACTAACTCTGGGAAAACTCCAAGACAATGAAAACAGAAAGGCCCAAGACAATTTCTTAAAGAAGGACATTTAAATTTCCTCTCGAGTTTTATAAGGTTAGGAACCCATGAAAGTGGATTTTGTGATGAAAATATTTTCATTTATTCTTTTAATAAGTATTTATTAAATGCCTTTTGTGGATGTGTGTTAAGTGTCACAGGACAAAGAGTTTATCATTTAAAAAAAGATAATGCTGTGCATATATATAATACGATCACTGGGTAGGAATGCGCAAGAGCTGTACAAAGTACTGGCTATGTACGATTTGATTTGTGATGCTACTGATTATTCTGCAGTGTCTCGAAAAGTAAAGAAGTTTGACCCCAGGGTGGCAAATACATTTTCTTCTAGGTATTGTACAGCAATGAGTGGTAATACTAATTAAAGTAACCTTTATCTTCTGTAAATTTTACAGGGAAAATGATGAAAGATTAGAGTGTACTGCAATTTGTTCTCCCAAATACTTTCACTAAAAGATGCCATTTATTACAGTTGTACAATAAATATCAATGCATTTTTTCTGTCGCTCTCTTTTTCTCCTGCAATGTATTCTTCAATGAAATATGTTTTCTATTTTCATTCCTGTGCCAAGAAGCAGATAATAATCAGATACTATTTTTTAAACACTTCTCCATGTGTTAGGCACTTAAAATATTATTTCAGTGAATTTTTGGAACATCCCTATGAGGAAAGTATTATTATCTCCATTTTGTCAAGGTGGAAAATCTACAGTTTGGAAAACTGAAGAGCTTGCCCAGAATTACACAGCTAGCAAGTGGTTTGAGATAGGAATCCAACTCACTGGATTCCTGCCTGGGTCCTTAAGTATCACTCCAACTCTGGGCTGCCTCAGAGAAGTCCCTGCATTCATTTTATTGGCAGTCAAGTTAACAAGTCCTTCAGGCACCAACTATGATATTTCCACATTTACATGACTTTAACAAGAAAACTCAATCACTCAAAAGGGCAATGACTCTCTGTTATCCGCAATAATTTTAAAAAGATAGAAATACTTCCTGACCATGTGAAGTTTAACTCTACCAACCTTCATACACAGCAATTCTCCATCTGTCTTCCTTATCTACTGTTAGAAATTCTTCTATTTGCAGAACAAACGAAAAGTCCTTTTACAAGGTGATAACTGTGTAGTTCAAACCGGAAATGCAAAAGGAGGTAGGAAAGAGGGCTGGGGAGACCAGAAACCAGTGTGAATGAGGGACAACGTTATATGTGAAAGACACAGGGAGGTGAAGATGAGGATGAAAGTGCTGAATCACACATCTGGGGGTGCAGGAGAGTGAGCTAAATAAGGCCACTCAGGATCTCTGCCTCTGGTTCAAATGTGGCCACCAGTATGTCTTGTGGACTGAAAAGGGCGAACCCCTCTTCTGTGGGCCAGTCATGTATTTAATCCATGAATCAGAGATCAAAACTCATGCTATTACAATAGCACCTTAGTGAAAAAGGAAAAGGCTCTGAATTGAAAGTTTGCATATGTCCCCACTCAAATTAATTTCACTATTTTTAGTTTTAACAAAGGCCAAGGACAGAATCAGGTCAAAGGTAAAATACATGGGTTTTCTTCCAAAAAATATAAACTGTGAATGAGGACTTTTCTTTGTAAATGAGTGTGGTGGTCTTCAAATTAGATTCATGTTTCTCAAGATTTGCTTGCACTTGTTTTACATGTATCCCCATTCTCTCTAGCTGTGCTTTTCCCCCTCCCTCTCTTATTCTTACTGTAACTATCTTCCACTGTCCGCGTCCCTGGGCTTGAGAAAACCAAGTACACGATTTTGTTATTAATCAGGCAGGCTAATAACTAGCAACAGCTAACTGCAAACTGACAGGTCAGGTAGCAGCTGTAAAATTTAAATCCAGGGCTGAAGCATGTTTGTTTTTTCAGTGTTATAAGTAGCCACCCCAGAAATCCGGGAGTGAGAAAAATACACTTCAAGATGCAAAAGGTCTGTAAGACTGAAGGAAAAATTCCTTTCTTTCTTCTTTTCCCTTGTCCGTTTGTAAACTTCATGATTAAAAAAAGAAATGAGGTATGGAAGGAAGGGAACATGACTATTTGCATATGTAAAAAAAAAACAAAAAAAAGCTAACGTACTTGAAGGGCTGTCCGATGTCCCATGGAGAGAACAAAGGCACATAATTAGGAAGATCCTTGAACACACATATCTGTACCTATTATTCCTCAAAGCAACTGTGTAAAATTCAATGTCTGCCCTTTCAGTACAATTGGATATCTTTGCTAATGTAGATTAGCATACTGTAAATAGTGCCAAATACAGTGTTATTCAAAAAGTATCCATTAAGCATTTTTGGACAATGCAGACATGGTTTAAGATGTTCAAGAAAGGAAACCAACACCAGTGCTTTCCACTGGCCATGCTGAATGTTTCAGTGCCTGTTGGAAAAAAACACTAAGACTAGAGTTTAAGGTCAGTGTGTATATCTGTTTGCTCATAAAACATTAATTGCATAAATGTTAAGGACCAGTAGCCAATAACAAAGGCCTAATTCCTTAGACATATGGATTCTAGCCACTTATCCAAATGCAATTGATTTTCCTTAGGGGAAAAAAAAATCAGTTGATACATCTATTTCATAATATAATATTTTAAATGAAAAGGAACGACTTACTCTTTAACTTATTTTAGCACTGAGATGAATGGCACGCAGTTTTGTGAAAACAGTTATTTAAATTTTGATTGAGTTAGAATCAGTCTTAATGCAAAAGTTTTCCTGTCCATTTTTGGGGGGAGAAGAGAGCTTCTCTGCTAACAGGCCTGACCATTCTTCCTTTGCTAGATTACAATACAGAAATCTGCATCCATGAACGGGACTTTCTGGTTTGCCTTTGACCATTTCACTATCCTTTTGTGAAATTCAAGAAGGCTGAACATTTTTCTACCCACTTAAGAGGAGCTATATCTTCTCATTAAAAAAATAAAATTTGCCTTTGTTCTAAAATCCACATTTTACAAGAGGAATGTTTTCATCACTGCTCCTGGTGGTGAAAGGGGAGTGTGTGAGTGTGTGTGTGTGTGTGTGTGTGTGTGTGTGTGTCTGTGTGTTGAGGGAAGTGTCCCCTAATTCCCATTGAGATGGCTCCCACGAAGTCAGTCAGCGTTTCCGGAGGACCTCAGGGCCCCATGGCAATAACACAGGAGCTCCAGGCTATATGATACAAATCCATTTGTGTCAGATGATGTTATACATATGTAAATCAACTCGATGACTCACACAAAAAAAATCCCACTTAGGATGAGAATTGGGGCTGATCCTTGAAAAGGAGGGAGGCGCCCTGTGTCTCACCATTTCTTAAAATTATAGCTGCCAGTGTAGGTATCGGGTACCCTGCACATCCGCCGTATCCTGCATTAGAGAAAGGCTCCTTTCTAAGTCCTTAAGGAAACCTGACTATCAAATGACCTAAGTCAAAGCTTCAGCTGGAAAAGAAACAAAATTTTGTCCTCCTCTCCTTCAAGTCCTGCTTCGTCTTCCCTCCCTCTCTGCTAGTGAACAGCAGAGGACTACCTCCGAGAAAGTTGATCAAAAGCCTGTCACAGCCTGTGTTTGAAAAGAAAAGAAAGCCGAGGAATAAGGATCCAAGAGAAGGGCAGGGACGTACCCAGGGCACTTAGTGGAAGTTACTGCAAATAGTGCAGTTTTGTAAGGGGCGCCTGGCAAGGTGGGTGTGACAGGCGGAGACGCAGGGGTCCCAACCCAAGAAGGACCTGCCTGGCCCCAGCCGCTACTCACGCTTCTCGGCCGTCCTCCGAGTCGCTGTCCGAGGCCCACTCCTCGCCGAGGTCCGGCAGGGTGCAGAACAGGGTCTTGGGGCCAGGCCCGGGGGGTACCCGAGTGCCGGGCTCCCGCTCCCCGGGGCCGGGCGGGCGAGGGCTCGGTGGGCTTGCGGTCACACTGCCGCTGCCCGCGGAGCCCCCGATGGACGGCAGCGCCGCCCAGACCCCGCCAGGGCCCGGGGGCGGCCGCGCCACGGCCACCGGGGGGGCGGGGGAGCCGGCTGCGCCGCAGACGCCGCTGGAGGGGGCCGAGGGCAGGGGCGGGGGCGAGGACCGGACTTTGGCTGCTCTCGGGCTACTGGGCAGCCAGAGGGGGGTCCCTCCCGCTTCTGCCGTGGGGCTCGCGACCGAGACCCGGGGGTGGGAGGCGGCGAGCAGAGGATGGAGCGGGGCGGGTGTCGGCTGCTGCAGGGCTGGCGCCCCCCGCGAGCCGGAGCGGGAGTCGGGCGCCAGGGCTGGAAAGAGGGTCAAGGTCGGGGCCGTGCCAAGCCGGGTGCCCGCCCCGATGCCCGCCGGCCCTGCGGTGGCTGCGCCTCGCGAGTGGCTGGAGGAGGCGACCGGCGGGGGAACCGCCGCGGGCGCCGTCGAGGTCTTGAAGATTTTGGCAAAGAGAGACCCAAGGTCCAACACAGCGACCTTCATGTCCTGGCCTTGGAAATGCTGTCCTGGCTGCTGGCCGAACCTCAAGTCCGCGGGGAGCCGGGCTGCGGGGCTCCATCCACCGCCGCCCGCAGGGATCGGGACGAGGCGGCCCGGGGCGGGGACGGGGGTCGTGGGGTCCCCTCAAGCCGCGCACCCCGGGAGCCTCTGGTGCTCTCCCCACGCGGAGGATCCCCCCCAGGCGCTCGGCCCCGCTCGGCCGGACCTGCCCCGACGCGGGGAGCAGTCCCTTCTCTGCCCTAGTGCTGCGAGACCCCGAGGGCCAGGGGTCCGGGAGCCCACGGAGGCGACTTCTGCAGCTGCCAGCGCCACCGCGAGCTGAGAAAAGAGGTCCGGGCCTCCGCCCGCCGCAGATACCCCGACGGGCCCCCGGGACCGCGCAGGCGGTTGCTAAGCCAAACAAAAACCCTGCTTAGCTCACTGCTAATTGGGCCCCAGACTGCAGCCTGGGGCTGCGTCTACAACGGACACCCTGGCTCCTCTCCTTGATCCGTGCCTTAAAGGAACACTCCCCAATTTCTCCATCACCCTTAGAGCTTCACCAGATTCGCAGAACTCTGGGCTGATGGTGAGGAATTTGACCATAAACCTGGGAACGATAACCCTGATTACAAAAGATCTGGGACTTACCCAATCTGACAAGACCAAAGGAACCATGGCCAGCTCTCTGATAGGAGGGAAGGTTAATAAAAACATGTATTCAGATCACTTCTGGAGTATGAGCTTTCAGGTTTAAGCTGCTAATCCTCTGATTGATTCTGAACATATGTAATTTAACTTGAAGGGACAGGCAGCAAAAAAGGGTCATTGCTGAGTGAAGCTTGATTCAACTCACCCAGTTCCTTGGGAGCAGCCCTTGTCTGCTGCCATGTCTCAGGGTTCCTGATTTTACAGGCCCAAGACCTTCATAGCTGACCAGCCTCTTAGGATGGAGCCCCACTTATTTGACTCAAAAATACTGATGCATAAGCCCCAACTCAAATGTGTTAACTAATAACTGCAGTGTTGTCCTCTGCTCTTTCCCTAGGGGAGGAATTCCTGTTGATGTCAAATTAAGTTGGAAGATTGTTAGGTGAGCACAGAATCAAAGCAAGGGGAGTGAGTCATATATATGATATATATTTCATATACAGAGGGCAGTAACCATAGGAGCAAATCACCCTCCTCCACCTTGGAAGAGCAACCCTACATGAACAGTGCGGGATTCACCCACCTGTCTTCAGCTCTCTAACTTTAGATATTTCTATGCTTTCATTACTAACCACTTCCCTCTATGCACATGATTTTCTTTAAGTATGCAGATACTGTCAATAAGGCTACAGAAAAGCTCCTCCTCTTGCAAATCCCAGCCTTGAAAGCAGTCTGTCTCTGAGGTGTGTTTGCATGTATCCTGTTACGGGCTGAATTGTGTTCCCCATAAAGATATGATGAAATCCTAACTCCCAGTCTGTGTGAATGTAATCTTATTTGGAAATAGGATCTTTACAGATAAAATCAACATAAGACAGGGTCATTAGCATGGGCCCTAATCCAATATCCTTAAGAAGAGAGAAATTTGAATGCAAACACACAGGGAGAACACCAGGTAATGACAGAGGCAGAGCTTGGAGTGATGCAGTTGTAAGCCGAGGCATGTCAATCATTGAAGGCCATAGCCAGAAATTAGTAAGAGGTAAGGAAGAGCCTTCCCTACAGGTTTCAGAGGGAGCGTGGCTCTGCTGGCATCTGATATCAGACTTCTAGTTTCCAGAACAATGACAGAATACATTTCTGTTGTTTTAAGCCGCCCAGTTTGTGACACTTTGTTATAGCAGCCCTAGAAAATGAATACACTATTGGGGTAGTAATTAATATTTGGGGTGCTTCATGATCATAGAATCTTCCTGGTACCTCTATGAAAATCTTCAGTGGGTATATTTGGCTCTAAAAAGTTGGCTACAAATTAAAATAATTATCATAATTGTCTAAAAATATCTACAGGGAGGGGACCTCCCTGGGCTGTCCAGTGGTTAAGACTCCATGCTTCCACCGGTCAGAATGGCCATATCAAAAAATCTACAAACAATAAATGCTGGAGAGGGTGTGGAGAAAAGGGAACCCTCTTGCACTGTTGGTGGGGTTGTAAACTGATACAGCCACTATGGAGAACAGTATGGAGGTTCCTTAAAAAGATAAAAATAGAACTACCATATGACCCAGCAATCCCACTACTGGGCATATACCCTGAGAAAACCATCATTCAAAAAGAGTCAGGTACCACAATGTTCACTGCAGTTCTATTTGCAATAGCCAGGACATGGAAGCAACCTAGATGTCCATCGACAGATGAATGGATAAAGAAAATGTGGCACATATATACAATGGAATATTACTCAGCCATATAAAGAAATGAAATTGAGTTATTTGTAGTGAGGTGGATAGACCTAGAGTCTGTCATACAGAGTGAAGTAAGTCAGAAAGAGAAAAACAAATACCGTATGCTAACACATATATATGGAATCTAAAAAAAAAAAAATAGTGGTTCTGAAGAGCCTAGGGGCAGTACAGGAATAAAGATGCAGACGCAGAGAATGGACTTGCAGACACGGGGAGGGGGAAGGGTAAGCTGGGATGAAGTGAGAGAGTGGCATGGACATATATACACTACCAAATGTAAAACAGATGCTAGTGGGAAGCAGCCTCATAGCACAGGGAGATCAGCTCGGTGCTTTGTGACCAACTAGAGGGGTGGGATAGGGAGGGTGGGAGGGAGAAGCAAGAGGGAGGGGAAATGGGGATATATGTATACATATAGCTGATTCACTTTGCTATACAGCAGCAACTAACACACCATTGTAAAGCAATTATACTCCAATAAAGATGTTAACTCCGTGCTTCCACTGAAGGGGGTAAGGGTTCCATCCCTGGTTAGAGAACTAAGATCCCACATGCCGCACTGTGCGACAGAAAAAAAAAATCTACAGGGAGGATGACAGAAAATATAAAAAGGACGGGGAAAAATATCATTGTGGGTTAAACAGTGGATGTAAACTTCTGGCCAGCCAGCTTCATGAAGAATGCACAATAGATGAATGATTGATCCTTTTGTTTGAGGGTCCTTTGAAAATGACCGATAATTGCAAACATGATAAACAATTCTTCACAAGATGCTAGGTCTTTTGTACCCATTGTTCATCCATCAACAGGCTTTCAGACAGATGTTAGATGCTACCAGGCTTTTCTGTTAATTACCTGTAGCATGCCATTCTCAAAACATGAGCCCCAGGTGATGTACCACAATGGTCTGGCTCAGGCAGAGTAAGGAAATGAAAGTAAATGCAGTAGATCATTGTTTCTAACTTCGGCAGTGTTGATTTTAGACGGACTTTATTAGAAATGTCACAGCCATGTTTTATGTGATAAAACTCTTACGCTTACATTGGTCAATTAACAATTTAATGAACTGGTTTTCTGATGTGTATAATAATGCTTGGCTACATCATTGAGAAAGTATTAAGTGATGGCCATGTTGCTATGAAGAAATGTTATGTTTTGAAAATCTGAAAGTTGAAACAAATAACCTGAGGAATTAATCTGTTTAGGGATTTAAACTGTCTCACTTAGCATGACACCAAGGCCAATATTCTATAAAGAAAAAGTACTATCAAATTTTATTATTAAAATAAAACACTAGGGCTTCCCTGGTGGTGCAGTGGTTGAGAATCCGCCTGCCAATGCAGGGGACACAGGTTCGAGCCCTGGTCTGGGAGGATCCCACATGCCGCTGAGCAATTAAGCCCGTGAGCCACAACTACTGAGCCTGCGCGTCTGGAGCCTGTGCTCCGCAACAAGAGAGGCCGCGATAATGAGAGGCCCACGCACGGCGATGAAGAGTGGCCCCCGCTCGCTGCAACTAGAGAAAGCCCTCACACAGAAATGAAGACCCAACACAGCCAAAAATAAATAAATAAATTTTAAAAAACACACACACACACACTAAACTTCTGGACAAGGAGAGGTATTTGCTGATCCAACAAATATTTACTAAGCATCTTGACGAAGACGGTACAGTATGGGGGCCTCTGGAGCTGGACATCCTAGGTTCGTATTATCTCTGCTACTGGCCAACAACCAAGTCTCTCTGTGTTCCTTAGTTTCCTCACCTGTAATCCAGGGGTGATAACGGTTCCTATCTCAAATAATGGGACTCTGATAGTTACATTAATTGATACATGCTTGGGAACTGGAACAGAGCCTAGCACAGGGTAAGCTCTCAGTAGATGTTAGTTTTCATCACATGTGACACCAGGTTACATTGAAAGGATGCTCTTTATCGCAGCACAGATGAAGCCCAGGACTCAGGCAGCAGCCACCTGAAGCTGTGCCCTGACCCTTCCTGGGCTGTGTCGCCCTCCAGCCGAGCACAGGAAATCCGTGCGTGCAGTAGGGCTGCTGAGCTCAGTGGCATTAGGTCTCACCAGCAGATCTCTGTCCACTTCAAGGGTCTGCACGTCCAAGTTTGTGCTTAAAGAGAACTTGGAGGTACACAGCAGCCTTGTGCTTGAGAGTTTGATTCAGAATAAAGCATCAGTTTTAGCACATAATAACTGGTGTGCAAGACTTATGAAACAGAACAGGACCCTGTGGGGTCCTCCTGGGTACAAATCCTTCCATGTCCCCTGTTTCTTGTTTGTAGGAAAAGGTTTCTTCAGCTTCCTAGACCTTCCCTGGGTTCCAAAAGGCTGATTCAAACAGTTACTAATGGGGGAAATGAGGGAATGCAGAAACAAAGGAGGAACAATCAAGAAACAATAGTGCAGCCATTAAAGCAGGGTCCTGGCCCCTCCTCAAGGGATACACATAACAATATCTTTGAGTTCTTCTGCAGGAACTAAGGCCCCCATCCACGTGGAGGATGGTAACTTCTGGCTGAGTCTTGGAACACCTCCCTGTTATCTCACCACCAACCAATCAGAAGAAAGTTGCACACCCTGCAGCCCTCACCCTAAATTTTGCCTATAAAAACTTTTTCCTGAAAACCACTGGGGAGTTCGGGGTTTTTGAGCATGAGCTACCTGTTCTCCCTGCTTGACCTTGCAGTAAACCTTTCTCTGTTCCAAACTCCGACGTTGCAGATTGTTTGGCCTTACTCTGCATCGGGCACATGAACTGGTGTTCCACAATACGTGTCAGTCTTGTGAAAGATCAGTAAATTGAAATCTGAAAAAATTCACAGAAGCAAGGTAATTGCTGGGGAGAAAAAGAGTAAAAATCCTTGACTCTTCATGAAAAAGATTTCACAAACTAAGATGCTCCAAAAAAGGGACAGAGAGGAAACTTCAGAACTGAAGAACTGGTTAAGAGTTCTAAAAAAAGTTTTGCAATTGTAGGAGAGGAAGAAAATTATTTTTTCCCTCTACCCACCTTAGGTTCATTGGCTGGGCCCTGAAAAAGACTGACAAAAGATAGATGAACGAGAGAAAAATTAAAAAGTTTCCCAGTAAGGGAATAATGTTTGCACTATTTTTCTGTAATGCCAGCCAAGATATGCACAAGCCAGAGAAATAGAAAGTGTTTGCTAAAATATTTGTGACAGACACTTATGTACAAAAAATTCACAAAGACTAGTTCTCCAGTTGAAGCAGAGCTCATGGAAATTACACTGGAACAGATCAAACCACTGGCTGGGATTATAAACCACATACTGATCCAGAGGGAAAGTTACAGGTAGTGGAGATTTTCAGTTCGAACATTAACATTTCCAAAGTTTGGCAACATTATGTTTTTAAATTATGCAAATTATGTAAACAAGAGGTACATTTTAAATCGATCTGCATGCAAAACTCCATGTCATGAGGACACCAAGCACGGGATTCCTCTCACAGACAGAGCCCTTGGTGTGCAGCACTCAGCTGAAGGAACAGCCATGGCAGGGGGTGTGCCCAATTTAAGATTCTTTCACATACACACAGGAGAACTCAGTGATGAGTAACTCAAAAGGGTGGTTAGAAATCAGGCTTATAGAACATCTTAACGAAAGAAAAATAAGTTGAAAGAGAAGTGACAATGAGGCCGGAGATAGATGGGCCCCCGGCTGAGCAGTTGGAGTTTGTCCCCTGTGGACAGATAATCCGAGATGAAGATCACAGCAGGAGGATAATAGGAGAGGCGAGCCCCGCCCAGATAAAAGATAGAGACCACATATTTCTCATTCTCAAGGTCAAGGAGACCTTCCTGACTATACATGTGCAGAAAGGCTCCTTGGAGGTCAAAAAGGGAGTGATGTCAACCTACCCATAGGCCTCTTGGCTAGAATCCATCTTGGCTAAGAGATGCACACATACATGGGAGGACCCTGAGTTAAACCAAATACAGACTCAGAACCAGGCAAAGCAAGATGACTGGCCAAAGGAAACCTGGAAGACATGCCCCATATAAGTGAGTCAAACTACCACGAGGGTGCGACTCTCTGAGTTCAACCATGTATGCCTATTCACAAGTACTCTTTTTCCTCCTAATAAACATTTTACTTGTTTCACTACTTTCCGTTTCTTTGTGGGAATTCATTTCTACAAATGGTCTTCGTTGCTGCCCGCGGGCTTTCTCTACTTGCCGCGAGCGGGGGCTACTCTTCGTTGTGGTGCATGGGCTTCTCATTGCAGTGGCTTCTCTTGTTGCAGAGCATGGGCTCTAGGCACACGGGCTCAGTAGTTGTGGCTCGTGGGCTCTAGAGCGCAGGCTCAGTAGTTGTGGTGCACGGGCCCAGTTGCTCCGTGGCATGTGGGATCTTCCCGGACCAGGGCTAGAACCCGTGTCCCCTGCACTGGCAGACAGATTCTTAACCGCTGCGCCACCAGGGAAGCCCCTCAGTGTTGTTTTGATAGTATCCACGAGTATAAAGTTCCCCAAGTATAGCCAAGATGAGAAGTGATGCCTGGACTTACAGTAGAGTGCCGTCCTTTAGATCAATTGAATGTACGTTAAAGTTTCCTAACAGGATTTTTTTTTTTTTTTAATGTTTGTGTTTTTCTGCTAAGCAAGCCTCCACAGTGGGGCATAATTCAGGGAGAACAGAGAGGAATAGAAAGAGATTGAAGGTAGGTAAAAAGAGAAGTAAGAGGGATAGGAGGAAAATGGAGGGTATATTATGTAACTGCTGAGTCTGTCCTGAAAGTTTGAACTGTGCCCAATGGCACCTCCTGGAATTTATTCAGAGGTACAATGCTCAAAACCTACTATGCCAGGATTAACAAGAACTTCAGTTTCCTAACCACAGCCCTGGACCATCCCTCCCTGACATACCATCTTCCCTCTATAGACTCTGCTATTCTGTTCAGAAATCATCAGGTGCCTCCTGATAAGCGTGATCTGCTGGTGGGGAGGGATGTTCTGCTCCCTCTGGGCTAGGATTGATTTTGGGAGCACACACACTTTAAGGTCAGGGAATGCCCTGTGAGCTGCCAGAGCTAAATTACATCAGAAGAGGCTGCAGAATCACTAAGCTGCCAGGCTGGGAAGGTGGAACTCTTATGAGGGAACTCTAGAGGGAGCCTCTGTTTCTTACCACTGCTTAGGTAACCGGGTTTCTCTGAGGAAGGACGTTCTCATTTGACTCATTGTTTATCCAGTCAAAATTGCTTCACACCAAAACAACCCCAGCAGAAGAACAGCTCTTTAAATCCCCTTGCACCAAAGGGTTACCTTCAGCAAACGGGTAGAGTGGAGAAAAGTCTCTGACCTGAGAGCCCGCTCCAAGGCCACAGCCGAGGCAAAGCCCTTTCCTCTACCAGGGTTTGTACAGATTCTTGCATCAATAACGGTGGATCTTAAGGTTACTCTCTCCTGAGAGTCTTCCCCAGGCATTCCTAGTATTTAGGAGACTGAGCCCTTCCTATACAAGAGTACTTAGTACGAGATAAAGTCCTACTAACTCATCCTATGGAGGAGGTGTGTTTAGGAAGGCTGTAAATTTCAAAAGTTAGGTCAGGCTTGAGTCAAGGGTTAGGTCTCCTTATAGGAGAAGCTGATACCTGACATAAACCTTGAAACTATCAAATTTAGCCAAGAAAGAAGGAGATAGGACAGCAGTGAAAGCAGACCACATTTACATGAGGATGGCAATTTGAAAGGGCAAAGCACATTTGGGGAACTGCAGATAGTTCTGGGTGACTGAAGATCATGGTATAGTCATTCACTTAATCCTTTAATCATTCAATCAACAAACATTTTGTGACTGCTTACTGTGTGTCAGGGGCTACGTAAAGAGGAGGAAATGATTAGAGATGAAGCATGAAAAGAAAGAGACAAGATCCCAAGAAAACTTAGAATGTAAACTAAGGTTTTATTTAAGTAGGGACCTGGAACTCCCTGGACCATTCCTACGTGGCATACCGGCATGTTTTTGGAATAGGTATTGCAGAGTTGCAGGAGGTTGGAGGGAATTTTGGAGCATCCTGATTCTCTTTGTTTATTTTCTCTCCCAGAAACAGAACTATCAAATACAAAATTTCCTGATGGTAAAAATATATTTCAAAAAAAGCTAACATGTCTATTTCCACTGCCACAACACCAATCTAACATTTACTTTTCAGCCCAGACTCTTGCTTGAAAAATTACTATGTTCCAGTCATTCATCTAGATATCAAGGCGAGTAAGATGAATAAGATGAAGCTCCCTGTTTTCAAGGTGCTCATGTTCTGGGGGTTCGGGATAGAGTCAGATCTAAACAGTGTGCAGAACCCGATGTGCAGTTGGACTAAGGGTATGAATAAAGTACTATGGATGCATAAGTAATGAAGTGATTCGCTCTGCATGGTGTGTAGGGTAGCGGGTGGTATATCAAAGAAGGAGTCCCACAAGAGTTGTCTGGACTAGAGTACCAATAAAAGTAAACTGGGGGGCTTCTCTGGTGGCGCAGTGGTTGAGAATCTGCCTGCCAATGCAGGGGACATGGGTTCGAGCCCTGGTCTGGGAGGATCCCACATGCCGCGGGGCAACTAGGCCCGTGAGCCACAATTACTGAGCCTGCGCGTCTGGAGCCTGTGCTCCGCAACGAGAGGCCGCGATGGTGAGAGGCCCGCGCACCGCGATGAAGAGTGGCCCCCGCTCGCCGCAACTAGAGAAAGCCCTCACACAGATACGAAGACCCAACACAGCCATAAATAAATAAATAAATTTAAAAAAAAAGTAAACTGAAATTCTTGCTGTTTCTTCATCACCTTGATTGACTGAACAAATATGGTTACACTGATAACATTATGAAACTTAACTTAAGCAAATGGGACAATGCTATCTTCTTTAGTATTATCCTCTGTGAGCTCCAGAGCTTGAGTTGGTTCACTTCTTTCTGCCTCTTCAAAATCCATAGATCAGGGCAGATTGATAATTTCTGGAAGAGACTTTATTTTTTAAAAATAAAATGGCTGCAACCTTGAAGAAGTGCTTAAAGAAACCAGTGGAATGATAAATACCTTAGAAGGTGTAGTGGACGCTGTAGTGAACCACCAAGCTCTCGCCGTCAAGGGCTCGGGCATCTGTTCTTCCAGGTGCCCAGAGTGTTGCCTTCTGATGTTTCACAACTGAGCCCCTGCTTTGGAATTGCTTTGTAGAAAAGCTTTTTGCTCAAGTCATACTTCCTTCCTGGGGCTGTCTACGTCCAATGACTGGTTGACGTGAGGGTATAGCAGTCTAGCCCCTACGCCTAGATTTGCGTCAACTCTGTAGGGCCATTCCCACTCCAGAGCTCCCCATGGGGTCCACTAAGGCCTCAGCTGCAATTGCAATTGACTCAAAGCTCATCGTTCTCTCTCTTCCCAATCCAGCTTATTTCACTCCCTTGTAAATCAGAGCCCTCCCCTAACCTGCTTCAGTTAATCTCCATCTTGGAGTCTGTTTCCTGGGGAACTGACTTAAGATAAAAGCAAGCTAAGAATTCAAAACAAGTTTCCCAGAAATTCTCACACAGAACTGGAAAAGTTCCACCATTGAAAAGTGCCATGACTCCTCCCTCATGATTGTTTGTTAAACTGGGGGCGGGAAGTCACATAACAGACCCAGTTTCTTCCTTGGACAGGAAGATGGATCAAAGCTTAGTTGCAAGAGCTAAGAATGGCTAACATATCACCTGGTGTAATTAGTAACTAATGATCAATTGATTGTCATGCTTTGCTGTTTTAATACAGGCTTATATATTTGGGGAAAAAAAACGCTTCAAATCCCCTTCTATTATGTGAAAGTAAGCCTGGATGTTTGGACTGTGAAATTACAAGTTATGCTCCTCTATTCAACTAGGTGTCACATAAATCTAAGTAACAGACCCCAAGAGGGAATTTTATTATAATTTCTGGTTTTGCCAATAGAAACCGATAACGTTACAATTTCAAAATACCTAACCTCTTAAATCTAAACTCCTCTGCCACGCCCTCTGCAACATGGTTCCATCCTCCACTGTATCTCCACTGTCTCCCAACACCAACTCATGTCTCCCTCCCTCCTTTCCACCTTCCTCCTCACTCACCAAAATCCTACCCGCCTTTGAAAGGGCTGATCTTCTTCCATGGAGCCTTCCTTGTCCAGGTCTATCCCCAAGAATCCCTTCCTACCCCAACTCCTACTGCCCCATTTCCTACAACACATTTCATATCCAATCATACTCCGTAGTGCTTAGTTAGCACAAAGCTAGGCACATGTAGCTAGCTCCTCAATGAATACAATTTTTTGACAGCTTTACTAATAAATAATTAATATATAATTTTGTACTAAAAATTCACCTGTTTTAAGTGTATGATTCAACAATTTTTAGTAAATTTACATAGTGGTGAAATCATTACCATAATCCAATTTTATAACATTTTCATCACCCCCAAAAGATCTCTGATGCCCACTGTCTCTATAGATCCCAAGAAATGTATTTTGAGCTCTTGAGTTGGAACATCTTTACGTTTTCTCATGATCACCATCACTTACTACTGAGACCCTTCTACAAATAATCTAAGGTAGACATTGGGAAAAGTAAACATTGTTAAATAAATGGCATTGAAAACCCCCCTACTCACTAACAAATTGATTGCATCTACTTCTTATTACAGCCTAAAAGGTGTCATTTTTAGGTAAAATCTAAATTCCTAGATTTATTTCAAACTCCATGTTGTTGATTCAGCTGGATTTTGTTTTAAAAGTGAAAACGGGAAGGAGTTGGGGTGAACCGATTACATGATGACATCCTGAGAGCATTCAGACAAGTCAGTTCACGTGTGTAAATTAAATAGGTCAGCAAAACATCATTTTCTGCACTCCCTTTGTCTTGAACCCAAGGGAGATGGACTCCTCCTGAGAACAGTTAGAGAGGATAGCCTGCAGAGTTCAGGATGCTGCTTCCTGTGTGGGTCAAACACAAGTCAAGGCTTATGCCTTTTACAAGTTTTAATTATATTCAGTTAAACAGGCCACCCCTTGTATAGCCTAACCTCATAAATATTAAGCAACTTCTAAAAAAATGACATTTGAGCTCAATTTAAATTGTGCGCATGTAATCAACTACCTCATAAACAAATAAACAAGAGAAAGAAAGCAAAATTACTTCCTGCTCTGCTTTCCACAAACTGACAATATATTGATAAATTCATAATAATAATAATAGATTTAGAAATATTTCAGTGAGGTTGAGAATATTGATAGATAACATACAAAGTGCATCACGAAAAAACTAGTTGTGATTTTTATTTTTTGATGCCAAATTAAAACAGGATTATTTCACAGTTAGAAAACAAATCTTAACAAAAAAACTACAAAACACATGTCTCAAGTGTGAGGGTGGTGTATAATGAGAGAGTGAAAATGAGTTCTCCGTATATTCATGTTGTTGTAGAGTCCTTCAGAACCAGCAGTACAGCGGGTATTACGTTTTTTTTAGGATTATGTGAACTTAGCCCCGAGAATACAGAACTATTTAAATCAAAGTTCCAAAGTGTGACATCTCAAATGCTCCCTAAATTCAGCAGACAAATGAGTGCTTCAAGTATATAAATTATCTCAACATGATCATTTCAACTCTCCTTTATATTTGAATACCAGAACTATAAAGGTTTTTAAAAGCTATTCATGTCTATTTCCAATAATCAGACTCTTTTTATTGTAAAACAAAAATAAAACTTAAAATAATCATAAGGACTAATTTACACACAGAATACGTTTTTATGGTATAATAATATATTCTATGGGAATGTATTATACCAGGATCATCATCAGTAATGATTTGGGAATAGTTAAGATTTTGTTTATCACTGTAATTTTCAAGATCAGTAGTCAAAAAAATCCCAGTGGAACCACGTGATTTGGCCAGGGCCAAATCTGTGACCAGAGGAAGAAAGTATTTTGTTTCCACAAAGCCAATCTACTAATTAACCTTTAGGAAATAAGCCTTCCTGCAATACTTCTAAGTAAAAGAATAGTGTCTTCTAATGCCTCATATAGCAGAATTCCAAATATTAGGAAATGTATTTATTAAAATATTTATTTATTAAGTAATCAAAATGAAGTGCAAATGTTTTCTGTCCTGAGTATGTATATTAAAATGGTATTTAACATTTAACAAAATCAACACTGTGACAGGTACCACTAAAATATAAAGTTTTTCAGTTGAAAAATTGCTGTAATTCAACTTTTAAAAACATGGCTGTATATTTTACTCTTTCACAATTGAAATAGCATTGTACCCATAAAAGTTATATTTTATTCTGAGTGCATCCAGAAAAAAAACCCAAATATAATTATCACAAACACTCATATACCTCTAACTTTTCTTTAAACGAGGAATACTTTAAAACTTTGTTTTGATAGGCCTCAGTAACCCAATTGTGTATTCATTAGTAAAGGATATTCTTATCTGTTCATTTTGGGTCAAATTAACTTGATTAGTAATAAAAGGCCTGAAATAGGGAGATATATCTCCATAGAAGAGAGATACTTGTGGTATTCTTATTGATAAGTATGAATGAACAGATTTACATTATTATCAAGTAAAATGTAAATTTACCATGGACCTTTTTTAAATTAGGAAAGCTACTCCTTTAATTTAGTCTTTAAATAAATTTAATGTACTGAATTTCTGGAACCAAGTGCTACTTGCAATTTATGATGAAAGGCATTTACCCGTTCTTTCTGAATCGGCCAGTTCAAGATGCAGCGAGATCTAAACATCCCTCTTCGCAAACAGAGCGCATGATTCAGTTTATAATCCGGAATATCCTCAAGAAAGATCAATATGATGGAATCCAGATTTTGTTCAATAGCTTGCTGAACTGCGTGGTGCACCTTGAATCTAAGTTAAAAAAAAATAACTGAATTACGGTATATATCAATATACAGTTTTTAATAGCCCAAAGCTCTAAAATTAACATTTCCCTTGTAATTAACTTTAATCTGTCACTAAAAATCAGGTTACGTTTCTTCTTAATTTTATTTTTAAAATACTTTGAGTTGTGAGTAATAATGTTAGTAACATTTAAAAGCTCAATTTAAGAACGAGAATACACTTCAGATTTCAGAGTGTTCACCTACCTTTTGCATAATGGATCTTTCAGTAGATTCTGTGTTATAACAAAAATAATTTTTCTGCTCCTTCTGATGCTATTAACAATTGCTTCAAGTTCAAGGACACCTGCCTCAAAATCCCTTTCTTCCAGACAGAATCTGAGTGTATGATCTTCTTCTTCCATCGGGGAGAAGTGTTCCCAGACCCAATCCCTATCTTTATAGGCATGAATTATATATGCCGCATATTCAAACTGTTCTGGCTGTCTGTCTATTTCTTTGAAACCAAGAACTCGATGCACTGAAACATTCCAATAAAAAGATATCTTCCAGCCTTCAAAATGGATGAGAAGTACAATAAAGATGAAAATCAATAGGATACTGGTATTTATCATGAAAAGGAGTTCAAATGGGGCACTGTCTTTGCAGGGTGATATATCAAAAAGCATCACTGGGAAACCACGATATTGAGGTGGAGTGTTGCAGAGGTAACGGCTTGATAGTTCAGAGATGTTCGTATGGGTATTATTAATCCAATTAACAAACCAGGCAATGCTTTCACATGTACAATCAAATGGATTAAAGCGCATATCTAAATTACTCAGGTTCTTGAATGCTGGCCCAAAAACGTTCTTTTCAACAGATGTTATGAGATTCTTCTGAAGGCTTAATGACTTTAGCAACACTTGATTATCAAAGACAGATGGTGGAAGGATATTTAAATTATTCAATCCTAAATCGATGCTCTTCAATTCACGTAAGTCCTTGAAGACTTCTGCTGGGATCTCATCAAAGCCATTAGACTCTAAGTTAAGGATGTAGAGGTGAGAAAGACCCTTCAGAAAATGAACAGGACCGCCAGGGTTTGCATGCTTCCAGAGGCGAGCTAAGTTGTTATGCTGCAAATCCAGAATTTCTAGTTTCTCAAGACCCTTCAACAGTTCATCATTTATGTTGGCTATGTTGTTGTTGCTTAGATCCAGAATGGTCAGGTTAGGAAGAGGGTGAAAAGGTGAAGGGGAGCTATCCACATTTTTAAGGGCCACCCTTCGGAGCATCAGTCGTTGAAGGCTTGGAACCAAGGCAAAAGAGTTGCTAGTCAGCTCTAGGTATTTGTTGTAGGAAAGGTAGATTTCAACAATATTTTCTAGACCTCTCCATTCCTGGCCTGTGAGTTCTTGCCCAATTTCATTAAGGCCAAGGTCAAGTACAGTTAGGTGGCCCAACCAAGAAAAAGCACCACTCTCTATTTTTGAGATTTTATTTTTGGTTAGGTTGAGTGTGAGCAGAGGAGAACCAGCAAGTGATAAAAATGTTTCATTTGTTAAAGTTCGCAAACTTGAGAAGGAGTTGGATAGACTTAAACATCTCAGCCTTGTCAATCCCGTGAAAGTATTGCTTTTTATGCCTGGAAAGTTGTTATCTTCCATATTGAGATACTCCAAAAATTTTAGCCACTGAAAGGAAAAATCATCAATCTTGGGAAGTGAAGCCAGGGAAACGCTTTGTTTAGTAAAAGATCGTCTCAAATTCAGGTATCTCACATTGGAAAGCCCATAAAAAGAGCGAGAAGACAGATGTTCTATATTATTATACTCCAGAAAGAGATATTCTAGATGTGGAAGCCAAGCAAAGGAATCATTACCAATCACACTTAAGCTGTTATGGGAAAGATCGAGCACTGTGAGATTTGTCTGCTTCAGCCCAACAAAAGTCTTGTTGCTGGTTGTGTACAGCTGGTTGTTGCTCAGGGACAGATTCTGAATGCTTGTGTTTGATAATTCCAAGCAGAGCTCTTCTATGAGACTGGGGCTCAGTTTGGCATTGTTCAGAGAGAAGCCAAATAATTTTCCAATTGCATGAAAACACCCTGGAGAGAACTAAGAGTGGGACGGAAAAAGAGGTTAATAACCAAAACACAACGAGTCTGTACGACCCTTGAAAAACAGGCATATTCTTTACTAAATCCCCTTTCCTCTTTCACCACCTTCTCTGGGTTTTCTCTCCATTCCTCTGTCTCCCCGCTCCTTCCTCTGCACCCGTATCACCCACCTCCCGCTCCAGCCCTTGCCTCCCCTGGTCACTGGTTACTACTCAGCATCCATGTATCAGCTTAGATGCCACTTCTTCAGAGGGTCTTCCCTGATCTCCCAGGCTAAGTTAAGTCTCCTGGTACTTTTACTTCATCACACTGAGTATTATTGTAATTAATAGACTATTTGTAAAGTCACCTCTGGGGCAGATCCTGTTTCTCTCTTCGTGACCACTGCTCTCAGTGAACATTCTGGAATGAATGGGTGGATTTTATTATGAAGCATTGACATGGACTTTCCTTTCTATGACTCTGAGCTCCAGCGATCCTCTCTGTCTTCCCACCAAGGTTTTCTCCTGACTATTTCCTTACTGTGTTTCCAGCTCCCTTCCGCTCTGCCCCCCAGTCCCACACTAGAAGCCTTGGCTGCTATGAGACTCAGCGCTGGAGCAAGAGAGCAGGGGCAGGAGGGAAGGGATCCAGAGAGGATAGAGCTCAAGTCTCCTGGGAGAGCAAAGAGGCTCAGATTTCTACTGTGTCACTTGTGAGATGTTAGGGCCAATGGATGACACGAGAGAAATGTGGAAGAAAGTGAGTCAAAATACAAAGCAGGAAATGATTAGATTAATTATGGTAAATCTATAGGATAGGATTATTTTGCAGTCACTAAAATTAAGTTTGTGAATAATTCTTAATGACATGGAGGACATTCATGTTATGATATTACTTTTAAAAGGCAGGATACACCATCATCCTCAGAGAGGCAACACAGCACAGCTGCTAAGGGCATGGGGCCCTGGTCTAACGCTGCCGGAAACCCAGCTTTGATGGGCCAAAACCTTTTGGGTTTTTTTTTTTTTCTTTTCTTTTTAATTTTATTTACTTATTTATTTATGGCTGTGTTGGGTCTTCGTTTCTGTGCGAGGGCTTTCTCTAGTTGCGGCAAGTGGGGGCCACTCTTCATCGCGGTGCGCGCGCGGGCCTCTCACTATTGCGGCCTCTCTTGTTGCGGAGCACAGGCTCCAGACGCGCAGGCTCAGCAATTGTGGCTCACGGGCCCAGCTGCTCTGCGGCATGTGGGATCTTCCCAGACCAGGGCTCGAACCCGTGTCCCCTGCATTGGCAGGCAGATTCCCAACCACTGCGCCACCAGGGAAGCCCCCAATTCTTCCAGGGATTTTGTGCAATAGATGGTATTATTTCCACTTCATAGGCAAGGAAACTAGACCCAGAGAGGTTAAGTTCCCCAAGGCCAAAGTCCTGGTCTGTAATGGATCAAGGATTTTAACCCACTTCTGTTTGACAGCAGAGCTCCAGCTCCTAATTGCTACCAAACTCCCTTTCTTGTGAGGATGACATCAATGATCCTAAGCAGTAAGTGTGAAGGATTTCTAGAAGACGTGACAAAGGTTATCACCTCTTTCTCTATCTCTACCTTTAGATTCTTACCCATGTGACACAATTAGGGACTGCCCACACTTAAAAGTACAACACAAAATTTTTTATCTTACCTCCATTATTTGATTTGATGACAACTCTAATCTTTTTAAAGAAGAGTTGCCAAGGAAATCAAGTTCTTCACGTCTTAGTGCAGAAATTTTATTATTTGATAGTAGAAGCTCTTGGAGATTTTCCAGTTGCAGCTGAGTTCCTAATTTAGTAGATGATAAACCATTATGAGCTAGGTTTAATTTGATTAAATTCTGAGGGGAAAAAATATGTATATAAGTTACAGTCTTGCCATGAAAAATAGTTCTTTTAAATGTACATGAATCTTAGAAATAACTGGACAGCAAAATGTCACATCTTTATTATTTTATAGAAAACTGATGGTAGGAGTAATAAAAAATCTTGATTGTGATCGAAAATACCATTGCTACAAAGACTAATTTCTTAATTCAAAGAATCACCTTATTTCTCTTACCAAAATAAAATGACTTAAGCTTATTTATTCATGATGTAAGGAATATTCATAAGCTTTTTAATTTATTTATTTATAATAAGCATTTATTTATGATGTAAGAAATATTCATGTGGCTTATCAAACATAGTGTCATGCATCAACCTTGAAACTAAACAACAAAAACAAGATGAAGAAATATTTTCTTAAGAAGCATGAGGAGAATGCTGCTGTTCATGAAATTTTTAAAAGATTTTCAAAAAATAAAAAGATTTTGATATTGAGAAAGATTGGTAGTTATGTAAATTTTGCATCATGACTAGTTCAGAATATTATTTTTTTGTTTTGTCTGTGCTGTAGGATGTTTTGTCACTTTGTGCTACCTTTGAACATGTAAACTTCCACTCAGGTAAAATGTAAGGAAAAACTGATATATGTTAGGGCAATATCTTATGTAATGTCTATCAAAGAGCTTAAGACTTCTATTTATGTTTTAAAAATAAGAATAACATTTTGCCAGCAATTAACCAGATTTTGAGGTCTTTGTGCCCAAAGACATCATTTCATCTACATCAGAATCTAAGAAGGCACAAGAAAGAATTTCAAATCCCTAGCTAGCAAGCAAATCATTTTATAAATGTTTCTAAGAATATTTAAATTTGTATATTATTCTTGGTATTTGAGGTCGAGGAATGCTCAGTTTTTTATAAGCCCACAAAATGAAGAAAACAGAGTTCTGAAAATAGCTTTGATATAAGAAAAGCACTTAATAATTGCCTCAGATTTAAACACACTAGCATATTTTTTCACAGATTTAAAATTCAAGCAAAGTACTGACAAGAAAAAGGTGGTAGCTACTGAAAAGCAATACTGTAGAAGATTTCTTAAATCAAAAGTATGTAATTTTTAGCTGAACAGTTGGCTTTATCACGCATCAATTTGTTAATTTTATTTAAATTAGAATTTAGACTCGACATATTTTTTCATTAGTGCAGGTACTAAATCAGCAGTGTGGAGAGTTTATTTGCCATTCTTCATGGGATATTCTGATTCCTCTCTGGTCTCTGCCTCTTGAATCTAAGTTCTATTTCTAGTGGAAGGATGCAAGAGAGGAGAGTTCTTTAAAATTACGGTATTTGCTCTCTTGAAAATATTTCCAATCATAATGGCCATATTTGTGTGTGGAGGCCCCCTCTTCCCATTTGGGTAGATCAGATTTCTTATTCTTCACCTTGATATTTAGATATGAAGTCTAAAGATGCATAAATGACTTGAAACAATATTCGATAACATATTTTTCATTTCTTACATGGAAATATTCATTTCCATCTTACCTTCAGGTTTTTAAAGGGATTATTTTGAATTTTCTGGATTGAGTTGGACATTAGATGGAGTTCAGTCAAATTCATGCAGAAGATAAAGGTTTTATCAGAAAGCTGAGATAGCTCATTGTGTTGGAGGTTCAAAATTTCCAACAAAGGGAGACGTTGGCACAATTCTGGCTCCAGCTTTGAGATGGAGTTAAATCCTCCATCCAAGATAGTAAGTTGGCTATATCTTGTAAAATTGGCAGGTGGTAATCTTCTGAGTTGATTATGGGTAAGATTCAACACTGTTATGTTTGTTGGGAGGTCATCAGGTATTTGAGTCAACTTCAGATGACTGCAGTCAGCTATTTCATGTCTAACAGTACATTTGTTGGTAGAAGATGTACACAGTATCCAAAAGGGCAACAGTCCCAAGAAGGAGTAGATACGATAAAGCAAATACCTGCTCATGATTTTGCCTTATAAAAGAAAAACATAAAAAGTAATGGGCAGCATTAATAACATGTGCTTCCATATGCATTGGTTTATTCCTTGTAATATATGCAACAAATGTGACTATATATGTAATATATGTAACAAATGTGATCTCATTACTCGTAACATTTATGATATACAAGTACGTATTATACAAGTAATACATCAAATGGAAATAATTCAATCAGCACAAAAAAGGATCAAAAAACAAACTCCCTCCTTGCTCTTCACCTCCACCCCATTTGCAACTTTCCAAGGTAAACCTCTTGACTGTTTCTACTTTTAATTCTCATGGTCACTTCCACAAACCTAAATAATATGCTTATGTTTCTATTTCTTCATTTCTGGACTTTAAGTAGTTTCTTCCCACCAAAAAGATGAGGAACTTAATTATACTATTTCCTCATCCTCTTCACATTTTTCCTTAGTTATTTTTTAATTTCATTTAATCTAGTGTTCCAGTTCTAAAGCCTATTCTGAAAACTCTCTTTCCAGTACCATAAGGGTACTACCTCTATTTACCAACTCACAGGCATAGTACCTGAAATATATTCCCCTCCTTGCCTAGGTGACATTTACCTCTTCTGGAAGGGCTGTAGCTAGAGATAAGAAATACTGAGAAGGATTAAGCCATTTACAAAACATGTAAGGACTGAAAGACATTCCCAGATATGAAGATACACTTCCCCTGATGGAAGAGACTCACCAAATGCCAGGCAGGATGAGTGAAAAAGGAAAAAGACACAGACTCTTCTGAAACGTCAGAATTGTGATCATCCACCAAAAAAATCCTAAAACCTTTTAAGGAGAACATATGATCAATTACTTCCAGAGGAAAGAGATCCTGATTGCCACAAAACTTTTCATCAGCAACATGAGCCACTAGAAAACAATAGTGCTAAGCTTTCAAAACATGCAGGGGGAATAATTTTGTACCCCAAATTTCATATGAGGCTGAACAATTAAAGATAAGGGGAAGAAGCATTTTGAGATATGCACAGACTCATGAAAAAGTTATTCTAGAATGTGCTACAGTAAAACAAACAAAAAAGGGAGAGAATGAAATTAGAGTGAAGAGTTGATGTTTCATGAGACGTAACAGAAACAAAGGAAGTTTAAAAGAGATGAAAAGTAGATTCACTGGGCCTTGCAATTTTGAAAAACCTAGGATTACACATTTCTTTGTCCAAGTAAAAGACAATATTGCATCATGTTTGGGACGAGGCATCTGCCGCCAGGGTGCTTAATCATTATTTGCAGTTTGGCTTGTACAGTCTGGTTGGTAAATTCACAATATTTTTTCCCCTAAATTTATGCAGGCACATCTATCTGCAGATACACACTAACACATAATCCTACTGTAAAGTTGGGAGCCAACGTCCTGAAACCAGTACCACCTGAGGCCGACCAGCCCATATTTGCTCATTTCTGACCTTGCTACACATCTGAAGATCTTTCCATGTCTCATCTTCTTCCGTTTTCCTTTATGAGGCCAAAGAAAGCCATTTTCTTACTCCTAGGAATACCTGAAGTGTTTTCTCCTTGTCAAGTCCATTATAAAATGCCAGCCCCTGTCTCCTCTCCAGCCAAGAAAACTGAGAAAAGGAGATAAGCTCTTTAAAGCTCACAGGGCTTTGCATCTTTAAGACAAAGCTGTGATTTTTTTAAAAAGGCTGTTGCCGAATGATTTCCATCGCTTCCCTAATGTGCTTTCCCAGTTACAGAACACTACAAAGGAAATAAAAAATACTGCATAAAATGTTTTATCATGTTAATGAGAAACTGCTGCTGTCCCTTGTCCTCTGAGTTGTGATACAAGTCACTTCACACCTATATTCTTTCCCCTTTTTCCACCCTCCGTGTTGAATGATTCTGACTCGATCTCAAGCACCAGATCCAAGAAAGATCAAAGAATGCTAAAGCCAACAAGCATTCTAGCTGTACCCAACATGAGAGATCCCATCCCAGGAAGAATTTAAAATACACACCTTCACTTACTCTGAAGGCAGCTGACCGTTCCTTTTCTCATTAGTCCAAATCCAGTCGTTTTCATCTGGGAAGTGAGGAAGTTCGCTGCAATCTGGAAAGTGAAACTAAAGTTTAAAAAAAAAACAAAAACAACGTTTTCTCCTTGGTACATTCTAAGAAGGGCAAAGGAAAAAAATCACAATCTCAGCAAGAGGTATTTTACATTGTTTCTTAAAAATGTCTTGTGTTTTCTTCTTCTGTACAGTCCCTTGGGTTTTATTAAGAGGGTCACAGATTTAGCAACAGAGAAAGTTGAAAGAATTAAGACCTCACCCGTTGATGTGGGCAGGGCTCTAGAGGTTAATGAATATCTAACTGAGAGGGAATTCCTCTATTTTTTTTTTTTTTAAACCAAAGCCTGATGCATGGCGGTCAGAATTGGTTAGAGGGACAGAAAAAAAACTCA
Source organism: Balaenoptera ricei (assembly GCF_028023285.1). Taxonomy (NCBI): domain Eukaryota; kingdom Metazoa; phylum Chordata; class Mammalia; order Artiodactyla; family Balaenopteridae; genus Balaenoptera; species Balaenoptera ricei. Next base: position 14,669,429 of record NC_082659.1, on the reverse strand, counting down.
GTCCCTAATCAAAGCTAAGCACTTTCACTTCTCTTATCTCACTTTATCTTCTTAGCAGCTTTGTAAGACAAATAATGCAGAAATTAACCTTTTGATCAAAGAGACCAAGTTTCACAGCAGAGAAAGAGCTGGGCTTGGCAAAGCCAGGAGCGGGTCCTAACTCATGCTGTTCCACTTTACATGGTCAGAATCTGTTAGGGAACAAATAGATGAGCCCGGAGAAAGTTCAGATTCACTATTTAGTTATCAATTAGCTTTACTGACTTCAACTAGTGTAAGGAGCATGCTTGTCAAAAAAGCAACACGTTTTCATTGTTGATATAACATCATAGGATAACTATAATGTTATACAGTAAAATATAACGATTGGCAGGAACTGTAGAGATCACTGAATCCAGCTCCCTTGTTTGAGAAGTGAGGAAAATGAAACAGAGCTAGGTGAGGGATCTGCCTGAGGACATACCGCAAGTTGCCTTAATGCTTTATACTAGTAAAGTAAGAAAACAGCCTGGAACAGTTGAAACATGTCATTAGCTTGACTGCAGATTTGAGAGCAAGTAGTTAGTTTGTATCAGGGTGCAAAATGCCCTTTCCTGGGCTCCAGCCTTAGCTGGACCACCTTGTGGTTACACTTTTCTGATTCTGAAGTCACATCTATGATATAATGGCATAAGCAGGCAAACGACTGTCCCCCACATCTACCCACTGGGATGTGCAGTAAAACGTTACTACTATTCAAAAGGTTTCTTCTCTGTGAGTCCCTGAAGGCAGGACAGGGTGTGCTCTTTGTGTGTGACTCTCCGGCCAGTCTTCCATGGTAGGCTGTCACTTTGGGCTCCAGTGAACCAGGCTGCTCTTCAGTATTCAGACCCTTGTGTGGTCTCCACATTGACCCTGGGCTTGACCATGTGACTAGCTTTGGCCAACGGGATATTAGTAGGCATGCAGCCAGGCAAGGCTGGATAAGCATTTGCATATTAGGACTGTCCCTCTTCCTCTCAGAACCCAGTCGCTGTGTGGTGAGATGCCCAGCCTAGCCTTGTGCAGGGCAACACGGAGGAGAACCGAGGGTCTAGCCAATAGCTCCAACTGAGCACCCAGAAGACAGCCATTGAGTAAGCCATATTGGGTGTGGATTTTCCAATCCCAGTTGAGTCACCCCAGCTGATGCCCCATGGAGCAGAGATGAGCTGTCCCCACAAGTCCTGCCAAAATCCCAGAGGAGTAAACAAGTAAATGACTCATGTTTTAAACCAAAAAAATTTGGAGTGATGTGTTGGGTATCATCAGATAAATGGAAATTCATTCCCCCCACAACCCTATACACCCATCTCTTATGCCTTAGGGCTTCTTGTAAATATCAGGTTTTCCATAATGTTGGTTGAACTAAAGAATGGCTTCCAAAAAATAATTTTTTATTTTGGAATAAAATAATCATAATGCAATAATCAGTTTAGGCATAATACCAGTTCTATATTAATAGTCCTCAATTCATGCTGGCTTCTAAATACAACACAGGTCAGTTTCTCTCCAGTGTATATTTCTCAATTATGCATTAACTTATTTAGCTATTATGGTGGTAGGTGCTACAGTGAAAAAGTTTATTTTTCCCTTTTTAAGAGAATTAAATAAAAACTATGATATATGTCCATATGTGGACTCGAAACAACCAGAACAAACAAAGAAAGAAACAAACAAACAAAACAGAAACAGACTCATAGATACAGAGAACAAACTGGTAGTTGCCAGACGGGGGCAGGCGGGAGAACAGATGAAGTAGGTGAAGCGGATGAAGAAGTACAAACTTCCAGCTACAAAATAAATGTCACCGGTGTGTAATGTACAGCATAAAGAATATAGTCAATAATCTTGGAACAAGTTTGCATGGTGACAGATGGTAACTAGACTTATTGTGGTGATCATAATGTATAAAAATATCGAATCACTATGTTGTACCCCTGAAACTAATATAATACTGTATGTTAACTATGATTCCAAAACAGACAAACAAAAACTTCCCATGGGTTAACAATGTGATAAGTATATTATGGACCTAGATAAACAGTTACATTTCCCTCAGAGCATCAGATAGACCATCATTTTGAACTGTGCTGACCCATCTCCCTTCACAGCCACCATTCAGAAAGGACATGGTCCTGCTCCGAACTGTCTGAAATTCCAGAAGGCATCTCTTTTTCTTTTTTCTTTGTGAACTCTTTCTCTAAAGTAAAGGTGCAGTTCCTCTTGCCAGTGTCATTTCCATTTCTGCTCACTGAGCTTCAGCTGGTTTAAATTAAGTTTGTTGTCAGACAACAAACTCAGCAAGAACTTTAATGAGAAGAAATAACACTGTGCCCCTCCTGTTGCTCTCACTCATGTCCACTGAGCAGGACTGAACTTGAACTTCCCCTCTGAAAAAGAAACCAACATTTGACACACAGAGCTTCTAGCTTAACTTGAGCTTTTCCTTATTTTTAATTTTTTTTGTAATTTTACGTGGTAGATGAAAAGTGGTGATATCTTCCTCTCTCTTGTAAATCTGGGAGGTGGGTTCGGGTGAATGGTCTCACTCTCTTTCACTGACAGTCTCAGGATATGGTGAAGGTCTCTTCAAACTCTATGCCTTAAATTTGATATTCATTTATTAATATGAAAAATAAAATTCCAGGTCCAGTGGTTAACACTCCACACTTCCACTTCAGGAAGCACGGGTTCGATCCCCGGTCAGGGAACTAAGATCCCACGTGCCGCGTGGCACGGCAAAAAATAAACAAAATAGAATAAAATAAAATTCCAGACCAAACTTCACTATCATCCTACTTTCTTTCTATTTATTTATTTACTTTCAACTTGGACATTTTTCCAGTATTTATTATGAGTAAATTGGCCTCCTGGAATTGTTCTACAGAGTCATGATTAAATAAATAACCCTCATGGTGCTACCCCTGTCTATGTGAGGAGCAGCTTGATTTCAAATCAAAATCTGCTGTTAAGAGCATTTGCCCTTGTTATTCTTACTTTTTCCCCTTTCTTTTAAATTGGAGTATAGTTGATATACAATATGATATCATCTTACACTTTAAATATCCTAATTAAATTTGAATGAACTGATGCCTACTGGGCATCCAGTGAATGGAGTCATAAATGTCAAACAAAGCCATTAACAATCACACTTAACACAAAGAAGTTCAAAGTATCAAAAGCAACTAATAATTTACTGTAATCAGATTAAACTGGTCATTGGTGACAGTTTAATGCTCATGCAGGTCGATCTCCATTTTATAATGCAAATTTTGAATCAACACAGAAAATTAAAGAGAGCGTCCAGTGTTGAAAAGGATAGGCAGTTGCTTTTGAACATGCTTCTTGCTTTTCTCCTAACAGGAAGCTATATCTGTATCTGGGATGATTTATAATAAGAATATGAGAACTGGTCCTTAAAAAATGAGAAGTAAAAGTGAAAGGAAGGTGGGGAGGGGGAGGTTTACTAGGCTAAAGATTTGGAGAAAAAGTACATAAACCTAGTGAAATTCAGAAAGCTGTAAGCTAGAGTTTACAGCCTGTATAAAATGTTAATCTTATTCTTTACTTTACCTAGAAATAGGCCTATATAAGATTTGAATGTACACTTTAACATCAATACCATTTCAAAAGAAATGGTAACATTCCTTTCTGTTTAAATTACCTGTGGTACAGTGGCCTGGAGTGTGAAAGGCCCACAAGGGAAATGAGTAAGTTCTTTAAGAAGAGGAGCTGACCGACCCCTGGCCAGGGCCTCAAAACTGGGTCAAGAGAGCATTTTTTAAAACTATACTACAATTGACCCCTTGATGTCTTGACATTAGTTTTGAGTTCAGTTTTTGGGGATATTTGAGTGACCTAAATACAATAATAGAGGAGACTTCTAGAGATTGGGCATAATTTGCCCTAAACTGAATAGAAAACAATTTATCATGAGAGTAGAAAGGAAGAAAAGAAGTACAAGGAAGAAATCAAAGAGGAAATTAAAAAATACCTAGAAACAAATGACAATGAAAACACGACGACCCAAAACCTATGGGATGCAGCAAAAGCAGTTCTAAGAGGGAAGTTTATAGCAATACAATCCTACCTCAAGAAACAAGAAACATCTCAAATAAACAACCTAACCTTACACCTAAAGCAATTAGAGAAAGAAGAACAAAAAAACCCCAAAGTTAGCAGAAGGAAAGAAATCATAAAGATCAGATCAGAAATAAAGGAAAAAGAAATGAAGGAAACAATAGCAAAGATCAATAAAACAAAAAGCTGGTTCTTTGAGAAGATAAACAAAATTGATAAACCATTAGCCAGACCCATCAAGAAAAAAAGGGAGAAGACTCAAATCAATAGAATTAGAAATGAAAAAGGAGAAGTAACAACTGACACTGCAGATATACAAAGGATCATGAGAGATTACTACAAGCAACTATATGCCAATGAAATGGACAACCTGGAAGAAATGGACACATTCTTAGAAAAGCACAACCTTCCGAGACTGAACCAGGAAGAAATAGAAAATGTAAACAGACCAATCACAAGCACTGAAATTGAAACCGTGATTAAAAATCTTCCAACAAACAAAAGCCCAGGACCAGATGGCTTCACAGGTGAATTCTATCAAACATTTACAGAAGAGCTAACACCTATCCTTCTCAAACTCTTCCAAAATATAGCAGAGGGAGGAACACTCCTCAACTCATTCTATGAGGCCACCAACACCCTGATACAAAAACCAGACAAAGATGTCACAAAGAAAGAAAACTACAGGCCAATATCACTGATGAACGTAGATGCAAAAATCCTCAACAAAATAGTAGCAAACAGAATCCTACAGCACATTAAAAGGATCATACACCATGATCAAGTGGGGTTTATCCCAGGAATGCAAGGATTCTTCAATATATGCAAATCAATTGATGTGATACACCATATTAACAAATTGAAGGAGAAAAACCATATGATCATCTCAATAGATGCAGAAAAAGCTTTCGACAAAATTCAACACCCATTTATGATAAAAACCCTCCAGAAAGTAGGCATAGAGGGAACTTACCTCAACATAATAAAGGCCATATATGACAAACCCACAGTCAACATTGTTCTCAATGGTGAACAACTGAAACCATTTCCACTAAGATCAGGAACAAGACAAGGTTGCCCACTCTCACCACTATTATTCAACATAGTTTGGGAAGTTTTACCCACAGCAATCAGAGAAGAAAAAGAAATAAAAGGAATCCAAAGTGGAAAAGAAGCAGAAAAGCTGTCACTGTTTGCAGATGACATGATACTATACATAGAGAATCCTAAAGACTCTACCAGAAAACTACTAGAACTAGTCAATGAATTTGGTAAAGTATCAGTATACAAAATTAATGCACAGAAATCTCTTGCATTCCTATACACTGATGATGAAAAATCTGTAAGAGAAATTAAGGAAACATTCCCATTCACCATTGCAACAAAAAGAATAAAATACCTAGGAATAAACCTACCTAAGGAGACAAAAGACTTGTATGCATAAAGCTATAAGACACTGATGAAAGAAATTAAAGATGATACCAACAGATGGAGAGGTATACCATGTTCTTGGATTGGAAGAATCAACATTGTGAAAATGACTATACTACCCAAAGCAATCTACAGATTCAATGCAATCCCTATCAAACTACCAATGGCATTTTTCACAGAACTAGAACAAAAAATTTCACAAATTTATGGAAACACAAAAGACCCCAAATAGCCAAAGCGATCTTGAGAAAGAAAAACAGAGATGGAGGAATCAGGCTCCTGGACTTCAGACTATACTACAAAGCTACAGTAATCAAGACAGTATGGTACTGGCACAAAAACAGAAATATAGATCAATGGAACAGGATAGAAAGCCCAGAGATAAACCCACGCACATATGGTCACCTTATTTTTGATAAAGGAGGCAAGAATATACAATGGAGAAGAGACAGCCTCTTCAGTAAGTGGTGCTGGGAAAACTGGACAGCTACATGTAAAAGAATGAAATTAGAACACTCCCTAACACCATACACAAAAATAAACTCAAAATGGATTAAAGACCTAAATATAAGGCCAGACACTATAAAACTCTTAGAGGAAAACATAGGCAGAACACTCTATGACATAAAACACAGCAAGATCTTTTTTGACCCATCTCCTAGAGAAATGGAAATAAAAACAAAAATAAACAAATGGGACCTAATGAAACTTAAAAGCTTTTGCACAGCAAAGGAAACCATAAACAAGATGAAAAGACAACACTCAGAATGGGAGAAAATATTTGCAAATGAAGCAACTGGCAAAGGACTAATCTCCAAAATTTACAAGCAGCTCATGCAGCTCAACATCAAAAAAACAAACAACCCAATCCAAAAATGGGCAGAAGACCTAAATAGACATTTCTCCAAAGAAGATATACAAATTGCCAACAAACACATGAAAGGATGCTCAACATCACTAATCACTAGAGAAATGCAACTCAAAACTACAATGAGATAGATATCCCCTCACACCAGTCAGAATGGCCATCACCAAAAAATCTACAAACAATAAATGCTGGAGAGGGTGTGGAGAAAAGGGGACTCTCTCGCACTGTTGGTGGGAATGTAAATTGATACAGCCACTATGGAGAACAGTATGGAGGTTCCTTAAAAAGATAAAAATAGAACTACCATATGACCCAGCAATCCCATTACTGGGCATATACCCTGAGAAAACCATCATTCAAAAAGAGTCATGTACCACAATGTTCATTGCAGCTCTATTTACAATAGCCAGGACATGGAAGCAACCTAAGTGTCCATCGACAGATGAATGGATAAAGAAGATGTGGCACATATATACAATGGAATATTACTCAGCCGTAAAAAGAAACGAAATTGAGTTACTTGTAGTGAGGTGGATGGAGTTAGAGTCTGTCATACAGAGCGAAGTAAGTCAGAAAGAGAAAAACAAATACAGTATGCTAACACATATATAGAAATCTAAAGAAAAAAATGGTTATGAAGAACCTAGGGGCGGGACAGGAATAAAGATGTAGATGTAGAGAATGGACTTGAGGACACGGGGAGGGGGAAGGGTAAGCTGGGATGAAGTGATAGAGTGGCATGGACTTATACTACCAAAATAGATAGCTAGTGGGAAGCAGCCACATAGCACAGGGAGATGAGCTCGGTGCTTTGTGACCACCTAGAGGGGTGGGATAGGGAGGGTGGGAGGGAGACTCAAGAGGGAGGAGATATGGGGATACATGTATATATATATAGCTGATTCACTGTGTTATACAGCAGCAACTAACACAACAATGTAAAGCAATTATACTCCAATAAAGATGTTAAAAAAAAATAAAAGAAAAAAGAAAAAAAAAGAAAAGAAGTACAAGAAGTCTTGGTGGCCAGCCCGTCACCAAGTTCCTCATTTATACGGTATCAGCCAAGGAAACAGAACTGAAATTTCTGGAGTCTCTAAAAATATCTTGGTGGAGTTAAAGAGTGTGTTAAAATATGAGTTGTAATTTTGTGACAAATATCTTGGTGTATTTCTTGGGTCAGGGTGGGAGGTCTGGCAGTTACATTGTTGGAGGGTATAAATTAATCATTTAGGAAGGTATATGTAAAGGTTAATGGTATTTGTTTATAACCAAAGGGAAGGGGTGGTCAGAATGCAGAGTGGGGGGTCGTGGTGGAAAGCTGGGAGAGGGAGTAAGAGAAGGCACTGGAAAGTGGGAGGCCTCTCCCCAGGAAGTCGAGGGTTGGACTAATAATTTTCATTTATATTTAGAATGGCACAGTTAGTAGTAACCTTGATAAGTTTTCCCTTTAGGCATGGGAGTGTAGGGGTTTTGGCAGCGAGCAAGGTGTATACGAGGATCATGGAGTGAGCAGACAGTGAGCTCAGGAAGTGTAATAGCATCTCTAGTATCAGAGGAAGAAAGCAATCAATGTCCCGTGTCCAATTTGTGGGCACCTTAGAGAGGTTAGCCATGGTAATGATCTGAGAGTCCGGGATGAAGTTATATCTGTCGTGGAGAGCAATGTTATTTTTAGCAGCAAGCTCCTGGGCCAGGGCAATGCTGTCTTGGATGTGGGATCAGGATATCCTTCCCACATGGACACCCACTTGGGTTGATGTAGGTCATGTTTTTGTGACCATATGGTATCATAACAAGGTTGAGCCCTTCATAGAATTTGAAGGCAATGTCGGGCCTGGGAGCTTGTAAATATCTTTTAAATCAAGGGGCTCTCTGGGTGCATCACAGCTAGCAAAAGTGATGCCAGTATTGGTGATCTTTTGTAATTGGACCAAAGCTTCGTAACCCAACTGGCAATTGCACAATTACTATCCTAATTAAGGGTGGCTGAATCTAAAAGCTCCCAATAATCCAAGGTTTTGCCCAGATAGATGATGAGAGATTTTACTGCAAATAGGATTTAAATCCAATGGCCTGATTTGGATGCATGTGGTTAACAGGGTGTCAGGTGGTTAGGCAACTGAAATATCCTTGTCTGATGCTGGAGCTTCAGCATTAGTCTGTTGGCAGGTGCTCTAATTTAGCCAAAGACTAGGTGCCCTCTGCCTCCGTTGTCAGTTTGGTTGGTGACGGGCAAGCTAGTGAGGTCCTTGGGCTAAACTGGATGGCAAAGGGACATCAGAATTCATCATATATGGTTGAAACAAGGGCGTACTTGGAAGGCTTAGGCCTCCAGATCGCAAACTAATGAAAACTCTGAGACCAGTTGTTACAAGACCAACAGCCAACTGGATGGTGTGCAGCTGCACTTGACAGTCTTCTGTTGCCTGGTGGATTTCCCCTGGCAAATATTCTTACCAAAGAGGGTTTTTCTAGTTGTATTATTATGCATAGAATATTGATTCCATTATTATCTCTGAAGATGATTTTCATTTACTAAGTGGGGTTTCCTATCTCCCTTCTGGGTAGTTCACTCTATTGAGGGCTTGGCCCTGGAAAACTAATTTTAATTTCCCAGCGAGGATCAGAGGGAGAGCCAGATTAATGATCTACCTCTTATAACCTGAATATAGAGGAAGGTTTTAGGTGGTGGAAGTTTAGGCTCTAGTGGCTCTTATATCAGATGGACAGGTGTCTTGGCCCAGGGAACAATCTACGGTATAAAGGATCCCAGGAGAGTGTGCACACTTTATCTGGCCTCAGCCCACATGGGCTGGGAGCAGGATAGAAAATCTGTAAAAATAGGGTGAAACATTATTAAAGGACCTCATATATAAGTCTGTATACTTGGAGGAGAGACACATCGTCCTTTAAATACAGGAAAGGGTGATGGGAAAGTTTTTTAAAGTTATTGTGAAATGTGAGTCAACCAAGGGGCTTTGAATTAAGAGAGATTAAGGCCTCGGGAAAGGTGGAGACCTATTTAATGGTTTATTTGTAATTTTGTAACTTAAACAGAAGTTCTTGAGGAGTCCATTAGTCTTCTCAATTTAACCTGTTAGGAGGGGCCTATAGGAGGCTGTAAGTTCTGTTCAATGTCTTTTACAGAAGGCATTATAGCCCAACACTTTGTTTTGAGAAGTGAAATGTGTGCTTTGGTTATGGTCAGTAATGTCTGGAGCACTGAAGGAGGTAAGGAGTGTCCTGGTAAGGCCTTATGCTGTGATCTTGTATATGGAGAGAGACATGTGACTTTGACTCATAGTTTTGGTATCTAGGAGCCAAGAGTTCTCTGCTCTGAAAGGTACAACATAGGCAGCGACCCAGGAGTTTGTAAAAATGTGCAGATGGAACCATTTGCTGACCAGGGTATACTGTGCTAAGATTACTGCCTGAATCTTGGCCAACTGTGCTGACCCTTGGGTCCCATCCATTACGAGGGGACATCCTGGTTGAGATGGAAAGCACCCACACTCAACTGAGCTCCATCCCATATGATGGTGGCAATTCCACCTGTACAATATAAAAACTCCCATTGCTATTCACTCATTTAACCCTAAGGGACTCCCCAAGTAACCAAGGGGTCTGGGGGAATGGTGGTCTCCTCCACACCATGGTATCTGGCAAAGGACAGAGGAGGGGTGATGCCACTTCCCCTGCAGGTAGAATATGCCAGAGAGCCCAGGTATGGCTCCATCCAAACCTGTATCAAAGAGGTCTTGGTATCCAAGTTGAGCTTGTGGGATTCTGAACCAAGATGTAATGGGAAGCTGAGTATGGAGGGTCATAGGCTCAGAGTCTGTGACAAATCCTATTTACAGGGGAACCCGGTACATGGCCAACAATTTTTGCTCTAATGACCTACAGCATGGGGCCAAGAAGGGCAGTTTCTTGGCCATCATATGTGGTCTAGAGATTCCAGGAAGCATGGGAAGAGATTGTTATAGCCACTATAGTGAAGGAGTCTCTGAGGGCACGAACAGGAAGGCTGGTTGACTTTAATTTGAACCGATTCTAGAGACTTCTGTTGGAGGGGCTTCATCTGAGGTGTGCTGACTTGTAGGCAGCAGCATCAGCGAGACTGAGTAAAAGTGGTAAAAAAGGAATATGCTGATTCCAGAACCCAAAAACTACTACAAGATATTGGACTTGTGGACTTGTATGTCCTTAAGAGCATGTCAAACGAATCTCTTCTGAGGAGGTTGTCATCAATGTAATGTCATACTTGTGCTCCTGGGGAAAGATGGATGCAAGTAAGATCTTGTCCTCAAAGATGGTACATGGTGGTCAAACTGTGGAGGTACCCCACTGGTAGCCAGAAAAACGTGCACAGTGTCCCTCTGGAGATGAAGGCAGACTACAGCTGAGAGACTGTTGAAATAGGCACTGAGTAGAACATAGCAGCCAAATCTATAATAGGAAGTATTCCTTGGTTGTGGATGGGATGGATGGAATTAGTAATTTAATAATATTGGGTACTCGGTATGGGAGACTTCATAGATGGACTACAGTATTAAGGTTGTAGTAACCCACCGTGAATCGTTTATTCTTTCCAGGTTTAAGAACATTTTTAAAAAATGTAGAAGCAGTGGGGACAATCACCCATTCACCAATTAGGTCTTACATAATAAGTCTCAATCCTTGAAGGTCCTGTTTTAATTTACATTGGGCCATATTAACTATTTTAACTGGGGTCCATGGAGTCCCATTTTGTCAAGCTGATTTGTAAGTGTCAAAAGCATAGTTCGATTTCAATGTATTACTCATTGTGTTGAGTGTCTATGTCACTGTGGGATATTTTAGGGCAAAGGGTACTATGACCATGGGAAATTTAGGCAAGGCATAAATATTTTTTTCTCTATTTTATATTTAGTTGTTTTCCTGAGATTATAAAGGCTACCATGCTTAAATTTGCTGGGATCCCCAGATGTGGCCAGTAATTATGACTTGAGCCCCCATATTGATTAAGTCCATGAAGTTTGTCAATTGGTATATTTTAGCAAATATTCAAGTTAATTTAGAACCGATGTTGCAGAGGCACAAAAGCCAATCAGCATCATTTTACCTTTTTGTCATACACATTTGTAAAGTTAATTTTGGATTTCCAATGGGTCAAATTATGGACCTTTGCTTTAATTTAAATTTATATACTTAATATATAAAAATATAAAATTAAACATTTCCTCCCTCTGTATTCTTTTTTTTTTTTTCTGGTGGGGTTGCTTCTAGCTGCTTAGTTTCTGTCTCTGTCTGGTAACTCATTGGAGAACCTTCTAAATGAACACAGGAGAAGCGGGGGAAGGGCTAGCGACCTACCTCGCAGGCAGCTGGCTGTCCTTCCCAGGGTTCTCAGTCCACCTCCCGGGGGCTGGGGTTTGCACCTCGGGTGCTACGGCAGCCTGACCTTGGGACAGCACCATTAGTCCCCTTGTCCCAGGTACCAGTCCTTCTGCATGTTGATACAGGCAGCACTTACTGAAGCCCAAGCACACCGGTTCAGGACTTTGCATTACTTAAGCAACTGGGTAACTCAGGTAGGGCGTTCTGGAGCGGGAAGCCCGGTGCAGGAGTAAGATATTGGTGTCCTTGTCCGAAGGGCCCCCTTTGGATTAAACCTTGGGCTACTGGTCTCCAAGGATGCATCTCACGATCCCCCCGAGAGTGTGGGGGGCATGGTGGTTGGAGGGAGGCAAGGCACGCAGCACAAGGAAGACAGCTCCACCTGAGCAACGTCGACATGGAGACCGGGGTGCCAATTCTCTACCATGGGGAGCCCGCCCAACACCTTCCTCCACAGGGCATACCGGAAACACAAGGACGAATCAAGGTTCTGCTCCAAATAATAATAATAGAGAAACACCAACGCCGAAGATGCGATGGGCCCTGGAACGATCCTTTGCCAAACACAGGCTGTGACCCGAAGCGCAGGAGAACGCCCGACCCCAGACAGCGCAGCTTAGGGCCCAGCATTCCTGCTGCCCTAAGGTGGGTCCCACCCGGGCTAGTATCCAGAAGCCCAGTTTAGCCAATTAGGACTGTTTGTTTTGACTATTCCCCGGTCCAGGACATTAGTGTCAGGAGGGATGTGGCAATCACGGGCAGACACAGCAGCAAGCCGTGAGGTTAAACTGCAAGTTCATCAGAGGCAGAGATTCTGTCCTAAGTGGCTCTCACGGGAGCCTGGAACCACTTAGGAAGACGAGAGCTGTCCCTTCACAAAGCTACTCAAGAGTCTATCGTCATGGCCCCGCCATCCTGCTCACAGCGCCAATTGTTTTATAAGATTTAAAGGTTCTTTTGATGGTGAAGCAGGACACAGTAATACTCAGATAGATGAAAGGCAGCTCCAAACAAGAGAAGGCTGGCAGGCAGGCCCACACAGGGAGTTGCAACTGGGGACAGGGTAGCAGCAAGCTGGGCTGTGGGGACGATATACGTGTGGCAAGCTGGCTGGGCTTAGCTATAGCTTTTCGTGGCTCCCTGTGGATTGACTAATTTGAATAATTTCAGTGGAATCTGGGGCATAGGGGCTGTCCCTACTGGTCTGGTACCTAACTAACCCGGGGCAATTAGGACAGATGTATAGCGGCCTCTGTGTGAAAGCCCAGTAAGGGAAGTGATTGGGGTGTGGACTTAATCCATGGCTCAAGAACAGCTAACTAGCCTCAGCCAGGACCTCAAAACAGGGTCAAGACAACATTAGAAAATACAAAACAAACCAAAACTGTATGACATCAACAAACTAGGAATAGAGGAAACTTCCTCAACATAATAAAAGCTATTATGAAAACCCCACAGCTAACATCATACTCACTGATGAAAGACTAAAAGCCTTTCCCCTAATATTGGGAACAAGACAAGGATGCCCGCTTTTGCCACTTGTATTCAACATAGTATTGGAAGTTCCAGCCAGGACCATTAGGCAAGAAAAATAAATAAAAGACATCCAAATTAGGAAGAAAGAAATGAAATGATCTCTGTTCACATATGACATGATCTTATATATAGAAAACCCCTAGGATTACACACACGTACACACAGTTAGAATAAGCAAATTCAGCAAAGTTGCAGGATACAAAATCAACACACAAAAAATCAGTTGTTTTTCTGTGCACTAACAAGGAATAATCTGAAAAGAAATTACGAAAACAATTTCATGGGAATTCCCTGGTGGTCCAGTGGTTAGGACTCCTCTCTTTCACCGCCAAGGGTGCCGGTTCAATCCCTGGTTGGGGAACTAAGATCCCGCGAGCCACAAGGCCAAAAAAAAAAGAAAAAAATTTCATTCACAATAGCATCAAAAAGAATAAAAAACTTAGTAAGTCTAACCAATAACAAAAGTAGATATCTTACCACATGTGAGTTCCAAAATATGATTCCCAACTACTGAGAAAGGCAAATACGGTGTGATACTTTGGAGCTAATCAAACCTAAATTCAAATCGTGACTCAGCCATTTACTAGCTTTATGATCTTTGGCAATTTTTTTCATCTGAGCACGAATTTCCTCCTCTGTCAATTAGAGACAATGTAACCAACTGACAGAATTATTGTGAAGATTAGGGATAGTTAAACTAACTGTTTGGCACATAGAGTGTACTCAATAAATTATAGCTATTGTTTTTACTATTAAGATAAATCAAGTAATTCTTATAAGAAAACTAGATAGGCTGTACCTCTGAGTTTTGAACATTCAAAACAAATTAATTGTGTACAACAGCTTGTTAGCACGTAAGAAGAATTGCATCAGATTAACACTGTCGCGTTTCTCAAGGAGTAGGCATAGATACAGTCTGGGAAAATAGTACCTGATTTTATCTGTAAAATCACCATCTGTTGGCACTCAGATACTGTTATAGCCAGTGCCCATATGTCCCAGGGCACACCACCAGCACATCAAAGGGGAGATTGGTTAAGGAGATATCACTGATAAAGACTCTACTTGAAGATATTAAGAGACTTAAAAGTGTATGTTTTAAAAGTAAGGGTATGCCGTTAACATTGATAGTTATCATTCAATCTTCATCCAAAATGTCATATCAATCACCATATTATATTCCTGCCAAATAGATCTTGAGAGCTCCTGCTTTCAGATAGTCTCAAGGATACTTAAACTTTGACAATTTGATAAATGGAAAATAGCATCTTGCTGTTTGATGGCGTATTTGAAATGTTATGAGTGAAGCTGAGCATTTTTTCATCTTTGTTTATTTGTATTTGTTTTTCACTAAAGTATCTGATTGTCTTTTTCCAGTTTTCCTACTGTTTTTACATATTTTTCTTATTACTTGTAAGTTTTTGTTTGTTTTCATTTTTTTGTTGTTGTTGTTTTTTTTGCTTTTTGTTGTTTTTGGCTGTGCTGTGTGGCTTGTGGGATTTAGTTTCCCCACCAGATATTGAACCTGGGCCCCCAGCAGTGAAAGTGCTGAGTCCTAACTACTGGACTGCCAGGGAACTCCCTTGTAAGTTTTTTAATATTAAGAAAATTAACTTTTTGTTATACACCCTGTCATTTTTGCCTGGTTTGTTATCTGTCTTTTGATTTTTTTTTTTTGAGTGTTGTTTTAGGCCATAAAAAAGTTTAGTAAAATCATATTTATCCATCTGTTCACAGTGTCTGAATTTTGTTTCTTGCTTAGAAAGGCTTTTCCACTCCATACTCTTTAATTTCATTCAGGGAATTTGGCTCCTAAATACACTCTCCAAAACGATGAAAACATTATGTTAAAAAAACTTTCACTGTACCAATAGGGTATTGACCAATACTATTTGCTAACTCAATAAACAGAATACTTGCAGAGCAGTTAAAAATGAGGTAGGTATAAAAAAAAAATGAGGTAGGTATATATACATTTACCATTTTAGAAAGATTTTCAAGTTACGTTGTTACGTGATATAGCCAAATTGCAAAATAATGTATAGTGTGACCCCATTTGTGTAAAAAGAGAAAAAAGACCTATATCTCTAAACTATATTCTTTTATATTCTTAGAAAAGGTCTAGAAAGTTACATAAGATTCTGTGAATAGTAGTTACTTCCAGAGAGCTGGGGTGGGAAAACTCCAGGTATGTATGGAAAGGAAAAAGGATTTAATTTTCATAGTAAACTCTTCCATGTTGTTTAAACTTTTATCATGCCCATGCTCTGTTTTTGTAATAAAGAATGAATATTAAGATGCACAGCCTTTGAAGATACGGCAGTGGCAGCAGAGAGTATTTGACTCTCCCTGAATCATCACATTAAAAGCAGATAGAGCAATTAGATAGCAAAACCCCAAATCCACAGACTGCATCAAAAACAAAACTAGTTGGCAAAGTATCAGAGGGTGAAGATAAGCTACCAACACCCATAAGACCAGCATCATATCAGCATCCACGCAAAAGAAATTAGAGGGATGTGGCATTTGACAAACCTAAGTAAACTTTCACCTTATGGATGTGGAAGTTTACATTCAGCCAGAGCCCTAAAATTCCCCCTCATATAAACCCAGGAATATTAAAGAAATAAACCTTTCTTTGTTTTCTTGCTGACTTGAATTTACCAATGTCTTTATCCTTAAAGTATGAGAAAAATCAACTATAAAGTTTTAGAAGAGGTAGATGAGATCTTTTAACATTTCGCTGCCATAAAAGTTCTACTATCAAGCTTGACTACTTTAGCAATAAACATACTTTAATCCTAAATCAAACTATTCTAGGACGCTCTGGAGACCTCAAAAAAAATGCTACTTTGGCCCAATGCTCTTTTACGTCCATTCACAGAGAAAATTTTTCTTTTTTTTCCCCAAATTTGAGGGGTTTAATGACCCAGAGCATTATGGAATGGTTGGTCCATGTATAGAATAAAATTCTTCTCAGCAGGAATGTAATTAACTTAAGACCATTTAAAGAGTGCTTGTGAACCAATCAAATGAAACTTGAGAGAACATTTCTCCCATTTTTTGGTTTACATTTTTGGAAAGTTCTTGATGAGGCATAGCAAAAGGGACAAGATCCTTAGGAACTGGCTAATTTGCTAAGCAAGGAGAGAATTTGACAGTCTTCTCTTTTGTGTTGAGACTGCAGATCTGCTGTTGCTTCATGGGGTCAGTGAGTCAAGGTTTCTGGAGAAAAGACTCATTTGTAAGGTACCTGCTTCTCACACGATTGATGTGTTGATAATGTTAGTTCCTGGTACTACCAGCCACTCAGATGCAGAGATCTGCACCTCGGCATGTGCAAATGAGATACGAAGTTATGAAAATATTCTTCCTTTGCCTCACAATTTAGGTGCGGTCCAAGTTTTCAATGATCATTGCAGCTGCATTGCACTCTTCACGACATCAAATGATCACTTCTGGATATAGTTTTATACTAGTCTAATGAAAATGATAGGTAACAGATTAAGGAAATAGGAAACAGATAAAGAGGAAGTTGAGTTTTTAGATTTATACTTAGTCATGAATGTAAAGCATTTCTGACAGAAGGAGGCAGCATAGCACAGCAGTGAAAACCAGAGTTTTGTAACCTCAATCAGAAAGACTGAGGTTCGCATCATGGCTCTGTCAGTTAATGACTATGTGTGACCTTGGGTGGCCTTAATTTCTACACCTGAATAACAGTTATAGTGATGCCTACTTTAGAGGACCATTGTAAGGATTAAATCAAATAGTGTATGTGCACGTCTGGCATATAGTAAATATTCAGTGAATGGTCATTACTATTATTAGTATCTCTTGGTGATAATTTTACTTTCCTATTTAATACTTTTTAGCAATATGCTTATTACAGTTAAATAGCCTTATGACTCTGTATTTTACTCAGTGTATTCGTTAGTTTTTACCAGATACGGTTATATACATAGGTATGATATGCTCTATCTCCTCCCTTTCTTCCTTCCTTCTAGAATTACACATAATTCTCTATAGTCTACCATGTAGTTGCTGACGTTCAAGTTAACCTGCAGGCTTTGTTTATTCTCATCGCACTGGGAGCTAGAGTCGTGTCCTATATCTGAACTTCCAAGTCAGTAACTGGATCACAGTTAACTGCCTTGCCTCAGATTTGGGGATATCCTTGGACACCATGGAGAAAACTCATCTGGTGCGTGGAATGCACGATCTAATTCGGAGCACTTCTCAGGGTTACGCAATAGAAGAGGCTCATCCGACCGTGTCCCTCACTCAACTTCCGGTTCTGTGGCTGTGATCACTGCAGCTCCTTCGGGTTGTGAGAGGCATCGAACAGCATGTCATTTCAAGATGCAACGCTAGATGGAGCGAAGAGACCAATTTTTTTTTTTTTCATTTACGTGAAAATTCTAAACACTGGCAAAATCAAATTTCATTTTAAAATTCAGTGACTGAAGAGGCTACTCAGAGATTAGAGGACTTAGACCCTTGAGTTTGCTCTTAGCTGCCCTCTTTCCTCTTCTCTGTTTTCTTGTTTTCCTTGTTTGGACCTGCGGCAGCGTAGAGATTTGGGCTCCCTTGCAGTGGTAGAAAAAAGAGAGGGTTTTCCCACTGGTTTTCCAGATGTGAGTGAAACGTGCACAGGGCCGATATTCCCATGTCTATGGAAACTCCAGGGACGGATGTCTACATTTGCTTTACATCCATATGCCGGGCTGCTTCTCTTCTAAATTCTGGAAGGCTGGGATGTTGTGCTTGTGGCCAACCTCTGTCTTCAGCATCCTTCCCTTCCCCTTCACTGGGTCAAGCCCAACAGTGAGGCTGCCTGTCTGTATCACAGGCGCTGCTCCCTCCCATTTTTCCCCAGCCTTCCCTGTACATTGCTCCCTTTTTCTACAGCTTCATCTCTCTTATCTACATCCTTGCCTAGAAGAACACAACTTTTCATTAGTTCCCTCCTGTGACAGACGAATTGGATCAGATTATTCTACCCTCACTTTCCCAATTTAAAGAGCCCATAATTCTTGGCCAAGACCAGTTTATCCCTTTGTTCTTCTTCCCTTCTGTCTCCTGTATTTCATCTCTCACATAACCTTCTACAAAGTTTATTCTAAATAAGCACTTGTTCAGTCAATGAAGGAATTGCTAAGTGGATGAAGGACTAGCTCCCTTGACCTCTTCCACCTCTAACTCTTACTTTCCTGTTCTCTCCCCACCCGACCCCCTACCTCCCATTCTATTTGCTTGTCCTGATCATTTAATCATCCTTTGCCAGTAATTGAATGTAGGGCCCTCATTCAAATTCCTCCCTTTCAAATTAATTCATTCGTGTAATCTTTCCTGTTGCTCTCCCATTGCCTCCCTGCTGTGTCATTTTAATTGCTAGTGTTTCTGTATTTTGTTTTCCACATTTATCTCTGGCTTACATGCCTTACATTTCTGCTCACTAAAATAGATTAACTGGGATACTTATTGAAATGGCAGATTTGGATTCATCTCAGCTTGCAAATGAAATTTGAATCTGAGTAGTAAGTTTGTAAAAATAAAACTGAACTGGTAACTTGGATCGTTGGGGAGTATCAGGTAAACACAGGAAACGAATTGGCTTTAATTCTTCGGAGGATAGTCCATGGGTCAACAGTCTTAGAAGCAAATAAAAACATTACAGAGTTGAGCTGCTGCTCACCTCCACCCAGCCTTTACCAACAGATAACTGATGTTCTGCAATGTAGAGAAATAATATCTCTACCTGTTTCCCACTATTTATATTAAATGTCGGGAGAAAAGTTTCTCCCATCATGTGCCAGTCCATTAAAATAGCCATCGAGTATGTACAAAAGCATATTTACTTCTTTTTTTAATTTTATAAATTTATTTATTTATTTATTTAATTTTGGCTGCATTGGGTCTTCGTTGCTACACACGGGCTTTCTCTAGTTGCGGCGAGCAGGGGCTACTCTTCGTTGCGGTGCGCGGGCTTCTCATTGCAGTGGCTTCTCTTGTTGTGGAGCACAGGCTCTAGGCACGCAGGCTTCAGTAGTTGTGGCTCGTGGGCTCTAGAGCGCAGGCTCAGTAGTTGTGGTGCACGGGCTTAGTTGTTCCACGGCCTGTGGGATCTTTCCGGACCAGGGACCAGCGACTGAGCCACCAGGAAAGTCCCCATATTTACTTCTTTATATTTAAAACTAAGAATGACCAAGTTCTTGATAGGTAATTGTATATTTAAAAATTATTTATCAAAAAGTTGATATGTGTAAAAATAACGGGGTTTTTTTCACACCGTAAAGTGTTTCATAACAATTTAATTCTACTTGTAATAATGTAAATGGGTATACGTTTAGATGTTAATTAGGAAAATAGCCAGAAATGTTGTGTTTTTTTTTGTTTTTAAGAATCATCATAAATCGTTAGAAGTATTTCCCTACCTCTGGGGGGGCGGGGCGGGAAGTGAGAATGGGATGAACCACAATGCTACAGCAGGGGACTGGGAATCCATATGTGAATCAAGAATTATGGGGACTTCCCTGGCGGTCCAGCGGTTAAGACTTCATCTTCCAATGCAGAGGATGTGGGTTCGAACCTTGGTCGGGGAGCTAAGATCACACATGCCTCGTGGCCAAAAAACCAAAACATAAAACAGAAGCAATATTGTAACAAATTCAATAAAGACTTAAAGAAAAAAAAATGGTCCACATCAAAAAAAAAAATCTTAAAAAAACCCCCAGACACTTAAAAAAAAAAAGAAGAATGTGTACACTGAATAAATAATAACACTTGCAGGTTGTATGGTCAGGCCACTCAAGATGGCTGCCCTCTTGCTCCCTGTACATCCCCTGCCCGACCAGTCCCTGCCTCACCTACACCCTATTCACTTGACTGACCTTCCCTCTTACTCATAGAGTCTAATTAGTAGCTGCCTACATACTTGCCCCCGACCCCCGCTAGCGACTGCTCTAATCTTTGGATCAGAGCTCTCTCCACTATGATAGTTTATCCAAGGGGCAGTGAGGGCCGTGCTCCTCTGCTGGTTTCAATTGTCAATTCCCTCTATCACTGGTAACCTCCCTAACCCCATCCCTACCCCTGCATCTAGCAAACCATTCATGCCTCTGTCAGTGACTCTGGACTCTTTCTTCGGTCTTGAGCTGGGCAAGTACAGAGTTTGCAGGCCTGCAGGGTGCAGCCCAACATATGCACGTAGCAATCTTCATGCATATAGGTACTGTTTTAATGAATGAACTAACATTTATTTAAAACAAATCATAGGTTTGGGATTTGTTTGTTTGTTTGTTTGGTTGGTTGGCTTTTGCCTGTTCAAGTACAGACAATTTCCTCTGCTTTCTTCACCACATATTTATGTTCTTTAGAGGGTACTAGAATCTGCTTTAAGTAGTTGGTTTAATTTCCCTCAGAGTGTGTTAGTCGCCTTTTTGGGCTTCCTGCTCTTGTTTTCTTGAGTATCTTCTAGTCTTTACAGCAGTCTGCAAGTCACAGCAAAGAAGTCAGTTATGAGATGAAGGCTGATTGTTCTACTGGTTAATATAAATCTGGGGATTCTCAAAAAACAGAAACCAAAGTTGATCAGCAGCTCTTCCAAAGCAAAGTCCTTTTAGATGCTACAAACAATTAAAGAAGACAATTTAGGTAACAGAAACAAACTTTAACACTTCATGAAACGGGAAGTCTCTGTTCCCAAGCGTCCACAGAACTGGAAAATGTGGCGGAAGGCAGGACGCTTTTATAAGTTAAAGAATAAGGAACATGGAAGAGAAAACAGAAAATGAGTAAGGAATAGGAAGTAAGTAGAGAGCCCAGAGTCACCTTGGCGTTTGGGAGTTGGCTGCCTGGATAGATTGCGTTTCTGGTCAAGAGGAACATCTACAGGGACACAAAAGTGATCTACATCTTGGTTTACTGATGTGTCACCCGGGCAGGAGTGGCTGCATCTTGGGCCTGGAAATTAATTTCAACACCCATCATGGCTGAAAATAACTCATGATGTTGAACTGACCTGACCTGGGCTTGACTGGAGTTCAGATGGATGAAAACTTTGCCTCTCTGTGGGGGATGATGGGTTAGGGAGAAACTGATGTGCCCAATTTCCTTTTTTTTTTTTTTTTTTTTTTAAGTTTTCTGCCTCAGTGTCTTGTAGTAAAAAGAAAGGACTTGATCATCAAGATGATTTTGGATATAATTTCGTGGTCTCCTTTTGCCTCTCACAGGACTCTTCACCAACAAAGTAGACATGCGGTCACTGGCTAAGCTGAACTCTGTGACTGGGAAGCAAAATTATCCACATTGCACTCAGGTGGGTAAAGAAAATGTGGCTTCTCAATTTCTCTCTAACTGATACATCTCGCTCAGGAGTGTCAGTCTGCTGGGGCTGGTGATGATGGGACGGGATGGTGAATCCAGATTTAGTTCAACCTGACTTTTTAATTTAAAATCCCCCTTCAGTCGGTGCTCAGTTTCCCAGATTGCCTCTCTCTTCTTCTTACCACCCGCTCCCAACACCAAGGGGAGAGACACAGCTGTTCACTCCCTTCCCTCAAAACTCCCCGTGTCCACCACATCCTCCTAGTAAAGCGGGAGAGGTCTCCTGACCATGCCTTGCTCGGCACAAGGTAACTTCTCTACCATCAGGGCAGAAGCTCTGTGAGCCCAGCATCTTTACATACTTCAGAGATTCATGAAATTCATTCTCTCTCTTTTCTCAGCTTTCTTCATCTGTCTCCATCTCCTTGTCTCTCTCACTCTCTCCGGATCACTCTTTTGTCTTTCTCACTCTCTTCTCTCCAAAGTCTAGCCTTTGCTCTTATTGTCTTGCAGCCCACAGCAACAAAATTCCAATTCCACTGTTAAAGCATACTGCTGCAAGCAGGAATCCACTTTACCCTTGAAGCACTGAAACCTACCACCTCAAAGGCTGGGGTGCCCAGCCATTGAGATTTACCAGAAATGGAAATGATGTCTGAAAGGAAATAGCTCAGAAAATACTTTTCAAAAAACATCGTACTCATTTTGAACCATCCCTCATACGAAGGGAGATGAGTATAAGGAACTTTCTTTTCAAGAATATTGCCATATTTCATATGGAGAAAAATGAATCTATAAGTCTATAATGAGTCTATTTAAATTGGCCAAATGACACAGCTTTAGGAGGGAAGATCATAAGGAAGAATACCCATTGGAAAAAGAGAACTAATGCAGAAAGCCAATTGTTATCAAGGAGTTTGGAATCATTTGATTAACTTGCTGAACACTTGTTTGCTTGTTCACTGCTGACTCTCCTTTGAAATATGGAAGTCTGACGAATTCATCACTTGAAAGGAGTATGTCTCCGGGCCAAGTCCAGGTTTCTCAAAGGCACCAGAACTTTCCCCCCTGCCCCCCGGGTAGCCAGATCGAGCAAAGCACCCCTCCTCTTTATTCTCCCACCAGCAGCCTGAGGTGAGAGCCTGGGCCAGGGTCCCTGCCCTAACCTCTCCTGGGCCGGGGCTGGGAGACCACCTCACTGTGACATTGTGACTGACCTTGACTTCAGCTCCTTTCTGGTGAAAGAAAAGGGAAGGCAAATGGGGGCTCCTGAGCTACGCGGTGGGTGATACCAATAGAACTAGGAAGTTGAATGCCAGGCAGAGCCCTAAATTCTTCTAATACTAAAACTCAGAAAAATCCCCCAGTGCTCTGAAACTCACATACCTTCTTTTCTTATTAATCTCCTTTTCTGGCTATTATTCAAGGACTGCGAATCCCTTCTTAGGCTTTGAGCCTCCTTCAAGCTGTAGAAAGAGAAGGAAAAAAATGCACCCTAAGACCTAAGACTTCTTTTTCTTCCTTTTCTGTTGCCAGCCAATCAGTCTGAAAAACGAGCTGGCCCGGGTTCCAGGAATTTGTGTCAATGCCAGATGGAGATACACTGCAGTTTCTGCCCGCCGTCAGGCTTTTCCAAACATGGTGTTAGCTGCTGGCCTGCACTTTTAGGGCAGTGACCTGCCAGTGACACGTGCGCCTCTCCCACCTTCACCGAGGCCTGAAACATTTCTACTCTGGCCTTTCTACTCTTGGTGTCACATTCAGTGTAATCATTCTAAGAGCAAAATCGCTACATGTATAGCAAAGTAATAAGGGCACACCTCATCTTCATCTCCTCACTGTACTTTCTTCCTGGGGAATCTCAGCAAGTGGAATGTAAATGTCGTGCCTATAAGTATTTTTCCATGGAAAGGGCCATCACTTGCTTTTATTTAATTCTCAAAGGGTCTGCTGATTTTTCTCCAGTATTTACTGAGGGCCAGCTATATGGTAGGTGCTGTGGTTTATAGTCGAGCATCCAGTGAAGGACAAGGGGGGACAGGGTCCCTGCATGAGTGGAAATTATAAATGAATGCGGTAGAGGGAGGCATGGAGCAAATAAAAATCAACAACCAACCATGAGTGTTTTATTTTGTTTGGAGGGCTCTGGCACTAGAAGGAAATAAACAGCGTGATGGAAATCTATCTAGTTGGATGGTAGGGGTTAGTAGACTGGCTTTTATGACTCCTATTCCAACCCACTTACAGAATCCCTTCCTGAACTCTAGCTACAATGCCTCTTTGAACTGCAGCAGCAGAAAAGCCAAAATATAAAAAACTCAGATGACAGTCCCCAGACTCCGTCGTAGCTAAGGCCTGACTGTGGCCCCACAGAGGCAATGAGCGTCAGGCAGTGAGGAGGGGGCTCTGCAGCCAGTCTGGGGGCAGAAGCATTAGATGCATCCAGATTGCTTGACCAGAAGCTCTTTGTCCGATCTCCACATTGTGGATACCGAGAGGCAGGTGGTGGCAGTAAGATTAACACAGGGACACATCTGTGCTGTGTTGTTTCTCCCAGCTGCTGCTCCTGATGGCAAAGCTTCTGACAGCCTTGGCCCCAGAGACATCCCTGCCCCTTTCCCCATGGAAACTACCCCAAGGTAATGACCCCAAGGTAATTCCTTTCTTTTCTTAAATTGAGTTATAATTAACACACAATATTATATTAGTTTCAGGTATACAACATAGTGATTTGATAGTTTTATAACATTATGAAGTGCTCACCACAATAATTCTAGTTACCATCTATCACCACGAAAAGTTGTTCCAATATTATAGACTATTTTCTCTGTGCTGTACATTACATCCCCATGACTTAATTATGTTAACAGTTGGAAGTTTGTACCTGTTAATCCCCTTCACTTATTTCATCCATCCCCCCAGCCATATCCTCCCCTCTGGCAACCACCCATTTGTTCTCTGTATCTATGGGTCTGTGTGTTTGTTTGTCTTGTCTTTTTGATCCCACATGTGAGTGAAATCATACAGCATCTGTTTTTCTCTGTGTGACTTATTTCACTTAGCGTATCTCCGGGTCCATTCATGTTGCTGCAAATGGTAAGATTTACAACTCAATGTCAAAAAAACCCCCAAAAAAACCCAAATAAAAAATGGGCAGAGGACCTGAACAGACTTTTTTCCAAAGATGAGATACAGATGGCCAACAGGTGCATGAGAAGGGGCTCAAAATCACTCATCACCAGGGAAATGCAAATCAAAACTACAATGAGATACCACCTCACACTTGTTAGAATGGATATCATCAGAAAGATAATATCAGGTGTTGGCAAGGATGTGGAGAAAAGGGAACCCTCGTGCACTCTTGGTAGGAATGTAAACTGATACAGCCACTATGGAAAACAGTATGGAGGTTCCTCAAAAACTAAAAATAGAACTACCACATGATCCAGCGATTCCACTCCTGGGTATTTATTCGAAGAAAACAAAAACACTAGTTCGAAAAGATGCCTGCACCCCAACGTACACTGCAGCATTATTCACACTAACCAAGATAGGAAGCAACCCAAGAGCCCATCAACAGATGAATGGATAAAGAAAACATGGAATATTACTCAGCCATAAAAAATACATTCCCTCCTTTTGTGCCCAGTGCAGGACCCTGCCCCTGAGCATCTTCTAGCCCCTCCCCAAGGGCAGCAGATGTGCCTCTGCTGCTCCCTCAGAAGCAGATCATGGTGTCAGGACCTGCTTCCTGCTCTGCCCCCCCCCATCCTTCTCACACGTCCACAAGGGAGGACAAGTGGGGAAAAGATGTGAGGGCACTTGCTCCCTGTGGCTCAGGCTCCCAGCCATTCCAAATTATCTCACTAGCCTGTCCTTGGTCTTTAAGAATTTGTGAAAATTTTAGCTGTTTTCTTCCAACCTGCTTTTATGGCGGCTCCATCCTCCTCCCGCGCTCTGTCAAGGTGAGTCTTGCCACCCATTTCCCCTCAATGGGCTTGTCACTCTTCAGAATTGAGTTCATTTGGTTGCTTTCTGATGCGCCCCCAAATGTTAATGATTTTGTAGATTAGCTGGCCTCTTCTCACGGCTGAAGTGGGGGGAGACAACTTCTTGAAGCTCTCCACATCCTAAGTGGAAGCAGAATTCTGTTTCTGTTTAGAGATCCAGCCCTGGGGTCTGGAGTGTGCTTCTCTCCCTGGCAAGAGATCAAAGCACCTGCACTGCTAAAAGCTTCCGATGTGAAACATCTGTTAATTCACTGAGCATTTATTAAGTGTCTACTATTTGCACATCACCATGTAAAGAGCTGAGGATACAAAAGGAATAAGGCACAGTTTTTGCCCTGCAGTTACTCACAATCCAGAGGGAGCAAAGGCACATAAACAAGCGCTATGAAGCCGAGTGGTGAAGACCATAATAGGAGTGGAACCAAACACGGTGGGAATATGGACCTGAGTAAATAGGACTTATGGGCACCGAGGACGTGTAATTATTTGAGTTATTTCTGAAATTTTGAGCAAGAGTTTTCCAGACAGAAAAGGTGAGGAGACAGACACAGAACAGTGTTCCTTCCATTCTTCATTCACAAATAAGGAAATGGAATTCTTACTCTTATTCTTATTCCAGGGTTAGCCCGGATCAGAATTCTCTTCTTGAGGTCTAGTGGGTCAAACCCATCTTAGTCATGCTCAGCTCTGACTGATCTCAGCGCTTCTGCAAGGTCGGCAGGTTCTAGGTCGACCAGACTAGTAAAAGGGAATCTAGGGGCTTCCCTGGTGGCGCAGTGGTTGAGAATCTGCCTGCCAATGCAGGGGACACGGGTTCGAGCCCTGGTCTGGGAAGATCCCACATGCCGCGGAGCAACTAGGCCCGTGAGCCACAACTACTGAGCCTGCGCGTCTGGAGCCTGTGCTCTGCAACAAGAGAGGCCGCGACAGTGAGAGGCCCGTGCACCACGATGAAGAGTGGCCCCCACTTGCCGCAACTAGAGAAAGCCCTCAGACAGAAACGAAGACCCAACACAGCCATAAATAAATAAATAAATAAATAAAATTAAAAAAAAAAAAAAGGGAATCTAGTAGATTGTATATGATTAAAATCAGTATTTTTTTCTAAAAAAACAGAAGTTTGAAACCAATATCTAGGATGTGATCATTCACACTTGCCCTCTTTATATTCTTCTGAACCTCTAGATTCGTTGTACCCCAAGTGGTTGGGTGTCTGGCTACTGGTTTCTCAGGCCACTGGGAGGAGATGGCAGTATTGCTCTGAAAAGAGAAGTGACGTTGTGCAGTTGCCAAAGCTCTCCTTTTGGGGCCCCTTTCAGCCCAGTATGATATGTCAGTGCCAAGACAGGACTAGTGCAGCCAAACAGGGGCTGGCCAGAGTCAGGTGCCCGAGCGAGAGCATGGGACCTAGGCCGACAGTAGTCAGAATATTAGCCGCACAGAAGCCGTCAACTCCCAGGCGTGTGAGCACAGCCATCCATCAGTCTGTGGACAAACCCAAGATCAGAAGCCGGTGACACAGACAAGGACAGGAACAGGAGGCTGGACAGGAAGCTAGGCTGCCCAGGGGGTCTCATGAGGTGGGTGAGCCGTCGGCAGAGTCAGTCTGGAGGCCTCCAGACTCAGCCCCGTTGCTCGGTCTCCACTGGCATCTGCATATCATTCCTGAAAGCCGTGCACAGTATACACACAAAAACACACAGGCCACAAGTTCCAAAGCAGAGCAATACAGAGCAAGAAAAGCACAGGCGATGTGCGTGAGTCTGTGTGCTCGGGAAGCTGTAGGATGTACTTTAAAATATTCAACTTGATGGCAATACACTCTGAAAAGTAACTTTTGAACTCTATAAAATTTATACTAAAGGCACAAACGTTTTATTCTAAAAATAGAGAAAAATATTTCAGCGTCTGAAAAATTTCCCTTTTCTTTATTGACTAAAGAATCAAGCTGGTGAAGAGAGAGAGTATCAGACTATAGAAGGGAATGAAAAAATGATGCTGTAGAAAATCCCCCAGTTTGGCACTGTAAATGCTGGCACACCAATGTCCTCATTCCTTGGTATTTAAGGTTCCACCTGGGCAGGGGTGGGTGGGCTGAGCCCTGCACAGTGAAAATTAATTCCACATGCAAATTAACAGCTGGTTCATTCTTGGTTGTCTCAGCATCGCTTTGACCTCTTTTGCTGTTATTTTGAACTTTCAAATAAGCATGAAGTAAAATAGTTGTCAACATTTGCCTGACATGATCTTCAATATCTTCAGGATCATTATAAAAGAACCCACCCCAAATTACTTTAAGTAATTGTTTTCCTGGTTGGAAATGTTCCTTCATATTCCATCTTCCCAGCACAGCATATGAGAATATGTTTCCTCTTGTTTTGTTTCTGAATCTGAGATTTTACTGAGAATATTTTTCCAGTGAAGGCAAAAAAAAAAAAAGATTACCACATTAAATAATTTTAACCCAAGTGTCACCACCCAATTTTTAACCCTAATGTAGTGAAAAATTCAGCAATCCAAGCTGTTATTTATGATCATTCCCTTCCTTGTATTTTTTTTTTTAATTAATTAATTAATTATTTATTTATTTATTTTTGGCTGTGTTGGGTCTTCGTTTCTGTGCAAGGGATTTCTTTAGTTGCGGCAAGTGGGGGCCACTCTTCATCGTGGTGCGCAGGCCTCTCACTATCGCGGCCTCTCTTGTTGTGGAGCACAGGCTCCAGACGCGCAAGCTCAGTAGCTGTGGCTCACGGGCCTAGTTGCTTCGCGGCATGTGGGATCCTCCCAGACCAGGGCTCGAACCTGTGTCCCCTGCATTGGCAGTCAGATTCTCAACCACTGCGCCACCAGGGAACCCCCCTTCCTTCTATTTTAATGACCTGGAAGTGATTTAAAGAAAGATCAGCTGGTGGTGATACTTAGTAGGAAACTATGTCACTGTCTTAAGGCTAACTCTCTCCACTGTCCATTTCCTTCCATAGCGAGTATGTGCGTGCTTATAATAATGGTTGCACCATAATGTGAGGATGCTCTGAAAATGTGGGTTATACAGTCCTTAAAGAAAATCCCTTTGGGTGAATCATAAAAGGGTAAGGACGTATATCTTTCAAAGTTTAAAATCACCAATAAAGGGGCTTCCCTGGTGGCGCAGTGGTTAAGAATCCGCCTGCCAATGCAGGGCACACGGGTTCGACCCCTGGCCTGGAAGATCCCACATGCCACGGAGCAACTAAGCCCGTGTGCCACAACTACTGAGCCTGCGCTCTAGAGCCCGCGAGCCACAACTACTGAGCCCACGTGCCACAACTACTGAAGCCCGTGCACCTAGAGCCCGTGCTCCACAGCTAGAGAAGCCACCACAATGAGAAGCCTGCGCACTGCAGCGAAGAGTAGCCCCCGCTCGCCAGAACTAGAGAAAGCCTGTGCGCAGCAAAAAGGACCCAACGTAGCCAAAAATAAATAAATTTTAAAAATTTAAAAAATTAAAAAAAAATCACCAATAAAGAATTTTCTTC
Organism: Balaenoptera ricei; assembly: GCF_028023285.1. Lineage (NCBI taxonomy): Eukaryota > Metazoa > Chordata > Mammalia > Artiodactyla > Balaenopteridae > Balaenoptera > Balaenoptera ricei. The sequence continues at coordinate 14,640,258 of NC_082659.1, read as the reverse complement.
CTGGAGAGACTTTCATCAGTGGGTCTAGAAGGGAGGTAATTGCATAGAATATAAATTGTTTTCATTACTTGTGTCTGTACATATACATATATTTTTTCATTATTATGTTGTAATTATAGGTGAAAATTCTAAAACACGGGACTGAATTAGAGAATTGTTTTCAATGATAACAGATAAACATGCATTTTCCTCCACGATAACGTTTGTTCAGAGCTTTATACTTTTAAACTGTTTTCATATACTTTTACTTGATCCCCATCGTAAGTCCATTGGGTGGACAGGAGACATTGTTTCCTCATTTAACTGATGAAAAGCTACATACATACTTAATGGAGATAGAAACATCTTGAATTTGCCATTAGAAAATCTGAATTATGAATAAAATGGATACACGACTCACTGTCCCAAAGGCTGAATCAGACCAGGCGGTAGACATGACCCAGACAAGTCAGACAAAACCAGGATTATTTGGGCCTGGATTTTATCCCGTAAATTGTATCACTTGTTTCCTTCACTTTGGTAGCAGTAGATTGCTCTGGGAGTTACTGACAGCATCAGTCAGGAAAATAAAAACAAGTGTCTTGATGTTCAATTCTCCCTCTGACCACAAGAGTACAGTATTGTTCTCTGCACATCTTGCCCGTCTCTTGTTCTAAGAGAAAAGATTGGAACCTGGCAATCAAATTATCCCACCCCTTCACAGGGTGCACCTAAGAGGTAAATGTTAGGAATCCCCAGTTCCAGACAGCGTCTCATTTGTCAGCCCCAAGCCGTAGCAGATCTACACCAGGTGGTACAGTTTGGGTGAGGGGGGGAGACTCTCTCTTTCATTAACCAGTCTCTGCTTTGGGGTTCCAACTAAGTCTTTAAAACCTAGTCTTCTTCCTAAGCGTTAAGCTATCAATGAGTAATTGTTATCATAGGCTCATAGATTTTCAGCCTGATTCATTTCCTAGAGAAAAGAAAATGGTGAATGGATTGCTTTGATCACTATTAGGCATCAGAAAAATTTATAAAGGGTAGGAAAAGAAGAGAGAGAAAAAACAAACAAACAACTTTGCTCCTGTGATTAAGTACTGCATAAAATATACTATTTTAAAAAGTACCACGTAAAAATACATATCGCACTACCTCAAGTATCATGTATTTTAACTGATGTTCAAAATGCTTCTACGGGTGTGTAGGCGGAAAGTTGCTTCTGATGATTGCACAACAATTGAGTGTTTCCAGGAGGATATAAAAGTAGCCTGTAAAAGTTTTTACTGTGGAAAGTAATGATCCCTAACTTTGCCTGGCTTTGCTGCCAGCATGGCCGGTGCTGTGGTTACAATGCTGACAGCGGATAATAACTACTGCTTTACGAAGCTCCTGCAGCAAGACGAAGCCAATCACGGCCACACACTCCATCTCACAGGTGAAGTCTTCACTCATATTTGGAGTTTCAAGGTTTCACCTTCCTCTGAACTGAGTATCTGTATCCCTCTGGCTGTATCCCTTCTGCTACCTTGTGCATTAAGGCAATTTCCAGAGAGACTAGATTGATAATTTGTTTCAGTTCAATAAGAATTGACTACAAATGACTTACACAGCCCTGAGCTATGAACTGAAATATATTGATATAAGACACTGGCTTCTACAGAGCTAACCAGGCTGTGAGTTCTTCCAACAGCCCGTTGACAGCAATGATCGGTTTTGCTGGTCCAGCTTCCTGCAGACACACGCTCTCCAGGCAGCCCCTGCTTACGACGTCCAATGCTTCCCTCAGCTACTGCTGGGAATCCTGGAGCTGTCTCAGCAACACCCTCCTAGGTTATGCCTTGCACACCCACCCTTGTTCACATCTGTTATCCTCAAAGCCCCAGGAGAGCCAGGCTTCCTTCTACGGCTGCTGCCCGTGTTACAGAAGAGGACAGTGACAAGGGAGCTGTGTCCCCGGGAGCCCGAGCTGTTGACTCTCCTTGGGATCTTCAATAGACCAGGAGTTGTCCTTTCCCACAATCTCTCCCTACATACAATCTCTCCCTATACATCCAGGTTGAGGGACCAACCCATCAAAGCTAAACTTTCCTCCTCCTCTCTCTTTATCACCACGTATCTGTGACAACTCCTGACTCATTCTCCTTCAGCCACAGACCTCCCCTGAGCTGTTGTCTCAGACACCTCTAAATCCCATCACAGCCTTATGCCGGACATTCCCCCACAAGGGACGGATCACAAAAGATACCCTCCCTCAGGAAATTCACACGCATGGCTTTGCCAGTTCCTGATACTCGGCAGAGTAAACTGTATGTAGTAAACACTGAGGAAATGTTTGGAGAGAGTCGTGATGATGAGTGTGGGAATGTGCCCTAATTTTAGGGGTTACCAAGCCTGTCATCTGGTTAATGATTATTCTGGCAAATGTTAAGATAAGTATCCTTTAGTGTTTTAACACAGAATTCACTTGCTTGTGTGAACCACACAGCAGAATCCATCTTTAATTACCTACTTCCAGTGATTTCATGTTAATCAACCTTATCTCTCTAATGAGACCATAAAGTTCTGCAGGTCAGGGAACGGATTTTATCGCTGTTATATACTCTCTCCATAACCTCCATTTCAAGCATCCCAAGTTCTAACTGCCACCTCTCATATTTCCAGCTCCCTCCCTCTCCTTTCCCGTCTCCAACAATCCTCTCCAATGCATCCTTCAAGTCTTTGCTAAAATGTCACCTCTACAGGGACCTTTTCTCCCCAAGCCTCCTCTCCACTGCTTCATTTACCCCGTGGCACTTAGCACCCTGTGACGCCCCATCAATTTTTACTTTGTTTATTGCCAGCCCCCCCCATAAGAAATAAGCTCCATAAAGGAGCTTTTGTCTATTTGTTCACTACTGTAGCCTCAATGCCTGCAAAAGTGTCTGACACATTAAATATGTGTTGAATAAATCGGTAAATCAAGATTTAACACAGAATTTTCCCAGAGTGGGCAGTTAAGAAATACTTGTTTATCTGTATTAACACAGCTATGTTTTCATCAGTTTAAGAAAATGGAAGGTCAAGGGTCAGTTATACATGGTGCCAGAAGAGCCTGCAGAAACTTGCCACCTGTTAAAAATTTCCAGAAATGGTTTAAATGCAATTTTCTTTGGTAGCAAAATAAGCAAATGATGCTTTGATATGAAGACTTTGGGATTGGAATCACGGAAGGCCCTGGAACTAGCTAAGCTTCTAGGCTGATCAGTTCAGGGATTTCAAAACAATTTGCACAGCAGGACTATTTCAACAGAGTCAAGCATTCAAACCATTTATAAAATATAAAGCATTCATACTTTACAAATGCAGAGACGCATATAAGGGAAACTCCATAACAACAACAACAAAAAATCCATCGATAACTTGATGGTCTTGATTAGCAAGGCTCTGTGTTACAAAATGTGGAGAGTATTTAGTGGGATAATACTTTTTGATATTAAAAGTCTCCCTAATATTTCCCTTTTTCCTTCTAAGTGGGGAGACTAGATATGAATATTCCATTGCCCCAAGTGTTATTTGACACTGAAGAATGTAGGTGTACTAACCATGTCTTATTTTTTTCAGCTTTAGGGAGATATAATTGACATATAACACTGTATAAGTTTAGGGTGTACAGTGTAGCGATTAGACATGTGTATATATTGAAAAATGATACCATGTTAAGGCCAGTTAACACATCCGCCACCTCACATAATTGCTATTTCTTTATTGCAGTTGTGGCGGTGAGAACATTTAAAGCCTACTCTCCTAGCAACTTTCAAGGATACCATAGAGTATTGTTGACTATAGTCGCCATGCTGTACACTGGATCCCCAGGACTTTTCCTCCTGTAATTGGAAGTTTTTACCTTTTGTATTGTCTGTATCTTGATGCTTTGCATCTGGGTCTTTGCTGACCCAGGAGGGACTCCCCCTTCCAGGGTGAACCAGTTCCTAGAGATAATAAACAACTCGCCTTCAGCCTTTCAAAAGCCTCATCTTTCAAAACGCAAACCAATCATTCCAGAGCCCACAACCCTGACCTCCTTCTCTATTGGGTTCTCAGACTCAGGCCTAATTCCTGCACTAATTACCCCAGAGATCACCAGACAACTTGGGACAGCCCCTATGCCCCAGAGCCCATGAAAATTATTCAAAGTAGCCAATCCGAAGAGTGCTCACCTTGCCTTGCCTGCTCCTTCCCGTGGAAGCCACAGGAAAAGTTCTTGCCCACACTTTCCTTTGTTCCCCCTGCCTCCTGACCTACTTGAATATCCCCGTAGGTAGCCCCCGTGGTGTGATGTGCCCCCTCTTCTTGGGATCTGTAACAAACTATCTTTCACTGGCAATCATTTCCTGATGTCTTGGTTTTTCCATACCTCCATAATTATAAAACCTGTATTTTAAAACAGTAGAGAACAAAATAAATTCTTGGCTTTTGAGGGATTCTGTAGCTGTGGTTCTGGCGTATAAAAAACAACTACTACAATTAATAACAAATGGGGTTTGGAAGAATGAAAAATCTGTAATTCGGGTAAGAAGAAAAGAGCAGAGCCATAGATGAGAAGAAAGATGTCGGACTCAGAAGGAGTCTCCTGAAGTCTACTTTCCACTTGCCCACCTGCCCCTGCCCGGGACTCAGCTGAGTGAGGTGTGTAATGGACAGGTTTGCAGAAGCAAAACGAAGGCACATCTTTATCCTACTTCCTCTCTGGAGTTCTAGGACTTGGTGATCTTCAGACATCTCCCTAATTCACACAAAAATTCTTTAAGGTTGGTGTTATTCATTTACAGATGAGAAAAATGTGATTGAGAGAGATTAAGACCACACAATTATCAAATCAGTGGTACTGAATTATAATACTAAGAGCTGTCATTTATTGGTTGATGCCTATAGTGCAATGATGCTGTTTTATTGTATTCATTCCACCGCATAGAACGGTGCATCACACAAAGGACGCACGTGGACTCTGCATTCATATAGCCTGGCCTCTAATTCTCATTCTGCTAGTCAGCAGCAAATAGTTCATCCTTCTGTGGGTCATAAGTCAGTTTCATCAAGGTCTATTTTTTCTTTCTATTCATTTTTTTACTTTTTATCTTTAAAATTTTTTAAAATAATAGATGCACAGAGTTTGTGAAAAAAATCAAATGTCCTAAAGGCTTATAACGCAAACAGCAGACCCCAGCCTACTCTTAACCTCTCATCAACCTACTCTCCAGGGGCAACCACTTTTTACTTTCTTAACTAATACTCCCAAATAGAAACTAATATATTTATGCTGTAATTTTTGATTAATCAATTAGGCAATATGTTTTAGACAATATCTATTACCTCACTGTTATGGAAGATGAGGATTTAGCTGCTAGATTAGCTATCTAATGTTATACTATGCTCTTTGCATCACCAACTCCACCATTGCAATATGTATCGATTATTAATTGTATTAACACTTATTTACAGGATCGTGACTCTGTAGCTTTGATTTACTGCAGAAAATAATCATGTAGTGAGATTACATTTCTTTTTTTGGAAAGTGTCCCTTTTCCTAGGAGTTACCTATAATCTATCTATGTTTTCTTTATCTCCATGGTACTAATCACTTTTATATATCCAGTGATGTAATTTTCTGTCCCTGTCTCTGGAATACAAGTGCACAGGGGCAGGGATACCTGTCTATTGATCCGCTGCTGTACCACCAGAGCAGGAGAGTGCCCAGCACCAAGGAGAGGCTCTATAAACCCTACTGAATGAATGAGTATCTATGAGAAAGAACATTCTGGTGTGGAATTAACAGAGCTGTTACCAATCAATGGTAGAAATATGTGTGATCTCCCCAGAGGACAGAGGAGATAGGGCAGAGACAGTGAGTCGCACGGTTCCCTGTGTTGGCCATTGTATGGCTCCGTGGGCCCAAAGTAGTCAGGGTAGTCAAGGTGTCAGGAGGAGGAATGGTGATAACGTTTAGCAAGGTTGTGTGATATTTATTGCAAGCAGGTAAGCTGAAGAGCTAGAGAGAGGAAAAACACAGAAGCAGACAAAAAGCAATCTGCTTCCAGCTGTTTATTTATCTGAAACACGCATGAATTAGATGTACTAGGTTAATACCTGTGGTCTTGCCTGCGATGAATCAAATTTTGAATAATAAGAATACTTTGGAGGCAAACGTTCAGATTAATAGATTTCTCTACTTAACATAAGCTTGCCAGAAAATCCTTTTTAATGACTCCCTTGTTAAAAATAGTTTTAAAGTATTTAAACAGACTTCTTTCCTTAATAGCATAATATGCTGAGGATGATTAATTTGTATTTGGATAATATGGTAGCATTTCATGAGCATTACCCTGAAGGTTAACTGTGCTGACGTAAGCCAATGCTGAAGAAATACCTCTGTCTTGAAGGTCTGTGTTCCAGTCCTCATTTGACCTGATCCAGCTGAAGGTGACCTTTACTGAGTCCTTTATTTTAGTCTTTACTATTTTGCCTCTGAATAAAGGTATAGGACTAAGTGATCTGACAGTCATCGGATTTTAACAGGCTATTATCATGCAATAGTTTAGATATAGAATAGGTGAGAGGAAAGGATTTTTACATGCTGATCAAACCAAATAGTCAGGAAATCGTGGATTTAAAATATGCATTTTAAAATCCCTCTTATCATTTGACTATCGTGATTTTTTTTTATAACTATATTTTTCTTCCCTCTCTTTGTTTGCCAAGTGCTATTTAAATTTATTTATTTATTTCTATTTATGGCTGTGTTGGGTCTTCGTTTCTGTGCGAGGGCTTTCTCTAGTTGCGGCAAGCGGGGGCCACTCTTCATCGCGGTGCGCGGGCCTCTCACTATCGCGACCTCTCTTGTTGTGGAGCACAGGCTCCAGACGTGCAGGCTCAGCAATTGTGGCTCACGGGCCCAGTTGCTCCGCGGCATGCGGGATCCTCCCAGACCAGGGCTCGAACCCGTGTCCCCTGCATTGGCAGGCAGATTCTCAACCACCGCGCCACCAGGGAAGCCCCAATTGTGATTTTTAAAGTTAATAAATGAAGAGCAAAAATTCTAGGTATTTGGTAAATTTAATAATGTGCTTTCAGTTAAATTATGTTTTATTGGTTATAGAGTGCTACCGTCTATATTCCCAGTTAAGGTGGAATTGTACATCTGATCATGATCAGTGAGAGTGATACATTTAATAAAATTATAGACCCTCAGTCCCAGGAGTCTAGATATCACTTGGTCTACTTCTTATACCTTTATGTACAAGAAAAAAAATGGAGCTAAAAGTGTGTATGTGTGTGTTTAGGTGTGTGAGTATAAAAGAGAGGGTAAAAGATTATTTTTCCCCACTCTAAATTAATCTAACCCATAGCCATCCAAACTTGTATATTCTATGTCCCTAGATTCTCAAAAGAATGAATCTGTGGAAAACAAAATAAAAATCCAAAAACATCAAGTTCTTGTATCTTGCCAGTCTGTTGGAGTCACATGGAATATTCACATGTAAACTTTGAAAGGAATAGTAATGAAGGTGTTGACAAGTCTGTGTGGAATCCATAAACATTTTGTGGATGGTGAAAATATTATTGGGCCTCAAAACTTGAACATCTAATTAGTCATTTTCATGAACTATAATAAAAACACCTTTGTTTTTTTTTTTTTGGCTGCGCAGCTTGGGGGATCTTAGTTCCCCGACCAGGGATTGAACCCACGCCCTTGGCAGTGAAAGCGCAGAGTCCTAACCACTGGACCGCCGGGGAATTTCCTGATAAAAACATCTTTTATCTCTTTTAGCACAGCATGCAATTGATACCAATTTCTTTGGTGGGAACAGGAAAGGGGGGAGTTGTCAGTTAATAAGGAAACAGAAAGTAAATCCAATTTCTGTGTTGTTTGAAATGATTTTTTGTAAATGCTTGAGCTTCTTTCCTTAATAAAGAAAATCTCATGACAAAATATTTGAGTGTGTGGAATGTCCTCCCCAGAGAGCTTGGAAAACAAGCTCAACATCAGACCCACATACCCGGAGTGGCTAATCCCAGATGTGTCATTAATTTATAGACTTGATGTTTTAAATTACAAAATTTCAAAACTTCTTATAGAATTTAATTCTCCTAAAAACGTCTCAAAGGAGATGTTCATTGAATCCTTTCTCGGCGTGTATAACTCTGAAGAGTTAAACAGTAAAACCTGGATGAAAAGACCAGGGTATCTGATAGTGACGTTTAGGAAGTAACATATAACATTGTCTGCAATGTGGGAGAGACATTTTCAGAAAGTATTTAACGGTGAAGTGACTTCCTTCTCACCCCAATTTAGGACCATCTATATACAATCATGCTCTGTCACAGTTCACATGGAGAGAAGACATTTCTGGCTAATGTGCAGCTTTGAGAGACATTTATTTTGTAGAATGCTCTGGAAGGTGGCAGATCTACTTTGGTCTCAGCATTACACGAAAGTGTAGAGGCAAATTCCTAAGTATGTGTTCAGTGCTTGAGGTGTGACTTATTTGCTGTAGACAGTTACTAGATTTTTCAATAGCTGTAAGAAATGCCCTTTAACGAGAAAATAGCTAGTCCATTGTAGACAGATTAGAAATGACAAAGAATTTTAAAATGAAAAATATATATATATACCTGGTCAGAAATATATTCTTGGTTATAATTTTCAACAGTTCCAGGAGAGAAGGGATTTCGGTCAATACCAGAACAAGCTCATATAACCTGTAGTTGTGTGTGTGTGTGTGTGTGTATGTCTTTACACACCATACAAGATATGAGTCCAGTGTTGGTGTTGCAGACTTGGTCCATTTTCATGTCGTAAGACTTCTTATGGTTGTAGAAGGGCCAAGTCCACTAGGTCTTAGGGTCCTCCTCATCTTCTGCTTGGAGGGCAGCTTCCATATTGACTTTCTGCCTCCTGCTTCCCTGGGAGTGTGAACCTGCAGTCACCTTCCCATGTAATGGTGGCCCTTTTGTGTGTGTGTGTGTGTACATATATATGTTACACGTACACACAAGTGCATGTACATATATGTGCTACACGCATACACACATGCACAGGCACGGTGCACGCACATTGCAACACACATATGTGTCACACACGTGCACACACATGTTGCGTGTGCGCACACATATGTGCTACATGCACAAACACATGTGTGCATACACATACGTGTTACACGCATGCAAACGTGCACATGCATTTATGTATATGTGTACACATGTGTGTATACATATATGCATGTATATGTATATATGTGTGTGTGCTTGTGTGCTCTGGTTCTTTCTAGCCTGAATAAATAGATAGGGTCATGCTAAGTATTATTAATAATAATAATAATAGAAGTGTCACTAGCCCTTCCTTAGTTACACCTGATCACATGGAACATCCTGCCAAGTTCTTTCAAGGCACCTGTAAAAGGCACTAGGTGTGTATGTGCGGGTCACTGGTGGAGCGGTGGGTTGTCCATTGGATGCCTGGAGACCTCCGCCAGGCACATCCTGCCGTGCGCACGAGCTGTGCCCGTATTCCCCACCTCAGACACTGCTGCAGTGCACGGGCGGCCCCCTTGTGCAAAAGCCAAGCAAAAGGTCATCTGTGAGGTGGGAGATTGTCCTGTGTTTCGTTCTGTTGTCTGGTGCAACCTGAAACAGCTGATCTTTTTTGTTTGTTTTTCCCTTAAAGCCCTCCCTGTCCCGGGACTCAGCCTGTGGGACTGGGGCAGGGCCAGAGCTGAAGAGTGGACATGATGTTGCACACAGACTCGCCCCGTCCACCCCCGGGACGAAGGCTTAAATTACGTGGGTCCCTCTTCCCTTAAAATTGGCTCCTCAGATAAACAGACCTCTGGAGGCCTCAACAGGGAGCCACACATCCACACTCACTCTCAGTTGAGGCTCCAGCAGATTCCACGTTAACACACGTACGTATATGGTACACGCGCGCGTGTGCACAGGCAAACACACACCAGTGCTACTTAATGCTGGCTGCTCACCAGAACCACCTACCCAGTTCTAAAATAGTTACCTGACCCCACCCATGACCACTTGAAATGGGCTCTCTGAGGAGGTGAGATGATTTTTAAACTATCCACAGACAATTCTGATGCACAGTGAAGCCCGGAAACATTGGTAGTATGTGTGGCTCCGGGTTGGGCCATGCTCTTTGAGAGCTCTCGGGGGATTCAGTACGAGACCAGTGTTGGACCCGCAGACCCGAGCTGCTCCTGAACCAGGGCACCCAGGGCGTCGCAGTCAGTCCAGGGCCCATGATGGAAAGCTAAGCTGTGCTGAACTTTTTAAAGAAGTGCTCCTTAACAAAACTCACTTTAGTGCTTCTCATCTCTGGCTATATCAAAATCATCTGTAAAGCTGGCCCTCCAACCCAAGTTACCAATTGCAAAAGTATATGGCAAAGTCTGGATATCTATGAAGTTTTTTAGTTCTACTGTCTTCATTCCATGTGAGTGTCACATGTTACACTTGCAACATTGATGCATTTGGTTAATTATAGTTCATTAAACGATTAGGGAGAAGTTCTTTCAAGATTGGGAGCGTAAACATTATCTTCCACATACTTCAGAGAATATGTTCAAGGTTAGTTGGCAGCGAGGAAGAATGTAAAAAAAAAAAGAAAAAGTAGAGTGTCCTATTAGAAGACCAGATAATACGATAAATAAAACACAGAAGGAATGCTTGTAATATATTTCCCAATGAATAAAAATTATTGGAGGGGTATTTAACGTCAAACAGGTGCAAGGAAAATAGGAGGGTAGAAGGCTGCTTACAGAAAACAATGAGCTATAAGATTGAAAACACAGGAAAATTCCATTCCCTGTCAATCCACCAACTAGCAGGAGACATTCTGAAGACAGTGTTAGAAAGAGCAAACCTCTTCAGGAATGGCAGACACGGAACTTAAAATAGGGTTGAGGTCTGGCCAACGTAGAGGATGAGGATCTTCTGGAAATGACATCAACAAAGACACGCCCTGCCGTATACTGACATGGGGCCAAACTTGGACTATAAATTGATGATGAGCAGAATTTGAGCAAGGAAAAACAATGAGGAATCCTGACCCAATCAGAACGTAATCTATTAATCAAACTTGACTAAAGACTGTTTCTAGTTTCTCAATATGGAGAAATTGGAAATGTAAAAACCTTACAGTATTGGCTTTTGTTGCTTCTGATGGCTCATACTGAAGTAGACTGTACAGCATATTGAAGATCGTTCTTACTCCTTGGCGTGGTTTTGAACATCTTCTCAAGAACTTCTATTGGCTTCATAAAGCAATAAGGTTAAAGATTCTTCCAGATATTGTTAACCTGATACATGAGGAGCAGGTAGTTTCCTCATGACCATTAGTTACAACTCTGGTAGATGCAGCGTGGTGATCCATGAAATCAGCTTCTCTTCCATAAATTTTCTTGGTCAGTTTTATTTACTTTGATTATGCTCCTGTTAGGTTTTTTCCAAGCGAGGCCCTACCTAACTTATTATTCACTTGATCTGTATTTTTTAAAAGCTCTAAAAAAACACCCCTAGGTGAAAGTTACAGATCATATCACTGCCGCCTGAGTGGCCATCTTAGTCTCTGATTATTTCTTTAGTCACAAACATGAACATCTACGCAATAGCAGGTCAACTGTCAATCGTGATCACCCACACCCACACCCACACCCACACCCAGAAGTGGCACCAGAAGTAGGGGAGCATCCAGTACGAGAATGAAAACATATCTCTTAAAGTTGCTCTTAACAGAACGGAGAAAATCTTCAGAAGTCATCTTCAGAGTTTTTATTCCTAAATATAGATGGTTTTAAATTATTTGAAGAAACCCCTTCAGAACATCTGAAGAAGAATTAAGTGGGGATGTCATCCTCAAAGTAGCTGCCATCTTTATGAGGACTTTGCAAGAGATGCTCAGAAACAGGTTCTTATGTCACAGGTGTCTTACAAGTGTCAGGAGAACTACATTGTGAGGAAGGGAAGGGATGACGAAGAGTAAAGAAAGTATATAGGGGGGACTTCCCTGGTGGTGCAGTGGTTAAGAATCCATCTGCCAATGCAGGGGACATGGGTTCGAGCCCTGGTCCGGGAAGATCCCACATGCCACGGAGCAACTAAGCCCATGCGCCACAACTACTGAGCCTGTGCTCTAGAGCCCACGAGCCACAACTACTGAGCCTGCGTGCCACAACTGCTGAAGCCTGTGCGCCTAGAGCCCGTGCTCTGCAAGAGAAGCTACCACAATGAGAAGCCCGCGCACTGCAATGAAGAGGAGCTCCCGCTCGCCGCAACTTGCGCGCAGCAACGAAGACCCAACAGAGCCCAAAATAAATAAATAAATAAGTAAATTTATATATTAAAAAAAAGAAAGTATATAGGTAAGTATTGGAATGATTTAGGCATACAATAATTTGTCAGGAAAGTCTATGTGCTCGTCTACACTGGAGGTATGAAAGCCACCACTTACCTCTATCATTCAGCATAGATAAATAGGCTTGTTATTATACATAAATCTCAATATGGCTTCCCTCTTTTTATAGATTGGGAAATTGAAGAGATGGTAGTGCTTACATGATCACATTGTTAAAATGAGACTACACTCAGGATGGTTCAAAGTTTCTAAATTTTATACTTGTATCTCTTTATTACAGAATCGTTTTAACGTATCAAAAATAAATAGATGGAAGAGGGGGGCTCAGGAGAAATTTTGTCTTATTATTTCAGGCAAACCCAGAATAAATCCTGTTGCAAGGAGCCTGTCTTTATATCTCAGCTCCGGTTTTTAAGATGCAGGCTTCATTCTGGGGTAGATTCTCTTAACGTGATGGCAAGATGTCTCTCATTTCCCCAGGCTTATGATAGCAGCTCAGCAGCCCCATAGGAAAGAAAGATCCTTTTCCCCTAATATTTCAATAACAATCCTGAGATCAACTCCCCTTAGAACAGCTTAAGTCATGTGACCATCCTTAATGCAATCACTGTAGCCAGAAGTATGGGGGATGCCATGGTCCAGAGCAGGATTAACCGCCAAACCTGGAGCTTGGGGATGGCATCAGGAACCCCCAGTCCACAGGGCTGAGACTAAAGAGGAAAGTCATGGCTTGCCAAAAGAAAATCAGGACGCTGTTATCAAAGGCAGGTGATTGAATGAGCAGCAAAAAGAGAAGATCTTTTCAAGCTAACTTGAATCTTCTTTCCAATCATTGAAAAGTTATTCCATTTAGGGTTTTTGGATTTGGGATCACTTCACCCACAATTAATCATGCTAATTTGCTACTGTAAACTTAAAGGAAAACCCAAATGTCTTATAAATTACCGAATAATATTTTGTTTTCTACAGTTATACATAAAGCAGATTTTTATAGGCCAAAGGCAATAGCATAATGCTGAAAATAATGAAGCTTGAAAGTCAATATATTTAATTGAAAATATGAACATATTAACTGACTTAGAGAATAAAGGAAAAATATTTAGGATTTTTATGGGCATGAAGACAAGTGGTTAAGGAATGGCTCCTAGAGTTTTACACATCAGTGCAAATAAAACAGCTTTGTAAATTTTAAACACAAGCCATTCCAAGGAACCTTAAACACTAAGACATGCCTCCAGTGCTTGACTGGGCTGATGAAAAGATGCTAAATGGAATTCAGCCCTAAAGTTTCCAGTGACCCGTATCTGAAACCTGGCAGCTCCCACAACATTATTATAACTGAGGAAAAAGTCCAGAGCATGAAATGTTGTGTTTGTGAGTGATCGGTTTTATCTGAATCCTTATTTTTCAGACTTTAAGCAATTATGCTGTCAACTCGGAGAATGTGGCTCCTAACATCCTAAAATCAGCAATAGTCACGGTCTCATTCTAACCAAACAACAGCGCGTTAGTTACTCTGCTGAGGTATAATCCAGTGTACATTCATTCGTCCTATCCATCTTTGACACATGAATAGGGGGTTGGTTTATGACCTGAACACAGAAGAGAGCTAGTTGAAAGTATTGAAAATTTAGGGGACAAGCAACACCGTTTGTGAATAGTAGTTTTTTCTATATTATTTGCAGAGCTATGTTTAATTTCTGACTCGTGAAAATTCAGTAGTTTGAGATGAGTCATTCTGTGAACATATGGTAGAAAGTGCTATACACTTAACATGTAAATTTACATTCCATAAAAATTTTCAAATTGCAAACACTATGGTTGTTAAAAATATTACAGGACACTAATTTATGGCATTGAACTTAGAAAGTTCTACCCTGCTAGTAAATCAGGTATTAGGTGCCAAAACTTATTCCACCATATGCAACAACTATACCAAGAGTAAGAATGGGAACATACCTGCTGAATGTCAAGCACTACTTATTTTATTATCATCCCCATTACACAGATGAGGAAATTGAGGATCAGGAAGATTAAGAAAACTGTCTGAAGTCATATAAAAATGTACTTACCTGAAATATGAACAGAGGTCTAACTGGATTGTCCTTTCTGCCATACAATGTCACACTAAGGTGCACTGAGCACCACTTTTTTGTTGTTCTTTACAAAGAGAAAACCTGGTTTCTGTATGCTGATACACATTACTGCCTAAATTTACTCCAGATGTATTACTTTTTCCATATATATATTTCCATAAATACTTTAGACTCATTTGTTACACCTTTTTGTATGAGTATGTATGTATGTGTCTTTACCATTCTGATCTAATTCTATAGAAGACATCACATGGTAAGTCCTATCACAATTGAGACATTATAGTTCTATTGGTTGGATATTCCAAAAGACAATTTACTCTGGCCTTTTACTTAAGTCAATATACTGGTGATGTTTTTGAAGTTTCTTTTACCTACAGGACTTTTTAAAATTAATTTCTATTGGAGTATAGTTGATTTACCTACAGGTATTATTGATAGTTTATTGCAAATATATTCAAGTAGAGTATGATGCAAGTCTTATGTATGTTCTGCCACATTTAAATGACCATATTATGGGAAATTTGATTGTCATTAGAGTTAATTTGAAACGGAGCAGGACCCTACGGTCCTTGCCCTCCCCGCCCACCCCAGGTCCTCAGCCCGCCTTTTGTCTGTGGAAAAACTTTAGCCAAAGAATAAGTTTAATCAGAGAAGTGAGAAAATGCAGAAATGAAGGAAAACTGTCAAAGGAGACCAAATAATAATAGTTTAGTCATTAAGCAAAGTCAAGGACCTTTAGTTCCTCCTCAAGGGCTATAGATAATATTCTGGGCCGTATCCTGTGAGCTGTCTTGTAGATACTGAAACCCACAGCAGGTGGAAGGAGTTAACTACATGATGACCAGACTGTAGCCATGACATAAGCTGCCACAATTCCAAGAATCGGCCTCGAAGAAACTGAAACAAACCGACCCTGGAACTAAAGATTAACTGTACTTAAAACAATGGAGATAATGCTGGTCGGACCACCAATGACCAATTTCAAGATGACTGTCAGAGCTGACTGTGCTGTTTCAGCACGTAGCCCCTCCCTCCGTCTATAAAAGCTCTTGCCCCCTGATTGTCGGGGGTGGGGGGGAGTTGGCCTTTGGACAGGCGTCTGCCCTCCCCCTCACCGCAGTTGCCGGCCTCAGAAATAAAGCAACCTGTCCTTTCCTACCAACACTTGTCTCTCAAGGACTGGCTTTTGAGCGGCGAGCAGCCGGACCTGGGTTCGGTAGCAAATCTGGTTTACAGCTGACCCAATCTAACACTTCTATATTTGGTAAATTCTTTTTCTAACCAGTCCACCTGGAACTGCATCACCTGTTAATTGATCCTAAAAAGGGATGCCATATTTAAGGTTGCGATATTTTTTATTTGTTCACTCGATAACCTCTCATTTATAGCACCGTCTCCATATTTTCCTTTCCCTCCAAGCCATGTCCATTTTGCAGAACTCAATTTCTGGCTTAAGCCCATGTTTCAGGGGAATGAGGTCACTCAAATATCATTTGCCAGATCTCTCCACCAAAGGACAATAGCCAAGGACTGGATGGAAAATCTCACACAAAAAGCCAGATTAGACTCTGCGCTAATGAGACCGCGGTGTTGGTTACAACGATGGTATCTCTCAAAGGCAGCACAGTTACCGTAGATGCTCCAATCATCTTCTCCTCCTCTTCAAGCTCTCCTGGGCAGACCCAGAGACTCCAAGTCTAGATTTGACCTTGTTTTTCAAGAGGTTTTTTTTTCTTTACCATTTGACGTGGCCAGTGCAGGTTCTGGAAATTAAGGTGCGACATTAGAAAAAAGGTGGAGGTCCCTAATTCCAACTATGTTCAATGCAACCCATTGTTTCCTATTATTCAGTTTATTACAGTTTTGGCATATGGTAGACAGAAGTTTTCTGTCTGCTGAATAATTGAACTTGGAGACCTGAATTTTAATTTACCATTTATGTGCTATACGGTTTTGCTTAAGTCTCTGAAGTCCTCTGTACTTTGCTTTCTTAGTTGTTAAAAACTGGAAAAGAAATAATAATCCTACCTGCCAGAGTTGCCTCCAACATGTGGGAGTACTATGCAAACATATAAACAATAAAGACTTATAAAATGCAAGGTACTGTTATGTGTAATGTTAAATCAAAAAACGTTAAACTTCAACCTTCTAATGACAAAACCTGCAGCAACAGCACCCATGGAAATACGAATAGTAGGATGAACAAAATTAATCTTTTCTTCAGGTGCATATCTATCAGAAAGGAGTACTAAGTTGGTATTTTTTGTACACATCTGAACAGGAATAACTCCCATGAAATTATGCTTTTCATGGAAACTTTGACCATATTAATCTTGGCAGAGTTTGGGTAATATTTTTGGAACTCTGAAAGGACTCTTTCATTTTAATTCCCATGAAAGGCTTTATTTTTCTATACTGTATTAGGGAAATCCAAAGAGAAGAAAAAAAAGGCACCATCATACTTCTGATGATATTTTATGGAAATAAAACAGCAGGATCAGAAGGGTGTCCTCAGGTGTCACCTTTACTGTGACTATAATCTACGTGTAAGTGTGAGCCTTTCAGCCTTTATTCATTAATCATTCATTTCACACTTAGTGATTTCATAAATTCATGTTTGTACAATACATTAATAAACTGGCATTTTCACCTTTAAGCTGTTTTTATGCAAAGTGATTTTGTCTCAGCACAACAGTGAGTCAGACTCCCTCAGCTGTTTCTACTTGTAAACATCCTAACTTTTGCAAAGTACACCGGCTCTTTCAGGCTATTGCAGCAGTAACCTAGTCTGAATGCTACACTAGCTGGCTCACTTGAAGAGTTAACTGACTTCAAGACTGGATAATGTGCCCCAGAGAAGCTAAAGGAGAAAAAGCACCTTGCTGTACTTGATTACTTTGCACTTATTATTCCACTGACGTGGAGATTTTAGGAGGCAGTTGGAGCTTCTTTTGTTCTTAACAGTAGAAATGAAACAGGGAATGTTGAAGGATTAAGAAGTCCTAAGAACTGAGCCTCAGCACCCTCAGAATACAGTGAAATCTTTAAGTCGTCCCAATCCCGAGAAAACTGCCTCTAAGTGGTTTTGCCAAAACAAGTCTCTCTACCAGTAGGAGATTGTCAAGACTCCAATTAGTAAATCCCTAAGCCCCAAAGTTAATTCTGAGGGTAATGAAAAGTGCTGGAAAATCCTCATTCCTGGGACAGGAAGAATCAGATCAGCCATTAGCCCTACTGGGTGCATAGAGGGATTAGAATCCACCCCAGAAAGAAATGTTTGTGCCCCTACTAAGATGGAATAAAGATGATTTAATGATTACTACTCTTAGATAAGTTTCAGTAACTTTTTGAAAGCAATAAAAGCCAGCAAAGGACACTGGATGTTTATTCCTCTTAAAATAGTCTCTCAACTCTTATGCACTACAAGGAAAAATATAAAATATGTTTAAGGTATTAGAGAAAAGAGAAGGATAAAAAAATGATTTTCCTTCGGTAGGAAAAGCGAGGATTCTTTTACTAATGTAACAGTGAAGATTCTGGTATTTAATAATTGAAAGTAATGTCAACTCCCCCAGAAAAGAGGAGATCAAAGATAGATATCCTATCAAAGATAGATAACCTAGAAAAGATAGATAGTACACTATGAAACTATCACAAAACTAAGTATAAGTATGAAAAATAACAGTGGGAGACCACATATGTCAGTAAGTTTGGTTAAAACTTCACCCTGAGATGCTTTCTTTCTTTTTTTTTTTTTTTTTACATCTTTATTGGAGTATAATTGCTTTACAATGGTGTGTTAGTTTCTGCTTTATAACAAAGTGAATCAGCTATACATATACATATATCTCCATATCTCCTCTCTCTTGCGTCTCCCTCCCACCCTCCCTATCCCACCCCTCTAGGTGGTCACAAAGCACCAAGCTGATCTCCATGTGCTATGCAGCTGCTTCCCACTAGCTATCTATTTTACATTTGGTAGTGTATATATGTCCATGCCATTCTCTCATTTCGTCCCAGCTTACCCTTCCCCCTCCCCGTGTCCTCAAGTCCATTCTCTACATCTGTATCTTTATTCTTCTCCTGCCCCTAGGTTCTTCAGAACCTTTTTTTTTTTTTTTTTTAGATTCCACATATATGAGTTCGCATACGGTATTTGTTTTTCTCTTTCTGACGTACTTCACTCTGTATGACAGTCTCTAGGTCCATCCACCTCACTACAAATAACTCAATTTTGTTTCTTTTTATGGCTGAGTAATATTCCATTGTATATATGTGTCACATCTTCTTTATCCATTCATCTGTCGATGGACACTTAGGTTGCTTCCATGTCCTGGCTATTGTAAATAGAGCTGCAATGAACATTGTAGTACATGACTCTTTTTGAATTATGGTTTCCTCAGGGTATATGCCCAGTAGGGGGATTGCTGGGTTGTATGGTAGTTCTATTTTTAGTTTTTTAAGGAACCTCCATACTGTTCTCCATAGTGGCTGTATCAATTTACATTCCCACCAACAGTGCAAGAGGGTTCCCTTTTCTCCACACCCTCTCCAGCATTTATTGTTTGTAGATTTTTTGATGATGGCCATTCTGACTGGTGTGAGGTGATACCTCACTGTAGTTTTGATTTGCATTTCTCTAATGATTAGTGATGTTGACCATCCTTTCATGTGTTCGTTGGCAATCTGTATATCTTCTTTGGAGAAATGTCTATTTAGGTCTTCTGCCCCCGAGCTTTCAAATCAGGATATTTAGTAAATGAACTGGAGGTTATAAAGACAGGTAGATTTCATCATAGATAACTCATGAAAGCCTAGGAACACTGGGAATTTTACCTTTAAATTGCAAATGAGGAAATAATTCCTTATAAAGAAGATTGCTGTTTTGGTAGAGCCTGCTGAAAATCCACCAAACTCTCTCTCCCATTATTCCATAGCACAAAATCTCTCCTTCATTTTCCCATAGCACTAGAGTTGTTGCTGGGTCCATAACTGCCCAATCAGACAGCGCATTTCCAAGTCTTCCTGGCATATAGGTGTGACCATGGAACTCAGTTCTCATCAATACAATATGGATGAAGTGACCTGGCTTGCCACTTGATCTTTGTCTTAAAATATTGGGCAAGGACACTTCCATACTTCTTCTCTTGAGCTAAACCGCTGAGGAACCACTGAACTAATGAGGAAAGTGTTCTACGGAATGGAGGTAAAAGAAAATGGAAGGAATCTGGCTCCCTGAAGGCCTGCTTAGAGCTTTAGAGAGGAGTCACCACCAATCCAGACCACGCACCTCCATCCTCTCACAAGAGGGGGAAACAAACTTTCCAACTTTAAACATTTAAACTTTAAATAGCGTGAATATAGTCCCAATTTGCTTAGGACAGACCTGTCTTATGCCTGTTGCCTTGGCATAATTATAAATGGCATTCTCTTTCACTGTATCAAAATAAATTACATGGTAACCCTGTTTTAGTTCAATGTTTCATGCTACTTCTTTATATTAGTAGCCCAGCTTCTCTACAACCAATATAGAAATTGGCACTTGGAAATGGAAGCTAACATAACAGGACCTAAAATAGGTGTGATTAGCAGTCACGTGGTGGGAGGTGAGGGCATGTATATACCAGGTTAGGAGACTGGATATATTCTGGTAAAATATTTGTAAAATTACACCCTTGTGATAACTTGAAAGACAGACCACATGTACCTATCAAATCTGTAGCCAGAGTGCTAGAATGTTAATCTGTGTTGGTTAGTCCTTGCTGCATTTAGCAAGGTATTACAAGAAAGAAATAAACACAGGCAAGAATTGGCAAGTTTAAAAGCAGAGATGAAATAGAACAGATGGGGTTGGAAATACCTCCTGCGTCTACACTTCAAACAGCAGTAGATTCATAGCTGTTGTTTCTCAGAACCTTTCTCAAAGACTTACTGTTAAGCAAAAGCAAAAAAAGATCAGATTAAGAGTGTTGCCTTTACACATAAACTCGCTGTTTCAAATGTCATCAAAATAGGTTCCTCTAAAATAAGGAAGAGACGAATGTCCCAAAGCCAGGAAATAAGGCTGGCCTAAGAATTATGTGCAGAAAAGGGCTTTGTGTATGGTGACTGGAACCTGGGGCTGATGGGAAGAAATAAAACGACTTAGAAGCCTGCTGAATTTTTGAAATCACAAACCTGGCTTACAAAAATGCCCGTGACTATTTAAACTCCAAGCAAGCATCCACTCCATACCTACTTCAGATTCAACACAGAAACAATGAACAAGGAAGACCAGAAGACCCTCCTCAAATGGCACAGCCGGGGGCTAAGGAAGATGATGATCTAGAGTTACTCTGAGAGAAGCAGAATCCACTGTGATAGGAGGAACTAGCCAAGGACACAGTCGATGGTCAGGGCAGAGAATCTACACAATTCCTGCCCAGTTAAGGACCATCAGTGAATCTGCATTTTGTTCCTCCCTTTTCCACACTGAAGTCCTCATTGCGGGACTGCTATTCCTGCCCCACCCCTGTGTGGGCATGTGTATGTGAAGGGGACACAGAGAACCGGCCTTTTAGCTTATAGGTCGTGGGACCATGAGCAGTTACCTCTGGACCATATCAAGAAGACTGTCCCTGACCTAGATCTGAACCAGACCTTCAGCTGGGTCCAGGACAGGTGGGTCTCTAAGGGGTCCCCTTGGAGAGCAGAGGGGTGTGTCTTGTGAATGGAAAAAGCACACACAAATATTTGGGCGATGCTTGGAAGAGTCTGACGGGGACACAGCTAGTTATACACCAAGAGTTATTCCACATTTTTCTTTAAAAACTATGCAACATCTTGGCTCGTGGCTGCCCTTATACAGATGACATTTCCGAGCCTCCCTCGCAGATAGTGGTGGCCTCGTGACTAAGTTCCCCCATGGAATTTGAGGGGAAGTGACATCTGCCTCTGGATCAGGCTTTAAAACATGGAGCACATGCTTCTCTCTCTCTCCCTTCACTCACGTTACTGTCCGCGGGTGACCTGACCTCAGCCCCGGTCGTGGAGAGAGGATGCTGAGGACAATATGGGAGGGCGCTTGTTCCTCACGGGGCTGCATTGTTCACTAAGTGCTGTTATATGAAAGAGGAATAAACTTAAAGCTTTGTCAGTCTGTCAGGTAAAGCAGTGTGCAGTGAGCACCTACTAGGTGTCGATGCCCTGCTGACTCCTAGACCCACTTGCCTGGACCACAAGCCAGTCACTGATACAGTACCACTGAGGCTTCCCCTGCATGCATGACTTCTTGACAAGCTTGCAGTCTCCCCATCTATACCAGTGCCTGAAAATCACACAGAGTATATATAAGTGGTGGAACTGTAAATGGAATCCAGGACCATCTGATTCTAGAATTGTTTATCTTTCTACTTATAGATGCTTAATTTTGTACCTAATTTTCGAGCATACTAAAATCTCTCAGGAATGTAAGCGTTTTAAAAAAAGAAAAATCACAGACATGTTTATTTTGCCCTTCCTATTGGATGTTAAAATTATTTTGCCAATATTTTGATAACTTGAGTTTTTGATGTAAATAAATAAAAGCACAGGATGCCCAACTTAAATTCATATCCTTAGGTTCTGGGAATTTTCCATATACTTCAAGGTGTAATTGAATTTTTAGTAAAGCAATATTTTAGGCAAGTGTATTAGAACTCTTAAGATTCCATGACCACAATGAATACTGGGCAGAATGTGTCATTTCATATCTTAGCATACGTTAAACTTTGAAAAGAAATAGGCATTAATAACTTTAAAGAAAAATATACTTCAGAAGGAATAGTCTTTGATTCATCTTGGTAAAATCCATCTGGTTACCTAAAATCTTATTACACATGTTTATAATTTCTTTATGGAGGGAAAAGCTGAAAAAGGCAGTTTTCTTTATGTTGGCTTTGTGCTAATCTGAAGATTATATCACTTTTTATAATTAGTATTGGTCAATGTTGGTTCTTGTTTCACCTTTTAGGATCATAGGTGTCTTGTAAGTAATGCTGGATAAACTACTCAAGAAACTAGATGCCTCTTCTTTGAAATTCTCACTGTCATAAGGTAAGTTGGGGAAATCACTCCTCTAGATTCTCATTTTGTCTAAAACGTGATCCCACCTGTGTCCAGCCTGGTTCTCGGCACCTTCAGGATTTGCTTGCCAGGCAGTTATTTGGTGCTTCTTTACATGGCATATCTATGGTCTGAATTGGCCATGATGTTTTTGAACTCTGGAGGGCTGCTGTGGTACAAAGTTTCATGACTCCCTTGAATACCCTCTGAGCTATTGCCTGACTTTGGATGGCATCAAATTAGGTATCTCTAGGCAGGGGCTAGGGCCACAAAAACAAGGGAGTCAAAACATTGAAAATGACAGCAGAATCACAAGAGAAAGGACAAGGAACACGTGATTCACAGAACAAATATCCATTTATACGGAGATGGATGGCAATTAGGTAAAAGTTCAGAAATGGCAACACAGGGTACCAACGGAGGCTCTACTATGACCCAACCAGAGGCTTCTAACATACTCCCTCTTAAAGTAGTTGTACCACCTTATAGGACACAGGAAGTTGTGATATTACTGTGGAGAGAAGCTTGAACCTGCTGGGAGAGAAGTGTCAGGTAGTCTATGAAGACATGCCCTGTTTGAATTGGGTTCCCCTTAACCATAACCAGACAAGCAGTTTAAATGCAAGTAGTTTATGTGGTGAATCCGGGGACGCAGCCTAGGAAGGTGGAGAAATGGGAATTGCAAGGGTCAAAAGCCAATAAAGTGGACGTCGTCCAGCCGTCACCACTGTGGGCAACTGAGGCTCAATCCCATGGGCACTTTGGGAGACAGTGAATAAGGTAAAACTGACTTAACAGATCCCAACTGTTTTGATGTTGAAGAAAGGGTTAGACAATGTATTTCAGGGTGATGTTTGGAAAATATGGATCAAACAATGAATATATGGAATTCACAACAGGCTTGGATTTGAATGATGTCTCCTGAGAGCCAGGCATTGTATCACCTTTCGCAGAGAGTTTTTGTTTAACTCTAACAATAATCTGATAAAGTAAGTACTTGTTGTTTCCATTTTTACTTATAAAGAAACTGAAGCTTAGAGGAGAGAAATGCCTTATGGAATATATGGCTAATATACAGGAGATCTTGGATTATATTCAGGTTTCCTAATTCAAAATATGGTGGGAGGCAAAAGAGAATATTGGAAAGAACAGGGATTTTGGAGTCCTATTTTTGTTTGTACTCTACTGATGATCAGGGTAACATCCAAATCTCAACGACAGTAATGGCATGGGCAGAACAGTTGCTGGCCAAAGTGTGGAACAGATGTGTCAGCCCCGCCATTAATCTTGGACAAGCTTCTTAACATCTCTGGGCTTTAGTTTCTTCACCTATAAAATGGATATGTCCACTGTCAAGGCTAAATAAATTCAATTCTATTCCCTTTTTTCCAGTATATATATTGGATGCCCTAACTCCTTGGCAAATTCTCAAATCAGTTTGTTCCTGTTGTAAATATCATTGTCAACAATGACTAGTGAACTTCAAAGACGTCAACTACTTCTACATACCTAAAACTAGAGGATAATATTGAGAGGAACAACTTCTACCACAACTTTATTAAGAATAAATGTAAAAACTAATATTTTCCTTTAAGTTTTTTTTACAGGTGCCATGATAATTACATAATTATGAATAGCTTATTTTTCTGGTTACTTTCATTCATTAATTAATCCATTATTAAGTAGTTATTAAGCAGCTATTGTATGCCAGGCACTAAGCCAGTCCTGGGACAGAGGGGTGAATAAAACAGATACAGTCCCTGTCCTCCCACATCTTAACAGTTAACAAGAAGCAAAGCAAGAAACATTATTTTGTTCGTGGTTCGAACTGAAAAAAAAAATGGATATGAAAGATAACTAATATTGCATAATAAAGATATTGAGGAAACCATTCCTAAATTAAATCTGTTAACTGTTCCCAGGAAGACATTACAGACAGACGTTCTTAGCCCTTGTTGAAAGACAGGCTTCAAGGACTCTTTCAGAAAGAAATAACTTTACTCTAAAAATCAACAGTATGACCTACAATTGATTCATTTAGATTGAATTCAATGTGATTCAACTCATCGCAATTCAACTCAATTAAACATAACAAACCTTCTCTGAGGATTGTATTAGTGTGGAAAGAAATGATGCTTTCTCTTGGTGCCCTACACATTCACTCCCCTTTCCAAGGCCCTAATAAGCTTTAGACCTGACTTCATTCCACCACCTTATAAGAGCTCAGAGAATGACATAATTGGCAAAGCAGCATGCCTTAGCAGACCAGCAGGAATGAATTGCAAAAACGTTTTGTTGGTGTTTTTTTAAAATGAGTCAAGGGAGCGATTGACCTGTCCAGTTGAAAGCAATTAATGAAGAATTATCTTCTAGTCTTTTCAAGAATAAATGGCAACAATAGCTACATCTGTGCAACTGAATTTCTAAAATGATTTGAACTTTGTGTGTTTTTCGTTTTTTAAAAATTGTCTATGGTTCCTTTCATTTACTTTCAGCCCAGCTTCACCTTAAAAGTTCACTTTGGGAGCATAAATGACTTGCTCACAGTTTGCCTGATAATAAATAGTGCCAGGAATGCCTTAGACAATTTGATATGGATTTTTCCAGGAATGCAGGGCCAAAAGTAGTCAGTGGTATTTGAAGTTTCCATCCATTTGGAAATATTTTCTGCCTGTAAAGCTCTAGTGAAACTGAAGCAAAAGAAACTCCACCACTGAGGGTTTCAATCACGTTAACTAGAGTGGTTTCCACAGCTTGGCAAGGATTGGAAAATATAGGCGTGAGCGCCATTCTGTTCAATTCAAAACAACCTCCAAAACATGTTTGTTTTCATTTTCTGCAGAATTGAGAACCAGATTGCTTATATAAAATGTTTCAAGTAAAATTTAATGCTGATTTGGTTGCTAATTCTTTAGTTGAGACTTTGCCCATCTTCTTAATAGGGTAAGATTTCTAATAATATGGACAAGAGCTGCTTATTTATTTTGGAATTCTCCATATAAATATTTTTTCAGGGACTTCCCTAGTGGTCCAGTGGTAAAGAATCTGCCTTCCCATGCAGGGGACCTGGGTTTGATCCCTCGTCAGGGAACTAAGATCCCACATGCCGCGGGGCAACTAAGCCCACGTGCCACAACTACTGAGTTAGCGCGCCTCAATGAGAGAGCCCGCGTGCTGCAAACTACAGAGCCCACGCGCCCTGGAGCCCGTGCGCCACAACTAGAGAGAGAAAAACTCGCACGCCACAGCTAGAGAGATGCCTGCGCACCGCAGCAACTAGAGAGAAGCCCGTGTGCCACGATGAAGAGCCCGCGCACTGCAATGACAGACCCCACATGCCTCAATGAATATCTCGCGTGCCACAACTAAGACCCGACACAGCCAAAATACATATGTATATAAAATAAATAAATAGTAAGGCTTTAAAAAAGTTATAAATATATTTTTTCATATTTCTATCATGTTAATTTTAGTGTGTCAAGCACCAACATAGTTTGCAAAAGTCTTAGATCTCTGGCACAAGCCACATTGGACAGACAGAAAGCCCTATTTGGAAGTGATCTTAAAAATATTTTAGCCCAACAAAATTTGATAGAATAGGGCTCTCCAGAAAATTTTAAGAGGAAGAGAGCCATTTCTAGCCTACCTGACTAATTTCAATCTAGTGAGTCTCTAGGAGACCTAGGTTGAAGGACCATTACTCCAGAAAGAACTAGCTTCTACCATATGCCTGAGGGCATCCTCAATCCTGAGCCAATATCTTAATTTCTCATTTGGAGGTTTGAAAGATCATGGGGGAAGCACAAACTCTTATGAGGCCACGCCTAAAAGTACAATATTTTTTTTCCTCACTCAGATCTGATGCTAAGAAAGAAGTGTCTTTCCCTTTGACAACAGAAGGATTTTTTTCTAACCCATTGTTTTATCAAGAAAGGCCTAGGGCTTCCCTGGTGGCGCGGTGGTTGAGAGTCTGCCTGCCAATGCAGGGAACACGGGTTCGAGCCCTGGTCTGGGAGGATCCCACATGCCGTGGAGCGGCTGGGCCCGTGAGCCACAATTGCTAAGCCTGAGCGTCTGGAGCTTGTGCTCCGCAGCAGGAGAGGCCGCGATAGTGAAAGGCCCGCGCACCGCGATGAAGGGTGGCCCCCGCTTGCCACAACTGGAGAAAGCCCTCGGACAGAAACGAAGACCCAACACAGCCATAAATAAAATAAATAAAAATAAACATACAATAAAAAAAAAAGAGGCCGGTGGAGGTCGTGGGAATTTGAGAAAAAAAAAAAAAAAAGAAAGGCCTAATATCTTAAGGACTTTAGATTTATGAAGAAATCTCAGTTCCTACTCTCTACCATGTGTTGACCTAAATAAAGCCTCGCCTCTTATCCCTCCCTGCATTAGAACTAAAAACTAATTTCCTGGTGTCAGCAAGCAATTCCAGGGCCTCACTGTATTGGCCCTTGTTTAAGCACCTAGTAACAGAGTCAGATCCTTCAGTTAATGTTCAACGAAGCATTTAAATATTTATTGCATTTTTTCTGGTATTTAAAAAGTTTTTTAAGAGGTGTTTTCCAGAATACCTAATCTATAGTATTTTGGGAAGTAAATTTCAATATATTTTATTTTATTTTTAATAAATTTATTAATTAACTTATTTATTTTTGGCTGCATAAACCATACACAAGCTGCATGCTATACAATTCCATTTATATGAGTTTTAGTTCTTAGTGATATAAATAGAACAGTGATTGCTTTGGGGTAAGGAGAGTTTAATGAAAAGAGGAATGAAAGTGCTTGACAGGCGATGGAAATGTTCAGTATCTTGATTTTGGTGATTGGTTACAGGGTGTATATATTTTTCAAAACTACTCAAATTGTACAGAGATCTGAGCATTTTACTGTATATAAAATATATCTCAAAAAAGTATTTTAAAAAGTAAAATAATAAAGAATGTATTGGAACATGCAAAGGGTCAAGGAGAACACAAGGACCCTTAAAGCAGGATAGTTTCACTGTCTACTGGGGAACAGATGAGTGAACATCGACCTAATACCATTCAAATTCTTAAGGTTTAAAAAAATGATATACTCAAATGTCTTTAGAGAGATTTCCATGCATCAACATACTATTTTTAATAAAAATGAGGTTGTACTATCAGACTGTGTATAATGATCTCAAATCTAAGCTTCCAAGTCTAAAATCTGAGTCTGTGAATCTGAAATTATTCACTGGACTCCCGGAGATTACGTTCCATTGACTTATTCAGCATGGGAGGTATCTATTGTTAATGTGCTCATAACTTAGTGGAGAAGGTGAATACAAATCAACTAAATTACAAAGTAAAAATAAGTGAGCTGCCTCAAAATGTTTTTTGGAGTGGCACAGTGTATAAATGAATTGATTTTATAGATAAATATAGTAACTACACAAGTACATTTAGAGGGAAAAAAGATAATGCTTGATGTCATATTGGTACTTTGCCACTTAGATTCCAATGCTACCACTTTAGAGTTGTGATTTTCAACCCTCTTTTTAGCAATAGACTCCTTTCTTCAAATGAACTCTTACCAGGAACCCCTGTTCATGAAACAGATATGACCATAGCTATTCTAGTTGAATAGTTTTGGCAAAAAGTTAGTTTGTCAAGTACTGACCTTTAGTTTTCAATTTCATAACCAGATCCTTTGTTTACATCTGGGATTGATTTCCATTCTGGGATTCTAATCTGATAAATTAAGAATGGGAATCTACAAAAGTGTTCAATATGTTAAAAATATAATGGATATTGTCATTTTCCTGTGACCGGGCAGCAAAAGCTGACATAAAATTTTCAAAGTTCTAGCTTTTGACTGGAATCATATCAGCTAACCAAACTGTTTCGATTTACCTCATGCTGATTTATGCTTTACTGGTTAGTTATATTTATATTTGATCTATTAAAGACAAATGAATTTTTATCTAATAGATGCAACTCATTTGGTATTGAATACCAATGATATTGAATGCTTTCATCGTAACACCATAACCATAACACCATAAAAGGGACCTTTGTGGGTATTAAGGAAGCATTGACCCTCAATAACAGTTTTGTTGTGCTTTGATCTTTACCAGCTTTCTCCTAGAAAGTGCATACTATGAATTTTCGTTATTTCTCCTCTGATTCTCAGTATCTGAGTTGGCCTTCCTTAAACTTCTCTCTACCCTCTTACTCTTGAGCCAGAGTAGAAGGAAGAAAAAGGAAGATGCTTTGAATAAAATGCATTCAGTTCAATTTCCACCTGTTTCCCTATCTTCCTTTCCTTTACTGGGGGGGGGGGGGAGGGGCAAGTGTCAACAGTAGGTGGTTATGATTTAAATGTATCTGAAGGAGATGGAGACAATAGGAAGTTTAGCTGAGGGATGATTTATTTTTTATCAGGGATTATATTGGTGCTTTAAAACAAGTTTTAAAGTAGAAACCTCAGTGCTCCCCAGAATAACTTATAGAGATATAAGTATTTTATTTCCTTTGGTTATTGACCAGAAGAGCTAACATGAATGGAGCAATTTACCAGAATAATAATTAGTTTTATCTTCACACTGGTCTAAAGGATGCCTTTCATGTGAATGAATCAGCACCAGAAGTCTCAATTTTCATGAAAATAAATGAATGAAGTAGGTCAAGGTGGTAAATCTAGACCAATAAGTTTAGATGTTAAGGCAATTCTGAAACAAAGCATTTCAGCTCTAGTAAGCAGACACCAGCCTTTTGTATTGTGTTTGAGATCTGCAGCTGAAAATGGCTTTGATGTGAGAAGACAAAAGCAGTGACAGACTCAAAAGAACTAAACTACTGTAAACAGAGTGTGCTGAGGAAGGAAAGGGGCTGCCTTTTTATACCATTGGTTGATTATCAAAATTATCTCTATCCTTATTTTTGGATTTGGAACTGTCAGTTAACATTTATATTTCAAAACTTTAGCGATCCCCTTACTTTACAGTACAGTTTCTGTTAGAAATGTATAAATTCAATTAGTTAAATAGGCAGTCTGCCATTTTAAGTTAGCTATTCCACTTCCATAACAGCAGAAGTTACTTTATTTTTCAATTACTTCCTAAAAGCCAAGATTTAAGGAAAAGTCCATGATCACTTAGCATCTGCTTGTATAGATTCCATAGGCATAGGAAGAGGTCAACTTCAAGGGCATCTCCGAGTATGTAATATCCTTGGGTATATCGTATGAAGTGGAGGGTACAGGATGGACCGGATGGATTATACTATAGGATGGATCAGTCTCTTCTTTCTAATACTCTTCCCTCCAGTCCTCCTTTCTATACCTTGAAATCCAGTTCCACACAAATCCGGGTACCAACATGAAGGAGGTATACGATGTTTGATGAATAACTAAATGAATATATGATTGAATAGAAATGTCAGCTGTGAAAAGCCATCTTTTATAACAAGTTAGTCTTACAGATTATATTCTGAAGGTAAAAGTACATGCTAAAGGAATGCTTATTTTATTTTCTAACCAAAAAGGTTGATTTGAAAAGTATCTTCTGGGCTTCCCTGGTGGTGCAATGGTTAAAAATCCGCCTGCCAATGCAGGGGACATGGGTTCGAGCCCTGGTCCGGGAATATCCCACATGCTGCAGAGCAACTAAGCCCGTGCACCGCAACTACTGAGCCCACATGCCACAACTACTGAAGCCCATGTGCCTAGAGCCCATGCTCAGCAACAAGAGAAGCCACCGCAATGAGAAGCCCACGCACCGCAACGAAGAGTAGGCCCCTCTCGCCACAACTAGAGAAAGCCTGCATGCAGCAACGAAGACCCTGAACAGCCCTGACCATAACTACAATTCCGCTGCAATTACCATCAAAAGCATTCCACACGATTTCTCTCAGTCCCTGTAACTTCTTTTCTCTGCCTCCGAGATTCTATATCAATATGACCTGCTTCTATTCGTCCCATAATAATGACCAGAAGCCCAACCTCTTCACCCCTTCATGAAAATTCTGTTCCCAGAAAGTATTACATAAATTTAGTAATGTTACTGATTTAGTGAGAGGATGTTAGCCATCTCGCTAGCAGCCGTCTCTGAATTCTTTATCTCTAGTTCCACCTCCAGAGACTAACAGCCACCTCCCCTCCCCCAAGGAGTTCTACCTGTAGTAAGTGCCTTGGAGGGTTTTCAAGGAGTATCTTACAAATAATAGTATTCACTATTCAAGGAAATCTTAAGGAGTAATTTATGTCTATTATTGAAATACATTATGTTTGTGACATGATACATGTAACAAACACTATACATGCTTATTTAGCCTGGTACATTACTCTAATTTTTATATTGATCAAAGTCTTATTTTTTGTAAACTAGAAAACAAATTCAATGTGAAGATCAAATTAGTAAGTTACTATAGAAGTGCAAGCACTTAAATGGCAAAAGTGCACTTTTTTTCTTCTTGGATAAAAGTTACAGCATTTGAAAATTACTTAATCTCATTAAAAATTTTATGATTAAAACTTAACAGTATAGAAAATATATAGGAAAAAATGTTTTCCCCTCCCCACTTTGGACCCTCCAGTTTTGCTCTCCAGAGGCAACCATCATCAACGGATTATTTTCTTGTGCATCTTTCTAAAAATATCAGTTATACATCCTATCAATTTTATCTTCCAGCAGTACCTCTCCTGGAAATTTCTGGCCTGCTCTAATTTGGGCTGGGGGCTCCCTGGATTGGCTACATAGCATTTATTTTAAAATCTTACCCCTATACCATCTTGGGGGATGGGTGGCTGGCTCCTTGACTTTTTTATCGTGTTAGATCCCAGTTCTTTTGATTCTGCATCTCCTCTTTTTTGTTTTATTCTCTTAGTTTGCTGGGGCATATCCTCTTAAACTCCTGAGAAAATAATTTTTGAGATGGAAATTTTAAAGACCTTAGATATCAAAAAATTATGTCTTACTCTGTTTGAACTCTTAGAGATAATTCGGCTGGATATGGGATTCTAGGTTGGAAATGATTTTCCCTCCGACTTTTTTTTTTAAAGCTTTTTTAAAATTTTTATTTATTTATATTTATTTTTGGCTGTGTTGGGTCTTCGTCTCTGTGCGAGGGCCTTCTCTAGTTGTGGCAAGCGGGGGCCACTCTTCATCGCGGTGCGTGGGCCTCTCACTGTCGTGGCCTCTCTTGTTGCGGAGCACAAGCTCCAAACGCGCAGGCTCAGTAATTGTGGCTCATGGGCCTAGTTGCTCTAGCGGCATGTGGGATCTTCCCAGACCAGGGCTGGAACCCGTGTCCCCTGCACCGGCAGGCAGACTCTCAACCGCTGCGCCACCAGGGAAGCCCCCCTCCGACTTTTAAAGACATTTTTCCATTGTCTTCCAGCTTCTAGTGTTGCTAATGAGGAGAATAATACCATCCTAATTCTTGATCCTTTACATGAAATGCATGGTTTTCTTTGCAAAAGTCTATAGGATCTTCTTTGTCCTCAGTTTTCTGAAATTGCACAATCACGAGGCAATCATGTGCTTTAATGGTGTAATTCCGATCTGGAAACTCATGGGAATTTCTCTTGAATTACTTTTTGATGGTTTTCTTCCTTTTGTTTTCCTCACCCTCTCTTGCTAGACCTTTTGTTTTCCAGATGTTGGATTCCTAAACTATAACCTCTAATTTTCTTACCTTTTTTCTCATGATTTTCCTTTTTTACCTTTTTACTCAACTTTTAAGAATATTTCTTCAACTTTATCTTCCAATATTTTTTCTTGAGATTTCCCAAGAGCTTTTTGTATGTTCCATGTATTTCTTTCTTGTAACTGTCTGTTCTTGGATCTCAGATAAAATAAAGTCAGTCTTCATTTTGCATGGTAGTACAGGATTGTAAAAATGAGCATGAACATTCAGGCAGAAACCATGCAAAGCCATCTTAATAATCTATGGGGAAAATAACAATTGTTCTGTGAACTGGAATAATATTTTCAGAACATTAAAACTCATGCTAACAGTTTTAAATGTATAGAAAATTAAAAATGATAAAACTAATATTTACTTAGTATACTGTAATTTAAAACATTAAAAAGATTAAACATCAAAGTGTTTTCTTTCTGAAAACAGTGCTTGCCTCTTTCTCATGGTGTAACTTACAACACTAAATGGGCATTTTTTTCACATCTTGGTGAATTGTCATACTCCTTCCTAAGTTTGTGTTAGCTTCCAACCATTTATCCTTTGTGCTTTTAGTGTCATGAAATATTTCCAAGAGCCTTTAATGTAAATTATTTTCCTCTCAGATATCTTCATCCTTTTCATCACAAACACTTTTATCTATATAAAATATTTGCCAATTTATCATACCCAGTTGCCTTAACCAATCTTTGGAATCTAGGTGCAAATTTCATAGCCACATCCTTTTCTGTTCTAGCAATTTCACAAGATAGTTTAACATTAATCAATTCATGCCAACTTTTGAAACAATGATACTAGCCTTTACTGGTGATAAAAGTTTCTTCTTCCGTTCTCTTGTAATTACCATTTTCTTTTAATGTGGCGACTACCATTAACACTTTGACCTGATTGCCAACCAAATTAATGTTTTTTTAATTACAGTCTTTATCCGTAAGCAGCTTTCTGTTCCTAGTAAAATTTAAACTAAAAGATGTTCAAGCAACTTTACCTTGGCTTTTATATTCATTGGACTTTTGCAATATAGTTTATGCAACCCATTCCTATCTTGCTTTGGTACCTCCATTTACTAATCATATCGAATTTCACTTCCTGTGTTATCATTTTTTCATTTTATCTCTGTTGGCCAACTTCCTCTTTCTATCATCCATTCTGGAAAATGTCACATGGGTTTATCAGTGGGAGACAACGCGGTGACATAACTACATACTCTGCAGTCTGTGTGTGAACTAACAGATGTGCAGTGATTGTGATTGGTCACAATCACCAACAGACTTTGAAAGAAGTGCTGTGATTGGTCACTGATCATGATGGGCATCTATTACTACTAGCGACTGTGGGCAGAAGAGCCAACAGAAAAGTTTGTACGCTATGCAATTACCCTTAGTTAATACGCCATGGTAACCGAAATTTGAGCTGCATTACCAGGGGACTGGTGCTATAAACTAAACTGTGTAACTGACATTCATGCATATTGGAACCATGCAAAGTGAGAGCTGCTTGTGCATCTTTTATTTTGATAGGGGCATTAATGATAGTATTTAACTGTGCTCCCTATACACCCATTGTTTCCTCCAATTTACTTTTTCCATATTTGTTTGTCTGCCTGTTTTTTGCCTGCTTCTTTTTTTGTTTGTTCTGGTCTCTGCTTTGATATTAGGTATTTGTCATACATAAGAGTGAGGCACTGAAGTCTCTTGTGTAGGGCTTAGTAATGTGGCTTCACTGCTGGGTCATCTGGTTGTGCCATTTGTTAGGGAGTGTCCAATGTTAGCTCCTTTGAGTCTTATCTTTTGGGCTGGTCAGAGTTCCCAGAGCACACTCTTCAAATGTCCTTTCTGAAGGGTCTACACACTGCTACCTGTCTCCCAGGAGCTGAGTGCAGGAAAGAAGACCCATTTCCCATTAACTCTCATATTTTCATTTTGGTACCTTTTTTAAACCCATGCCAGTTCAGAGAGACTGTTTTAGTCTCTCCAGAGAATAAACCTCCAGTGTTCTATTAAGGTGAAGGATGGGTGGTCAGACCACCTGCTGTTTTTAGCCCCACTTTATCTCCACTTCCAAATATTCATTATGTCACTAATTCCAGAGCTTGTTTGGGCTGGTGTCATTTTGTCATTTCTCAACTTTCTCCATTACTATCTTGGGATTCCGCTTCCCCTGCTTTCCCTGTTCACTTCCCACCTATCCATCTGCTTTCCAATTCTCTAAATTTGGTTGCAAATTTCCCGTTTCTTTGTCTTTGTGGGTTTATGGTTTTTAAAATAAAAACTTTATTTTTGTATTAGTGAGGTCTTGCGAGGGACAGAAGGTTAAATATATGCAGTCAATTCACCATCTTTAATTTGAAGCCTCTCATTTAAAAAAACTATATATACCAATGGGTATTTTTAAATACTCTGCTCTAAATCCTTGACCAAAGTCAAGTATAAAATTGAACCTAATATATGGATAGGAGATGATAAAGGTGTACTTTTTTATTCTTTCCTTATTTGGCCTTCTCTCATAGAATACAAGATTTGATATTTCTTTCTGGTACTTTTCTTCCAGAGATGGTAACAAAGCCTTTACTGCTTGTCATTGATCTTTAGGTTTTCATTATCATAGCTATATAAAGTCAACCATAAATATTGTAAGAGCATTTTGTGTAAGTGATTTATAACACTTTCTTGAGGTGGCTTCAGCAGCCTTATTCAACAGCATTGCCTGGTATTTTTAATAACCCTCTTAATATATTCTGTCATCCCCATCTGTTTTGATTTAATATTTATTATACAGACATGCCACGCTGCAAGATGCCACCTGATCACTTCCGTGCTGTGTTATGCATGCATTAAGCTCAAGGTATTTTCAGAGAGGAAACATAAAACTGCTATTGTTAAATTATATCCATTTTATTAGGTTTCTCCCGGGTAGGTTATGTAGAGCTTTGGAAAATTAAACATTAGACATGTTCATAGGAAATCATGTCACTGCTTTTTAAAACCAGCTCAATTTAACCTGCCTCCAATTCCCTAACCAGCAATTCTCTGACTATATCCCTGGGGAAAATATATTGAACACAGTGGAAGGTTAAGGCAGCCGAGTACAGTGAGACCAGCAAGCGGCCAATCAGATGGCGAGGGTCTAAAGATCTGATGCCTCCGGCGAGCCGCGCCAAGCTGGGCTGGTTAGTCTCTTTTTATTGCGGACGAACACCACATACATGTTGTAACTCTCCCTATGCTGGCAGCAGTCACCAAGCAGACCCCGTAGCTAAGAAGAGAGAGATATATGCCCAAGCAACTCATTCTGCACACAGCAGCCAACAAGACGATATTCCTGTGCTGGAATGTTCTCGTTCAAAGGTATCGGTTCTTTTTCATTGAGTTGTTCTATTTCTTGAGAATTACGGGAAGCAGAGATGCTGGCGCTGGAGGAAGATCTCTTTGCTTTCTAGTAATGCTTTGTTCCTGGTCTCAGTCGAAATGCCAGCCGTTTAAGACGGTTAACCTCTGGGGGAGACGGTAATAAGCAGAATAAAGGAACACTTTTACGTGGCTTAAGCTGACTGTTCAAAGACCCTTTATTAGCACTGACTCTTTGTTATTGTTGCTATTGTTCTGAAGGTAAGCTGGCCAAAAATGTAGCTTTAAATCATCACATTTTGCTACCTTTATAACTAAAGAGACCCAGGGAAAGAACTGGGGGGGGTGGACGGGAGGGGGGGACCACATATCTCAAAGGTCGCTGCAGTTTATCTGGCTGTCTCCCAGCCCCAGAGAGAAAAGGGACCACAATGCTGATCTCAGGTAGAGAAAGAGAATTTCATCAGCATGAGGATTCCTCTATGCTTTAGACACAAGTTTTATAAAAAACAAACACTTTGCATATTCTCATCGTGCTTAATAATTAAGATACCTTAATTATCATTTCTTACTGACAGCTGGTGTAATCGTCCAAAAGTCGTCAGCATATTAGGAGCTCTTGTGTTAGTTGCCAAGGTAATTGGGAGGATAATTTAATATGCTACAGGGCAACAAAAAAACCCATGAGAAACATATTGCATTAGGTGAGGCATGAGATTGCTCTGTGGAGCATTTATTTTTTAGAGTGAGCCCCTTCTTTTGTCTCTCCTCTGCATCAATTATCTGTTGGAAGGAATGGATATAACAGGGGCTTTCCATCATTTACCATACATTAGGCAAGATTTAACTTATGGCTAAGACATTAAATTGTTAGTCATATAGAAAGGCTTCACTGGCAAGTTGTATGTTATCCTCTGTGGGACATTTGAAATTACACATTGGTGGATTATCAATGGTGGCCTGAATGAAGTTGAGATAAACTGTTGTCTCAGGGAGCAGAAATGAATGCAGGAAGTGCTTTGCTTCATTTTCCAGTTATGTCTGAAAAGCATGGCCCATTAACATTTTAATCTCTATAGCTAATTATCAGGACTAACGTTTTCGTATTATGTCTCTGAAAGCTCTCTTAAGTAATGCAAATTCTTTGTGTATTTTTTAAAAGAGGGGGGATATTAAGGCATTGGTTATAGTTTCTAAATTTCTAGGCCAGTGGTATTTTTTTACCCTTGCTTTTATTCATTTATTTATTAATTATGGTCTGTGGCGCTAAATACACTTTGCCCCTGTAACATCATTAATTATGTATTATGATACACTTTGTGACTTTCAGGTTCTATAAATATTTATAAGATGCATGATTTTATTTATAGAATATCATATAAACAATGAAAATAATATGTATAGCTAATATTTTTAAATCACTGTTTAAACTCGAAAAGTCACCATTTAGTTATAATACGTTCATCATAATAAAATAATATAAAAGTTAAAACTCTAAGTCTTAAAATTTAAAAGTCAACTATACAATAAAAATAAGAATATTTTTATACATGTGAAATTATTGCCTTTTTATTTCTATGTTTAAAAGACATGGCTTTGGAGAATGCAAAATTAGCCAATTAATTGGATGGCCATAGGGAATTCAGTAGCAACTTTGATGAATGGTAATGGGAATATAGGAATTAGTGTTACTGTGCAGAAGAGAATATAGAAGGGTGATATCTTGAACTATAAGAAGTGTCCTTACACCTGACATGATGTAACACGTATTTCTATTAAAGGAAGAATAAAAGTGTAACGTTAGAAAATAAGGTTGGAATCAATAAAGCATTTTAGGTCAGCAAGAGACAGGTTAAAGGGATGGAATTAAAGCAAGGAAGGGGCATTTTCCTCTGAAGCTGTATGGGGGTAAAATAATAGATGGGGACTGGCCTTTGGTTCCAGACAGATCTGGCTTAATAAGTCCCAGCATTGCCACCTACCTGTGAACCTGGGCAGATTAGCCCTACCTGGCTGGCTTGTGAGAGTTAGAGGAATCCACAAAATTATGAGTAGTTTATGTAAATAGGAGAAGGGTGTAATTGAAAAGATATGATGTCAAAGTCAAGTCTGACCTCCTTGGGGTTGACTGGGTATAGACGTGATTACTCTTTACACTTAGAAGAGGGAATTGACTACTGTAGAAGCAGGAGAAAGGCCCTTGTTAGTTCATTGCTGTCCTCCACCCCCTGCATTCTCTTCCATCTCCCCAATAATGTCTAAATTTCTGCCTTGTGAGAGCAATGCCTTCAGTGTAATGCTTTGAATCCCATTTAAATGCAAATAGCCTTGGTAAGACTACTTGAAGATATGATTACACCTTGGTCTTTGGGCAGGACCTAAAAGCAGATGCTGATAGGGGACTGCTGAGTAGGAGAGAGATTACAAAAAAAAGTGGGGAGGTGGGGAGTCCAGGCAAAAGAGATGCTACTGAGAGAAGAAGCACTCACTGGAGGCTGGAAACATCTTGTCACACCACGATAACTTACTAATGCCTACAGAGAGACCTGGGTGACTAGGAACGTAAAATTGGTCTCTGGGTCCAAAATAAAGTAGAAAGCCTAGGTAGGCAGCAATGTTGGTGAGAAACATGACACATACACACCCTGTTTTCCTTGGTCATCTATGCGGATGTTTGCTGCAAGCAGTGACCTCATGCTGTTCTTAGCAAGAACTTATCTACTGGCTTGAAGGGGAATAAACAAGCGGACAGAAAATGAAATCTAAGGGACAGAGCAAAACGTTTATTTTTATGATGAGTATTTTTGCCAGGATGCACGTAAGGGGATAATGCGGAGGATGGCTTTGTTGAAAACTAACTCTGGCTGTCTGCATGCTCAGCTTAGATCTAAACAAAGAACATCAAAACAGCCTCTGAAAAGGAGTGACCTTCACATTTGTGAAGCCCTTCAAACTCTCCCCATTTGAGGTAACTCAATTGTACCGCCTTGATTTTCTTGAACTTAAAATGAACTCCCATTCGCTGCTTTCCTGCACCTGCTTGCCTGCTACTTGAGGACTGAACGTTTAGGGCGCTGCCCTGGAGGTGTGGCTAATGGGAGGGTCCTGACTGTCCCAAGGTCAAAAACCCCCCACTCACTGGCCAGCGTCTTAAATTCCACCTGTGATACCACTGAAATGCAAACACCTCTGGGTAAAGTAACACTATAAAAAGCTCTTTTAACTTTTTTCTTTTACCTCTTTTAATACTCTGTCTTCTTTTTAGAGTTTTGGGGACGTTTGTTTGTTTCCTTCCCCAGATTGGAGTTAGAGTCTGACTTCAAATTTACCATTGCCTAGCAAAAGGCCTGTCTCACAGAAAGTATTACACGAGTGTTTGTTCAACTTATTAACACAATTTATTTCCCAAGAAGCTGATCGATGTATGCACGTTGAGCTACCAAGCTACCTAAGTTCCGTGAAGAGTAAAGTGGCTGAATTAATAGCCTCCATTTGACCTTGCAATAAAATCTGTGAATTAGGAAAAATTTCCTTTTGTTCAGCATCTCTCAGAAGCCTCAGGTCAATGTGTCCTGGCACGCTCGTGGTACTGCTGATACCCAGGAACTGCCCAAGCAAATCTGATAAGTCCACCCTGATAAAGTAATTTCCTCTCATTCGTGAAGGAGCCAAGTCCAGAATGTGCCATGTCAGGGAAGACTGGTGAGAACAGCCATCAAAGGACACCAGGAGTACCTGCCACCTACTGGGAGGTGGAGGTTGGCTTCTAAGAGGGACGAAGGGCAGCGACTATAGGACAGCGCTAGCCTGTCATCGAGCTGGGCCTCTAGAATGAGCTGGGTGACCAGCCGCACCCTCATCATTAGGGAACACATACAGCCATATTCCAGGCATTGTATGAGAAGTCCAGGTCCATCCCTCATGATTTTGTAAACCCTTCTTAGGACTTTTCAAAATCCTTGTCATGGACTGAGAAAGGAAGCCAAGTGTAAGTTTTCCTTAATATGCCCGGAGTGGTAATGTGATGGCACCTGCCTGTGAACAACCAGGACTGTGTTATTACAAAATCCC
This sequence comes from Balaenoptera ricei, assembly GCF_028023285.1. NCBI lineage: Eukaryota > Metazoa > Chordata > Mammalia > Artiodactyla > Balaenopteridae > Balaenoptera > Balaenoptera ricei. Next base: position 14,600,615 of record NC_082659.1, on the reverse strand, counting down.
TCTGATGTAGGTCATGGAAAACAAGGGAGTGATTCTGCTGGAGCGCTACCAAAAAAGGTCGCCTTGTTTTGTGTTAGTATGATGTCAGTATGGGATCATTTGAACGGAGCGTCTGGGTTTATGACCTGGGAATCAATCAGTCTAAGGTACCATCCTTCTTTCTCCTCTTTAAACTGTACCATTAGACATTTTCCTACTGGCAGACACAGGGAAACATCTGTATGTTTGTTTGGTGGACATTCAGCTTCTTCTTGAACCATCCGGGACTCTAGTCCATTCATATTTTGTTCACAGGGACTTTCAAGCCCCCTCTCCCCAGCACTATGGAGGGGATCGCCCTTTGTAGAGGTCCCTGCGAACTTCTGAAGTGCCTCTCTCTAAAGCATACTCTGCCTGTTCTTAGTGGAAAAACAGGCAACACTAATTTAAAAAAAACAAATTCTTGACAAGTCGAAATGTGTATTAAAAATTAAAAGTATTGTCCCCAGCATGGTCTTATATTTCTTAAGGCTCCAAAAATGCATTAAAAAAAAAAATCATTACTGGGATCCTGGAAGGGGCATTTATCACTGCCCGGCCATGCTATTGGGCACACAGAAGCACTAGGTAAATATTTGAGTTGAATAAAGAATCTCTGTGAAATAGCCTATAAAAACTGCCTCCAAACCCTCAGCCTGCACATTAATATAGAGCTTCTACAGCCCATGCTGGTCTCCGCTGTTACTAACTGTGGCAAAACCATAACTTTCTCCCTTGATTAGCGCCTCTCCAAGAATTTATCCTTTACCTGCCTCTAATTTCATTTTATTCACCAGCTCTGAGAGTGCTTCCTTATTTGTTATAAAAAATAGGTTGAATTTTGAACGGTAGCCGCATGTTAAAAACGTCATTCTTTTTTTTGCTGCACCGCACAGCTTGTGGGATCTCAATTCCCCGACCAGGGATTGAGCCTGGGCCATGGCAGTGAAAGCCTGAAATCCTAAGCACTTGGCTACCAGGGAACTCCCAAAATATTCTTAATAGGACCAGTTACCCCTTATAGCAAAAACTCTTTGTCTTTCCTTCCCCTCTTCTTGTCCTCCGATCATTATGGTGAGATGGTTAAGCCTCCATAACTTGGGCTTCATGTGATGAAATGTCAGTGAGCATTTTGAGAATGCTGATGTTGCCAGTTATTTTTACCTAATAGATCTTAGATTCAGCATTTTCTCTAAATTTCCCATTATCTTTGTTTAGACTCCTACACCTCTCACCATATTACTGCTTCAGGTTTTAATGGGCTTTTCTGCTTCTAGGTTCTTCCTTCCTCAATCTATTCTCCACACTGCTGCAAAGTTATGATTTTAAAAATCAAATTTATTCACATTATTCATTTTCTTAAGACATATCCGAGTGCTACTCCTCACCTCCCACTAACTTAGTCCAGTCTCTTCCAAAATGTGGTGTAATAGAATATGAAATTTCAATCCAGTGGACCTTCATTCAAATCCTGTCTGTACTATTTTCTCAGTTGACCCTTTGATTTCGATAACAATGAAACCAAACTGATATCTATCTACCTTGTATTTCACTTGAAGTTTAAATAGGATAATGAATGTCAAGTATCTATGATGCCATCTGTTGCAGAGTAGGCATTTAATAATTTGCAAATAATTCTTTCTGCTCCAGAGTCAAGTGCAAATGCATGACTTGGCATAGTATAAAGGGGACTTTTACTATCTGACATCTGCCTAATTCAGCAGCCTCACCTCCTGCCCCTCCACTGCCTCCTTCTCCCCTTATTCCCTAGAAATTCTTGGAGTCTGCCAACACCAAGTGCTGTTTTAGTCTGCATTCCACCATGTTTGCCTTTATATGTGTTGTTTCCTTGACAAGGAATGCAGAATTTCTTCCTCCTCCCATTTCCCAGAAATCTCCTGTTCATCACTGAACACAGAACTGGAGTCATGTGCTTCATTTCAGTGATATTCTTTATACCTTATAATCAGATATCTAATATTTCATGATCCTTACTATCTGCCAGGTACTCTTTTAGGTAAGCATTTTACACACGTTATCTAATTAATATTGGAATTCATCATTCTACTCATCACAATATATTGTCTATCTTCCCCATTACATTTTGAACTCCTTGAATGTAGAGAAAAGTGATTAGCATAGCTTGAATGAATGAATGAACAGCAAGGTAGACAGGTAGAAGAAGATAGGGAAGACTAATGTGTGTTATAAGATGTGAAACTGTTCCCTGAGATGGGCCAGTATTTTAGGGAGAAAATTATAATGAAGCCCAGGGATTTCAGAGAAGATACAATGTAAACAAATAAACAAAGCAAAGCAAAGTTAAACCAGAATGGGCTGATCGAGATTGGAGAGGTTCGGGTAAGTAGAGTTGGTCTGATAGAAAACATTAAAAATAAGAACAGAGGAGAAGCTAGATCAGGGAATTCCTGAGGAAGGAGTCTAGGACTGCATTAATATGAGTTTCAGTTCCCAAAGAAACTAACCAGAGAGGTCTAGATAGATAGAAAAAGAACCAATCACTTCCAGAATTATACATTATAATTGTACATTATATGAATTGATTCATTTAAATGTACTTTAAAAACCCCAAGGGAAAAAGGATTTTGTAATCCCTATTTTACAGATGAGACAACAGAGGAGTGGCCAGACTTGTTTAAGACTACAGAGCTGGAAATGAGAAGGCTTGGATTTGAACTTGTTTGCCTAACTCTAGCGCTCACACCATTTTTTACTCTGCTGTTCTGGCTCTTAAGTAAACTGTGGGAGACGGCTCAGGCTAGAGGAAAGGTGAATTACTTCAGAAGAAAAAACATGACATCATTCCCAAAGTTTGGAACTAGAGGAAAATTAAGAAATTGAAAGCAAAGGGGACTTAGGTACTAGAGGAGACAAAATCTCCCATTCCATGCTCAACTAACCGAGGGCTGTGAAATTTCCCCATCTATAGAACATCCCCTAAGAGTCCCATGACTGCGGACTCTGAAAACTAACTTCATATGGGGCTGCATTCCTCTGGATGAGGGAGTAGGGAGAGGATGGGAAGGGAATTCAAGCAGACTGGAAGGGGAAAGCTATAGACGCTGGGACTGTGAACTGTGGAAACATTCTCCTTTGTCCTTTGACCCCGTCCTTACTCTGGGTGTGTGACTGTTGGAGGATGGGGTAGAAATTGGGGGAGTGATAGTGTTAAGTTATAGCCCAGGGACCCATTTTGGGTTACTGCCCAGGGAGAGGTGTCTGGCTTTATCACCCTGACACACTGACGAAGGACAAGTTCTGGAGTAGAGAGCAGTCCAGCAGGTCATAATTTTGCATTTTATGTTACTGAATTATATTTTATCTGTTTGACAAAATAAAAAGCTAAGTGACATTTTGGAGAAGGTTTTATTATCTTATTCAGCCCTTTACATTTTACATATTAAAGATGTATGCTGTAAAGTATGTCCCGTTCACAAAACCAGGCTCACACATACACTGCGTTGAACTTCTTCCACTGATGTATTTTTTAAAGAATGAATCTGTTATTTAGGAGAGAAAATAAGGTGGATGAGGAGATGGAAGTTTGTTTTGTTTTTCATTTTGTTTGGTTTGGTTTGTATTCCCTTGCTGACATTTTCATTGGAACATTGTCTACCAAGGGAAAATATTTTGAAACATGACTGCTCAATAAATGTCATGGGTTGATTTTTTTCTGGAATTCATATCTATAGCTAACTCTCATCATAACTTTTATGCTTCACACAGATCAGATTTTTTCAGATAGCTAAATTTACAAACATGTTTGTGGGTTTATTGCTATTTTCAAACTACCTCTTTTTTTCTTCATCCTCACCACTCCCTTAATTCACATTCTCAGATTTTTTTTTGTTCAGATTATGGCAACAACCTTGTACAGATCTCTAGACCCACCCTGTTCAACCTGTACATAAGAGCCAGCATTCTCCTTCTAAAACACACTTTATTCATGCTAGTAACTTCCTAGATAGCTCTGTGTTCTCAGAATAAAGTCCAGCTTCCCTCGTGGATTATAAAATCTTTCTTGATCACCTCTCAATATGTGAGATTTTCTCCTAATTGCCTCTGCACACCCCACTCTATATTTCATGCATTTTGAACTACTTGTACTTTGTCAAACATATCTTGTTGTTACACCACCTCAAGCCTTTCAAAACGCTGCTGCCTCTACCTGGTTCATTGTCCCCCACCCCCTCCATCGTGTCACTTCCCTACTCCTAACCCTAACACCTCTGTCTTGGTGTGTCACATCCTGCAGCAATCCCTGCTCATTCTTTTTACAGCTTACATGCTTACCCAGCACGGGCTAGATGTCCTTTCTCAATCTCATTTAACCCCCTGTTCATATTTCTAACACATGGACTATGTTTATTTTTTTATATTTTCCTGGTTCCCCAAAAATGTTTGTTGAATGAATAAATGATGAGAAAAGCCAAGAATCCTCTGTAATGAAAGTGGCAAAGAAAAACCTATTTCCTATAAAAATGTAATAAATGAAATGCCATAAGAGGAGCTGTACATGAAATCAAATATCCTTTGAGATTTGCCAAAATTGTGCAATGATCAGGATATAACTTGGGATTTGAATTACCATCATTTTTCATTCTTGATGTAAAATGCCATTCATTAAATGTGCTTTCTTTTGACCTAACCTGAGTCAAAAGTTTGAAGGGATAGTTTAAAATTTTGCTAATTAATATGGCATACTTTTTACGTGTGGGTAGTCCTGTCTGTACATTTGGCTTGGCTTCCTCATTTATTCAACATGAGCCTGTTAGGAGAGATCTGATGGGGTTTATAAACTTCTCAAAACGGTCAACCTCTCAATGCAATTGTCACTGTATCAACTAGCTGATAGAGTCAAATAGGTGGAGTAAACCTCCAAGCAATCAAACAAATGCTGCTCTAGTACGTAGCTTAATAATTGCTAAAGGTCAACATTCTATTTAATGTTCAGGGCCCTTTCCAAATCAACACTAACTTTTGAGTACAATGTGGAACACATTGGTGTGTATGACTACGTAGTTCAACGTGATTCATAATCTCCAAGGTCCCCAGAGCACTAATGATCATATATTCAGAGCATCCTTGAAAGCCTTGAGATCAGGGCCCTTCTCCCCATGAATTGTTAGTTGCTGCATTTGAAGAATTCATAAGACGGTGATTTGTAACAGATATTTGACATCAAATGTCTCAGCTGTTGATGGCGGTACTAATCCTACACTTACCTGTGTCCTAGGATTAATGGGAAAACACGTTTCATGATTGCTAGACACACCATAATATTTTTTTAACATCTTTATTGGAGTATTATTGCTTTACAATGTTGTGTTAGTCGCTGCTGTATAACAAAGTGAATCAGCTATATGTATACATATATACCCATATCTCCTCCCTCTTGCGTCTCCCTCCCACCCTCCCTATCCCACCCCTCTAGGTGGTCACAGAGCACCAAACTGATCTCCCTGTGCTATGCGGCTGCTTCCCACTAGCTATCTATTTTACATTTGGTAGTGTATATATGTCTATGCCACTCTCTCACTTCATCCCAGCTTACCATTACCCTCCCCGTGTCCTCAAGTCCATTCTCTAAGTCTGTGTCTTTATTCCTGTCCTGCCCCTAGGCTCTTCATAATATTTATTGGCTTACCAATGACTTTCAAAAAATTCACAGACTCATACTCCTTTATACTTGTCTTCATTTTCCAGGACATAAAGTCACTTGATCTGCCTGTCCAATGACTGCTTTCAGCAAAGCTTCACACACATGTATTGCTGAATGCTTTTCATATGCCTAGTTTTTCTTGTTAAATATTTATGACTCTGTGCCACATTTCAATTTTCTACAGTGTGAAAAGTATAAATGCATCAAAGGGCTGTGTGATTTCTGCACTATGCATTGCAGATCCAAATTCTAGACATGCCATGTCTTTATAGTATCTAATTTTACTGTATTATACAAATTCATAGCCTGGAATCATCGGTTAGAAATGGAAGACCACGAAATCCAGATCCTTTGAAATAAAATAAAATTGAGGCTCAATCTATGTAGGTATTTAAGTGGTTTGGCCAATATCATACACATGTTAATGGAAGTATAAGTGCTGGAATCCAGATCGTGATACTCCCAAGCCAGTATCTATACAATGGCCTTGATTTTGTACCTAATATCTCTTTTGGGGGCACTCTAATACTTTTTGCCAATCACTAATTAGAATTTGCAGCAGATTTGGAAAAGGAAAGTAGATGGCTATTTAAGTAATTTTACAGGATAGGAAATTTTCATAAAATGGTTCTGAAGAAAGAATGCAGGCTAACAAATGTGAGTGGGACATAGCTTTAGTGGGTAATTTTCCAGAAGACCACCATTAGCTTCATCTCAACATTTTTACATTCAACATTCAAACAAACAGAAAAGTTGAAAGGTATCTGCTACCTAGATTTAATTATTAACATTTGCCGTATTGCTACATCCCCATGTGTGTGCATTTGGAAGAAGCATTTGAAATTAAGTTGCAGACATCATGACACACTTCTCTCATAGATATTGATACCCTAAGAGTAAGGACATTATTCTACACAGCGTTAAGTCTATAATACAACCAAGAAAATAAGTAGTTTGCTAATATCATCTAATGTCTATTTCATTTTCAAACTTCTTCCATTATTCCTTATTAATGATTTTATTCTTTTGTTCTTCAACCAGGTTATATCTGAGGTTCATGCATTTAGTCTCTATTAACCTGGTATACTGCCCTCCACTATTTTTCCCCATGACATTGACCTTTGAAGAGAGCAAACCCAGTTGTCTTGTAAAATGTTCCACAATCAGTATTTGTGTGGCTGTCTCTTTGCGATGACATTTACATTGTTTCTCATTCCCTTTGTTTCCTATAAACTGGAAATTAGTTCTTTCAGCTTGAGTAGAAACTGTTTATCAGTCTGGGGGAAGGCCATGTCCTAAGTGATGCTTTACACGGCATCACATCTGGAGGCACACACTTCAATGATGTCCAACTTCAGTCATGTTGCATTGGATATTTTGGTTAAGGTGGTGACTGCCAGATCTTCCTACTATACAGAAAGGTTTTCCTCTTTGAATCCTCAGGTAGTCTGAAGGATGGTAATTTGTCACCCTGTGGAATATCTTGTTCTCCAAATAACTACTAGGTTTGTCCACATTGAAATGGCCTTAAACAACCTAAGAGTCTTTTCCGGGTATATCTTTCCTGCACGTGTTCAGTGACCTAAGAAGAGAGTATTTCACCAGAAATACCATTTATCCAATTCCTTTCCATCAGAAGAAGTGCCAAAAGCCTTTTATAAGTTATTGTTGAATTAAACCATGTATATTATAGAACAAATTGATGATATCATACAGGCTAACTGTGGAATTTCTTTTCTCTTGTCCTAATTATTAAGTATGCCAACATCTGTTCATCATCTAGGTGTAAATCAAAACCACATTTCTTCTGCTACATTCCCAGAAATAATCAGAACAATTTGGAGAGCCATGACCTATTCTTCCAGTAACTCCTTCAGAATATGAACCAGCATGAATCACAAAGGAAGACCTCAGATAAAAACATACATTTTCTTGTCCCTGTCTATTCTAAACTCCCTAAAGGCAAGAACCATACTTCTGATATTTTTAAAAATAAATCAGGGCACAGGTGGAAATTATTCTAAGTAAGAACATGAGGACACGTTGTCCTGAAGGTTAGGAGTAAAGAAAATATGAAACTGGGGAAATGTAGTCAGCTAAGTAAAGGCAGTACTTGAGGAAAAGTACTTTGCTAAGCTATAGGGGACATGCTATCCCAGAAGCTTCTACAAATTATCTCCTCCCACCAGCATTTCAGTTATATGCCAATTCCAAACAGAAGAAAGAGAAAGGGGGCTTTTTGTCAGTATCTTATTTAGTTTTTTTGAGTTTTATTTTTCTCAAATGTAAAATAAATCATTTGAACTTTATGATCTCTAAAATTCTTTCCACCAGAAGACAATATGTATATAGGGACCTGAAATGTGTTATGTAAGATTTGAGGTGAGGCTGGAGAAATGGGTACCATTTGTACAAGGATTGAGGGAAGGGGTAAGGAGGACAAACCAGACCTGGGAGAGAGTGTGGGCTGAGTCACAGAGAAGGAAAGAAAGTGGAATGCCTCAAGGATAGAGAGGAAGGATGTCATTACCTGGGAAATTGTCTTTGTTTGTTTGCGAAAATCATGGGAAGTAATGCTGGAAGGGTACATGGGATCCTTCACTCATTCAAGATTTTTGAGTGCCTACTATATGTCTAGATAGAGAGGGTCCAGGGATGAACAAGACAGCCAAGGACCCTGTTCTCATGGAGATTATAAACTAGGGGGAGAAGACAGATAATAGACACATAGTCAAAAATGTAATCTCACAGCCCTATAATGTAATGGCTAAAGGGGTAGGCTTTGAAGCCAGACAGTCTGGACTCAAATCCCAGTTCCCCAGTTTGACCTCGAGCAAGATATTTAAGCTTTCCATGCCTCAGTGTCTTGTCTATATAATGAAGATAATAATAGTACCTGCCTCGTAGGGTTGGTGTGAGGATCAATGAGAAAAATACATGAAAAGCTTTATAATTTTTACTGTATTTACAGAACAGTGTCTGGCACATGGTAAATCTAAAACAAACGTAAGCTATTGTTATTATGCTAGTAAGTGCTGTGATAATAATAAAGCAGAGCAATGGCATGGTTTTTCAAGTTCAGCATTATTGACATTTGGAGCCAGATAACTCTTCGCTGTGGGGCTGTCCTGTGCTTTGTGGGAAGTTTAGCAGCACCCCTGGCCTCTGCCCATTAGATGCTGGCAGCACCGTCCTAGTAGTGTCAACCAAAAATGTCTTCAGACATTGTTAATGGGCCCCTGGGTGGCAAAATCACCCCTGGTTGAGAACTACATGTCTAGAGGATAAACAGGTGCAGTGTTTCAGATAGGGTGATCTAGAAGAGCTCTTTGAAGAGGAACAAGAACAGAACCCCCCAGGGCTTCCCTGGTGGCGCAGTGGTTAGGAATCCGCCTGCCAATGCAAGGAACACGGGTTCGTGCCCCGGTCTGGGAAGATCCCACATGCCGCGGAGCGACTGGGCCCGTGAGCCACGACTACTGAGCCTGCGCGTCTGGAGCCTGTGCTCCGCAACAAGAGAGACCGCGATAGTGAGAGGCCCGCGCACCGCGATGAAGAGTGGCCCCCACTTGCCGCAACTAGAGAAAGCCCTCGCACAGAAACAAAGACCCAACACAGCCAAAAATAAATAAATAAATAAATTTATTAAAAAAAAAAAAAAAGAACAGAACCCCGAATGATGGGAATGAAGCAGCCATGTAAAACCCCGGGGGAGAGTGTTCCAGTAGAAAACTCGGCAAGGATAAAGGCCCCGCGCAGGAACAAGTTGGCGGGGCCAGCTTGGCTGGAGAGGGGTGCAGGAAATGTCAGAGAAGTAGGTTGGGTCACAGTATAAAAGTCGATAAAGATCATGGTAATAAATTTGGATTTTATTCTATATGTGCTGAGAAGATGTTAGAGAATTTTAAACAGGAGAATGAAATGAGTTGATTTCTGTTTTATAAGTTTATTCTTGGACTGCAGAAGGGCAGCTGTAGAAGCAGGGAGACCAGCGAGGAGATGAATGCAGAGTCCAATGAGAGGTGAGAGGCTTGGACAGGGGTAGTTAGAGGTCCTGGTTGTGGACACGGCGAGATGTAATAGGATGCTGATATGTTCTTGTGGAAGAAACTATAGGACGGGTTAAGTGTTTGAGGATTAAAGGGTAGATGGGCAAGGAGTAGGCTTGTGGGGAGGTGTTTAATAAACCAGTCATTCTGTCCAGGCCTTTTAAAGCTTGAACTCCCACGAGCCATCCCAGTGGTAATCAGGCTGTTGACTCTACTGGAGATAAACTGAGAGGTTGGAGCTGGAGATACATGCTTAGGAGTCATCGGTGTTTAGTGACATTTAAACCGTGTGAGATCACCAAAGGAGGCAAAGAGGTGGAAAACCAAGGCCCAAGTTCTGAAGCATCCCTGAGGTAGAGGCAGAGAATGAAGGAGCAGTCAGTGATGTAGAAGTGAAACCCAGAGAGTGTGTGGTGTCCTAGAAGATAAGGAAAGAAATGCTTCAAGAAAAAGAATGTCATCTGGGTCAAATGCTACTGAGAGGTCAAGGAAGAAGAGGGCTTTGACTTCACATTTGGATTTCACAAGATGGAGAGAGTTGGTGACTATGACAGGAATGGTTTTATTGACATGATGGGGATGAAAGGGTCGAGTGTATTATCAAGAGAATGGGAGGTAAGAAAATTGAGACAAACAGTGTAGGTATTTCTGCTGGGAAAGGGAGTAAAGAGATGGAGTAGCAGCAGTTAGAGGGCAATGGGAGCCAAGGGAAGCACCATCTTGTTGTTAAGATGGGAAGCATTACAGCATATTAGAACGCTGATGGAACCATTCCAGTGAAGAGGAAGAAATTGATGGTCCAGGGAGATATTAGAAATAATTGCATGGCAGAATTTATTGAGTAGTGAAAGAGGTAAAACTTCCAGTACACAACGGAATGGCTTGTCTTTTATAGAGAGAAGGAGAGATAGTTCAATAAAGTGGGAGAGAAGAGAAATTCTAGGTCAAGTGGTGTATTTGGAGTAGAAGATGAAGTAATTCTCATCAGAATACTTCTGTTTTCTCAAAAAAGTATAAAGCAAGATCATCAACTGATAGTGTGTGGCTGGAGGGTGGAAGTTGGAAGTTTAAAAAAGATTAAAAGTCCTCTAGGAGTGTGAACAAAAACAGTTACTGGGAAATTTGTTAGAATTGCCAGACAATATCAAGACCTATTTGAAATGTGTAGTCATATATGTAAAGTAAGACCTATCAGCATGCTTGTGTGCATTTCCTTAGTTGCATTCATTATTTGAAGCAGACATAAAGTAGTTAGAGAGTTGGGTTTAACCAGATGGGTATATTGCTGGACAAGTATACAAAGGGAAAATTAAAGGACAAGGGGATTAAAGAAGACAACAAGGGGAATGATTGCACGAATGGGTAATGGCAACGATGCTGTTGAATAGAAAAGGGGCACATGGGGAGCAGAGCTGAGGACAGCGAGAACGTAGGAGTGCCAGTGCCCTAGACTCCTCAGAGAAATAAATAATTCTCGGAGCAGCAGTACTAGCACAAGTCAGCTAATGTGATAAGTGATCATTATCAGAGTGGATATTTTACAACTGAGATTTCAGCAATGGCCAAGTCATTGGAAATGAATGGTAGGTGATAGAGAGCTTTGACTTCTGCGGCAAGAAATATGGGCTCTTATCTTCTTGAGCAAATGGTTTAACCTGGAGTTTATGGACAGGCTTTAGAGCACTGAGTCAAAATAAAAGTGTGTGTGTGTGTATGTGTACATTTTTCTGGGGGAGAGGATCCTAGGTTCTCTGAGATTATCAAAACCATATCTGAACTGCAAAATGTAAAGAACTACTTCTCTAGAATCTAGGAAGTGAGCAGCCATTGAAAGTATCTGAGCAGAAGCAGTACAATAAACGTGCTATTTAGAAAAATGAGACTGAGTTTGAAAGGGCAGAGAGAAGAGGAGACATTCTGTGTAAAGAGAGATAAACAATTCTCCACTGACACTGCACAGAAAGCGGGAGATGCAGGAGCCGACTGTACAGAACACCTCCCTGGGACCGACTTGCAATGCCATCGGAGGCAGCAGCCCTCTTTCACATCTTATTGTAATCACCACTTCCACTCTCTTCCTTTTCTTACTAAAGCAAAGTGGTGGTTTATGTCTTATGGTTTTAATTAGGCATCACTTGACGAGCTCTTGAATGAGAAGAGTGTAGGAGGACTTAATCAAAAATGTGGAGTCCTGCTAAATATATCTCCTACCACTTTGGGGCAGGAGGACAGACCTAGAGGTATTTTTCAAAAAGGCAGAGTGTGTGTTCTTATGCCCAGGAGGTATGGATGGGGTTCCTCACTTCTGAAGGGCTTGTCATGATCATAACCATAAAAGCCCATCGACCTTGAGATTAACACATTATGGTGTTGCCAAAGCAAAAGATCTGAATTCAGGCAGATGGTTAAGCTGCCATTGTAGTTAATTTTTACAATATCTCTGCTGAAAATTTTTTATCAGTCCTACTGTATGACTGAGTAAAAAGAAGTTGAGAGACATTAACTCACCCACAAATGGACAGCTAGTAAATTGCAGAACATAATACATTTTACAGAAAGATATTAAGGCGGACAGGGAATGCACGTCTCAAAGGTTTAAGAAGCATTTTCATCTAAATTTCTTAAAGCACTCACTCTCACACTAGTGTAAGACTAGTGAATTTTCCTTAAAATCAGATTAAAGAAACAAGCAGACAGTAAATTCTATCATAATTAAAATCAATCAAATGCCATGTTGGAACAGAATAACTTATTATTCAAGAAGATAATTGTGAGCATAATTTCAATGAAATTTAGAAATCTTAAAATGATCATGCTGGAATTTTTTAGAATGTAGTTTTATTACTCTCTAAGTAGTTGAATTTACTTTTTAAAGCATGCTGATTGTCTAATGTCCTGAGGAATTTTCACCTTTAGTGTAATTGATAACCAGTGCTGTGCTGGGCTCTCAGCAGTGAGGCAGAAGATGGGGAGTGAGGTGGGAAAGGAAGGCTCTTGCACATTCTGGCAACTGGAGAGCAAGGGAAATCTGCTGTAAACTGCACCTCTATTAACCACAATGACCATATTTTCTGGCCCCCAAGTTGGGACCTGTGGTCTGACAAAGAGATAGAATATTTAAAATTAGCACTAACACAGAAGTATGAGCTTTATGGTTATTATTCTATTATCAGTGGTAGAAGGGGTCAGCTTGGAAAACTCAGGCTCACAATTTAGGTCAGATTGGAAGATTTACTTGAAAATTAATTTCTGAACATGTCACACTTGTGAACTTTTAATGCTCTGTCTTAAAAACCCACCACCAACTCAGTCTACTAAATCTCTCCTTTCTGAATTCCCATACCTTCTGAGTATACATGTAGTAGCTTTATAACATAGGATAGTGGCTTTATCACATTGTCCATTGCTTATGCTAAACTCTACCAAGTCTTTGTAGTCCAGGCACTTAGTAGGCCCTCAAAAAATGTTTGTTGAAAGCATGGAGATGGGTGAAACTGCAGCCAATCAGAGCCAAAATAAACTACATTTCTTGCTCCTTTTTCTGTGAAGGCTTCATGCTTACTACTTTAGGTACATCTGGGACTACGTTTGAATAACAGATGCCCCCTCATTAAAAACTTACCTGTGCACTCCCCTACCACTCAATTTTCAGAGAAAACCTATGTTTCTTTTCCATGTTCTCCCATAGTGCTTTGCATTAGTTGTCAATTACATCTCAGTGATTGTTGGTCTCTCTATGGAGAGTGAGTCACATTTCCCACCTATGCACACATCTCAAAACAGCCCACTTCACTAGTTTTTAACTGGATAGTTTCAAATTGATGGTAATTAACAGTATCAATATCCTAGTTAAAGTTAGTATGTCTCAAGAATTCATTCTTGGGTACAAACAATAGTTACTCAGTGGTAAAAATGCTGTCCTTTTTTGTGGCGTGTTTTCTGATGATTAAATAACTTAATATCGGTAAAGCACTTGGAAAGGTGCAGGTACCTAGTGAACTCCATTTATGTGCTTGTTATGATTTTGTTGTCTCTTCATCTCATCAAGCATGTGAGGCAAAAGCAAACTGATGCAAAGTCAAGGAATCTCTTAAGCACACAGTCTCCCATGGCTTTCATTCCCCTTTGCCATTACAGACAAGTGGTGTTTAAGCACGAAATCATAAATGGGAAATTTTGCACTGGAAGTAGTCGCTTAGGCCTGGCAGGGGCAGAGGGACATGGACATGGTGGATATATTGGATTAAGCCCCTTGTGCCTTAAAGATCACAAAGCTTCTCAGTTACTGAATTTGGCTTGGGTTTTAGTACATGGCCTATTGGGCAATTGGTACTTTGCCCACTGGTTTGCTGGTATGAACTGTGTTTCGTTGAATTTTTCTCAAGAATTGGAGAAAGAAGAACAATAACCTTTGGTTATTGGTTTATTTTGATATCTTTAACCATTTATCTGAGATAGATAAAACACAGTTGATACACAGAAAGTGCCACCAAAACATCTAAAATGCAAATAATGGGGAAACTGTTTAACTCTGTAACAAACTGTCTGCAAGAGTCATGATCAGGTACCTTATTTTTAGAGTCATCTAGGGATGCATGTAGGGGACCATGGAACAATTTTCAGGAAAAGGGACTTAGTTTTGAGCATCTGGCCAGACTCAAATATGAACAACTGCCTTGTTTTCCTCCTTAAATTTTTTTTTTTGTTACTGTGTAAAATCTCACATTGCTTTGTAGAAGGGTGAATTTTTTCTAAATTAATGCAAATCAGTTGTCTTTATTCGAGAAGGGTATCTTTATTTGGCTTTACCACTAGAGTACAAGCCTCCGTAGCAAGGAGAGTCTCTTATTTGTGTTTTTATCCTTAAGGGTCTGCAGAGGTCATATCATCAAGAGTGGTCTTCAAAGTCATTTGTGGAATGAATACATGAAATAAAGAAGGAAAGTCCTTTCATTCTCTAGACCCTTATTCAAATAGTTTTTGAGTTACTATATTATCCAATGAGAACATGAGGGTTAAGGGAAAAATCAGCAAAATTGCCAGCTAGAGAGAGGTCCTCTAACGAAACTTACTGGATAAAGTTTGAGGATGTGTCTTCCCTCAAGAGTTTATTATTTCCTCTGCGGAAAAACGCTTTGAAGAAGAACCTTTTGATTTAGAACAAAACTAGAATCTTTGGAAAGTGTGCAGCATAGAAGGCTAGAGAGAGTTAAGAGCCAGTCAGAGGTTACCTTCTATACCTTTTATAATCTTTTCAAGAAGGATTCTGATTTCACGTGGCCTACTTTTACCATAATACCACTGTTATCAGTAAAATTGTGTTTCCCCCCAAATTCTTATTTTGAAGTCCTAATTCCCAGGACCTCAGAATATGACCTTATTTGGAAATAGGTGGTTGTTAACTTAGTTAAGATGATGTCAGGCTGGGAGGAGGTGGGGCACTTAATCCAATGTGACTGGTGTCCTTATAAAAAGGAGAAATTTGTACACAGACACACATATGGAAAACACCATATAGAAAACACCATGTGAAGATGAAGGCAAAGACTGGGTGATGCATCTACAAGCCAAGGAGTGCCAAAGATTGCCAGCATTGGAAGCCAGGGGAGAGGCCTGGGACAGATTCTCCCTCCCAGCTCTCAGAAGGGACCAACCAGCTCTCAGAAGGGACCAACCTCCTCTCAGAAGGGACCAACCACAACTAACCCCACCAACACCTTGATCTTGGGACTTCTAGCTTCCAGAACTGTGAGATAATAAATTCCTGTTGTTTAAGTCATACAATTGGTGGTACTTCGTTACAGCAGCTCTAGGAAACTAATAGACCCACAGAGATTATTGTCATGGCTCTGCTACTTTAATGGTTACTACTAAACCCCACACTTCATAGTAATTCTGCAATAACACAGTAGAGGTGCTGTCACTCTAATGTAGACATAAGATCATTGGGTGGATGATGATTTTATCCACATGAAAATATAATTATCCATGTGCTCTGTACTGCCTTTGAAGACAGTACCGGTGCTAGTGACTCACGCCTTCCTTGAGGAAACTGGCCGTTAGCAGTTACAGTGATGTTTCACCAACTTTGTCTTTCTGAGAGGCTACAAATATCCACCAGAGCATTGAGTGCACGGAATCTACCTGCTTTCTCCATGTGGTAATGACACAAACAATTAGCAGAGGAAGGAGTTTTTAGGAGCGTTCTGAAGCAGAACGCTTAAGAAGAATTCTGCCTTCCCCATGTGTGCCAAGGTATTGATTACAGAGCATTGAAAACATCACAGAAGGATAGTTGATGAAGTGATTTCTAAACATCTGTATTTATAATGGATGATAAAAGTTTTGAGAAACTTTTCATGAGTGGTTGACGAAGTGATTCCTAAACATCTGTATTTATAATGGATGATAAAAGTTTTGAGAAACTTTTCATGAGCGGTTGGAAAAGGGTGTGTTTCCTTCAGAGGATAAGTCATAGAAAGGGCGACACCTGAACACAGGTGGCTCGTCTGTGCAGGGAGTCTGCACCGACGCTGGTCTCAGACGCTCCCAGTGAACGCAGCCCTGCAAATGCAGTGACAGTGCTTTCGGGAGACTCTCTGTTCTCCTCACATTTTCTAATAAAAGCTTGGCTCTGGATAAAGAGTAAAGGCCATGTAGTTGGCTTAGATCCTTAATGGCGTTGGTTTGGTGAAGGTTTATAGGTCTCTATTTAGCCAACCTAACACTAAATGTGCGGGGAATTTTTTTTTTTCATAGCAACAGTCGTCACTGGCCAAAGTACATCCTCGCCTACAGAATTAAGAGGAGCAGAGATGCACAGCCCTTCCCTCTTGCTGGCAGTGGCCGCCGACACTGTAAAAACTATGGTTATGACAAGATGACTTAGCACCGTCTCCTGAACCCTCGAATGTCCTCAACAAGATTTCTCCACATTCTTAGGGGATCAGTCCCCTTTTCGCCCTGTATCCACTGCCTTCTCTGCTCTCCATCACACAAATCCCTCTTCATCCCTTAAGCAGAGTTGGGCAGCTATTTCTAAGTAATCTCTTTGCCTCTTGGCCTTGGGGCTCCATCCTCTAGTTGGTATCCTAAGGTGTTTTTGTTGAGTTTTTAATATGAAGGAGGTTTCCTCCCTGAGAGGTACATTGGGAAAAGCTCATAAAGGAATTGTTTTTCTCCCATTTTTATCTCCTTACTCTGAACACCTGTAAACTGAGGCCAGACCATTTATTTACATATCCTTATTATTTCTTCTCTCTTTCTGTCTCTCTCTTTTTCTTTCTTTCCTTTCTTTACTTTTTGTCTAATCCTTTTTATCATAGTCAGACTATAAACTTCTTCAGGACAAAAACTTTCTCCTAGCTCCTGAGATAGCGTTAAGTATATTGTAGTTGCTCAACTAACATTTGTTGATAGATTGATTCTCTTCTCCTTTCCCACTTTCCCCACTCTGTCCTCCTTCCTTCCTTCTTCCTTTTTCCTCCTCTATTTTGAATAAGAATGAAATATCATGATAATACATTCTTTAATATGATCGTCATTTATGTAATTTTGCATAGAAGTCTTCACATAATTATATCATAAAAAACTGTATATGTTTTATCAATTTAAATATATTTATGTATTATTCTTTATTTAATCAGTATGTCTCTAACTTAGCTATTAAGGAAATCACGTTTCAATAGGGTGGACATATTAATGCATTGAGTTTTTAGAGACATAGATTTCACAGGCACTTGGACTTTAATAAAAATATGTTGCATTAATGCATTAATTAAGAAAGGGAGAGGCAGAAATTGACAGAATTTCTTATGCAGATCATTGCTACTTTTTCCATCACAGAATTTTGCCTTTTTTATGTTATAGGAAGAACATAGAAACTATGATTTTTCACATTGTTTGGAAACAAATGGATAACAAGGAAATATCATATTGCATAAGTTGTATGATCAGAATAATGTATGACAGTGATAAGAAGAAATATTTTATTGAAACAGAAAGCTCAAGAGATTTGAAATCTTCCAATTTAAAACTGTAATCCTAGTATTATAGTAGAGACACACTTTTCTTCCCCACTGACATGAAATAATAAAAACTACAACTGTAGGTTATTTTGTGATATTTGGAGAATAGGGAGGTAGATACGTAAAACACTCCAGTAAATAAGCGCAAAACTATCACTCTCCTAAGTTATCAGCATAATGTGTTGATTCTTAAAGAAGAAGAATAGGGCTTCCCTGGTGGCGCAGTGGTTGAGAATCTGCCTGCCAATGCAGTGGACACGGGTTCGAGCCCTGGTCTGGGAAGATCCCACATGCCGCAGAGCAACTGGGCCCGTGAGCCACAACTACTGAGCCTGCGCGTCTGGAACCTGTGCTCCGCAACAAAGAGAGGCCTCGATAGTGAGAGGCCCGCGCACCGCGATGAAGAGTGCCCCCGCTCGCCGGAACTAGAGAAAGTCCTCGCACAGAAACGAAGACCCAACACAGCTAAAAATAAATAAAAAAAAAAAAAAAAAAAAAAAAAAAGTTAAAAAAAAAAAAAGAAAAAAGAAAAAAAAAAAGAAGAAGAAGAATGATAACAACAAGCATTGATTTTGCATTCTGTGCACCAGGTATAGTGCTAAGTGCTTTGCATATATTATCTCACTTACTCGTCACAATCACATCATGAGGTCAGGTCTCTTATTAGCTCTATTTTACAGGTGACAAAACTGAGGCTGAGAGGTAAAATGACCTCCCCAAGTTCATTTTTCTTTAAATGGCAGAACATGGGACTCAAACCCCTGTTTCTCTAACACCAAAAGTCAGGCAGTTAAAAATCTCTTTGATGTCTTAAAAAAAAGTTGACCTTTGATAGAACATAAAAATGGGGTGTTTGATGGGACGCTACTTCAAACTCATTTTAAACTCAATTATAAAAGACTTGGGAAGCTGGAGCAACGATGACTTAGAGGTTGGAGCCTTTTTACATCATGTGAGATTCAGTCCTTGAAGAACTGGTGTGAACTGGATCAAATGGATGCACAGTGATTGATGAGGTGCCCATGAGGTGCCACAAATACCCTGTCCACAGACCTGCAGAATCAGAAATCTTGCAAGGTCGTGGTACCCAGCAATGCACATTGGTAATAAGCTCCTCTTGGGAATCTTGTATAAACTAAAATTTAGAAGCCACTGTTTTAAGTATGGTTTCCTTCTCTTTAGAAGCAGGAAAATATTTCATTCAAATGTTTAAGTTTAAAAGAAAATCACTATAGGGACTTCCCTGGTGGTCCAGTGGTTGAGACTTTGCCTTCCAATGCAGGGGGTGTGAGTTCAATCCCTGGTCGGGGAGCTAAGATCACACATGCCTCATGGCCAAAAAACCAAAGCATAAAACAGAAGCAATGTTGTAACAAATTTAATAAAGACTTTAAATGGTCCACATCAAAAAAATATTAAAAAAAAAAAAAAGAAAATCACTGTAACTATGATATACCTGGAGTTGCAAACTAGTTGCAAACTAGTAGTTTTTGACTGGGTCAGGAGTGTGTGGTTTTCTCTTAAAGAGACTTTAAATGCCTGTACGTGGGGCGTGCACCTCCTGTTACGCTACACTGCCCACGACTTCCTAGCACGTTGTACTTTTTTTTTTTTTAATCTATCTATGGCTGTGTTGGGTCCCCGTTTCCACGCGAGGGCTTTCTCCAGCTGCGGCAAGTGGGGGCCACTCTTCATCGCAGTGCGCGGGCCTCTCACCATCGCGGCCTCTCCCGTTGCGGAGCATAGGCTCCAGACGCGCAGGCTCAGTAGTTGTGGCTCACGGGCCCAGATGCTCCGCGGCACGTGGGATCTTCCCAGACCAGGGCTCGAACCCGTGTCCCCCGCAATGGCAGGCAGATTCTCAACCACTGCGCCACCAGGGAAGCCCTAGCACATTGTACTTTTAAGACTCCTGCCTAATCCCTGGAGATGGCTGGAAAGAAGAACGTCCTTTTAAATGGAATCCATGGGATACTGGGGTAAATGATGTCCCTTCTGGGGCTCTGTATGCCTGGCTCTCCCGCAGTGCTTTTGACTTGTCTCCATATTAGTTTTTCTCTTTGTTTGTGGGATTAGACAAGGAAGGATGTTTACTTTTTCTTTGTTTCTTCTTACCTCCCCAAATGACTCAAAGGGCATCCTCATATATCATTTGAGAGCTCAACCCTTTTTGATAAAGTAGAAGGGAAAGAATACACTAGAAATATGTACATTTTTCAGAAACTAGGGGAAGAGAAACAAAATTTACATTAAACTGAGAAAACATCATGGTAGGTAGAATGGATCAGACTCCAGTGTCACTTGGTGATAAAAATTATAGGAATTATGTACCCCTTAAGAGGTTAGAGTATAACAACAGTAGGTATAATGGCTTTGGAAAGAAGAGCTAGATCAAAATTAATCAAGATACTTTTTGGGGGAAAAGATGACCTACTTGATGAATTAAAACTTAATGAAAAAATAATAAACATGACATATAACCTTAACTTTATTCAATCAATAATGAGAAGTAATTAGGCTTATATTTTCCAACTAAATATATGTAGCTTTCAAATTAAGACCTAATGGGATTTTGACTCATATTTTACTTAATTAGGAGCCTTCAGTCAAGTACTGAGAGCTGAAAAATGTTTTTCGAATAAGTTAAGAAAACTAGACAAATAATAAACCAAATATATACATGAAAATAAAATAACATGACTTTAAAGTAGTGTAACAGATTCAATAAGAAGGAAAGGGCTTCCCTGGTGGCGCAGTGGTTGAGAATCTGCCTGCTAATGCAGGGGACACGGGTTCGAGCCCTGGTCTGGGAAGATCCCACATGCCGCAGAGCAGCTGGGCCCGTGAGCCACAACTACCGAGCCTGCGCGTCTGGAACCTGTGCTCCGCAACAAGAGAGGCCACGATAGTGACAGGCCCGCGCACCGCCATGAAGAGTGGCCCCCGCTTGCCGCAACTAGAGAAAGTCCTCGCACAGAAACGAAGACCCAACACAGCCAAAAATAAATAAATAAATAAGTTAATTAAAAAAAAAATTCTCCAAAAAAAAAAAAATTAAAAAAAATTAAAAAAATAAGAAGGAAAGTAAGAAATGGTATAACCTTCTTTGTGAGATTTTCCCTTGGTTTTTGAGCTTACAAAGAGCAGTTCCATATTTCCTCTAATGGTTGAGGACGACTTACTTGTGATTAGGATTCACTGAAAGAGTTAATGTCAGGGTCAACAATGGGTGAGTGTCCAAGGGGAGCCCACGATGTACTCAAAAGGGATTGTCAAAGCCACTCACTTAGAAATAAAGAAAAAGTCTTTTGATGCATCAAAAATTTTAAACGTGCCAATTAACCTATCACGTTTCCTAGGGAAACAACTAGTGATATTTGCAAAGGTAAACCTATAAAGATGTTTATCAGAGCAATGTTTAAACTAAACTAGTTTAAAATAGAAACAAACTATATTCCAAAATTAGTAGATTTGTTTTTTAAATTTGACTCATACAATAGAATTTTGTGTGGTTATAAAAAAAATGTAGTGTGGACATTTCAAACTCAGCATGTCCAAAACTAAATTCTTTCCAATCAAATCTCCTTTCAACATCTATGTGAGTCAGTATTTCCACCACCCCTGAGATGATCATAACAGCAACTTAAAAACTGCCATCTATAACTCTCCCTCCCTGGCTTTTCACCTCCCACATCCAATACTGCAGCAAATCCTGTTGGCCCCAAGGCACTACCTCCAAGACGTATCAGGAACTCACCTACTTCTCTCCATCTCCTCCACTGCCATCACCCTAGTCAAGACACTGTGACTTCTTCCCTGGAAACTATGTTGGAGCCTCTTACCAATACCCTCATGGCATTGCAGCCAGGATAATAATTTTTTAAACGTTAAGTCAGACCATACCCACTCCTGTGTTTAAATCCATCCATGATCCTCCATTTGCTTCACACAATATCCCAAACAGGGCGTGCAATCTTGGGTGATGAAGTCCTTGCCTCGCTCTCCAATCCCACTTCACCCTACTCTCCATCTTACTTCCTGCCCTCCAGGAAGTGTTGGTTCTCCCTTAAAGTCTTCGTGTATGCTGTTCCCTGTGCCTGGACCCTTCCCTCCCATATACCACTCCTCCTTCTATCAAGTGAGTGACTTCTTATCCTTGACCTCCCCGCTTAAATCCTACTTTGTCAGAGGAAACTTCCATGCTCTGTGATATGGATTATGTCCTAATTTGTTCTTTCTTATAGTACCTTATAATCCTGCATCTGGACTCAATATTGCTTGTACATTTTGTAATTAAAATATCATTTGATATCACATTAAGATCTGCTTCACTCATTATATTGTAACCCCATTAAGATGGAATCATATTCGCTCCCATGTACCCTGGAACTACAGATACAGTACAGAGCCTGACACAATCGTCAATCAGTAAAATGTGTAGAATGGGTAAATGACATTTGACATTTAATAAATATCATAATATATTGCCAAAATGTACTTTTCAAATATACATTAATAAATATACCGATTTATATATATTTTGAACATGTGACTATGACTTTAAGAACATAAGCAAAAGTTCTTTTAATGGTTATCTCTAAGTAGTAGTTTGCATTTAAAAATACATTTCTGTTTTCCAATTACCCATTGAGTATTTTCATCTTTAAAATTAGAAACAATGTTCTGTTTTTTTAAAGTGTGTCCCTTTCTTGTACTAATCTGAATTCTGACCACCTGCCATATCCTATGCTATATCTAGGGCTAGGGCTCCAAGATGTTGTGTTTATCAATCCACAGCCAATTGTACATACACATATTTATGGACCAGTGACATCAGTAGATGTGTTAATTCTCAGAAAGCAGAATGACTGCTTTTGGGACAAAGTCCAAAGCGGCCTCAACAAATCCCACTGTGTACCAGGAAGTTAAACTAAGAATAAGACAACTGAATGTCATGGAGGCAAACAGAGCCGTGTTCTCGTATCATGGCAAGTTTCTTTGTTTTTTGTTTTTTCGATTTCAGCATTCATTTGAACTGAAACGGTGGCATCTTTTGAGCATGAATATGGTCATTGTCTTAATGCCATGCGTATCTATTTAAAAGCCTTGCCAGTGTGATAATTGTGATTTTTCCATCCCTACGGCGAACCTTTGTTTCCCTGAACTCCTAAGGCACGTACCTTCTCTAGCCACTCATTGACACCACCCCTACACTCAGTAGTACATACTCCCCTCTTCTCTGTCAGCTGTGTCTCCTGAAGTAGACAGCAAGCTCCTTGAGGGCAGAAGAGCATCTTCTATATCTCTGTGTACCTATCCTCACACACAGAGGGTTTTTGTGTTTTCGTTGTTCATTCATTTCTCATTTCTCAAATATCTATAGACACTGACTAGGTTCACAGCTGTGCCCTAGGCTATGGAGCCAGAGTAAAGGACAGCACAGACCAGGTCTCTGCTTTCGTGCTGCTTCCGTTCTAATGGTGTAACACATATTACAGAGGAATTAATTAATATGTGGTAATTTCTTTTTTCCTTAAAAATTTTCTATTAAAATATAATTGATATGCAATATCATATTAGTTTAAGATGTGCATCATAGTGATTTGATAGTTATATATCTTGAAATGGTCACCAGGAAAAGTCTAGTTACCATCAGTCCCACACAAAGTTATTACGAAAGTTTTTGTCATCTATATTCCCTATGTTGTATATTATATCCCATGACTTCCTTTATTTTATAACTGGAAGTTTCTACCTCTTAATCTATGGTACTTTCTTGATTGAGCTTCTGTAGGAAATTCTTGTCCTGAGAATCAAATGTTTTAAGGATTTAGGAAAGTATCTAAGAAAATAAGAGACATTTTTTCTTTCTTGGTTTTTTAAAAATAAAATTTAGATTTTCTTTTTAAGTTTAAGAAGCTAATTTAGAACCCTAATACCATATCTAAGGAAGTAGGTAGAGGAGAGATCTTTGTCTCCTTTTGTGCCTTTTTTACTTATAAATCTAGTATGTTGTTAAGCCTACATTCCAGAGTAATCATCACCATGGAAATGAGTATTCATTGACTATCAGATCTCAAGCGGAGTTTCATAAATGTTTTATAAGAAGGTTTATATAAAAATGTATTATGACTGATCCAAGAGAATAAGTTCTTCAGGAAAGGATGCAGGGCTTACTGTTCTAACTTGAGCCACATAGATCTAAGGCTGGCCAGAATAGAAGAATATGGAAGAATGCAGGATGGACATTCAACTTTACTTCCTTTAATCCTTATGCCCTCAGTGAGAGTTAGTCATTGTTATTGCCATTTTACAGAGGAGAAAACTAAAGCTCAGAGAGATTAATAGCTTTCCCTTTTCCTTGTACTTAGAAAGCTTCAGCCAGGGTTTGTATCTAACTTCAAAGTCCTAACTCATTGAGTTAGGAGTAAGATAATGTGAATTTTAAATTTCACTTCTCTCAATTTATGATCTTGAAGCCTTAAGTAGGTAACTATACTCCCTAGATCTTCCTTTCCTGATTTATAAATGAGAATAATAATATCTATTTCATATGAGAATATCAATTTTTAAAGGAAAAGCTGTGTGAAATCACTTTGTAATCCATATAATTCTCTGGGAACTATAACAATTACTACATGTTAATACAGAAAGTCTATAAAGTTTAAAATAAAAAGGTTTTCTGAAAAAATGGAGAGGAAATTATAATCAACTATATTTATGGAGGAAGGAGGGGGTCAATAGCTGTCATTAATTACAAATAATAAAACAAGAAGGAAAGCAGCAGAAATGTGATATCTTGGTTGTGACGGGTCCTGGAAAAAATTAGAAAATCACCAGAATATGATTCATTCCTAGGAATTCAAGGTGTAAGAGTTAGAAGGAATCTTCGAAGGAGGAACTGGGGTCTCGGGGGGTTCCATGACTTGCTCAGAGCCAGAGGCAGAATCAAGACCCTGGTGTGGTCCCCTAGCCACTAGTACATTATAAATCATTTCAAGTAATGGTCGGTGATGGGGGCTGAGGCAGTGCGAGGGATTACTGAGAACCACCATTATCAACAACCTGACGGAAGAAAATTAAATTGATGTCTTAGAATTGTTTTATAATGAAGAATAATCACACAGTAGAGTTAACCATGACCTGTAAAGCTAAGCGCATGACCCCCCAGAGAGCCACCACCGTAGGTAAACCTCACTGTACGCAGCTATCTTGTGCCTGATTAGGGCTGTGGTGACTGGTAGCTGAGAACTAACTGAATCTGTTCATAAGATGAAGAACACTTTGCATGACGTGAACAGCTCCTATTTTCCCAATGCTAACCAGTGTTTCAAGCTATAGAGTGGCTTAGTGCAATTGGTGATGTTCCTGTAACAGGTAGATCCAAAAGTAGAGCGTCTGAATACGCCAATATCTAGGAGCGAAGGCTCTGAAGAATGTTGTTACTGGAAGTGCTAAAGAATGCAGGACTACTTCTTTTCAAGAAGGCCCAAAGCATCCCTGTGAAATCCTAGCAGGCTTGTAAGCACCCTGTATTAAAGAATTGGCTAAAAGTAGCAACCTGTTGGTGGTAGGCTGATAAAAGAATAAATGTCAGTTGCTTTGTGGTAGCCTGTGAGCTCAGGATCGTTATAAACCTGTGTCTTCCAATGGATATTCTTTCTTTTCTTACTATGCCAATTAAAATAGATCCCATTCCTTTTTTCTCTCCCTCTCTCTCCAAACTTTGTTGTTAGACATATTCCTCCAGGATAATAGGGAGACATTTAATAAAATCTTTTTCCAAATTCACCATTCCCAAGGATTTAAGTTTCTCATCTTCACGTCCGTAGACAACTCATTATTAGAAGATGGTTAACTTGATCAGCTCCATAAGGGATGAGATTCAATTTTCAAGTGACATTTTAAAAAGTAAAAAAAAAAAAAAACCACCCTACACTGATTGTTAAGTACCTACAAATATGCTCAGCTAATCCTCATGGTATTGGTGTTATCCCCAATTTAGAAATGGCTAAGTGGAGAAAGATTAAAGCTGCCCAGGAAAAGATTAAAGGGTAGCTGTCTAATGTCTCTGGGAAAGAGAACCATGGAAAACTGAAACCCACAAATAGTACAGAAATACTACTTAAGCCAAGAGCTATCTGGTTTACCTGCTTTCTGCCTCTCTGATCTTCTGCATCCTCAGTGAAGCGGAAGTCAGACTGGCTATTGACAAGAAAGGTGTCAGCATTCTCCTCCAAGTCCTCTGCCTCTCATGGGCTGAGGGGCTCTTATCAAAAGTGGAAGTCCCCCAGTTTTCTTTCATATTAATATTCAAACCCCCATGACAGCAAGTCTCGTTGAATGGATAACTGAAAAGCATTTTGATGACCCATCTTTAGAACTATCATATTCTGTGAATTTGTGCCGGTGACTTTTCTTATAATTTTCTCATCAGAAAAAGAGAGAATAGTAACATTCTCTCCTTTCCTTTTAATCAAGATTCAAAATTCAAAATGTTGCATTGACTCAAAATTCAAAATGTTGCATTGATTCAAAATTCAATATTTTGAATTGATTCAAAAATTCAAAATTAACTTGATTAAGTTCCAAGATTTAATGTCTTGAGTCTCTGAAACAGCCTAGCTTCTTGAGGGAAACTAGTGAAAATTCACAAATACACTATTTTCTCATAAATTTCTTTTGAGTTGCCAATTAAAAAATAAAATTAAAATAGTCAAGATTTAAGTTACATCACACTTGGAACGTTGAGTGGCCAGACTCTCTCAGACATACACACTCTATTCTGCTCTATTTTTTCCCTTTCAACCACTCGAGCACTTTTAGGAAGGATGGAATGGGGGTACTTTGTGTGGCAACGCTAGACTAAGCAGGATCTGTTACAAGTTCCCCGGTTGGAAAAGTACCCTTCTTTCAGCACTATTGTACATCAGCTGTCTCCAGTTACAGCCAAAGTAGGTGTGTAATATATGACTGGACTTGCTACTAATACAGGGACACAAATCCTGGGACAGAGACACCTTGTGCTACAGTAAATTGATCTGCCCCAGGCTTCCATTAAGTCATCCGGCTCACAAAATGGGAGCTCACATCAGAGATGGTGGGAATTGGTTTGAGTTCTGATTTTTATCTGGCCATTCAAGATCTGTAAAAGGAGTGAATTTAAAAGTTTTCTTTTATAGAAACTATGAAGACCAATTTAAATATCCCAAACAGCCTGAATTTAGAACTATGAGTCTAAGATTTTGCTACTTTAATATTTAAAACAGTGTGACATAAAAATCTAATTTGCTTATCAATTTTTATCTAATTTTATAATATTTCCTCTTAGAATTACTTTTAAGCCAATGCGAATGACACACAGTTTGCATTTCCTTAAATGGAAATGCTAATACTATCCGTATTATTGAGGAAGATTAATAAGGAAGGTGACATCTGAAGTTAATTCATTTCTTTGACTAACAGTTCAGAACAGTAGTCGAATTTTTTTGCATGTTAGTAGAATCTGAAATATATGTTCATACTGTCAGAACTCATTTACCCTATTTTCTGAGTTAATATCAAGCTGATGGGAAATTATATATGTAAAAGGCATTGCAAGTGAGCCTAGAAACATTATGATAAAAGTGGTAGATGTCATTGTGACTACGTAAGAAAGGTAAGACGTGGGAAAAGCAAAGCCAATACTTCACTTATGTAATTCAACATGTAATTTTCAGCATTAGATATGTGTCACCTTGGGCTGGGTTCCCCAGAGGAGCACGGTGTGGAAAGATGACAGGAAGACACCACTGAAATAAAAATTAAAGAGAAGCTAAAAAGGCTACTAATAAGCAGTGGAGCAAGTCCACTGTACCATGTCTCTCAATATAATACCATGTCTCTGTGAAGTAGTTAAATAGCCTACATGTGTCAAATTGCTTCTAGTATAGTATGTATTTTACTTTTCTCACTTTGACTGATTTTCCAGACCAGAAATTAATTCTAATTAAAAAAAAAACTCTACAGACAAACGGCTCCCATTGAAAACCACTAATCAAAGGGAGATGTACTGGGAATGACATATCTTGGGCATCAAATGCTCAATTCACATACCAGGTCACTTCAAGAATCAGCCTATAAAAAGAGCCTCCTTGAATTAGGTGGCTAATTTGATCAACTCTGATAATAATTATTAAAGAATTGCCTCACTGTGCTTCTCTGAGCAGGTGACTGGGTGGCTTTAACTCGAAAGTGACCTTGGGCATGACGGGCACTAAGACTGATGTGTTCAGGATAACTGCAAGCCATTCTCCCAGCTATGACTTCTGGTCACTGCCTCGAGGGGAAGCCACACCGATACAAACATTTCCTAGGCGGAAACAGGCCAAATAACATTGTGATGACCCTATTTTTCTAATTTAGTTCCAATGATTTGGAACAGAAGGCCACCACGCTCTGCTTGGACTCTGAAATAACCTCCCACTTTAGTGTTTCTGCGTTCACCCTTGTTTCCATCTAGTCCACTATTCATATTGCAACTTAATGGCCCTTTTACAATGAAAAAAATAGAGTCTTGTCATTCTCTGTTTTGAAACCCTTCAGCAGCTTTCTGACCCATTAGACCCTATGTGATCTAGCCTCTCCTTATTTATCCAACCTCATTTTATTCATTTTTTTAGCTTTATTGAGGTATAAATTGATAAACAAAAATCTGCACATATTTAATGTGTATGTTTTGATGAGTTTGGACATATGCCTGCATCTGTGACAGCATCACCCCAATCAAGATACTAAATATATCCATCACCTCTAAAAATTTCTTTGTGTTCTTTTGTGCTTTGTTTTGGTGTGGTAAGAACACTTAACATGAGTTCTATCCTCTTAATATATGTTAAAGTGCCCAGTAGGGTATTAACTATAGGCACTGTGTTGTACAGCAGGTCTTCAGAGCGGATTCATCTTGCACCAGAGAAACTTTACACCCACTGAGCAACTATTCCCAATTTCTCCTCCCACCCCCGCCCAGGTCCCTGGTAACCACCATTCTATTCTCTGCTTCTACGAATTTGACTATTTTAGATCACTGGTGTAAATGAAATCAGGCAATATTTGTCCTTCTGTGACTGGCTCATTTCACCTGGCCTAGTGTCCTCGAGGTTCAACTGTGTTGTTGCAAATGGTAGGATTTCCTTCTTTTTTAAGACTGAATATTCCATTATATATACTCCCTTTCCTTCATCATATATATCAATGAACATTTAGATTGTTCCCATATCTTGGCTATTGTGAATAGTGCTGCAAATAACATGGGTATGCAGATATCTCTCTGGGATCTTGATTTCAATTCTTTTGGATTTATATGCAGGAGTGGGATGGCTGGATCATATGGTAGTTCAATTTTTAATTTTTGAGGAACCCCCATACTGTTTCCCAAAGTGCCTGCACCATTCTATCTTCCCACCAACTATACACAAGTGCTGCACTTTCTCTACATCCTCACCAACACTTATCTAATTTTGTTATAATAGCCATCGTAATAGGCATGAGGTGATATCTCATTGTGGTTTTGATCTACATTTTTCTTTATGACAAGTAACATTGAGTACCTTTTCATACACCTTATCCAATCTCATTTTAAACCACCCGCCATTTCACTGCTATCTTGGTACACAAGTTCGTATAAACCTCCCACCATGGGGCCTTTGCATGTGCTACTTCTTACTCCAACCTCCTTTCATGTAGTTAACTCCACATTCTTCATATTCCAGCTCAAATGTTGCTCCTCATACAAGACGGCCAGATGTCAAACAGTCAAGTTGTCAGTGTTAGTTTTCATGTTTGTTTGTTTAACCCTCTTATAGAGCTATGTCCCTTTCATTCAGAACATTTATTTTGCTCTGCAATTATACATTCACTGGAGCAATTATTTGATTAATGTCTCTCCTCCAATAGACCCTAAAGCCTCTCCAGGCAAGACCTATTAATTTTTTCTCTCTGGTATAAGTCTAGCACATAGGAAATTCTTAATAAATATTTCTAAAAGAAAAGAAGGAGCAAAAGAGGTGGAGGGAGGAAGGAAGGGAAAGGGAAGAAATGTAAAAAAGCAAAGCGAAAAAAAAAGAAAAGATGTCCAATGTCAGTGTGTGACTGCAATCCAACCTGCTTGTCTTTACTCTCCTGCTCCTACACAGTCTCACTAAAGAGATGATTTTTTTTTTCAACGCACAATGGTTTTTCCATGCCATCATAATGATCTTTGGAGTTGATTATCCTTTAGGCTTCTAGTCAATAGGCAAAATGTTCCCAAGACTTCCATTTTAAGAAAATGCTTTGCAAGGTGTTAGATAAAACATGTATGGAGCGTATGTGAATGCCCTTAGAGACAGACTCATGGGAGATGAAATTGAACACAGCAAAACTCGCTTCGAAAACAAATGCTCCATTCAGATCTCTCTTAAAGCCACTGTTCATTTGGTTCGCTTGATTACATAAAAATTTTGTTGAAAGCAATATAAAGGCCAAAAAACCTTTCAGAATAATGTGAAAAATTGAAAAGTGATACCTGGGCCCTTGTTCTACAGAACATCCTTTCAGACGAAAGCCCTTTGTCTTCCCTGTCCTTCACGTCTCCAGTGCTGTGATTCATTACACAGTCCATCTTCATTTACAATCCTTTTGCCATGCCTTGTTGCTGAAGGAGATGGAAAGAAATCCATTAGACACAAGCCTGGCTTTCTTTTACCAGCAGGCATCAAACAGCCTTATAAAGTCATTTCCTATTAATTACAAATTGATTGTGTATGAACATTTCAACACTATTTTTCAAATGATTGTAAACAAGCTATGATTGGTTAAGAGGTCAGATAAAGATGGCGGGACAGGAAGAGGGAAAGGGAGGGGCAGAGAAGTGAAACAAAGCCGCCTGACAGTCAGGCTTCGTGGTATTTATAAATGTCGATTGGCACTGAATGACGGGTGAGTTTCAGAAACCTCAAAACCCAAAGAATGCATAATGTTAACTTAATAGATTCTTTCAGGCCTGGGTTACCACAGTATTTACTGTAATCATACACTCATGGTAATAACATAACAGTACCTTTCATCCCCAAATCTCAGATATTTTCACATTTATAAACCATCAATCTCTGAACCAGCTGCTGAATAACATTCCAGTATGTGCCTATATAACTTGTTAGAAAACAAGGCTATGTGTGGCTTCTCTAAGATAACATATTAGAATGGCAACTCTGTAGACTAGATTATCAAAGCATACTTTTAAGAAAGAGTGAAATAATGAAGACATTCTGTATATAGAAATTACACTGGAATGGGAAAATGATACTGTAACAAATTTTTCAACTGAGATTTAGTGAAACAATGGAATGCAATGATACAAGATTATTCTTCTTTTTCCAAAGTTAAAAGGAAAGAAAATATACTCATTTCTAAGTTGCCCAGAAAAAAATGGACATTCAGTTTGGTGTTTGAATCTTTGTGTTTTGTGTGTTTCCTTGCTTATAGCCGGATGTTGCAACTTTGGCAAAGCTAGAGCAAGCCTGTTATCGACCACAGTGAAAACAACCCAGTTACAGACTCATGGAATTTCAGACTAGAAAGGGAATACTTTAAGACGAATCTATTTTGGTACTCCAAATTTTCTTTTTCTTTCTTTCTTTTTTTTTTTTTGGTTAATGTTTGTGTATAAATAGTTGTACATATTTGAAGGTATGTGTGTTGAAAACCTTGGGCAAAGTGTATAGTTTTATGAGGAGCTGCTACAATTAAATTCAGTGTGACTTAGAGTTAACCAACTCCCATAGGGGGTATTATAAAGATTAAGTTATGTTTGCTACATGAACTTTCTAAAAAATTTAACCTTCAAAGCTCAAAAAAATATTTTTCTGGGAATATAGTCAAAGTAAATCACTGCAATGAATGAGTCTTTGAAAAGTCGTTCATACATCCTAAAATCCAGAATGATGAAATCAACTCTAGTTTTAAGATCCCAAAGAAAGACATTTCTTGCTGTTAAGAAATCACTCCCTCTAACGGCTGCCTTGCTGGGATGACCAACATATCACCATGCTCTTTAGAGTCTGATCTAATGAAATCCTCACAAAGAAATGAGAAAATCATTAGCGGTAGGTGATTGCTTAAGGCTTTTAATTCAATTACTGAGATCAGATAAAAGCAGAGTACAGATTCTGAGTTTAAACTGAATTCTATCCTAACTATATTGGTTTAGACGTGTCTTAAAAGAATCACTTGGTGAATCCTTAGATATGGCTTTATCAGATACTTAAAAAAGAAATCCAGATGTTGTCCCATGAGGTCAATCTAAATCAAGGTATACAAACATTCAAAAAAGTTTTGGTCAGAATGAACTTCAGTTACAATGCTTTATTGGATGCCATTTAACATCTTTTAGAAACTGGCTTTATTTCATTTATGTTTATTTGTTCCATAAATAGAAGTGATAATCATGACTGTTTTATATAATGCTTGTTTATGTAATAAGGTATAACTGTGCAGTGGGTCCCAGGAACATTATTATATTTGTTTGCTTCTGTTTTCCCAAACAGATGAAAGAAGCAAAACATACTTGTACATTTTTAAAGTTTATTATAGTGTTTGGATTGCCATTCAAATTGAATCAATTTCAACACAGCAAGACATTTCTAAATTCAATCCTACAGCACTTTAGTAAGTGAAAACAATATTTTTCATGAGTCATTCTTTGAATTACAAAATGTTCATCATCCAGGAGGGTTTATTGTATCCATAAAATGAATGTGACACAATAATAGGTGTTAATGTCAGCAGTATCTGGCTGTTTATTTGGTAGCATTCAATACTGAAAGGTTAGTGCTTAATGCTTCCATGTGTTGTCTAACATTTCAAAGTATTCATGCTATCAAGTGCTTAGTCAGTGGGTCAAGTTTTTTTCTCGCTATTCTCCAGAGCAAAAAAAAAAAATCTAAGTTTATTTTCCTTTATAATCAACGTAGTGAAATGGAGGATTTAAAAAAAAAAAAAAAAGCAGCTGCCAGGATCTCAGTGGTAATCATGGTTTTTTCCACCTAGGTTAAGCTTCTCATTTTACATACACTCCATCCTCTCCTACTTTGACCAAGTAGAAACTCTTAAAGATGGAAAGTACCCATCTTTAGGTACCTATAAAGTATATCAACTAAACTGCATTGCAGAATATTTACATTCTATAACAATACATACTGTCCTTCCTGACTGTTAAGACATATGGATAGGACTTATATTTTAACACTCTAGAATAACCTAGAGGCTTTGTCCTACTAAAATAAATTTCTTCCTTACTCCAGTTGAGAAAGGATAAAGTATACAAAGTATTTTTATATCCACATTATTGACTACTAATTTTCGTAAATTGCTACACTTAATCTCCAAGTAGAACCAAAATCAGTTCTTCATAAAAACAACAAAGGGATTTTTTGAGAATTAAGGAGATAACTTTATATCATTAATTATGTCAAATTTTACTTATTAATTTATTCTGCCTCAGAAAGAAATTAAATTAATAGGACTAGCAATCAAGATAGACAGCTCGCGCTTCCCTGGTGGCGCAGTGGTTGAGAATCTGCCTGCCAATGCAGGGGACATGGGTTCGTGCCCTGGTCTGGGAAGATCCCACATGCCGTGGAACAACTGGGCCCGTGAGCCACAACTACTGAGCCTGCGCGTCTGGAGCCTGTGCTCCGCAACAAGAGAGGCCGCGATAGTGAGAGGCCCGCGCACCGTGATGAAGAGTGGCTCCCACTTGCCGCAACTAGAGACAGCCCTCGCACAGAAACGAAGACCCAACACAGCCATAAATAAATAAACAACAACAACAACAACAACAACTTGTTTAGCAAAAGTCACATGGGACCTCCTAACTGCCAAGTCTGTTGAAAAAAAAAAAAAAAAAAGACAGACAGTTCTACACGCACTTTTATTGTTTGATCAAAACCAGTGCTCTTCATTTTCCTCATCTGTTTATTGAGAATAAAATACCTGCCCAGTAGATACAGTATGAGAATGAAAATATGAATTTAGGTGGAAAGCTTTAAGAATAAAAGGATTATACTATATTAGCTTTATCATAAAATATGTAAAGGGCTCACCAACTATTTGCCACAGTGAGCGATCCTTGGTTCTAGAATTTAAGGTTAAAAATTAAGTCTCTTGGGACTTCCCTGGTGGTCCAGTGGTAGAGAATCCGCCTTGCAGCGCAGGGGACGCGGGTGTGACACCTGGTCAGGGAACTAAGATCCCACATGCCGCGGGGCAACTAAGCCCGCGCGCCGCAAGTACTGAGCTCGCGTCCCTCAACTAGAGCCTGCGTGCCGCAAACTACAGAGCCCACGCTCCCTGGAGCCTGTGCGCCACAACTGGAGAAGAGAAGCCCGCGCACCACAGCGAAAGATCCCGCACGCCTCAACAAAGATCCCACATGCCGCAACTAAGATCCGACGCAGCCAAAAAATAAATTAATTAATTAATAAAATTTTTAAAAAAATTAAGGCTCTTTATTCTTAATGTATCCTTACAATAAGGTTCCCAAATTGTGTAGCTCACTATAGACTTAGCATTGTATGGGCTTCTGAGTTCTGGATAAAATTTGATTAAGTGTTGGGGAACATGGATGGAAAGAATCCTTCAATGAATAAAATAAGAATTGTTAAATGATTGAGAATAATATCCAAGTATACTAATATCCAGACCAATTAAGCACAAAATCTCTACAGAGATTTTTCTTGAAGTTTGACAAAGTAAATGTAACACATTTGGGGGAAAACGGATGAGAATTGATCAGTTAATTTACTCAGTATACATGTTTTAGGATATTTAAAGCAGAAAAGGGGCATCCATTAGGACTGCAAAGTAGAAATGATGGTAGCAGAGGAAGAAAGGAAGCAGGAGAATGGAACGGAATAAGTAATGGAGCTGGATGGACACCTGGGAGGGAGGAAGTCAGACAATGGTGACAGCTGTGGGAATGAATAAAATGGACAGAATTGAGAAATATATACTTTATCATCTGAATCTGGACACTTTTGAGAATGAAATAATATGCTGGGACAACAGGCATAAACCAGACTGCCCTGGGCAAAGCAGACTTAAGGATACTGTCCATAGAGATAATAGATCATATTAGCCATGATTGAACTTAAAGGGTGAGATAAAATCACAGGAAAAAATATATTAAGAAAAAAAGAATGAAAGAGGATTAGCCCAATCAGATTTAAAAATATGTATTACACAGCAACAATAAATTAAACAGTGTGGTATTATTGGGTGTTAGTCTCCCAACTTCCACTAAGGGCTGTTAAACCTGTTCCCAAGTCAGTTAAGTGCTAAGACATATGATGGGACTGTACTAAACCAGCTGTGCTATATAGCCACACTCTAAGCATTTCATAGCAAGTAAAATCTTATGGGTGATGCCACTCAATATTTTACTCTTTCATTCATTCAATAAAATATGTTTCTTATATAGAATTTTAGACTACAGAGCTCTAAATGAGATAGTGTGTATACACTGGTATTGTCATACATCGGTGGACATCTGTATGTATTTTACATATTTATATATATAGTTTATATACAGTTTATATCTTTACATATGAAGTTTATAAACTTCCAAAAATATGTATATACACACACGCTGGATTTGAGATGATACTTCTTATAGTTTCTCACCATAAAAATTAACATTATAACACCAAAAGGCAACTCTGGGAAACAGACTACCAAGGAAATTTAATCTGAACCTCCACTATCCCATGGTCTGGCTTCAACCAACAATGACCACTGAGTGTCTGAAGGAGTGGATGGACAACGAATCTTCCCAACAATTCCACATAAATACTGAATATTTCTCTCAAGTGGTGTAATAATTAAAAGCCATTTATTAGAAGGAAGATCTTTGCCTTTTCATATATAGATATAATATTATCATATTCATATGTATCAGTCCTGCATATAATCCAAGATACGTGTAGAATCATATGAAGAATGGGCAAATTTCATTCATTTATTTATTGATGGTTATTTCTTTATAGCATGCTACAGTAGGTATTTCCTTAAGCTATGCTTTATGAATGACAACTTTACAAATAACTTCAATAATATCTATTTCATTTCCCAAAAATAGTCTTGCTAAAAAACGATTTAAAATTTTCTGGTTTGGACTCAGATATCTTAACAAATAATTATAATTAACTTACCAATGTCTGTAAAAGGTTAATTCAAATAAGCATTGATAAATAAATAACAAAAGTTGTTCCATTTTTGGATGGAGCGGCTTAGTAAATCTAGAGAGGTATAAAACAAATCATTGCTTGTAAGAGCAAACAGCAATAATTTCTTGCATCTATATAGATGAGATAGCTTTTATATTCTGCGTGTGAACACTGGGCATAAACTAAGCTGACGTTTTCCTATCTCCCCTTTAGTGATCATTTTTCCTCCAAAGCATTTGCTTGAGGATAACGCCCACATTCCACACTCAGCCATCTCCAGGGCAGACAATAGGGTTTCACTGCCCTTCCTACACACCTTCCTGACCTTGACACGTTGGAGCATTTTTAATCAAAATCTCCCAGTTTTTTCCTAGAATAACTTTGATATTTACTTTGCTCTGTTTTTACCTGAGTAAATGTGAGAGTGGCAAGGAGAGTGAGGCATGTCCCAAATTAGCCCTGTCCTGCAATCGCTTGGCCTATTACCCTGGGCTCAGACAGAATATGGGAAGGAAGCAGAGGGTCGTTCTCTCTCTCCCAGAAGAGCTTGTGTTTATTATTCTGACAGCAGAGAACACTCAGTTTTGTTTGAAGGGCCCTGACTATGCTATTTGTCTTGCCCTTGTGGTCTTCGACTTGGTAGTTCACATGAGGTCATTATTTAGTACACACAGACACACACACAAAGACAGAGAGGACAGTTAGAACCTAATTCAAACTCAAATGTTAACCATTTTAAAAGGTTTATGTCACTATGCTTCAGAAATGGAAGAGTGTTATGTTTTAGGAATGGAATACTGTTTTGCTGTGGCTTCCAGCATTTTCACATGACAGTCATTTTTCTGAGCCAAAACATTTGGCAGGTCTCTGTAATGAAAATAATATAACTTTTAGTATCTCTTGATTGAGAAAATAAAACACTACTCTAAAGTTGACCATATATTTAAGTAGCTTCTACACACAATAAAAGTATTATGCATATGCATATGTATTATATATGTTTTTTGTGTATATATATGTATATATGTGTATGTGTATGTATTCAATCATTTATAAACAAGCTCAATTTAGATATGTTTTATGAACTCCTTGAAATTATCCTTTATCCCCAGGGGTTTGAAGCCAGTGGATTGGGGACAGCTGATTTACTGGAGTGACACAGCTAGGTCATCCAGTAGGCTGGCATTATTGCTTTGTCCCTAGAAGACGCTGCACTCCTCAGGTGGTTATGTCTCTGTTTAAAGACCTGAGCTTTGCCATAACTCCCTGGGAAACCGCTTGTTGTTGTGCTGTCTCATCTTCTTGGTCCGATGAAACATCAAGTTCACTCCACAACATCAAAGTCAGGTTTGAGGTTGTCTCACGTAACACTGGATGTTTACGAGTTGCTTCTGTCTTTGGGCTGCATGTAATGTTATCTATTTAATCAAAAATTTCAGAGAAAATACTGAGTCAGAGAACATTCTTTTTCATTCCCACCTGCCTCTGGTGTCACATGCAGGCAGAGAGTCACCCAAGGAAGGCTTTCTACTTTCTGCCAGAGAGGCAGTGTCTCCCCACAGCCCTGAGGCTGATGAGCTTTACTGTCACCGAAGAAGCCTCTCCCTTTGTTCCACTCTCGAGTCCGTCCAGCACCACCACTGCAGTGGTGCTTGTAGTGCAGCAAGTGGACATGCGTGCTTCATCAGTGTCTACAAACTTAGACATGCTTCTCAATCTCTGTCTCCCTTTCTAGAGCACAAAAATACAGTCTCCCAGTGTGGGAGCATTCCTTCTTGTACATAAACAGAGATCCTGCTACTCTTATATTGTAAGGGTGGTAGATATGTATGCAGGTCTTTTTCCCTCGGAAGTCATGTTCAAAAATTAAATATATGCGTTATGAGTTATATGCTTACAAATTAAATTTATAAAATTGGGGTCACAATAGGAGGCCACAGTTCTCAGGTAAATAAAATTCCAGTCTCAATGTAGTTTTTAATGAATACACGACAGTTTCTAGAGTTTTTAAAAATACATCATACTGGGGCTTCCCTGGTGGCGCAGTAGTTAAGAATCCGCCTGCCATTGCAGGGGACACGGGTTCAAGCCCTGGTCTGGGGAGATCCCACATACCGAGGAGCAACTAAGCCCGTGTGCCACAACTACTGAGCCCACGCGCCACAACTACTGAAGCCCATGCACCTAGAGCCCGAGCTCTGCAACAAGAGAAGCCACTGCAATGAGAAGCCCGCGCACCACAACGAAGAGTAGCCCCCGCTCGCCGCAACTAGAGAAAGCCCGTGAGCAGCAACCCAACGCAGCCAAAAATAAATAAATGAATTAATTAAAAAAAAATACATCATACTGTTGCCCAGGGAGTCAATTTCTAGAAGGATGGGCTATTTTTGCTCAATACTTCTAGTATTTCTCAATGCAAACAAGACAAAATCATATGGGCCAGTAGTTTTCGAAATCGAATATGATCTTGACAATACGCCACTGAAATTATCCTAGAGTTCTCTGCATGCCTTATAGATTTTAATACTTTTGATACCTTGCATTGAGCAAGTCCCTTGAACATGATTCCTGTATAACCAGAGCCAGCTTTGAAAGATTCATGGTTATAGTGCAATTTGAGAGGCTCTGAGAAAGATTTTCACGCAGGCCATTCCATTGTTATCTTGGCTTAATGAATTGTGTAAAACATGTAAAAATTTAGCTTGAAAAGAATATAGGAAACTCAATTATTTGAGTTAATTAACTAATGCTTTTCCAAGAACATATTTGCCAGAGGGGGAAGGAAGAGGTCTAGATAGGCAGGTAGCTAAAGGGTAACTCCTTCTGAGGGGAAAAGGAATTCAAAGAAAGACTTTTACTAACCACAGCCTTAGCCTTCTCCGCAATACTGTCCCAGACAGCCATGGGTAACTTCCGCCCAGGGGCCTCAGTCATCTGTGTGTCAAGCCGAAATGGACAAGAAATAAATTTATGAAATCATGGTGATAACCATAACAATAGCACCTCCTACCGCTTACTGAGTACCTGGCGGTATGTGACATGCTTCACATTGATGACCTCTAAACTTCACAGAGCCTAGGGTTATTCTCGAAGGATTAAGGATTTTGAATTCTAGATCCAGAGTTACCAAATCATTTTTTTATGGTATACCCCACAGAAGATCACTACACAAAATAAAGCTATGTTACATTCTCTTTGGTTCTTAGTAATAATAGTGACGATGGCTGATACCGATCGCATGCGTACTATGCACCAGGCAGTCACCACGCTGAGAACCTTCCATGGATGTAATGCTCAAAACACCCCATGGAATCAGTGCTATTGTTATTGTCAGGTCACAGATGAGGAGCCTGAGGCTTAGAGAGGTTAAGCAACTTCTCTGAAGGTGTGCAACTAGTTAATGGCAAAGCCAGATTCCAACTCAGCAATTACGGCTTCAGAGCAGGAGCTTTTAATTACTTTGCCAGAGAATTAATATGTCATTTGGGAATGTTGCATAAAGCCCAGAACAGCTAAACCATTTGTTCTCAACAGAGGTGAACTGAAGTAATTTACAGAATGCAAAACCAACAACTTAGGAGGCATTATAGCAGCTTTAGTAAGACACAGAAAGCAATTAGGATTAAACATGCATGATGCATATGTATAATTGATTTATATACATAAATTATTATATAATATTAATTTATATGCTATTTATATATTAATTATCTCTATGTATACATATATATAATTCCAACTACCAAGTTAGAAGCTCTTCCTTTTTAATCTCAGCCTTGCCAAAGATGGTCTTTTTATATTGTCTTTAATAACTGTTGGAGACGCCGTAGACTCTAATATTATCATTGTTACCTTAATATAGTAGAAAAAATGTAAGTTAAGGATTTTAAAATAATTTATCTTTTTGCCTTCCTCAAAGAGAGACTCAGAAATTGAGCTTCGAAAAAGTAATATTATTTCAAAGTGACATTTTCTTCAACAGTTCTATCTCAAGTAATACTTTTAACCCAGATTTTGAAGAATGGATAGAAGTATAATATGCTCATTGAAAATATTATTTGCAGGAAAAATATTATTTCCTGATATAATTTACAAAGAAGAGGGCAAACTACTAATAATTCTGATTGACAGATAATCTACAAAACAGCTCTTTTTACAATAGGTCTTTCTTATGATACCTACACTTTTACTAAGGAGCTACTATTTCACATTTTGTAAAACTGAGGATTTAAAAGTTAAAACAAGCAGAAAGCATGAAGCTCTTTTAACCACGAAATCCGGGTTTCCAATGATCTGGTTACGTGCATTTTCTGACCAATTAAACTTTAACCTTGAGATTTGTTTGTTTCAGTGCTTGACTGGTAAGAATTGTCCAGTAAAGACATTTCTTTCCATGCTAAGGAGCTTGTAATTCATTGTTTGAAACCCTGATAAGTGTTATAACATTTGCCTTAATAAGAATAATTTAGCAAATATAAATTTATCTTTGCATGCTAACCAAAGATCCTATAACCATTGCTAGAAAACTCTATAGACATGAGGATTTGAGTGATTAGTATGGATATATAATAACCCCAAAATAGCCCCTCAACACTTTAAAAACATTTCTGCCATAAATTATTTTACTGTAAATTTTTCTCTTCAAATTTTTGGGTAAGGCAAGGGGAAAAAAATCTAGTTTTGGAAACATTTTGCACAACACATATATTCTGAAAAGATGAATATGAATTAAATTTTATAAATAGCTTCATCATTTTAGACTGACTAAGGGAATTCCAGGGCTAATTCTTCAGGAAAATAAATAAATGCAACCTAATTTATCATCTTGTTTCATTTGGTTGAGATTGTGAATGCTGGATTTGCACCAAGCGAGGTCAGCCTTGACCCAGAAGAAACAGACGTCCATAAATGGTGTCTTAGACAACTTGGTCATTGCACTGCTTTCATTGGACTATCCTTGGGCTCTGGATTAAATTTAGTCCTTGCTTTTACTTACTGAATCAGATGCTTAGTCTGAACTGTTGCAATGTTTCTTCTCTCTCTCTCTCTCTGCGCATACACATGCACACTTGCACATATATACAGAACACTGCAGCAAATTGAACCAAAGCCTGGTACTCTTTGTGTGGGTCCATTAAACCATCCCTAGGCAAGAGTTGCTCAGGGTATTACTATTTGACCACATCAGCACAATGTCGTGTGGGACATCCTAGACAATCGGTTTTTAGATTTATGCTCAGTGCACCTTAATTAAATCACACGATGCCTTGGCCTCTACAGTGAAGCTCACGGCATCCAAATAATATTCTCTTCGCTTTTCCTGAAGACTTGGAACGGACTCCTTTTCCATGTCACTCCCCATTTTATTCCTACTTCATCTTTGACTTTTTCCCAGAGATAAAGACTAAGCAATAGGGCCAACATGCAGATCGATGTAGTCACAAGTTAAATTATTGCTTCGTAGCCTTTGTTTTATATCTATTTTGTCACCATTCACTGACTAACCCAAAGCAATACTGTCTCTGAAACACCCAAGGATTATTCTTGATTCTTTCAGTTTTCTCACCCAGTCCATACTTCAATGAATCATTGAGTGTGACAGATTTAACTCCTAAATTAAAATAACAACAACTCCCTTTCTCTCCTTCCTTACACACATGGTACTCATTCAGGCCTTTCTTATCTTTGACATAGACTATTGAAATATTTTCCTTTGTAATCTCTGTTATATTGCCCCCCCCTTTCATTTACCCACTGTTCGGTTGCTAGGATGATCTATTTAGAATATAAATTTTAAAACTTTCAATGGCTTAGGATACAAATGAGTTTCCTGGATATCACACAAGTAAAAGTATTATCAGATTCCTGCCCTATCATCTTTGCTCTACCTTCCTGCAGGAATGGGATGTTAATAAGAAAACATTCATTAAAGACACAGAGTTTATATGTCAAAAAGTCATAGTATTATAGTCCTTGTGCTTAGATAGAATGTTAACCTCTGGTAGAATGTTAACCCTTCAGCTCTTTGAATTCTCTCATATCTTGGCTTGAACCCATATCCATCAGTGTTCCATGACTTTATTTACTCAGGGCTACATGGAGGAGATTGTGGGGCATATCC
Organism: Balaenoptera ricei; assembly: GCF_028023285.1. Classification (NCBI taxonomy): domain Eukaryota; kingdom Metazoa; phylum Chordata; class Mammalia; order Artiodactyla; family Balaenopteridae; genus Balaenoptera; species Balaenoptera ricei. The sequence continues at coordinate 14,558,475 of NC_082659.1, read as the reverse complement.
TTTTAACCGTCAATATTTACGGTTGCTACAGATGACTGCACTTTTTCCAGTGGTTCAGTAATACATACTAATCACTGGCAGGTGGTAACTTTTCCCCCCAACGCGTAAGCAGTACTTGTAATGGCGGGCAGGTATCATCAGAGTAGCTGGGAACTGTTGAGTGAAATTCATCAACTCACTGATGTTACTTCCCAGTGAAGTCATCCTTCAAATAAGAACCCTCTGGCTGCAGCATTTGCAGAAGATATGGCTCTTTGTAAGTAAGCACACACTGCAGACACGTGGGCCTAGGAAAACAGTACAAAGAACACCCAGTGGGGGGGGGGGGTGTCACAGAACACCCTTTGTCAATCATTTTATTACACCACAGAGTAGTTCTGTGTTTAGAAACAGAGCAGTAAATTGAAGTCAGAAGTAAGGGATTTCCATATCTCAAAAACCAGTTATTAACTGTTTAAAGAAAATTATTCTATAATGTGTAACCTCAGTATAACTGACATAAATATTATCCTGCAAGTTAAATTTTACTTGTATTTCCGAAAGAAGCTAGCTCAGGAAAATTCCACTGTTTGAAGTTTTACCTTATCATCATATTAACGTTCTAGTTAATCTCAGTATAAATAATATCTCAAATATTTATATTTCTCTGGTATTCTTCCCTTTTTAGAGTTCTCATTCTTGTAATTGTTTGAGAAGGTATAAAGCCCATTATCACAACTTTCGCTTCGCTTTCAAAATTAACTTTCGATGTTAGTGTCCATGATTAAATGAAAAAAGAAGGCCATTGGCATTTCCTTTTCCCTGATCTTTTTTTCCAGCCCCACGGAGGTCAGCCCCCATTACAGCCTGTTCTTGCTTTGAAAACTACTTCAAGATACAATCCCTGCTCTGTGGGAGGGTGTTAATACAATCATCATTAACTACTACTATTCCCTTTAATCCAACAGCCTGTTTATTCTTGACACCTGCTGAATATACTCATAGCAGCAAATGTGTCTAAATCTCTTCTTGGAGATTGTATTGAACTCAGAATCCATCGATGCATAAAATTACCCATTTTCTTTAAGTGTATTTCCTTATGCATGAATCCACTGGAATCTATCTTTTCCACCTGCTTCCCGTAACAAATTCCACAAGAAAATTGCTATGGAATCCATTAGAGTATTTATTTTACCCAGTTTCATTAAATGAGATCACTTTGACTCATCCAAAACATTTTTCGGGGGCTAATGATCATTTGATTCTTCTTCAGAGATGAATAATTATGGCCATACCTTTTTTGAGATTTCACATCACTCATACATTCTTTTAATCAATCCTTACTGACTATTTACAATCCAAGTGAAGATTTGTGCTACAAATTAGTGATCAAACTTTTTCATTAATAATACTTTTGAAAGGAAAAGACAAACTATAGTTTGCCTATATTTTATACCTCTGAAAAAATTATTAATGTTACAGTATGCTGAAATCACAATATTCAAGTTTCTTATTGTTATGGCCAAGTTCTCGGAGAAGAACCCTAGTCCTTCATTCTCAGCTGCCTTGTCTGGGCCAGTCACAGTCAAAGTACTACCTGGGACCAAGAACACTGAGACCCGGACACTGAGCAAGAAAGCAGCCAGGCTCTGGGACCACGTTACTAGGGTTCCTGACAGGTGTGGTGCTATCACCATGGAACACCAGATGCCACCCTTGGCACCAGGACCATTGTGGCCTGGAGAAGGGATGTTCACGCCACTGCTGAACTGTCCTCCACACAGACCTCACCTCTCCGGGTTATCTGTCCCTTAAGCAAAGTCTGAGGCTGGAGCATAGGCTGAGCTAGGTAAGAACCAGGGAAAGTGTGCACCTGGCTTTTTTTTTTTGGATTCTTTACTGGAATGGTTTAATAGAGTAGGTGTTCCTACAGAAGGGAATTGCTCAAACAGGCATTGAGTTCAGAAGTTGCTGTGTTGCCAAAACAATGTCCACTACACCATGACCTTGATATAATCAGTTGCCTTTGCTTCAATGACATCACTTTTTTGCCCTGTCGCTCATAAGAGGTTGGTTTACGGTCAGAATTTTGGTCTCCAGTGAGCCCTAATCCATTCTTCCTTCTTTTCTGTGTCTTGGGTTCTTGGAAGCATGCAACTAGTAAATCACATTTTATTAGGTATAGAATTAAAGGTAAATGTGCAATGTGATCAGATGGAGAGATCATTTAAAAACTGATGCTAAGGCGGGACTAGGTAGGGTAGAAATATTGATAGAAGTGGCCTGAGAATCAGAAGGTGCGGCTGCGTCCAGGTTCTGTCAGGAGCTTTCTGTGTGATGGCTCCCCTTCTGCCTCAGGAGAGCGCTGGGCGAGGATGAGACGGTCTCCAGGCCCCCTTCCTTTTCTGACAGTCTGTGATTTTCAAGTCACAGTGATGTTTGCCATAGCAATGGGGTGCGATGTCTGGGATGATGGCATGCTTTGTTCCCTTAATGGGGACTGAGGCAGCAGCTCCGTTTGGCATAAGCTGAGCTGTGTCAGCACAATGGAGCTGTTTGGCTGGGCCCCAAAAGCAGACCCCAGAGAGATATTGATTCTGACAGGCAAACAATTAAAGGGGGAAATTGGTGCTTTGTGGTTAAGACATCCGTGTGCCTGTGATATCCTTGACCAAGTCTTCAATGGAACGTGTGGCTTAATTGGAATGGACAGAACTGCTCTGGGTTAAGACCAGTCTCAAAAGGGGCTGGAGATGATGTCTGTGGAACTGGAAAGATACACTGACATTTTCAAATCTATTTTTATTTTTGAAGACTTCCAAGAGCAGAAATGACTATCTCTTTATGTTTCTTACTTCTGCAGCCAAGTAATATGTTGGAAAATTAGTCAAAATCGAATTTTAATGTTATGCAAAGCTGCTGGGGGCCATGAAGCATTTGGCAAGTTTTACTCCCACTTTCCCTCCACATCTCCTGCCAACATTTTCTTCTGCATTTGATCCTTTTGCTCTGTTCTTTTTCATCTTTTCTCCTTTAACATATTCCCATACTATTTGTACTCTTTAAAAATATGCACATGTATTCCCATGATTCCTTCCCTCACAGACTTTCATAATATCCATGAATGAGGTGCTGAGTGGCCCAGATCCCTCAGGATCACAGCAAAGGATGAAGTTTTACAAATGCAAGCCCTTTTAGTGGGCGTGTTCCAGCACCAGCCATCAGTCCCTGGCACCTCGACGTGGATGTGACAGTGGGAGCTGTGTCTGCTGTATTTCAACTGTCCATCCTGCTTCAACCAGGCTCAAGGGTGCAAATGTCAGGACCCTATATCAAGCCTTCTTACCATACATGTCTCTAGTACATGCACGAGCCAGCTGGAGCCGCCATAACAAAATCCCATAGAGTGGCTGTCCTAAACAATAGAACTTTATCTCTCACAATTCTGGAGGTTAGACGTCCAAAATCAAGGTGCTGGTCCATTGGGTTCTGGGTGAGAGCTCTCTTCCTGGCTTATGGAAGGCCACCTTCTGGCTATTTCTTCACATGGCCTTTCCTTGGCGTGTGCATGCAGGGATGGGGCGGGGAGGGAGAACAGACTTGTTAGCGAATCCCATCATGAGGGCTGCATCCTCACGATCTAATCTAGCCCTAATTACCTCCCAAAGGCCTCATCTCAAAATACCATTTCATCACTGGTTAAAGCTTCAACACACGAATGGCTGGGGTGGGAGATGGGGGCACAATTCAGTCCATAATAGGACGGCACAAGACAGCCCATTCCCTAAGTACTGAACATAACAGGACCTAGCTCTTCATCCTTCCTCCTCATGATGCAACAGAAATCACTGTAGCTTGCCCTATTTCATTCACAACTGTCTCTTTATCACTCTCCTCCACATACAGCATCCTTAGCAAATCCAAGACCAGTCATTTCATTGGTCTAGATAATAATGGTCAGAGTGTTTGGACCAGAGAAGAACGTATTCTATACTTCCCTCATTCTTGTGTCTTGATACAGTTGTCCTTTTACCTGCTCCAAGTTGCTGTTCCTTTTTTTTGTGGTAAACTATAAATAATATAAAATTCACCACTTTAACCATTTTTAAGTGTACAGTTCTTTAGTGGCATTAAGTACATTCACATTATTATGCAACCGTCACCACCATTCATCTTCAGATCTTTTTCATCTTCCCAAACAGACTCTGCCTCCAATAAAATACTAACTCTTCTTTCTTCCTTACCCTACCCCCTGGAACCACTATGCTACTGTCTGTCTCTATGAATTTGACTACTCTAGGTATCTCATATAAGTAGAATCATACAATATTCGTCCCTTGTGACTGACATATTTCACTCAGCATAATGTCTTCAAGGTTCATCCACACTGTAGCATACATCAGAATTTCCTTCCTTTTTAAAATAATCTATTGTATGTAAATATATACCACACTTTACCTAGTCGTGGACATTTGGATTGCTTCCACCTTTTGGCTGTTGTGTATAATGTTCTTATGAACACGGCTCTACAATCAGAATCCTTCTTAATAAAACAAATAATTTGGAATTCTGCCACTGCTCTGAGGAATAACTAACACTGATTGCTTGGTATTTGCGAAAAGGAAATGTTGTAGAGCTGCCTGAGTGGATATTTTAGATTATGGCTAACTTTTGCCCCTTAAGGATATCTGACACAATTCTAAAACATTAATAGGACTTCCCTGGTGGTGCAGTGGTTAAGAATCCCCCTGCCAAACAAACAAACAAAAAAAGAATCCCCCTGCCAATGCAGGGGACACGGGTTTGAGCCCTGGTCCGGGAAGAGCCCACATGCCACGTGAGCCACAACTACTGAGCTCGCGTGCCTCAACTACTAAAGCTCGTGTGCCTAGAGCCTGTGCTCTAAACAAGAGAAGCCACAGCAATGAGAAGCCCATGCACCGCAACGAAGAGTAGCCCCCGCTCGCCGCAACTAGAGAAAGCCTGTGTGCAGCAACGAAGACCCAACACAGCCAAAATAAATAAAATTAATTTAAAAAACAAATAAAAACCAAAATAAAAACTTAAAAAATCCCCTCTCCTTCCTGTCCTCTGCCCCATCTCCCCCCTCCCCAAAGGCCGCAGCTTTTATTCCAAGCCCATCAATGTAGGAGGGGGAAGCAGGAGGCCCAGGGAGGGCAAGGGGCTGCCCCAGGGCCTGTAGCACCCCCTGACCACTCAGGGCTTTCCAGGCACGCACTCCAGCCTGGTCCACCTGCCCGTGCCCTAAGGCCAGTTGGCCAGGGGCAAGGGGTGGCTCCGTATGGCTTTCATGCCCTTTGTTTGCAGATGTTGAATTTTGCATCATAATTTCTATATTGTCCCTGAGTATTAGAACTGTAATTTATTCATCTTTCTGTGTCTGTGCCAAGAAGCCCAGGCTCTGGGTCTGCCCTCTTGCCTAGGAGGCCTTGCCAGCCTGCAAGCTTGTGGGAATACCTTGTACCTGAGCTTACAGGTACCAATAAAGAGGCTCTACTTAAAAAAAAAAAAAAAAAAGTTAAAAAATTAAAAAAAAAATTAATAGCTTCAAAGTTCTTTCATTGCTGGATATTTTCTTTAAAATCTTTATTCTTCTGTATACTCAGGCTAATTTCCTAAGGCAATTGCAACATTCTAGTTTACTCTGATGCTTAAGGATTTCTGGTATAAACAAGAGTAAAGAAATTAACTTGGCATCAAATTTAACATAAAGTATAAAAAGAGTTATAATGGTTTCTTAGATTAAATTTCAGGAGATACAAAAATTCACTCTTTTTTTGTTGCCTGGTGCAAAAGAGAAATACTAGAATATACAGAATCTTAACCTCATAACATTTGAGATCTGGAAGGAATTGTAGAGACAACGTATCTCAATTCCTTTATTTCATAGTTGAACAAACCCGGAGAGATTATGCAATTTCTTTTTTCACTCTATTCTTTTATTCATCATTCATTCAATATTTGAGGGTCAACTATATATGATGTGCTGTGTCCAAAACTATAAAACATACACGAATTGCTTATAGTTTTGTTCCTACCCTTAAAGAGCCTATCTTCTAGCAGGACAGACACTCTAGGCCTTGACATTCAACAAATATGGAGTCACTACTATGTTCAGGCCAGTGTGCCCCAAATTGAAGAAGATCCAAGAATGGGAAGGAAGGCAGACCCAGAGTTGGTGAGCCTGCAAGCCAGCAGTGGGACAGGAGGCACCTACTCTGTGCTGTCAGAAAGGGCCCAGGTGAGGCCTTGGGGCACAGTGAGGACGTGAAAGGGTTTTAGGGATCACATCCATCAGGGGAAAATGTGTACTTCTTGACAGAGCTAGTACGTGTCCACAGGCTTCAAAGGATGTGGATGAATAGGTAGAGGTGAGAAAACTGAGAAGGAACACGGCCAGGACAGGAAGGCAGGAAAGACTGAGGCTTCTGGGGGGAACTCACCTTGGGAGCATGTGTGGAGGGGGCTTGAGGGACAGTCTCTTTGCTGCTTTCCAAACCTTGCTAGGTTATGGTTCCCTGTGTTAAGAATGCTAACCTGTTTTACTTAGGTTATAGTAGCTCATTTTGCTGAAATATCAAAAATAACATTTTTCAAATCACTTGCAAGAAAAATATTTTTAACAAACCACAACGTTTCTAGCCCATAAGCGTGCATACTGCCTGGTATGAATTTACAGTGTCAAACTCTTAAATAATAAAAACCACAGTCTCGGATAGCCCCTAAGTTGTGATTTCCCCTTCCTGAAACCAAACTGGTTGTTAATTAAGCAGTAGTTTTTCAACTCTTCAAACAACCAGATCTTTATAACAGCTGTGGAACTGTGGAAAAGAGGGAAGTGTGTTTCTTCAAAGACTCTAATTTGGCTGCTCAAAACCTTCCTCAGTACACAGAGCTCCTTCTTTTCTCCCCGGCTCATACGGCATTCCACTAGCAGAAAGAAATGTATTTTTTTTCATCACTTGAACTGTGAGTGTTTCAGTGAGTACATCCGCACTTTTACTCAATGACCACGCTTTGTTCCATGGACTCCATCCCTTCGCTCCTGGGATGCCGTCTACTGTTCCCACTGCATGGCTGTCTGGTCTTTGCTAATGCGACCCAAGTGCACCTACAAAGTCAACACTCACCTCCCAAGCTTTGTATCTTTAGACTGGCTGGAAGGTTCCTCTCACTTGAGTTTTTCTTGAGTTGCCTGAGTATTTCTTGAGTTGAAGTCCGTTTCTCTGCAGTTTCCAACCATTTGGTCCAAGTTATACCATTTGGGGCACACTGAACAATATGTAACTCTCATCAAAGCACAGCTTTGAAATATTTGAAGACGGTGACAATGTCACTTTCTGCCACACGGAGTTTGCTCCAGGCTAAATGACCCAGATCGCGCCGATCATCCTTTATGCCTCATAAGTCCCAGTCCTCTCACCATGCTGTTTCCTTTTCTTGTTACACATGTCCTAAATCCCTTTGAGTGTGTGCTTCCCTACACTGAATCCCATGTCCCAGATTTGGCCAGAGCAGTGGATGGTAGAGCAGAACCAGACCACGCCACATTAATAGTATGTCTCTCAATACAGCTTAAAATACCCTAGACTTTTTGATGCCCGCCTCACTTTTTCTTTCAAAACAATTTCTCTTTGGGCATAGTCAGGCAACAAGTCATTCGTCAGCCTAAATGCTTTCTCAGTTCATAATTTTCTATCTTTGCCCATGGATTTGCTGTGTTCACTTGTAACACATTGTATTTGCTTGTAAATAGTTGTGTTTACCAGCTTGTCAGGTGGTTTACCAAGGAGCACAGTCACTTATAAAAAAAAGGAATGTTTAATGCCCTGGATTTGCTCAGAACTTTTAAATAGGAATGATAAGTTGAGAGAGTGGCCTTTTGGAACTTATACGTTAAAATAGAAAGTTTTATCTGACATAAATTGTAGCAGTATTTTCTTAGCTCAGTCTCCCAAGGCAAAATAAATAAAAGCAAAAATAAACAAATGGGACTTAATCAAACTTAAAAGCTTTTGCATAGAAAAGGAAACCATGATCGAAATGAAAAGAAAACCTATGAATTGGGGGAGAATATTTGCAAATGATGTGACCGACAAGGGGTTAATGTCCAAAGTATACAAACAGCTCATACAGCTTAATATCAAAAAAATAAACAGCCCAATCAAAAAATGGGTGGAAGATCTAAATAGACATTTCTCCAAAGAAGACATACAGATGGCCAAGAGGCACATGAAAAGATGCTCAACATCACTAATTATTAGAGAAATGCAAATCAAAATCACAATGAGGTATCAGCTCACAAGGGTCAGAAAGGCCATCATCAAAAGGTCTACAAACAATAATGCCGGAGAGGGTGTGCAGAAAAGGGAACCCTCCTACACTGTTGGTGGGAATGTAAATTAGTGCAACCACTATGGGAAACAGTATGGAGTTTCCTTAAGAGTTCAAAAAATAAACCTACCATATGATCCAGCAATCCCACTGCTGGGCATATTATCTGGAAAAGAGGAAAACTCTAATTCAAAAAGATACATGCACCCTAATGTTCACAGCAGCACTATTCACAATAGCCAAGATATGGAAGCAACCTAAATGTCCATTGACAGATGAATGGATAAAGAAGATGTGGTACATATATGCAATGGAATATTACTCAGCCATAAAAAAGAATGAAATATTGCATTTGTAGCAACATGAATGGACCTAGAGATTATCATACTAAGAGAAGTAAGTCAGACAAAGACAAAATTATATATCACTTATATGTGGAATCTAAAAAATAATACAAATGAATTTATTTACAAAACAGAAACAGACTTACAGACATAGAAAACAAACGTATGGTTACCAAAGGGGAAAGCGGTGGGAGGGATAAATTAGAAGTATGGGATTAACAGATACACACTACTATATATAAAGTAGATAAGCAACAAGGACCTACTGTATAGCACAGGGAACTATATTTAATATCTTGTAATAACCTATAATAGTAAAGAATCTGAAAAAATATATATATACAGCTGAACCACTTTTCTGTACACCTGAAACTAACACAATATTGTAAACAAATACTTCAATTTAAAAAAATATAAAGTTTTAAAATCAAGAATCCTTTGCTTTATGGAAACTTATATGAATAAGACCAAATTCTTTTTCTCTAAAAAAGATATCCCCGAAAAGTGTAATGGAAAATGGAGTGGGTGTGCGTGAAGCACGATTTGGCATTCATCGCGCTACCCTTTTTTTCTCTACAGAGATGCCAAGGATATTCTAGAGAAATTCTAAACAAAGAGCCAAGTGTTCAAGTTCATGTCTACGTTATTACATATTTTATCTTTTCCTAAAAATTTTGAAGAGCGTGATGAGAAGTTATAAAAATAACTGGTTAGTTCTTTTTTGAGTTTATATATGGTGATGTAGATGGTAGGCCTAAAGAGAATTTGAAAAGTAAACTATGAAATGTTAGCCTTTTGAAGTGTAATTGGCAATGGAGGTAATCTCATAAGCTGAGTGGGGTCTATGAGTCTGGAAGGGATCTGGAGTAAGATTTGGCTCCCAAGCCTTAGTGGGTGGCCCTGAACCTGAACACTCCAGCACTCTGAACTAAGCCTTCATTATGGTCTTGAACACCCCCCCACCCCTCCCCGCCGCCGAAAGGCTTGTTTACTCAGCAGCATAAGCCAAAGCAACAAGTGCCATAGGGGGTTGCGTCTTATTTCCCAGGCAGGAATGTGAAAGGGCAAGAGTGGACTTGGACCTCACTCTCAGGTTATGTAGCTCACGTAACAGCATATTACCACCCCCAGCATCCCATCGGAAGGCTACAAAGAAGAACTCCTTACTTCTAGCTCAAGCCTTGATAGCTATAAGGAGAAGCCCGTGAACTGGTTCCAATTATCTCTAAGTTCAGTATTGCTAAATGGTACTTTCTTTTCTAGCAACATTGCTTGAACATTTGGGGATTTTTTTTCTTCCTATTGGTATCATTCCCAAGATAATTGCAGGACTGGTGTGGAAGAGCTGATGCACACACTGAGAACAGATGGTGGATTTGATATATCAATTTATTCAGAGCTACCAGTTTAGTTGCCTGGCTTTTCTGTAGGGAAATCAGTAGCATGACTATAACTTTATTACTAAAATTATTGTATATATAATAATATATATTTATTTATTGTTATATATTTAATAAAATGCACATGTATAACATGCAATCATTTCTTCCAAGGACTGAGAAAAGATTGTGTAGATAAAATAAAAGAACTATCTAAAGAAACTCTCCATTATATGAGCATTCCAGGCATACACTGACTTCATAAAATACTAAATGTTAGAAACTTACTATGAGTCAAGAGTGTGTTTGGAACTAAAGAATGTTGAGAGATCATGTAGGAATTGGGTCCTCTTCTGAAGAAATCACAATCTAGATGATGACTCATCTACAAAATACCTGCTCAGCTCATGACCTGAAACCCAGAAAGAAGTGTGATTCGATTCCCCAGTGAAATCATGTCTTCCCTCTCAGGAACCTCAGTGATGGTCTGGATTCCCTTTGTTCAGATCTTATTGATCCTTTATATTTTTTGAGCCTTTATTTTGAACTTTAAACAAAAGACTAATGACTATTATTAAAAAATAGTGTGCACTTCTATTAAAAATCAAGCAGTACAGAAATGTATAAAGAATGCAAAATGTCACCCAAAGTCCCATCACATTGATATATAATTATCTTTAGTGTTAATATTAATATTTATCTCTCTATAAGGACATCCAGATAGAAAAGATAAATTTGGAACAATTTCCATATATAGGAACTATAAACATGTCAACTTAGTTTTTAAAGTCAGGCTTATTGAGGAATAATTACATTCAATAAAATTCACTCTTTTTATGTGTACAGTTTTGTGAGTTTTGGCGGATACAATCCTGTTAAGTCCCACCACAGTCAAAATATAGAATGCCACCATCACCCCATAAATCCCCTCATGCCCCTTTCTAGTCAATCACCTTCTCCCTCTCCCAGCTTCTGGAAAAACTGATCTGATTTCTATAGTCTCTATAGTTTTGCTTTTCCAGAATGTCTTATAAATGGAATCAAAAGGTATGTAGTTTTGTGTCTGATTTCTTTCACTTAGCATAATGCTTTTGAGATTCTTCCTTGATATTGTATGTTAACAATAGTTTGTTTCTTTATTTTTACTGCTGAATAGTATTTCATTATACCAACGTAGCACATTTTGTTTATGTGTTCACCAGTTGAAGGGCATTTGAGTTTGGGCTATTATAAATAAAGCTGCTTTGAACATTTGTACTCAGGACTTTGGATATAAATTTTCTTTCTCTTGGGTAACAACCTAGAAGTGGAATTGCTATTGTCAGTACATGTTTTATGCCACAAGAAACTAGAAAACTGTTTCCCAAGTGGCTGAACCATTTTGCAATCTCACCAGCAATGTATGAGTGCTGTAGTTCCTCCGCATTCCCACCAGCACTGGTACTGTCAAGTTCTAAAATAATTTGATCCATCTAATGGTGCGTAGTGGTATCTCATTATGGTTTTAATTTGCATTTTCCTGATGACTTACATTAAGCATCTTTTTCCTGTGCTTCATTTGTTATTAATGTCTTTTTTGGTGAAGTATATCTTCGAAGCTTTTGCCCGTTTTCCAAATTGAGTTGTTTGTTTTCTTGTTAGTGAATTCTGAAAGTCCTTTTTGTAGTATGGATATAAGTTCTTTTCCCAGTAAGTGTTTTGCTAGTATTTCCTCCCTGTCTCTGGCTTGCTTTTAAACTTTCTCAGCAGTGTCTTCCATAGTAAAGAAGTTTTTAATTTATCAATTTTTTCTCTTATGGATTGTGCTTTTGTTATCGTTTCTAAGAAATTTTTGCCTAATCCAAGATCACAAAGATTATTCTTCTGTACTTTTTTCTGTACTTTTTTTTTTTTTTTTTCAGGCAAGGCTTTACTGGGGCCCCTGCTGCAGCAGGGGGGAGCGAGAACAAACAATAGGTTCCCTTGCTTGCTTGCTCCCTGAGGCGGGGGCAAGCTTGTTCCTTATGTGGGGTGAGGGTAGGGGTGTGTCCCGGGGTCGGGCCGGAGGGGTGGCTTAGGTGTTTTGCTCAACCCTTAGATGGTGTTTTCTGCAGGGGGCATGAGCAGTGCCCTGCTTTTGCTCCTGACCCCCTGCTTTTGCTCCAGGCTCTTCAAAAGGGGCAGTTGAGTTTTTTGGTCTCTTTTTATCTTTTGTCCAGAATTTGCCCCAACTGCACATGCACACAGTTATTTTTAGTCCCATACAGTTTCTTTGTATTTTGTTGCTTGAGGAGAGGTGTGTCCAGGTGCAAGCATTACAGCACTGCAGCAAAGGGTCCCAGGTCCCAGCCTGTCTCATTCCCCCCTGAGAGACTCTACACCCTTATTCTTAAGGGGTAAGGGGCCGAAGGTCTCTTCTTCTGAAACTTCTTCCTGCTGGACAGTGGCTGCAGAGTCTAGCCTACCCTAGAGGTGCAGAAGTCCCTTGCTGACTGCTCCAAGGACGTGTAGGAACCTGGGCCACTTTCCGCTGGAATGGGCTGAATTCCTTGAGCCATCATGAATCTTACTTCAAATATTTTAAAGATTTATATATATGTCTATGATCGATTTGAGTTAATTTTTGTATAAGATGCCAGGTATGGGTCAAGGTTCATGTTTTTGGAATAGGAGTAACCAAAAGCTCCAGCACCATTTGCTGAAAAAAACTCATCCTTTTTCTCCATTGAACTGCCTTTGTACTTTTGTCAAAATCAGCTGGCGTGTATGTGTGGGGGGCAGTCTCGAACTCTCTATTCTATCCTGTTGACCCATGTGTATATCCCTTTGTCAATACCACACTATTTTGATTTTTTTTAAAGGTATTCCCTAGAAGCCAGTCTTGTATTCATAACTAATGCCTTTTTTTTTTAAATTTTATTTATTTATTTATTTATTTATGGCTGTGTTGGGTCTTCGTTTCTGTGCGAGGGCTTTCTCTAGTTGCGGCAAGTGGGCGCCACTCTTCATCGCGGTGCGCGGGCCTCTCACTATCGCGGCCTCTCTTGTTGCGGAGCACAGGCTCCAGACGCGCAGGCTCAGTAGTTGTGGCTCACGGGCCTAGTCGCTCTGCGGCATGTGGGATCTTCCCAGACCAGGGCTCGAACCCGTGTCCCCTGCATTGGCAGGCAGATTCTCAACCACTGCGCCACCAGGGAAGCCCTATTTTGATTATTGAAGTCTTATGGGAAGTATTGAAATTCTGTTGTGCGAGTCCTCCAACATTGTTCTTTTTTGAAAAAATGCATTTTGACTATTCCAGTCCTGTACTTTTCAATATAAACTTTAGAATTGGCTTGTTGCTATCTACAAAAAATCCTACTAGAATTTTTGTTGAGATTGCATTCAATCTCTAGATGAGTTTGGGAAGAACTGACATCTTAATATTGTCTCATTATCTATGAATATAGTAGTCGCTGGTAGATTCTTTGGGAATTTTTATGCACACAATCATATTGTTTTTGAATAAAGACAGCTTTCTCTTCCTTTCCAATCAGGAAGAAGGAATGATTTTCATTTCTTTTTCACCAGTTTAATTTTCAAAAGGTACTAAAAGTAATTTTGCACTGATGGAAGGGAGAAATTATATAAAGCTGAATGAATGGCAGAAATGCAGATAAATATTTCTTTGTCACATGATATATTAGTGTCGAAAAGATAACATCAAGATAATGAAAAAAATGTTTTGAAAACCATTAAGCAGTTAGGTTCATTAAGTTTTTTATATGTTTGTTTTAAACTTAGATATTATTGATGAACTCAATCATATGAAAGACTAAGGAAATTAACAATTTTATACTTTCTTTTCCTTTTCTTATGTGCTGCTCTTTGGTTATATTGTTATATTCATTTTGCCAAGATTTATAACACCTTAAATTCTGTAACCAAAATTCCCACCATAATTTAACGTTAGTGTTATAGTAAGGAAAAAGTTCATCCTCATACCATCCTCTCATAATTGCTTTTCTATTACTGACATTTTTGCTTTGATTAATAACATATTTGGCCAGATATCATAGTCAAAAGTCATTGGCATTTTTTCAAGAATTCATTTGTTCCATATTTCCTAAATTCTGAAGAGGTCTGTGACTTGCCTAAATTTTTCATTACTTGTAGATGACTTCCTTTTTTCCTATCTGAAAATTCTTTTTTTTTTTTTTTTCATATTTGATGCTAAATAATTTTAAAAGATGTATTTTGGTATCAATTGTTTTATATGCATTTTCCCAGGAACACAGTTTCTGTCCCTAATTTCAGAGAATTTTCCTTGGTACAAAATTCTTACAGAAAGATATGTTGGCTGATATTTTTTCCCAAAATACTGTTTACTTGGATCATTGTTGTCTAGTCTCCAAAGCTATTATCTTCTCTCCATTTGCTTTAATCTCTTTTCCTGTGCTTTCACTCTCATTATCTGTTGATTGCTACCTCTAATGCACTGTTCTGTAAAGGTCTATTATTTTGTTTGTCAATTTGCTTAACTCGCAATATCTCTCTTTGTATCATAGTTTTGTTATCTAACCATCTAAAGTTTGTTTTACTGAAGTTATGTTAGATTCTTCTAGAGTGCTAAGAATTTGAAAGGAGTATCATTGTGTCACGCCATTTAAATTTTACTGTTTTATAAATTCAGACTTGTGCTCACTGAATTCCTTCTTTTTTCTTTCCTTTCCCTTTCCTTATCTTTTTTCCCTCTTTTCTTCCTTCCTTTCTTTCTTTCCTTTTCCTTTCCCCCCTTTTATCTCCTCACCCCCCTTCCCCTCCTCCTTCATCTCAGTGCTGCGTTTGTATACCTATCATCCCATTTTTCATGATGCTTATGCTTACCATAGACAATACCTTCCAGAGCTTTTACTTACTATCACAGAATGAGGGAAAGGATCCTGAAACAGTTACCCATTATCAGTTCTTATCTTCAAGTTCTCTTTGCCTCTAGGCTATCAGTTGAAAATTGGCTATTTTGTTCTATTTAGTTCCCTGTAGTTTGAGAGTCTGGCAAGAAAGGAAGGTGCCAAGTGGCCCTAAGCACAATGTTTGTTAGAAAATATCAATGAGAAATTTGCATTTATCCTAGTTGTTTATGAATACCATATTGCTATTTTTGTAGAAGGTTTGTTTTCAATGTTTGAGTTCTTTGTTTAAAATATGTTTTCAAGACATACATACAACTGCCAAATAATAGAACAGTATTCTTTTCCTTAAGACACCATTCATTACTTTATAATTGTTTTAATATGATAGATCAGTTTTGACAGGGCATAATATTCCTCATTTTATTTTAATAAGATTGCTTTTCTCAAGAAATCAGTGCAATTATAGAACAATTCAAATGCATTTGAAAACCATATCAAACTTCACATGCTCCCCAACTACGCAGAGTCAGCATAACCCACGTTTGATTTGAAGATTCAAAGTACACTTAAAACTGTCTGTCCTAAAATCATTAAGTGCAGCTGGGTTCACTAAAAAACAAGATATACAGCCCTCCTCTTCCTATCCTAGAGGGATGGAATTTGAAGAATCAAGTTACAGATAGCAATGAAGTAGAGTGGGGAGGTAGCATGCAGATGGGAAATGCACAAGAATTAGACAAAACTGGTCTTGAGTCTGAACTTGGCCAAATCTTAGCTATTTAATCATGGGCAATTTACATATCTTGCCAAACCTCAAATCTTCAATCTGTAATGTAAAGTGGGAACATTTCCAGTTTTCTTTGATTCATTCTTTCAGTCACACAGCTGGTATATACTGAAAGCCCACTATATGTCATAGTAACTCTAGGGATGGGGTAAAGCAGGAAATAAGACAGATACTTGAACACCCTGTGCTTGCGGTACTTACTTTCTAGCGTTCATGGTAGATATTTTACCCAGGAACAAATAAATGGATAATTTCAGATAGCTGTAAGTCCTCATGAAGAAAATAAAAAGTGACTGTAGAGTTGGTATTAAAATAGCTGCTGCAGTTGTAGAAAGACCTGACATAGACATGAACTTGGCCTGGTCAAGGGACAGAAAGACAGGTGCTGCTTCAGCAGCTTGAATGAGGTGGGTGGGGTAAGAGATGATGTTAAGGAGGTAGGAAGAGGCCAGATGGTGTAGGCTAAGATAAGAAGATGGAATTTTACTCCACTACAGTGAAAAACAACTGGGGTCTTCACTGGGGAGCAGTAGAATCAGATTTGAGCTGTAGGTTACTTCGGCTGCTAGATGGAAACATAACGCAAAAAGGAAAGCGTGTCAGCAGATACACCGGCTAGGACGTGGTTGCCATGATCCTGGAAGGGCCAAAATGGCTGGAGTTAAGGTTTTGACATTGGAGGTGCTGGGAAGTAGTTATATTCAGGAAGTAGTTAGAGACGATGTCAGTAGAACTTGCTGAGGATTTGGATGTGGGGATGAGAAAGAGGGAGGAACCAGGTATGGCTCTGGGATTCTTGGCCCAAGAAATCGGGTAGATGGAGGTGTCATTTACCAAGATGGGGGAGAAGGAGGAAGGGACGGGGTGGGGTGGGAAGAGGGTGGGCTTGGATCAAATGCTTTGTTTGTTTTCAGTTCTTTTTATAAGATTTTATAGTGATCTTCATATATGGATTTCCTGAAAATTTTACAGCTTTTCAAATTACATTAATAAATTTTTTCACATTCCCACTTCTACTTAATTGCTCAAGTAGAGCAAACACTATTTTTTAATATTTATCTGATATACATGCAAATTCTTATCATTTCTTTTTTAGGGAGAATCACCTGATTTTTCTAAATATAAAAAATATCACCAGAAATAAGAGTCAGTTTGATCTTTTCTTTTTCAATGCTTATATAATTACTTTATACCTTAATGATATATACTACAACCTTCCAGGGTAATAATAGTAGTAGGAAATATTCCTGTCTAGTTCTTTGTTTTAGTTGAAAATACTTTAAGGTCATGCCTTTGGATAATATGTATTTTTGTTTTTTTGGTAAAGAGTTGCTGTATTTGGTTGCCTCCATTTATTTCTATTTTTAATGACCATTAACTGCTGAATTCTGCCTTTTCAATGATTATCTAATTTTTTTTAATTTTATGATTTTTGGAGAGATAGTTGTACTTTCAAAATGATCAAATCAACTATATGTGATGCTGATTCCTCGTTTACACTGACTAGAGAGCATTAATGTTTAATATGGTTTGTAAATGCATTTGAATTGTTATGTAACTGCAGTAATTTCTTGAAAAAGGAACTTATTAAACAAATCTCTTTTTTTTCTGCTTATCTCGGCTCTTTTATAAAAGATAAATTTTAAGTCTTTTTAAAATCAGCCTTTAGTTTTATAGCTAATGTGTTTAACAGATTGCAAATTGTAATAATAGGTTTTATCTTTCTGGCTCTTTCATGGATAGTTATATATATGACATTATTATGGCCGCTGTTTATCTATGCCTGCAGGAGCCATTTTTAAAGAAAATGTAATTATATTTGTATCCTTTATGATCCAGAGGTTATTACAGATAATTTTATTCTTTTATTGAAGCAGATCTCTGACTTAGGGTCTCATTGTCCAAGAGAAATTGCATTTCAAAATTGAAAAAAATCCTAAAACACAATCGTGACTAAAAAGAATTAATCAAGTAAAAAATTACCATGTTATTTTAACGTCATCAGCATATTTTCTGTTTCTTAGAGTTTGGTTTTAGGGGGACATGAATAGTTTGATAACACTCCAATTTGTCCAGAACAAAACTTATGCCTATTGTTCCAGCATCCTATCTTATTTAGCATTTGTCCTGGAATTTTCATTTTAACTGAATTGTTATTTTTGTTGTTGTTAACATCATAATGTATTAATATTTGCATTGCAATAATATTTGTTATTAACATTTGCACTTAAATAAGCCAGTATTACTTACACCTTAGACTTTATTCTTCCAGGTTTGCCATGGTCTGGTCTATTGGTATGTAAGATAATACAAGCAGAAAAAGAGGTTTCATTTAGAATGGGGCTAAATCTGAAAGCAGACCAGTGATAACCCTTCTGTCTTCTAGAAAAACTTTTGGACATATTAAGACCAATCCCTTCCTTTCAAATACAGAATGAAGTGCAGCAGGGACAGAGACAGCGAAGGGCAGCTAACTCCTTCCAGTTTTGGTGGAAGTATAAATTAGTAAATCCCCTTTTGAGTGTGAGGGCATTTAGCCAGTAAAGGTCAAAGTTTAAAATGCATAAAATGTTTAAACCTTAAAATAAAAGTTATTGCAATTCTTCTAGAATTCTGTCAGACATAAGTACCTTACACCCAGGCCAAAAGGTATATGGAGAAGAGGAACAAATACAGAGAAATGTTTCTCATGGAGAAAAACTGAAAAGAATATGAACCACCACCAGTGGTTAGGTGGTGGTTATTAAAGTATAGCAGTTCCATATTATGCCATACTATGCAACCCTTAAAAACAACTAGATTTGTGTATATTGAAGTAAGAAAAAAATTCTTGCAAGTCCTGTTATTAAATGAAAAAAAGCAAGGGAAAAAAGCAATACAGATTCTAGGATGACATTTATGATAAACAAAGCAACAACTGTATACATGTGTCAGTGTGTAGTTTTTATGGGTATGTAAGCATCTCCCTGATAAACTCCTGGAAGGAGCCAGGCACAACTGTTCACAGTGTTTGTGTCTGGAGAGAGAAGTGGGTGGAAGGCGGTCACCAAGGGGGCGACTTGCATATTTACTCTTTCCGTTTCTATGTTGTTTGAGACATTAACAGAGAAAATAGAGTCATATCTCTTGTTTATGATTTTTAAAAACTGAACACAGGATAAAGAAAAGCCACTCTCTTGTTAACTGTGGCCATCAACTAATGTCCTTAACATGAAGATTCACTCAGTTCCAGCAACATGGATTGACCACAAGGGGACTTTCAATGCTCCAAGATAGGTTTTTGTTTTTTTGCTGTTTTTGTCTGTTTGGTTTGGTTTGGTTTTTATCTAGGAGAGTTTATCTTTTATCCTCAGAGTTCAGTAGATTATAAAACAAGTGGCTCAGCACTGAGTTCTGGTGTGAGAACTTTTAGGGGATCTCCAAAACACTATCTCCCTGGCATATTCTCTAAATCACCCCTACACTTTTATGATGAAATCTGATTCCATTCAACCAGGTATTTAGTCATAAAAATAAAAAGATCCAGGATTTTAAAATATATGAATGTTTGCACATGCAAAGCCTTACACTAAACACAATATCCTGTAACATGCAAAAAACAAAGTAGGGTAAAATGTGATAATAACTTTAACTTTGGAATCAAATAAATGGCCTTGTCCCTATATTAGTAGCAAGGTCATTCACACAATTATAGTCAAGGGCAAATAATGGAAGTTTAACGTCAACAAGTAACTGAAAACAATTGTTAGAATACTTAATGATATAGCAGAATTCATTTATAATTAGGTCCTTTATAAAAGCTATAAAAATAGCAATAGGGAGTTGAATGTGTGTAGGGAGATGGTATTAGAGAACGATGCGGCCCTAAAGCTTATGCCTAACTTTAGCAGGCCCCTAAAATGCATTTTTCAATGACAATAAGCAGTAGAAATTTAAAAATCATAAATATGTAAAACTAAAAATATAAAGTCATTCAACATGCATTTATTGGGCTCTTACACTGTACCAGGCCCTGTCCCAGGTGCTGAACAAAACAGTAGACAAAACTGACCCAAATCCTTGCCCTCAGGAGGCTTACATTCTAATGAACAGATTTTCCATAATTCCACCACTTACACAAAACTAAAGTTTATACTTTGGGCTATAGCTTTTTTACCTTTTCTCTTTGCATTTATGTGTGTATTTCTTCACAAAATTGAAACCATGATGTGAGTGTTTTATACTTAAAATAATGTAGCCACATTTTCCACATTATTATTTCTCAACAGCATTATTTCCCTGGCATCATCGTGTTCTAATGTCTAAGTGAACTGTGGTTTATTCAATCAATTCTTTACTATTTCAGATGAAGAGAAGATTCCACGTATAAATGTTATCATACCATGTTTGTCTTTCTCCGTCTGACTTATTTCACTTAGCATAATGCCCTCAAGGTCCATCCATGTTCACACAAGTAGCAGGATTTCCTTATTTCTTATGGCTGAATAATATTCCATTCTATAGACCACAATTTCTTATCCATTCATCCATTAATGGACACTTAGGTTGTTTCCATATCTTGGCTAATTGTGAACATGATGCAGTGAACATGGGTGTGCAGATATCTCTTCGAGATTCTGTTTTCACTTCCTTTGGATGTATACCCAGAAGTGGCATTGCTGGATCATATGGTGGTTCTATTTTTAATTTTTTTAAGGAACCTCCATATTGTTTTCCATGGTGGCTGCACCCATTTACATTCCCACCAACAGTGCACAACACAAGGCTTCCCTTTTCTCTGTATCCTCTCCAACACCTTTTTCTTGTCTTTTTGATAATTGCCATCCTCGCAGGTGTGAAGTGATATCTCATTTTGCTTTTGATTTGCTGCATTAACTTTCCATTTGGGAAATTATTTCCTTTGAGTCCCTAAAATGTACTAGAGGGTCTGGTACTCACCATCGTGTGCATGGAAAGAAGCTAAAGAAAGAGACTGACCAATGTCACTTAACCGTGTTCCCTCAAACCCTAACACAGAATGGGAACTTAACAGGTGCTCAGAAAGTTTAAACGAATGAATGAGACTTCTTTCCTTAATGTTCATGGAATTATTTAGAAAAAAAAAATCTTGATTAACACTAGTTTTATTTTTAAAAAGGACAACAGTGCACTCCTTCCAACCAATAGCACCACCTCACCAAAGTAGAACCTTAAAACTTTCCAAAAAGGCCTGGTCCCCGGGTTCACCTGGCAACAACTGTGATCCCAAACCTTTTTGCAAGGTGGTGATAAGAAGGCACCTGAGAAAGCAAAGCAGGGGCCACTACGGTCCTCTCTGAGATATCAGTACAACATTTGTCTAACTATGCTGACCCCAGAAACTTACTGGGCTGGGTTTTCTGATGCTGCCAGCAGTTTGCTCTCATTAGAGATACAGTTTTTGTGATCAGAGTTCAAATGGGTTCAGAGACAAACCGTTTGAAACATAACACTGTAAGAGTGGTTGCGGCTTCTGATTAGTTCAAATGAGTCTCCTTTGTTGGGATAAAGAGTTGGGAAGCCTATGGCGGGTCATGAAAAGAAGAGGGGCCGGATCCAGAGAGCAAAGGGTTTTCTGTGAGAGCCCCAGGGCAGGCGGTGATATGTAATACTGTGGCATCTTATACCTCTTGAAGATTGCACATATCTTGCAATTCCTATAAGCAGGGAATCCAACTTTTCATTATGGGCACTATATATAACAATTATATTTTCCTCACTTAAAAGGCAGATAAAGGCAGAAGTTTAAACCTGACAATGGCCCAACAAGTTTGAAAATGTACTGCTTGTAAATTACTATAGTGGCCAGGTGTTATAATTATTTCATATCTAAGGTACAGTACAGTTGACCGAAAGTGTTACTCTCTCAGTAAACGACTAAGGAAGACTTTTCAACTTCGTATTCCCCAGAGGCTTATAAACAAAATGGTACTAAGGGCCTGTATAGTTCATGGTTATCTTTTATTTGAAGAAAATATTAATAAAGTAACTGACACATTTAAATGATTCCTCAAAGAAACCCATTCTCTCAGAACTAGAAAAAAATTCCCCTTCATTTTATAGCTGGGAAATCTGCTAAATGTGCAGAGTCAAAAGCAGAAATGAGGCTCCATCTCCAAGTTCAGGGATCTGTCTGTGAGACTTTATTCTGGGCCTGGTGACTATGGCATGCACTCCGAGTTGTCTACCCAATATCCAATCTCCTTTCTTACTCAGAGAAGCCCAGTTGCATTTGAAGTGAAAAACATGCCCAAGTGAAAACTACATTTCCCAGCATCTATTGCAGCCAGTTTGAGTCAATGAAATGGGAGCTGCAGTCACTACATGGGGTTCATGAAATGTTGGTAACATGCCTTATTGCCCTTCCTGTTTCTCCTTCTTCTTGTGTAAATGTGATAGCTGGGGGTGCAGGAGCCATCCTGTATGAGCCAAGTAGGAGGCCATATACTAAGGATGTCAAAACACAAAGATAGAAGGAAACTGCAATAGTAATAATATAGCAGATTCTTCACATAAGTCTTGATTTGCTTACTTACTATTTTTTTTTTCTCTTGGCCGCCGCGCCGCATGTGGGATCTTAGCTCCCTGACCAGGGATCGAACCTGCGCCCCTTGCATTGGAAGTGTGGAGTCTTAACCACTGGACCTCCAGGGAAGTCCCTACTTACTATTTTGGATAGAAAAAACCAAAACCTTAATTTATTTAAGCTGCAGGTTTTCAGGTTTCTTCTATCAATTGAATGCCTATCCTAACCAAAAGCATATTCCAATGCAGTCCTTCAGTAAATCAGAAAGATTAGAAAAATAGCATTTTTTAAATCAATTATTTATATCATCTTTGCTCGTAGATTTTGCTGCTTGGAATAGAAAACTGCCTGATAGCATTGTCCCTGGATCTTTGATGTGGTCCCCATCCTTCCCCAGTATGCATGTCCATTGTGTTTTCTCTTGTTCACCACCAAAGGCAAATTCTTTCCCAACAGTCTGAGCATTCAGAACTTCGTGGTGAGTGTGTATTTATCTTATGCTCCATAAAATCAGCATTGTTTCTCCTCTAGATTTAACTCCAGAGGATTTAGTTTGTCCTTATCACTGTGTACTTATAGCAGAACATTTCTGGCCTATATTGAATGAACTTCAGATTTCTATCTGACAAATTGTCCAGCCACTGCCCGAGACAAGGGATTTTACGTGCCGGTTCAGAACCAGTGCTTTTTGGTGGGTATCGGACACAATGTGACATCCTCTTAGTTATGGAGTCAATTTCCCTGCCTCTGAATTTTGCCCCATACCCTTAGCTTTTCTCTCTTCCACTAAGCAGGCTTTAGAGAAAGGGGTCAATGTGAAAAAATTACAACAGGTAACAGAACAAAAAAGTTGGTCTTTAGCCAACAATCAAGATCTTAAATAGTGGCGGGGTAATTTATTGGAATATTAAACGTTTCTGTGTTCTCTATGTTTTTTCCCTCCATGCCCCTCCTCCCAACATGAATCCCTTTTTCCTGAGATTTGAGGGTTTTGCTCTGTAGAAAGTGGAAGCGTTTTATTTTTGCTCTACTACTCAATGCTGCTCTCCTCTATGCCACTTCTCTGACTTCCCGTTGAATGTTAGAGGCACTTCCTGTTTTTCGTAGAAGCATAAATGAATTGAAATTAGGCAGGTGTCCCAAAGGTTGGGGAGAAAGGATTTGGCCTTTGAAGGCTTCCAGAGGGAGAGATTTCCCAACAGATGAGATAGAGGTGGGTGGTGTTTGTCCTGTGAGTAGCCTGAGGAGTTAGTGGGACCTCAAGGCATAGTGGGACTCCAGTTTCATGGGGGACATCCAGAGCCCAGTGTGGCAATAAGCAGTAGAGTCCCCAGACCTAAAGGTGATACAGAAAGGCTAGATAATGGACGCATTTGTACTCAGGACTGGGGCCTCTCTTCATATTCTGGAACTAGAAAGACACCAGCATCTTTGCACGGCAGGGATGGGGCTCAAGGGAAAAACTCTAGTAATGACTAAGGTTTCAACTCTTGCCAGTCCAGTGGTTGAAATAAAATTTAAGTTGACTTAAACCAAAGAGAAATGTGAACATTCCTCCTTGCCTGACTTCTTGGACAGAGATTCTCACCTACTATATCATCTCTAGAGGAAATGAAAGATCGGCAAATACAAATCTTACAGTCATAATGCAAAGTCCCCTCTGACCCTAAGCACACTTTTAGCTCTATTTGGGCCTGTGTGTCTCACGAGTTGAATAGGGATCATCTTGACATCATTCACAGTCTGGATTAGTTAAGAATATTTGTTTAACCCTTTGCTAATAGGAAGTACTATTTGAATCTTTAAAATAAACTTCAATATTTAGTATACATTGCATTACTCTGAATGAGATCTCTTCTCATTAAAGCACTGCCAGTATCATTTTCTCAGAACTCAGAATCCTGCCTTTATTCTGGCAATTCTGAAATTGTGAAATTGAAATTAACAACCAGCTGAAATATACAATTCAGATTAAGAAACACATATTTATTGAAGCTGGCAATTCAGGGATAGTAGTACTAGTGATAAAATAAATTCTGAGGTGGCAGGAATCTGTGTTTTTTACTGAGGTTTCTAGCCAACCATCAAGATGGGAAACAAATAAATTTGTCATAAAATATGATTTGTTGTACAGATTAGAAATAAGAATTTTGAGATGGAGAAAGAAGGGGAAATAAGAAAAAGCTAACTGACTCTCTCACCAGGAAATAATTTTAAGTGATTTGAACTAAATGCATTAAAACAGAGCAGCCTCAATTTATGTAATGCAGGCTCACTGAATCTGTTATTACTTCCACTATATATGATAGGACAAGAAACAGGCAGAAGAAAAATTATGCCCTTGAATCACATTCATGGCCCTTTTAAAATTGAATGTGCATTAAATGTAACATATTTGTGTGAGGGTTTAACCGTTTGCATCCAAGAAGGGCATTTCTGTATAATTCAAACTCATTTCCAATGTAAGATGTTTTATTTTAATGAAATGTTGTTACTAATAATTGGATTCATTGAATTAGAAGTGAAATAAAATTTGATTTGTAGCAAATCCTCCTTTTTGGCTTGTTTGATGCACTTCGTTGTTTGCTGTGAGGCTGGAAACATTGGCCCGTTTTGTCCCGAGTGGTACCCACCCAACACCAACTTCCCCCAGCCGCCCTTTAGTAATAGTTATCCGTGTCTTACAACGCCGAGCGGCTGGAAACTACAGAAACCAGTGCAGGGATTAGCAAACATCAAAACCCTCTCCAATATGACTACTTTTTGAGACTTTCTAAACCTGGAATTTCCCTTGGCAATTTGTCCGAATCATGATCTGCATTTCCTGGGTGAGAGCTCAAGAAGTCACACGGGGGCTTCCCTGGTGGCGCAGTGGTTAAGAATCTGCCTGCCAATGCAGGGCACCCGGGTTCGAGCCCTGGTGTGGGAAGATCCCACATGCCTCGGAGCAACTAAGCCCGTGAGCCACAACTACTGAGCCCGCGTGCTGCAACTACTGAAGCCTGCGCGCCTAGGGCCTGTGCTCCACAACAAGAGAAGCCACAGCAATGAGAAGCCCGTGCACCACAATGAAGAGTAGCCCCTGCTCTCCACAACTAGAGAAAGCCTGCGCGCAGCAACGAAGACCCAACCCAGCCAAAAATAAATAAAATAAATAAATTTATTAAAAAAAAAAAAAAAAGAAGTCACATGGCAAAAGGCCTAGTTAAATCATGTCATTTGAGACCAATTTGTGAACAGTTTGTACTTCAGAGCCAAACCTGTTTCATTGCTAAAATAAAAATCTCAGCACCATGGGCAAGAGAAACTAAGTTATGTTTATCAAGAAAGAGCTAGAATTTTTGCATAAGGTATCTGATAAAAATTGGGAGCCGAATTTAAAATCTGATGGTGCTATGGCTTGACTAGGCTTCTTTGAGACTAGAACCAGAGGTTACATCAGAAAGAACCAGAGACAAATACAAAGTGTTTGAAGTAGAATGAGACTCCTAGGAGTCAAGGTAGGAGTAAGATGAATATTTCCTGAGTGGGTGAATAATTCCTTTAGTAAGGATGCTCTTGGAAGTGGTGTGGTGCGATTTTCAGTGCTCCCACCCCAGACTGTAATGCCCTTCAAAGCCTATATATATATATGTATATCCTAAATCCCTCAGAGCTTTATTTTTTTGGGGGTCTCAGGGGAGACAGGAAATAGTTAATCTGCTGATTTTAGGTCTGAGATTTGTATACAGCACTTCAGCAAAGAGGATTATTTCCAACCTAGTTAAGCTAATTAGTGGGTCTTGGTGAGGGCTGGAGTAGCAAGGGCAGGGGATGGAGGGACAACAGGAAAGAAGCTGCAGAAGTCCTGGAGTCATGTGGGTTGTGGCCTTCTTTGCTCCTGGGCAGGGGAAGGGCCAGTGTGCCATTGTAACGGTGGCTTACGTAGTGGTCACTTGAGTTGGAGGTTGATAATTAAACTTATGTGAATTATTTTCTTTTACTATTAAAGGCAATTCTAAATTATTCCACCTTGGCAGCCACATCAAAGACAGGAAAATACAGAACAGAAAGAATGCCTTAGGTAATGTCTAAACTAAGCATTTATTTGGGGAGATAGCAGGGCTGTAAGACCATGGACTGGGCAGGGCAAGGTGAAGGTTTATCCTAAAGCACCCACCCAAACTTCCCCTGTTGTGTGCCAACTTCTATTAATGTTTACTCCTGCTCTCATGACATACAACCCACTTTCCACAGCATGTCTGCTTTGCCCCCATCAAGTTACTTTCTTTTGGTAAATTGTTAAATAATTCCCTTCCCGCTTCCACCTCCCAAATCCCTAGAACTTACTCCAATTGAACAAATCTAGTGATAGTTAGGAGTGATGATTTCAAATCTTCAAATGTGATAATAATCCAAATTTCAACTGGATATTTATATCCTAATGTTTCTGCTTTGTAGAAGAGTTTGCAAATCAACAGGGGAAAAAAAAAAGTCTTACCATACAGGTAACAAACAGAGCATCATGAAATAAACTTACATACAACAATCCTTTCATATCTGAAAGATCACTTCCGTTCGGGGCTTTTATTTATTTTTATTTTTTATTTATCGAAGTATAGTTTACTTATAATATTAGTTTCAGGTGTACAACATAATGATTCTATATTTTTATAGATTAAACATCATACAAAGTTATTATAAAATATTTACTATATTCCCTAAGCTGTACATTACATCCCTGTGACTCATTTGGGGCTTTTAATCTCTTTCTTTGCATCTAACCCTTTCTCGTGGGGAAAATTCAATGTGATATTCTTTGCCTCAAAGGTATTTCGTTGGTTGGATGAGATTTTTTTCCTGAGGTATGTTTTCGCCCTTCTGGCTTTTTATAGTATGATAAGAACAATGATCTCATTCTCTCCAGTTGATAATAATGGCATACTTTTTATAACTTGAAAAGGCGTCTGCTTATTGATATGGGAGTTAAAATTAACTGTAACGCAAGAGTTAGCCATTGCATGCCTCGCCTTATCTTGTGGAGCAAAATAAATAGGATGGAAAACATGTGACGCTTGCTCTGAAGTCTTTGTAAATAATAATCTGTGTTCCTGTGCAGACTTTTATCTTCCTTTTACGCTTTATTTCACAGCTAAAAAGTTAAACAAAGAACCCAGTATCGTTGAATATAGTCCTTTCTAAATAACACTAAAATGAAGAGAAAATAAAAGTCACATTTAATGAAGAGGTCACATTTAATTCATAATCATAACATTCCATAGGTTAATAAAAATGTGACAACTGACAAGCTGATCTTTCTCTTTGGAGGTGACGCATATCTCCACGTTTCCTGTGGGATCCTATTCTGTTTAAAAATACAAAAATACCATTAAAGCTGTTTGGAGTTTCAATCCCAAACAAAAGGAAGAATAATAAATGAAATTAAGGTGCCTGACTAAATACGAAACCTGGAGACTGAGTGATTATAATAATCTTATGCAACAGCACTGATACTTATAAACTAATTTATGAAATGACTTAATCCCAAATAGTGATAAATCCCCTCATGAAATGAGGACAGGACTTTGCACGGGATTGCAATTGTCTATTCACCTGTCTGTGTCCCCAACTAAATGAAAATATCCTCATAGGACTGCATAGTTATTTATCTCTTTGTGTTTCAACCTCAGTATCTGGCACATTGCCTGGCACATACAGGCACTTGATAAAGGTTTACTGGTATTCAGATTACACACATTGTTGAAAGAAGGCAGATCCTATAATTCTGAATCTAGCCCACTGTTCTTTAAAAAATTTTTTAGCACCATGCTTCTCCTATTGTAAAAATGCAAATGCCATGTGGAGGGGTGAGGGGATTGTGCATTTAGTCTATTCAGCGTTGAACACATTAGGATAACAGATAATTTAAGCTATTTGAGAGCTTTTCACTACCCTGTCCCTGGCCCATCTCACCACTGGCCTGGGGTGCAGGGTGTGGGCCCTGGCAGGCAGGGATAACAGGGTGTACAGAGAACAGCTCTGGACCACTGAGCTGGGTGAGCTGCAAGGTGCAAGGGTTCTTACAGGGTAGGTGGGTACACAGATGAAGTTTACCAGCTGCCCGATTGCAATTAAGTCCGGGTTTAACCACCTGCCCAGAAGGTGGCAGGTGCATGTGTGAAGGGCCCGCCATCATCCCCAGAGTAAGGGAAACACGAGAGGGACCTGGGAATGAGGGACAGAGGAAGAAGAGGCCTAGTCTCCAAGCCTCACCCCAGAGCAAAAATGACCCTAAAACTGGAACATTCATTCAAGAAATACGTTTTCTTGCATATTATGTGTCAGACACTGTTTGGACCTTGTTAAATGCTTTAGAAATGAGTCACATAAGCTGCTACCCTAAATGCACAAAGAATTTAGTTCGGGAGGTGAGGGCTATGCGTAAATAATCACACACCGAGGCAAGCAAGTGATCTCAGCCGCCTGAGGGATCTCGATGGACTTAGAGTTTAGGAGAGGAAAACTGCTCAGAGAGCTCTCCCACCACCATGGTGAGCCCGGATCTCATGACCTGCCTGTCCCCTCTCTTCACTGGAGTCACAGAAATGCAACGTTCGCTCAAAGTCAGATTTATCAGGTCACTCTCTTGCCGAAAACCTTCACTGCTTTTCAGATAAGTTAAACTCTGCACCATGACCTATAAGGCTCAAGGCTCTGCATAATCTGGTCTCTTTGGATCTAACCTGTAGTCACTACCCAACTCCTGCTGCATCTCCAGATTTCAATTGCACTTAATGTTAATTCCTCTCTCTCTCCCTCTTTCTCTCTCCCCTCCCCCCCCCCCCCCCACACACACACAGAGTTTTCTGTTCCACTTGTACAATATTTCTGGCAATCATGCTCCTCTCCACCCTCTGTACCCAGTAAATCCCTGCGGTTTCAATATTCTCCTCTCTGCTACCACCACCCTGCTCAACCCGCCATCTCTCATCTGGACGATTGCTGTCATTGCCCTGCTTCCAATTGCTTCCCTATTATTAGGACTCTAAACAGCAGGCAGAGTGTTCTTTATAAAATAGAAATCAGAGCTCTTTTCACTTATTTAATTAAAATTCTGCCATAATCAAATCCAGACTCCTCTCCGCTTCTCCAGCCTCCTTACATGAATCACTGTTTTCCTCCGACTCTTCGCTCTGCCCACACTAGCCTTCTCTTGATTTCTCAAGCACTCTGAACTCCCTCTTATCTCAGGGATCCACACATCCCATCTGCCTGGAACTTTCTTCTCCCAGATGCTCTCATGGCTTTTCTATTCACTGAGGTCTCAGCAAAAATGTCAACTCCTTAGCAAGACCTTTTCTAATCTGCCAAACAAAAGTAGTGCTTCAGTTATGCAAGGGGTGCCCAACCCCCAGGCCATGGACCAGTACCGGTCTGTGGCCTGTTCGGAACCAGGCCGCACAGCAGGAGGTGAGTGGCGGGCAAGCGAGCGAAGCTTCATCTGTACTTACAGCCGCTCCCTGTCGATCGCATTACTGCCTGCGCTCCGCCTCCTTTCAGGTCAGTGGCGGCATTAGATTCTCATAGGAGCGCGAACCCTACTGTGAACTGTTGATGCAAGGGATCTAGGTTGCGCGCTCCTTATGAGAATCTAACGCCTGATAATCTGAGGTGGAGCTGAGGCGGTGAGGCTAGTGCTGGGGAGCGGATGCAAATACAGATTATCATTAGCAGAGAGGTCTGACTGCACAGAGACCATAATCAATCAAGTGCTTGCAGACTCATATCAAAACCCTATCAGTGAGTGGCAAGTGAAAACAAGCACAGGGCTCCCACTGATTCTGCATTATGGGGAGTTGTATAATTATTTCATTATATATTACAATGTAATAATAATAGAAATAAAGTGCACAATAAATGTAATGCGCTTGAATCATCCAGAAACCATCCCCCTCCTCCCCGCTCCATGGAAAAATTGTCTCCCACGAAACCAGCCCCTCGGGCCAAAAACGTTGGGGACCGCTGAGTTATGCTCTTCTCACATGGCGCCCTTTATTATCTTCCTGACCCTCCTCATTATCTGAAATTATTGGCCATTGATTTGTTTACTTGTTTGTTTACTTGTCCATCTCCCCCTGCACTGGGATGCAAGCTCCTTAAGATAAGGAACCTTGACCATCTTGTTTATCCAGTGCCTCACATGAGGCAGTGATGGTGATTTATAAAGATTTAACAACTGTTTCCTGATTTAATGAGCAAATCTACTTTCTTTCACTCTTCTCCTTTCTCATTTGCCATTATAATTCTGTGTAATTCTATTTCATCTCTAGTGGAAAGTTCCCCAGAACCCCAGCTGCTTGTGCAATTACCAGTGACCTTTTATTTATGGGCCATCTTCAAGCCACCTCTAAGGTTAAACAGGAAAAACAAAAGTTAATAAAGTATGGAAGAATCTTTCGCATATGGTAAAAATTGTAAAGACTCAGTGTCACTTTTACCTGCCATTCATCTAAGTGACTCATAGTATTGGTTTCTTTACCTGTTCATTCTTTCCAAGCAGCTGTTCTTGGAAATAACAGCCACTGGAGCCTTAGGTTTTATTCATTATCCACACACCTCTCGCTTCAAGTTCTTATCCACTCCACTCTCTCTTTCCATTTATTCGCCATCTTTTATTGGTCACCTCTTACGCACTGAGAATACAAAGGTGGCTTAAAAATGGCCTGGCCTCAGGAAGCTTACAGTCTACTAGAGGAGAATGGTATGGAAACAAGCAAGAGCAATAGGTGTCATAGGGTCTAGAATATAAGTATATGCAGGGAATAGTGGGGTGAAAACACAAGGGAGAGGTTGATTTTCCATAGCAACGAGGGGGGTCGGGAAATGCTTTGGGGAGGAGGTGACCATAGAGTGATCTTACACAGAGGAAACAGGCATTCCTAGCAAGGAAGCAAGGCCAGTAAAAGTGGGAACTGTAAACTAGTCCAGCACTTGGAAAAACCACACAGAGTTTGGGGTGTAGGGCATGAGGGGAGTGCATGAAGGCAGGGAGCAGAGCCACGAGGAGGACGAGATGTGCTCTGCAGAAATATCTGAGTTTTATCCCTTGGAAAAAAATGGAAATGGAAATAAAATGGTGTTTATTTTCCACCCCAAGAAATTCTGAAAAAACCATAGTCCATTTTCAGAATGAGTTTTATTTCTTCAGTCTTTCTGACTAAAGTAAGTCCTTTTAAGGCCAATACTGTATTTTTTAAAGACTTGGGAGAGACCTCCTCTCAGACAACAAAATAAAGCAAGATGATAGTTGTTGTTTGGTTTGCAACCTCCTGCAATTTTTCTCCTGTCTTTGTCTTCCCCCAGACTTTTGGGTTCACCCAAACCTAGTACACATGTGTTACAATGCATAAATGGACTAATCCCAATATTGAGAAAATTTAAAGGTTTTACAGTAACTAATAAATAATTAGTAATTTCAAGGCATCATTGGAGACAATTGTAAATATCTAGACTCCTTTTGACAGTTCTTAGCCTTGTTTACTTTTATCGTAAAAATAGATGCAGTTGTCACAAGGAAAGAAATTGGAAAGTTGTCACATGTTTGCCCCTACGTTTTGGATTTTATCCAATTATTACATAGAGTAAGTTCATGAAGCCAATTAATTCTTTGAATAAAAACGTATTCAGCTTTCTGTGCCTCCCCTTTAGGGGCATGCTCTGAAATGCAGGCTTGTCTAAGAGAAACCAGTGCTGATGGCAACCTCAGCAAAAAAGCGATTTATGGACCTGGTGGAAAGAAAAGGTGTCAAATGGCGATCTGCAACCCCCAACAAATGCAGAGTGCCTTATTTTACCAAAGCGTTTTCATTTCTGCTGTGTAAGGAGAATGTGGAGAAAAGGTGAGAATAGGAAATATGAAAGTAAGTAGTAAAGAAAAACAGAATATTTTAACTTGTGATGCTAGAAGAGTGGCTAGAGGTGCCACCAGTGAAAAATCTACAGAATTACGAAACTCACAAAGATCTTAGCTGTAGATAACATGTAAAAGGGAGGAGATGGGAGGAAGGAGGAAGTAACTTCTGCTGTGTGTCTTCTACCTGCCAGGCAGTGACCTGGGCATATTAATGCATAATCCTATTTATTATTTCCCATGATTTTGAATCACAGTCGGATGGTACTATTGGGATTTTACCTATAAGGAAGCTAAAACTCAAGGAGTCGGTAACCTGAGCTGGTCACCTACAAGTGTGGGAGATGTGATTGGAATCTAGCCTGATCCAGAAGCCTGTGATCTTTCTGCTTCATGACACTGCTTCTTATTCTAAACGAGGAACATCCTAGTTTAGATGCATGATTTAAATTAGACTTTGGACTAAATGAGTAACAAAGGAAAGTGAGAAATGCACTGATTTGTATCCTATTGTTAATTTGTTTGAATTTTATACTTCTTAATAAACGGCAATTGGAGTGGAAATATAGTGTTGTAATCTACAATGCAGACCTATATTTGATTTACATTTATTGAGTGCTGACTATGTGCTGAGAATCACAATGGCATACTTTTCATTAGAAAAAAGTGGTTCACTTCACAGACCCAACGACCAAGGCAGTGCCTCATCATCTTTTGACAACCAACCATAGTTTACTTCAAGGGACTAGAAGAAAATGGCATCTGTTTTTAGTATTGTTGCTTTAAAATGTTGTGTTAGTTTCTGCCGTACAGTAAAGTGAATCAGCTACGCGTATACATATACCCCCTCTTCCTTGGATTTCCTTTCCATGGAAAATGGCATCGTAATGTAAACTAGGAGCGCAGGTATAAATGACAACAGCACACATCACAGGTAGCATTGTGGTGGGTAGTGACACTGGTGAAGGATTTACTAGGAATACTGACATCTAATCAGGGTACACATGCTGGGTTTTTATTCTGCTTTGGTTCCTGATGATTCCTCAATGTTTATATTTACCAAACACAAACAGACCTCTCTGAGTTCGCTCTCAGAAAGTGCTTTCCAGAATGGTTTGCTTTTCAGAGAAGTAAAGTTGTTACCAGATCAATGTGCTTAAGGTAGTGAAAAGCCCTTGATTAGCCGCCAAGAAGCCTCCTAATGAAATGACATTCCCCCCCAGGAATTTCAAGTGGTTAATAAAATCTAGTACTTTCTGTGTAAAGTGCTTATTGTTGTTTTGTGCGTTCTGAGGTACACTTCACAAATGTTGCTACAAACATAAAGATGGCCCCCCAAATAGATGAATTTGCATGTCCACACTAAGTATTGAAGCAAAACCTTTATGAACATCACACACTTGG
The DNA here is from genome assembly GCF_028023285.1 of Balaenoptera ricei. Lineage (NCBI taxonomy): Eukaryota > Metazoa > Chordata > Mammalia > Artiodactyla > Balaenopteridae > Balaenoptera > Balaenoptera ricei. The sequence continues at coordinate 14,524,923 of NC_082659.1, read as the reverse complement.
ACTGTGTAGATAAAGCCAAATTTACCACATGCACATGCCTAAATGAACTCTTCATAAGTCTTAGGACTTCAGAGAGGAAACGCCATCCTTGTTAGCCTAAAAACAGCTAACAAGTTTTCATGTTAGCTCCTAAAATCTGGGAGAGAATGTAAGAAGGTAATGTGAGGAAAAACTATGCCCCAAATAAAATAAAGTAGTTAATTCTTGGAGAAACTGGTAATCTATGATGATTTTTGCAGGGGTGAGTAAACTATTAGACTGTGGTCTTTATTATGCCATCATTTAAATGCATTTATAAGTATATAAAGAGATTATAGTCTTTAAGATGTCTTCACACAAATGTGTGCATATAAAATGCTTTAAATTTAAGAATGAGGAATCTGCTGGTACTATATAGTTTGAAACTAGCAGAAAGCATTTTAATGTTATGGGAGAAGTTTCATGGCACCCAAGGGCAAAGATGCTTTTGGAATCAGAGATGAGCAAATTCTCTCTCTCATTCTCTCTGTCTCTCTCTCTCTTATCCCTGCATCTCTTTCTTTTTGAGCAGCTTCTTCATTCCTCTTCCTTACTGTGCAGGAGTTCTCTGGCCACCACAAGAATTTCCAGTTGTGCCTCTCTCTTATCAAGAGAATCATTTTGAGGATAGATTCTTTTAGCTCCAAATTTAGATTCACAATAGACGCATTTTGTTTCTTTAAAACATAGTGATTTGTTCCGCAAAATGGATAACCAAGACAGTGCCTTGTCATCTTTTGACAGCTGAGCCAAGTTTACCTCAAGTGACTGAAAGAAATCTTAATGCTAAAGTAGTATCCCAGATGTTCATTACTGCAACAATTGTGTTCTTGCCTAGCTTGGGACAGCTGCTGTCCCCTGAAGCAGTCAGCTGTAGCCAGGCGTTCAAGTTCACAGTGGTATGAATATGCTGCATTGCTATTATAACAGTAGGCATTTAGAGGCACCCCCCCCCCCCGCCCAGGAGGATGAGGTGAAGAAAATTCAATATGCCTATCTCAGTGACTTTATATAATTAAAGAGATTTCAATTTAAATGGGACCTCTGCGTTTCGTAGCTAAACTTCAAAACAAGAAATTATTACCATTAATCTTTTTCATATTCCCTGTGAAAATTCAGACACAAATGTGTCTGCCCTCCATCCCCTCCTCCACACCCTTGCTGACCAGCTACTGCTCACCTTCAAAGCTCAGCTCAGGTTTCTACTCTCTCTGGGACGCCTTCCTCAACTCCTCCCCTCTTTACTCAGTAACATCTAATTGTTCATACGTGAAAAAAGCACTTGTCACACTCTTTAGTATAATTACCTGTTTAAAGACTGTAATGGATGATTTACGTGTTGAATATTTTATTTCAGAGACTATTTTCTTAAACTCTTATGTTAAGATAAGCCTAGTAGTACAGATGGCTGACTTCTACAAGTAACCTAAGAATAACATCTGAATAACACATCTATGTCTCTTTTTTTTTTACCTATTTGGTGCTGATTAAAAGCCTTACCAAAAGCCCTAGACACGTGTCAATTATACCTCAATTAAAAAAAATAATAAAGTCATTGAGAGTATGAAAAACAATCCGAGACACAAACCAAATACTCTATAGTTTTGCCTTCACCATAGAAAAAACACAAATGATTTTCCTTCCATTTCCTTCTTAGACCTTGTTCAGAGTTCCTAGGTTTCAGCTCCATCACCAAGAAATCTTCTGGCACACTCTCTGTGGTTCTACTCCTCGTCTGATGATGGGATAATACCATATGCATATATCTAGGAGAATGTTTGAGAACTTTTACAAGTATAATAGAGAGAAAAAAATCCTGACGGTTATTTTATATCTCACATTGAAAAATCAGATGTTTGCATATTTCTCCCCAAAGGTGGACAGGAGATATATCTCATTAATGTATCCTTCATATGTTGTCCTTATTATACGCACAAGAAAGAAAGAATTATACAGCTGCTTCCATCCATCACCACTGGACCACGATCCCAATGCGCACATTTGGGGTGTGGTAGGAATCCTATCTATGAACAAATGAAGCCAAGATCATGCCTCAAAGAATACCAGGATAACATACTTTCTGGTTCGACATTATGTATTTGGAAAAGGATACATACTTCATCCTATAAAACTCTGGAGAAGTGATTTTATTGTTTTTAGCTTCAACTTCTTCACCCATAAAATTAGCTGTATAACACCCGCCGAATGGGTGGTTGTGGTGCTTTGATATATTTATCCAAAACTCCATTTTTGGTTGGTTTTGAATTTGGCAACTATAGTCAGCTATCATTTGGGGTAAGAGTTTTCTAAAACCAACAATGCCAGGATATTAAAGAACTACACACTGTCATTTGCTTCTGTTTCTCTGACAACCATGAAGAAACTGTCCTATTTCCCTCTAGAAACTTTTTCACAAAGATGTTAGACTTGACATATGGGACAAGCCAGTGGAGCAGAATCTTAAACTTCCTGTTATAGCTCAGCATCTCTCAAGATTGCTGTGAGAACCCATGCCATGTGGATGGTTAGGGAGCTGTGCATTTTTCCCAACTCACTCATTACCAATCGTACAACCCACATGAAAGCCACATTTAGTACTTCTCCTTATTTTAAGAGGAAATGGTGACTCATGCCTGAGAGGAAGGATGAGAAGAAAAGTCTCCTAGGCATCTTCAAATCAGATTCTCTTCTACTCTGCACTTATGCTGTGAACGAGTTTCACTTCTTAACAAACCAGAGACCAAGTCTAAATTAGTATCTATACAATCTTGAAGATTTGAAGGCTTATACAGTGCAGTAATTGCCAGTGTATGTGTGGATCAAAAAGCAATGTAGAAACCCTGATGCTGCTGAAAGCAGATTGCCTTCTCTACTCCAGTTGTTCGTGTAATTTTAACAACCGTATGCTTGTCTTCTGTTTTCTGGCAACCTAGATCTGCTCTTTATTTCTTTTTTCGTCTCAATAGAAATTAAGTGGTTTTGGCTATCAACATTCTGCCTGTCTTCTTTCAGTCTCCTGTGAAGAGGACCAGATGGAATAAGGCTTTTTACAGTCCTGACACATTCATTGGAATTGAAATAATGGGCTGCTAATTTTCCATTTTTATAGGCAAAGACCCAGGCCTGCACTGTGCGAGCACGGCGTGCTGGGTTACTGTCTTATTCTTCAATGAGGGCTGAAGCATCAAAGATTTGCATCTAAAAGAATAATTGTGGAGACAGGAGAGGGCTTACTTACGAGCAAGAATTTCAGAGTGTATGAATGAAGAGTTATCCTTGCATTGGAGATGATTTATTTTATCATGGGAATACTACCAGAATCTCAAAAAAAAAGTGGGTGACGGGAGGAACTGTAAGTTCCCGTAAGTGACAGTCTAACTCAACCACCAGTTTGAGCAGTCAATTCAGAGTGTCACTTTGAATTCATGAATTCTTTACTTGTCAACTGAACAGACCTAATGAAGAAAGACTTTTCCATTAAGGAAAATCCTATTCCAAAATACAAAGGGTGTCTTGCAAGATCTCAAGCCAGAATTCACAGTGGACTTGGGCAGCTCCCGTGGCTCCATCATACGGTGCCTGCTCTCTGGAAAGGCAAGAGGATCAACAAGCGTGTGCCAAGGTGGAAGGACCTTTACTGACCCTGCGTAGGAAGAACTTGCTCTGCGGAGCCGAGAGATGGAACACCAGCGGTCCTTGCACTGAAGAGGAGGTTCAGATACCACTCTCATGATTGAAGGGCATTTTCCAAAAGAACAAAAACAAAACTTTGCCAGACCAGCTAGCGGCAAAGTCACTATGTCATGGGTGTGCCACTATTATTTGCCTCTTTGATATAAATAAGTCACAGTGGTAGAAATGCCACAGTAGATGTTTTACTTTGCTTCATCTGGGGGTATCTAATGATCTCAAGCAACTTGAAAATGTTTAGAATATGTTATCTGTAGGAATGAAGCCTGGAACTGTACCCATTGGATTTAATAGTCAGAGGAGAGACCCAAACTCTTTGTCAGGAAGAGTCCTTGTAAAAAGGTTATAGATACAGATACAGATATAGATGTCCTTATATAAAGGACATATAAAACTTGGGTTTAATTATGAACCATGAAAATCTTCATTTCTGTGACAATTTTCCTAATACTTTTTAAAGTTTACTTTTCATAAATTTCTGTTCGTTCGAATTTCCCTTTAGGTTGATTTCCTGGTTTCAAAATCACAGAGTCACAGAAGTCATCGACATGAAAAAATAAACTGCCAAAGCAAAATTTAAGATTGTGTGTCACAGTGGGATTTCATGGGTTGAAAAATCACCCACCGTCACCTCCCAGTGCATTGACTTCCACTTCCATTTGTATTTCATGATATTAGGGGATCTGTGGTGAAACATAGGTTGATTGCTATCCACATGACACATGACTTCCCTAGAATGCCCTTGAAGTACTGAATCACCATGCAGACCATTAAACTTGACCTGAATCCTAGAGCCTTTATGAGAAAACTGCCATAGCTACACCCTCTTTGCCTCCGTTCTACTGTACCTGTATAATTTGGAGGTATCTGAGGCTAGAGTTTAAAGCATAGTCCACAGGGGCCTCTGAGGTTGATCAAATTCTCTGGACTGCCCCAATCCTAAGCCATGACTTGGGGACAAATTTTGGCATTCTTATATTTCTGGATGGTTCAGATCCTAGAGTATCGACCAGGTCCACCCTGCATCCCAGCATGAATGTGAGAAGCGTGTGGAATGACAAAGAACCAGCTAGTTCTAATGTGAAAGATGAGTTAACAATTGTTTGATGAGACTAGCCGTCAAAAATGATAGTAAAAAAAGCATTTCCATTGTGTAAGAGATACCACCTGTTCTAGACATTTCAGTCATTGTCTCTTAAGCCCGATGAACAAGTCTCCTTAGATGTGAGCTTCCGCAGTTTAGTCATCACTCCAGGGCCCTAGGGTACAACTTACTGCTCCGGAACAACACATTGCTAAGTAGTCTATGGGGTTTAAGTTGTCACATTCTTCATGGAGTCAAGGTTACTATAATCGTCACTACAGCAGCTCTGGGAAGGGCCACAGAGTGGAGGGGAATTTCACACATGCCACGTGTCGCTTACTCATTCTGCAAGGTCTGGCTTGGACCTGCTGCCGTGGCAGTAGGAGAGATATGTCTGGACGATCCAAACACGGGGACCCCAGATCCTGCGAGGATGGATTCTGAGCTATAACTGGTCACCATGACTCACTCGTTTGGCTTGATTTTATGGTACCAGCATTTCAGCACTCAGCAGTCACCTCCACGCTGGGCAGGGTGAGAATTTGGTGCATCAATCCAAAAGATAGGGAGGGTGTTTTCACAGGGAAACCAAATCAGATCACTTCTTCCAACCAACCCCAAAGAAAGTGACTTACTTCAAAATTTACTCAGTAGGTAGAGATAAAAGTAAGTCTTTTTTCTTATCGTAAAACAAATTGTTTCTTGTGAGTTAAGACTCAAATATGCGCTGGTAAGAAGAATTAAAATAATATCAGTCTTGTGCCTATTGTTAACTACAAGATGAGTGTAAGTTTATGGGGCAGAATTTCTCTAGTTGTCTTAGCCTACGCGGCCTTTTGTCATAAAACACCTCATCTCCGTTGCCTCTCCTGCCACACTGAAGGATCCTCACAGGCATTATGGTCCCACAGTGAGTCTTTTTTTTTTTTTTTTTTTCTGGGTATTCTCATCAAACAAAAAGGTTTTGTCAAGCTTTACTTTCCCTAGTTTTTATTTGACAAATAGGGCTCTTTCTCCAAATTAAATATCATAAGTAAGATTTTTCAAACACAAATGCCCTTGGAGATTCTGAATCATTACCCCATGTCCCCCTCCTTCTGTCCTGCTCCCCAAACTTTCCTGGTTTTGAATTACAATCCTAGAGGAAAAGACACACAGCAGTTTAACTTGATTAACGTAGCACTCAGCAGAGGCCCACTCTCTCATTCTCCACAGAACGCCTTGCTTTTCTACCTCGTTGAATAAATGGGTGCTATTATCTCGTTCTTGCTTCGGGCTCTACCAATGAAATTGCTCTTAATAGGGTTGCCAATACCCTTTCATTTGGCTTAAGCAACTGGTATTCTCAGTCCTTTTTTAAAGTCAGGTTTATAAAAGTATAATTTATTATAGTAAAATTAACCCTTTTTAGGTGTATAGTGATATGAATTTTGAAAAAGGCATGCAGTCGTGTAACTCTCATCACATCAAGATTCAGAAAATTTTCATCACTCCAAAAAAGTTCCTTGTGTCTCCGTGTAGTCAGTGTCTTTCCCACACTCCAGCCCCTGGCAACTCCTAATCTGTTTTCTGTCCCCACAATTTTGCCTTTCCCAGAATGTCCTATTAATGGAAACATGCAACATGCAGCCTTCTGTGTCTGGCTTCTTCCACTAGCATCATGCATTTGAGATTTGCCCATGTTTTTGGATGCATCAGTAGTTTTTACTTTCTATTGCCAAGTAGCATTTTACTGTATGATGTACCATAATTGATTTATCCATTCTCCAGCTGATGGATATGTGTGTTGTTCCAGGTTTTACTGATTATAAACAATGCCCCTAGAAACATTCATGTACAGGTTTTTGTGTGGACACATGTTTTCAATTCTCTTAGACAAATACCCAGGAGTAGGATTAGTGGGTTGGTTACATGAAATTTATGTTTCACTATATCTGAAACTGCCAAAGTGTCTTCCAAAGTGGCTGTACCATTTTGCATTCCCATACCAGTGAATGAGAGTTACTGTTCTAATATATCCTTGCCAGCATTTTTAAATTTTATTTTATTTTAGCTTTTTTTATTTTGGTAAATTATATATAATATAAAAGTTACCATTTTAGCCATGTTAAGTATACAATTCAGTGACGTTTAGTAAACTCACAATGTTGTGCAACCATCACTACAATCTAGTTCCAAACATTTTCATCACTCCCAAAGGAAACCCCATACCACTAAAGCAGTCACTCCCATTACTGAAACTCTCTTGACTTCCGTGATCCCACACCTTTTTGGAGCTTCTTCCTGCATCTCTTTTGTAGGAACTTCCTACTCCAGCTACCCTTATAGATTCCAAAGAGTCTGCCCTAACCAGATGCTCTGTTCTTCCTACATACACTCCCTGTGTTACCTCATATAGTCTTGGAGTATCCAATATCCCCTATGTGCAGATGACTCCTAATTCCATATTCAATACCAGACCTTTCCCAGCAGGCTTATTTATCCAATTTCATGCCAACTGCATGTCCCAGAGGCATGTCAGATTTAATATTTCTAATATTTACTCCATTCATCCAACCCTCTCCATATGCCTCAACAAGCTGTTTTCTCTAGTGGTAATTTTTTAAACACAAATCTGATTGTGTTGCTCCTTTGCTTAAACCTTTTAAAGCCTTGTTCCAAACTCTTCACAAGGGCTTACACGGCCCTACATGACCTGACTCCTACCTAATTCTCAGGCGTCATCTCCTAACGCTTTCCTCCTTGCCATTATACTCTAGCCACATGGGCCTCCATTCTCTTCCTTGAGCCAATCAAGCTTGCTGCTACTTATGCCAGAAATAAATCTTTGCATGACTAATGCTTTTTGGTCATTGAGGTCATTCAGGCTGAAATGTGACCTCCTTAGTGACGTTTTTCTCTATTCAGTCTAAGTTAGTCACTCCACTGCCTACACATTCTCTTTCCTACAGTCCTATTTTATTTTCTTCCTAACAGTTACTACCATCTGAAATGACATTGCCTAATTATTGGTTTCTGGTACTCTTTTTTTTCTGTCTCTAAAAGGTAAGCTCCATGAGGGCAGGCTCACTGATCATTTTGATAGTAGTGACTGTATCTCTAGTACCTATACCAATGCCTGGGCAGATAGTAAATGTTCAATACTGAAGGAATGAAGAAATGAGTGATGGATGAATTCTATAATTCACTCATCCATCCACCTGGTTATGTCAGCCAGAAACCTGGGTATCATCCATCAGAGTTTGCTCAGTAAAACAGAAACCACTCTAGGTATTTTAAGCAGGAAAGAATTTAATACAGGGAATTAGGAAATTACAGAATCAATTAGAAGCACTAAAGAAGCAAAGGTCAGAGAAGTCACTGCTAGCCTTTAAGAAAACAAATTATAGGAATTTCAAAGAACTTCCACCAAAGATCTCAGCTGTGTACAACACCAAAAGGAGTGATCCTCAGCAGATTACCCAAGAGCTACTCACAAAACGCCATTCTGCCATCCACCAAAACACATGCTCCTGGTCACCATGGCTGGAATAATAATGCATTTTCCTTCTCTATTGCCTTCTAAATCTTTCCTGAGTATGACTTTTGGGAAGCTAGCATAAGACCCTGCTGGATAAAGAGTGACAAAAATGTCAGTGCTCTGGCACCTTCAATATAGGGGAAGAGTACAGAAAGAAAGAATGGTATTGAAACATTAACCATACAGCCCACGAACTCACCCACCTCCAATACACGAGCAAGTGCTAGAGATTTCACTGTTGCACTTCCCTCAAATATCCCAAATGTCTTGCCTCCATTCAGGCCCTCATTATTTTTTGCAGCAGCCTAACTGGTGTTCCTTTCTTCAGCCTGTTTCTTAAAATAATCTGTCTAAAATATAACTCTGTATTATTCCCTAGCTTAAGTGTCTTCAATGCTTTGCATCACCTACAAGGTAAATTCAAGTTCCATAACAGCGGAAGGAAGGCCTGGCCTTTTGACATCCTTTATTCTTCTGCAACACTGCTTGGCCTTTCTTCATCTCATCCACTTTGTCTGGTATGCTTCCTGCCCTCCTCCACTTAATGCCCGATTATCCTTTAAGACACAGCTCAGGTGTCACCTTCCCCAGGAAGCCTTGCTTCACTCCCTCTCCCTTCCCTCTCCCTTCCCCCTCTGCTAACACCCACACCCAGTCTGAGCTAGAAGCACCTTCTTGATGCTCCTATTCATGTGATCAAGTCAGTTTACGAATCAGTCTTCCCTGCAAGAGTGCGATCATGTTCAAAGGATGGATTCTGCCACCTTGTCTTGGCATCAAGTGCCTGACGATTCAGAGCACACAGCAAACATTGATAAATGGTTGAATGAATGAATGAATGAATGAATACATGCATGCATAAGTACTACATGTATCTGGTCCCTTTAATTAATTTTAAAGACTGGGTATATGCAAAGAAAGAATTCCCAGAGAAATGCAATACAGTTGTACATAAAAAGTGATCAGGACTTCATACTTCTCAGAGACCATCTCTGATTTCTTTTCCAGGAGTAACACGTTTTCTTTCCTCCTGCCTACTTGTATTTGATGAAAAAAGAAGATTGGAATGGAACTAAAAGGGTTTTGTATGCTCAGATAACTTACAGACATGCTTAGAGGAAATTAATAGCAGGGGTGACGGATCAGATATGCAAGATAGTAGCATTGTTATTCTTTTGGGTACAAGCAGTTAGCCACACAAGAGAGATGCTTATGAAAGAACCACACCAAAAGCCAGCAAGATCCCATCTAGTCTGAATGAGAGACTTTTTTTTGGTCTACAAATAAGCAGGTGCTTAATACTTTGGCATTCTCTTTGACCCATTCACGTGAAGTTGCCTTTTCTTCTTAGAGCATTTCTGTAATACAGGAAGATCTGACTTTTCTCTGTTTACCTAAACAATATGCTTAAAATGAACAGGTCCTGTTTATCCATAAAATACCCTGACTCTACCAGTCAGCTAGACAGCACAGAACCTCCTTATCGAGTTTCACAACTGGTGAGCCACACCTGTGCTCCCCTGCTGTCAGCAAGTATGTCTACACTTACAGGGAAGCACTGGTGTGAAACCCTGCTCACCTGCTCTTCTCCACTCCTTCCACTTCTTCCACAGGAAATGACTCATGGTGAGCACCGGATTATATCCCACCTAATGAACACACTTCACCATGCTTCATTTCTCCACCCGCTCACTGATGCTCAGTGACGCTCTCCATTCTCTTTGGTGCCAGTGGCCCCTGCCTTTATCACTCTGCCCCTCTGAAGGCCCTTCTTTGATCAAGCCAAATACCTAATGATCCTAGGTAGTAACTTAAGATTTCTTGTTTCACCTCCACAGACTTAAAGCACACCACATTTTAATTCATACAAACTGCCTTTATTTTATGGTACACTGGCTTTTAATTTGCTTCTTAGAGTTTTATAAATGTGCCCTTTATGGTACAAGACTCAGAAGACAATCCCATCAAAAAACAACTCCTAACAACACTATAAAGAAAGAAAAGCACATGAAGCACTGCCATGCATGGGAAGAAGCTCCATTTTCCTCCTGGCCTCTCCCCCATGCCTCTTCCCTAGGGAACACCCAGTGCTCTAGAGCTTTTTCTTTGGAATAGTGACTGCAGGACACATGGATGTGGTAAATATCAACAAAAAATAAAAATAAAATAACAGTCTCTTGCTGCTCTCCTACCTGTTACCTGGGGCCACTGCCAGAGTCCCCAGAACTGCATTAAGGGCATGAATCTTGGGTAAAATATCCTGATTTTCCCAGATCTTCTTCGGTCCTTGTCGAGAGACTCATTTGGAAATTCTCAGAAAGTTATTCATGTCTATGTGCCCTCTTTCTCTGCCTAGAGCCAGTGACAGAAACTGAATCCGAGGGTTGTATTGGGGTTATCCTGGGCATTTGCCTCTTGAATTTGTCTTCTGACTCAGTTCCCTTCTGAAAGTTAAAAAACAATTTTTTCACAACAGAGCATGGGCCCCACTGTTACTGGATCTCTCTAAAGACAGACTGCACAATATAAAAAAGAGAAATGTTCTCTCCTCCCTTGCAAAATACCACCATGTAGCATTGGGACCTTGAAGATTTTGTGCCTCAAAGCCAGGGCAAGAAAGGGATGCCCAGTTGATGCCCCATGGAAGACAGTGGGACCTGCTGGAAGGACAAATGTATATCATGTAAATCAACACCACCAGATGCCATGAGGTAGCTGAGCAGACCTGTTTGTGAGCATATGTGAGAAGCTAGGGATTCACAGACCCTCATGGTGAGCTATTAGCGATAAGAGGGTCTGTGTCAAGGTGAGGACAGAGAAGTCTGTACGGTTACTGTTACTAGGCCTTAATCAGTTTTTCTAGAACCCAGAGCCCGGCAGAGCTTATGTACTCAGCTAATACTCTATGGGGGAGGGATGGAGCTCCGAAATCCCAAGACATAAGAGTGAGGGAAAACTGAAAGTGAGGCAGGGAAAGAGGAAAAGCAAAGATGAGGTGATACATTACTGAGCTGGCCAGAGTTTGTCAAGGAAATACAGGCTGTTGTTGGGTCACGTGGAGTGCAGTACTACATCTCAGCTCTGCTGGCTATTCGCGCTCTCTTTTCTCCCTTGGTCAGTGTTAATCCCCCCACTCCCCCAGGTTCTCCCCCGGGGAAACCACTGTGTCAGTGAGTTGAATTGGGCCAGACTTGGGCGGTGATGTGCTGTGACCCCAACCCCACTGGCTATGACGGCGGTTTTGCCTAAGCCCTGGGGGAGCGGGAGGCAGTCTGCGGGTGAGGAGATGAGGTGGCAGAGGCCGCAGCTGTGCTTTTACAACCACAGGAATGGCGCGAGTTACGGCTGGACTACTGCAGCTGGGAGGCCAGGAAGACAGCTGAGGCTGATGGGACAGTAGGGGCCCACCAGACCCAGGTGCATATAATATGGGTACTGTGCCCTTCCTGGCATGGCAGAAATTAGCATCAAATGGGAAACATTACAGAGGAAGATGCAGAATTTCCATAGGGATACAGACGCCTAGACTTGGATAAGTGGAGGAGCTGTCAGAGACCATCTCCACGTTAAAAACCTTCAAATGGAAGAGGTGAGATGACTTGCCCATGCCGACTGCAAAAGAATCCAGAATCCTTCCTTTTCTCGAAGCAATGCTGGTTTTTTATTATTTAAAAAGCTATAGCTTTTGGGGATAGTCTGAGTAATTTAGGTAATTTTTCTCTTAGATCTTTTTCATATTTATGATTGTATATTTTAATACTTTTATGATGATTCACCACATAGAGATTTACAAGCCTTTCAAAAGCAGTATCTCAAGATGTCTCGAAGAGTGATATTTATATGGAAAGATCTGACTGCAGGAATGTTACAATCATATTAGGGGTTATGCTCATAAGTCTAAAGAAGAATAATCTACCTCAACTTAATTAGAATGAAAGCCACTTCAGCAAAGCAATACACATATATCTTCTTTCAACCTAGTTACATTCGATTAAGGATTGTATGAGAATTTTCCTTATACTTGGTTTTTCTTCTGAGGTTTTTGAAATGCTTAAGGGGAAAAAAAAGTGTTTATTATAAGACCTTTGAAAACAATAGCCTCCCTGTTTATAAAACGTGGAAAACACTAGAGCCAAAAATCAATAATTTCAAAAACATTTTTCGGGTTGAGATCCCCTGGTTCACCTTGGCTCAGGAGTAAATGGCATTGCAACCTCCAGGAAATACTTTGGCCTTCATCTGTGTTTGGGCCTGCATTTCTCTGGGCATAAAGAGTTGATGAATGCTTGTTTTATGTAAAATTCAAAAAAATCCATGTAAATTTAACAATTTCTGCATATAAGCAAGATTAGAGTTATGTATTTTTTTCTTACATATGTGTGTGTGTACATGTATATGAATTCATCAACAACTCAGTATGCATAGGCAAAAGATATAATAGGAATAAGGTAAGATCTCTTTTTTAAAACACCTTGTGGGTAAGATAGACTCAATCAAATATCCACTACTAAGAAGTGGTAAGTGGTGGTTATTCCAAGTGTTCTGTGGACATAAGCACCATACAGTTTTAGAAGTAGGAGCTTCGCCATGTTTGTAAACCAAGTACACTAGAGTCAAAAGATCCCGGGTGACTGTCCTTACATCACAGACCCAGTTTTAGGCAAAAGTGCATATTTTCAAAACTCTGACTACTCACATAATTCCTTCTTATCTCTGCACTTTCAGGCATTAAAATTCAAAATAAGGTTTTTTTCTATGGAGTTATTTGGATAAGAGAAGCTTGATCCTTGAGTGCTACTGACATTATGGTGTCAGGCTCTGAGCCACATTCCCTGGGTTTGAATCAAGGCTTGGCCACTTACTAGTTGTGTGACCTTGGCAAGTTTTCTAACTTTCTGAGGCTTAGTGTCCTGGCCTATAAAATGGGGATAAATTTCATGCTCACCTCTTAGGTTCACTGTAAAGATTAAATGAGTGACTTCTATAAAGCACTTAGTGATGAGTACATAGTAAGCACTTAACAGATAATTGATTTTAAAACTATTATTATTGTTTAAGTTGCTTTTAATAAACTTATGAGATAATTTTATAATATATTTACCCTCAGAATCTCTATTTTTTCTCTGTGTATCACCTGGCCTCTTTTATAAGCTGACTTTTATCTGCTCTGATCAGGAAAGACCCTGGCAGTGTAGCTGTTGTTTCAAAGCGGAAAATAAAGCTTGTGTAGAAGGAGATGTTGAGACTGTAAAATGCGGAAACCTACAGGGCGTCATCGTTCAGTTAGTTTCATTGTGTCAATATGGATTTCAACATGTTAATTTTCCAACTATTTTAGCAAAATGCTCTGGGATTATGCTTTTAATGCTTTTTAATTATGCTTTTTTTTTTTTTTTTTAACATGGATTCATGATCAGAGTTCCAGGTAGGCAGCTATAGCTCTTCACCTGAATCTTTTTAGCAGCATCATGCTGGAGACCTGAGTCATTGTTTATTATGTCCTTGCTTAGGTTTCCCAGAATTAAGCTTCACTATCATAGTAAGAGACATATGAATATGTCAGGAGACTTCATGTTTTCCCTTGAGTCTACAATAGATTGTTTATGGAACTTCAAGGCAACAGGGCAGGCTGAGTCTCTTCAGAGATTCCTCGTCTTGTGAAGAAAACCAGTCTCCCACCTTCAAGGGAGGCTTTCAAAAAATTGAAGTTTGAATCCCCTGCCATTATGTTGGTTTCTGGGTGGAGGAGAACTGACCAAAGTGTTTTTCTATTACTTAATGCCCCTTAGCTGAATACTGCTGCAAACACACACACACACATGCACGTGCACACACACGCACGCACACACACACACACCCCAAAATTTTAAATCTCTCCATTTTATCACTTTTTTGAGCAATGTCCATATAAATTTTTACTTATGTAAGCACATTCTAATGTTCTGTTGACAAATTCTTTTTCTATTGTAGTCTAGATTCCTCAGGGGAAAATGTCAATGGATCACCTGAATATAAGATGATATGATTTCATTCCTTTTCCTACAAGTCAATAAAATTTTGAGCTCCATTGGAATTGAAATATTCTTTTATTTTCCTTGAACATTTTTATAGTAACTTGCATGCTTTATTTCATTCCACCTTTTCCCATAAAACTCATGAAAATTATTTTTGGAGATATTTTTGATGTTTTTTATAACTTCCATGGTTAGGCTATTTTATAACTTACAAACATTTTTACTTTGGGAATATGTTTGAAAACAGTAGTGCAGTTGCTAGCAAAAAATGATTACTTTTTTCTCATGTGCAAATCAAATTAAATGTATACTGATATTCCATAATATCTAAACTCAGTCATTTTGGGTGTTAAAATTTTTAAGGCCCAACCTTGAAATTATTTTAGATAGAAATATTTATATTCACTATTTTGGTAACATGAAGAGTAATTCTCATTTTAGGATCTAGTAGCATGTATCTTGTAGAGGGGTATACACATTTAGTGTTGATTGAATCCTGCCTGATTTGAGAATAATACGTGTATATTTTTTTCTTCACCTCATGAATCTAAACTTTTCAAGAGCAAGGGGGCATATTTCGCTCCTAAACACATCATAGAAATGTACAGATGCTAAAAGCACACTCTAAAATATATGTGTTTATCTAATTAGGGTCTCATGTGTATACTTTTTATATTTTGTGTTTACTTATATTGTAGAAGCTGGTATACCCATTATTTTATCACCTGAATATCTATTAATTGACATTTCTAATGTCATAATTTATATTCCTATTATCCATTGATTAATTCTAGAACTATCTGTTGAGTGTGTGTTATGTGCCAGGAACTGTGCTACTTGGTGCAGGCTTACACTCCTGGAACTTTTAGTCCAGTGAGGGAGTTAGACGTTATCTATGTGATGCAAAAACATCAAGTGCCTTCTGAATCAAAATTTAAGAATAATTATTTCCATTAGAATTATAGTATTGAATTTTATTACATTTAACTTTGTATTAATTGAAAGAAAAATTAGTTGAGAATTAGTATTAAATATTAATTGAAAATTAAACATCAAAATTAAATATTAATTCAATTAAGCACCCTGTGAAAATCCTTATAAAAGCCTGTGAATAGGTGCTGTAATTCCCATTTTATACATGAAAAAAACATGAAGATAATATTCCACAGTCATATAGTTGTTGACACTGATAATCCTTTTGTATCTCATATGTAGTAGTAATCTATTACTCAAAATTTTTCTTTCCCAAACCATTTTATTTTTAAAAGTGTGCTTAAGGCATATATTAATTATGTGGTTTAGTAGTGCTAATTGCTTAACTTCTTACATTTGAAAGGATTTAATTAGGCAAACTTAAAAGCACAGAAGCCACAGTATTACAAGAAGATAATCCCAGGAGCAGTGTACATGAAGCCATTTAATTAATTTCAATGACCAGCTTCTGGAATGTTTAAGCTTTGTTGAAACATTCAGGAACAAAGGGGACAGTGACCTCCCCATGAAAAGAATTCTGTGAATAAGCTGATCAGTTACTTATCAGTCCTGCTATTGTAGTTGTGCCAACCAGACATGTTCGCATTACTCGGACATGATGTGCTGTGGTACTTATACTCAGACAGGAGAGATAAAAATAAAATTATGACTTCACTCTCCATGGATGACTTATTCTTTGTTCTTTGGAATTAGCCATTTTAAGACCATGTATGAGAAAAACGTAATTTAGAAAAATGTTCCAGCTTGTACAGTAATACTTTTAACACTTCATAACAGCTAGAAAGGTGAGATCTTATAAATATCAAACCCACTAAACTCTGCTCTTATGAGAGGAAAAGAATTTTTTCAAAGAAGTAAATTTCAGAAAATACTAAACCTCAACCATTACACTTGAATTCAGACTAATGATTATTGATGAAGAATTTCATTTGGTTCAGCAACGATTCCCAACTTAGATTTTGAAAATGGGTTACAATAATTATAAGATTGACTATATTTATAGCCAGAGAACATCAATAACAATAATAATAATATTTAACATTTATTGCACAGTTAGTATGTGCTAGACACTGTGCTGAGCCTTTCATAGGAATTATTTCATTTAATCTGTAGCCCTGCTAGTTAGATACTCTTATTAGTTCCAATTTAGAGAGGAGGAAATGGAGGTCTTTCTAGCTTCACAGTTTTGTTTCCATTCAGCCCCAGGTAGACACACAGGGAATGCATTTTTTAAGCACCAATAACATGGCAGAGTACAGTGGAAAGAGCAGAACTTTGCGACTCAAGAGACCTGCCTTCTATTCTAGACTGTAAGCTCCCTGAGGATTCTGCCTTGGTTACCATTCTATGCCCAAAACCTCTCCTAATACGTGTGACATAATAAATACTTAATGAGCCTTTCTAGAATGACTGAACGAATGAATGAATGAATGAATGGGCTGCTAACGGTGTATAATCTCGGCCAAGTTGTTTAACCACTTTGGGCTCCACTCCTTTCTTATTTCTTTCCTATTTTATATCTTCCTTGCTTCCAAAAATGATTTCGGGTGTCATAATAAAAGATACAACTGCATAAGACCTTTAAAGTAAGGATAAAAGATCAAGAGTGATATACTTTAAGTAGGAAAAGCCAGACCCCAAATCAAGGATAAGAATGGCTGCTTCCTTTGAGCATGGAATTGAGACTGAAAATTGCTACAGAAAAGGAGCACCTGCTTGCACCCACCCCACCTACCAAATCTTCTTCTGCCACATCTGGACAGAGCGTTCTGCTCCTGGAAGGATTCTTGGAGAAAAGAAGAGAAAGGCCCAAAATATCAGCTTTGCTGTCTAATTATTTTCAATCATTAAATCATTCCAATTCTAGATGATCATGTTAGGTCTGTTTTAGAGCATGTGATCAAAAACCCAAACAGCAGAAAAACCTTGGGTAGGGAAACAGGCTTCTTTTTCTAGTGAAATCTGAGACACCCTACTGAATGTAGGAATTAGAATAGCTCAAAAAATAAGGACGAAGTCTAAAGGGCACGTTTAAAAGATCACAAAGAACCAAGTCACAGCAAGTCATAAGTACAATCAACACAGAAGCACAAGTTATTCCTGACCTTCACTAGCAGAATGGTTACTGGAAGCAAGAGAAACCATGAGGGAAAGAATAGAAAAATGTTCTGTCACCATCACACAAACCCAGTTTAACATGATCACTAACTGTTCTAGAGAGGTTGTTTGTTTTGGGTTTGGGCATAGCAGTTTGATAGGAAAAGAATCTGAATCAATGGTGAGAAAGGTAAATAATTAACCATGTTACTTTGACAAACAGCAGTAATCTGAGCTATTCAGGTTGTGCCTCAAAAAAAGAAGCATTAGTACCAGCAAGACTCCATCCTGAGAAGTTTTCCTTTATCCTCTGGACCTCAGCTTCTTTACTTTTACTGCAGAAGCCACTCCCTTTCTTAAATTGGACGAGGCTGCACTTCAGAGATCAAAAGGAGGTCTTTCCAACACACTAAAGATATGCCCCTATTTCTTCAGTGTTTATGATGATGTTTATTCAGCTGTTTCCTCCCATAACCATTTTCTGTTTGCAGACTCAAAATCAGATATTGGGTAATTCAAAGAACAATTCAGCAAAAATGTGCTTTATCATCTCATCGTCCCTCACATGTGTGCTGGAGGTCCTGCCTCTATATGATTATCCTGCAGATTCATTAATTGGGAAACCTGCAATAGCTCAGTGTCTCATTCTTCAAACTATGATCTGACAGCATCTAGATGGCCAATGAGAATGTGAACTTTCTCACTATTTTTCTTTCAATTTGCTACATCTAAGTTAATAATAGTAATCAGAGATAGAAATAACAAAAAAATGTGAAGTGAAAAGAATACAACTTGACTTGCAAAATTGCCAGTATAAATGTGTAATCAAGTGATATGCAATTACAATTATGCCTCTTAAAATTATATCATACATGGACTTGGGACCCTTGGGAAAATTATAGTGAAAACTACCAAATTAAAAGATATAGACTGCAAAAGTGTTAGTTATACTTCTCCTCCCCTTCTTAGTCCAATTCGGTAAAGTCATTTCAACTGAAGATTTAAATCAGAAAATCAAATGATTTATTTGATCTTCTTTAGAGATACATCTTTTGTACCACTCAAAAAGTTGGGTGGAGAAATAAGTAAGTATGAATTGTACAAAGCAGATGGATGGAATTAATAATCAATGAAAAAATATCTTGACATTCTTTATGAAATAATTTTTTCATGGGTGTTTTATTCCAGTGCGTAAGTACGGGGTAGTTGTTAACATTTTATAAGTAAAGACTATGTGACAGAAATTGGGAGCAAAACTTAAAGGAAAACTCACTCCCCTACCTTGTGGAAAGTGGGATGTTCAATCTGCTTCATATAGTCCTTCAAAGTCATCTCTTGGTTTGTCTGTCTGTGTGTCTGGTCAGAGTGAGGATGAGGACAGAATAGGGATTACTTTTTCTCATTCATTCTCTCTTTCCCTAAATATTCCATGTTGTTTTGTCCAATATTTTTATTAATTTGTGTGTGTCATCACCTTAATAGTACTGGAAAAAAATTCCAGAACAAAATTAGGATCCACCAAGATCTCCAAGAGTTACAATGAGCAACAAAATTCAGTTTTATTGAGGTCTATGCAGAGTCCTACACTAACATTCAAAGAAAGCCAGCTGCACTAGTACAACACTAAGAGATAAATGGCTTTAAAACAGAGCTTTATTTAGCAGCCACATCAGTGTTCACATATGGAGCTTAGAGTCTAGTATTTTAATACTAGGTCACATGAATAGAGAGGCATGGTAGCAAGAATGAAGATTGTCTCATTCTTTGCATGGGTTAGAGAAAAGTTGGAGCAATCTTCACAGTTTAAGAGGAAAAAGAAGATATTCAAAGGATAGAGGCCAGATACAGGTTTTAAAATTATTACAAACTGGGAACAGGACTTCCCTGGTGGTCCAGTGGTTAAAGACTCCGCCCTTCCAATGCAGGGGTCACGGGTTCGATCCCTGGTTGGGGAACTGAGATCCCACATGCCTTACAGCATGGCCAAAAAAAACCAAACAAACAAACTGGGAACAAGTTTTGGGAACTAGGCACACTTAGTTCAAAAAGAATGTGTATGGAACACGTAGAGGATAGGTTAAATCTGTTCTGCTGTTCCATAACACAGCAATGGGACCATTGGTAAAAAACTGGGAAAGCAGACTCCACTCACATATGAAGTCCCTGACAACAGAATAGGCTGCTTGGGAATGTAGGGAGCTCTCATCACAGGAGTTGGTCCATCCAGTAAAGGCTGGGTAGTGTTTGCCAGAGTTCTAAGAAGAGCTCAAGCCCAAGGCAGCACTTAAATCAACTGACCAGCAAAAAGCCCTCTCCCACCCTGAGAATCTATCATTCAATTAAAGAAATGGAAATTAAAGGGCGATCAGTGTGGAGACAAGAGATATTTGATATGGAATTGATGTACTATGTTATGTGTCTGCTTCTTGGACCATGTAGTATCTGATCTTGCCGCGATTGTGGGTGGATCGTAGTTCCATGCCTTTCTAGGATGCTCTTGAGGTTCAGCTGTAATGTGGTGCTTAACTGCTATCAGGGCAGCTTTATCTTTTCTTTCTTTGTTGTGCTATAGAAGAGAAATGAAATGACTGGGTCCCCAAGGATTTCTTAAAGGCTATTTCAAGCCCCAAATGATGGCAATGATGATGATGATGATAATTTTAGAGGATGCTAAAATCCCTCCTATCTCCCCTTCAGGACCAAGCGCTCGCCCACCCAGCCCCCAGGAGTATGTATTGCTGAAAGCTCACAACTGAGTCTCTTTCCAAGAATGGTTTCACCCAAAGTTATGCCCCCTTCATGTAGGCAGCCTGCAGGATGGATGCGGGAGTATAAAGGCCCAGTCCCTGTGTCTTCACTTGGGACAAATTGGAAGTCTTATCTCAACACCATAGCTTCTGTGTTCTCTATTGAAACTTCACGAGAGTTCACCTTCTCTCTTTGTTCAAGGTTCCCTCTCCCACTCCCCTACAGGTATTATAACTACGGGCACTCCCCAGTAAACCTCCTTGAGTAAATCCCCTCCTTGTCATCTGTTTCTACAGAACCAACCACAGCGCTATTGATGACGATGACAATAATGACGGTGCTGATGGGGGGTGGGGGGCAGGTAGTGGTAGCAGTGGAGAAGGAAAACCAACTGCATTCCATTTGCATTGTCCTTTATACTAGCAAATACAAAGATTCATTTGATCCTCATAATAACGTGGGAGTGGGCAGGAACCCAAACCATTCCCAATCTATAAATAAGGGAACTGAGAAACATAAAGTCCGTGATTTGCTCATGATCACATAATTAGGGATAAATTTTACAGTAAATCTTGCCTTCCGGTTCTTATTTTAATGTTATTTCACCTAATTATAGTGCCTGACACTTCACAGAACTCAGAAAAATATTTGTTGGGATAAATTAGTGTGATTTCATTGGCCCTTTGTCCTTCCTTTTCTCCCACTGACCCTGCAAATCAGGGAAAGATAGAATGGTATCTGATTTTGCAAGATAATCATAGTTTCAAATATTCTGAATTCTGTTTTCAATAAGTCTGCTTATACTCACCAGCTGACAAGACCAACTTATTTTGTTCCAAAAATATGACTTGTATAAGCCTAATGCACAAGGCAAAGAAAAAGAAAATTTTCAAATGGATACTCAAGAAATATTTCCGTGACATGCTGACACACTGTGCTGTGGTCCTGGGGTGATGTATATCATAGAACAGTATAACTTGAATAACAGGTACTAATGGTCAATAAGTGCACAAACCTCAGCTTGATGAGTGTACCTTATGGGTCAGTCTGATAAAAAATATTTCTACCAAGTCCTAAATGTAAAGAAAAACATTAGAGAAAGTTCCCCTAGTTCTGCAGAGCATCTGAGCGCTAAGAAATGTTTATTATGCTATAAATGCATTGATGTGGCAAATGAATTTACAAGGATTTGAGTCCACGTTTGATAAGGTGTCACTGATTTAAATATTGCTGACGAAAACGCTGCTCCCCCTACTTCGATTTTGTCTGAATCAAGTTCCTGTTTGGCTTGTTAAGCCATGGACTTTAAATGCTTTCAGGCTAACTTGTTTAATTAACTGCAGAAAGACTCCCTGTGGTGACCTAAGATATTTCACTTTTTAGGAGTTTTAGGTGAAGATCTTCTATAGCAGAGAGAAGAAATCTTGAGCAATCTAGGTCACTGCAACTGAGAGAAAATCAAAACCATTGTTCTTCTTTCTTCACAGTGGACTTAGACCCAGTGTACAGAACAGCTGGAAGCAGCAATTGTATCACTCATGTCAGGAGCAACTCTGTAGTTTGATATTGAAGTGATAACTGTTGCTAGTATAATAATTTAAATTCTAATAATTCTTTCTCCCTTGCCACAGTCCTATGTGCAGTACCTCAAAGCAATGAAAAAATATAATACTTTATTCTATGATGCAGAAACTATAATGAGAATGATCAAGATGATTTATCCTGGATAAATGGCAAAAAAAAATCCCTGAAAACATCACGATTTCTTTACAGTTGACTTCCAGTAATCTGACCCAAACAAAGCACAGGAGTCTCTACATTTACAGAAAATTAATTTACAAAGTGTTTCAATAAGAAATTTAGTATGGTAGAAAGATCATGTAATTCTCTAACATCGGAAATTATGATTTTTTGAAGCCTAATTTCTCATCTCTCAAATAAAAATAATTCCTACTTGGCAGGTCTACTATGAGGAACAGATTTAATATTTATAAAACTTGTAGCATAGTGCCTGGCTCGTGGTAATCTGCTCAATAAATTACATTGACACAGCGATGGCACTATTACACTATGCTTTGAAATTACAAATGATTTTCAACACAGTAAAAAAAAAAAAACAAACCCACACAGAACAAAATGAACAACAACAAAAAAGATGTTCTCCATGTGCCTAATAATTCTCTGAGATTTTGGGCACTTTAGAAAACTGCAATAACTGCTTTAGATGACTGGTGGTCTGAAGCTGCTATACTTGACCTATAACCAGACAATGGTGTAAAGCCTGGGCGAGTCTGAATTAAGAAGCAATGCTTGCCTTTGTAGATACAATGAAATCATACATGTTTTCTCAGAAATTGATGACTGAAGAGAACATGCAAGTCCACAGATGGATCTCGGAATCCATACCTGGGCATCAGACTGCCCACCACCCACACGCGGGGGAGGACGCATTTTGAAGTGAGAACGTGGGTTTGGAGAATTCTGCTTTGGAAGATTCTCCTGGAAAAAGCAATCAATCTGGAGGAGATCTGGTAGGATCTCTTCAACATATCAGATATATCCCTTTGTGTTGTTCTGTTTCAACTTTAAAATTCAGTCTATATCCAGTAGAAGAATCTTCTAGTCAGTTCAGCAGAGGAAAAAAAAAAGCATCTAAATAAACATCTTGTTTGATATTCCCCATCAATTTCCTGGGAATTCACTCATTCATTAATTCAGTTCAGTAGAGTTGTCCATGCTTTAGTTCCTCACAGCCCCAACTCGGGATTGAGAGCAACAACTTTTTCCTCAAAAAGAATGATAATTATAACACCATAACTGTTATGGATTGAATTGTGTTCCCCAAACAGACATATGGAAGTCCTAAGCCCCAGAACCTGTGAATGTGACCTTATTTGAAAATAGGGCATTTGCAGATGTAATCAAATTAAGGTGAGGTCATAAAGCATCAGGGTGGGCCCTACTCCAATGATGTGTCCTTATAAGAAAAAGAAATTTGGACACAGACACAAAGAGGCAAGATGATTCTATAAAGATCAAGGTAGAACTTGGAATTATACTGCCACAAGCCAAGGAACACCAAGGATTTCTGGCGACCACCAGAGGCTAAATAGAGGCCGGTAAGTCTCCTTCCCTGGAGACTTCAGAGAGAGCACGGCTCTGCTGACATCTTGACTTCAGACTTCCAGCCTCCATAACTCTGAGACGATATAGTTCTGTTGTTGAAAGCTATCCAGTTTGTGGCACTTTGTTACAAAGCCCTAAGGAACTAGTACAATAACCATAACCATTTCGGTGTGAAAAACAAGTCCCATGAAAGTTAAGCAGGTTACCCAAGATCACCTAACTAGTAAGAGCTACTCCTTATCTCAGAGGAGGTATAGGCTGTAGACTGTTCATTTCAGGTCATTTCTCTTCAACAGCTGAACAAAATTTTGAGAACCAATACACTGAATTCTCTACTTGGCCTTTATATCAAACCATAGACAAAATAGTCTGACTCACTCGTTTAAAAATTTTGATTCCATAAATATATGACCTTGAAAAAAGACCAAATAAAAATTGCACCCAATGCCTACATTTATTCTGTTCTTCTCTCCTCTTACTATACTTTATGGCTAACATTTTTTTCCCCTCAGTCTCATGTGAATTGAAAAAGTCATATAAAACAGTTTCCCACCTTCTCATTGAAATTATCTTTATATTCATCAAAGCTTCTCCTGGAGAATATATCAGTAAAACTCAAATCTTTCTTTGATGTTTTTCATGAACATTATTACTATTTTTAATAACTATTTTATTATAGATAGTTTGTCAGTTTGTTGAAGAGTATACAATCAAACACAAATAAAGAAATTTCGTGCATAATCCAATCACTCATTATTAAATATGGTTAATGTTTAGTATAAATCCTGACTGCCTATCTTCCTTGACACTATGTCCCAGATTTTACTTACAAAAATGGAATTGTGTTACTGCACATTTTTATGGGCTTATTGCTGTTGCTGATTTATTAAATATAATATGAGCATCTTTTGTGCTATAAATAGGAACATTTTTTGTTAAAAAGTCAAATAGGATCTTTACTCCAGGCCTTCTTAGAGCTTTCAAGATGTATGAGTTCACCATGAAACTAAGAAAGAGACATGGTTTGCAGGTTTTCCCACACTTTTTTGGCCTGTGGTGCCCTTTTTGAATAGCTTCTCACAGAACACACTTTGGAAATATCATACTACATAATTACTTTTAAACACTGAACATCTCCCACGGTGTGGAGGAAGCACGATCTATTTAATCACGCCCCTATGACAGAAAGCAAGTAATCATCCTCTTTAATGTACCCCCTGCCTACTTTGTAAAATTCCCGTCCTATTTCTAAAAGAAAATATCATCTTTCAATAATCCTAAGATGCACATTTCTGCCATTTAAACATCCCAGGAAACAACATGCCTCTCCGCCAGGCAGCGGCAGTCATGCCACCCTCGCCATGTGCGCGTACATGGAAACTCACTGAGTGTCAGGGAGTCCTGAACACAGAAGATGCACGCCCACTCTGAGCAGTGCACCTGTGCCAGCAGCTCTCCTGATGGCACAGAGCAGTGCTTCTCAAACTGTGGGCGTCACAGAATCTCCTGGAAACACAGCAAAGAACACAGAAGCCCAGGCTTGCTGGAGCAAAGCATGGCCTGGGCCTCTATTTTTACTACTTTCCTAAGTGGTTCTGAAACATGCCAAATTTTGAAAACTACTAAATAGATGATAATACTGTGTGTGCTGCAGGGAGGGAGAGAGGGCATCTAAATGCCATTCAGAGGAGTTTAACACTGAGCACGAGGAATTTTAAGAACATCTTAACTACTTTCCCATTCTTCTTTCTTTCTTTTTTGTATGCCCAGAGTGACAGGTGATGAAATTTAATCCACATATATTTAAAAGAGCTCTTCCAACAAATAATAAAAATTCGACAATAAAACGGAACGTTGTGTTACAATTTTACTGGCAAGTTTTTTTCTCTTTAGAGGAACATAAAATATTGATATGTCTTATGATTTATGAGTCCTTCATTTTGCTGGCATGTCTTTGGCACCTAATATAATACCTCAGATAAAGATGTTCAATAAATGTCTGATAATGATGAGTTATAAAAAGTAATCAAAACATACAGCCCTATGAGTTGCTCCATTAAAATATATTGCCTAGGGACTTCCCTGGTGCAGTGGTTAAGAATCCGCCTGCCAATTCAGGGGACACGGGTTCAAGCCCTGGTCCGGGAAGATCCCACATGCGGCAGAGCAACTAAGCCCGTGCACCACAGCTACTGACCCTGTGCTCTAGAGCCCGCGAGTCACAACTACTGAGCCCACGTGCCACAACTACTGAAGCCCGCGCACCTAGAGCCCGTGCTCCGCAACAAGAGAAGCCACCGCAATGAGAAGCCCGCGCACCACAACGAAGAGCAGCCCCCGCTCGCCGCAACTAGAGAAAGCCCGCGTGCAGCAACAAAGACCCAATGCAGCCAAAAATAAATAAATAAAAAAAAATAAAAAGCATTTACTAACATATTTTTTAAAAATGTATTGCCTATGTAAACGTGTCCCAGAGCTATCTTCCTAAAGTACAAATATGGTCACATCTTTGTTCTTTTTAAAACCCTATGATGGCTTCCCATTTCCTGAAAGATAAAGTCCAAAGTCCTGAACACGTAGAACAAAATATTTCACAAACTGTCCCACGTCTACCTTTTCAGCCTCATCTCCTCTCACGCCTGCCCCAGCCTGTGCTTTAGCTACACTCAATGTAGGTTGTACGAACTTTGAACTTGCTTTCCTGTCTCTGTCACACGTGCTGCTTCCTCAGCCTGGCAATCCTGTCCCTGAGTTCCCAGACTGGCAAACCCCTCCTAATCGTCTTGGTCCACTTCAAGTAGAGCCCCTTCAAGAAGCTCCAGGACTAGTCACATTTCTCTGGCTCCCTGGGTAGAATTGTACTGAAGAGCAAATCACATTGTAATGTAACTACTTAGGTCACTTGTACTTTCCTGCACTCAGAACAAGAGCTGTAAGTTAGTAACCCGACACCAGATGAGGCTCTTGGCAGGTAGTACAGGTTAAAGGAATGTTTGTTGGATTGAATGGAGGGGCGGCCATGGAGGAAGATACAATTCACCCGCGACTTCCCCAGCCTGTTCATTCATTCATTTGTTCATTCATCATGTCTGTTTCTGCATACCAGGTGCTATGCTAAGCAACGGAAATAGGGTGAAGACTAAACAGAAATGATTCCTGCTCTCATGAAGCGTATAATCCAGCAGGAACTGGGCTGCCCCAGGGCCCTGTCTGTGAGTAGCATCGTTTTCAAAGTCCAGCTGTAGAAGCCTTGAAGAAAAATGTGACTCTTTCCTTAGAGGGCCACCCCGAGCTGAGTCATATTATCTTCTTTGATCCTCATAAAAGTCCTGTGAGGCACTCAGGGGATACATTCATTTCACCCAATTTATGAAAGAAAATCCACCAAAGCCCCTCACACATCTTACACTTACACATGTTATTCCCTTGGTTTACAGACTTTTTTCTATGTCTTTCCCTCATTAAGGCCTCCATGTCTTCCAACATACAGTTTAGGTATCAACTCTTAGAATTCTTTATCCCCGCTCGTGCCCATAGTAAAGTGGTTTGCGAAATGATATTTTGTGCTAATTTAAACCCACAAGGACTGTTTACAAAGTTAATCTTCTTCCTTTGATATAGAAAACGTCCAAAAGGAGAACATTCTACCCAACTATCAGTTCAAGGAAACTATCCAGCAATTAGGACCTAAGTCTTACTTTTGATAGCATAGGAAATGAATTCTGCTTTGGATAGATTTGGTAAAATAATTACCATTCTGGGGTACAGTTCTACCCTGATAAAATGGAGCTCCCATCCAGTTTTCTGCAAGGGCACACAGGTCGTTTATTTTTTCTAGCTGTGTGTGCTGTCACTGTGTCACTGGGAGGCTTCATAACTGCATCTACTAAGTCCAGTACATTTTGTGCCTTTGGTTTTTTGTTTGTTTGTTTTCAACATTTTTCTCATTTGGTATCAGACACTTGGATTCTAAAACATGTACCAAATCATGTATTACTCAGACCTCATTATTTGCTCATTTTGATGAATACATCTCACTGAACAATTGCATCAGAAGTACTTCTAAAGGGCAAAGGGTGACCTGCTCTAATTTTCATTCCTCTGAGATTTGTGCATTTGGCTGCTGAGGGCTTTGGCAGCTGCCTCTTCAGAGTTTACAGAGGCTGCCAAGTTTCACCTTGTGCCTCATAATTTGTTTCAGTGGCTCAGGTGAAACCAACAGCGTTTGTTTTAAAGTGCTTCTCTCCAGGCGTTGTTTGCTGAGGCTGATGTGTTTCGTTACTAATTCAATAATGCGGTGACGGCAGAGCCCGATGGTTTTCTTTGGAGTCAGGCACTGAGCCACGTCGCCGCAAGGTACCTGGGAGCCACTGTTTCCATAGGAAACAGTAGTAAGCGGAAAAGGTCCCTTGAGATAACACTTTGTTAATTTGGTCAGAGTGCCTCTCAGAGAACAAAGCACGGCCCCTTGTAGGACAGTAAAAGCCACCAGCCTCCTCTTTCTAGGTAGCTTTTTAAGCTTATCATTATGAAGTATAAACAATCAAATTCCTTGGAAGCAAGTGCAGCTTTTTCTATATGGCTCGAAGAATCTCTCACCCTGTGGGCTTAATAAAAGCCAAGTGTGCTTTTCTCTGGGGGGCAGGGAAGGCAAGCAAGATGCATTTGTGTGTGTGTGTGTGTGTGTTTGTGTGTGTGTGTTTGGGGGGGGGCTACCAGGGCTGGGAGAGTGGGGGGTGTGGAAGGTTCATTGTAGGTTAGCTTTTTCTTTCATTATTGGCTAATGCTACGATTTTTTCCGCCACCTGGTACTGACACATATTAATGGACATTTTCAGATAAAGTCATTCTGGAAAGCTCCTGATGTTATAGGCATCTGCAAGCCCAGAGCTTAATAAACCTGAAATGTTTAAAACAATGTTGTTATTATTAGCCAGCAAGACCAAGTTCTCTGGATTTAAGCCTGGCCAAATCTTCTTTCTGTACCTTCTGTTGCAGTTTCCTCTTCCTCTTAATCTAGAGGGGATACAGAATTTCTAGTGGGTTCTGGTAACTACAAATGGAATTTACTTCTGGGGTGCACATACGGTATTTTTGTGTTAATAGATTTCACTTCATATTCGGCTTTTAAAAACAGTTTTATGTAGCTGACATTTATATTCTTATCCCTTGCCCTCTGGCAAGATTTTGTTCTTCAGTAATCATTTTCTTGTTTGTAATTCATTCAATAAGTGGATTTCCATAAAGCCTTCACTCTGCTGGGTTTGTTTTGGTTTCAGGTATCTCTCATTTATGAAGGTTATTCTGGATCCTAATCAAGGTCAGACTTCCTCAGAGGATATGAAGGCATTTGATTAATAGCCTGTGACTCAGTTGGCTTCCCAGCATATGTTTCTTGGAAGATGGAATCTTAGAAATAAATCCCATTTGCTTCACAGAGGTCCTCCAAGCCTCTTTCTAATCCCATCCAAGGTAGCTGTCACACTTCCCATCTTGGTCCCATTTAACAGCACATTTTTCATGTTATTGCTAACATATCTAATTATGCAAGATTTAGAAAGATCTTTTGGCATATTCTATGTGTTGCTAGGAATTAGAAAATTCAGTCTAAGCTTTATAACAGTCTGTGCTACCCCATTAAACAAACCATGCTCAAGTTCTATTCTTTAAGTTGTACAAAGAGCTTCTCTGCTATATCAGGGACAGGACCCCTGGGAAGACTGTCACCCAGCTGTGGAGTCTGCAGAGATAGGTGTGACTGGAGCATGTATTGCTTCAATCAACAGTGATCCTGCTGAATTTTTACAGCAGTGAAGCCGGATTAAGAAGGATTTCAATATGGGAACCAAGGGATAAGTGGCTTATATCAGTAGAAGCAGTAAATGTAGGGAAATATCAAACTTCTTTCAAGAAAGTGCAAAATGGGACTTCCCTGGTGGTGCAGTGGTTAAGAATCCTCCTGCCAATGCAGGGGACACGGGTTCAAGCCCTGGTCCGGGAAGATCCCACATGCCACGGAGCAACTAAGCGCGTGCGCCACAACTACTGAGCCTGCGCTCTAGAGCCCGTGAGCCACAACTACTGAAGCCTGCACGCCTAGAGCCTGTGCTCCGCAACAAGAGAAGCCACCGCAATGAGAAGCCCGTGTGTGGCAACGAAGAGTAGGCCCTGCTCGCTGCAACTAGAGAAAGGCCGAGCGCAACAACGAAGACCCAATGCAGCCAATAAATAAATAAATAAGAAAGTGCAAAATGTTTCTAATACTCTCTACCGAAGTAGCTTCTTCATAATATTAATCATCATCATCATCATCTTAGTCCATAACTTATCAACTTTACTTTTAACTTTGATAAACGTTCTCATCAAGTAATCTTATCTTAAACCTGTGTTTGTTCTGAACACTATTTTATTCTCATTTTATTTCATTTTTCAAACTTTTAAAAAAATTAATTAATTAATTTATTTTTGGCTGCGTTGGGTCTTTGTTGCTGCGCGCGGGCTTCCCCTAGTTGCGGCGAGCGGGGGCTACTCTTTGCTGCGGTGTGTGGGCTTTTCATTGCGGTGGCTTCTCTTGTTGCGGAGCATGGGCTCTAGGCACACGGGCTTCAGTCGTTGTGGCATGCGGGCTCTAGAGCGCAGGCTCAGTAGTTGTGACACACAGGCTTAGTTGCTCTGCGGCATGTGGGATCTTCCCAGGTCAGGGCTCGAACCCGGGTCCCCTGCATTGGCAGGAGGATTCTTAACCACTGTGCCACCAGGGAAGCCCCATTTTTCAAATGTTTTACCTTGAAAACAAAGAACTTCAAACTTACAGAAAGATGGAAAGAATAATAAACTAAGTTGGAAATATCCTTCACCTAAGATTTACCAGGTGTCAGTATTTTGCCACATTTGTGTTAGCCCTCGATAGATAGACAGAGAGATAGGTAGGTAGGTAGAATGACATATAGATGTACACAGGTTATATAGGTATAAATCTATCTCCTATCTCTTGTTATAAGAGCTAAATTATACCACAAACACACACACATAAGACATTATTACGCATTATTATTCTTTCTGCTGAACCATCTGAAAGTAAGCTGCAGAGCCCCTGGTCCTTTACCCTAAATACTTCAATATGTGTTTCCTAAGAACAAAGACATACATTTTTAAAACCATAAGATCGTATGAAATGGAAACAACACTGTCATATACCACACAGTCCATATTCACATGCACCTATTGTCTCCATGGCAGACCTGATGGCATCTTTTTTCAGATCTAGTGCCCAAGCCAGGATCACACACTGTTTTCAGTTTCTCTCTTGAGTCTCCTTTTATCTACATCAGTTCCTCAGCCTTTTTTCTTTTCCATTTTTTACAAGCAATACACGTTCATTGCAGACAACAGTTCCTCAGCCTTTCTTTTTCTTTCATGATACTTGCTATTCTTAAAATAAAAGTAATATTAATTTGGAAAGGCACTTTTGCTGACAACATTTTAGGGGGATGTGATTTATATGACTTTAGATTTTGTCTTAGAAAATCATTCTTATATCATGGTTGTGGTAGTATACACTTCCATACCGAAAAAAAATTCTGAACAGGGATTTTTACCCACATTCTGCGTAATAAAAACCAAAACAATTAGCAGTGAATTACTGGTCCCCCTTTATATATCAATGGGTAACTTACTAACTTTTAATTATATAACAAATTTAATTGTAATGTTTAAATATATAAAAAATTTGAAAATACCTTTCATGGGCATTTTGTTTAAAATTCTACATTAAGACAACAAACCTCAAGAGAGAAAACAGGCAAGAGGTATGAACAGGAAATTTATAGAAGAGGTAACGCAAAAGACCATTGAACATGAAGAGATGTTCAATTTCATCAGTAATTAAAGAAATGCAAATTAAGATGATAATGAGCTGCTACCTTGCGCCTATTTGTAATATTGTAATATTGGCAAATATTTGAAAACTATATAATGCCAAGTGTCCCTACCATAGCTGATGGGATCAAGGATTGGAACCTGACTTAGGGCAGTCCAGGTATATAGCTACTGGCAACTTATGAGGTATCTCCTCTGGCTCAGAAAGATGAGGTGGGAAGATCATAGTTGTTTCTTGGGAATCTGTATTTAGCAATGAACAAGTTAGAAGGGAGAAAAAAAGTCTGCTCTACATGCGGTAGAGCAGAACCAGAGGGCCAGAGTGACAGTGATGGGTCATGGCAGCCAGAGTTACATATGAGAGGAGAGGCTTGGGGTAGGTGGTGAAGCCAGAGCATGCAAAGAACACTCATCCATCCTCCCCAATCGCCACCCCCTGCCACACAGAGTGATTTATAATGATGAACAGAGGTACCATGAGGGACACCATGGGAGCAAAAAGATTTGTCTCAGTTCCTACCAGCTTCCCAGTTCCTAATCCTGAGCAGCTTTGGGCGTTTTCTAGTTCTCTTCTTCGGTGGAGTATAGTTGATGGGGTATTGGGGCAAGAAGACACAAGATAAAAGAAGACCTTCAAAATTCCAAAGGAAAATGACTCCAAAGATTCTTAAACCTAGCCAAACAATCACGTACAAGGGTAGAATAAAGACATTTTCAAACATACAATGAAAAGAAAAGCCACCCTAAAACACCAGATGAACTTAGGATGTTTCTTGATAACTTTTTAAAAATGCCAACATTTAATCAAAATCACTTAAATTCTTCTGAAGTTATAATAAGTCAATAATGCATGGTATTGAAAAGATGAATTAAAACCCAGACCTCACACTATCCAGTCATTCAGCACCTGTTCAGACAGTGTTTTAGGTTCTCCTTCAAAATGTACTGAAAACTTAGAATATTCCAAGTATGACAAACAAGACATGGACCTGGTTGGCTTTCGGGGAGTAGACAGAGCAGTGGAGAAGTCAGACAAGAAAGGAAAACTGCTAATAATCTACGGTGCATGACAAGTGTGTAATAGTAGAGGTAGATTCCAGGAACACTGGAGGCACAGAGGAGCCCCCTACAAACTCCGCCCGTGGCTGTCTTTAGTGAGGCGGTCTGTTGAGCAAGGTGTTGAAAGATAAAGTCGGAGGCAGATTGGGATGGAGGCAAAAGGTGCTGGGGGGGATGGGATCTGGCGGAGAAGCTTTTAGGAAGCAGGAACATCTGCAAGGCAAGGAAGCAAGAAATGGGATGTCATTCAAAATTGCTGAAACCTGGGGAATGAAGAGTAGAATATGAGGCTGACATTGAAGGCAGGGGCAAGTTCAAGAGTAGCAAACTCAAAATAACTTAAGGGAAAGTACCTTAAGTCAGAGCAGGCTGAAAACAATATGGAGTGGGAAAGGCCCACCCACTTTTCTTCAGCAGATATGCTAACCTGAACAGGCTCAAACCCTCCAACTGTGAATCTGTTTGGAGACAGAAGGAAAATGGGATCCCCAAATCTGCATGCACAAGATTCTTATGCATAGTAAAGTTAGGGAATTACTACTGAAGCAGGAGTCCTAACATGGGTAGGGAAATGCAATACTTACAAAACAGTAAATCAATGACTACCAGCAAATGAAGGAAGTATCTATGTTTACAAGTCCAAAGTATTAATACAACTATTTCAGTCAAGTTGCTAGAAACAAAAATAAATGGAATGGTGTCTTGAAAATATATCAGACAGAATATGACTGGTGACAGTATTAAAGGGTGGGGATTTTGCAGAAAGTATAAATGGTTAATGGTATGTATTATGGGAAATTCCCTGAAGAGGTGAAATTTGAAGGAAGGGTGGGATGTGATCCACCTAACTGAGGAAGCAAAACTATTCCTACTTCAAAGGTGAGATTTAAAGCAAAGCATTTTTAATTTGGTTTGGATTTCCTAAAGTATTTTAATATTACAAATAAATGATAATTGAGTTAATCATTTTCTGCAGTAGGAAACAATAGGAATTTTTAGAATTTTATTTTAAATTCTGTAGTACATAAAAAGTGTATTAAAATAATTAAATACATGGAATCCATAGGTAACATCTTTGGTTATTTTGGCCACATATAATGAGCCATAGGGCTTTGTTTCAGCTAAGTGGCTACAAGATTATCACTGAAAATCAGAAAGTATAACTGTCCACATTTGCCAGTCTCCTTTACGTGATGACGCGAAGGTGGAAGCTGTTTTAACAATGGTTCCAATTACTGTCTCTACAGTGATTTGCATGTTATTAACCTGGATAGACCCGAATCTATCTATTGAGAAGGGTTTCCCTTTCTCAATTTCACATGAAGCACTGGCTCATATAACAAAAGTTCCTCCTGAAAGCTGAAAACTCAGAGCACTTGCAGTATCGGTGAAATATTGAGAACGATAACAGAAGCTACCCTCCTCCCAAAATGATGAGTTTCATGAAAAGAAATTAACAAGCTGTGTCGTGCACTGCACGTGATCAGCCATGCTTGCTAAGTCTGTCTGTTGGTTGTTGCTATGACTACGAAAAGCCAGTGGAACCCAATGAGCTGTCTGCAGCAGTGCTGGGAGGACCAGCCATTTTACTTATGGAAAACAGTGTGGCATATTCCGCTGAGCTTTACCCTGGAAGAAGCATTTTTTAAGAAATCTATTGAGGGAAGAGAGAAGTAGTCGGCATGTTAGTATACAATTAGTACAGCCAAGCATGCCTGCCAGCTGCCATTTGGACGAGCTGTCGACTGCCTTTCCTAGTAGCTGATTTGAGAACGTGGAATGCAGAGAGATAATGCTGCATATCTGCTATCAGACAGCAGAAAAGGTTTTTGTCTTGGGAAGGCTCGCCTTCCCTGCAATGTTATCTCAGCAGCTCTCTAGCTGCTTACCCTGAAAACTAGTGACCCCAGAGGAGGCGTTTTCGTCTGCAAACACAGGTCCTGTGCGTGGCTGTAGCATATGAGTGGCAGGTCTGAAGAAGCAGGTGTGTGCTCGGATGGGCACTGGACTGTAACGCGGGCGGACGCTCTCGGGTTTACCTGCTTCCTGTTAACAGACTGTTGGCTCAGAGAGCATCTGCCTGCAAGCTGAAGCTGAGGCTGAGAAGGAGGTCCCTGTGTAGCCACTTGACTGACAGAGGTAAGCTTTTTTGTCCTTTTTCAAGCACAGCATAACAATAACTCCGAGCAAAACTTAACCTAAACATTTACAGTCATTGTGTTCTTTGGATTTACCAAGGAAGTACATACACACAAACACAAACACACACACACACACACACACACACACATACACACACACACACATACACAAAATAGTGTCAGAGACTTAGAATTGTTTCAGTAAGTTCAGGTTCTAGAAATTGTAATGATTTTTTAAAAATTACTAATATGCCTTGGGGTTTAAAATAAATATTTGCTGTTTTAACAAACCACGATGGCTTGTCCTTCTGGAAAGCCTTCATAACCAACAACAATCTTTCTCCCTTAGAAACAATGGATTCTTTTATGACCTGCACTTTGACATACATTCAGAGAATTACATGGAAAATCAGCAGCTCGAAAATTGTGAAGCATTTATTTTTAAGCCTCTGAAATGATGTATTTAACTCTTAACACACCTCTATACACGTTTAAATTTAGGAATTCCGTTCCCTATGTAGGTCATAAGAGCCAGTGGCTTGTGCCCTTGCGTATTCTGAGCACAGAGTCCTGGTGTGCTGTTTGATTTAGTTGCGGGTAGTTGTAAAGCAAATAGTGTAGGTACTGGAAGCCGCTCACACGTTCTTTCCGAGTATCATGCATGCCACGCTAGCCCAGAGCACAACACCCTCATTGTGTTCCCTGGCTTGGAATCCAGGGAAAGAAAGGAAGTGAATCGCTGCATTGAGTTCAAGCATAGCTATAGTATGTGTCGGTAAAACTTCTTTTATTGCACAACTTTTCTCACAAGCAGATAGGTTTCAGAGATAGAGAGTGAAACCAAAAACACGACCCTCCTCCAACAAATGTACTAATATTTGCAATGGATGTTTGCTGTCCATCACTACGTGATAATAGCACAGACTTTGAACTGCAGTAGGAATTGCTCCTTACTGAGTATTTCTTTGATTTATAGTCTCTTAGGAACAAAGCTGTTACTGTGGATTGAAATTGGTCAGTCAAATCGAAATCCCTGGTAAGGAAATGACCAAATAATGATTAAATTGTTTCAGCAACATTTCAGTTTTACGTAAATCAGTTCTATTGTTGGTCTACCAGAAACGTCAGATCATTTAGAATTTTATGGAAAATATTTACGGAAAAATATTTTGTTGAAAACTTTGAATAAAAACCTCTATGTGCTAAAGATGAAATCTACCGTGAAATATAAA
Organism: Balaenoptera ricei; assembly: GCF_028023285.1. Taxonomy (NCBI): domain Eukaryota; kingdom Metazoa; phylum Chordata; class Mammalia; order Artiodactyla; family Balaenopteridae; genus Balaenoptera; species Balaenoptera ricei. The sequence goes on along the minus strand of NC_082659.1, from coordinate 14,489,323 downwards.
ATAAATAGGATCTGAGATCTACTTCTAAGAAATATATTTTTATTTTCTATCCTTTTACCCAATATATGGATGACATAGGAGTCACCTTTTAAGTATAATAATATAATTTTCATTGCTACATAGGAGCACACAGCACCTGTTTCACAAATACAGCAATGTCATTATGCCCTCAGATAAGACAGTTATAAAGCACAGGGAGAATATTTTTCAAAACTTCTGTTCTAAATGTCACCAATATTCAAGGTATAAAAATATTCAAAAAATTCAAGGTACAAGCAATCTCAGTCCAGAAAATCATCTCCAAACATTTAATAATAGAGCTCTAACTAGGAATATTGTCTATTCGTGTGTGTGAGACATTGGGTAGGATAGAATGGTGACACGATAGCATCGTACTGCACTTACGTTTAGCTTTCAAAGGAAAGTTTAACTAACAGACCTAGTTTTAAGTCAAATTTTATAAATAAAGATATCAGCCAAGGAAGTGATTCTGCTATAGCAGAAGGAAAGGTGGACAAAGTCTCTCTTCAATTTAATTCCTGTCAGAGCTTTACACGGCAAAAGGAATTTCTAGAATTAACACAGTGAAAAGTCCTGCAGCAAGAAAATGATTTTACCTTAGTTTTTCTTGGGGGAGCTTTTAGAAGAACCAGGTGTGGAAATACCTAAGGCTGTACCCTGTTGCCTTCGTGGTGGCACCATATGTGACAGGAGTCAGCCCCACTGGGAAGAGTGACACACAAACTTTATACCTGTACTTTTTTTCCCTCCATTAATAACCTTTTAAGGTGATATGCTAGGAAAGATTAGCATTGTAAGTCCACTCCTGCACGACACATCTACGTAGTTATTAACGCAACAATTTTGAGAACCAGACGCAGAGCTGTAATCCCTATCCTTCAAGACTCTGCACCTTGGCTTTTATCTATTTAGGTACTCTTATTTTCTGCCACTTCCCAACTCAGCTGCTGGCAATAGCAAATACTTTGTAATTTCCCCAACGCGCTATACCAAACTTTTGCAAAGCCCATCTCCTCTGTATAGACTTTTTCTTCAAATCTCCCCCGCAGCGGCAGCCGCCTGCCACGCATCCTTCAAAATCCAACTAGAATGTCTCCCCAGACACTTCCTCGCCTTCTGCTTCGGCTACATCTGAATCTTATGTCTGTAGTTCTGACTATTGCACCGTAGCGCATTTGTCTCTGCTCATGGGTTTCCAGAGTTTTACTGACCTCTGACTGTACTTTGTCCAGCGTCTAGAACTTGGCATTCAGACATTGTACTGGTAACCTCGGACTTGACTGTTTTCCTATTAGTTACCGTAAATATAGGCTTGACCTCGAAATAGAAGTCCTATTATCTATTATACTGCATTTGATCAGAGAAACTCAAAACATTTACAAACAGTGATGAGGCTTTAATTTCCTTGATATGAAATTATAGTTTCAAGATCACAATTGGATAAAAGCTATAAATGTCCTATAATACATCAGAATTTTCTCAAGGAAAAATTTACAACATGTAAGTTTTAAACAAAACCAGCTTAGAAGCTTTAATATCTAGAGGATGTTGTTTTTCTATTTATAGCTATTATAAAATTTGCAGGGGAAAATAAGTACAGTAAGTATCCCTATTAGAAATATACTCTAAAATCAGGTCATTTGAAATTAATGTTGAACTGATGATGATTAGCAGTTGATTATAGAAAAGTTACTTACGGAATTGTTTTCCAGACTAAAGCCAGAGGAAAGTAGAGGTCATGAATTGGGAAGAGACCAAAGGATTAAAATAAAGTCTACAATAGCAGAATTTCTTTTGATTTTCCTTATAAACCTGAAAGGTTACTGGTAATAACTGGTTACATTATACTTCCCCATAACTTGAATTCCTGGGTGACGGAGAGAATAGTATGTTAGTATCACTCTTGATACAGATATGCTTTTGGTTGTAGAGACTTCCCACTCTTTTTTCTATATTAGATGGCATGATTATTATTTTTTTAAAGCCTAAATTTTTATACCCTTTTTATGGAAAATTTATCACAATGTTGTAATAAAAAGTAAGAATGTATCAAAAATTACATTAAGAATTAATAACTATATAATCCCTCATCTCTAAGATATCCATCTAAAAAACAAAAATTGGAATTAATATAGTATGAATTCTTGTACATAAAGTAGCAAAGATTAGGAAATTTTAAATATCCAGATGTTAAGAATTAGAAAGCAAAATATTTGGTAAACCACTTAAATTCATATTTCTGGACACTTTTACACTATCTTCCAGCACTGAATTTTATAATCAAAGTAAGATATATAGCAACTCTTAAGTGTCACGCTGTCCTTTAAAGGTTTATTTTGACTATCTTCCAGCTGATTTTAATGTATAACATGCTAATTTAATAATAGCTAAAGTTGAAATTGGGTCTATGCATCTTAAAGACTAATCATGTTTAATCAATTTTTTTTTTTTTTTTATTGTTGGGCTTCTTTCAGGATTTTTTTTTTTTTTTTTTTTTTTTTTTTTTTTTTTTACTTATTTTTGGCTTTGTTGGGTCTTCGTTTCTGTGCGAGGGCTTTCTCTAGTTGCGGCAAGTCAGGGCCACTCTTCATCGCGGTGCGCGGGCCTCTCACTATCGCGGCCTCTCTTGTTGCGGAGCACAGGCTCCAGACGCGCAGGCTCAGTAATTGTGGTTCACGGGCCTAGTTGCTCCGCGGCATGTGGGATCTTCCCAGACCAGGGCTCGAACCCGTGTCCCCTGTATTGGCAGGCAGATTCTTAACCACTGCGCCACCAGGGAAGCCCCTAATCAATTATTTTAAATTGTATATAGTAATTAGATTTCAGGAAACATGATTCCATAGTATTTCTGCATCATTTTTAAGATTTTCTATTTTAAGTAATTTATAATATTTTGAAGGCCTAAACTATATATAACTATGTTGACATTCAAATGAAATGAGTGAGCTCTTGTTGCATTTTATAATGAAGTATAGTAGTACATAATTGTATTAGATAATTTTTTAAAAGTTCCTCAAATAATTTAATCATAGATGTCTATTAAATTCTAAATTATCACTGCAAAGAATTATATGGAGATTTTCAAGATCTCTTTATAACATTTCTGAAAAAGTTAAGACATATACATTTAGCTATAAGGGAACACTTCTATAACTTTTGAGTTCTAAATATTAATAGATAAGAACCCTCATTCCAGCTTAAGCTCACTTAAGATGATCTTATTTGAATAAATGACAGAGAACCAGCAAAGAGAAGGTTTTACTTTGAATTTCAGCAACATGATATATCCATGTAGATCTATATTACACTTTACCCTAGTCTTCAGAACAGAAGTTTTTCCAACCAGGAATTTTAGCCAAAAAGACAGTAGTTTCCTCTTCCCCATACAGGTCTGGTATGCATAGATCCAGGATTAATTCTGCACCTTTGAAAAGCATTATTTGAACAAAAATCCAGAAAACGTTCTCTTTTCCTACCTCTAACCAAAGATCTCACTTTCAAAGAAAATTTTCCTACCTCAAAAAAAAAAAAAAAAAAAAATCTAGCCATATTCTCATTATATTTCCTAAATTTTTTCTCTCCATGTTAGAATTTAAGAAAATTTTATTTTTAATAAGAACATTATTTGAACATTTTAGTGATATTTGGTTCTTTAATTTGCACTGTTGCCTACTTTTTAAATTTTTGATTTTTTGTATACCCTAGACATTCAATTCTTCTAACTTTCCTTTGAGATGTTTCCTCAACAGTTGGTGTAAATTGCATGTCAAAAATATTTTCTTATAATGAATTGTATCTTCTGCTTTAGGTAGGAAAGTTAGTCCAATCAATGTACAAATACTTCTCCTTTTTAGATTCCTTTTCCTGATCAATTTTTTCAGGAATGGCTGAACTTGAGAGTCAGCATAAACCTCTCAGGCTCCAAACCTGATCTTCTACTCAATTCCGTATCCTGTAGAGACAAATGTGGCTTTAAGGAATCCAAACAAACTGTAGCAAAAATAGGCTTCTAACCAAGAGCACTTGTTACAAAAATCCTTCAGAGTCCAAGCAGGGAATGGCATGAAGAATGGGAAACTTTTTAAATGTATACACACAAAAAATATGCAAATGAGACATTCTAAGGAATAATTGGCCATGCTGGAGAAAATGTATTAGTATAAATGTTCATTCTGTCCTCCTCTAAAAAGTCCCTGTTCCTACTTCTAGTCAGGGGTAGTTAACTTCTTCAGAGACATTTAGTCCTCCACGAAGGTGACCACTGGTAGAAATAGCAGCCTCATTGATGGAAAGAAACATGCTTAAGCTTTTGACTGTGAGGGACCCATCCTCCACCTATGGACACGTCAACTACTTCTGCCTCTTTGGATCCTGTTAATATCAGATCTTAATGTTTTATAGGGTTTTCCTTCACTTTACGCTATTAACCAAAAAAATTTAAGAAAGCAACACTTGGTTGTTTAAAAGTGAGCTATTTCGTAGATTATCAGGATGCCTTCACACCTAATGATTTCAATTCTCTGTACTAAAGTTCACAAAGGAAAAGAGATTCGATAACAGTTTCAGCTGTTCTGGTGCTGTGTCATCTAGTGAACTGTTTGAGCACTTTCTGAAGCAAGTACACTTAATCTGTCAGATATATAATTGCAGTACAGTAAATACTGTTATATCCTGTGGGGATAAATAACTTTTAAAAGAACTTACCTCACAATATCTAGATTTGGAGACGTATATAGCATAGCATTACTAGCAGTGAAGATAAAAATTTTATAACCACTGAGTTCTTCTGGAACAGTGTGAATAGACTTGTGTTGTCTGATATACCTCGAGCACAGGCTTGAACCAGTTTAAGTAAAGGGAGATCCTGAGAGTAGCAAGTACGGGAAAAGGTACAGATTGCTTGGGCAGAATTAAAGTTACAGGGAAAACTCAGCTTGCTTTACAATAGCAGCTGAAACCTTGTAGGCACATAGCAAATAAGTCACTCTATTAAATATTCAGCCAGTAGTTGTGGAATGAATGAATGGCTCACAGTTTACCCCTCGATGTTGTGTTAATGGCAACACATTGATTACAAGACGTTGCTTGAATTTAAAGATCAAATGGTAATTGACAAGATTTTCTGATTTTTTTTTTTTTGGAAGTCATGAAACTGAGGAGAAGGAAAAAAAGATGAAGATTTTAGAAAACGCTATTATTTTTAAAAATAAAATATAGTCTTCCTGGTGAGAAGCACTATATTTCTAACAATGATATAAAGAGAAATATAACCAGAAACTTAGATAAAACTCAAAGGACACACATCATTTAGTGAATAATTCAGACACCAAAAAAATTTGGTTTCTACTCTTTAACTTTCTTAAAGTCTCAGGTTATCATCACATTCATCAAACAATATGATCAACACTAAAGAGTAATTTTTTCCTTTTTAGATAAGTGTAAGAGAGAAAAGTTAAAACCTGGGAGTTACAAAATTTAAGAGGTTTACTTTAAGGCTTTAGAATATAGTTAAACAGAGAATTCAGTGTAGAAAAAGGTAGCCATCTGGAAGATCTTTTCAAATTAAAAACCGTAAGAATTGGGAGACCTTCCAAGGCCAATCAAAATATCTGTTCTGATTAAACTCAAGAAAACAATGAAAACCTGAATAACAAGATTTCAATAAACTACAGAAAAAAATTATTTGATTTTTTCAATCCAAAAGATATTAATAAGAAAAAATTATATACTTTGTGCTAGCTACTATCTGAAGAGCCTTACAGATGTTAATATTTTGTTGTTATGTCCCCATACAAAGATATTACATAATTGTGGACTGTATTTCCCATCCTGTACATTTCATACCTGTGACTCATTTATTTTGCAAGTTTGTACCTCTTAATTTCCATCACTTGGTTTTTTCCTCCCCTCAGCTCCTCCCCTCTGGCAACCACCTATTGTTTCTCTGTATCTATGACTGTGTTTTTGTTTTGTGATGTTTACTCATTTTTTTTGTTTTGTAGATTCTACATGTAAGTGAAATCATACAGTATTAGTCTTTCTCTGTCTGATTTACTTCACTTATCATAATACCCTCTAGGTCCATTCATATGTGTCACAAACAGCAAGATTTCATTCTTTTTTGTGACTGAGTAATATTCCATTACAGACACACACACACACACACACACACACCCCCCACATCTTCTTTATCCATTCATCTTTTGATGGGTATTTAGGTTGCTTCTGTATCTGGCTACTCTGCATGAAGTTTACTCTGTCCTAGCTACTATCCCAAGAGCTTTACATATATTAAAGCTTCCTTTCAGTGAAGGATCTGGGAATTTACAAAGCTTTTAAAGGTATTTGAACTGGAATTTTCCAGAATGTGATCTTAAATTAGTTCCCAAAGAGGGACTGAATGAATAGCACATTTAGTTGCTCTTTCTTAGATGCTCTCATATCACTTTGTAAATTATATTCTTTTTTTTAATCTCATTTTAGTGAAGTTTTTTCTATATGTATCTAATCTTTCCATATGAAAGTGAACTCCATGAGGGAGCAATAGTGTTTTACTTCTATTTTTACCTGCATCATCCTGTCATGGGAATGGCCAACAGTCAATGAGTCTGGATGATTAACCTGAGTAGGATGCTGAATCAAATGTCAACAAATAAAATTGACACCAAGGAAAAGAAATGGAATCAAGGTAATAAAAACTGTATGTAATTCCACGTAACCATCATGAGAAAACTAATTCAGTCCACAAATCCTTAAACATTTGTTGTTTTGTTTTGTTATAATTTTACTCTTTGTTTGTTTTTGGTTAGTATGCTTTTCATGTATTGATAAAACACGAAGCTAAATGTCAGAGCAATCCTTTTTCAGATATCAGACTTCCTCAACAGAGGAAATCATGACACAACCAAAAATGATCCAGCTCATTTAAGCCACTATCGACTTTTTCCCCAGAATTTAGTCTCCTGAACAAGTTAACTATATGTCCATTATCTCTGACAATCAAGGAAACAATAAAAATGTGGGAAAGCACAGTTACCTCCTTTACCAGGAAAACTGTTACTCATTTGTTGAAAATATATCTGTTTTGGGAAAAGGGTTTTCTTAGATCAATAATTCAGATGACTGGTAATATATCCTGAATTCTCTGACAATGAATTTACTTAGAAACATGATTTTTTATATGATTTATGGTCTAAAAGCTGATTATATCACTGACTTCCTTTCCATCATAAATTTAATTTTAGAAGACTAACAACCAATTTATATAATTAATATGACTTTTTTCTTGAGTTAAAAAAAAACCTTCTTTCGGAAGTGCACAAAGTGCTTTTAATACATGTTAAATTAAATTTTAGATTTATTGGCAGCAGAGAGGAGAGTCATCACTCTAGTAAGTAAAAGTAAATGACAAAGCCATAAATAATCTTATTTTATAAGTAAAAGTAAATGAGAAAGCCATAACTTAATTTGAAAATCACCTTCCTTTTGACCCAAAGTCCCAAATGTCCTCTCAGGGCCTCATATGGACAGTTGTCTGGTAAAATAATTTCACTTGCTCTATATATTATTATGTGGTGTATTAACACATCATGATCATTTGGAACCCTAAACTTTTACTTCCTTTGGAATGAATTGGGAAAACATACCCTCGAAACTCTGGTTCACTCTTTTTGGCACTGATATTTAACTTTGCAGCTGTCGAGAACTAAAAGATTATGATGATAAAATTGAGTTTCCTGGGGAATGTTCCATTTATGAACTGCCTCGTCTCCAGACTCCTCTGTCATTTCACTGCATCTGCTTCTAACCTGGCCTAGAAGAAGTGCTGGCTTCCATGGTCCAGATAAAGCCTGTGGGGTGGAGAGGACAGGAGCTTAACAGGAGGACCCCAATCCTCTAAGAATGACCCCCCCAATAGGGTCATTCAACTAAAAGAGTTTTAAGTTCAGTAGAAACTAGGAAAAGTCACATGTTCTGATTTCCAACCAAAAGTAAAGCATTTTTTGAGAAATCTGTACACACTCTATGTAATGCATCTCACAGAGTGAGAGTATTTTATCTGGCCAACAAAACAGAATGGCCTGTTATTGATTGACATTGAGAAATGTCACTTCCCAAAAGGTCAGATTACTAATTGGTCAGTGCGTTCTTTAAGGAAATAAAATCAGAATTGCATCTGACAAGTATAATGCCAGGGACAAATGATTTTAAAACTATCCTCAAACTATATTTGCCCAACAAGCACATCAGAACCACAAGTTCATAACTGCTAAGTGGCTCTAGAACATCTAGAGTCACCTGTCCCTGCAGCTGGGCTTGACCATACACTGACAAGATTCTCTAGCTCTGTTTTTTTCCAGACTTTTGAAGATTGTTGTCTCAGTTGTTGGTATGTTAATATAAGTTAGCTGGCTTCTGATTTTATCTGATATTGAAAAGAAGCTGTGATAGGGAAAACAGAGAATGAGAGAGATCCTAAGTTCCGGGAACAATGTAAGGAGAGACCAGACCCAAATACAGATATCAAAGTTGTAGTTGTATATTTTAAAATAATTTTTGAATTTTCATATCATTCATTTTTTTTCATGTACATCACACTCATCAAGGACCTACTATGTGTTTAGCATGGATAAAAAGATGAAAAAGAAAATGAAACAGAAAGCCATTAAAAAAGTTTACAGTTTAGTAAAAGAGATGACAGGAACACTAATTATTATAATTAGAAGATGGAAGGTGATAAGTATTATAAGGGAAGTATAATCAATGCATTTATTTATTTCTTCAAAAGACATGCCCAGAAGTAACTGTCATATGATGTAGATAAAGAAGTTCTTTAACTGTTTTAAGAGATAAAGTTCTAGAAGATGGTAATAACTAGCTCAGGAAAGGGAGGTTTTTTAGAGGATCAGGGAAGATGACTTAAAGAAAATGATACTTGAATTAGGTCTTGAATGGGGTGGGATTTTGATAATAGCTTGCAAAAACAAGCTTTGTAGGCATCCTGAATTGTTTCACTCCACTAACTAATTTATTTAGCATCCCCTCACTGCTTTCACATGTCATGTAATCTGCACAGGCGTCCTGTGAGGTAGGTACTATCATCACCACTTTACGTTAAAAAAGAAGAAATGGAGCTTCTTCATTTCTTCCTTTCACCAATACGATAGGTGAAAGGCCTATCGTATTTTACTCATATAGGTCAGTTGTTGACTTTGAGAAGCATTTCATTCCAGGGCAGGGATAAAGGCACATCCAAAGATTAAGAAGTGAGAATGTTTTTAAGGATGTGGAAGCAACAGGTATAACTAGAAAATAAATGGCGAAGACTCCAGATAAGACAGTAGAAAGAAAAATAAAAGAGGGAGGGAGAAAAATGAAGAAATTTGTTTGTTTTGGCAAAGAGCTTAGCCTGTTTGCAGCCATGGAGAAAGCACCAGCAGGAGAGAAGGAAGGTGCTAGAGGAGGTAGGGCTTCTCCAGGAGCAGAGAGGGGGCAGCAAAGAGAGAGAAGACTCAAGGACAAGGGATAGTCCAGCCTCCAGGGGAGCCGGGGAGGCTGGGACCTCGGGAGCATGAGCGGGAATTGAGAAATGAGATCAACTCCTGACAGCTAGCAGGGAAATCTCAAAGGACAGTCTTAGTACACTGAGGTGTGGGAAAGGTCCAGCGTGCACGTGAGGTGGAGTGGCAGCCTGGTCTTGTCCGCAGTGGCGAATGAACAAGGAGGCACAAAAGGTGAAATAAAAGCCAGTGGAGCGAGTCAGGAGCGAGGGCATATCGGGAAGAGCCCTGGCTCACACTCTGTCCTCCTTTATGTCCTCGCTCTAAACGTCCAGAGACACATTTTAAAAATTATTCATAAAAAAAAAAAAATTATTCATATAAATTCCTCTGACTTTGAATGACTGATGTAGGTGAGATTTCTCCAATCCAGTCCTTTGAATAGGAAGTGGGGTGTCATAGGCTGGGGACCGGTGTTTACAAGCATAAATTTTGGACTTACACGTTGCTGGGTGGGAGTCCTGGCTCTGCAACCTGCCTGCAGAGAAACAGACCAAGGTACAAAACCTCCCTGCAATGTGGTTTCTCCTCTAAAACGAGCATAAGCACGGCACAGAGCATTAAAGTTAGGTATGTTGTGTAGTGTATATAGCACATCATCTGACATCGAGAAGCATTCCATAAATGTCAACCACTACTGCCGTTTTCAGCTGTTCATGGATTGGAAGTTTATAATAAGATTCTCCTCCTAACCTGTGGTCCAGTTACTTAGCCTGAGTCCTCTAATGTCTTCTGACGCCATGCATACGTGTGTTTTGAAGGGCCATGGCTACTGAGGCTTTTCAGTGGGATCCTAGTCACCTCTACAAGGTATATTTTGAAATCTAAGACTCATGAATCTCAGAGGGACTCTATAATGCTCATCCAGCAATTGATCAATTTAGGTTGTTAAAAGGTATGGAATTCAAGGGAGATCAGGTAACTGGGTAGATGGTGATGCTTTTAACCAAAATGGGAATGGAGAAGACCTTTATGCTTTGTTTTTTATGTGGGGGAAAAGACTTTGGATATGTTGGACTTGACACATTTGTTGGAAGCATTTAGATGAAGATGCCTAGTGGGCAGCTGGAAATACTTTTCTAGCTATCAGGAAAAAGTGAGGCAAAATCTGGAACAAATCAGGACCTCAGATGTAGTCTAATTCAAGATAGGAATGGACTAATGACTGTATAAAGCCTGAGACTATATTTCCTTTATTAATATTATATTATTACCTCTGTTACTAGATTATCTCCATTGAAGCCATTTTTCTGACTACAGCATGTTCAATTAATAAAAGTTTATAATGATGTCTTTTTAGCCACTCTACAGAAAAAGATCTACATTTTGGAAAATGTGTTTCTGTTTTTTTTTTTAAGTCATTGAACATGGTTGTTAAGTATACTTAGGTCAAAATGTCTAAACTGCCTCCATCGTTTTTTTCCCTTTCATCTCACACATGAATTTTAAAAGAAAATAATAATAATTTTTAATTTTTTTATTCATTTAAAAAAGATATGGTATTTGACTAGTCTAAATGCAGTTCTTGAGAAGAAACAATGCAAATTAACAAACACTGGCCTATTAGACCAACATTAGTTACTTTGTGTAGTTTGGTATTGAGCAAAAGTTATTTTTCCTATTGAAGTTATGAGCACTACCAATTTAATTTTCCTGGGAAAAGTAAATAAGGATTAAAAAGATAAATTATCTCAAAGAGTTTTTGAGGCTTAACTGGGTTATGCATGTTAAGTGTGTAGAATGGGGCCCAGCATGTAGAAGATGCTCAAGAAGTGTTAGAAAGTATTATTAGCAATCATTTTTTTAATAAATTTATTTATTTATTTTTGGCTGAGTTGGGTCTTTGCTGCTGCACGCAGGTTTTCTCTAGTTGCGGGGAGTGGGGGCTACTCTTCGTTGCGGTGCATGGGCTTCTCATTGCAGTGGCTTCTCTTGTGGAGCACGGGCTCTAGGTGCGTGGACTTCAGTAGTTGTGGCACGCAGGGTCAGTAGTTGTGGCTCGCGGGCTCTAGAGCGCAGGATCAGTAGTTGCGGCGCACGGGCTTAGTTGCTCTGCAGTGTGTGGGATCTTCCCGGACCAGGGCTCTAACCCGTGTCCCCTGCATTGGCAGGCAGATTCTTAATCACTGTGCCACCAGGGAAGTCCGCAATCATTTTTATATAAATGAGTTAAGTAGAGAGGCATGTGCTGTGATTCTCCAGGCTCTGCAAGTTTAGTGGTGACTAGCCAGAGTCTTAGCTCTTGAGAGCTGTTCACAGTCTTCAGGGTTGAGGGAGAAGCTAATGATGACCAAATAGCATCACAAATACCCATACAGTGGTGAGCAAGCACTCAGAATAGGGTGTGAATGATCCCCCTGGAAGATCTCAGAAGTGTGCAAGGTTCTGGATGGAGAGAACACCATGTACAAATGAATGGGCATGAGAGAACACTGGAGGTGGGTTAGTGGATCTGGAATGAGGGAACCATAGGGAGAACCGGGCCTAGCGTGGGATGGGGCAAGCACATGGGCTTTGGAGTCACACAGACTTGGATTTCTTTTCCAGCCCTGTGACTGCTGAGTATGTGGGGACAGGACCCCCAGCCTCTCCAGATCTCTATTTTACTACCTTCAGAGCAGAGATAATAGCACTCACCTCTGAGGATTAACATTGGGATTAAATGGGATTATTGTAAATGACTGGCATATCACCTAACACATCAAAAACACCGGAGGAATGGTAGCCACACCACCAGCCTCAGGATCAGCCTTATGATAAAGTTTGGATTAAATCTTTAGATAAAAAAGAGAACCATTGGAGTTTTTTTTTTTTCTTAACATTTTACTGGAGTATAATTGCTTTACAAGGGTGTGTTAGTTTCTGCTTTATAACAAAGTGAATCAGCTATACATATACATATATCTCCATATCTCCTCCCTCTTGAGTCTCCCTCCCTCCCACCCTCCCTATCCCACCCCTCTAGGTGGTCACAAAGCACCGAGCTGATCTCCTTGTGCCATGAGGCTGCTTCCCACTAGCTATCTATTTTACATTTGGTAGTGTATATATGTCAATGCCACTCTCTCCCTTCGTCCCAGCTTACCCTTGGAGTTTAAGTGGGAAAAAGTAATGCTCATGTTTGTGTGTAAAAAAGATACACCTGGTAAGAGTCTATCAAATTAAATGAAAAGAGCAAGAAGTGGTTATAGACAGTTTCAACATCTGAGGCAAGAGAACAACAGGCATGAATGAAAGTGGTGGGTCAGGGAGAAAAGTGAGGGTTTTATAGTCAAGATTACTATATAGCAATGAACTAAGTGTTTGGAATGCATCTCAAACAGTGACTGCTCAACAGTCTTAAAAATAGGTGATTCTAATTCAGTGTGGTATCGCATTCATAGAGATGAAGGACATGCACAGGATCTACTTTGCTTGTGCACGAGCTCCCGAGGCATCACTGAGGAAGAGTTTGGGGTATAAAGAATATGTGGGCTCTTGCTTTGGAACGTGCTGAGCCCCCGTGATTGAGAATCAGCATGTGCTAAAGCACAGAAGCAAGAAGGACATGTTCTGAGGACTGAAAGTCAAGTCGTTGGGTGTGGTTGGAATGCAGGGTGCTTGATAAGAGAGAAAGTAAAAAGGACAAGCAGACCAGAGCAAGATTGTGGCATCATTGTTTCACACTCAGGTAGATGAGAAGGCACTGAAAGAGTTCAAGCAGGAAAGTGAAATAATAAGATTTCCATTTTAAAACCTCTACTCTGGTATAAAGTACAGCTGAGAAGGGGGGTGAGACTAAATGCAAGGATTTCACAGAGGAGGATGGTGTAAACTACAGGAAGAACACTGCCCCCGACCTTGATCTTTTATCTCTTAAGGATGTGAGATATGAGACTGGAGTCTCGGAAATTTCAGGAGACTTTGATTATCTGTGTTGAAATTTCATACAAAAGGGAATGCCGTACAATATGCAGAGCCCAGTGCAAGGTGAAAATGCTAGACCCCTTATTCAAAAATTATTGATAATTTCAAGATGATGACCACAGAGTATTAAACCCAGCACCTGGCCTTTCTAAGCACAGGGTCAGGTGTAAATGCTCAGGTCACAGGCCCATAAAGCCAACCCTGCACACAACTTGCATTTTTATTCATCATATGTGAACACTCTTGCCTTTTGTGCATCAAACGCAATGGACTTAATAAGATGATTAATGAGTTTGAGCTACTGTGGGGTATCTCTACTGGTATCTACTATCTCTTCCTGGCTGGAGGAAAAGCAGCTTCTCCCCAGGCTGGGGCCCTTGGGATGCATGAGTCCTGCCATACCCCTCCTATACCCCACACGGGGCAGGACCTCGGCCATCAGAATACCATCACCCAGATCCCTGTATCATGTCGAGGGGGCCTGTGAAGTCCCCAATGTGGGAGGGATCTGGCAGCTCCTCATTTTCCTCTACCTTCTAGAAAACCCTCTCTCCCCACCCCTTCCCATGGTAAGAGCGCATTCCAACATGGAAGCAGAAGATCGAGCCTCCTCAGAGGATGGGGGAAGGAGCACTGGGTCAAGGAGGCATGATCTGGAATTCCCTCTGATAAGCCGAATAGCTAGAGAGTTTGGAGTGGGCTGATGTGTCTGCAGTTCTAGGTCCAGGCCAATGCTTGAAGACACGTTTGGATTTTTGTACCTATGGCCTTCTGTGAATGGAACTCCCCCGACCTTAAAAATGTCAATATAATGATCAATTTCAGACTTTCCCTGTAGTATGTTACATATGAAAGTAGGGATCTGCCTCATTGAATAGCACCAGGCGCCAAGACGTCCCCAGACACTCATGAATGTGAGTGCACCTCCCCCGCGGTCCCCCTTACTCCGGTCTAGCCTTGTCCTTCCTTCTCCTCCATGTGTCTCTCCATTCTCTTTTCCTTGTCAGTGTTGTTTCTTTATGTGATTATTATGAAAATCCAAATTATAGTTTGAAGTGCCATTTATTGTATTTAGTAAACAATTTTATGTTACTTATTCTTGGTTGCTAATTTTTAAAGGTCAGTAAATAACAGTATGAATTAAGTACTTTTTATGTTTTGATAGCCCATAACTGCTTTTCCTTTTGTATGAGCCTTGTCAAAGACAAGTTTTCTCCAATTCTGCACGAAAGTCCCTCCGATTTTTCAGGAAAGGAGGGAGCAGGCAGGGAGGAGCCTCGGGGAGCCGTAGGGTAAGGTCCAGTCGTGGGCCTGCCCTTTACGAGGATGTAAGTGCTGGCATGTGACTTAACATCTTTCAACCACAGGTTTGGAACCAGAAAAATGAGGCTCTTATGCCGAGATCACAGGCCCATTAGTTCTAGTACATGAAATAATTCATGCAAAGTACCCACAGCAGTGCCTAGCACATAACTGGCTCTCAGTAAATGACAACTATGCTGTCAATAAAATTCTCCTGGGATGAAAGAGAAATGGGGATCTACCAGAGATCTTGACATAATAAAGCTCGACTGGGCCCAGAGCAAAAATTACATAATATAAGAATGAATTTCCACAACAGATAATTTAAAACTTCTAAATATAAAACCCACCAGACTTTCAATGATCACATATTTCTTAAACTTGAAGTTTAATTTAAAACTCAAAGAAACTTCTAGAAGAGTCTAACAACACGCTACTGTATCTTCTGGTCTTGACTGAATTATATCACACTAAGGCAAACTATGCAGAGTATTAACTGCCAATACAATATTAGGATAGAACGAGGGAGATCACCATTTTTAAAGATCCTAATTCCAAGGAAGAGCCATCCTGCCATTAACTAAGCTAACAGAGAAGAATTTTAATTAATCCTACAATCCTAAAGTACTTGCTTGAGAATGTATTATACGGACGTTTGCCAATAGATTTACTTGCTTAATTTTGTTTTTCTTGAGCTGATCTAAAATTAATCTTCAGGTCATGTGGTGTTGAGCTTTGTGATCTGCAAGGTTAGTTAGGAATGTAAAATAACCGTAAGTATTCTTATAAATAATAATATTAGCTACCATTCCCTGAATGCATACTGTGTCGGGCAGCTTGCCAAATTCTTTAAATACCTCACATTGACTGTACACAAAAACACTCTGATGAGGGTATTATTCTCATTTTACGGAAGAGGAAACTGGCTCTGAGAAGTTAAACATCTTGTACTGGGTCACACTTGTGGGGAAGGTAGAAATCAAACTTGGGTCGGCCAGATTCCAAGCCCTGTGCTCTAACATTTTTCTGCTTCTTTGTGGAAACTTCTGATTAGCAACACCCCCCCCCCCCAAATGTTATAACTCGCATGTTATCCTTCTCTATATTTTTCTTTGTGGACGCTATGGAAACATTTATTTACAAGACTACACCAAGTGTCTTTATTCTCAAAGACCAGAAACAACGCAACAATAGAGGTATGGAGGAAAAAAAAAATCTATGAGGCCAATAATGATTATTTCTTTGTGGTGAGATTGCAAATGATTTTTCTTTTCTTCTTTTGCTTGTCCATATTTTCTAAATCAACTTCCAGTTTTGAAACTTTCAAAATCAGGAGGTGCATATAGGTGAGGACCAAAGGAAATTTGTGGGGCACCAATTCTGATGTTCTAAACATCAGAATTAGATGTTTAGACATCTAATTCTGAAGCTACAATGCTAAGCAAGAGGAATGAAAAACAAAACGAAACGAATCTCTGGATATAAATATTTTATCAATTCCCTTTTATTGTCATAATTCACCTCCACTTTAATTTGGGAGGTTATTTGGAATATGTCCCACTGGAAAATTGATCACTGCCATCTTGATTTTCTGTGCTCAGTGTCAGTGGGCCTGTTTACTGGCAGTGATGGTTTTACCTCTGGATTAAGAATGATTAGTTCTACTTTGGAACCAAATACATTTCAACTGGAGTTCGGAAAGAATTAAGAATAATTCCCTTTGTCACACACACGTGGCTATGTACACGTGGAACAATTTCCCTTTGTTAACCATGGCACTGTGATCTAAAGAAGAAGGTGGCCACTTTGAGAGCATGTACTTTGGGGGAAAACAATCTTGTCTTCTTCACATTTTTAAGATAGTACGTAGTATGATAGATAGCCTGTAAGAGTCCTAACCTGTATGACAAATTACATTTCACAGGTAAGTCCTAACACACTAGGTGAAATAGATTATCCAGAGCATTTAAAATAAGAAAAATAAGGGGGAAAAAACAATTCAAAAGATCATATCCAAAACATTTATTGTTCAATATACATTACATGACCTGCCTTGCCTGACTTGGTTCTCCCATTATTCCATCATTCACTTTTCATTGGCATTAAGTAAGCTTTTTTCTATGAATTAGGCACTGTACTATATGAAGAAAACAGAAGGTCTTGCCCTTGTGGAGCTTATAGGCTTGAGGTCTATTTATACTTTGTATATGAGGCTGAATGGCTCAATTCATGAATGTATGAGCCTGTACAAACAAAACATATGATGATATGAAATGTGGAAAAGTTTTTTCTTAAATACTTACTGTATTCATAAATATATTTCCCAGTTGTTTTTCTAGTATAGGTGGTGAATTTATGCATACCATTGGATGATAATTAAATGGGGCATTAGCAAATTATACTCATTCTAATTTAAATAGATATCATTTTTTAAGTTGCATTGAAAATAAGCATACTTTTCAGAATTTTTCTTAGAAAAATCTTTAAAGCTGTTTATGAAAAATGCCATTTTAATAAGCATCATTAAAAGCAGCACATTGCTATGCTTTTAAATCACAATGACACCGTTTATTGCTTTTCCCCGCACTCATGGTTTTCAACTCAATGTTCAAACTTTTTCAGAGGATAGACATTATGGAATATTTATAACCAAGCACCAAAATTAGCTCTTCTTTCCATTTGTGTGATGTGAAAGAGGAAAGCAGTTTCAATGATACAGAATCAATGCTGAGTTACAAAAGTCGTTCATTTCAGGAAAATGTGATCAGGGAATCTTGAGTTCTGCCCTAAATTAATAAAGTCGGTTGTTAAGTGATAAAAGCATTTTAGAGTTTTTATCTTTGAAATGAGAAATGCTTTCTACCCGCCCAAGGGACTATTGTAAGAATATGGAAGTTAACATTCTTGACCTTAAAATGTTAAAGTTTCTCAGTATAGAGGTTCCTTAAAAAACTAAAAATAGAGCTACCATATGATCCAGCAATCCCACTCCTGGACATATATCTGGAAAAGACAAAAACTCTCATTGTAAAAGGTACATGTACCCCAACGTTCACAGCAGCACTAATTACAATAGCCAAGACATAGAAGCAACCTGAGTGTCCATCAACAGATGAACGGATAAAGAAGATGTGGTACATATATATACACAGTGGATTACTACTCAGCCATAAAAAAAGAGTGAAATATTGCCATTTGCAGCAACATGGATGGACCTAGAGATTATCATCCTGAGTGAAGTAAGACAGAGAAAGACAAATATTACATGATATCACTTATATGTGGAATCTAAAAAATAATACAAATGAATTTATTTACAAAACAGAAACAGACTCACAGATATAGAAAACAAACTTATGGTTACCAAAGGGGAAAGAGAGGAGGGAGGGATAAATCAGGAGTGTGGGATCAACAGATACACACTACCATCTATTAAATAGACAGACAACAAGGATTTACTGTATAGCACAGGAACTATATTCAATATCTTGTAATAACCTATGATAGAAAAGAATCTGTATATATATATATCATATATATATAAAACTGAATCACTTTGCTGTATACCTGAAACTAACACAATACTGTAAATCAACTATACTTCAATTTTTTAAAATGTTCAAGTTTCTTTTACATGAAGAGCCACCTGTAAGTGTGACTGGCTATGCAGATAAATGGAGTGAAATATGAGTCCATAGATTTCTTGGCTCTTTTGAGGTGGAGATCATTCCAATTTTAGAGCTACGCAGCTACTCAGGTATCTTGTTATAATTCCCGAAGTTTATAGCCCTTATCCACTTGGGGGAAGCCATTAGTACATATCCAACAGATGAAATGACAAAGATACATTTATTTTACTTGTAGAGCCAGTGATTATCATGTTAAGTGAGAATCAGGAATGTTTTAGTATAAATGTGTCTTTGTGTACGAGTGTGGGCACTAATCAGTACGTGTTAATAGACTGATTTACTCACTTCATTGTTCTTGTGTTTTATATCTTAGCCCAATGCTAGTTCCTCTCAGAACAAAGTTAACAAAACCACTGAAGCAGTGACTGGAGATAAGTAGTAGGAAATAAGACCTCGAACCTCCTGCCTCCTGAAGTGTGTGAAACTAGAGCCATGTTTCATCAGCCTAGAAATTAGCAAGGACCGTTCGTAAACCTTTTAATCACTGTACGGAGATTGTTTTTTGTCGAAACAGAAATGGCAAACACAGCCCTTGAGGCACTGCTCACTTTGATTTGGAAACAGTGTAAGAATTTATATGTACATGAGGAAACTTGAAACTCAAAACTTCTAAATATACTAAGACAGTGAGAGGATGGTTGAGAAGCAAGAATAGCAGCAACATTACATAAACATTCCTCCCCTTGTATGTTTTCAAGATCCTTTAGTATTTAGAAAGGAGATTTATGAACTATTGCATTAAAAATCAAGACAATGTCAATGTTATGTCTGTCTTGAATGATTCTGTTGTAAGAAACTAATATATTCTGAAGGCACCACACAAATTTATCCTTCTATAAATAGATCTATTTATATAACTATATTAATATATCAATTATAATTATAAATGTAATTTATCACTGATTTGATACATTATATTTTGACAAATAGTCAAATTATTATGACTGTATTTTGAATAATTTCTGCATGAAACATGAAGGCTCTGATAACTTTGTATTCAATTAAAATCCAGATAAGATGAGCTACTGTGAATGAGAATGAGTTCTCCATGGAGACGGTTAGTAGAAGGTGGGCAGTACCATTTCCGATGAACAGTGAAAGTACCTAATAATCATCTCAGGGCAGCACAAAAGCGAGCTTTAAAAATGAACCTTAACTGTTGTAAATAGTGCTGCAATGAACATTGGGGTGCATGTCACAGATGTAGTAAACGAACTTATGGTTACCAGGGGATAAGGGGGGGAGGGATAAATTGGGAGATTGGGATTGACATATACACACTACTATGTATAAAATAGATAACTAATAAGAACCTGCTGTATACCACAGGGGACTCAATACTCTGTAATGGCCTATATGGGAAAAGAATCTAAAAAAAAGAGTGGATATATGTATATGTATAACTGATTCACTTTGCTATATACCTGAAACTAACACAACATTTACATCAACTATACTCCAATAAAAAAATTTTTTTAAAAAGACCTTAAACTGAATTTTGAGGATACAAGGGGGAAAAAAAGAGCAATATTTTGTTAACTGGAAGAATAAAATCATCACAACAAAGATGACTTAACCTGGTCTAAATCCGTATGTCAACCCTAACCCCAAAGAATAATTGGAGCCCACAGCCCGGGGGTGCTCTGACACTTGGGAATCAGGTATTCACCAGCTCGTGTTCTTCAGTTTGTAGGCTGTGGCATTTGTTACTACTTGAAATTTCCAGCACCTTTGTGGTTACCCAAAATAGAACATGGTGCAGAAGTCCAGTTTGGAGTCTCAAAGGTGTGTTCAAATGTGCGCAAGTCTTTTATTTTTTTTTGAATTTAATTTATTTTTTTATACAGCAGGTTCTTATTAGTCATCCATTTTATACATTTCAGTGTATACATGTCACGCACAAGTCTTTTGAAAAGAGGCCAAGTGGATAGATCTTAATCAGGAACAAGAAAACAGAGTTCATGTTACAGAATGGTAGAGCCACTGCAATTTATAGCTCAGGTTTGGTTTGCCCATAGGTGATGGGCACTGTTTGTTAAGGCCTTTCCAATTCCTTCTTCTCTTACCCAACATTGTATATGCAAATCTAAAGGCAACCTGAATTTAGCCCTCTTTATCTGTCTTTGCAGGTAGGATTCATTACAGAGTATAATTGCAAAACTGGGCAAATAAGTGTACCCTAATGTAATGCTATAAAATGAACTCAGGGTTCCATTTTTTAGAAGAGTTTTACTAAGCAAGCCCTGCATTAAAAAAAATAATTTCTTACTGAGAATTATCTCACTTTTGAGTCATTTTTCTAATTATCTTAAATGGTATTATTCTCCTTTGATAATTTATTGATTCCAAGATCACTTTATTCTACTTGCGTGTCTGACTATACCTCAATTAAAATATACCTAATACTGAACTTGGAAGCTCCAAATTTTACTTCTTCTCTCTTTAGGATATAGTCTATTAATTTCTTTCCACCACTGAATCCCTTCTTACTAGAATTATTGCAAACCTCATCTTCTCTACTGTTGATGTCTATTTCCTTTTATCTCTACAAACCTCTTTTGGTTGCAGTTGAAGCCATCACCTGATACTTTAATGAGTCTACTATTGTGGGTAGCATTCACCTCTAATTTAGTTCATCGGAGGTTGAACACAAGTTTCTATCAAAGCTGCTCCCAGGCAAAAGAAAGTAGCAAAAGTCGGTGATGGTGTAGCCCTGGCGCTCGTGGTACTGACTGACAGGACCCAGTGGGAATTCTCATCCCAACTTAGATCTAGAATCTGCTGCTGATGCTGTTTATGCCCTTTCAGCCCCACTGGGATAGAGTGTCTCAGACCCTGATCCTAGTGATTTTCTATAAAGTGATCCTCTAAATCCCAATTTTCAAAATATAAAGGGGATGAGTAGGTAGGTTTTACAATGTTCTTTCCGGTTATGATTCAAGGTTAAATGAAAGATAAAAACTATGGGAAGCCAAAACTGGTGCCCCAGATCTGCTGACTATACCGTTGCCGAGGATATGTGTGTTGTAGCAGAGACCTAGGATAAGGCCAATACATAGAGCCCGCCTCTCCAGGATCAGTGTGACTGGATGTAGGCATCAAACTTCTGAGTCCCCACGGTGGAGACACTCAGTGTAGGGAAGAGAAAATGTGGGAGAGGGCGGGGGGAATCAAAGAGAAATCAGAAGATCTGAGTTATACATAAAAACTCCTATGACTCAAAGAAGAAATCAGACAACAACTCACAGAAATCATGGACTAAGGTCATTACCAACTTTCTACAAAGGAAGAAAATATAGGTGAGATGTAGAAATAGCCTTATTTAAAGATGCTATTTACAGTCCCCTCAGGTAGCATAATGATCACTGTGACAACCCTTCTCTGTTCCTTAGAGCTTATCTTTCCCTTCCAAATGTGTGAGGAAAAGGTTGTCTTTTATTTACTTTTTACTTAAATCTCTTCCCCAGAACAGAAGTTCGATTGGTCAATGCCTGTCTCTCTCAGCTCTTCCACTTAAACAAGTCAAGGCTTCTATGTATTATTGTGGTCGTTTCAGTTTCTCATGCAGGGTATCCCCGCCTGGTTTCATTAGATAGTCACTCAGTACATTCTAGGGACCGGACACTGTGCTGGGAACAGACGATACTTGTGTTTTTAAAGGGAAGCCTGTTCTCAAGGAGCCTACAGTCTAGCAGGAAAGTGACAGCAAACAGCAACAACAGTACAGCAAACATCCTTCCACGACAGGTGCTTAACTAACTGGTTTTCACACAGTCTCATCTCATCCTCTGAAAAGGCTCCCCAAAAGGTAGGGGATACTGTCTGCAGTTTACAGATAAGAAAATCAAGGCTCAGACAGATTGAGTAACTTGCTAAAAGTGACAGGGCTTGTCACTAGGCAAGCTAAGCCTGATTCCAAACCTTGATTCTTTTTTCTTGCAATGTAATTATTGCTATAATAGAGGTACTTATACTTCAATTATCACTCATCAGAATTGTAGTCAATGGATATAAGTTAGTATATGTTTGTTTTTAGCAAAGATGGATAGAATTATAACTCTGTTCCTCCCACCTGCTAAGGGAATGATAGACGCTCACAGGGACTTACAAAGTCAATTCTTTTTTGCTTCTTCTGGGTTATTCCTTTTAATGCTAATATCTTTTCCTCTTCCACCTTCTACTCACCAAATAAGATGATGATAATGCTGTTGATTTAAAGAGGAAAATATCAACCATAGAGAAAGTCATTAGCAAAGTCATTAGCAAAGATGGGAGTTTTCTTAATCCAGCTGTTTGACAATTCCATGAATGCTTCTTTAAAATTAAAAAATTTTTAAACCCCATAAAAGTCTGAACGTGAGCTATCTGAAATAAATTTAAGGAAATTAAATTCAGTATCTCAGTGTGTCCTATCCATTTCATTTTCCCCATCAGCAAAGTGAAAGTACACGTGTTTGCAAAGATCAATTAATACTTTTGCAAATAATTTAATTCTACCTGATTTTTAAAAATAACTGATGGTTACTGTGTGCCAGGTGTGATTTTCCATGCAGTATCTTCTTCAATCCCCTTAATAATGCTCTATGGTAACTAATGATATCCCCACTTTTCAGCTGAGGGAAGTGAGACTCAGAGAGCATGCCCAAACCAAGCAGTGAATAAGGGTAACGACCAGAAAATTAACTAAGGACTATTTATCCTCAAAGCCCATGCTTTTAACTACATGTCATGCATCATTGAGAAAATGATGGTAACAGCAACAACCAACACTTATGCCTGTTGTGTACGAGGCATTGTCTTAAGAGCTTTGCGTATATTAACTCATTCAGTCTTCATACCAATCAGATGAGTCAAGTACTGCAATAGTTCTTATTTTCTTAATGCGAGAACTGGAGCTCAAGGAGATTCGAGTAACCATGCTATGGGAAGCAGTGGAGTCAGATTTGATGGTGGCAGACAGCCGCCAGAACCTTCCTCTCAGCCATCATGTTCTTCACAGATATGGATAGAAAGATAAAATATTTATATGTGACTGCTTGTTATAAAATGGAATGTATTGCAATTTATATTCATTTCCTCAATGTATGGTACTTAACCAGAAGCCATGAGGCAAGAACGCTTAAAAGAATTTCCACATTGTATGTGTATCTTCAGTTTTTATTTAAAAACTGGAAAATTATTGGCTTCCTAATCCAACATGCCTTTGCCTCAATTATGACGGAGAGCATTTACCATTTTAAGAAATCATAAGTAGAAATCTTTAAGGTCATTTAATACTCAAACTCAAGACATCCCTAGCCTTGAATATTTTCTCAAAGTCACTTTTTCTGTTACAAGGACAAACTCCATCATTCAATTTAGATTTTGAAAGCTTGGTAAACTACATTGAAGTGACCCTGTTCAAAGTTTTCTGAACAATGCTCTGGCAATGTCCACTGAGAACAGGATAAACAATGGGTTCCTGTTTTGTATTTCCTGTATATTATTATGATATTCTTATTTCTCTTGATATCACTGATCATTAAATGTCAGTTTTAGAAAAAAGAGCCAACTACTTGACTATATTTATTTAAAGCCAGAAAGATTCAAATGCTGCAGCTCCAAGGGCTTCAAACATACCAGCTCTGTTTTTCACTGCAATTTTCAATCCATTAGGAAATGATATGGGGCCTGAAACTGAACGCAGCAACTCTTGTGAGGGCTGATTGTTGATATCCAGAAGTACTTTCAGAACTTCCGAAACTATTCTGTACATGACATCTTTTTTTTTTTTTTTAATATTTATTTATTTATTTGGCTGTGCTAGGTCTTAGTTGCCACGTGTGGGGTCTTTTAGTTGCGGCACGTGGGATCTAGTTCCCCGACCAGGGATTGAAGCCCGGCCCCCTGCGTTGGGAGCGTGGAGTTTTAGCCACTGGACCACCAGGGAAGTCCCATGTACATGACATCTTAATAGCCGGCCTAATTGTCTTCTGCTATCTTTCAGACAGCCTGATGTGAGAAAGTTGTCTTTAGATGGTTGTGTCATGTATGTTTATAGCTTCAAGTGACAGATTACCTTTAACCAGGTGAGGGGTTGGTTTCCCTGAAACAACAAGAAGCCCAGGGTGGGTTCAACTCTGCCTCAGCAGGTGCCTCCCAGAAGGGCCTCTGCGTTTCCATCAGCCTAGAGGAGCAATGCCAGGTTAAAGGGCAAAGGGCAGAACGGCCTTCTCCTCAGGAGGTTCTGTGTTATTATCGCGCGTGTGAAATGTCTTGCCTGTAGCCTATCAGCCTGAACAAACTGCAAGGGAATCTGAGAGGGTAAGTTTTAAAATAGACATGGTACCAGGAGTCTGTAGCAAAGTTGAAAGCAAAAATGGATCCTCCATAGGTAGAAAACTGTGTCTGCCAGGACTGTGTTACATTATTTATTTTAAAGAGTAATGAGTCTGGAAATAATGAGTCTGGAAATAGTAAAATAAAATGTATCAGAGGGAAACTTCATTCAAAAATGACCCTGAAAGAAACCCTTGCTGAGAAAAAGAGGAAACTCACTAGAAGGTAAAAATGTGAGCATTTACTTTGACTCAGAGGTCCATTCCCCACCCCTCTGCCTAAACACAAACTACTCACTGCTGCAGGCAGGAGAGGCCCTCTAGCACCTTCCTCCGGATACCAGGCCAGTCCTGGCTCAGCCTGGAGTCTGAACAGTGATTTTCTCCCTTCTTTGTAAAATTGAGATATCATTACTTATTTCTTGACGTTTCTAACATGCCTCTCCCATACCATCTTATTTCTTGTGTTTCCTTTCTGTTAATAAGACTATTGTTGCTATTTTTAGGAGGTTGACCTTGCTGGTTAGACCGTTCCCACCCAAACTTTTCTATATCTGGCACTGAGGTAAACAGAAGAGGTTGCTAATAGCCAGAGGCGACTGGTCCAGAAGCTCCAGCCGCCCCAGGTATGGCCTGGTCAGGTGACAACGGAAGGGATAATATTGCAGCAACATCTGTAACCCACTTGGGACACACCAACAGGTCACAGAAAGAGGTAGGAAGGTCTGGATTAGAGGACAGATAACACAGAAAATATTAACATGTTCAATATCTGAAGGTTGCCATTTCTAACCTGCATTCATTTTAGGAAGATGTTTTTCTTATGCACTTGATATAACGAATCTGTAGTTCCTTCTAACCCTTGAATGCTGGTCAACTCTTCCTTTTTTATTCTTCACTCATATTTCATCTCTGTGAGTTTCAAGAAAACTTTTCTAACATTTTGTGTATTACTTATGTATGACTGTC
Organism: Balaenoptera ricei; assembly: GCF_028023285.1. Taxonomy (NCBI): domain Eukaryota; kingdom Metazoa; phylum Chordata; class Mammalia; order Artiodactyla; family Balaenopteridae; genus Balaenoptera; species Balaenoptera ricei. Next base: position 14,463,559 of record NC_082659.1, on the reverse strand, counting down.
CTTGCAAAATTAACTTTTGTGGCCATAGTAACGATGGAAATGTGCCATGGATTGTTGGGTTAGTTAGTTTGTTTTTTAAATGCCTCAGAAAAGATACTTTTCATGCTGTGCTTTGATGACTTCAAAGTGTTTTACAAATGTATGAAAAGAATATACAAAACAGTACATCTTCAAACATGCTTAGGCCATAACCAACGTCCCTGTGCCCATGGTAGAAGAAAGCGTTACACAGCCTCTTCCCAGGCAACAGGGCGAAGACCAGCCTCCAGTCTCTGACTCTGCTCTGTAGCCCAGGCCCCCCAAAGCTCTCCTTTCCTCTCCTTTGCCAGAGAACAAGATCACAAATCTCCCAGTTTCTCAATGGCTACTCATTCCTTGTGTGTTTATAACTAATGCACCGTATGGACATGAGGAAGGGTTTCAAGTCACAGGAATGACAATGGCCTGACCAGGCAGGGTTGTTGGTGTGATACTTCATGTCCGTCTGCCTGTCCGTCTGCTCACCAGGTACCATAAACAACATCAGGTATGGCTTGTAGGGAGCCAGGTGGTTACAACTGTCTAGCAATATACAGACAAATATGTCATTCTCTCCAACAGCCCTAATCAAAAGAAATTTTGATCAGGGACCCCAAGTGAGTGATTAATACACCCTAATGGAGTATTACATGGCTCTGAAAAAGGTCTGGAGAGATGATGCGAGAATGCAGGTAACTTGATTTATTTCAAGCCTATTTTAGAAGATAAATGCAAATTATTAAGATAATAGAATATATTATATCCTGAGGGGGAAAGCAAGTGCTATCTGATACTTCAAAAAGCTTTTAAATTAAATACGTAACTACAAAGCAATACAGTTCAGAGAATCCTCTTGGTTGGAAACAGCTGCTTAATTAGCATACAGAGTTTTTGCTTTTTACAAGATACTTTCATTTTACAAATTCTCGTTAATATACAACAAAAATGCCATTGTGTGTTGCTTAATGCCTTGAGCAGGACTTATTTAATCAAATGCACACTGAGCCCTTCCTCTGTGCAAGGCGCAGATACAACACACACGTCCGGGGTACGATGAGAAGGGGAAATCAGAGGAGACATACATGAACCAATCACTCAAGCAAATGCAACGTCTGATGTTGGAGGGAATGTGAGGAATGTGATTCTTCAAGAGTTAAAAACAGTATAATTTGAAGTCAGGGAGCCTGATTCCTCCAGCTCTGTTTTTCTTTCTCAAGATTGCTTTGGCTATTCAGGGTCTTTTGTGTTTCCATACAAATTGTGAAATTTTTTGTTCTAGTTCTGTGAAAAAATGTCATTGGTAGTTTGATAGGGATTGCATTGAATCTGTAGATTGCTTTGGGTAGTATAGTCATTTTCACAATATTGATTCTTCTAATCCGAGAACATGGTATATCTCTCCATCTTTTTAGGTCCTCTATTAACGCATATATGTGGAATCTAGAAAAATGGTACAGATGAACCTATTTTCAGGGCAGAAATAGAGACGCAGACATAGAGAACAGACATGTGGACATGGGGGCTGGGGGAAGAGGAGGGTGGGATGAATTGGGAGATTAGGATTGACATATATACACTACCGTGAGTAAGATAGATAGCTAGTGGGAACATGCTATAAAGCACAGGAAGCTCAGCTTGGTGTTCTGTGACGACCTAGATGGGTGGGATGGGGGGAGGTGGGAGGGAGGTCCAAGAGGGAGGGGATATATGTACACACATAGCTGATTCACTTCTTGTACAGCAGAAACTAACACAACATTGTAAAGCAATAATACTCCAAAAACAAAACAAAACAAAAAAGCTTGACCTTGGCTGGAGCAGGGAAACCCTTCCTGAGGAAAAGGCACTTCAGCTGAGGGCTGAAGGGTGCACGAATCCACTGCTGAGCAGGGCAGGCGGCCGGCAAGAGGGAATAACGCACGCACAGGCCCTGACCATGGCCCATCCCAGGAACTGAGAGAAGACCAGAGAACCTGGAAGAAATGGAGCTAGAAGGAGGGTAGGAGATGTGGGTGGAGATGTGAGAAGATAGCAGGTTGTGCAGAGCCTTAAATAGGCCCCTTTACGAAGGTTTATCTTAACGATTTTTCTACCATATGCAGCAACTGTTGCATATGCTCAATTTCAATGGCATATAAATATCAAGAAAAGCTTAGTCATGGTTATATAAAACAGCAGAGGCACTTGCTAAATACATATAGAGTTCAGACAGTAAGATTAAAAACAGTAAGGTTTTAACTAGAAAAGTGAGTTGTAACAAAGGTTTTAAGAAATTATTTCTATAGAATCTCTTGCATTTGATACTGGTTATTTAATCGTTCCTTCAGACTCTCACCTTATTTGGTAAAATTCAGTCCCAGATTGCATAATGGCACATGAGATGGCAAATCACCTCCTAAAACACATTCGCTTCACATTGGTAACCAGGAAGCAGAAATAAGTGGACATATGATTTGACAACTTTAGATGTAAATTATGGGGGCAAGGGGGAACGGCCAAATGGAATCTCTGTTAAGTCCAAGCAAAAGTTGAGATGTTAGAGTTAGGAAGGGGTTTATAGCTCAATTCTTCTCCCTCCCTTTCAGGGCACAAGTGCAGAGGGCTTGCGTGACTGGTCTGAAACCACTCACCTCTTGGGCTTGGGTTTCCCCACTCAGTGCATTTATTCACTGTTCCGCACGTGTAACACTGAGGTTCCTGGAGATGGCCCTGCTGACACTTACTAAGGGCATGATGTTTCCAAGCATCACCAGTTTTGTTGAGCATGCTTCACTCTGTTTCATGTGGTCTAAGCAGACAAGTGTAAAAGATGTCAGTACACTTAATCTAGCCTTCATTTTGCATTCAACATGCCAGACTTTGGGAGTCTATCCCTTCCTTTGATCAGCGTTATCTGATGTCTATCGTCTCTATAGTATGAGAATCTGACTGCCCTTTCGGTACATCTTTGAAACTCATGCCACCGTTTCAGACGGTCGTGCTGCCTCTCCCTAAGCACTAAAATATTTGACTAAGAGAATGACGCATTGTCCTCCTGGAATATTAGACAATGCTACCCAACTGACATGGCCACGAAAACCTTCAAACATTTATACTGCAACTCACTTTTCAAAGGACTTCAGAGGGGAAAAAAAATGTAACCTAGAAAACAATATTCATGGGAAAACTACATTCACTTCCTTCCTACTGAGATCCTCTCAATTAATAGGAAGTGATGAGGAATCAAATGAGAATTCGGAGTTCTCTTGGGAAAAAAATTTAAACAGCTCTCAAAGAAGCCCTCAAAATACATGTACTCAAGAACCCATGCACATAAAAGGCCCTAGAAATCATCATGGTATCTGAAAACAAATTACTACATTTGGCCATATATACTAACCTGCACAGTTAGATTCTACTATATTTTAATTATTTAACCAATAATAGCATTTACAACGTGCCAGACTTTTCTACATTCCTTTCAAATGACAGCTATTCTAATCCTCACAACAGCCCACTGAGATAGGTCCTATTTAAAGAGGAGGAAACAGAGACACAGGGAAGTGAAGTAACTGGCCCAAAGTCACACGGAAGTGGCAGGACCGGCATTCAAACCCAGACACACTGGCTCCAGACTCTCTGCCGTTAAGCATTACACATATTTTAAAGTTTTCTGAAACAACCAACCAACCTGTGAGAAATAAAGCTACAAATGGTCGCTGCATACAGAACTGGGAGTTTTAAATATTACCGGTGTGGGTCTGTATCTCTCTTACAATGAGGATTTTATTTTCAGGAAGCCCTTTGAGCCCACAAGGCTTTGGTGCCACCTGAAAAAGTGAGAAGTCATTTGGCAAACTGGTGAGATCATTCAAAATAGTGTGCTCACTTATTTAAGGGTGGGGCAGAGGATCCAGAAGCCTCTCTACTCTAAAACACCAATCTTTCTCATGGTTCTAACAAGTGGAGTGTTATCTGAGTTAGTAAGATCCTTTCTTGAGACATAAATACCCTCTAGCATGGTTTGTTCTACATCAACTGTGCCTTAGCTACATTGTTTTAATTAGACAAATACTTAGCGGAAAACAATCTCAGTTTTTCTTGTGTGCTGTGGAGGGAGAGAAGGAAATGTACAGCTAGACTGACTTCCAACATTTCCATCCGTTTTTCCCCCTCTCCATCTCAGAAAGATTATTCTTGCTCGAGCCTCCGAAACCAATCCTGCCCTTTTGGAGAGTTTAAGAACCTCAGTGAACATGGCGGCCGGTCCCGCTCATGCCTCGCACAAGGGTTCTTGTAACTAGGTCCTTATCTTAGTCCTTATCTTTGGAGCCTGCATCTCTGCCGGCAAACTTGCCAAGTGTTCTAATTCCTCCAAGAATTAGTTGTTGACCCATGGACCACTCTTTTAAGTAGCATGGATCGAGACCAGTGGTTCGCCAAGTGTGGTCAAGAATCACTGGGGACTTGTTAGAGATCAGAATTTCAGGCCCCTTCCCAGACATACTCAGTCAGAAACGAGGGGTAGGACCCAGCATTCTGTGATTTGACGAGCCTTCCAGGAGACTCTGATGCTCGCTACAGTTTGAGAACCATTGGCCTAGATGGCACTGCCCAATAAAAATAGAATGCAAGCCACATTTGTACATTTAAAAGGTTCTGGCATTTTAAAAAGTAAAAAGAAACAGGTAAAATTCATTTTAACAAATTATCCTATTTAACACAATATGTCTGAAATACCATTTCAATATATGATCAACAGTCTCTTTTTCATACTAAGTCTTCAAAGTCTGGTGTACATTTTGCACTTATATGACATCTCAGTTCTGACGAACCACATGTTAAGTGCTCAACAGCCATATGTATCCACCATATTGGATAGCCAAGCTCTAGACTTACAGTGATAATAGCATTAACTTTTATGCTTTCTATGCATCAGGCATTGCTTAGTTAAGCATTTTGTGTGCACCATCATGTAAACCCTCCCACAACTCTGTGGACTGGTACTGTTATTATCCCTATCTTATACAGGAGAAGGGTTATGCCAAAGCCCTATTTAGTGCTTCACCAATATAAGAAGTCCAACTCTAATATAAGCATTTTCTAATGATTTTAAATCAACTTATTTGTAAAAACAAAAAAGAGAGAAAGAATATAAATAAAATCATTAACAGTAGTACAGTTGGTACAATTACTAAGGCATTAATAACTTATAAAAGTCATAGTGGTTGCGAAAGTAGGAAAGTCCAAATTTACTGTCTTCTAACCTTTAAAACTATGCCTCAATCTGCACTCTTCTGTGACATCAAATCTGTCAAAAGGTGCTTATGGACAGGCTGTCTGGACAGTCAGGATCTTTGGGGAACAAAGGAGACCCGGGTGAGTCACCTGGCAGTGTAGGACTCATCCTAAATGGGGAGCTAGCAGGGTCATAACCTGTTCATTCAAGTGCAGATTGACATAAAATGATTAATAATAGTTAAACAGGAGGCAATGGGCTTCTCTCAGTATTGGTGTGAAAAGCAGGCAGTTTGGAATTTAAAAATTATGTTTGACTTAGTACTCAAATAGTTAATCTTTATCTGTTCCCTTAACTTCCATAGTTTCTCAAGGAAGGCCAATTTTAAAATGTATTTTCCTTTCCATTATAAACTACTATAAGGAGGAAAAAGTAAAAACAATTAAAAATTTTTTTTCTGAGGCTAGGCTTCCATTTTTTTTGCCAGAATTACCATTTATCATTTTGACAAGTAAAGTAAATATCCGATATTAAACTGACAGTTATTTAAGACTTATTAAAATGGGACCGGTTAAAATAAATGAACAGAAAAATGCATTATTCTACAGAGATCTTTTTAAAAACCCTGCTGCATATTTTTTAAATAAGGTTAATCTTATTTTAAAATTTTGATTACATATTTCAAACGTAAGTTATAATTTTTTTAATTTAAATATCTGCGTAGTCTTAACATAAGCATATCATTCCGAAAGATTTCACTATTTTACCGTAGTAGTTGAAATGGCAGTCGTGTAACTTTTTTTAAAAACATATCATGCATAGTCTTCAGTATTTTCTTTCTTTTTTCTTCCAGTTTTATTGAGATATAATTGACATACAATACTGTATAAGTCAAGGTGTACAGCATAATCATTTGATTTACGTACATTATGACGACCACAATAAGTTTTGTGATCAATCATCTCATATAGATACAAAATTAAAGAAATAGGGAAAAAAATGTTTTTCTTATGATGAGAACTTTTAGGATTTACTTTCTTAACAACTTTCATATATAAAATACTGCAGTGTTAATTATATTTATCATGCTGTACATTACATCCCTAGTACTTACTTTTAACTGGAAGTTTGTACCTTTTGACTGCCTTCACTCAATTATCTTTCCTCCAACCCCTGTCTCTAGTAACCACAAATCTGACCTCTTTTTCTATGAGTTTGCTTGTTTGTTTGTTTTTGGAGTATAATTGACCCACAACACAATGTTAGTTCCTGTTACCCGGCATAGTGTAACAGGATTTCACATTTCTATACATTTCAAAATGATCACTACAATAAGTCTAGTTGCCATCTGTCACCATACCAAGATATGACATAGTTATTGACTGTACAGATTCCCCACACTGTACATTTCATACCTGTGACTCATTTATTTTGCAACTGGAAGTCCGTACCTCTTATTCTCCCTCACCTATTTCTTTCCTCAGTATTTTCTCTAATCAGTGGCAAGGAAAGAGTTGAATTTGATCTGAGCCTCTGGTAAGCAACCTTCATAATATTAACTATAAAATATATCAAGGTGGTTTGTATACTGGTCTAAGATCAGAGAATCTTCTTTCACCTCTCCACAGTACTTCCTGACTGTGCAAGCCTTCTCTTTGTTATGAAGAAAAGGGAATTCAGAGGATTCAGGGATTTCATCTACGTAGAATAAAGGCTTTTATAAAAAATACTTAAGTGTTTCCTTGGTAGGAAGTAACTAATTTTCCTTCTTAGGGGTGTTGCAAAAGGCATAATGAAGCAATGGAAGTCAGGAGTCAGTCTGATGACGCATCTCTTCCTTCAGTCAGAGTAGAAAGAGATCTCCATCTCCAGTTGCTATGGTTTGAACAGCCTGTGGAAAAGAAGCTGTAAAAGTCTATAGCAAAGTCCGTCCTTATTCTTTCTGCGTTTGTGTGCTGTAAGCCTTCTGAGGCAAAGACATTGTTAATTTTGTCCACTATTGTATTCTCAGAGTTCTTGGCAGATAGTAGACTCAGTACTTGCCACAAAAATATTTGTTGAATGAATGAATGAATACAATTTGTAGATCTTAATTCATCATTCTACAAACAAAATGAAAGCTCAGAGTTTGCCAGTCATTGTTGGTGACCCAATCTGAAATATTTCTTCGTTGGCCTTTGGAGGGAGAGTCAGGGGACGGGTGCCTGTCTGCGTCTTGTCACTGAATGGACCCCAATCTCTGCCAACAGATAAGAAATGTCAACAGCTTAACCCAGTAGCTGTCAAAAATAGCATAGTTGATGAAACTGGAAATTTGGGTGTGGGCTAGAAATAAACCATTTGTCTTCAGTCTTAAGAAGGATAGGATGATAACAGCTATTCCTCCCAGAGAGATCTAAAATATTTTTAAAGAGCCATATAAGCAAGCAAGGAACTATCGGAAGAAAAGTCTTTCCTCTCAATAAGGCATAAAAAGAACATCTTATTTTCAACAAACCAGGTAGATCATTTTGAAAACGCGAGGATTATGGCAAAGCACTATGTTTCTTTTAAGATTTCAGTTGAAATGTTTTATTGTGTTTTGTTTTCAATCGTGCTGGCAGTTTTCCTCAAAATGTAAATGAATATTTGCACAGTGAAGCAAGTTGTTGTGGGTTTCCTGGTTTGTGTCCCGCCCCCCTTCCCCGGAGGGGGGCTGTGGCGATTCGGCAAGGTTTTTTCATCCCTTGCAGACAACCCCGGCTGCTGTTAATGCTGAAAATAGCTCAAACGCTCTCAGAACAGTAGCACCACCCAGCAGCTGGGATTCTTTCCGTCTCTCATTTGCCTTCTCTCTTGCCTTTTTTTTCCTTCAGACACTTGGGTTGGACTTAATCTTAAACCTCTGAAGTTCAAGACCTTTTAAAAAAGGGCTAAATAAACAATCTCCACGTGTAAAAGGCCAATGACTCCTACCTCTCTTCAGAGCAACTGTTGAACCCGGCTGCCTGTAGGTAAGATTTTTCTTTAATTCTGAAGTGATGTTATTGGTTTATGATATGTTTATGACTAATGTATTTTAAATAACTTGTTAACCGGGAGAATAAACTGGGGTGCTGAACGATTTCCAGGTAAATACGGTGTTCCAGGATACAGGAGTAGCATCTGTGCATTTCTGTGGCTGTAATTTTAAACTGTGCTGAACGCACTCTGTCATGTTGACCTGCAGTACAGACCCGCCTGTGATTGAGCTGCAGCAGAACGCTAATTAAGCCTCATTGCCAGAGTCGTCCAGAGCCTTGCAGACATCCTAATTTTCCTGTTTAGACGGCTTACTTATTTTTAACTTTCTAAGGGCATTTTTTTTAAGGAAAAAGATGCAACTACCTGAGGAAAGGAGATATATTAGTAATTATTTTAAGGACAAGGAGATAGCTCTACCTTAGTACCTTCTTTCATCACTGTGCTGTTCATTACTAGCGTAGAATGAGAACAGTTTTTATTTGTTTGTTTTGTTTTTTTGTATACTCCTAGTACAATTTGGTGACTCGGTTTTGAGAATTCCTTAACTAGCTGACTGTCTTCGGCTAGCAGGTTTCTCCAATGTGACAATATAATATTTTGGAGAGTTTTCTGTGCCTCCCCCTCCCCTACCTTATGCTTGGTCTTGACATTCTGCAAAGTACTTTGATCTGTGGACTTTAACTTCAAACACAGCATTTACTTTCGTTATGAGTATTTACTATGTTCAGTAAAAAGTCTTTTTTTTTTTTTTTTTTTTTGGTTTAACGCTTTTATATTATTTCCTTTGAATAATCTATTGGGCTTTGGTTTTCTCTCACTGATATGTGTTAGGTTTTATTAGTACATGGACCCCCAACTGAGAGGCCAAGACTATTTTATGGCAAGTTTCTCTGACCATTATAGACTTTATGATAGCTCTCTGTGCCCCTCCAAGCAGATGTCTAAAATCAAGCAGCAAATGACGGTGCACAGACCAGATTCTATCAACCCCTCACTTGAGTGCCTCCAAATTACCATGTGCCTCGGGGCCTTACTGTTGCTTTTTAACATGGACACTGAAGTCCTTGGAATTTAGAGATTCTTGTTTCCAAAGAAGTTTATTGGTGTCACACCATATGTCAAAAGAAAAATGCATTTTAAACACACATCTTCCGGGTAACTTTTTTTAAAAAGAGAAAGAAAAAGAAGAAGAAAAATTAAAGAGAAAAAAAAGAAAATTAAAAAAAGGAAAACTAGAAAAAAAAAAAAAGGAAAAGAAAAATCCTCTGTAGCCAGAAGTGTGTTATGGTAGTGAAACTTCTGCTGAATGAGGGAATGAGGGATAAGGAATGAAAAAAACGTATTTCCTAAAATAGGCAGAGTGTAGCGCTTTCTAGCCATTCAGTCAGATTCTTTATTTGGGAGAAAATTCATGTGTTATTCCATTTGTTTGTCACGCTTTTCTTCTTCACCACAAGCAAAGGATATTTTCAAAGTCCTCAGCCGGATACTGAGTTCGATGTTCCCTGGCAAGCTGTCCCTGTGTCCTGGTGAAGGTGAAGAGTGGAGGGAGCCTGACCCTGTCAGGATTCTGTGCAAGTCCCTGACTGTGGGGACTGATACACTGTGCTCCGTGCTCTGCACCTTGCTGACAAGGGAGAAAGCCAGTGGCTGCAGGACTCCTGTTCAGAGGGGTGGAGTAGGGAGTCAGCTATGGGAGACGTCCCTCCAGATTAGGAGCAGATGCAGTACGATCTCTAGAACTGGGAGTAAGATAGTAGGAGAACCTAGAGCTATTCAGTCTAATTTTTTATTTCCAAAAGCTGGACATTTAATTGCTAACTTTCTCCCTTCAGATCTGCATAATATGGAGCTTTTTAATCATCCCATTTCTGTGATGTGTGTACAGTCAAAACTTGAAATCCTCCAGTTATTTTGAACATACACTTCCCTGCCTCGGGGGGTTCTAGAATACTCTCCTCCTTAATACTAGGAAGGCTTGATTTGGCATTGCTGAGGAGAAATGTATTGCTAAAAGGCAATACAAGTTCATTTGCAGAATCCAAAGGACGAAATGGGTTTGGAACATGATAGAGGCCATTAAATTCTTAGGCAAGCCATTTTTTTCGTGTTCTTTTGGGTTTTTTTGTTTGTTTCCCTCTGCCCCTTAATTTTACTCTGAAACTTTGGCTTGTTTGAATGTGAAACTCAAGGAGAAACCTCGTCAAAACCACTGAGTTTCACATAGGTTCCACATGAAAGAAGTATTCTACCCAGCCTTGCTTGAAACTTGGCCCATGTTTTGCCAAAAGTTTCATGAATGTCAGTGAGCCTGGATTTGAAACATAATCCCAAACCAGGTGACTTCTGGTGACTTTGAGGCTGTCCTGTAGAAGTATAGAATCTGTCAAACAAGGACACCCCTTATTTTCATATCTCCGACTAATTTCATGTGTATACACATTTTTCCAATAAACTTCCATTTGTTCTATGATGTTTTAAAGCCAGGTTCAATCCTAATATGAATTTTTATAGCTGTGGGATTGAAGCATTGGCAAATAGAAGTCTGCATTTAAAATTCCAACACAGTCTGAACCAAGTGGTGTGAACATGTTGGTATAATTCAGCTGAGGAAGGAAGTCCCAGGAGAGTCATGGAATGTCTTTCTTTGCTTAAATATACTTCTGTGCTTGTGTGGAACAAAGAGTAACATTTTGTCCAGGTCTATCTGCTTGACAGTATGCCTTTTGTTCGCTCTCCAAAGGTGGTGTCAAATGTATTGGTGGAAAAATAATAAACTTCCAGATATATATTTTTTTGCCTGCTTAACTGATATACTCCTAGGGAACATTGTAAGCATTGAAAAGTTCAGTACTGATACTTGTAATGTAATGTATACTGAGGATAAAGGGGTACTCAGCAGAGTCTATTTTCTTCAGAAAAGCTTTACCTAGAGCTGTTGTGTGACAGTCAAATGGGCTGGGTTGTGAAGGTGTGTGTGTGTGTTTTGAGTGGTTGGAAAGGAAGAGGGGATGTGTAAGCTTTGTTCAGCAAATATGTTACATTTAAACCAAAAACAACTGAGAAGAGGAAGGGGAGAAAGATGAGAGCAGTGGAAATAAGAAGAGGAGACCATCTGAAGCAGAGGATGACGCATCAGGATGGTTCAGTACTGCCTTCTTTAACTAGGCTTTCTCCTAGAAACGAAAACTCTACCTGCAAAACACCCCCACCTGTAATTTTATTTAATACTCAGGATTATCAGAGATAACAGATTGTATTTTTATTTCACCCAGTGCATAAGTGTTTCACATTCAATAACTACTTTGATTTCCTGGATCATCTATCTTAAGGTAGGGTGGTATTACTATTAATATGGGGTTGGTCATGCAGGCATTGTGTTCCCAATGTACAGGTGAGGACACTGACCCCCAAAATGGCTGCATCATCCACTTTACATTCCTAGTAAATAGCAAATGGCAGGTTGGCTGTCATGTCAAGAGCTTTCAAAGTGTACCATTCCACCCCATTGCAAAATACAAAGATATAAAATGAGTTAAAAATAATAGCCAAAGGACAGTAAGAAAATGACTGGTCCAAGCAATGAAAGAGCTGTTTTGAATCATAACAACTTCTGACTTTCTGTAATTCACTGAGAGAAAAACGTAAGCAAAAGAGGGATGAGGATTACGGAGAAAGACACACATGCGCCAGAGGTATAATGAACCAAAAGTTATGACTTGGTTGATTGAAACAAAAGATACAGGTCAGCAAAAAGAATCAGGTTAGTAATGACACAGCTTTAAATAATAATGTGCTCTCTAATGAAAGGTCAATTCAGTATTAGAAAAGATAGAATAGAAACACTAATCTCTTGTTCTGAAGATAAATTTGGGCTTGAAAAAAGAAACTGAATTTAGTTTAATGGAAAAACACATGTACATCATGTGTTTTTAAATGCTGTGTTTTGGCCACTTGGACCCGTTGCAAATCCTGGTCCAAGTACAACTTTGAATTGGTTTAATTCTAGTGGAGCCACTGCTCCTGACATGCATTCAGCTCAGTGGTACTTCTCTCGTTCAATTTTGCAAACCTAAGAAATTTGGTTGGTTTCAAATTTAGCTCCAAGCAGTGTTCAGAAGTCTTGTGTTTGTTTGACCTGACCATTTAAATATTTCAAAACTACACAACACTCAACCTTTAGAACAAATTCTTAATGCTAAAAACACTTAAGAACATTGAAAAAGTTATACATAAGTACATTGTCTGCAAATTTAATGAACAACCAAATATAGTTAACAATACAGTTTTGATCTAGATCAAAACTATTTTCTATTCCACATTTAGCTGTTTTACTATGAAAGTATTCACTTTTTAAAAAATTGTTATTATACTGAGATTAAAGATCATGGTTAAGAATGGAAAACTGGGAATTCCCTGTCAGTCTGGTAGTTAGGACTCTGCGCTTTCACTGCTGAGGGCCCGGGTTCAATCGCTGGTCGGGGAACTAAGAACCTGCAAGCTGCAGGGCATGGCCAAAACAAAAATCCCTGAAAGAAAAAGAAAAAGAAAAAAAAGAACGGAAAACTATCCAGAAACAAATATGGCTGTGTAAATGTGCAGTTAGAAGAGAAACCGCATCCTCGTGGTACCAGCAGAGCCAAGTGTTGGAAGGCATGATCTGGCATCTGGTTGACCTTCATGTGCACATCTGTGAATAGTCCAGAACGGTGGGCCTGTACTAAAGGATTCAGCAGGGGAGTGTTGGAGATAAAGGAAGAAGTTTTGTGCTAATTCAAGAAGGATGTTAAATGTCCAACTAAGAGATCCAGGCCTCATTCTGAAGTAAGAAGTGGTCATTATCCCTGACTGTACAGGGCAGTAAAATGATAACTTTGGGGAGAAGTAAATAGTTGACAGAGTATCACTTCTTAGTGGTTGAGTTTAAATAAAAAATCAAATTGCTTTCAATAAAAATCATTTTATAATTTGAAATATAAATTTTAAAAATATTTTTAATTTATTTAATTAAATAAAATAAAGTTTTAAATAAATAAAATCTTATTCTATTTATTTTATTTATTTATAAACTGTGTTAAAATTTGAAATATAAATTGTTTTCTTATAACATGTAAACAATTGTTTACTATAAAAATCAATAATTTACTATTGTTGGACATAAAATTAAATCATTGAAATTTTCTTTTTATATCAAATAAGATTATTTTCATTCAAGGCAGAATAAAACCAAAAGTAGATGTAAACAAGTTTCTAAACTTTATATTGATATCACAAAAGACTGTGGCTTATGATGAGACTTCTTTTTTTAAAAATTTATTCATTTATTTATTTATTTGGCTGCGTTGGGTCTTCATTGTTGGCGCTCGGGCTTTCTCTAGTTGCGGCAAGCAGGGGCTGCTCTTCATTGCGGTGTGTGGGCTTCTCATTGCAGTGGCTTCTCTTGTTGCGGAGCACGGGCTCTAGGCATGCGGGCTTCAGTAGCTGTGGCTCGCAGGCTCTAGAGCACAGGCTCAGTAGTTGTGGCGCACGGGCTTAGTTGCTCCCCGGCGTGTGGGATCTTCCTGGACCAGGGCTCAAACCTATGTCCCCTGCATTGGCAGGCAGATTCTTAACCACTGTGCCACCAGGGAAATCTTGATGAGAGACTTTTAAAAACCAAGTAAAAGACTGAAAAACTGAATGAAATGGTAAATTCAGTAAGAGTTAGATGATTTTTGTAGAAAGAATAATGAAAGTTGATTTTGTAAAAAAAAAACAAGAAAACTGTTTTTTTTTAAGATGACTACTGGTCTTCAATATAAAATATAGTTCATTTTAGTTTGTGTTTGAGCTACTTTACTTTAAAAATCAATGGATGAATTTCATATTCCAAAATTAATTTAAAGTTGGCACTTGGGCTTTGTCTCATGTGGTGAGATCCATCACTTAATAGCCACAGTTTGTGTAAAAACTTGTCTGGAAATAAAGTGATAATAGTTATGCTAAGGTGAGAAATTTGATTACAGTGAGATTTTTATCCTCCTTACCATATTTTATCTATTTTGGATATTGAAATTAAACAAAAAGCATTAAGGGTTAAAAATCACTTGTGCCTAAATCATAATTTTATATATTCACTTACATCCTTTTCCTAATCAGTGTTCTGAATGACTATATAAGAGCATACATATAAAAACACTTGACAGAAGATCAGTTTTTATTTCTCAGTGAACATTATAGCTTTGTACATTTAACGCTTGACTGTGCTTATTAATTTAAGAAGAATGATCTTACATATAAATCAAAAAGGAAGGAAATTAGGAGGTTATTAGTAAAACCAAATAGTGTTTTAAGTGATTACAAATAACTCCTTTTTTTTTAAGAATTTTTTTTTTTTTGATGTGGACCATTTTTAAAGTCTTTATTGAATTTGTTACAATACTGCTTCTGTTTTATGTTTTGGTTTTTTTAGCTGCGAGGCATGTGGGATCTTAGTTCCCCAACCAGGGATCGAATCCACACCCCCTGCATTGGAAGGTGAAGTCTTAACCACTGGACTGCCAGGGAAGTCCCCCTACAAATAACTACTTTTAATACCCTAAGCATTTTCATATTTACTGAGTGAATATTTTCGTAAGGATCTTTTTCTATTGCTTCAGTCATTTACTTCTTAAAGACTCCCTTCACCATCATATATGAATCATATGGGGCTTGAGGTTTAAAACTTTACAATTGACACAGACTATAGATCAATCTCAATGCAGAAAACATTGATAAAACCCAAAACAACTTTTCAAAATAAAAATTCACAACCAGACACAGGAAAGAATCACTTTAACCTTAAAAAAAAAAAAGCATCAATTAAAAACCTATATCATAAAAGTGCACTGAAAAATATGAAACTCAGATACTGGTTACCTCGGGGGAGTTAGGGAAGATATTTCAATCAGAGGCGTGTATGATAGGCTTTAATTGAATTCATAATGTCTTTTTAAAAATTTTTTTAGGACTCTGTATTTTATTTTATTTTTTTATACAGCAGCTTCTTATTAGTTATTGAATTCATAATATCTTATATTTTAAGATGAATGGTGGGTACATGGATATTTGTTATATTATTATTTTTATCTTTTGAATGTCTGAGTAAAGACCCATATCTCCCATGCCTTAAATTTAAGATACATTGTATATACCAAAAAAATTTTAAATACATTTCTCAGCTGATAATATTGAAAGACAGTATTAATTTTAAAGCAGAGCAGATTTTCTGAAAATTTACAAAGAAGCAATACAATAGGTGGTGTCTTCTTTAGCCTATATTTCTGTATTTTTACCTAGGGCCCAAAACTTCCATAAATGGTGAATTAGAAAAGACAATGAATTTAGTTCTTTTGCATACAAATGTCTATTGTAAACCTACATTCAAGATCACTTTTGTAGGGTGTATTGTTCCACAAGGCATTGTTACATACAATTCTTAGAATCTATTAAATGTGATATTTGCTCTTTAAAATAGTGAATAATTTGTCATTTTGCTTTATGAGAATTTGCAATGGGGTTTGAATGTAGCAGTGAATAAGTATATTTTAACTTACCTCTTTAACATTGGTTTTAGGATAATATATTGAGATGAAAGGATTTCTGTTTCAAGATGCTCTATGCAATAAACGTATGAAAAGTGATTTTATAACATATAGGCAATCCTCTCAGTGGCCATGGGACCGGGACCATGACCATGGAAAGCAATAACGTGGTTTGCTATGCCTGAGTTTCCAGTTAATGTTATCCTGTGCACAGTGAGAACTACCTATATTTAATATAACGACTTCACCTGTAACTTAATAACACATTTCTTAAAATTTAATTTATTCAAAAAATTTACATACACACAACTGTTCCTTAATTTTCACACTTAACACTTCTTTGATATCACAGGGAAAGAAACCTAGTGATTTTTCATTATCATTTGACAGGAATCAATGCTTAATTTTGAGAATTTTTATTCTGATTTTTTTTTTTGTTTGTTTTATTCATAGAGTTATCCCAAAATGCTAAAATGGAAAAGCTGGCAGACATCACTATTTTTTTAGGGGGTTTGATAAATGATGGATTATACTGTATAATTTTTTTCCTTTTTTTCATTACAAGTAATTTTACACGTAGTCTGAAAATTCAGTACAAGCCAAAGGTTCCTTATTTAAATCATAAAATTCAAAGAAAATATATTTCCTAGGTTTCTAGGTAAAGTATGTCAAATATTTGAATGGTAAACAATAAACACATTGAGGAAATTGTGCAGTTCTAATAACACAAAGAATTACTTTGAGTTTCTTCATGTCATTGTTACTAAAGCTGAGAAACCAATTATTACATAATTAACACAAAGTAATATTTGGAAACAAACGTGAGAAAAAGGCTTTCAGATTACTGGCATTAGGCACTGTCAGCTCCCTGACCATTAAAATCTCTTCTCCTTTGCCTTCTGTGACACTGGAAGATTTTCCTTCAATCTCTCTGATCACTCCTGAATCCACTTACAGGTGCCTCTTTCTCTGCCTGACCTTAAAGGTATTCCCTTGGGTTCTGTCCCTCTTGTTTAATCTCCGCTCAGTTCACCTTTTCCTCCTTTATGAAAATCTTAAAATCTATGTCTCTATCCCTGATCTCTCTCATCAGTTCCAGACTTACATTTCCAAGTAACTGGTAAACATCGCATATGAATATCTTCAGTGTACTTCAAACTCAAAACTTCTAAAACTCATCATCTTCCAACTCCCAACCTGCTCTTCTTCCCCAGGGCTATATTTTAATATAATCGTGTCACCCGGTTACTCAGAATTAGAATCTTAAACAAGCCTTCAAATTTTCCTTCATACCAACTTAGTCACTGTTGATTCTATCTACACATGCAACTTCAATATTCCCCCTTGCCCTAGCTTAAAGGCTGCTGCAACGTTCTTGACTAGGATTTCTCAGTACTGACCCAATCACTCTTGACTTCCATTTTCTCTGCCTTCCAGTCTAATCCCTTGAAGCCAGAGTTGTTTTGTCAAAATAAACAAGCTTTGCATGTAGACTTCCCAACTACCAAACTCCCCCTATCATATAGCAAGTACATTCACTTTGCTTTCTTTTCCGACTTGAAAGACCAGGAATGGTGACCATGTTAACCAATGGAAGTAAATTCAGTACATGATGTTCGGGCATAAATAGCCCTGTGTTTTCCCAGATAAAAGGCAGAGCTGGCAACCCTTCCAGACTCATTAGTAGAAAGGGTGTGGCTCGCTGTGCCAGCCATGGAACAGAGATCCAGTATCAGTCCTGTTACTTCTCTCAAAGAACCCTTTTCCTCAGACTCTCCTTCTAACAGAGTAATGACAACATTCGCCAATCACCTGTTTCGTTGCCACTTATTATGTACTGATGTGATGGTTGTAGGCAAATGCTAAATGATAAATGTTTTGTTTAAAAAAAATCGGACCATAGTAAGAACACAAAGTTCTAAACCAGAAACTCCATATGATTCATATGTGACAGTGAAAGAAGTCTTTAAGAAATAAATTTTTTGAGGAACCCCCATACTGTTCTCCATAGTGGCTGCACCAATTTACATTCCCACCAACAGTACACAAGTGTTTCTTTTCTCCACATGCTCAACAAGACTTGTTATTTCTTATTTTTTGATGATAGCCATTCGACTCTAAAAAATGTGAATATCTTCAAAACTGAATAGAAAAAAAAGAAATGACTGAAAATATAAAAAGATCCTTATGACAATATTTCACTCAATAAATATGAAATCGCTTAAGGTATTGAAAGTCATTATCCGTGGTCACTTAAAACACTAATTGGTTTTACTAGTAAATGCCTAATTTCCTTCCTTTCTGATTTATATGTGAGAATACTCTTCTTAAATATAAGCACAGCCAAGGGTTAAATGTACCAAGCTCTAATATTCAGTAAAAAATACAAAAACAAGGTATGGAGTTATATTCTGGAACAGCATAAAGGTCTCACTCGTTGAATTATTGCCATAATTTCAGTAAATGTAACTTTATCTGAAAAGCATAATATAAAGGGTGAAATTCTAAACACCAATCTTCTGGATCTTTTAACATTTATGGCACCATTGGTCTTTATGTCATCTAGTCAATAATCATTTGTTAAGAGTCTACTCGGGGCCTTTTCTCACTTTTTTTTTTTTTTTTTTTTGTAGTCCTATTTTTAATTTATTGAGAAGCCTTCATACTGTTTTGCATAGTGGCTTCACCAATTTCCAATGCCTCCAACAGTGCATGAGGGCTCTCCTTTATCCACATCCTCGCCAACGCTTGTTATTTGTTGTCTTTTTTTTTTTTTTCTCACCTTCTGAGATGGCCCACACTCTATGGAGTGTGTTTCTCTCTAAATAAATCCACTTCATAAAAAAAAAAAAAAAAAAGAAGAGTCTACTCGGTAGTCTGTTCTGGCCTCTGTGATAGTCCCTGCGGACTAGTCATCCCCGCCCCCATCCTCGTGCAGTCAGAGATAGTTATTGAAAGGTAATTGGCCAAATAGTCATGTAATTCAAATGGTAATAAGAGCCATGAAAGAAAGATAAAGGAGGCTAGAAGAGCAGAATCTACAATTCTGAGAACCAAGGGTCAATGACAAAAAGACTGCTAGATTTGGAATTTAGTGAAATTATTAGGAAGGTTAATTACTTGGGGTGGCAAGCAAAAGAGGCATTTCCTGTGCCAAGAATGATGGCCCCTTTTATCAATTACTGAGGGTAAAGAATAAAGAGATGTGGACATGATTCCTCCAAAAATAGGTATGTCAGGCATCACTGTGAATATCCACCCTCTAAATGCACGTGAGTTTATGTGATGGACTTTGTCTCCTGTGGAAAATATCTTTAGAATGATAGCTAGCTGTGCTAGTATATATAAATTCTCCATGGGTTATGGAGATAGTGTTGTCTTTGCTCCTATTTAAATACTGAAGGAGTATGATTTCTGAAATGATCTATGAAAGATGAATGTGACTTTGAGAAAAACTTATTTGAGCTCTGAGTAGGATTTTCAAGATAAACATCCAAGGGAAAGTATAACAAGAGGGATATGGAAACGAAATTTCTCAATGAATAAAGACCTTACTGATTTGCAGCTATGAATTCGAGTATTTTGACATATGTTCAGGTGCTTGCTTTGAGGCATGTAAGGAGTTAAAAGTGAAAGAAGATGTTTAAAGTTTTCTTCCTTACTTTGAACTACATTTCAAAGAAATATATAATTTCAACATAAAACATATATTTCCTCCATGGACCAACACAAATATGTGTGTGTGAATTAAATCTTGTGGTTGGGGTTATTCCTATTATTTTTATTATGTATCTGAAATGGCAATTATTTAAAATAAAATATTTTCTGCTTTAATAGTATTATTCAGAGTAGGATTGATAACAATTTTTTCTTCTGCTCCTTATACCCTCATTCACATTTTTGAAATCAGCAACATGGCTAATTTATTTTAAGAATTTCAGTGCTTTCAAACAAAAATATCTGCATGCAACTAAAAATAGAGAAACATGGCTTTTAATGCATTACATGTTTTTATTTTTCTGGAAATGTTCATGACCTTATATTTGAAAAGGTAGCTGAGCACTTTTCTGACATTTCTTTTCCAGGGATCAGTATTGCCCTAGAAAATGCTGTTCGAAATCACAAAGTGGGTATCTGTATAGATATGTTTTAATTTTTCAGATTATTCCTTCCTCATGTTTGGCTTAACCATGAACGGTAACAAAAGGGAATGAAAGAGAGTAATAAACAATGAGTATTCCAATTCAATGAGTATTATACCAAGTATTAAACAAAGCACTTCCAATTCAATGAATATTATATTCCTGATGTAAGAGTTGAACTCGAGAGCTGGGAAATCCGGGTGATAAAAATATGTTGAATAAAGGGGAATCAAAACATTTGTTGGAGGGCCCTAAGCTATCCTTGAGTATTGCCATTTCAATGATCCAACCTGCAGTGGAAAACAGAAATTTGCTCCATAGGAATATGAAAGTGCTGTGGCATAGAGTGGTTTATAGAAGTTGAAGATCTAACCTTAAGTGATTGCTGAAGTTGACTTAGAATATTGATAACAATACAGGATTTTTGCAAAATGTGATAAACTTTGAAATAATTAATACAATAGTAACATAAGACCATGAAAGCAATTATAGAATTATTACTATAGAATATAGATTTATTCTATTGACTTACCATCTGAAATATCATCACCTATCTTTGCATACTTATCTTAGAGCATAACTTCTAAGAGCACTCATGCAAATCGCAGCTATATTTTATCAAATTATTCTATTTTTCACATTCCTTAAAAATTGTGAAGGAAAATCTTTCAACCCATAGGAAATTCAACTTTCAGAAATTTCTTAGGTCTTCTCTACTTGATTCCTTCACTATTATGAGATATTGTAAATTGTTATAACTATGTTCTCTCTACCTACTGTCATTAAATCTATCCTATCTTACAGTCATGTAGCTCATCCCTTAGAAAAAGACATCCCCTCTTCCCTTCCAACACACACACACACACACACACACACACACAACAAACCTTATTCAATTTCTAGATATATCAATGGAAAACCTTACCCTGATTTATGAACCTGATAATGTGTGGTATTGTGAGAATTACTGAGAAAAAAGCAATCAACCCTTTGAGGTTGTTACTTGAAAGGTGCTTTCCTTATATTAGGCAAAAATAGTTTTAACTCCTACTTCATATCTTTAACCAAGGAACTGTTCTTTCCTCCGGCTTTTGCCATACCAGACTTAGAAAGACTGACCTCCTGATCGCTCTAGATATAGCACCACCGTTCACTCACACGGATGCAATTGGAGCACCTTCTAAGAGCAAAGCACTGTTCTGAGTTCTTGGGACACATCAATGAACAACACTGATCAAAATTCCTAACCCAAAGAGCGTACAGTCCCATGAAAAGAAACAAACAATAGAAGATAAACATAATAAGTAATTACATAGCAGATAAGAAAGTAACAGAGTGCTTTTAAAATACAGCAGAGTAAAGAGGGTCTGGAGAATGTGTTGAGGACAGTGCAGCTTAGAACTTTAAATGTTGAGCAAAAAACTTGAAGCAGGTGAGGAGTTATCCATATGGCTCTCTGAGGGAGACGTAGTCTAGGCAGAAGGAACTGCCCCTGCAAAGACCCCAAGGCAGCCAGGGCTTCCCTATTCGAGGTACAGCAAGGAGGCTGGTCCAGCTGCAGCCGAGAGAGAAGGAGAGTAATCGGAAGATGAGATCAGAGAGGCACTTACACTATAAAAGGCTTACTCTGGCTGCCGCGTTGAGAGGAGTCTGTAAGAAGGGGAGGGTGGGAGCTGGGGGACTAAGTAGGAAGCTAGTGCAATAATCAGGTGAGAGAGGATGATGGCTTTGGACAGGGTGGGGATGGAGGAGGTGACAAGAAGTGACTGGTTCTCCCTGGGTATCTAGATCCCTGGGATATTCCAAGGTTGAGAGGTCAGGAGGAAGAGGAGAAA
Organism: Balaenoptera ricei; assembly: GCF_028023285.1. NCBI lineage: Eukaryota > Metazoa > Chordata > Mammalia > Artiodactyla > Balaenopteridae > Balaenoptera > Balaenoptera ricei. The sequence goes on along the minus strand of NC_082659.1, from coordinate 14,441,781 downwards.
CAAATCAATGAACCTGAGAAGACGTATCTAGGGAGATAGGAGGAAAAGCAAGAGGATGCAGTGTGCTGGAAGCCAAGAGAAGAAATTATATCAGAGGAGAAGGAATGATCAAGTAAGACGACAACTGAGACTTGGCTAGTAATCTTCACAATTTGGAGATCATTAGTGACCCTGACAAGAGCAATTTGGTGGAATGGTATAATTCTGGAAAGTCTTTTGCATGATATTTAAGTGAAAAAAACTGAAGTGTTTTGATGGGTGGTTGATACCTCTTCGATTGATTTAAACTTCCACATTATTTTTACTCCACTTGACCATAGATTCCAAAGCCACTGTACCACTTGAGCACATAAATGCCAGTGTTTAATGAAATATGTATATTCAGGTCTGTAAACCAAACCATGTGACTTGGAGTGCTTCCTGCAGACGATTCTGACTGTTGAGCATTTACATGGACCATGGCGATACCCAAAAGCAAAATGCTTTTATATTTGTAGATTACTTGATTGAACTATATAAAATGGGTATTGATAAATGCCTTTACTCCAAAAATGAAGCATAACACAAGCAAATTCATGCTGATTTACTGGCAATCTGTGAATTGTTGTTTAGGGCCTGAGAGTTTCTGCATCACCAGTTCTTACTAACTGTATGAAAAATTACATGATATTCTGGTTATCAACCTCTATGTTAACAATCTATAGCAGTTTCCATTTATTACACTCAATCATATCAGTGAACCAACCAATTCGTATAAGCTGTTGCTTGCAAACAACTCTTATAATAAGAGTAAAATAAGAAAGCCACCATTAGGAAGATCATTTTTAAACACCTAAGCCTGATCTTTACCATCTGGTTGTATAGATCTAACTGGAAGGAAAGCTGAAGGATTTGAAATAGCTGAACTAATTTATACTCTTGTCTCTGTAGTTAATACAGTGGTTTAATTTCTAAGGACTCAGAATAATTGTTAAAATAGAATTGTGATGTTGGTGCAAAGCAAATGACATTAAAGATAAATGCTATTTTCATATCGAAATTATTTTATAAAGACACTGGCTTCTGAATTCTATTGAATATCAAGTTAGCAATGAAAAGGAACATTAACAAAAATCTCTAAAAGTTTATATTTAGTCTAAATATAAAATTAAAGACTAAAATTTGATATGAGGTTTAGTTGTGTGTTTTTCTTACCCAGAAATCAAAATTTGAAAAGCAGTAAGGGTATTTTGCCCTGCTCTGTGTTCTTCACTTAGATGAATTTCCTGTCTCATTTCTGAGGCTAATTATGAAATGACAGCATAATCAATCAGATATTACTCTTTGTCAAATTATATTTCTTGAAGGGGCTTTGCATACTCTAAATATCTTATGTTGTAATAGAAGTCACTGAAGTCCAGAAAAGTGAACTAAACTTGACAATATCTTAAAGTCTTCTAGTAGAAGATCAAGCCCCCTGAGCAGTGCATCTCCTGTTTTTCCATGCAGTTCAATGAGGAAACCATGCCAAAAGTAGAGAAATGGAAACCCTCTTCAGGACCCAGCCCTGGGTGTTACCTGTATTACCTATAAGCATATGTAGCAGATAAATTTTTGTAGGCTGACCACATGTAGTTAAAGTTACGCAGAGTTCAGGCCACATTCAACAATGAGTAAGCCCTGAGTTTTTGGATGGCTTAAATATATATAGATATAGATATATGATATATACACACTGATATTTACTTCAGATCTAGTTTCTAACATTCAAAGTTAAATCTGTTCTTTTAATAAATGTAACTGGGTATGAGATCAGGATCAGTGAGATGAACAAATAAAAGACTTTTACCCCATGAGATATGAGGAATGAGAAGCCATTTCCTTCTTTATATATAATTAGAAGGAAAGGTCTCGAAAGAATGAATACGATTGCTCTTAGTCCAAAATTATATTGATGGTGGGTTCTGAACAGAGTGATGTTTGCTGAATGATAAGAAGTTCCAAATGAGAACTTTAGCCCTTGTGATCCAAGTTAATGGATGCTTTAGCCCCTCTTGATAGTCACATCTGGTTTTTCAAGACTTTGTGCTACTTCCAAGCTCTATGACAATTTTCATCATAATGTCTCCTCTGATAATATCTGCCAGTCAAAATGTGACTGGATGATTCATGATCTGATATTTATACCAAATTTCAAGTTGTGTATTTTTGACTGGAAAACTGTCTTTCATGTCAAACTCCTCACATTTGTGATATTTCTGGTGCCTACCGTTTTCTCATGACTCTTCAAATACTTTCAAGGAGCATAATTTTGATATAGTCTATGAATAGCAGAATCTAGAGTCTCATTCCAGGTGACAGTGACTCTTCCCCATGTTAAGACAAAGATGCAGGGGACACTAATCCAATCTTTCTCATGAACTGGACATGACTGCTATTGGAAGCAAGACTGTCACTCACAGAAGGAAAGGAGCATGATTGCTTAGAAGACCGAGAGGGTGGCCTGGGCATGATAACTGACTAGGTCTGTTCCTAAACGACTGCCTGGAGCAGAGGCCTCCCACCTCACCCTCACCTCCCACCCTCCACTGACCTGCACTGGATATTTAATCTTCCTGTGTTAAGCCACTAAAATTTAGGGCCTGTCAATTACAGACATCAGCCAACCTTACACTGCTGATGAAACTATAGAGCTACATAACCCTACAGTGTAATATGTCAACATATCCTAACAGATTTTGTGATTATATATGAGGAGATATTTCTCAAGGGAAGTCTTTTTTAAAAGATAGGTGAATTATTTCAGAAACCCAAATGCAGTGGTGCCATGATTTTAAAAGAATTTTTAAAATCATTGAATTTAACTTTTTAATTTCATTTGAAAATATTTTAGTTACATTTATGTCTTTTGGACAATGCTCATTAAATATTTCTGCCTTCTAAGAGGATAAGAGTTATTCTATCATAAGGAAGAATCCACAAGACATTCATTTTTTTAATTCCCCCAAATGAAACTGTTATCCTTTCTACTTTATCTGAAAGGAGAATTTTTATGAATAATCTTTAAAAACAGATTTGAATCTGTCAAGTTCCAAATCAGTACCCCAATTAAAAATTTTCAGATTAGATTTTTAGAAAGCATATGTTACCTTGAACTTCTCAATGTATTAAAATAAACAAAGGAAATCTAAAACTTTCTTATTACGAAGTTGTACATCTTATTGAATCTTTATGCAATTTATAGTTCTCTTGATAATGTGTTTTGTTTTGTTTTTTACCACAACCTATTTTTAAAAAAAGAATTCCAGACAATCCTTCATCATCATTAAATGACTTAGGAAAATGAAGATGTTAGTGCTGGTGTTAAAATGGCCCTAGTTCTATACCCACACCCCCAAAACCTTTTTTTTGTATTTGTGGGTTGGTGTCCTACAAAGCATAGTGGATAAAGAATTAAAATTCATTCATTAGGTCTAATTAGGATCAAATATATATTATGCACCAGTAGCTACACTGAGTGTATTTCCTAGGCTGGAAATTGTTTGTGGCTAATGTGTTGTAGCAACCCATAAAGTACTCATGGCTGTGTTAACTGGTTCTGAGATTGGGTCCCCCCCTTTGTGGAATGTCTTTCATCTCAGTAGCTGCTTTCTATAATTTGGCTGGGGTTTCCCCTACTAGTCTAAATGTAGCATGTTAATGCCAATTTTAAAATCAAATATCATGAATAGTAGACATGCATTTTTTTGTCTAATAAATATCCATTAATTACCTCAAAAGGGATACAGATTCTTCAGGATATACATTTTTTCATGACTAAATGGGTCAGAATTCATTAGCAGTTTGGAAAGACAAATATAAAATGGGACCAGTAGCTGAGTTTAATTAAGTTGTCACTTCTTTCAATTTTTTCTTTAAGGCTATTTTCCACTCATTGTATCTGAATTCTTTCTGAAAAGGACTAAGCTCAGCATACCATTGCTTTCCATTGGCATGATTTTGACAGAGTATTTTCAGTCTAGTTTTTTAAAAGGGTGATGAAATTGAATACATACTTTTAAAAGTCCTATAGTAAATGTATATATTAAATTCTAGCCACAATAATAATTGTTGCTTAAATTCATGTTTAGCAAATGCATAATGCTAACGTTTTCAACTGTGCGGTACTCATTTGCAACTAAGTAGTGTCGTTTATTTTCAGGATCGCGTTCCGTTTTTCCCTGGGATCCTCTAGATGAGGTTTCTCGACCTTGGCCCTGTGAATACTTGGGGGCGGGTAATGCTTTGTTGTGATGGACGCCCCTGTTTGCTGTTGGCAGCATCCCTGCCCGCTAGAAGCCAGTCAGCACCCGCCCCCATCGCCCAGTTGTGACAACCAGAAATGTCTCCAGATTGTCAAATATGCCTATGTCAAAATCACCGTGGCCTTACAGAATAAAACCGCTGCATTAGATAATAAAATATCCCTACATGTCACCTCCATGTAAAGGTGATTTTACTTGTTTGTAGACACAGACTCTAGTAAGAACCCTTCTCCAAAGCAACTTGGACTTGTCCCAATCATTCCAGTGCATAAGCTTCTGGGGAATGTCAGGCATCCTTCCTTGGCCTCCTTTCTCTCCGTATTCCTGCTACTTTTAGATGTCCCAGCCTATTACATGCATGTGTACATGTGGACACACACGCTTTGCCTCTGTTGTGGTCAGTATGTATCTCCCGCATTCAGAAAGTCTCAGCTATCTTCTGAGGACCACTGGGCAGCTGCCTCTCCTGCCCGTCCCAGCCCTCAATCCAGCCTCCTCAAGCTTGGTCAGAGATTGACTTCGCCTGAGGATGCCTATTCTTGCCCCTTTGTCACCTAGTTTAGCAAAAGGTCAAAGATGACGGCCGACCTTCTGTTCATCTCACTTTTTCTCAGGCCAGGCCTATCTTATTTCAGTTTGTTGCTGGTCTTCCTCCTCTCCTGGTTCTCAGCACTAGTTCTTACATCCAGATCGACTGTACTACCTACATGCTTTTCAAATAGTTCATTTTTGCCCTGCCCTCTACCTCAGTCTTGACTGGAAAGCTCACAGATTCCTCTCTTTTCCAAATTCATATAGTAGTTAGAGCTAATGGCATTCCTTTAAGCAATTTATTTAAGTGCCCATGTGATATAACAATCCATCCATGATTTGTGTGAGCACCTGTTTGCATTCCTACATCACGATCTTTTCATGTGGTATGTTTTGTTTCCCCAAACAAGGCTACAAACTTTTTGAGACCGAAACCATGTTGTAAATTTTTTGCATCCCTTGATGTGCCTTATGTACTGATATAATGCCTCATATATACTGGGAAAGTGATTGCTATTTGCTCTTGTGATTTGAATTTTAACACCCATGTAAGGTCAAGGAGAAGAGAGAGAAATGCTATCAAAAGGAAAAAAAAGAGAGAGAAAAAAAAAGTTAAGCACTCCTAAGTAGCTTATAGTTTACCCCCAAGTTTCAAAATATAAATAAAAGCCAAAAGACAAAGTTACGGGTCACGTTTTCTCATTCAAGTTCTCTATCACTCTTTAGCACTACTCACTACATGAAGAGGGAGCATTTCATTCTCAAATGAGTAACTCAGGAAATGTGGGTGAAAGTGGGGCTTGTTTGTTACTTTGGAATTAGTTCATTTATTTTCCACATGGTACAAAATGACTATGCAAAGAGTGCACCAACTTTATCAGTAAACTCCAATAAAGATCAAAAGTTGGGGCCTCCACGGCAGCCCCTGGTCCACTCTGCAGCTTTCTGTTGTGCCGTATGATTGGGACAGTGTGCGCTGGTCATCTTAGCTATTAGGTTGTGGCAGGTAATATGCTGCTTTTGAATTTTTGAGATCCTTTTCAAATATATGATTCAATTGTGAATGCAGATGTGCTCTATGTTCTTGGTATTTTCCAGTGGGAAAGAGACAATATTGCTGGGATGATGAGGAAATTTAAACCCACAGTTTGATGGTGATGAAATGAAGCTGGATTTTATACTTTGTACTTATTTGATATACACAGTTGACACTTAGAATGATACTTTGTATCCTCCTTTTCATTTACACATAAGGGAGAGCTTCAGAAGAGTTAAACTTTCTGAAAGTCCCAAGGCTAGTGAGTGGCAGAGCAGGGACTCTAGCCTGGGTTTGTGTGACACTCCAGCATCGAGATCGGTGCCCTGCGACGGGGAATCTCTCAACAGTATGGTGATAGGATTCAAGGGAGGTATTTGCAAGTAGCCATATAAGTGGTTACATTTGAACAGTTTACTAGTTCCCCAGTGAATACACTTAGCAACCAGCCCAACCAGTGTTTGTAGACAGAAAATGAGGCCATAGCACCCAGTTGGGGCAGCAGGTGAGCAACAATCCCCAAAGAATAGCTTCTAATTTTTTGTTTATAAGGAGCTTAATGGGTATACACTCGGTAGATACGCAGTTTCTTTTTTGGGTTGCATCAAAGGTTTTGATCTCCATTTCTGTATTTGTTTTGTCTACACGGGCAACAGAAAGTCTTCCATTAGATCTGTAAACTCCTGGCAAACGAGTCCACTCTGGCCCATCCTGCTTTTGCCTCAGCCACATCTCCAAAATTATTTCCTTATATTTTAACGCATATGTTAACTAATTTATCCTTGCAGTTTCTTCCCTTCCTGAAATTCCACTGGCCTAAAAGTCCATTTACCCTAAGGTTACACAACTTCACACATTTGTCTCTGTAATTCTGACCCAGAATGGCCAGGAATCAGAGGTCCATGTGATTAATTAATTGCTATATAATTAGCTCTGATATCCAATCCCATCAAGATTTCAGATGAAAAAAAAAATGTCTTTTTTCTTCTTTCTTGTTGTTGCTCAGTACAACGTGAGGGCTCTGTCTCCATCTCCCTCAAGGCTGACTGTCGGTGGGGAGGCTGACGGTGGGGAGGCTGACTGTCGGTGTGGAGGCTGACAATCGGTGGGGAGGCTGACACTCGGTGGGGAGGCTGACACTCGGTGGGGAGGCTGACTGTCGGTGCGGAGGCTGACACTCGGTGGGGAGGCTGACTCTTGGTGGGGAGGCTGACTGTCGGTGGGGAGGCTGACACTCGGTGGGGAGGCTGACTCTCGGTGGGGTATCAACAAGGCAGGAAGCGCAGAGCAATTAAATCTCCTCTGGCAGTCTCTGCTGTTCCCAGAGGTGGCTCAGAGCAGGGGCAATTCCTGGGAGCCCTTTGCTCTTGGCAACATCATGCCGTCTTGCCTCCTGGCTGTGGCGCTAGGGTCACTCCCATAATGCACTGTTTCAGTGTCCCTCTCCTCCTCAGATGGTCGGGAGCAGCTTCTGCCTCTGGGGAGGCTGGATAGTTCAGCGCCCTCAGCACCACCACCAGAGGTGGATTAATGGCAGTGGTGGCTGATCCCTACTGGTGACTGTAGAATTCCATGGCTTTATCAAGGATCAGTTTTATTTAAAAAGTCTTGCTCAAAGTTTCCTAAATATGCATTTTTTAAAGCCATAACCACAGCAAGCAGAGCCATATTTCTAAACATCTTTTTGGTCTTTGCTCCCCTCTGAGAAAAGAACACCATCTTAGCTTGGAATTCTCTCTCAATCTTCCTCAGGTTCTCTTCCAAGAAATGAGGGTTCCACCCCTCATTTCTTCAGGTGGAAAGATGCTGCTTCTTGCAGTAGGGCACAGGAGCTCATCAATAAATTAGGCTCCAGAGACAGCCCAGGGAAATCCTATAGTTGCCAAAAGGTGAACCAGCTCTAATAATAAGCCAGGTTTGCCTATCATTTTTCAGTATGTTACTTGGATTACAAAAAAACTGATGAATCAACTCACTAACAAAATCTAATAGGATCAGAAAATTACTTTGAGGTGGTGAACAAATCAACTTTATGCTTCAAATGTCACTAATATCAAAACCGTGGATACAAAATCCATGATAAATCTCTCCCACCCATTATTAGCTCCTTAAAATTGCCCCTGGGGCCCTGCCTTGATAGCCTGGACTGCCTGTGGAGGGCGCTCTTGCTTTAACGTGCAGGGAGACTGTACCAGTCCTTAAACGGTCTCAGCGCTCTGCTCCCCATCTCACTTTACTTCAAACCCCAGAAGCAAACGTCAGTACAGAAGGGTAATATTGATGAACACTAAACTCTGAAAATATGTTCAAGAACAAATTGCGTAAATTAAAGCCAGCATGATTAAAAAGAGCTTCCCTGAATGACTGAGCGTCCTCGGGTGGGATTCGTGAAGGATCCGTATGAGGTCCTGAAAACCTAGCCAGTCATTCCCCGTATCCCTGCTTCACACCCTGAGGCCCTGGGCCACAGTTCACTTCGTTGGAGCCCAGTCATCACTGAAGAGGCCAAGGCCACATGCTTGGATGCTGTAGGGTTGACGCTAATTTCCCAGTTCCACAGGGTCACCAAGAGCAGCCCTCTCTACCTCAGGGTGGACCGCCCCAGAACTCACAAAATGTGCCTCGAATAGGAGAAAGCTTTGTTACCAGCTCTTACAAAATCTTAGACCAAACTGGGGAGAAAGGCAAGGATCCCTGGTCCAGGAGGTGGCAGAGATCACATCTTTCCCCCTCCAGGCATGGAGCGGTGCATGCTGGGAGAGGACAGGGGAAAGCCATTGCCCTGATCACCTGTGAGTCTAACTCACCGTCTGGGGCCCAGGTAGGGACCAGCAAGGGACCAGCAATGGCACAGTCTGGTACCTCTGGCTGTCCCTGAGAGAGGACAGAACGCTCTCTCTTCTATGGGGCTCTTACTGAACACACTGCCCATTAACTACCACCCTCCAGGCCTTTCCTATCAGATAGATCATCGAAAGCCTGTTTGAGCTCACATCCAAACACATGCGATAAATTCACATTACTGCAACACAAAAAGGTGCATCCCTTGCTTTTAGCTTAAAGCCTACAGGCTGCAACTAGTTTAGGAGACAGTCTGGTTGATGGGGAAAGAAAATCTCCCCACACAGGAATATTTTACCAGGCATTCCTAACCGTACATCAATCCAGGATGAACTTAGCTTGTCATAGCTTGTCACAGTTTGTTCCAGCCTGTAACCACAGCTTCCATTCCCACTTAAGTAACTTGAATCAGGTAAACAAGGCCATGTGGATCCATAGAAATCCGTCAGTTCTGAAAAACATCCCTAAAAACATGCCTGATGGTGACGTCAGTGGAGGGCTTTTCAGAAACAACTAAATGTGTTTGAATTATGTCACTAGGGAATCATCTTTCTATAACTTTTCAAGCCACTTAAGTGTAGAGAAAACATTCTCTCCTGTAAATCTTACCTAAAGGTGACCCTGATGAAAAGTCACTTGCTGTTCTTCCCCGAGTGTCTGTCATTTTGTTATTCCTTCTGTGATTTCTCCCTCTGCTGCCTTTCCCATAGTTTATAATGTAGGAAGATAGACTTGAGGTTTTGCTGATGAGTGGAGAGAACTAAAAATATGATCTGGAAGACTTATTTGTGACAGCTGGGGCTGCCCCACTTTTCAGGAAGGCCAAAGCGGCAGTCAGAGTCATGGCCAGGGGATAGAAACCAAAGAGATGGATGAAACAGGTTTTCATCATAGGCACTCTTGAGGCACCTGAGTTGGTGTCTTCAAACCGTGTGTGGGTGCTGGGGGCAGTCTATGCCTAAAAATAAAACATATATCTAAAGAGAACCGAAAAGAGAAATGCCATCTGTCTGATGCTACTTTGTTTTTCACCTGTGAAAATAATATTTAAATTCTCCTCAAGTATTAAGCTGGTTTTCTACTAAATATAACAGAGTACACTCTAGATAGGGTAATACACTGATTGACTGATACAAGAAACTGGATTCCGTACCCACCAAGTGTTCTTGGGGACCCTGGAAAAGGCTGCCTGGAACCAAATCCTACAGGAATACAGTAACTTACACGATGGGGTACACTGTTTGGAAACCACCTGCACTGACATGATCATAGTGTAACTGTATAGTTACAATAGTATCCAGCCACGTGAACCTATAGGAAGCAGAAGTGGGAGACAGAAAAACCAAAAAATAAAAAGAAGGTGAGGAGGAGCAGGAGGAAGAAGAGGAGGAAGAGAGGAAGAGGAAGAAGAATGAGGAGGTGGAAGAGAAATAACACAAATAATAACAAAGAATCTGAAGTTTGCCTTGTCCTTGACCACCCATTTGATACCTGAACCCTCTCTAACATGGAACGCGTGGGAGTGGGAGAGGGGAAAGCAAGGAAACTGAGTAGATCATGAAGTAAAGAAACAGAGTTCTCAGCTACCGGGGGTACACACTGAAAGGAGGCAATAAATCATTGCCTATCGCACTTTTTAGATCTATGTCTTCACTTCATCCTCAGGCCTGAAGGACGATGTGGAAGAAACAATTACAAGACTCACAGCCTGTAATTGGTCCTGGTCTTCAGCATCCTAGGTAGCAGGCAGGGAGCAAGGTGAGCAGCCTTCGCAAAATCAGCAGTGAGATGAGGAATCTAGCGGGTACACGAGACAGAGTGAGTTCAACACTCCAGGTTTTCACGCTGTGCCGAAATTAAGGGAGGTCAAATGACTTACCGAAAATTTCCGCTAAGCAGCAGATTGTAAAACAAGCCTGCTCATTAGGATGCTACAAAAAAGCAATGATAAATGAACGTGATTGTAAAAATATGGTTAAGATACACTTTAAAAAGAAAGTGTATCTAATAAAGAGTAACAGTACAAAACCTCAGTCTTACCCACCGCATGATCTTGAGATCTGAGGTTCAGATCTAGGGTGCAATTTTGTAGATGGGTGTAAAAGAGATCCCTCCTCAGAAGAATGCAGCTGGTACCAACTATGCCCAGAGGGCTCATGGCTACTTGTTGCCATGCTGCCCACGGCCCTTTAGAGTTAAGGAGGGCGCAGACACATGCTGCGGGCTATGCGGCTGGGGGCGGGGTCAGATGGTGTGCGCACAGGTAGGGGCTTTATAAATACAAGTTCCCAGCTGTGTAACACCCTATCCCATAGCACAGCTCACGGATTAGGAAACACTCAGAAGCTACTTAATGCCAGATTCATGAATGCCTTTAGTGACTATTCCTCTTTCCTGACTTCCCTATATTTTCTCTCCTTTTTACTATAGCAGATATATCTCTATTTACGATTTTAAACCTTTGCTAAAAAGTTTATTGTTATTATAATAATAGCTAACAACTCTTGAGTATTTTCTATGTCAAAGACACTATGGTGAGCTACTTTGGTGGATTATCTTATACAACCCTGGAAGTAAATTGCACTGGGATATAAACTCCATGAGGGCACGGGTGCTGTTCTGGAGTCTTCTGGATTCCTTTTGCCTGGGGGGTAGTAGGTACTCAATAAATCTTCACTGAAGGAATGAACAAATGGATGAGTGAGTGAAAGAGCAGCCTATAAAGCAGGTACTATTATTATTCCCATTTCATGACATGCAAAGTTAAGTGGCCAATCAATGGGGAGAACAAGATACAAAGCCAGGCAGTCTGTCTCCACAGTCTTCCTGATGTGTACAGGTACCACCTTTACATCAGGTGGGTTTTGTTTTATTTTTATTCACCGCTTGCTTTAGGAATTGAGTTGCCCTAAAATGCCAGCTGGCAGGCTTGAAGGATAAGATTCTCAAGGGTTGTTTGAATCCCACACCCAAACTCCTGGAGCCAGGGCTGGCCCCCAAGAACTAGAAATTGTTTTCTTCCCCAAGAATGAGCAGAACAAAGAAGCCAGTGGGGCAAGTTAAATCAGAAAGAATGCAAGGGGGCTGAGATACCAATTTCCGAGAAAGGCAAGGGGGGCATCTGGAAGGCCGCCAGCGTTGGAGGGGCTAGAGACTGCATCAGCCTGGAGCGGTTCTCAGAGGCAGGAGGTGAGACGAGCCAGTACAGACCAGGGTCGGGAGGAGGACCGCGTGGGGTGGGAGGTGCTGAGCAGCTTCATAATCACCTCGAAAATCAAGCATTCAAGTGCGCTCTTGTATGCTGGCCACTGTATGATTTGTGGCTGGCTTAGTCCAACGTAAAGGACCGGAAATGAAGCAGGTAACAAAAACAAAAATGTATTTTTACTTTGCTTTGTGTAGAGTCTAGTGCAGTGTCCAATCAGGGCCACAAAAGCAAGGGTGCATAATGAAGGTAAGAAGGGGGGTGGGTCTCAGGTGCGAGCCCGGTTCTAAAGCAGTGATAGGACTGGAGAAATGAAAGGTGATTTTCATGCTTTTCTCTCTATTTCTCACTCTGCCTTTTTCCTTCTTGACTCCTCTTGTTCTCTCTTAAATAATGTTAAAGTTTTCAGACCACGTTTCTGTTTCATGTCTTATACTCATAGACCTTGTATTCAGGCAAGGCACAGACCACAGGTCCTAATTTGGCAGTTTTTAGTTAGACTTTCTCTACGCATTTTTGGCTTCCATTTCTGTGCCACGGGACCGGTACATGACAAGTACTCGCAGTGAGAACCGGCCTGAGGTGCTTCTTTTGCATTTCTGGCCTCTCAGCATCACTCCATGCTGCAGCGCAGACGAGTTGACCTTCACGCCTTTATTTCACTGACTTCCAGCTTTCCTTATGCCAAAGCCACAGATTATTCTTGTGTTTGAAAGTACCTTTTTGCAAAAGCAAAGAGGAAAACCCAAGCACCATAAATAACTTGGCCTTCCCACCCCACAGTGATATTCCATAGGTTGAAGTTTCTGTGCCCGTTGACTCCTCGCACGGGTGCATATGCTTACAGCTCTCTATCATTTATGTAAAGGAAGCAGGCGCTGCCATGCCCACAACGCTGATGCCCTGATGAGTACCCTGTGCACGTGCGTCTGCTGACCAGCACAGGCAAAGTCCAAGTTCGATGTATAGGCACTGTGCTCTGCTCGTCCTGCAGAAGCCACACACAGCAGACTTGTATTTCTGTCAAGGGCTCCGGTTTTCCATCATCTATTTTTTATAGCACTGATACTAAACCAATTGCAGCAAATGAAGGGTATTCTTTCTGGCTTGGGTGCATCACCATGCTGATTTGCCGTTCCTAAGAAGCAGGCTCGCTGAGTTGGGTTTTATCCTTTACCATGGGAGACCCGGTTCAACAAAACGTAAGTGTTTTGAGATGCCTGATTTTTTCAAAATGTAAATAACGAATTCCCCATGCATGAGGGGAAATGGCCATGTGATAAGATGGAATAGGGATGGAAACTTTATTTGGTACAGTTGGTGGCAGGATGACAGTGGATTTGAAGACGAGCGAAATAATTTGCTGCATCCTCCAGTTTCTCAGTATATCATTAACCTCTGAGAGAATCTTAGTTTATTCTGAAGCAGCTTTGTGATTTTCAGAATCATATTGTCATGTGCTCTCTCTAAAATGTTTGCATATCCTCATCTTTATATGGTCTCCAAATAGAATAAGCTTGCATTTTTAGACTTTAAAAAGAGTGATAAAGATAAACCAGGAAATTTAGAGAGAACCCTTTATAAAGGACCATAAGGCCCTTCCCCCATACCAAACACTCTCACACACCCTCACACACTAACGAACACAAAGAGATTTTAAAAATTAACTAGCTAACTAGCAATAACATTATATATCAACCTAGAATGCTTTTTGCTTACAGTAGATTTATGCAGAATAATTCGTTAAATGTCAATAACAAATGACCATATTTGTTGCCCAATGTTAAGCTTTAAATCTGTAGTGTATTTCAACAGGTCGTTTGTGGTTTTATGAAAGCTAATGCTCTTTATTTCTCTATGAATATTTATCACATTTCAGGTGTATAGCTATTATTGCTTTTTCAAGCTTGTTTTTACTTTGTCCTATGTTCTCAACTCTAACACTATTCAACTTTTTAACTTTGTGAATGTAACTGCCATTCTCAGCTGATAAAAAAGAAAATACCAAACCAAGCCATGTGAATTGCTATTTTTCAGTGTTCCTGTGTGTCTGTGCTTTACCTAACAGCAAGATCAATAGGACACCAGGAATGGAAAGAAGTCAGCTCTGGGCTGCATTATTCATTTTCTATTAAACTTGACAGCTAATTTGCAAGTTCACACTTTTTTAATGCTAGAGTTCTTGAAACCCTGACAGCTGAACCCTTCTAACTCCAGCTAAGTATGAAAATAGAGAATGGAACCCAGAGGGTTCCCTTGCATTGGTATCGTTTCCGAGGTATTATTTTGGTCAAAGACAGAAATTAATTCATGTTTACTGCTTTCTGGTAAAAGGGAATAGTAGGAGGGCAGTGAGAGAAAAAGTAGAATTGGAAGTGTTATAAAACAAGCCTGAACATTCCACTGAGGGTCACAAAAAGAATTAAAAGACCAAAAATTTAATCAAAATTAATTTAACAAAATCAAGTTAAGTAAGGATCTTTCCTTAGACCCAGTGATGGAATGTTTCAAATGCTTTTTCTATACAACGAGACATTTAATCTGATAGAGCAAGTGGCATTTTTAAACCCCAGAAAAACTATTTATTCTTAGAAAAGAAGAAATCCTGGACATGTAGCCAGATATGGGAAAAAATATTTAAGGGGGAACATTTTTTGGCAGGAAAGAGAAAGAAAATAGTTTTGTGGTTTTTTTTGTTTTTTTTTTTTTCTGAAACACTTGGCAAAGCAGAAAGCTTAAAAATATTTCCCAGCTTGACCAGTTGCAAAACCACACAGCGTGTTTTGCCTTTCTGTTTGGGAAGAAGGAAAATCCTCGTCTGGAATGGGCTTATGAGTCCCATCACTTCCCATCTCCTGACGGGGATTAGTTCCATGAACTCCACTCCTGTTGGAATGCCTAAGCTGTCATCTGTCCTGACCCCAAATGAAACACATGGCATTCTGAGAAAGAAGTTAAAGCAGCCAATTTCTCAGAAAATATCTGAATGACCCTCAGAGGTTAACAGCACAATCATCTATACAAAAATTGCTTCAAATGTGGATCATGTGTTCTTCCAGGGTCGGCAGAGAATCTGTGTCTGCTAAAAGCTGCACACAAACAAGCTGCCCTGATTGGATTAGAAGCGTAGGCAGATGCTGGAGAAGAAGGCATGGAAATCACAAAAAATGTGCTATTACCATTCCTTCTTAACGCCATAGCTTTTCTCTCTCCATGCTTTTTGTCCCCTAGTGTGTTGTATTCCCTAAAGCAGTTCATTGAGATGATTAAGCAACTAGAAAACTAGCTCTTCTAAACTAGTAAGCCCTTGTGCACTTTTGGTCTCGTATTTAAAGTCAACAAAGAGTGTTTCTATCTGCTGAGTGGAGAGTGGAAAGGTTTGTTTATTGAAAGGAAACTTCACAGTATTTTTTTTTTTTTTCCATTTTACCTCTGAGTTCAACAAGAGGTCTGGGTCTTTAGGCAGCAGACACAACCTGATTTTGTGGGGATTTGGCTTTATCTGTGGGAAAGTCCTTTAATTCCTCCCACGATGTAAAACGTAAATCCTCATAAAGATGCCTTACTTTCTCCGATCCTGGGAAGATACCGTATGTACCTCACCTTCCCACCCAAGCTTCAGAATCAGAACCTTCAAACTGTCAAGGGTCTTATAGAGTCTTTGAGAAGACAAAGTTTTAAGTTTTTTCTTATTTTTTATTTTTCAACGATAGAATTCACCTCCATTCTCCCTCCCTTAACTTTAACACAAAAAACAACAACAAGAAAAACACAACCTCATTTCTTTTGAATTGCACCTTATTGTCAGCAAGACCTCCCTAAACAGTACAGCCATTCTAGGGGAGGCGCAGGTTCTAAAGGAGCAGACAAAGTCTCGACGCTGATTGCGCTGATTGCGCTGATTGCAGGAGGGGAGACCCGGCTGCTGGATGATCCCCCTGGCCTTCCACCTCCTCTCTCCTCCGGGCCTGGGTGGGGGTCAGCGCTACTGCTCTTCCTACCAGACCTCCTTAAGGCCCAAACCTGAGACTTGAAAGCAGTGGAAATTCTAGGTATAAATGCCAAGTCAAAACAATCATTGGAAAATCAACCTCTCCTTCTATTTCGCCCTGAAAAACAGTGAAAGAAGCAGTGCTTTGAAAGCCCTTAAATAATTGCCGAAAAGGCAGAAACCGTGGGCAATCTCAATAGCAACGAATGCTGCCAGTTCTTAGCCTGGTTACTATTCTTTAGTAAATGAGGTGAGAAGCTCAGACTCATGAAGGTTGCGAAGAGCGACCCAGGACTCAGACATTTTTACTGTGCTTTACTCGACGTGTAACTCGAAGTAAGAATGTTAGCGATGGGAGCAAAGGGAGCAATTACAGTATTGCTAGGCAAGCATGTGCCGTTAGGTAAACTGGATCAGGATTTATTGCGGGGAGCCCTCCAGTTTACCTCAATACGGGCCCTCAGTTCCCGATTCCAAGTCGCTGCTGAGAGTGGGTCGCCGTGTGGATGACCCATCTCTGAATGGACGGCTCTTGAGCCCGGTCCTGGAGGACCCTTGGGTTGAGCGGGTTGTGTCAGAGTGGCCCTGTTATTATCAGAAACAACTGGAAGACTCATGGGGGCTGGGAGTCACCCACAGTACAAACCCTGCGCTGTGACCAGTCAGCCTTGGCTCCTTTGCAAAAGGCGTTTTGCCTGAAGCCTCATTTTCAGAGTCTGTGTTAAAGTACACAAACAGAACCGAGTGCTGTGGTCATTGAATGTCATTAGCTTCAACCTCCCCTTAGAGCTCACCCTCCCCTCCTATTTCTCCCGAGTCCCAGGTCTGCTCCGTGACCTCCAGAATACCCAGTTCCTTCATGTACAGACTTCCATATAGTTTGACCTTAATAGTCCCAGGGCACTCGCAGACAAGGGTAGACTTTTGTAGGGGAGGAACAATAATTTGCCCTCTATCCTTATGAGTTCTTAGCTAAGACTCCTGTAATAAAAGACAGATAAACAAGAGAAAAACAAATGGAAGTTTATTAACATGTATACCTCATACATGTGGGAGATACACAGGGAAAGATGAGAAACTCTCCAAGGTGGCTTAGAATTCAGGCTTAAATGCCACCTTCACAGGGAAAGGGGAGGGAGGATGTGGGCCTCTGAGGGGAGGGTAAATGATATTTAGGATGATGAATGGACCCTTAGAAGAATAGACAGGAGGTGTGATAGTTTGTGACAACATGTGTCTGGGTGTGGTGTTGACTTCTAGTCTCCTCTCCCGTGAGAAGAGTCCCTGTTTCCTGGTTGATGAAACTATCAGAGGGGATCTGTGACCATTGAGTTCCTTTCAGAGGATCTGTCTTTAGGCAGATAAGGGAGTTCAGAGAAAGCCTCTCCCTGCATTTGCTGTTTTTCAAGTGTCTACAGCTCAAAATAATGAATATACCAAAGCAGCATATCTTGAGGTAGTATATTCTGCGAGTGTTCACTTTTGAATGACAACACCAGTATGCTACTTGTTTGCCTTAGATGCAAAGCATACTTTTCCTTTTAGTTTCATACAAACCCAGACTTGCACTACAGCTGCTGCATGAAGGTTAGTGATTGGTGAGGCTGACACAACTACAAAGTTTATTGAGATGGCTCTTGATTGACTCAGTATCCAAGCTCTCAAGAAGCCATGATGAGCAAACCCTTTGGGACCGTTATGATGGGGCAGTTTTAATGCAGCCGTAGCAGAGTACCTCTGAGCCCTGCCTGTGTGGGAGACACAGCCCCACCCCTCCCCGGCCTGGACCTGGGTAACTGGGCACCTGTCAATGGCCCTACCATTGTGTGTGTGTGTGTGTGTGGGGATTAGCTAAGTTACTATAAACGTTTGGAAAAGAGCTTGACACACGTGTTGGCTGCGATAGATACTATAATTGTGTTGCTGGGAACTCAGCAACATTAGTATTGTATTAAAAATCAAATTCTAAATATTTTCTGAGATATTTGTTCATTGCAACTGTTAAATAATCTGAACTTCGAGGCATGTGCACAGAACTTTAGTTTTCTGCAGGTAAACCATTTATTTTGATCCATGATAGATGAAGGGGACAAAATTACACACACACACACACACACACACACACACACTCAAATACTTTAAAGATGTAGTCCAGGAATGGTGATTTAACTGAAGTTTAACATAGAAGCAGATGCATTTTTTAATGAGGTTTCATCAGATATTATTTATAAACAGGTAGTTTAAACAGAATGAAGACTTGGAGAGATTTGGGGAGAGGGTTGCGTGCATGTGTATGTGTATGTGTGTGTGTGTGTGTGTGTGTGTGTGTGTGTGCACGCGTGCAGTTTGCCTTTTTCCCTTGTCAGAATGGTTCCATTTAGGAAACAAGCTTTCTTCCCAAATTTGCAGATGTCTGCAAATAGTATTCTGCCCAGAAGGGAAAAAATAGCTTACTATGATTCATTTGAAGCAAATCTCCTAGAATGTCAAAAGGGAGTACTTATTGCTGTGAGAAGATTGATTTAACTGCAGAAACAGGTATTGCTTCTCACCCTAAAATCAAGGCCTTCCCTTGAAACAGGTTGACTAGGCAATGCATCCTGACAAGATCTGAGGCCCCCTGACAAGTCCTCACTAGCCCCCAAGTAGCTCCCCACATCCCATGACCCTCGCTTCTGGGCTGGTCTGAAATTCCTGCCCACAGGGTCAATCCTATGTTTCAAAAATACAGATAACTTGCTTAAAATAGAATTTACCTGAGAGAGGAGAGAGTGCTCAACTTCTGTTAGCATCTCTTAGAGCCTTAAATGGTCAGATAAGCTACTGCACCCCTTCAAGCAAGGTACAGAGAGCAGTCCCCGAGAGGTGATTTTCAATTTGTGAAAAGTGTCTGGGCAACGGAAATTTGAATTGTAGAGAAAGAAAGGATCAACAGCTGGTGAAACATCAAGAAAAGATCCTTTGAGGAGGGGTACCTAATGGGGTCTCCTTGCAGGATGAGTTGGCTGTGGGTAGAGGGAAGATAGCAGAGCACGCAGTGGGCGCAGGGGGAGAACACTCCAGAGAGCTGACTGGATCCTGCACGAAATGGGGTTGCCTCACTCTTACCCTTTATATCTCCCGCCTCCCCTATCTCCACATAGATTTGGGAAGGACTAGAAAAGCAAAGAGGAGATGGGAATGGTGGGTATAAAATATACTAACACTATAGTCTTTGCTATTCTGCCTACTTCCATTCTATTAAAACGCTCATCAGTGGTAATGAAGCTTTGTATGAGAAAGTTTGTTTTAAACAAAAGGGGCAAGGAAAGTGAAAATAAATCAGCAAAACAAATCAGGGCTTCCAAAGTCACACTGCCTGCTTCACCCCACCTGAGACCCACCCTGGGTAAAAAAGCCCCAATCTACCCTATTCTATGTAATTCTGGTGGCGAACTGTGGTATGTAACAAACTAAAACTAACGACAAGTATTTGCACAGTTTCTTTTTTGCAGCTGTTTCTTGTGAAGAAGGTATCAAACTTGGTCAAGGAGAAAGTGTATATACAATGATAAAGTTAAGTTTTCCTGAGTTTGATTTCATTGCTATTTTGGTTGTTTCGTGATCGTGGGGCCGATCCCACCCACCTATTTACTGTAACGTTTCTTTTCTAGAGCCAGAATAGGACAGACTCATATACCATTCTGATCTGGGTGCATTTCTTCAGAAGGTATGCTGTACTCACGGGGAACCGCGGCTGCCTGGGCTTGGGGCTGACAAGGCCAGGAGGAAATCTGTGCATGTATTTTAACAAAAAGATTTCCCAGGGAAGTTAAGGAAATAAAATGATGGGCACCAAAGAATATGAGGCTACTCTGACCTCTCCTTGACATTCATTCCTATCATGTCCCAGCAGAATTCTGTTGAGATTCTGCAGAGATACCTTTGATTTAAGCTGACTGATTTACAGGAGGCCAGTGGGGAAATGAGAGGAAGTGAGACGGGGAGGCCAGAGCGATGGTTTTGGAATTCTTGACTCTGCCTTATTTCACAGTGGAATATTGTGCTGGGGGTCTTAGGAATACTGTGAGGAATCTATAACCGGGCCCCATCCTTGTCCTAAAAATCCTCCCATCTTGCTCTTCTCAGTTACAGCCACGCCCACATGGTCCCTACTTGTTATAGTGAGTGGATGTTTCTTGCTCACTGACACTTCACAGAGCACAGGGAATGCTCTGATCACCACAAGCATCCCTGATGGCAGGACTTCTAAGGCCCTCCAAGCCACCTACTTATGTTGAATTTTCCCTGGTGCAGCTGGGCTCCAATGGTGGATAGGACAGCAAGGCCCCACTTCCGGATGTCCCTGCCTGCTGCTTCAGGCTAGTTAGGTTGCTTCACCTGCTGATGCCCAGGCATGCTGGCTCTCTCTATGTTTCTGACACCACCCTGGCCAAATGCTGTCTGGATTTGGTTCCACCATATGGTGTTCATCTAACTCATCATGGAGGAATCTACCCAAATCTACCCCCCGAAAAGGGCGAACTTAAGTAGTTCCTTTACCCCTTTCGGACAAATTGTTGCAGCCTTGAATTGCAAAAGAAGAGATGCCTAAAGGATATATCCTAGGCACTGTATTTGTTTCCTAGGGCTGCCATAACAAAGTGCAACAAACTGAGTGGCCTAACACTAAAGAAATACCTTGTCTCGCAGTTTTGAAGGCTAGAAGTCCAAAATCAAGGTGTCAGTGGGGTCGTGCTGCCTCTAAAGGCTCTAGGGAAGAACCCTTCTTGACCTTTTCCTTGCTTCTGGTGGTTGCCAGAAACCCTTGGTATCCCTTGGCTGATGGCAGCATCATTCCAATCTCTGCTTTTATTGTCATACGGTGGTGTTCCTTTTTCTTGTGTGTCTGTCTCTCTCCAAATCTCTCTCTCCTTAAAAGGATACCAGCCATTGGATTTAGGGCCCACACTAATCCTCTCTGACCACATCCTAACTTGATTACACCTGCAAAGACCCTATTTCCAGACGAGGTCTCTTTCATAGGTACCAGGAGTAGGATTTCAACATACTGTTTTGGAGACACAGTTCACAGTACGATCGCCACTCCTGGGCACTGTGTCTCCGAGCAAGAAGCAGCTTCTAAGTGTGTATCACAAGCTCAAAACACACCCTTCAGTTCCCAGACTCAGCACTCACCCCCTCCCACATCCTTGCAACTGACCTGCTCTGCGGGGTCCACGCAGGACTGTGGCCTAATGTCTCACTGGCAGGACGGACCCACCTGGTCCAGGCTATTTCTGAGTGAGGTCAGAGCCCGGAGGACTAATCACCCCTCACTATCACTCATGCACTTTGGTCTACTCTGAACTTCAAGCCCGAAACTTACTTTTTCCGAAGTACTATGATCATCCTTGGAATAGATCATTCTTTTTTCACATTCTTTCTGTCACACTTAGATGCCCTTCCAATCCACACACAATATTGAGATTTTCTTCCAAGGGAATGAGTTTTCCTAAAACTTCATGGGTCCCCGTGATTGTTCTGAATTTGGAGAGCTGCAGAAAGCCCTGGAGTTACTTATTCCTATGCAGGCAATTTATAAGATCACCAATCTCCACTGAACTTTCCATTTTCTACTCCTATATTACTTTTAAAAGGAAAATTTTGACTTCCTCAACTGTAAATCGGGTTTTAAATGTGCATATTTTTCAAGAAAGCAGGTTAGATATCAGGGCACAGATATCACACTGTGGAATTTATTACTCATGATCTACAGTAACGATCTGTGTGACACTTTTAGTCCTCCATCTGCACACGGATTTGAGAGTACATCCAGAAAGAGACAGCAACAGAGGCGGAATGAGAGAGAGAGAAATTCCACTTTCTAAAAGTCAGTGCTTAGTCATTGCATCAGACTTTGTGTAAAGACAAAGAGAATGGGACTTCCCTGGTGGCGCAGTGGTTAAGAATCTGCCTACCAATGCAGGGGACATGGGTTCGATCCCTGGTCTGGGAAGATCCCACATGCCACGGAGCAACAAAGCCTGCATGCCACAACTACTGAGGCTGTGCTCTAGAGCCCGTAAGCCACAACTACTGAGCCCACGTGCCACAACTACTGACGCCCGTGAGCCTAGAGCCCGTGCTCCACAACAAGAGAAGCCACCACAATGAGAAGCCCGCGCGCCACAACGAGGAGTAGCCCCCGCTCGCCACAACTAGAGAAAGCCTGTGTGCAGCAACAAAGACCCAACGCAGCCAAAAATAAATTAATTAATTAAGAAAAAAAAAAAAAAGACAAAGAGAATCCTGCTGAAAAAGGAAATACCAAGAGGCTTAGTTAGGTATGACAACGCAAGACATTTTATAAATTTTTCATACATAGGTACAAGCGAAAGTGATTTGTGAGACGGTAATTTTGCATTATGCTATGTTCAAAGACAATTGAAATTCCTCATTTGCATTAACCATCTGAGCTGTTTTCCATTTGGAGGAAAGTTCTGTTCTGAGTTCCAGCTCCTCCCATATTAGGTGGGCAGCACTGGAGCCTCTGTATTCGAATCTGTCCAGATGCCACTGTGTATCAAAGTAAGTTTTACATATCCTAGGTGAAGGAAGGATTTAAATTAACCAATGGGACTTGGTTTTTTAAAACAGCCAGTTAAAGAATATGGATACTTGACCATGAGAAAAAGATACAAAATAGTGAGTGGCATGAGTCATTTGTTCCCTAATAGAAGGGAATGACCTGTTTAGTGGTTTTCATAGGAAAAATATCCAGTAAGCAGATAACATCAATTAAAAAAATATATATCAGCATGACATTTTATCAGTAACAATGGAATTTGGGTAGAACACTGATGTGCAGCTAAGTCAGGATAAAGCCCCTTCCAGGTTTCAAGGTGGTTGATATTTGCTCACCTGTTCCAGCAGGCAGGCAGGTGCCCGGAAGCCCGGCTCCAAAGGTGGGACAGCATTTAAAGCCTGGACCTCCTCAAGCCTGTGACTTCTGGGGCAGGGTCCTGAGCTGAGCTATTATTCCTGGGTTCTAGCTGCAAACCGCCTACTGCAAGCTGGGTTGCAGCAGTTCACATGAGGAATCTCTGACTGTCCTTTCTTGGAGGAACTTAAAAGGGACTTGCTCAAGGACTGCTCGTCAGAAATGCTGAGTCATCAGTATTCTATTACAATTCATCACATGCATACATTGCCTTTATTTGTGGAGATTCATAAGAGCTAAAGCATGACTTCTTAAAGTTTCTTGGCTGTCCTGACAGTGTCCCCCTGAGTGGAAGAAGGCATGCTTCACAAAAAAGAAAAAGATGACTTTTACAAAAATTCAACCCACCCGAGAGATGATGAAATGAACATTTGGAGATATTTTTCTCCTGCTCTTAAAAAAATCTCATAGTAACCTTTTTAAAAAACAAAATTGGAATTACACTGCATTGATTTGCATCTTCAATTTTACTTATTTTACTTCATTGTTTTGAGAATATTGTTCCCATTCATTAAGTATTCTTTGAAAATGTAAATTAATTAGCTGCACAGGGAGTTTACACTAAATAAGTAAATTACAATACAACCCAATGATAAATACTAAAAATTTTCTATCTCTTAATGCTAAAGGAGCCAGAAATTCTGCATTGAGTGTTGGATTTTGCTCATTCCCTCAAAAAAACTACGTTAAGTTATACCGTACATGAAATGTTATGGGGTTTTTTTTTTCCTACAAAGTAGATCATGATAATTCTAAAACTGGGCAGAACCACCTGGAATATGAGTCATTAGACTAAGTAAGAAGAAAAAGAGAAAGAGTAATAAAGTGTCTTCCCAGGAAACTGAAGATATGCGTTATTCCTTGTATTTCACAGGCTGGAAACTAGCGATCTGGGCAAACGTTAGATCGGATGATTCTCTAGAATTAACTGACCCTGTGTATTTGTGATCCACTTGCCTACAGAACTGCGGCCATCATTTGACCTGAGGGTGAGGGGTGTTCTCCCCGAATCAGTTTAACATAAGGACAAGGCACAGAGGAAGCACTAAGCATCTAGCTCTGCTCTTTACTTATTCAGAAACTGGAAGGACAGAGAAAATGCAGAAGGAAATCCTGTCTCTAGCCCCTTAGAGGACAGTCCTCTGAAAGAGCAGAGATTTGCTTGGCTGGCTAGGAGAGAGCTGGGTAGAAAGTCAATGAAACATCTGGAGTCCTTTTGTTTTTCAAGTATACAGACTTTAAAGTGTTAGCAGCTTTATTCTGAGTATACTTGTTTAATACTGGTAGAACTTATACTTTACCACATAAGAAAATAAAGGAGAATAGGAAACAAAGAAGCAGTTTCTATGAATCGGAGATAAGGCCTTGATGTACAAGATAAGCAACTCCCAGTCACAGAATTCTTATCGTATGCTGTACCCTACGCTCAACACTTTACATATATTATCTAATTCTCACACAGTCAGTGGTAAATAGATATCATCATTCTATTCCGCAGCTGAGGAAGGAGAGACTGGAGGGCTGACTTCATCTACTGTCCCACTTAGTCCCTCAGAAAACATGCATTTGGCTCCTAACGTGTGACCAGCATGGTGTGAATGCGGGGGAATGTGGCCGGGAACACAGCCATCCCCTCTGCCTCCTTCCCGAGCGGCCAGGGATTTGCATCTGTCTGCCCATCTCCAAGGCACTGAACCCAACACTAATAGTGCTATTTAATAGAGAGACTTGTGTAGTCTCACAGGAGACCAGTAAGTAGCACTGTATCTTAATATATTTTCTTCCTGATTTGAGAATCACCATGATTAACCTTAGAACTTGGAATGAAAATAACTAGTGCTATTGTGCATCATTCTGTGATGACGAGATGAAGGCAGGATTCATTTGGTTAACCAGATTTAGAAATAAAGCCCTATAGTTTTGCTGCTTCACCGAAAAGTCTTATCAACCACCATGGAAGAGACAAGAATGCTTACACTAAAAGAAATATCACCAGTATTTACCTAGAACACAAGATTCATCCCGATGACCAGAATTAGACAGAATGGCAAAGACAGAACCTTAGCAAAATATTTTCAAGTGATCCCCATCCACAAATACAGTTTTATTTGGCAAGCCAAGGGTCTACAGCAGGTGAAAACGTTTGCCTAGGTGACAGATGATAGAGCCAGGCAATCATCAATTCATGGCCACATTTTTCCATATACCATGCAATGGGCTTTTTTAGGGAACGCAGGCACTGGCACTATGGTAGATCTTCTGGTCCCCATAATGGAAGACAGAACCTTATCTGAGTCCTATTCTTGGGAAGGTTGGATAAACCCACAGACCCAAAATACAAACACTTTGTTTTTGGAATAAAAATCATTTTTTGAACTTTCTAAAAATGTCCACAAAAGTTATTCTCCATAGGTTTACTAAAACTCAGATTAATTTTAAGGCATTGACCATGTATATTTCAAGTGTTTTTTTAACATCAGACCCCTTGTCAAGGATTGTACCACCAGGGTGTGTTTAATCTTAAAAGTAAATCATATTTCTGTGAGAGTTAGTCATCAAAGAAAGCATAAAACCTGTCTGGAGCAGATTCAGGGGCAAACATTAATCAGTAATTCAAAACAGTGATTGAGGTGATTTTATTTGGGTTTAATTATTTTTCCTGAACAAGCTATTCCTCTTACTTTATCTTAAAATGTATAGCAAACCTGGTTTTATCAAAATAAAATATGCCTAATCATGGGACATTAATCGGAAATCAAGTTTTATTGTTGCATAATGGTTTAATAACCTTGATAAATAAGGCTTGTGTCCTAATGAACACATTTGGTTAAAGAAGCTTATTGAAATGAAATGAATCTCTTCAGGCATTTCTTTCTTAATGTAGGTATGATCTCATAAAAGGCTTAATTTGGTAATCTGGTAACAAAAATCATTAATTTTTCACTAACTTTGAAAAATATCAAAAGTATTGAAATAAACAAATAAAATTGACTCATTTAAATGCCAAGAGTATAATAAAAGCCAATTACTGAATTTATTAAAATCCTCCTAACTTCCTCTTGTATGTGAGTATTGTTACTTTGATAGTAAGCCATTAACACAATATGTTGACTCCGACACACCTATTTAGCTAGCCGTAATTGTGTAATCGGGAGCACCGAAGTAATAGCACCATTGATGCAAACTGAGGACATTCCTTAATAATCTGTCGACTTTCCAGAGGGGAAGAGAATTTGCTTGGATGAAGCTGTTTATATCACATCAGTGTTGACTGAAGTGAGTGACTCATTTAGTAACCATGGAAACAACGCCGAGGAGTATGAAGGGGGGAACAAGTGTGCAGGCTTCCAGATGCTGCTGCTTTTGTGGCAGCATCTGTTCAGGGATCCAGATCTGATTAGAAGCACATTTAATATCTCAAAAAACCAAACTCATTTGGTTTTGCTTTCCCTTCACACTTTTGTTGTTTCTCTAGAATAGCCTCAAGTAAATATAAAACAAGGCAACCCAATACTTCACTCACAGGACCCTACGTTCTTTCCAGAAATGTGTCTCATATTTAAAGATGTGTGTCCAAATGTGCTAAAAACAGACCCTCCTCCCAGACACATTTTTACTACTTCTATTTCTGAAATTCCTGGTCAATCTCCAGGCTCCCATACTATATTTATCTTTATGTTTGTGTCTTTCTATAATATTTGTCTTGCATCTGTTTCTATGATTTTCTAATATATTAATATATATATGCTTATAGGACAAACAGACAAGAAAAGAACATCAAGAAAATAGGCAATCAATCTCCTTATTCACTCAACCTAAGTCAAGTTATATGTGTATATATATCTCTCCATACTTAAGTCTCTAACGTGGTTTCCAAAACTATCATCTGTTTAGCTTAAGTAGCACAGAGTTCCTATCAAGTAAGCTTTGTTAGATTAAGTATCTTAGGGGATAGATCTTTTAAAAATGATCCATGAAAACTCTGGGTTTTTTTCTATTTAAAATAAAATTCTACTAATACGTTCCTTTGATATTCAACCAGTATTAACTGAAAGTCTACTATGTATAAGGCACAATGAAGAACACGAAAGTGAATAAAGCATGGTCCTTGCCCTCAAGAAAACATAAACACAAATAACAGAAAGTAAGACAAGATAAAGTGGTGAAGACAAGGAATTATATTCACTTAAATGAAAGCAGGCAATTTATGTTATATATACAGCAGGCAACTTTGACGTGGACCTCCAAGAATGCGTGTGATTTTAAGAGTGATTAGGAGTAATCCCAATGGAGGAAACATATAAAAGATGTGACTCAAAATCATATCTGCCTCACCACACCAGTCATGCGTTCCTGGGAGACAGGGACTGGTTTTGATGATCTGGGCACCCCTGAGACCCAGAACTATGTCAGAAACATGGTAGGCGCCCAGTTAAAATGTGCCTATTTAACTCGAAGGCTGAAACATAAAATGTGCATAAAAATGAGCAGCCAAAAGTCCAGTTTGGCTAAAGAACAGAATATGAGAAGGGAAATGGAATATAACGTCTTGAAAATTATGATGGGAACATATTGTGCTGGGCTTGATTTGGAATGTATAAATAGATAATGTGAAGTCACTGGTCCTTTTCAAAAGATTAACCTTGCAACAGTTGCACCATCAAATCAAGGAAGAGAGAGAGATGGAAAGAGGGATTGAGAGACATGAGAGGGAAGACTAGAGATAGGCAAACCAATCAAAAGATTAATATGATAATTTGTTTGATAAAATGACAGAGATGATGACCCTGAAATTAATAGTAGTAGTTACAAGAACTCTATGAACAATAGCAAAAAAGTGATAAATACAACAATAGGTAATATTTAATGATCAATGCTATACCCAGGCACAGAGTCAGAATTTCTATTAATTTACCTTTTGGGACTCTTACTATAAAGTTGTAATTCACAAGTTTATAGGTGAGGACATTGAGACTTGGAGAGATTAAGTAACTCCCTGAAAGAAGCTCTTCTAGAAACTGTATTAGGATGTCACATTTTGTTTCATCCTCTGGAATAGAATTCTATGTGGTAGGTGTCAGAAACCCACATTTAGAAACTTTATCAAATGAAGATTCTCTTTTGAACACAAATAATTAGCTAGAATAGTCAGCACCAGTGGTAATAATCCCAAACTAGAATCTCTGCAGCATGGTGCTTTTTGCAGGATAATTCCCACCCTTTTGTAACTACTGGATGAGAGCAGGCTGTGACGGTTGATAGCTATTGACCCACAGAAGGCTGAAGTTCATTGTAAATATTAACAGGAGAAATGCTCGAAAATAGATGTCTAAATCTTTTTATGGAACTAGTCAAAGATTTACTGCAATTGCTTTTAAAAAAAGGCTCTCCATTAAAATATAAACTGGCAACACAATGTTATATGTGATTCACTTTTTAAAAAAATGTACTAAGCACGTAAGGTGTGCAAGGTGCTGAACTAGATGGAATGCGAGATAAACAGTGAAAAAGAAATTAGCCTTAATCTCACATGTATCACAGTGAGAGAAACAGACAGACATGAAATAGATAAGTATTCTAGTATTGCCAAAGGAGAGTGTTTTGAGAACATAGAAAGAATAATGACAGTCAATGCATCAGGCATATGAACAAGCCAGTTTTAGAGTCTCTTTCTGTGTTTGAGGTTATGAGGAATACGCGCATGATTTCAGAGACTATTTTTGCCTGGGGGAAAATAAATTGTATGTTACAGGATTTGAACAGATTAAAAACATTTTAAAAAGCACAGAAAGAAAGAGTAATTAATTAGGGAAAGGGAAGCCTTTAAGAATGGGTGGGAGTTAGGGAAACCAAAGGTTAAGGAAATTCTATACCCAGATTGGGAAAACAGCATGACCATCCATGGTGGGTTTGAGGAAGAGCAGGTAGACATGGCTGAAATGAGGGGCATGGTGGAAGATGAGATTGGAAAAGAAGGATGGCGTCAGATCAGGGGATGGCCTTACAGTCACACTAAATTGTTAGGAGTTGACCTTGGACAACAGAGAGCCCTGAGAAGTTTTGGAAGGAGTGACATAATTGGGCTAGGTTTTAGGAAGAGCCCTCTGGCAACAGTGTAAATGATGGTGAGGAGAAGTAGGAGAGTTAGGTTAGGTACCTCTACCTGAGATCTCAGAGACAAAGTATGGATCTGATCATTGGATGTTGCATTAGGAAA
This sequence comes from Balaenoptera ricei, assembly GCF_028023285.1. Lineage (NCBI taxonomy): Eukaryota > Metazoa > Chordata > Mammalia > Artiodactyla > Balaenopteridae > Balaenoptera > Balaenoptera ricei. The sequence goes on along the minus strand of NC_082659.1, from coordinate 14,412,695 downwards.
CTGTTAGGTCAGTTCTGCAAATACCACAGCACTCCAGAAAATATTTGCTGTTGAAGGATAACGAGCTCCTTCTGGTAGCTATGAAGACCATTAACTAGCTGCTCATTCCTTTGTCTTCTTTCACTCTCTGTGCATAAAAATACTCCCAAGTAATCAATAAAAACACACCAAAGTGGTCCCAGCACAACTTAAGATCTAAAGTTATGGTGTCTTTTTTTTTTTTCTTAAAACACCCAAGCATCCTGAAAAAAAGCCAAAGATGCTATATGTAAGTCAAGAAGCCCAAGATCTTTTTTTTTTCTCCCAAGATTTTTTTAAAACTAAGCTTCTTGGATTGTTAACTTTACTTGGAAGTTGAAACAATGAAAGGTAATTTATACCCTCGAAACAGCTTCCTGCTGTCCAACTGTAAAGAAATTGGCCTTCAGAATAGAGGAGTGAAATGACCTGGAGTATTCAAGTAATTTGCTAACACAGAAATGCTAAAAACACTGAAAATTGTTATTTCCTGGGTATCTACCCTTTGTGTACATGGCACACCAAGAAAAGTTTAAAGTAAGTAAAGTGATTAAAAATATGAGGCCGCAGTGCACCTCTAGTCTATGGATTAATATACTGCCACTTTCTCCTCGCTCCTTATGAACCCAGGACCTTTACATCACAGAAGCAAGGTTAACGTCCTGCTCTGTGACTATGAACTCTACTGTTTCTTCCTCAGCTCTACAGAGATCACTGAACTAGAAAGATGCATGCTTAAAAAGGAAGCATTACAAAACTCCCCAAAGCTATAAAATTTCCAGTGTGAATAAGACACAGTTCCCACCTCGAGCCTCCAGATTCTGTATGCCTTAACAAACACTGGAAATTATTCTAAGGAAATTAATGGAATATGACTTGGTAGTTCTTAAGGCAAATCAGCATCTCTGCTGCTTCTAGGTATTCGAACACACTTATACTGGTGCATTGGATCTTTTTTTTCCTCCTGGCTTCCTGTAAAGCTTCATAATTATTTTCTCACCATCCTCATAGAAACAGATTGCTCTGTTAACATCTACTACCTAGATTTAAGATTATTAGAACATACCCTGTTCTATGTGATCTGTAATTCAAACTAAATTGATCTTATTCTCCAAAAACATAAGATTGTTTTCAAAGTTCTTAAGGGAGATAGAGCAAAAGAATCCTTTTCTTTGTGTTTTCAGTGAAGTTCCTGCTACTCTCCAGCAAGAAGGCATCTGTGTTATTTCAGGTGCTTACCTTTATGGCCAAAGTTGTGCCCAAAATACAATATACCTTTAAGTGGCTCTGGGATTGATTAATTTCTCAGATATTTTCCTTCTTCCCTCCATGATGATGTGAAATTCAGCTCTGGCCCACTTCAGCTATTACACAAAATAAAATTATACTGAGTCTTACAAAACTGGCTATTTTTCTGGCACTTCGGGTGCCCATTTTGGGTAGAGTTTTGGGTAACAGTAAAGGAGGGTTAAGAAAAGCTCAGGTGTTTCTGGTGAGTAGACACTTAATATCAAGTATTCTCAATGCTTCAGCCATTAGTTAAAGGGAAAAGGAGATGAAGTTCTTAGGCCCAGCACAGGGATGAAGGGAAAGGACCTCTCTGCTCTCTTTCAAGTCCTACTCTTTCAACAGCTTTCTCAAAATTCTGTCCCAGAATAACTTATGATCCATGCCTGATTATTTTTTATCACCAGTCACATGCCACAAACAGACTAATTGTAGAGCACAATTCTGCCAAGGCTGAAGTGACATTCAGGATTTCCACACCTCTAAAGATATCCAGAAAGGCAACATAGCTGTGTCATGCTAAACTCAATTAGAATAAGTTCCAGAAACACTTTTCCAAATAATACCACTTTCTAATTAAATAACCATGTTAATAATAATAATTTAAAATAAACCTAATTGTTCATAGCTGATTAGGATTGAAGAAGCACTTTGAGATCCAAAGAATTAGGAACTCTCCTATCTCATTATACTTTCATTTAAAAAAAACAAAACTCAAAAAGTAACACATTCTTCCCTGACAACATGGTCATAGCTGTTTCATCACCCTGTCTAGGGCCAGTGACAAAACATGATCTCCTTTCTATTTATCTTTTGCAGATTATTCTGAAGTACGATTTGTTCTAACAGCTGTTACAGAACTCATGACCTTTTGACAGGTATCAACGGTGCCCATTTATATAATTACGTGGGACTTTAATTATTGTTTTGGCTAAAATCCAAACAACTTCTCGTTTTTCTCCCTTACTACATTCTACTACCATTAAGAAAGCTGTTCTGGAGAAAAATTATAATCTCGCACGATAGTTTTCTTTAAATTATTTGGAAGTTGAGCAACATAGGAATAAAAGTCTATAATTTCTAAGAGGAAGACCTCAGTTCTCTGGAACGGGGCTTTTCCTCAGGTGATTGGTTTAGTCTCCTAAAAAAGTTCTTGTTTTCCTCATTTTTTTCAGTGCATGTCAATACAGAAACCATTTTTCTCTCCAGAAAGATCTGGGTATTTTTTTCTTCTACTTTACGGTAAAATACTTGGTTTATTTGAAACTGTGGCCTCGGGTTCATCTCTGGTTATACCCCCAAAATTCTTTCTCCATAATTGTTTGGTTCTCAACCTCGTTTGCATTTCACATCTGGATCAAAATTCCAATTAAAAGTGACAAAACAGGAACGAGGGCAAGACTTTCACTGGTTGCTCCAGAAAGTTTGCTTACACAAGCTTCAAAGAGCCGCTACCTGTTGTTATTCTTTGAGAAAGTTAGGGCACCAATTCAATTACCGTGGTGATTTTTGTCTACAGATAGATTATAGATCAAACATTTCTATGGTACTTGAAAGAGTGCAGGGTGGGGCTGGAGGGAGGAGAAGGAATTAGTAAGTTAGTTTTCATTGTAGCTGATTTTTTGTTCACAGTGTGTACATTGTCCTAGATTGTCTCACTTTAGCCTCTGACCAACCCCATGAGGGAGATAGACCAGGAACTCTAGAATCATCCCCACTGCAAAGGTAATGCCTTTCTTGGCTGAGAAATGTTTCTGAAAAAATTTTCCAAATGTCTAGAAACCTTAACTTTGTCCCTGTTCCTGCATTGCAAAGACAGAATACACTCTATACACAATGCAGTACACACAAGGTAAAATACAACTTGATTCATTATTTGGTTGTAGCAATCTTCTCATTTGTAAAGAATGTTTACATTATATGTGAATAATCAGAATCTACTGTTATAATATCAACTCAGGAAAAAGGAAGAATTCAGGAAAAAATAAGGAATTTAAGGCATTTTTAAAACTTATTTTCTAAACCTCAGAATAAATCATTTTGTTTCCCTTAAGACATTCCATGGATATTTTGCCTTTTATGGTTCTTGGCCCTCTTAATCTTTAATTTTTACTGGAAATGATCAATAAGGGAATAAATAATGGGCTTGAAGTGCTTTATACTTAAAGGCTTTATGGATTTAAGAATTCCATCTTATTTAATATATCATGCTACCATTTGTTGTGCCTAGGGCTGTTTCTTGAGGTATTGAATCACTCCAAACTCCACTGAACTTCTTCTTTAAATGTGTTATCACTAGTGATTAATAATATCTGTCTGGAAACTTAGAAATTAAATTTTATATTTAATTTAGGCACTTGTTTTCAAATTGTTCATTTCAGGAATTCAATTAATGCATAGTAATGTTAAAAATTAATACAGCTCTGTGCATGTCTTTGGAGTATTTCTTCAAACAAAGGCTCACTCCGAACTTTTTATGTACAAAACATTGTGTTTAGACATGGGATAGTAAACATTGGAACATGGAATGTAGGTCTTGACCTGAAGGAATCTATAGTCCAATGGAGATGATAAGACATTCAAGGAGGAGTGGAAGGAAAAACGGAAGGAAGGTAAGAAGGAAGGAAGGAAATAAGATCTTTGAAACAGATGCAGGGGTTACAGTGCCACCAGGAATATATTTGCTAGCCAACATTTCACTCAATCTGTGACAATTAGAAGGAAAATAAAATTTACTATAAAATTGGAGACGTTCTCCTTATAACTATGCATGAATATAAATTGAATGAGAAATTATGATTTGCTGGATTCCAACCATGGTAGTCCACTCATTGGGATAAAAGCTCAGTGCTGTTAAAGATCCAAAATAACAGAGGCTTAAATAAGGGAGATGTTCGTTGCCCACTCGTATGAAAGCGCAGATTGGTATTGCCGTAATTACCAGGGGCCCGGTCTCTTTCCTCCACACTCAACATACGGCTTCCCTTTTATGGTCAAGATGGCTGCTCCAGGTCTGCATTCCAGCCAGCAGAGAGGAAACAAAGGGGAAGCAGAAGGCACCCCCTTCCCTGTAAGAACCTGGCCCCTTGGCGGGTGCACACATAATTCTTTTCACACTCACCAGCCAAACTTTAATCACAAAGGAAGGAAAACTGAGAAACGTAGTCTTGGAGAGATTGGGCATGAGAGGGCAGCTAGGTGTCTCTGCCATGGGTGGTAACCATGCTACAGTCTCCTACCGAACTCCATTATTATGGATGAGAAAAGTGATCTTTTTCTTTTTTTGTCACATATTACGAGAGCTTTCATTTTCAAAAACAGATGAGAAATGCATCCTGGATAATTTCAACAATCAAAGGAGGATTTCTCACTTCGTCAAGTGCTACCCTCTTGCAGCTGAAAGCTAACACCTTATGCTAAGCTAGTCAGAGCCAAATACAATTAATTAGATTAAGCTTGTCACTAAAATATCAAGACAAATGTTCTTGAAACATGGCACTTTCTCCCTTTGCCTTTTTTTCCCCCCTTGTCTGGTTTATTTACAATAAAAGTAGGTTGAGGGATGGAGTTGCAGAAACTGATCCTTATAACTGTTACTCTATACATCACATAACTGATAACCAAATGCTGGAGGGAAAAACGTATCTGAATTGTGTTAGCATAGACTGCCCAGCCTGGATCACATTTAATAATTAATTACGGTGTGTGGTTCATGCTGGTTTGAGAGCCTTTATAAAAATACTGCAGGCAAGTCTGTATACATCATTCTCTAAGGAGCTTTCTCGATTTAGTACCAGAGCTGTGACTTGCACCTGCTGCTTCTCCAAATCAGAAAAGACTGAATTTTCCTTTTCTTCCTTCCTTCCTCCCTCTCTTCTTTCCTTCCTTCCTTCCTTTCTTCCTTCCTCCCTTTTTTTTTTTTTTTTTGTCACCTCTCTCTAAGAAAATGATTTGCCAGAGTAGTTTTTAAAATGCACCATTTAAGAACTCTATGACACACCTTTATTTATGCAATAGACAACAGACAAGCTGATTTTTGGAAAACCAGATTCTCTTTTAGAGTCACTGGGCAAACTCGCTATTTAATGGAATTTGATAATACATTTGTAGAGAGTATGACTCATCTGTGGAGCAAAAATAAATCATCTAACGGTTCCTGATTTCAAACTCTGCGTTTCCACATGGGCAGGTTTGCGTAGAACTAACCTGCAAAGGAAATTGTAGCACAGGACTGCTCTTCCAAAGAGGAATCAGAAAATTACGAATTGTAGAGATCAAGGAAACATCGTCTAGAAGTCCAACTCTCTCATTTGCAAATGAGGACACACGGAAGTCCACAAAGGTAGAAAGATCCCACCCAGTTAGCAAATAGAACCTGGATCCCAGGTTCTCCCAAATCCCAGAAAAGTGCACTGTCTGTTGCTTAACACTCGGGACCACGTGACTTTTAAGTGGAATAAACATAGATGTCCTTGTGCACAGAATCTGATTAATATGTAGCTAACCTTAGGTAGCCTGGAGCACGTATATACCAAATTTGTAACCATCTCTGAGAGTAAGGTGATAGTCAACAGCTACCAAGACAGGAGATTTAAGAAAACCTCAGCTTTCTCTTGGCTTCCTTGAGCTTTTCCTACTTTGGCAAGCCTGCTCTTTTTAACTAAACGTGTGGCTTTCCAACCTTTTGAAGTTTCATATACCTGATCCTCTAACTCTTGGGTGGTAATGAGCTATATTCTGCGTGCAATAAAATAATGTTCATAATCATAGTGAAAACGATAGCTTATAGTCCCTTAATCATTTTTAGTGCCAGGGACTTTCCTAAGCATATTATTTTCTAAGTATATTACACATATTATTTCATTCCATCCTCACACTAATCCTGTGAGGTATGAACTCTCATTTCCCCCATTTTATAGTTGTGGAAACTGAGGCACAGAGCATGTAAGTAATTCACCCCAAGTCCCGCAGCTAATAAGTCGTAAGAGTTATTGTTTACACCCAAGTTGTCAGTTTCAATCACTACAACATGTTATATCTCATAGAGAAAGAATTCTGTAGCTCACAGCATATATAGCTGTACATATACAGTATGTACAGAAGACGGTATGGCGTAATGAAATGAGCCTTAGTCTTGGGGCCAGAAGGGTTACAGTCTTTTCTCTTTTTATTTTACTTCAATCCAGAGGATTGAGCTAATTATCCTCCTCAGTTCGTGGAACCATATCTCTTTTGACCCACGCTAGGCTCCTCCATGTACGTGTAAGCACTTCTTTTAAGCCATAAGCCACCCACTGTATCTATGCATGATACTATCATACTATTTTTGAAGAAATTACTAAAAATTATGATTCCATTTGATTAAACAAATAATATGTATTAAACACTGGTAACATGCCAACCACATTGGCATGTGGAGAAATACTGGCCCTGCTCAGATAACAATTCTTAAAATTCTACTACATTTATCTTCGTGGCTCCCTTAATCTCCTCCCTTCATGCAAAACAGCCCAGGTTTCAACACTTCACTGCAAGTAACAGGAAAAAATGATTCTTAAGCAATCACTGCCTTTTTTTTTTTTTTATTTAACTTCTGGCATTCTGACAGTGGGGCGGTTATGCCCTATAATCAAAGGAAAACATAAACCGGTCATCTCCTAGCAACTCACTGAAGATTACTCCCAGGGAATAATTTGTGTGCCTGAGTCTGAGCGCATGTACCTTTGAACTTTGAAGCCAGCAGAGCTCCTGCTCCGGCCATTAACTCTTTTCAGTATCCTGCAGATACAACGAACCCGTTTTTGATGACGTTGCAGGAAGAACGGGCACTAAAATGTCCCAAGCAGGGGCAGTTCTATGTGAAAGGCACTGAAGAGCTTTATAATCTTTTTCGTTGTCTTTGAAAATCTAATTGCAGGGCAGTGTCACTAGTCATCAAGATCATTTTGCTGCTCTGCGGCTCCCCTTTGCTGAAGCCTGTCCCCTGCCTCTCGCATATAAAGGGACAGCTGTCGCCTCGGGCTGGACAGCGTCACGGCTTCCTTGCCTTCCCTGATGTTTCCTCCCAGTGGGCTTCATTCTCTGCCGGCACAGTCTGGTGTGCCGATGAGACCAGTCAGTCAAAATCGGCTCCTTGTCAATCTGAGGAAGCCGCTGCTCTCGGATCCTTCATGTGCCAGATGAAGGTGCAGTCAAAGCAGATTTTATTCGGCCATCTGTGCACTAAAGAAGCAAATGTGACGCTAGGAGAATTCATGTCATCTCATCGATCCAGGAGTTCATACACTCCTTTAACATTTTTAGTTTATAAAAAGAGAAAACCCTACTAGAGAATTCATTTGAATGAATGACCATGGCAAGAAAGGGACCCATATCTGAAATGAGTCAGCCACTAGTCATAAGAATCAACACCAAAGAAACATTCACTTTTTAACAGTGATACAAGTAACATTTTTGGCATGATGTGCCAGATTGATCCACTTTCAAATGCTTTATGTATATTTATCATTGGATCGTTAACAACGCTAGGAGGTTCGCACCATTGTTATTCCTACTTATAGAGTGGAAAACTCAGGTTCAGAGAGAGGATAAGGAGGTTGCCAGAAGGTATCCACGGGGATATGGTAGAATGGGCTTTTAACCCAGTTGGCTTGGCCCCAAAGTCCTGATCACCGCACTAGCCGCCCCCCAACCCCAGCAGCAGGCATTATCCTGCACCGACCCCAGCTCTCTGTCTGGAAACTGAGGGCAGAAGGTAATGATGCTACAGTTCTTGAAAATGCTCATAATTCAGATCGTAAGCATTAGTTCTGAAATACTTTTTCTATGAAATCCTCTGATACAGAAATTATGTCTCTTTCTCTCAAGAAAAGGAAGAGGACTGCTTTCTTTTAGGTCTCTTACTGTGGTTTGTATATGGAAAAGTATTCTTGTTCTGAGTAGACTAAAAGATGTAATCAACTTTAGGTTTTCTCGGTGGCCCCCCCCAGCAGAGTTGCATTATAGGACACTGTGCAGTGAGCATGAATAGCCTTCTTTTAAAAATATTCTGTTAGATATTCCAAAAACATTTACTGAGGAGTTAGTATTATTATTTATCTTTTGAGCATTTAGTATTTTTCATTTATTATTTATGATCTCTGTCTTTAAGCCATTTATACTCAAGAGAGAAACATGAATGGGGCTGTCACTCATGCATACTTGTGAGGATATTAACTCCGTCTACATTTTCAGTCTTTATATTTCAAATTATTGAGCCCCAGAAATTTTCTGCTCACTCCATAAAATAGTGTTTCATCTACATTTATCAAAAAAAAAAAAACCTTTTGAAATGCGAGGAGTGTCTTAATCCTGCTAAGTTAGGGCTTAGGGGAAAAGTAGAATTAATTTTACCAGTGCTTTTTCTGATTTTAAAATTTCAGTCCCATTTTTATTCAGCCTTGATTATTCTGGGCTGAATTAAAATGTTTCTTCTTTAATCTGAAAAGTTATTTTATTTTGTTTTACATCTGTCCCTTTGATCTTGCTATATGCCTTTTCTTAACTTTGTTATCTCTTTCTTAGCATGCAGGAATATTTCTTGGAGAGAAAGGCTGTAAAGTGTTAGAGACTAAATTAATATTAAAATAGAATGAATTTTGTTAAGACCCTTTTTTGCCTTATTGTCTGGGATAATTTCATTCTACGCCTGTTATGTCAACATAAGTATGAATGACACCCCCTTTTACTCTTAACACTGCTCTCTCTGTTTAGGCAAATTATATAGACACGCTTTCCAAAAGCAGTATAAAGCTAATGATTAGTAAATTTGTTTTTATTTGCAAATGAATTCATGTATATTTACTAGAAAATCTTGATATTTCCTGAAACTTTTCTTGAAAAATGCCACTGTAAAGTAGGTTTGTTTTGTTTTGTTTTTTTGACAATGATTTACAAGCCTTTAACTTGTGGTCCAAAAACACAATTTCTTATCTTGTCATAGAATCATGTGTTCTGCAGTTGACTTAAGTGAAAGTCTAAAATCATTTGAGATACACAGGTAGCAAGATGGTATTACTTTTTTTTTTTTTTTTACAAGAGGTAAATAGACTGACATCAAGCATTGTACATGGATGACCACAACAAAAGCAACAATGATTGCAATTACCAAACATAAGATGGTATTACTTATTGCTATTGTAAAACACATCTCTGCACAAATTTTAGGATACAAGTTCTGTGTGGTAATGAGGTAGAAAAGGACCTAAAGCAAATTTAAGTAAAGATTTAAATAAACATTAAGTTTGTGTAATCTGCCATCATTCTACATGATGCCAGCTTAGTGTATCCATGAAACTCCATTATAGACCTGGTATGGACCATGTATAGATGGAGTACAGAATCAGAGGGCTAGCTACGGGGACCAGCGGCGCTTTGAGGCTCACTGTAAGACATTGCTCAAAAATATACTACACTCCAGCCTGTTGGCTCCTCCCATTATTCGAGATACTCCTTTGGAAAGAAATTGAAGACAACCTGTTAAAATTTAAATGGGTTATTTTTATAAGCCAAAACTTCACCACTCAGAATCTTAACAAAACTCGATGTTTTGATAATGTAAGATAGGACATCCGCCATACAGCCAATTAAATAATGAAGGTTCTTACCACCAAGAAAGTAATTTTTTCATTATACTTAGGATAGGTGATAGCTATCTATCCCATTTATAGAACTGAAAGTTAAGATCACAAGTAGTGGTAGTGATCCTAAATTTCACTGAATTGCGGCGTCAGCATTGTTTGGAATCAATGTCCGTGATCAGAGTCCAAAGTTGGATGGTGATTGTTTGTCTAGTTTCACATGAGAAGACAACAAAGGCAAATAATGTTCATACTGCTCAGTATGAACAGTATTAATTTGTGCAATGCTGCAGCATAATGACAGCGGAGCAATTATCAAATAATAGTGATTATAGTTTCTATTGATCCAATTATAAAACACTGACTTTGTCCACTCTTTGACTTTCTCTTGCACTCTGGTCCACAACAGCAATATTTGCCACTGCTGCCTAAGTGGTAACGTTGACTACCTCTTTGCATTTACTAAAGGGGGGGAAAAAAGATTGATTTCAAGGATTTGTAATCTCCTCCCTTCCCCTCACTACCCTGTGTGGAGCCACAGGATGCCAGTGTGTAGGCGGAACCTCTCTGGAAGCTCCACCCCATGACTGAATTTCCTGCCTCTGAATCACTTTCCCCTGATGAAAGTCCCTGGTCTTCTGAGCTTACATTCTTAGGGTGGGAAAGAGATAATAAACAAACATGGAAGATGAGAGATGATAAGAAGGGTTCTGAAGGAAAAAACTTGTAAAGGGTAAAGGAAATATGGAGGAGGGATTTTATATGGGGTGGTTAGGAAAGATCTCTCTGATAAGGTGGCATTTGAACTTAGACCTGAAGGGCTAAAGGAGAGAGCCGGGGATAAGGAGCAAGTGTTCCAGGCAGAGGCAAAGACCCTGGGACCATTTGAGCTTGGCATGTTCGAGGAGCAGGGAGGAGGTGGGCAAGCCTGGAGCAGAACAGGCAAGGAGGGAGTGGCAGAATGACGCCTGAGGTCTAGTGAGGGCCCAGGACACGGAGGACCCTGTAGGCTGTGGTAAGAATGGGAGGTGAGAGGCCATGAAGGGTTCCCACCAGGGGACTGAGTGATTGCTCTCAGGTTTTGGAGACATCATTCTGAGCACTTTGGGAACAGTAGAATGCAGGTGATATAAGCAGGTAAAAGGAGACCAGTCATAAGCCTACTGAAATAGTTCAGATTTAGACTAAGGTGAAAGGCGGTAGTGGAGAAGGTGATGAGAAGTATTTGGATTCTGGATATATTTTGAAGGCAGAGATAGTAGGATCTGCTCATAAATGAGGGTCAGGGATGGAAGGGAAAATATGAGTCAACTGTCACGTCACTGCTGTTGGTCTGAGTAACTGAAATGGTGATGCTGTTTACAGAGAAGTGAAAGGCTGAAGGGGGAGAGGCTGGCTGGTGAGGTGAAATGAAAGGTCAGGTTGATGTGCCTGGTGGACATCCAAGTGAACACGGTCAATAGGCAGGTGATGTTCCAAGCCTGGCATGCTGAAGACGGGTAGGGGCTTGAGAAGTAAACTTAGCAATCTTCAAATGGTTGTAATTTTAGGTGACATAGTCCCTCTTTCAAACACATTCATATCTTACTTTGCCACAGTTTCAAGTATGATTGCCTAAACCCCAACATAAGTTGGGGAATTTTGCTTGGGTTCAGTGTAGAGCCAATTGTGATGAAACAAAAAAATAATACAAAAAGATGATGGAGGTAAAAACACGGACCAAGGGTGGAAGGACACCAGAGATGTGCTTCACCTGCTCTGCCGTTTTTGCAGGTGCTTTGACCCTTAGAGCTCACTTGGATGAGGCTGTACAGCAAGAGACCGTGTGAACTGAAACACTGGTTACACCTGTAAATTCCTGCAAATTGCTCTAGCTGAACTCGAGAAATGAAATATCTGTAATAAAAAGTTGTCGAGATCTGTTACATAAATCTATTTCTTTGTAGAAGGCATTACATTGGTTTTAAAATAATGCCAAATATCTAATTAGTAGGATCCTTACTATGTTTGGGATATAGTTATTTGCAATTTACGAATAGAGCTATGACTCAGTTTTGCATCTCTGATGGCCCATCAGCGTTTAGCCGAAGAGCTTGGTTCCTCCCAGCCCCATCAGCCACATGGTCTCTTTGCGACTCCACTGCCAGTGGACTCGCTTGTTCCCACGCAGTGTGGGCGGCAGACTGGTGAGTGCTCACTTTGCCATCAGCATCCCCCGCTAATGTACGACACAAGGTCCAAAACTCATAATACAGGGGCTCCCACAGCACAAAAGCAGCTGTATATCTCACACGGAAAACAAAGACAGAAACAAAAACAACTCAAGTGCTGGAAACTAACGACCATAATACAAATACAGGTATCATGCCATCATGCGGGAAGGAACTTAAGTGGTAAATATTGGGCAAAACACATTTAATCCATCTTGACAATTTGGGGGTAAATGTAGATCTAATCGAAAACAAAACTCAGACACACTTAATCGGCAGTAGAAAAATTCCCTTTTGCCTGTTTAATAAAAAATGATGTAAGTAATAAATTTAAACACTTCATACTTTTTGTCCACTAACGTGATGTTATTTTATGTCCCAAGATGAGGAACAATAAAGGCATTCACAGCCAGCAGGCCTCAAGACTGAGGCAGTATTTTGTATCTTCTAGTTTAGACTTTAAGATCTCTGGGCTAGGGGAAGTTTTGTGAAAGCAAAGCTAAAATAATAATGATGACTTTCAGTCCTGGGAAGAAGAGGCACAGCATGCTAGAGGTAAGGAAAATCAGAGGTCAAATCCCCCCCCCCCCATTTTACGTATGAGGAAACTGAGGCCAAAAACTTTAAGTGACTTCATCTCTCCTCTCAAGGAACTTACAACTTACAACTTGCTGGAAAGGCAATGCGTGTAAAAAGTTAAAAAGTTAAATACAACGGCAGTCATATCAGAATGTTGCAAGAGAGTTTATGATTCAGTGTCAGAAGAATGGCACATGTGGTGAGCCTGTAGAAGTATGCAAAGATGTGGGTGATTGGGCCAGAGTGGGAGATATGAAGAGCTTGAACCAAACTTTGAAAAGCAAGTGAGCATGTTTTCAATAAAGGAAGACGGGATTTTGAGGTCATCAAAGATATTAAAGGGCGCATGAAGGTTTATGTTAGGGAATAGTAGGTCCATTTTTCTGCCGGGTTACAGGGATATATTCTTTTAAATGTAGGTGTGTGGGTGTGTTATAATTTACTTTTATGCTTATGTTTATTTCATTTTAAAAGTAACAAAAATGCATCACAAACTCTTGGAAAATTGCAGAAGAAAGTCACCAATAATTACCCCTACCCTAATACAAAAGATTAGTCTGTCTTTGAAACCTTCCATTTAGTTTCAGCAAAATGTAAGCTGTTTTATTGTAAATTTAGTTTCCTTTTATTAAAAAAAAAAAAAAAAAAAAAGAACCTGAAGAGCTCTTTGGTTCACAAGAAGGACTGAATTGAAATTTTTGATGAACAAAAGAAGAGGAATTCAAGTTTAAGCATAATCGGCTCGGCCGTTTGTGTTAAGTATTGATAAATATCGAAAAACCTGCATGGAGAGAAAGAGAAGAAAGGGAGAGGAGAGCGGGGGAGCTGTACACTCATCCACATGTAGAGATAGGTGCGGATGTAGCTGAAGTTTGGAAATCCAGAAATAGTGTTCTAATTCAGATTTTAAAAGATGAAGATTTTAAAGATTCAGATATATAAAAGCAATGATAAAGATAATATTAAACTGTCTTGAAAGTATTTGTTTCTTTGAAAGATGCTTGCTTTTAAAAGATTACTGATTGTGGGACCTTTTCCCTCTTGTCTTAACCATGTGAAGGTTGTCAAAACCACATTTCCTGCTTTTTTCCTGTTTTATTGGCGTGACCAGGAAAGCACTGGGAAAGGAGAGAGATGGAAGCAGGAGTCACAGAGGGTGGAAAGAATGGGTGAGATAATTCCAGGGAGAACTCAAAATAGCTAATTAGTCTTTTGCCAAACGTATATGAAGTAATTTACTTTTTATAAGGTTTGTTCAGTGGAATAAAGTGATTTCATTTTTGAATGTTCCTGTGATTCTAACTAAAATATGACTCATCCATCTGATGGCTCATTCTTCCTCTTGAGACTAAACCTTCAGAATCAGGATGAACGAGAGCTTAATGGAGCCATACATGGGGGCTCTGATGATGGCTTTCATGCTGGCAAAGGAGTCAAATGCTGCTTGTGCTTCCTGTCTTTGATATTTTATGTGTATTTATGGCAATCGAGTTTCTTGACCAAATTTATTTATTATGGGTTATTGTGTAGTAACATATGCAAACTTAAGGAGAGACATGCAACCTTTCGTTTGCCAGGATGTCCATACGTTTTTGAAGATGCTGCTTTACTGGTGGGTGAGCGTTTTTACTCCTCACGTAGGAGCATCTTCTCCTCTAGGAAGTAAGAGTCCAAGTCGTCTCTGCTTTAAGCTCATTATCTGATTCCCTGAGAGCCACCCAGGGTCCAGACTGTGCCCTTAGCACAAAGGCACAGAGGAAGCCTGGGCGCCTTAAAGTGATGAAGATGGGCGGGGTGACTGCAAAGATGAGCACCCTCTGATTGTGATGAAGAGGGATGAAAAGATGTAGAGAGATGTGACAAGTGCATCCAAGAACTGCCACCGCTGGGTTGGCGGGGCAAGCAATGATACCTTCAGCCTCAAAAACAGGGCTTATCCCATTGAAACTAATTTGTCAAGAGCCTTGTGCCAATGATAAAAGATATACAGGGAAGTTTACATGGACATGTGTTTTAGAGTAGTTATGATAGGCCTGTGCATTTTCAGTATTGCTCATGACAAGGTATACTATACATTGATCAATCCAAATTATGACAGTCCCACACTCAAGTTTTGGTCAATAGCCAAACTATATATTATAAACTGTTGTAATTCTAAAGCTTCTTAGATCTAAGAAAGACATTACAGCACAGTGTTTAAGAACACAAACTCTGAAGCCAAACTGCCTAGGTTCCCAAGCTTGACTCTGTTACTTAATAGCTATGTGACTTTGGGCAAGTTTCTTAACTTCTCTGAGTTTTTGTTTCTTTAGTCAGTAAAATAACAATAGTATTTACCTCATTTGGTTACTGTGAGGCTCAAGTGAATTACTATGTATGTAATATTGTTAGAATAGTGCCCAACACATAGAAAGCACTTAAATAGTAGCTATTATTATCATTTAAGTTCTCTGGCAAGGAGTTCATTGATAAGCAAAGCAATAAGAAACATGTATATAAATATTCATGGCAGCTCTATACGAGAATAGCAAAAATCTAGAAGCAACCCAAATGCTCACTTAGAAGAAAGCAAATATATAAACTGTGGTATATTCACACAATAGACTATTATATGGAAGGCAAAAGGAACGCACTACAGAAACAGGCAGCAATATGGATAAATCTTAGGAATATGGTTATATCCAGAACAATGACATCATTATAAAGATAAAAACAACAAAAATGAGTGTACTTGCAGAAGATATATATACATATATCTTCAATGAAAGTAGATAATAAGGAAAGCAAGAGAATGACCCACATGGAATTCAGAATGATGGTTATTTCAGGTGTCCCGAGGCAAAGGATGGAATAATGGCCAAGACCATCTGGTTAGATGTAGCTTCCTTTCAAAGGCTATCTTTTGTTTTAGATGGTGGGTATGTAGGCATTTAGTGATAAGTAAGAGAGGGAGGGTGGGAAGGAGATGTACATGGATTATGATTAGACCTTGTCATGAGCCAGGGATTACAATTTATCCAGTTGTGTATACTTGAGACCCACTCACCACCCACCCCCCCCCAACAAAGTAACAGCAGTCATCATGTTGGGATAAGGAGTGGTAAGCTAGATATGAAGAGTTGATATTATCTGCCTTGCTGCCCCCTACCTGTATACCACTGGAAGATCATCCATTTAGTGTTCATTGCTGTCATAGGAACATGAAGTAATAATATTAGTCCCTGCATCACTGTTAACCCTCATGCACTCCCATCTCCTGACTCTGGATGTAAAATTATGCCTAACCTGTATCTGGCCCTTGTAAAGTCCAGAGAGCTAAAAATGTATATCCTCTCACACCCAAATCTCTTGGCCAAATGAGCTGCGCGGCTGAGATAGAGGCATAGTATCCTCTCCAGGGCTAAATGTCTCTTGTTTAATACAGAGTTGAGGGAGTTGTCAAGGGTGAACCCCAAGTTCTGCTTATACAGTGCCTGCCTTTCAAATTTTTTGATTTATGAATTAATGCATTAAATAATGAATGAATGGTGCCGTTCTCTGAGTTAGGGCATGCTAGAAAATGGGGTGAGGTTTGGGGAGAGGGGAATACCATGAACCCAGCATGAAATGGGAAATAAATATGAAGTATATTTGAATTGTAACTTAGATGTATCAATTTACAAATGAGGATAATCAGATGAGGGTGTAGGCTGCCATTTACTTTTGATGATATTAAAAGCTAGGTTCTTAAAGAAAATGCTAGCATAAATACCTAAACTACATAAAATAAACCTTTTATGAAACATTTACTACATGTAACTTGATGCCATATGTACTAATCATTCTTATGTGTTTATTAAACTAGGACCCCAAAGAACCCATTTTTGGCATTATTTCCTGGACCTAGAGTTAATCTACGTTTTTAAAGGAAAATAAATTGTTTCTTCACAAACATTCGCTAATTCATACTTCTCCTTAATTTGATTGTCTTTCTCAATCATTTTAACTTAATGACACATTTATCACATAGTTACCATACAAATAACCTAATACATTAAATCATAATTTATGCTAAGTAAACATTCAAATTCCAAAGATTCTGAAAAGGGGAACAGGCTGATTGAAATTTCTGAGGGTCATAAGACTTCGGCAATTTGTTTGTGAGCCTGATGCCAAACTTCAACATTAACCAAAGCATGTAACAGCAATCATCCACGTGAAAAATAACGTGAAATACCACTGTACTTCCCATGCTATTATAGTTTAGCAAGTGATGACATGACTAATTCAGCCAGTAAGAAAATGTAATGAAAATACTAGTTTGGAACACAATGTGCTGAGATCTTTTAGGCTTTTGTTTCCTCAAAGGTCAACAGACTTTACTCTTTGAAATACGAGATATGCAAAATAATGTAACATTTGGAATTTGAAACCGCATTCTTGACTTATCTGTTTTTTCCACTGCAAATTCTAATAGAAAACCAAAAAAATCAATGATTCTCGTCACTCCGAATATCCCTGATACCATCTCACCACCCATAATGAAAAAAGCTTTAAAAAGGTGGTAATAATTTATTGACTGAAGTTTATTTTTAGACAAATAGTTTTGGATGTACATTTATAAAATGGATATTGTTTTAGGTGAGGTGAAATCCTAAAATTGATCATCTCCATTGAAGGACACGTGAGATAATATGGGAAGACATGTTATATAGAAAGAGGTCTATAGATCTCATTTCTGGATTTAAGTAAACTAGGCAGCTAAGAGGAAAACATCCTTGGATGATGGCTTGGACTTGTACTAATACACATCTGTCTCATACTGATGCTATTAGAAATACAGATCTTTTAAAATCTCTTTCTTTTGAATTTTAATGTGTAAATGAGTCATTAAAATATTGACTTCCAGTAAGATTCTGCTTTATATTATATACAATCATATTAGTAAGCATATTGGTTTGCACTGTAAAGGTTCAATAAATATAAGTCAGCTAAATATACCCTTCTTGGATTTAAGAAAATTTCACACCATAAAAGGACCTTATATGCTTTTCAATTTTAAAACAAGCTTTTCATTTTATAAATTAAAACACTCAGGCAGAAAGAAGTACAGAGATTTGCCCAAGCACATATACACACATAAGACTAAATACTGATACCCACTTTAATACAGCGAAGAATATAATGGAATGTTACGAGCATGTACCTGAAAGTTCCCTAAAACATGGGTTGTTAAATCCTGACTCTGCCACTTACTAGCTGCTGATGAGGGTATATGTATATTTCTGAAGTTGCCCCTCCCACAAAAAAGAAAGTTGCTAACATTCTGGCCCGCCCATTATCTTTTGCTCCCTCCCAATGTGAGCTATATTTTCTTTTTTTTTTTTTTAATTGAGATATAACTGACATACAACATTTTGTAAGCTTAAGGTGTACAAATTGTCGATTTGATACATTTATGAATTGTGATATGATGAGCTCCATTTTCTTACCCTGACACAGGAAGGGCAGACAGGCACCATCCCAACAGTAATGAGTTCACATTAGAAAATAGAAAAGTGATCACTCTCCTCAAATATATTTGCTAGAATCGGTGTGACAGCACATGGGCACAACACTGTTTCTAGGTTTCCAAATGTTGCGAGAGAAATGAGGGAATGCTCTGCCCTGTATTAACAGAGAAGAAATGATATTGAAGTCAGTGAGTGTCAGACTTCTGTCATGGGAATGTTCACGGCAGATAGTCTCTACCTGTGAACCTGAAGTAGAACACAGTAGAGTCAGCGTGAACGAAAAGCCCAGGGTGGGTCCTTAAGGTCATGGCCTCGTGCCACAGCTTACCCTGCAGGGGAACCCAGCCTGCCCTGAAAGAGTTCCCGTCCTCATGCAGTTGTGATGTCAAGATGAAGTCTTTCTGCTTTTCAAAGAGCAGCGGTAGTCCAAAATAAAAGGAAGGAAGTGGAAAGCTTGTTCCCATAGATAAAAGGGGGAAAAAAGACTAATACAGAGCAGATCAAGTAAGATTTAACTACCTATGTTAAAATATGCCCAACAATCATCTAAAAGACTATTCCAACCATTTCTAGATGCAGCAAATGTGTCAGGTAGAGGTGTTATGAAAGGACAAAATCTTTGTTCAAATAATTTTCACTGTTCTCCAAAGTATAATTTAAGTATAAATTTGTAGGTTGTTTTCTTTGCCTATTTTTGGTGGATTGAGTGAAAGTTTTAGCTTTAAATAGTGGCAGGGTATAAAGGACTATATTAGGTATAAAAAATGAAGAATGTTGGGGACATGTGAATTGGGTAAGACCTAGAAGTGAGGTCATTTGGATTGGCATTTTGCTGAGCAAAAGAGCAATAGATAGCAACTCCAGTTTTGTTGTATAATTCAGAATTATTAAAGCACTTAGTACTAGGATGGAGTCATTTACATCCTTTCTGATGAGAGTTGTAAACCAGATTGTTAAAAACCCAGCACTGAGAAACAGTCTCATTTGTATATCATGTTTCTTAAATGCAGGTACATCTGAAGGGAATATTGAAACTGCTAGTTACAACTGTTATCTGTCTCCCTGTCAGTGCAAAGCATAAGTGTGGATGATTTAAGAGCATTAATCCTAAAAGCCACTGGGATGATTTCCCTGAGATGAAACAATAACCACAACAACAAATCAGGGTACGGTCAATCATTTTCCTACTGCTGCTAACACTCGCGTGGCAGCTCTTTCCACCAAATCACACAGTGGCCTCACCACCTCCCTTCAGCATTCAGTGCCAGGCCCTAAAACCTGGGGAGACACTCAAATCCATACCACGTTGGTTCATGGACAACAGCAAAAAGATGACATTTTTAAATTGAGGTGACGAGGCGCCAACATGGCCATAAAAGTGGGATCATAATCTTCCTTGATTTCTGCAACCACTGTTCATTTTTATATAATTATATTTTAAAGCACTATGTCACACTGAGCTCACAGCCCACTGAAGCTCCTAGATGTATTTCAGATAAAGTTTTGAGAAATCAATCTTTTCAACCTAATCATGAAATAACTTGGTTTAGCGAAATTGCAAGACTTATTTATCCCTGTCGAAGTTTAATTCAGCCTGTCAAGATAATCCGTCTTTCTACTTATTCCTGTCAAG
This sequence comes from Balaenoptera ricei, assembly GCF_028023285.1. Lineage (NCBI taxonomy): Eukaryota > Metazoa > Chordata > Mammalia > Artiodactyla > Balaenopteridae > Balaenoptera > Balaenoptera ricei. The sequence continues at coordinate 14,392,858 of NC_082659.1, read as the reverse complement.
ATAATCCGTCTTTCTACTTATTACCTATCCTCTCTCGCATGTATGCCTTCTGTAGAACTGATAACCATGCCAGTTATTCTTCCCCAAAATAAAAATGTTGAAGATACATAGGCAGGGAAAGGCACTACTGAAAATGATTTTTCATTCACCTCTAATTCCACCTAACACTTTTAAAGTTAGTCCCTAGAGATGTCATGAAGAATTTTGCCAGATTTCTTGCTAAAGATCTAGTGAACTACTTTTGCACTCCAAATGTTACAGAAATAAATAATTTTAACAATGAAAAGGGAAGATATCTATCTTTATTACCTATTTTCATTGGCTCCGAATGAATAGTGTCATAAGCTGCCCACTTTCTGATATTTTTGCCAACAAAAATATCAAAAGGTTCATAAATTTTAATAGATTCAATATTTCTTCAGAGACAGTATATCCCCCCAATGGTCCCTTATTTTCTTCCTTGGATTCTCACAAATTAGTCCAATGACCTTAAGGTATATGTGAAGTGACTTGAGATACATTTTCATTCTAAATAAACTTTGCAAGAGAAATACTCTTTAAATGTTAAATGACCAAATTAGAGCAAATTTCTTATCACCACCATCCCCCCCAAAATTCAAATTCCAGGTAGCAAGCAGAGTTTCACCATTTCTTATCTAAGACACACACAAACACAGGTTTGTACCACTACTGGCGGTATACAGCAGGCTTTTGCCCTTGCTAAGTTATGTAAACGTTATTTCAGGTGTTCAGGAAGCAGGTGTGTTTGTTCAATCAAAAGAAAAAAATATGACTGTTTCTTTAATAGTCAATTAACAATAAGCAGGATTATTTAACGGTTATTTCATAAAATAACATTGCCATGGAAATAACGTTAAAATAAACATTCTCAACTTAAAATCCTGACGTTTTCTGAAAAAAAAAAATAGCAATAGCTATTGGTCTAGGCTTAAGTCTAAATAGAGCCTCCTATTTGGGCTTGTGCAGTCGTCGGGCAAAAGAAATCCTTGTCATAAGCAACCATTATTTCCATATTAGTTCTAGAAGAATAAATCCTATGGTCCTCTGCTAACAGCCCTTACTTATTCATCAGCCAGGCCTGCCTCGTACCATACCTCCTTCTCTCCTGGAACCCCCAACATATCAGCACTCAGTTAGGCAACTATGCCTAATGTAATGTATTATAATTAACTGTGTAATGTGTTGAGGGGAATTATCTTGATTTCAGTTGACATTTCAAGATGCCTTAAAAGGAGTCGCCTTTTTTTCACTAACAGTCAGGAAAGCTAAGTCATTTTTGAGGGTCAGCTTTTTACTGTTTGATCTTGGAGCAGTCATTTCTCTTATCTTCAAAAGCCTAATCTGAAAATCAAGATGACTGATCCAAGGTCCTTTTCAGAAGTTGAGATTTAAGAAATAAAACACACATAAAATGATACTTCTTTATTACTGCCACAGCATTTAATGTTTGCTTCCACTTAAAGTCTAAATATGATACATACAAAACTAAACTAGATTATGTAATTTCTTTTTATATCCGATGATTTGTGATATTAATATATAAAAATTAAAATGAAAGGTTTTTAAATTTATTTATTTATTTATTTATTTTTGGCTGCATCAGGTCTTCGTTGCTCTGTGTGGGCTTTCTCTAGGTGCGGGGCTACTCTTCTCATTGCGGTGGCTTCTCTTGTTGCGGAGCACAGGCTCTAGGCACGCGGGCTTCAGTAGTTGTGGCACATGGGCTCAGTAGTTGTGGCTCACGGGCTCTAGAGCGCAGGCTCAGTAATCGTGGCTCACGGGCCCAGTTGCTCCGCGGCATGTGGGATCTTCCCGGACCAGGGCTCGAACCCGTGTCCCCTGCATTGGCAGGTGGATTCTTAACCACTGCGCCACCAGGGAAGCCCAAAATGAAAGGTTTTAAAATTAAAAATAGGAGGAAATTTATAAATAAACAACAAGATCCTACTGTATAGCTCATGGAACTATATTCAATATCCTGGGATAAACCATATGGAAAAGAATATAAAAAAGAATGTATAAATGTATATAACTCAGTCACTTTGCTGTACAGCAGAAATTAACACAGCATTGTAAATCAACTATACTTCAATACAAAGTTTTTTATTTTTTGAAAAGAGGAAATTTAGCAAAGCTCAAATTTTTAAAAAATGGTTCTTTTATTTTTAATTTTTTTACATTGAACATAACTGTTACTAATATTTTTAAATTTCAACTTTATGGAAGTTATAATTGATGTATACAGTTGTAACATATTTAAAGTGTACATAGCGATGATATATGTGTACACTGTGGAAGGATTCCCCCCATCTAGTTAACACATCCATCGCTTCACATATTAATCTTTTTTTTTTTTTTTTTGGTGAGAACATTTAAGTTCTACTCTCTTAGCAAATTTCAATTATACAATACAGTGTTATCAATCATAGTCATCATGTTTTACATTAGATCCTCAGACCTTATTTATCTTATAGCTGAAAGTTTGTGCATTTTTACCAAACTCTCCCTATTTCCCCCACCCCCCAGCCCCTGGCAACCACTTTCCTACTCTCTGTTTCTATGAATGTGACTTTTTTTCTTTTTTAGATTCCACACATAAGTGATACCACACAGTATTTGTCTTTCTCTGTCTTACTTATTTTGCTTAGCATAATACCCTCAAGGTTCATCCATGTTGTCACAAATGACAAGATTTCCTTCTTTCTCACGGTTGAATAAATATTCCATTGTGTAAATATACTGCATCTTTATCCATTCATCAGTTGGTGGACACATAAGTTGTTTCCATATCTTGACTATTGTGAATAACGCTGCAGTGAACATGGGAGTGCAGATATCTCTTCAATATTCTGTTTTCATTTCCTTTGGATTTATACCCTGAAGTGGGATTGCTGGATCACATGATAGTTCTATTTTTAATTTTCTGAGGAACCTCCATATTTTTTTCCCATAGTACCTGTACCAATTTATTCCCACCAACAGCACACAAGGGTTTCCTTTTCCCCACATTTTCACCAGCAATTGTTATCTCCTGTCTTTTTGATAATAGCCATTCTAACAGGTGTGAAGTGAAATCTCACTGTGGTTTTGATTTGCATTCCCCCGATGATTAGTAATGTTACGCACTTTTTCATGTACTGTTGGCCATTGTATGTCCTTCTTTGGAAAAACGTCTGTTCAGTTCCTCCGCCCGTTTTTAAATCAATTCGGTTTTCTGAGTTTTGTTTTATTTTAGTTTGGTTTTTGGCTTTTTGCAGTTGAGTTGTATGAGTTCTTTATATATTTTGGATATTAACCCTTTATCGGATATACGACTTACAGATATTGTCTCCCATTCTGCAGGTTGTCTTTTCCTTTTGTGACGATATCCTTTGCTGTGCAGAAGTTTTTAGTTTGATGTACTCTTACTGGCTTATTTTTGCTTTTGTTGCCTTGCTTTTGTTGTCAAATACAAAAAATCATTGCCAAGACCAAAGTCAAGCTTATGCCTTATGTTTTCTTCTGGGAGTTTTATGGTTTTAGGTCTTACATTCATGTCTTTAGTCCACTTTGAGTTGATTTTTGTTTATGGTATAAGATAGCGGTCCAGTTTCATTCTTTTGCATGTGGCTGTCCAGTTTTCCCAGCACCAGTGAAGAGACTATCCTTTCCCCATCGTATATTCTTGGCTCCTTTGTCATAAATTAATTGACCATATTTGCATGGGTTTATTTCTGGGCTGTCTATTCTGTTCCATTTGTCTATGTGTCTGTTTTTATGCCAATGCTGTATTTTTTTTTATTTCTATAGCTTTGTAATATAGTTTGAAATCAGGAAGTGTGATGCCTCTAGTTTTATTCTTCTTTCTCAAGATTGCTTTGGCTATTCATTTAGTTTTTTGTGATTTCATACAAATTTTAGAACTGTTTTTTCTATTTCTGTGAAAAATGCCATTGGAATTTTGGTAGGGATTGCACTGAATGTGTAGATTGTTTTGGGTAGTATGGACATTTTAACACTATTCTGCCAATCCATGAGCCTGAAATAGCTTTCCATTTATTTATCTCTTCTTCCATTTCTTCTTCCTTTTCTTCCATCAATGTCTTACAGTTTTTAGTGTACGGATCTTTCACCTCCTTCGTTTCATTTATTCCTATGTATTTTGTTCTTTTTGATGCATTTTTAAATGGGATTATTTTCTTAATTTCTTTCTGATATTTTGTTCTTAGTGTATAGAAATGCAACTGATTTTTGCATATTGATTTTGTATCCTGCAACTTTACCAAATTCGTTTATTAGTTCTAACAGTTTTTTGGTGGAATGTTTAGGGTTTTCTATATGTAATATCATGTCATCTGCAAACAGAGACAGTTTTACTTCTTCCAAATCAGAAAGAAAGAAGTAAACGTTTTTTTTTTAAAGATCAAAGATTTGCTCCTCAAAGTAGAAATTTATGGTACTCTCTGTAATGGTGGAAAGCAGGGGAGATACTTTCACTTAGTGAACTAAACAGGAATGGCTGTCATCAGGATGCTATCACTCTGCAATCTGCCACACAATTCTGTATGTGACATTTTACAGACATCTCTTTCCTCCAACCATCACCTTGGGTTATAAGCTGTCAAAGGTAATGGAAAGTCTTTTTTAAAGGCTAATTGTCACAACCTTTAAGTGTCACTTTCCCTTAGGTTCAAGAGCAATGACTTAGCTGGCATAGGAGGCAAGTGTTTGACTGAACCATTTCTTTAGGTCTATCTCCTCTTATTCACTGCAGTGGTGGTGGGGCAGGGGGAGAACTTTGCTAAAAGATGGCTCTGTTTAAGGAGGAAAGAAAAGCTGCCTGGAAAGCAGAATTCCTTTTCAATTCCAAAATGTTGCTAAGTTGGGCATGGAATAATTGAGTAATGGGAAAATACATACAAATAAACCTTATGAACTGTGGTGGCTTAGTTTAATTTAAAGCAATAAAATATAGTCTGTGTGTTTTCAGGAAAGTCTAGATTATACTCTCATGACTCAATCAAAGGTAAAAGTCTGTCTCAAAATATTCAAAATATTGGTGACTGGGCATGATGCCAGTTAGCCAATTCGGGGATGGTTTGCTGCATTGGGGGGAGGGGGTTTGATCTTGCTGCTGTTGCTACTGCCAAAGAGGATAATGATGTTGCTATAAATCATTTAGATGGCTGCAAATGGGCAAAACTGGATTTGAATCCAGGTCCACTTGACTTCAAGACCTATCCTTCCAACACTATTCAGTTCACCTGTAACATGTATTTCAAAAGTCTAATTCTTTCTATGTTTCTTTGATGATGTGCCTGACTCACCAGATCCACATTAAGGTTCTGGTTTATTTTCATTAGGAATACACTTGGCTTTTGATTTATAGAATAGAAACCAATGGAAATTTTCTAGTACTGTACTATCAAGTTGATCAATAACTTTGTCTTAGAAAAAATGCATTTGTAAGTACTTAGATATATCCTATAATCATCCTTAAGTATTGCAGTATAAAAGTAAAAGATACCATGAAAGCAGGATACTAGAGCAATATTAAATCACATGACAATTTAGTGCAAAAAGAAACCAGTATTCTTTTATAATTAAAAAAGAGAGTAAATCACAGACTTTGAGGCTCTGAAATGGCATCAGAAAGAAAATTATCTACCAGGATTGACTTCTAACTAGTATACTTTTTACAGAAAATCTATACGCATTTTGACTAGCTTGCATTGTAAAGTCTCAGAAAGAAAATTGCTAGTATCCTTGAAAAACATATGGTGCTCTTCAGGAAAATTTTCCAGGTATCATGAAATTTGGTATAATTAAAAAGAACACTTTGTATTTTTTATGAAAATAGTCAATGGCCTCGTGTCCTTTTGTTCATCACTATTCACAGTAATGATTTTGCCTTATTCCTAGAAATGACGTTAAGTGTGTTCTGATCCCAGCATTCACGTATAAATGCTGTTGATGATTTGGCTTCTGAAAACTAAGGACCGATCTTCAGGCACCATTAGCTCAGGAATGTTGGGAGGGATTTAAGTTCTTATGTGGAGGCTGCCCTCATTATTGACTGAGATGATTTGTACCACCCACTCAGAGGCAAAGGAGTCCCTGAGTTGACATCATATACCGGCTGTCAACGCAGAGAAACCATTCAGAAAAGGGGGAGACGTGGATTCTCATTTTTCTAAGCTCAGGGACTGTAAAGGACATAATAAACGACTTAGGGTATTTCCTGTGTACATTTCAAAGCAGCACATTAATATATTAGAAAAGATAACTAAAGATAAATGTCAACAACCTAAATTAAGTCATCTGGCTGTAATTGAAAAGTGAAATCATTTGGCATTTATGAATACGGCTAATCCTACCACAAGGAGAGAGAGAAAGGATTTGACCACTCAGGGTAGTTTATGCAGAAAGAGTGGTACATATACCATTTCAAAGTAAATTCAGGCTAAAATCTGGTGCATAAAATTAATATGCACCGTAGTTTTATTCTTGTGTTTAAAATATCTCTAAGAAATCTAACATCCCTCAATGTTTTCCCACCACTTTGACTATCTGTGAGTCCTTTTTTCTGAATTATATATGAACTGTGAATAGAATAATTTTAAAATAACCTAGCAATTTACTGGATTAAAATTATTCCATGGAAAATCTTTTGGGCTCCAATCTTAAACTCCTCACATTAGCTGAGCTAAAATGTAGTCCTATCGCTGTACAGCTGGCCTTGGTGCTTAAAATCAAGTCTACAAAAACAAAATGACTAACACAGAATTCTTGGCCAAAATTGAGGAGAGAATTTGCCTCTGGCTCCTCTTCAGAATGGGATGCCTCATAATCAAAAGATTTCAAGCAGAATTACAAGATTATGGGCACAAAGTCATGCTGGTGCCCATGAATGAACAATCAAACATCTTAGGATCCTCATTCAAAACTTAAATTACCCAACCTGTTGTCATACGCATGTTGGAAATAAAGCCGACTCTGATCCATTAAAAAAAAAAAAGAGAGATATCTGATCACTGAAATTCAAGCAGAATTAAAAGACCATAGCCACCAAATCATGTCTTATCCATGCATGAACAAGCAGCACAATCTACTGCCAATGCCTATTGGGAAAGAACCCTACTCTGACCTATGAGAAAAACAAATCCATTGCTATACACAAATTGGATACACATAATGTTGCCTTTTATATAAAAACTTCAGCAAGAACTGAATTTAAGTAAATACATCTCCGCTCCACCTGTTGAATATCATTTTGATACTCTCATGTACAGACAGTTTTTGCCCTGTGGATTATCTGCTGAGGTTCAAGGTAGTCTGCATTTTATGGTCAGTTTTCATAGTCTTGGACCTGGTTCAATTCCAATTTAAGAGAATACTTGAAATACTGTCTCTCCTAGTAGCATGCAAACACTCCAGGAATTTGATGCTTTCCAGAATAATCTGTGCTTGTTATGTAAGTACAATCAAAGACACTTTTTCAGAACAGAACAAAAGAGATTAGGTTCGCTTTAGTTCAAACTGTCTAAAGAGAGTTCTCAGTTGTGGACTTGTTAATGGCTTTAGTACAAATAATGGAAATAGAATCATGCATTTTTATTAGTCACCCAAGAAGCCTTCGGTTTCGGGTTCTTCTGCAGAGCTCAATCACTGTGGCTTTTCTTTTAAAACTTGGAAAATGTCTTGCCTGATTAGGAAGTTAGTCATTTCACGTTTTGACATCTAAAACAATGCGAAGTTAAAAAACCTCACGTGTTACATTTATAAGTAACAGGATACATCACTTTAAAGATGAAAAGCTCAAGGATTTGTGGCGCCTTTCTTTGTTCCCGTTAATCCTATTTTACTTTCTTCAGTGTCAGATATTTTGTAAATATCGGCATTTGAATTCAAACAACAAATGCTGATTATTAGTTCCCTAACTTGGTATAAAAACATTATTAGAGTAGCAGGTTTTGTGTTCTGAGAGTTAACTTTCCTTCTGTTTGATGTTTTCTTTATCAATCAGTATTGTTCCAGCTCAAACACTGTCTTTGGCATTCAGTTTTAAAACTTAAAACAGTTTTAAACATCAAGTGTTTTGAAAAGGAGTGATAAATAGAATTTGGGAAATGTCTTCACAGTCCTCATTTTTCTGGAGACTTGTTTATTCCTTCTTGTTTTAGCAGTTGCCTCAGCCGTGGTCACAGACATCCCCTGAGGCTTTACTTTTCCATTTATTTTGTCCATTTAAGGTTAACGTATTAGGAGTTTTGCTACTGAGACATTAAAATAAATACATCTGATGGAGTTTTCTCAAGGCTCCTGCGCTGACCACTGCCTTCTTCCCTGACTTAATTGGCATCCCTTCAATCCAGGCGGTATTAAGCCTACCAAGTAGGCTACATTAGGTATTAAGGCTACATACTTAGCTATGTACCACATTTATTTTTGTATTCTGAAAAAGAAAATAGAAATGTGCCTCTTTACTTATACCAGCTGAAAAATAAGAGATAAAATTCATCATAATAAAGTTTCCTTCATTCACTCTTTAAAGTCAGTTGGCCTGTGAAATTTTACTGTAAAATTCAGTGTAACATTGTGGTAATTCTCTCAGTCCTAGATGTGGCAACCGTACACATTACGCCTGCCCTGCTTCTCCTACACTGCTGCAGTGTCCTTCCAGGGTGGATGGGCAAGAATGTGACACAACACAATCAGGTGATACCAAAACACTACATGATGAGGATGTCATCTGTGTTGTTTTCAGTTTATAGCTCTAAAATATAAATTGGGATGAACATCAGTACTCTGATTTTATCCATTCTATATGCTCATTGTTTTAGTATTTATTGAGTACTGGGCATTAGTAATTCAATCTAGGTGTAAAAAAGATAAAATCCTTCTCTTCTTGGTTCATATATACAGCTCATATCATTTATGTGTATTTTTTTCCATGCTATTTTATTTCCCCATTTCTCCCCCTACCCTAGGGTAGAAGGTATCATTATAATTAGCTGGTGTTCACATTTAAAATTTTTTGTAGGTTTAAATAACTTTTTTCCAGTTTATTGAGATATAATTGACATACAGCACTTGTATAAGTTTAAGGTAAACAGCATAATGATGTGACTTACATACATTGTGAAATGACGACCACAATAAGTTTAGTGAACATCCAACATCTCATAGAGATACAAAATTAAAGAAATAGAAAATAATATATTTTTCAATGTGATGCGAAATCTTAGGATTTTCTCTCAACGTCTTTCATATATAACATAAAGCAGTGTTAATTATATTTATCATGTTGCACATTACATCCCTAGTACTTATTTATTTTATAACTGGAAGTTTGTACTTTTTGACTTCCTTCATCCAATTCCCCCTCCCCCTACTCCCTGCCTCTGGCAACCACAAATCTGATCTCTTTTTCTATGAGTCTGTTTGTTCATTTGTTTGTTTTTGAGGTATAGTTGACCTACAACACTATGTCAGTTTCTGTTACACCACATAGTGATTCGATATTTCTATACATTTCAAAATGATCATGACATTAAGTCTAGTTACTATCTGTCACCATACAAAGATATTACATAATTATTAACTATATTCCCCACACTGTACATTTCATACCTGTGACATCTTTACTTTGCAGCTTGGAAGTCTGTACCTCTGAATCTTCCTCACCTATTTCTCTCTTCCCCCCACCCCCTCCCCTTTGGCAACCACCTGTTTGTTCTCTGTATCTGTGATTGTTTCTGTTTTGTTATGTTTGTTCATTTGTTTTGGTTTTTTAAATTATTAAAAAAAATTTTTTTTTGGCCATGTTGAGCAGCTTGTGGGATCTTAGTTCCCCGACCAGAGACTGAACCCACGCCCTTGGCAGTGAAAGTGCAGAGTCCTAACCATGGACCGCCAGGGAATTCCGTTTTGTTTTTTAGATTCCACATATAAGTGAAATCATACAGTATTTGTGTCTCTCTGCCTGACTTACTTCACTTATACCCTCTAGTTCCACCCACGTTGTCACAAATGGCAAGATTTCATTCTTTTTTATGCCTGAGTAATATTCCATTGTACATATACACCACATCTTCTTTATCCATTAATGTATGGATGGGTGCTTGGTTGGCTTCCATATCTTGGCTATTCTAAATAATGCTGCAATGAACATAGGAGTGTGTATATCTTTACTAATTAGTGCTTTTGTTTTCTTTGGATAAATACCCAGGAGTGGAATTGCTGGATCTTACAGTAGTTCTATTTTTAATTTTCTGAGGAATCTCCATACTCTTTTCCATAGTGGCTGCAACAATTTACATTCTCACCAATAGTGCAGGAGGGTATACTCTTTTCTCCACATCCTTGCCAACACTTGTTATTTGTTGTCTTTTTGATAATAATTATTCTGACAGGTGTGAGGTGATATCTCATTGTGGTTTTGATTTGCATTTCCCTGATGATTAGTGATGTGGAGTATCTTTTCACATGCCTGTTGGCCATCTGTATGTCTTCTTTGGAAAAATGCCTATTCAAATCCTCTGCCCGTTCTTAATTGGGTTGTTTGATTTTTTTGATGTTAAGTTGTATGAATTCTTTGTATATTTTGGATATTAACCCCTTATCAGATAAATTGTTTGCAAATATCTTCTCCCATTTGGTAGGTGGTCTTTATGTTTTGTTGATAGTTTCCTTTGCTGTGCAAAAGCTTTTTTAATTTGATGTAGTCCCATTTGTTTATTTTTGCTTTTGTTTCCCTTGCCTGAGGAGACATATCCAAAAAAAATATTACTAAGGCCAGTGTCAAAGAGCATACTGCCTCTATTTTCTTCTAGAAGTTTTATGGTTTCAGGTCTTACATTTAAGTCTTTAATCCATTTTGAATTTATGGTTGTGCATGGTGTGAGCAAGTAGTCCAGTTTGATTCTTTTGATGTAGCTGTCCAGTCTTCCCAATTGGATACTGTAATTTTATTATTAGAATTTCACATTAGTAATAAATAGAACCAGGTTTTCTATAAGAGGTGAACTTCGATGGCCATGTTGAAAGAAAATGATGAATGATGACTAAAGCAGAACATACGAGGACCGGAGAAATGGTCAGAAAAGAGGACAGGGCCAGAACCCTGACAGGCAAACACAAGAAAGCCAGGAAGCTCATTTGGTGCTCTTTTTAGAGAATGAAGAAAAACTTATTTACTGAAGGTCTTTCTTGACAGGTCATGACAGATGATTTCATTTCAACCCTATCCCTACTCATCCATGAGGTATAGATAAAAATTGTTTTAACTATCGGATGTTAGAGTGCTAATGCACATGGAAACTGAATGTGTGGTACAGGGGAAGTTCACGTTCATTAAAAACAGGCCCTACTCAGGAGCCAAGGCAAAGTGGCCAGGGTTAAACATCTTTCAGAGAGCTCTTCCTCTTAAAAGAACTGCTTCCTGAAGAGCCTATCCTTTCTCTTTGGTTGTAGGTTATGGATAAATAAGAAACTCTAAAAATGGGCTAAGAGAATACGCCAGGGAAAGAACTAAGTCATCTCACACGTCAAGAAATAATACAAATATTAAAAATTTTTTTTCTACAACAAGCACCATTTTCCCAACCATTTCAAATGAATTAATCTCAATTGTTATACAGCAAACACTTCAATGGGAAAAACCACCATATCTGATACTGAAACAGAAGTGGGTTTTGTAGTAATCATTTATTTCTTGCATCTTTGTAAAAATAGATGAATCTTATCTTCTTTGACTATTTGCTCAACATACATATTAAATACATTAAACATTCCCTGGTAGTAAATTAACTCTATAACAAATTGAAAATAATAATTGAATAATGCAAGGTAATCATTTCAAAGTACCAGAGTGCTTATTAAAATTCTGGAAGAGGATGCTTAACAACCAGTGATCCTTTCTGGCTTAGAGAACAAAAACTGTTATTATAAATGTTTATGAAAGCAATTTAATTTTTAACAATGAAAACCCCACTCCATTTTCATCCATTAATGGTCACCATTAAGCAAAAACATAAGTTTATGTTTAGGATAATAAGACCAATAATAACTGAAGTTTAACTTGAATAGAACTATAAATTCTGGCCACCTTATTAAACTCTAATTTAAATAAGACTAATGATCATGTGATATTAACTCACAGGTACACCAAAACAGAACAAAAACAAAAACACTCTTTCATGATATTTTGTTCCCCATGCTAGTGAACAAATTAATACATCATTTTTTTTCTACAGGAAAACTGAAGACTTTAATAACAAACCCTCCAAGGTCAAAATGAACACAGGTATGCTGTCTCTGTTAGTTTTAAACTCTTCAGCCTTGCTCTCTAAATATCATCTTGGCCCTAAATCATTAGTTTAGCACTCTGCTGATCCTAAATGTGATACTGAGTTTCTTAGATAGTCTAAATTCATTACTTGATTTCTTTGTTTTTGTGTTTTAATCTTATAGCTATCAAAAGTAGACTTTTCCGTTTTGCTGTCTATTCTTACTCCCTTTCTCTGTAATCATATCATGACATTAACTCCTGTAAACCCTAGGAAGAGGTAGCATGCCATTCAATGCATACATCTGAAATCTCTCACTTAAAATAGGTTAAATTCATAGGCAAGTTGCTCTAGTAGAAAATATTTAAAATCCCCCGTTCTGTAAACATTTTATGTTGACAGCGACCGACCGTAGATAGAGTGCCAAAGCTTCACAGGAAATCAGCTTAATTAATCCACAGACACAATACACTTAAAGTCTTAAGCATTATATTTTTTGATGTGGGAACAGTATCTCCAAATGGCTTAATAACATTGGTGCTCTGAACTCTTGTGCTGTATACAGATTAACTGTAAAAATGTTTGTGATACTTGCTTGATACATATGATTTTTTTCCATAATATAAGCATTTTAGCTTATATTTTCACCTTCCTCTCCCCCTGAAATTTTTATATTCAGTGTTGAATAATTCTGGAAAACAACTGTCTCACTGAAATTTTGTAACTTGTATTTTAAAAATAGCACTTCCTATCCACAAGTGATCACTGGGAAGTTGTTTTAGTGCCATCACTCCACAGCAAAGGAGAAAGGATAGTGGAAGACGTTTTTCTCATGTCAAGCTGGTTGCCTTTTTGCTGTCTCTTGTTATCAAATTGCCTCAAGGGAGGATTAACAACCATTGGTGAAAACCAATATCTAATCCCTAGATCAAGTGTAGAGACATGCGCTATTGAACATGATTCTGCAGCTGCCCTTTAGCAGAAACCTGCTGTAACCGACCAAAGAGAATTCGAGGTCGGCTGGCCCCTGAAGATGCAGTCAGCCCGTAGGTGTGTAGAGCACCAGGCAAGATGAGGATATTGGAGACAGTCGAAATATACAAGGAAGGCTTAGAAATCAAGAGAAATTATAACCCTGGAAATGAACCAAGAAAAGTCATTTGGACAACTAGAGATGACAGAATTATACATGGGAAATGAAAGGAAAATATTATTAGGCAAAAGAGATTGAAGAAAGCAAATAGAATAGAGGCCCCACAGCTGAGCTATGGTAAGTCATACTGTGAAACTGCAAAATCACTCCAGCAGGACGTGCACAGGAGGAAGTTATATTTACTGATTGTTCTGCAGCATTTTCCTGCAGACCTAAGTTGAACATAACTTCCCAATATCCTTCATTTTGTGGAGTCTGATTTTCCTATTTATTATAACCCTATTATGACAGAGGTATAATATGTGACTATACTAAATATGCCATATTCATTACAATGCATTTAGTAATTAACCTTCCCATTCATGGAATTCAATCCATAATAACAAAGTAGGCAAATAGAAATTTGTAAATTTGTTTAGTTCTCTAGGGTACTTGAGCCAAGTTACTGTTATAGCAGCATGAATATAACTCTCTAAACATCCTCTCATTAAAAGGAATAAGCTGGGCTTTATATGGAATGCTAATTTGCATAGATATTTTGATTATATGAGTGAGTTTATACATCTATGTATGCATGTAAAATATGATATTCAAACATATGCATACATAATTAATTAGAAGTGACTGGAACCCTTTGTTTAAAATGCTTTGTTTAAAATGTTAAAATACTATAATGTTGCTATAAAAACATACCACTTTTGAAAATACATATAAATAATACTGTAGGAAGTTGAAAAAAGCATTGCCACTGTATCTCAAAATGAAGTAGAAATTAGTTCCTAAATATCCAATAAATAAAATGGGTCTTCATTATTTAAATACCTATCAATCATTAAAGGGATATATTACTATTTCAGTGTTCAATGTTCAGTCACTAATGTTTAAAAAAAAAGATTCTTTTAAAGCAGCTCTTTGTTTTTTAGTCAAATACATAATAAACGAGCCAAGGGAATTGTGATACATTTTTCATACTAAAGTATCTAAATAATGTATAAAAATATACAAAACAGCATGTTTTGTATATTTGTTCTCTTGGAATTTTCGATCCACTATTTTCTAAGGAAAATCTTAGCTATGGAGGAAAGAGAGTAAGACATCAAATGATTCACTGTATGTGGTTTACTTCTGTGAGTGTTTTCCAGCAGTAGAAACAGCTACTGAGAGTCTTGCCGCTGCCTGGAAGAGTGTGCAGGTCATTAATGAGTGTGAAGGTAACGGTAGCATTAGGATTCTTTGGGATGACCTAAGTATGTAAGACAGCACCCTCATTTTGTGATCTTAAAGATATCTTCAATAAATAGCAGAAAGTATGGACACAATAAGTAGAAACAACATAATAGATTTCTCTGTTCCAGCAATTTCACAAATGCCTCAACTTTTCAAATTAAGCTCTTTATTAACCTGTTACTAAAGACAAATTCTCCAGTCATTTTATCTAGTTCTCAGAGTTACCTAGATTACAAAAATTATTTAACCCACGGGGCTTCCCTGGTGGCGCAGTGGTTGAGAATCCTCCTGCCAATGCAGGGGACACGGGTTCGAGCCCTGGTCTGGGAAGATCCCACATGCCGCGGAGCAACTGGGCCCGTGAGCCACAACTACTGAGCCTGCGCGTCTGGAGCCTGTGCTCCGCAACAAGACAGGCCGCGATAGTGAGAGGCCCGCGCACCGCGATGAAGAGTGGCCCCCGCTTGCCGCAACTAGAGAAAGCCCTCGCACAGAAACGAAGACCCAACACAGCCAAAAATAAATAAATTAATTTTAAAAAAGAATTTATTTAACCCAGAGGTTCCCACACTTTCTTGGTTTACGGTGCCAAGATAGTTCAGTAATTTTCTACCACACTCTCAAGCCAAAAGAAGTACCTAACAGTTGTATTTATTAAGTAGTTAGGTGCAAACAACTTAGTAAGTACTCATGTTCTATCAACTCAGAAGCAATTTGAAAAAATAATATACTTCAACTGAAAAGTAATCATTTTATCTCATTCTTTATAACCACAGTTACTTGTTATTGGGATGTCTGTGCATATTGGATGCTACAAAACTTCTCAGACTTGGAATTAGATTGTACATCACCACTCCCAGTTACTGGTCCAGGTTACTTTCACAGGGCACTTGCTTTCCATCACAGCAATCACCAAAAACCCAGCTTTACAAAGATGTGACATCATTTATAGGAAGATAACACGACCTCTCATGTTGAAACTGGGAACTACCTCAGGATAGTGGTGTATGCAGTCTGTCTGATAGATATCGCTGTGTTTTCTTCAAAAATGTGAACTGTGTCCCCAAACCCTTGTGAATCCACTGAGGTGGGTGCTCAACACAGAGTTCTGGAAACCAAAGGCTTAACCAGTGACCTTGGGTCTCCTCATTCTGAAATTTTCCCTTTGCATCTCTGCTTGTTTTCAGATGTTCAAAATTAAAAGAACAAGAAAATTAAATCTCTTAGAGAGCTTTCCATTTACACTTTCAACACCCTGGACTACTTAACCCTTTTAGACATTGACAGCTGCTATATACTGCATATTAAATTATATTACCTCCATTTTATCAGAAACACTCATCCCTCATAACTATTTTCAGTTTGCAGAGATTGCTAAAATCCTATTGGTGCCTCTCCTAAAGATACATTTTGTTGTATGTTCCTACCATTTATGTCTTTCTGTATTTGGTCTTTGATTTGTTTGATTTACTTTCGTATGTTGTTTCAAGTCATTTTTCTGTTTTAATTATTATCTGCATTACGAAATTGTTATTTTAAGCATATATCAATATTTAAGAAATTATATTTTGACATGAGAATCATTCTATCAATTTTAAGGTCTGCTGACCTTACTACTTGTGATTTTACCAACAATTAGTCCAAATCATACTTTCAAGCACTCTTAAATTCTCTCACATCCAATAACAAAGTGGATACACTCCTTAAGAAATAAAGAAAAATAATATATAAGACTAGCATGCGGCAATATATAATAATTATGTTTAATATTGGTGGTTAAAGAATTTATCTTCTTGTTACAACTTTCAAAAAGAATTAAATTTAAGTTCTTTTGGTTGCAGGGGAATGAGCAAAACTATTTATTGCACATTCCAAATAAAAAGGAATGTGGGAATGGAATTGGAATCTGTTCGTAAATAGAACATTAACCTTCCAATTTTAGAAGTCTTGTTATGCTAAACTTCTCAAATCATATTAAAATAGCTGATGAATTTTCACTTACTTTGCTTCATGTTGTGATTTGCATAAGTGAAAATATACAGATCATATACATATTTTTCGAAAGTACAAAAACTAATTTTTAAAAACATGGTCATTTCAGTACTGTATATATCAACATTGTTTTTTATCTCAACTAGGCAAATTATTCCCATAACTAATAATAACCATGGGAAGACACAGTATTGCCATAACACCATTTGTTTTTCTTTATGAATCTTATGTATCAAATATATTATACCTATAACAGCTAACAACTTTTACTTCAAGAGGTTCTTCAAGCTGTTTTCAGGAATCATAATAGCTAGAATACAGTAAAACCTATATGCTGGATACAAAAGTATGTTATACCATAGCTCTTAATCCTGAAGTACAGGTTATTCATAACTCTAAAAGCTAGTTACACTGCTTGTAAATTTAATAGTTGAATTTAAATGGTATAAACAAAGTTGAATTCTATAGCTGTGTGTTATTTAAAGAAAAACCATAAAATGTTAAGTATAAAATCTGATTTTTTATTAAATCATTGGCATCTATTTCTAAGACAGACCCCTGGCTTTTTCTTCTGTTTTGTTTTGCTTTAGTTTGGGGTGGGTGTAAATTCTGCAGATGTATTCCATGGTTACTAGTTCTGACTGTTCATCTTTCTCATGGATGTCTGCCACATTTCACTGAAAATGCATGATACTGCATGTGCTTTATCCTTTGCTGTGGCCTCTGCTATATCATTTTTTTGCTTCCAGATAGCGGTGGGTGTGCTCGCAAACGTGCTGCCATGTCTGTTACATTAACATCTGTGAAGAGAGTTCAAAGTTCTCCAAACCTATTGGCTGCAGGTATAATATCACTAACTCACAGAATGTCATACTTGAATGCCTTTCTCTGACCTTTCTTTCTTTCCAGAATTATCCTGTTTGGATGATGAAAGTGGCTGTAAATACCTTTCTAATGCCCCACAAGTTCTTATTTTTCTTGTCTCAAGAATAGCTCCTATCCCTTATGACTGTTTTGCTCTAAAAATAAAAAAGCCAAAGGAAACTGATATCTTGTAGAAAACATTTTAAAAATCTAATTAAAAACAACAGTCACTTGCCAAAAATGTGTTAAGTAAATGCAAGTGTTAATAACTATTGAAGTTTTTGTATCGCATGAACTAAAGGAACATAATATTTAATTAAGATAACTCACAGGTGCTTTTGTTGTTTTTTACCTAAAAATTGTTGGGGGGTGGGGACACAGAGGGTTAGGAAGTGGGATTTGCAGGAAACTGAATCTTTATTAATTTGCTTCTATACCAAAGGTTGCGAATATAATGATAGAATATTAGTTTTGAAAGAGACTTTAAACCTTCCTTTAATCCAATCAGCAAAGAACCTTCTATTGTATATTTTTAAACATCTCGGTCCAATTAAGATTAACATGCACCCACAAGTATAAATATACTCTAGAAAGTAACTGGGGGTGATACTTCAGCATCCACTAACGTGAGTCTCCTTATAATAAATAATCTCTCATGACTTCCACCCTGGCCTCTCTAGACCCTGAAATACACCCATATGTTTTGGTGACTGGTTAGCTGGTTGGTTGGTTTGATTGTTGGTTGGCTAGTTGAGGGTTCCTTGGGGTTTTTTTTTAATAATATTCATGGCCTTTGGAGCAGAAGTGGGAAAGGGATGAAGAGTGTTTAAATAATTCTAATTCTTACGGTGCATATTAGTGTCTTTTACACACATCCATTTAGTCGTTAATTAAATAGTCAGGATGTCCTTGGCTTTAAAGCCACTTGATCCTAAACTACCCAGCTTCGTTGAGGAAAAAACAAGCTTCCATGTGGAGAATCCCACTCCTGCCCACCACCTCCAATCCATAAATAGATTTCAATGTCTAAGTTTAAATACGAAGCCAGGTGGTTCCATAATATATTACATTTTTTAAAACAATGTAAATTGCATTGTAGTGTATGTAGTATGATCTCATTTTGGTTTGAAAAAAATTCTCTTTATATATGTATTTGTACATGTTTGTTCATGTGTATGTGAGCATGAAAAATGTTAGAAAAACTACAAATGTAGTTTGTAGGGAAATGAGAATGAAGAGAAATAAGAAAGTAAATAAAATAAAGTCCAGGGACATCAGGTAGTTGGAATGTGTATACCATGAATATCATTGACATTTCAACCAAGTAAAATTCTAGCCCAAGCTACTCAGATGTGAACCATTAAGGCACATGCTAGGGAACATGGCAATGCTTCAAAAATGCCATATTGTTGTTATTTATAAAAGTAACCACAGAAAGAATACTATTAGGTTGAACTAGAGACTGCCATTTTGGAGAGTCAAAGCTAGAAGATTAGTAATTTCATATCATTCAACTTAATATACTATAATGCTTCAGAATCAAAATATTAGAAAATGTTAAATACTTGGGGAATATAAAATAATCTTCAGTAATAAAAGTTAGTAGTCGCTCTGGGCCATTTTAAATTTCGTATCACTCCTATTATATCAAATAGGAGTAAGAGTTCTAGAGAATGAGGTCCCCTCAATTTTGGATTTAATTGTTACATTAAAAATAGATCTCTTTTGTATTAATTAGACATGTAAGGTATGAGCCCCTTTTCAAAGAAGTTTTAATTACATTTTGAAGAAAGAAATCAGCCTCTTTGTATGCCCACTCACATTATACGGTAGCCTTCATAATAAGAACTTATTTGACAGTCCTTTTTGTGAATCAAAGGAAGATTAATAAATATTTATTGCTTTAAATATTGTTAAAATAGAGCAGCCTTTAAGTAGAGGCTGTTAGACTACCTCCACAAAAGATTCGAACCTTCCCAATCTCTCCTCCCAGATCAGAGAGTCAATATGAGCTGCTAGTCATCAACTATTTGTCCACTAAATCAGTCTGTCTTTCTCTTTTGCTTTTACAAGAAGTAGAGTCCCAATGGACAATTCATGTATTGGAATCATAAAGTTGGAAAGGACCTCTAAGGACGTCAAGTCCAATGCCCGACACCAAGCCAGGAATGGAACTTCTCTGACAGGTGTTCCCTACCTTCTGCCAGGACACAGGGAGTGCTCATTGTAAGAGTAAAGAGCAGTTATAGTTTTTGGTTCTCAGAGACTCTATTGATTTTCACATGCAGAACAGCCAGGGAACAATAAATCTGTCCCATTTCCTCATTCTTACATTTTCAAAGAAGCAATGACTACCCACTAAAGAATACTAGAAATTAAGGGCTCTGATCCCTAGAATTCTAGTTCTGTTTTTTTCACAAGTGAATGGTCATGAATAATGTTCATGATATTGATCAAAACCATTTTCTCCATGCATTTACCAAGTCATTTATTGGCCCAACCCTTAAAAAAAAAACTTTATTCTCTTTACTTGACATGGATCTAGGATTTTAATCATTAATATAAGCTTCATTAAAATATGGTTTTGTCCTGAAGTTTTGATCCATGGCCATTTTTATCCTTTCTCCTTTCTCATAATTCTACACACTTGTGTCTACAGTGTAAAGCAAGGCTTTTCCGTAGAGCTCCCCATTATTAATATCTCATATTTCCTGTAGCATAGGTACAGTTTCATTTGGAGATACTTGGGCCTGGTAAGAGGGGAAAGGGATAGACCCTAGTTGAGCCTACAGTGACTATCCTCTGATTCTTGCACCTAATGTTTATCCCACTGAAGTTTCCATAACCTCCAATATGGTGACCAGTAAGAAGAAACAAAACTGGCCCTCTACAAACTGTCAATTACAGGAAGTTTATTTCAAGTGTCCTTCAAGTCTGCTCAACATACCCTCCTCTTCCTCACCAAGTCTACACCTCTCACACCTCCAAGCATCTGGCTCCTATCACATCTATCCCCAGCACGTACCCTTGTTTATAAGCTCAGTTTTATCAAACCAAGAGTAAAATTAACTCCCTATTCTCAAGCAAATAATTACACTATAAGTAATAATAATTATTATTAATGCTGCTTCTCTTTTCAGTGCCACTTCCCCGAGTCCCAAAACTTGTTCCTTTTCCACAAACAGTATGTGGCACCAGGTGGTTATTAAATCGCTCTCCTTGGGTGCCCCAAAGCAGCCTTCTGATCGCTCTGTATTGCTACACTGTGTTTGCTTTCGTTATAGAGAGACCTCATCATCATTTAAGTGCTTGAGAATTTCAATCATTTCTGCTTCCATCAAATCCTAGAAGTAAAGTCTAATAAATATTTCATGTATAACTTTTCAAAGTTATTTTTACTTCATGGTACCCATTTTATTACTCTGATTTTGAGTTCATTGGAGATAAGTCCATACTAAATCAGCAACTATCATAAAGAATGAAGATTTATTAGTCTCCTCTAACTCACCTAAGCTGGAGTCATTCTAATGTACTCTGTGCCAATTCACACTTATTTTTCTTCTTTTGATTCGGAAAGAATCTATTATAAATGTTTTATCTAAAAATCAAAGTCTTGTATTTCTCAACTAATTTTTATCATTCCAAATTTATGTATTTAGATTTCAAAATAACTATTCCTTAAGCATTAGAAAGAAAACAGAGAGTCCTTTTTACATGCAACTTTCATGTTCTATTAGGCATTGAAATAACAGCAATTAATAATGGTTTCAGGGAACATGCAGAAGGAATCCAGGACCTGGACAGAAGGTTAGGCTGAATGACCCTTAAGATCCTTTCCAAAATTACAGCTTTATGATTCTAGGTGAAGTTGGCCATGTGTTATAATAGAGCCAAGCAACACAAATTGATTACCTAAAATTGTTCATAAGTTATAGGAGATTCTTGAATGTATAATTCCAATAAAACTAAGAGTAAATATGTCATTGAGCCACTTCCCAACTGCATTATCAAAAGCAATTTATTACTACTGAAATGCTTACTGCAAGACAATGGAATATATTGTAACAGCTCTTTCAGAATTGAATATAAAATGACTCAAATGGCAATAAGAAGAAAATTGAAAGTCTAGAGAATAATTTGAAAATATCACATAATATGGTAGGGTATTTATACTTTCTTAAGGTAAAAAACCCCACAAACTACAAAAAATCGATGGCATTGAAAGCTAAGGATCTGGTGGATTGATTCACTGCTGGGAGAAGCATTCATTGTTTACAAACCATTTGATCCTTTAATTTGATATTTAGAAATTCATCCAGCTTAAGCAATAATAAGATAAAATTGAATGGTTGCAATATTACTGAGGGAAAAATCAGTGTTTGATATATGTGTTAATTATATATTATAGATATTTAATGAATTACATTCTAATTGGAGTAAAAATAAATGCACAAACTTCCATTAGTTTATTTGATGTACCCAGAGTTTTAGAACTGAGATAATGTTTGCCAAAAAATACATGTAGCTCTTGGCCAAATGATCTTTACGCGACTGTTTGTTTCTTTCACCGGAGTATTAATTTCAACATTTCTTTTTCTTTTAGGGCGTGATTCTCAGTCACCGGACTCAGGTACAAAAAAAACTATTCTGAATAACCACTACATTTGTTGTGAGTTTTTTTTAAAAACATATTTATAGCCACATTGCTAATCCTACCGTAAACTTAAACTGCATATACATTTATGCATATTAAACTTTTAAGAAGAAAACTTCCATTTTGGAAATAAAAAATAAATTCTATTTAAAAAATGTTAAAAGTGAATGTAGATATTTTTGTATCCGATTTGCTTTCCCTTAATAAAAGCTTGGAGATATTACAATGATCGAAATCAAGAGACACTGAATGGAGATGCTACATATTCCTCTCTTGCAGCAAAAGGTTTTAGAAGCGTTCGACCAAATCTACAAGAAAAAAAATCACCAGCTCAGGTAATGTTGCACACTGTTGTCTACTGTGTTATTTTAAAGCACAGCTATTAGGCCACTGCTCTAGAGCCTCTTTTCTAGTAACATGCATATTTTGATATGTTTCATTTTTGATATGGTTTTGCTTTTGTATTCGTATTGACTTGTATTTACAACATGGAAGACATGTCTTAAGTTCAAAACAGGTTTCTGAATATTTTTTCTAATTCAGCTGATAAAAGCAGGTCAGTTTCTGACATAATTTTTAGGATATTTTCTAATTCTTAATAAACTGCCAGCTGATGATTTGGATTTCAAAGTTATGAGGTCAGCAATATATTATTTACTCAATAAATATGAGTTATACAACTGCTCATTATATCAACTAAAGAAACTCTGTGTTGGAGATATTAGTAAAATTGTGTTACAGGCATGAAAAGTGTTACCAAAACAATGTGAGTAAATACTATATATATATATACCTCAAGGTCTAAAAATATGCCAAGAGAACATATGTTCACTTTTAACCTAATTTCCCAGAATGTAGATGGAGACAAACTTTATAATGTATTCTCTATAAAACTATTTTCCTCCAGAGGGCAACTATTGATAATAAATTAAAACACATTCTAAACAAAAGAAAAATGATCATTCAATCTGGCCATCAAAATGTATAGCATAATAAGAAGGTATCACGTTGCTTTACTTTCTTTAAGGGTAGAGTTAACACTGGTTTAATGATTAACTTTGACTTTCTCTCTGTTTTTCCTTCAACATTATTTCTTTCTCCGGATGTTTTGATAATCCAGGCACCCCTTCCACCACCCAGAAAAGAGAGCTTTTGTAGCTCCTTGATAACCAGTCACACAAAGGGTGACATTTTAAACCAATTAGTAACTAACACACAAATTCCCTCCTGTACAGAGTTCTCTACTAACAAAACACCTCTTCAGGGAACTATGTATTCTAATGATGAGTCCAGCCAGACAATTGTATATTCTCAAGAATCTAACACAACTGTGTCGTATACACAAAAAATCACTAATCCACTACCACCACCTTCCAGCACAGGTCCCCCACCAAAAGCTGACATGAGTACCCCATTTCTACAAGAGGACTACACGCAAGATTCTCAGACTCGGAGAATCTCTACGTTGAAACTAATCCATAACCAGGATCCAGGAAGTAGCATCCCCTTTAATCCTCCACAGTTTTCCAAATCTGTTGAAGTACCCTCATTTCGCAAAAGGCCTTGCTCACCACCCCCTAACCCAGTGCCTGAGATACACACAGCATCTCTTTCCATTCAGATAGCTCCCCTTTCAGGACACGATCCTGAAAGCCACAAACAGCCACCTGAGCTTTCTCCAGGGACTGCAAAGATACCTCTTCAGCCAGAGAGACAAAAACCTGCAGTTGCTGCGGCCTCTCAGTCCTCAGACTGCCAAGTGGTACCTTACACTTTCCAATCTCTTCTTACAGCATTCTGTAGAGACCCTAACTCCTTTGGTTTGGGCTTCTTATATAATCCAATGCTTTGTTAGTTTGCAATCAGGAAAGGAGAAAGAAACCATCTTCCTATTTAAAACCCTACTAAATTCATCGAGAAGTTTCTAGGTATTTTTTAATTTAAAAAATATCTACATAAAAAAAAAATATCTACAGATCTTTTATCCAGAAATAATGTTTTAACAGTTTCTTCCTTCTAGGTATTTATTAGAAATCATTGATGATTGGTTATCACTTAAGGCTGCAAAGTACTTTTAAGTTTTAAAGAAATATTTTTCATGCCAGACCTTTGAGTACCTAGATCTTACTTTATTTACATGTGTAAAACCTCTTAAAATAATTGTCCATTATAATTCACTTTGGCAAGAAACATTCATCTTAATTCCACCAGAGTTTATTTTCTTGTAGTTCAATATTCATTTTCATTGAAACTTGATCAATTTCTACCTTTTTAAGTTTATAATTTCAGAAAGTCTATTAATCAATCTTTAGTACTCAGACTATTAAGAAGTAAATCTTTATTTGCTTATACATAAAATTCTCCCATAGTGTCATTCTGCTGATATTTATTAATCTAGTTAGAAGAGAAATGTGTTTGTCTTCGTGGCTTTTCCACAAAATGATGTAATGTTAAGAGCATAAGCTTTAATGATAAAGTGCAGATTTCAATCCAAGCTCCATCACTGGCTATGTGATGAGGCAACCATCCTAACTACTCTGTGAGTCTGAACAAAGAAATGAGAATATTAATTAATCCTTAATTCTTAGGTTGTGATAAGAGTAGGGAGATAGTAGAGGTAAATTACTTAGGACAGAGCAAGCCCTGCGTAAATGGTAGCCATTTATAAAGGTACACTAGCAACTGCAGCAGTAGTAGGAGTCTAGAAAACACTCATATCTGAGTAAATAATTTGTATAATACTATTTCCTGTAGCTGTGCTATTAAAGATCATTCAAGACATATCCTTGAAGAGATGTATTTTTAAGCTTTATAGAAAATCTTCAACAGGCATCTGATTGACACCAAAATCCTCTCCCCCTGCCTGCCACACCCATAAAGCAGAAACCTTAAGCTTAGATGATTAAAAAGACAAGTGGGTATTTCTATACCTCTACTAAAACATTTCCTTCATCAGCTAATCATGATATGCAAAATTCATTCATTAGAGTAAATTCTTTGAATAAAGGTAGTATTTTCTAAAAGCCCTTATGAAATAATAATAATAACAATAGCAGCTAACAAACACTAAGAGTTTACTATATGCAGATGCTGTTCCAACTTATTCACATTTATTAATAACTTCCACAATCCCATGAGGTAGGGAGCAAAGTCAAGCTGAGACACCACAGACAGGGCTGGGCTAGTGTCAGACAGCAGACTTACTTGTGTCCCAGGACGTGTCCCTGGAAGCATGTGTAGGAGCAATCACAGCAAACGCTACCACGTTCACAGCTCAGTTCACTCACCTGACATAGTTTGGTTCTTCTAAATCATTTTATTATGTTTGGAAACTTAAGTTGATAACTTTCTTCCCTATGGCTTTGTCACCGTCCAGGCTGACCAGAGACAGTTGGTTTCATTATACAATCCTCAGGGAATCAGCATGAGCCACAAGTTAAGATTTGAGATGCTGTCACTTTTATTCATTCAACAAATATTTATTGGGCATGCGTCGTCTGTTCTAGTCACAGAGCTAGCTGCATTTGAAACCACTGATGATCAAAGTCTTGTCGGGGGTAGAGGGGACAAATATTAATAAAAACTTAGATAAGTAGATTACTACATACATTAGAAAGAGATTATGTAAATAAACTAAGCAGCACTGAGCAGGAATGTGGGGAGCAGAGTCCATGTTAAATAGGATAGTCAAAGGGTCTTCATGCAGTAGATAGAACAGCTTTGAAGGGGGAAGAACATTCCAGGCAGAGGGAATATCTAGTGTAAGGGCTTTAAGGCTGAAGCACTCCGGGGCTGCTCAAGGACCAGCAAGGGAGTCATAGGGAAGGAGAGGAATTATGTGAGGCGTAGGTAAGAGGAAGTCAAGTCAGAGGTAACAGAGGCCATAGGACAGATGCTCCTAGAAGCCACTGCAAGGATTTCAACTTTTACTCTCAATATAAATGGGAGTCATTGGGGGATTTTAAGGCTATGGCTGTCATCATTTGACTTATATTCTAACAGAATCATTCTGGCAGCTCAGTGGAGAACAAACTATAGTAGGGCAAGAAGGAGAGTAGGCAAGCCAGGTAGGTGGCTATGGCAACAACGTAAGTGAAAAATGGCGGTGGCTCCGAGCAGGGTGGAAACGGTGGAGGTGGTGAGAAATCGAATTCTGAATGTATTTTGAAAATAGAGTAAATAGGACTTCCTGACAGATTGCATGTTGGAGGTGAGGGAAAGAGAAGAGTCAAGACTGACTTCAAAGTTTTGCATCTTTGCAACGGGGAGAAATGGAATTTGCCACCCTTTGTCCACTGAGACTGGATAACCGTGAGTAGAGCAGGTTTGTGGGAAGATCAGAGGTTCCATTTGGGACATGGTAAGTTTGAGGTGTCTATGAGACATCCACATGGAGAGGTCCAGTATGTAGTTGGATATATGAGTCTGGAGTTCAGGTGAAAGGTCCAGGTTGGAGATCTAAGCCATCGGCTTATAGATGGTTTTGCAGCCATGAGACTGAATGAGATGACCAGAGCATGACTACAGAGAAAAGAGGAGGCCCAAGGACTGAGCCCAAGGGCATCCCAACAGTAAGAGGAGGAATCAGCTAAGGAGATTCAAGGGAGGAGGAAATCCAGGAAAGTGAGGAAAGTATATGGAGGAGAGATGGTTAACTGCACAGATGCTGCTGACGCTACATATGTAAGATGAGGTCTGCTAACCGACCACTGACCTAGAAGTGGGGAGGGGAACTTTCTTGCGAGCTGAAGAGAGACTGGGAGGAGAACAACTGGACAATCAGCTCCTTAAGGGGTTATTAATGTAAGACCTTTCATCTAGTTATTCCCCTTCCCTGAGCCTCACTTCCTTCATCTATAAAATGGGGATAATAATAGCATTCATCTCACACTATTGCTGTGGGGTTTGAGTAAGACACTGCCTGCTACATAATAATCCCTCACAATGGAGTAACTGTTGTTATTTTAAAATAATATTCTTTTTCCAAACTATGCATCTGATTGGGAAAAGGAAATATATTATTTTCAACAGTACATTTTTTGAATGGGTAGATAAAATTTGTTTCATCCAACCAACAGTTGGTTCCGAGATGACAGTGTATAGTCTTTTATAACACTTTCTCAAAAGGTGGCATAAAACTGTTGCAGTTCTGAGTTTTTTTAATTGTGTCAGAATATTTAACATGAGATCTACCCACTTAGCACATTTTAAAGTGTACAATAGAGTCCCGTTAACTATGGGCATGATGTTGTACAACAGATCTCTGGAATGTAATCACGTCATCTTCTTGCGTAACTGAAACTCCACCTGTGAACAGCAACTCCCATCTCCCCGTCTCCCCCGCCCCTGGCAACCACCTTTCCACTCTCTGCTTCTATGAGCTTGACTATTTTAGAGCCCTCATATATGTGGAATCATGCAGTATTTCTTCTTCTGTGACTGGCTTATTTCACTTAGGATAATGCCCTC
Source organism: Balaenoptera ricei (assembly GCF_028023285.1). NCBI lineage: Eukaryota > Metazoa > Chordata > Mammalia > Artiodactyla > Balaenopteridae > Balaenoptera > Balaenoptera ricei. The sequence goes on along the minus strand of NC_082659.1, from coordinate 14,365,209 downwards.
AAAGTTCATCCATGTTGTCTCATATGACAGGACTGCCTTCTTTTTCTAAGGCTGAATAATCTTCCATTGTCTGTATATACCACATTTTCTTTATCCATTTATCCACTGATTGGTATCTAGACATGTTTGCACATCTTGCCTATTGTGATATACTTTACTTTTGTCTCATTTTCCACCTAATGGCCTTTCACGGTGGTGACCTTTTCATTTTAAATACTTACATTCCACATTCTTGCAAGAAGTCTCAGTAAGTGCCAAGAGCTGTCAGCTACACATCATGAATTAGCCAAATATATACTCTATTATAAAGAATTATCCTCCCAAGAAATTGGCAGTCCCAAGAAACAAAAATGCTCTACACTGAGAGGTGAAAAGGAAACTTTAGTGTTCTGGAAGTTTCATTTACATACTTTTGTTGTTTTCATTAAAGTCTGACCATTAGTGTAAGAAGAAGACTGCAGCCTACCATTAGGAATTTTAATTCTCTCTGTATCTGATAATACAACATATTGTTTTATAAGCTGCGTATGTTTTAATTTACCTCCTACAAATTTATATAGAGAGAGAACACAAAATGAGGTATGTTACCCTCTGTCACTATATGAACAGACATCCTGTTGCTAAAAATGTCACATTGTTCTCAATGTCAGATAAGTGAATGTCTAAACCAGAAGCTTTGAAAGACAGCAAAATCTACACCCCAGACATTTTCTCTGGCATTTGTTAGTGTTGTGCCCTTTGCTTCAGGAGGATAAACTTGGCCCTTCTATTATGAAATAACGTCATCAAGCATTTGCCAAAGCCTCACTTTCACAGCTCCTCCTGCACATATGCTGGGGACTCAGAGGGGACTTTGTCTCAGGGTCATGTAGACAAAGGAGAAAACTCATCTCTTTTGCTCCATGGGATCAAGATGTAGAAGTTTTAAGGAAGGCTTAATCATGAATAAATGTCAGCAGTGTGGGATGCTAGAAAAGGTGTAGAATGCAGAGTATGCTTTCTGGACCAATCCCATCAACACCAGCTCTAATCGCTCATGTGTTCTATTAGGATGGCCAACAAATATCTCATGACTTCTTTTTTATGGGTTTGTTATGAGATCAATTGATCAGGTCTATGGCAAATCCTCCCCCTGACGTACGTGTGTGTGTGTGTGTGTGTGTGTGTGTGTGTGTTTGAATGACTGAACAGTAGAGAATATTTGGGATTCCAGTATGAACTTAGAAATCACCTAGGAGCCCCTCTATAACACCTCCAAATAGAAGAGCAGCCTGCCTCTTCTTGAATACACGTAGGTATGGAGAGTTCAGTTAGTGTAGGAACAGCTAGTCAGGGCTTGGGCAATTCTCAGATCTAAGTATTAGAAAGTATTTCTCATATTGAGGCACTCTGCCTTCCTTAACTTCTGTACTTCATCAACAGGAAGCAAAAGAGATGAAGTTGTCTCCCTTTTCATATTACTCTTCTCTCTACCCTGCTGTTTGCCTTGGGCAAAGCATTCCTATGCCTTCCAAGCCTTTTAATTTTTTAAAAATGGCTCTCATTTATTGAGAGCTATTACAACACACAAAATGCTGGACTAGCACTTTACATACATTTTCTCACTTAATCTTCACAGGCTTTAGGAGTTGGGTTTTATTAATGTCTGCATTTTTACACATGAGGAAACTGAGGCCAAGGGAAGGTAGACAACTTGCCACGTCTGTCCGACTCTAGACCCACAGCTCAACCAGTAGGTTCAAGTGCCTCTAGTTTCTGATGCAATCTGACACTTGAACCCCATGTTCTGGCAATGTTCTTAAGATGTGACACCTTCTCAGAGTCAAAATCATATTGCTGGTCTGAGTAGCACAGTGGAAATATTCACCCCCTGACCCAGACAACACGCTCCATCAATGTGCCCAAATCTGTGTGACCATCTTAGATCACTTGTCACCCAGGTTGTGGGTAGGGACGATAAGGCTAAGAACTCTGGTAAAAAGGGTTTTTATTCTGAGGCTACAGGGCAGTTTTGTACCACGAAATGCAGGCAGTAACGCCAGGTCTTAGGGGGCCTGGGGAACGACCAGTTAGCTACTCTCTTTGCCCATCTTAGATGCCACCCAGTTCCTGCCCCGCCTCCCTGCAAGTCGGCCACATTCTCTTAGCTTCTGCCCTCTTATGTCTCCAAGGTGCCTGTGGATTTCCATGACATTCCCTGGCTCCGATTATGTGTGAACTTGCATCTGGGACTGTGGGGTACACGATTACCTGACTGGGGCATTCAGTATCATTTAATTCAAATTCCCTGGAAAGAGGCAGTGCCTCGTTGGGCCAGTTTAGTTCAGTTATTCCCTCACCTGAACAACAAACTGGGCTCGCCTGGTACAAACACGGCAGCCAGGGACTTCCTCCTCATCCCCTCAGGAGGGCTGTGAGAGAGGAGGTGGATTATCACAGACGGAGACGGGGTGGCATGTAAAAGCGAACTTTTTTTTTCAGAGAAAGTCTTAAATTGTTTCTTTTAAAGTTACCATGGAAATTGTAAATCTTAACAGTGATATGGATAATTATAGAATAAAACCCATTTTAAGTAGCCCATCACAAGGCTTCAGCAATTTTCATTATTTTGTCATTTCTTTTCAACTGTCAACTTCAATTATCCTGGTAGTAGTTTAAAGCCAATATAAGGTACGATATCCTTAGGTCTGTAGAAATTTTAGTACCTCTGTCTAATGGGTGAAGAGAAAAAAATAATGAAAATACCATTATGACATCTAATAAGATACAAATAATTTCTTAATATAAAGATTGATTTTTGTATAACTCTCTCCTAGATATTTTTTTCAAGTAAATTACTATCAGCTCTATTGAAAAGTAGAGAACAAAACCTGTCACATCCTTTCACTTGATATTTAAGACATATGTCATACGTTCCTTGAGAAATGAGGCCTAGAAGTTCAACCACTGAAGACATTCAAGAGGGAAGTGTTAAGATCCCAGACTACAGTGCCACGTCAAGCCAATTAGAGCCTGAGACAGAAAGAAAAATATTTCTCCCATATACGTATGTTTTTATGTATGTATGATATTTTTTTCTAGGACATTTCAGCAGTTTAAAAAATAGTGAAAAGTTGAAAAGTAAGTGTATCAAAACTGAACATTATTTTAAGTTTAAATATTTTATTTTGACCAAAACAGAATTTATTACAATTTTAACTTCATCTTAAATTAGTTAAAAATTGTTTAAGATCGTCGTTGGCCAAGGGAAATTTGTCAGGCATGGCTATTGTCTCAACTGAAAATGAGATCGGGAAAAAACAGATTTTGAAAATATTATTATTTTATTATAATATTATTGCTTCCATTAAAAATCCAGGATACAAATTTTTCCTTTTTCCTCAGTCTTCAATATGACCTGGCATAGCACTGTTCATTATTTAAATTTTTGATATTTTGTTCAGTTTGGATTTTTTTTGTATTGACTTTGATTTTTTTTTTCATAAGATTGCATTAAAATCGTGTTTATCTCCATGACTGAGTTTTTGTCACTCCGTTAAATTTTGCACCCAAGATAAGTGCCTTGCTCACCTCACCCTCAGCCTGGCCCTGCCAGACTCTGCTCCCTTTCTCTGTACCCCAAGCTCCACTCCAAGCCCATATCCAACTATTCCCCTTCCGCCTCCAGGTTCTACATTTACTGAGCCAAAAACATACGGCCTAAGGGTTTATGACTATAGATATCCTTTGGTAGCCACTGAGTTAATTTTTAATTTGGCTGCCTTGGGGCAACATGCCCTTTCCCTTCTACCAGTTTCTATCAGTCCCTCTTCTTTTTTTTTAACATCTTTATTGGAGTATAATTGCTTTACAATGGTGTGTTAGTTTCTGCTTTAGAACAAAGTGAATTAGCTATGCATATACATATATCCCCATATCTCCTCCCTCTTGCGTCTCCCTCCCACCCTCCCTATCCCACCTCTCTAGGTGGTCACAAAGCACCAAGGTGATCTCCCTGTGCTATGCAGCTGCTTCCCACTAGCTATCTATTTTACATTTGGTAGTGTATATATGTCCATGCCACTCTCTCACTTCGTCCCAGCTTACCCTTCCCCCTCCCTGTATCAGGACAGGAATAAAGATGCAGGCGTAGAGAATGGACCATCATTCCCTCTTATCTAACCCCTAGCCTGATTTGCACATCCTGGATACATTCCTGGCCCAGGGTCAGCACCTGAGTTTGCAATGCCCACTTATGAGTATAAAAGTATCACATTTAAAATGTGTGTCTTTAAACAACAACAACAAAAGCTCACTAGATAAGAATAGAATAGAAAAATCTGTCTTTTTATCCAGGGTTGGAGTTTCTTAACCTGTTAGATTAAAGATGTGCTTTCAAGTATCCATGAACCCCTAAAGTTGATCAAATTTTATGCATACATGAATTTGTGCATTTTTCCTAAGAGAAGGATCAATAGCTCTCAGATTTTTAAGGTATCTGTGGCCAAGAGACCTTTTTATATAATGGATTTTTTTAAACTCTCCAATTAAAATTCTGAGGACAAAAATTAATTATAACTTTTTATGAGATCAACAGTCTGCATGACATCAACTGTTAGGAAGATGATGGCTGGCCAAGAATCACTTAAATCTTTACTAGGCAAGATTTTTAACTTTATACAGTTCTCTTTAATACATTCCCCATACTTGTATTAATATCCTATAATACCCTGGCTATCTATGTTACAACTGGCCCCATACTGAACACTCAAAAAACCTTTATTTTGGAGGTGGGGGTGAGGAGCAAGAAAAAAAATCTGCTTCAGAGTTTCATTCACTCACGTTGAGTGAATTCACTTATCATCATATTTGCCCTGTGTGGTCAGCTATCATGAAGGTTAAAATGGATAGATAGCTATGACATCTTTAAAGGGACAGCCACTCTCTTCCTTTTACAGACCACCCCTCTGCCATGTTTAGCTTTGGAGGTATTAAACCTTTTCTTTCTCCTTCAGTTTCTTTCTCCTTTACCTAAGATTTTAAGCCAACAGTAGTTCTAACCAGCTAGGGTATACTCTAACATCATCAGTGGCTGTTTTTGGTTTTTTTTTTTTCATTTCATTTTCACACAAAGGTACCACTATTTGCACTGCTAGGATATTTTAAAGTTCAATTCCTTTAGTATTTTATAGTGAAATTAAAATAGAGATTCAATGAGTGGAAAGGAAACAAAATTCCCTTTACATTTAGTTATTTTTAATTTGATCAGTCTCTAGATCTGAAAATCAGAAAAACATGAGGCAAACTGATTTATATTTGGGGGACATTTTCCAACAAGGAGACAGTAGGGAGAAATCTGCTATAAGATTTTTCTGGTGAAGGGAAAACTAATTCTGCCAACCAATGAATGACTTGATATTAATTTGTTGTCACAGGTACAAAAACCAAAACTTTGGAGAAAAAAAAAATTCCATTATGCCAACACTCTTAAGCCCTCACCCAAAACTAAAGCTGTATGAAAACTGGTCTTATTTCCAAAAAACATTTACTGGATTCCTTTTCTGCATGTTTTCATGCTTTTCCTCTACTGTGTGGTTGGCACCTAATTCTTCTGAATATATTTCCTTAGAGTGCTTGCAAATAAAACCGATGCTTTGCCTTCTCTGCCACATTGCAAAAAGAGATGTTTTTATTAATTGGATCATTTATATCTCTTCTCATTATTTTTTCCTCAAACTCAGCTCGGAAGCCAGAACTTAACTGCCAATGTGCTGGAGGTAAATGCTTCACAAACACACAGACAAACCCCACCAGAAGCCTCTTCTTCATGCCCTCCTTCTGTGGTACCTTTTAACCCAACCACTTTTTCACCAGATGGTGGCTCCAGCCCAGCATCACTTACCCTGCTACCACCTGCTGATTTGGGGCCTTCACACCTCCAAAGACCCCCAACGTTTTTGCATTGCTTTTATAAACCCCTTCTTCCTGCTCCTGCCTGCCTTACCCACAGCAACACCACAGGCTCTCTCACTACAGCCCTCCCAGGGCGAGCACTCCCCCTGCTCCTCCAGGGAGTACTCCTCAGCCACCCCAGATGAGCTGCAGATAGCTGACTCTGACAAACTGACTGTTCTGAAACACCTTCCCCAACCGCGGGTCAGCAGTCTGCCAGGACAGACGGCATCGCTTTAACCACCCCTGCTATCATGCATGTAATCATTCTTCTTTCCTATGCTCCATCGTTTTTTAAACAGATCTCCAAAGACCAAAAGGACCAATTTCTTGTCTGCCATCTGATTTTGCAGCTGAGCATTTTTATTTGCATAGATGTTGATTCCATCTAAACCGATTCTGTACAATCTGTTATGGAAGTACATTACATTCATCCTCAAAAACCTATTTTGGGCTCAAAAGGTCAATTATATTCTCTTCATTCGTTTTAGAGTCACTTATGTTTACACTGTGTTGCTCTAGCTAATGAGTTGTACAGTGATTTGCCTTAATAAGAAGTTTTCTCAGAAATTTAGATAGGTATACATATAATATGATGATGATTAGTAGAGAAAGTCTAAAATTTTAATCCAGTATTAAATCCTGGTAGATAACAGTTTACTTCAGAGATTCATATGCATGTGCCCTGTGTGAACAGTTCACATCTCCTTATTTGTCACATGCATGATTACTCACTGTATGATGTTAATTCTTCTTGCTCCCCTTTCATTAACAGCTACGTCTTTTGAACCCATCTATCCAGCAGGAGTGAATGATATAAATAACCTTAATCTACATTGCAGAAACTTGGCCCTATGATTTTGTTGGAATTGTTTTCCCAAGATACTCCAGTATAGAAATTTATGAATATTTATTGTTTTATATATCAATAATTTGTCTTCCATTTAGAGCAATATATAAATATTTCCCATACGTATTTATTTCATCTAAATATATCTACTTGACAAGCAGTCCCTAATAAATGATTTATAAATGCCTAAAGTGTTTCAAAATTTTATGGCGCAGATTTTCTATTGCATATAAAGTATAGATAATAGCTTCAATTTGAAAGGCACATAACTTTAGGCAAAATAAAGGGAATTTTTTTCTAAAATTGATTTCATAATGAAGTTCTAAATATGCACTGTCATAGAGAAAATTTTAGCTGTGCTACATAATTTTTATGTTGCATCAAGGTCATAAATCTGTGAATTTCATACCTGGAGAAATATTATAAACTATATGTTTTTCAAGACATTGCAATTACAGAAGACAAAAGATACTTTTTAGTATCTTTACTAAATATTTAATAATACTTTAGATGGGCTTCAGTATTCATTCAACAGCTGGGTATAAAACTTTCCCCTGAAATGTTGCATTCAGAGACTAGCTACAGAAGGAACCTCCTTTTCCACGGCTAATACCTCCCCTGCCACTAGTACCTGGAGCGCAACAGGCATGAGCCTCTCCATGTTCTACTACGCTTTCAATAGTTCTTTACTTTTAAAACTCTAAGGAATGCCTTTACCCAAAAATACAAAGCAGTGATAGGGTATTAATTTATGTACTAGCCTATTTAATTTACTGTTTCTAAGACTCTTCAGGAGCCTGAGAGGCATACATATAGCTTTGTGGAGCCGACTGTAACTGAACTTAGTTTCAAGTAACAGTTTAAATTGCACATACCTTCTCCATGAGATGGTTTTCCTAATAATTATTTCACTATAACAATAAAGTATTTTCTAAAATTCTAATAGTATTATTTCATTAGTAAAATCCTAATTGATTTAACATGATGAAAGACTAAATCTATTTGCAGCTTTTATTTTGTTTAACCCATAACCAATGTTATTGAAACCATCAAAATAGGAGGCAGGGCAACTTTCCTAAGTTTAGTTACATAGTAACATGATAGTTTTTAATAAGAAGAATTCTCCTGCCTTTAACATTAATTATAACAATAATATTTAAATTATATTTACAAAGATCAGCCAAACTGGATTTGGACAAGGAGGCAAAAATAGTCTCGAATAATTCATCAAAGATATATAAGCACTCTGAAGCATTTGGGTAGATCAGTGCATCACGCTTATCTGAATGGCAGTGCTCTAAGGTAGATGACCCTCAAGATAGGGTTGCTAATAATGATTTCTGTAACAGCTCAGAGCAGTAGTTCATCATTAAGCACAATCATTGTAATGATATGCTTACTGACTTTAGGACAGATGTGGTATGGCTATAAAGTAATGAAACTAGATTAATTCTACATTATTTGAAAACATCTGCTTTAAAGTGAAAAATCATGGAAATGTGCAATTAATTTACCTATGTTTCAGGCCTATACTACAGAAGTTTAATTTGTTTTAAAATAAGCAGATAAAGGTCACAAATTATGGTTCTTTGTGTGCATATATGTGTTTTGTATTTATGCAGCTGTAAGGTATTTTAACTAACTGCTCTTACTAATGTTTTATCTTATTTGCATGCATTATGCAATCTCCACAATGCTCAGTGCTGTGTTGTGGACAGATCGGCATGCTTAATAGTGAGCTCAACCTCTCTAAGTGAGCTGATTCAATTCAATTAGAATATGTATCTATTGAATATCTACTATCCTATTAGCACCAGGTTGCACGTTATACAGAAAAATATGTTTTAAAAGCATATATACGACCATCTTCAACAAGAATCTTGAAATACCACTGGGGATATGAAAATACTCAAATATAAAGCAATCAAAACAACAAATTATTAAAGAACCAAAAAGAGGCCTATAACGTGCTAAATGAAACATGAGTAGAAGAAGCCGGGGGTTTAACACCACTTTCTGACGCTTCGCCAGGTATTTGATTCTTCCAGAATAGATTGCTTCATGACATACATAAATCCAAACAATTGTCCTCCTTATGTTAGTCACCTTGCCCTGGAAACCTTGATTCGCTACAGGATATATATCCCTGATTAAGTCTGAAAACCGATCACTTTCCTCTTTTCAAAGAATGTTCTTTTACAATCCTACACGCAGAGCAGTGTGATTTAAGTCACGACATTAGAGCAGATTCACCCTCCACGTTTATTTTATACTGGCTCCTCTGATATCTTTGGACATCACTGTTGGCAGAGCAATGTGCCCACTGGTCAGCTGCTTCCATTCTCCTAATCACCTCCTGTGCCCTCTGACATTTAAAGAGAGTGATTTTCAGAGTAAAGGAAGATAGAGAAGACAGTGAAAACAAAAATGTCCCATGCCCTTCTCGACATCAGTTAGTAAATAAATACTTGACGGCTGATTACTGTCATGTGAATGGAAGCCATTACTGCCATCTAAAGGAGTGACGTTTACAGGGGACCGTGTGCTTTAACAGGATGTCTTTGCACTTTTCTCAGAGCCAGATAACAGTGAATGGAAACTCTGGAGGCACTGTGAGTCCACTGAGTTACTACCAAAGGCCGTTTTCCCCTTCTGCCTACTCCCTACCAGGCTCACTCAATTCAAGCATTATCATGCAGCATGGCCGGTCACTTGGTAAGTCATCTGATAGTCATGATTTTCATGACAATTTCAATATAACAGGTACAAAGCAAATGAGAAAAATATAAAGCATCCAAGTAATTTTTGGAAAAGGAAGCAGAAACATTCAATACTCCACTATTTAATGAGCCTCTCCTAGGGGAGGAATTAAAGGCAGAGGATTTAACACTGGAGAAAATAGGGACCCGGCTATTCCAAGACGATGACTGCATCTATATCTGAGTCTGGAGAAGGCTATTAGATATTTGGGGTGATGGGGCAGAAAGAGAAAGATGGCCAGTTGGGGAGAGGAGTGTGCACATATACCAGGAGAACATTCATGTAGTGAATTTCCGTGGGTGGCAAATACCCTCCATGTTCGAGGCAGCCCCTTTCTTTTGCGGAAAAGCTTTCATTGTAGAAAATTCTTTTGATATATATAAAGAAGAACTATTTAACAGTTAAAACAGTTTAACAAGGGGATAGGCTGCCTCCCAAAGTAGTAAACTACTATTCAAACTGAGACCAGAAGACCACCAGTCAGGGATGTGAGTTCCTTTAAATAATGATGCAGAATTTTATAGAAAGGTAGTTCTTAATCCTTTGGGAATTAAGAACTAAATGAAAGACAGAGCTCTCCTCCCCCCCAAAAAGAATGAACATTAGGACATTCATATAAATTTTTAAACATATGATTTCATGGGGCTCATGAACTCTTTAAAGCTTCCTGGAAAAGAAGCTGTGCTATATAATGTTAGAAACATTTTTATGCAGCAAAATATATTAGGACAATTTAGAAAATAATGTAATAAATATTTCTTAGTTTTTAAAAATGTAAAAAAAAAACAACCAAACATTGAAAAACAGACCACATCGAACCATCATCTGAATTCAAGCTGAGAAAGGTTCCATGTTGAGCAACTAGAAGGATTGCAGGGCAGCAAGAAACAGGGAAGACGGCGGAGGACCACGTGACCACGACATACCTCTCAGAAAAGCAGGAGACCGATCCTCTGGCCACCACCAACCAGCAGAGAGAAAGAAACTAGAACACAGGGCTTTAACTCCCATGTCCTCATTGACAGCAGACAGCGCCTTCTCTTCCCCGACACTGTGTATTGAAAGAAGATGAGGCTGTTAGTTTACCCAGGAACACCCAGCCTATGGATTGTGGAACTCAACTTCTATGGCCAGCAAAACCTCTCTAACTATAAGACTTACATGTAGCCACGAGACTCAAAGAAAAGTCTAAATATACTTGCACCTTCTCTAAGGCTGCTCCTGGGATCATCTGTGAATCTTATAATGATGTCCTTTTACAGTATAAGAGAGTAGAATGTCTTTGTGCCAAAATACTGCCCTTATATAATCACTCCCTGGTGTAGTATTATAAAAGGAGTCCGTTATATCTAGATTCTTTATGGAGCTATGCATGATCACAGATCTATAGTAAAACTACAAATTATCCTAGCCATAATATTTTTCCAAATAATTATTATCAAAGTTGGATTCTGTCCCCTTTGCCTGTCTTAATGAACACAGTTTTGTCCCTCCCACCCCAACAAACAAAATATATAAATACTTAAGTATGGACAGGCTTTTATATTAGAACATATCAATGGGTGGATTTTACATATAAACTATACTACAGAGAAAGAAATTCTGTAGATAAATACTGAACAAATTCCAATTGGCCAGTGCTGAGATAGGTCCTGAGGAGGATATACAAATCTATTCTGCCCTAGAGGAACTTTATAAAGTTGAGGACAAAGCTGCAAAAATGAGAGTTAGTGGACCATATAAGAGCATAATAAAATAAAAGGCTAACTTGTAAGCTATAAGTTCATAGAATCTTATGACCCACATATGAAGAGAGTTAACACTGTCTGTTTAGGCTAGGACTTTGCAAATACTCAGTGCTCAAAAAGTGTTTGATAGAAATACTAGCATCATGGTTGCCCACTCAAATCCTTTCTGTAATTAAATGGAAAATCAGAGTCAAATATCACTTTGCGTCTTAATTCAGAGTTGCTTGGAAAAGATACTACTTTTACATACAATGGCACGTAAAGCAGTTTTATTCCTAGCTTTATTCATTCTTCATCAGAAATGGATTGAAAATGCTTTTCTGTTGCAAACTAAAACACAGTCATAGTAACAGCAGTTACAAATATTATAACGGATATTAGTTTACAAAGGTCTTATCTCTACATATCCTTATAATGATGAGTTAAATTTTTAAAAAATCTTATGAAATTTTGTATAAATTTGCTACAAAAACACAGTCATATCTTTTTAGATGTCTATATCTATATTTATATCTATACCTATACGTAATCAATGACTGCCACCCTGACATAAGGACTTTTCCATATGCACATAAAAAGAGACCTGACTAACAGATCTGACAAACCATGGCCAAGAGTCATTCTTGGCCAGCAAAATTTTGAAATTTATTGTAGAAAAACAGGAGGTCATATTATCAATTGTACTAAATAAATGATAATGTAGATTTTCATAAATACCTGTAAACTCTAAGTGGAATATATAGTACACCTATGTCCTCTCTGTTTCTTATGAAAGTATACCAAAAATTTAACGAAGATGGCATGAAGAGCATGATAAATCTCAGTCACAATGTATGCTTAGGGCAATTTTCACATCCAAGGGGTGAGAAGTCATGGTTTTTGCTACTTTAGAGTAAAAGTGAAGCTACTTTACTTTAGTGGCCATCGTGGAGTCTTAAATAAACGTTAATACTAATAGCTTACGATCATTTCTCTACCCATAAGCTTTCACATCCAAGTATATGTTTGGATGTGAAGATTTCCTTATGTGATTTTTGTTTTCACTTTATTTTTATAAAATCAGTGTCATAGACTCAATAGTCATATTTTTCATCCCAAAAGTACACTTTCATACTTTAAAATAATGGTAGTCAGCAGTTTCACCAAAATAATAGCAATGTAAATGATGACCTGAAGGAAATTACTAAACTTGTCTCAGCTTCTGTCCCCTCATTTATAAAATGGACCCCTCACCCAAGATTACTAGAAGGATAAAATGAAGTAATGCATGTACAATGCCTTCTTAACACAGTGGCTGCCACGTGGCCGCATGGTCTTTCAACAAATATTATTCTTCCCCTTCCCCTCATCACTGAATAATGAGGATCTTGTTGTTAGAGGTCTATTCAATATATACCTACACGTTAACAATGAGTGGCTCAAATCTAAGGTCAATGAGTTAAAAGACATAGTGATGGAAATACACTTTATATTTATTTATAAATATATTATAATATAGTATTATATATTTACATATAACTATGCAATTATACGTAATTACATGTAATTAAATATATTATATTACGGTAGGCATGAGGCTCCATTAATTTGACTCCTCGTGCATCAAGTATATTTCGCCAAATTTTCTCCACAGATTCCTCAGAGACATACCCCCAGCATGCACAGTCTCTGGACGGCAGCATGGGCAGCTCGATACCGCTGTACAGATCCTCAGAGGAGGAGAAGAGAGTGACAGTCATCAAAGCACCGCACTACCCGGGGATCGGGCCGGTGGATGAATCCGGAATCCCCACGGCAATTAGAACGGTAGGAAATGCCAGCGCGCCTTGCTCCGGGGCTGTGCACAAGCTCCACAAAGGATGGATTGTCAATGGCTTTGTGCATTCCTATGCTCTTATATAATGAGGATTGCCCTCCGTGCCATCTGAGTTCTCATGAATATTATGCTGTGTGTGGCAGAGAAAGGGAACTGTCGATTGAAGATAATGACCCAACCTGTTTTTCCATTTCAATTAAAAATCACAAAAAAAAAATCACGAAAATTGTGATTCTGTTAAACGATAAAAGTAGGCTTTGTTTGGTTTTACCTTTTCCACGGAGTGTTGGGGCAATAGAGAGAGAAAAGGGAAGGAAGAAGAAAATGTGAATTCTTTGGCTGCACTGAATTCCCATGTGCATTGTGAATAAACCAGTGATTTGTTTCTTGAGATGGATGTGTGTTACCACCAGGAGACTGGGAGCTGTGAATTGGGTGCTGGGCAGCGAGATGATTGGAGGGAAGGGAGTTCATGTCATGGAAAGGAAAAACTGTCTGAGGAAAATACACACCAGTTTTAGTGTCCCTCGTCAGCTGTGCCTGCTGTGAGCTCTCCGGGGCGATAAGTGAAAGTGTTTGGGTTTTTTTTTTTTAAGTCTTTAAACTCTGCCAGAACATTGCTTGGTGTGTCAGGGCAGCCCCTTCTGGCAAAGCTCAGCAGCAGCAGAGGCTGAGCTTGGGCAGGCAGCTGCTTGCTGATCCAGGCCACTTGGAGAGGAGGTCTGTACTGGCCTGCGCGAAGGAATACTGGGGGCGCCAGGATGAGAGCGGCGGCACCTCTGCAGGTGAAACTGGGGGGTGGTCAGAGAATGGAGCGCCGACTGCATACACTCGGTCTCCAACACCCACGTACGCGGCTGGGCTGGTGCCGAGAGCTACTGGCCTGGAAGGCAAACCTGGGGGGCCAAAGACAAGGGTGGAGAGAGGAAAAGAACCGGCAAGAGATCAGAAAAAGAGATCAGGGACGATTGGAATCGCTCAGAAAGAACGAAAGACAAAGACTGGGGGTCTCTTGTCTTCTTGGATTTGCATTCATCATATGGGGATCCTGTGTTCGGAGAGGAGAGTTGAAAATTGATTATTCCAAGTATCTATATTAGAATTGGAAGCCAGAAAGTAAATCTGTAGAGCAGTTGCTGGGGCTTTAGACTCATTAGATTCTGGGGATGTTGAACGTGACTAATTATAAAGTCCTAAAAATCTCTGTTGGAACCAATGATTGTCATATTTAAGTGACAGGAAAAGTTCAGGGATTGTGACTAACATTCTTAATCTTATGGTGACTGCATGTTTCCGGTGGTGGCACTTTGTTGTTTGTTTCTCTTTTAAGATTTCTGACTCAAAATGGTTTAATTTGAATTTTTTTTCCTAATAATGTAGGGATACAGTGTCAGACAGGTACAGTGTCTCTGGTTTTGTTTAACTGACCCTTGACAAATTAGGAGATCCCTGATTCTGTGTAGTTATAGATTGTCTGATTTTATCTGAGACCTCTAGGTGTGTTTTTAAGTCAATATATGATAGACACAAATGGACATGCAAAGCTGAAACTGTCTTTATTCGTAAGATATAATTTTCTTAAATAGCAAGACCTTGCTTTTTACGTTTTAAAAGGAAAAAACTGAGATGTTATAGATGGTTAGTGAAAAAGCAAGAAATATTAAAAATTTATATATTTTTAATCTACTGCCAAATCAAAAGCATGTTTAGATATGCATAAACAAATGCAGATACTAGACATTCAATGCAAGTTCCCCCTCTATAAAATAGAAAATAAAAACATAAGCAACTCAGAAGTTCCTTATAAGGAACCAGCATTTTTATGTACAGCTGTGCTCTTATGTAGACTGTTCAAAGTTTACAGAGAAGGTACAGGTGTGAAGAGTCATTCACATTTCTTATCTGTCAGCCCCACAGAGCACATCCCCAAGTATAGCTGTGTTTATAAATGTGGAGTCTCGCCATGTCTGAGCCACAGCAGGCCAAGAATCTCCAAGGCTGTTTTTCTTTCTCATCCGCATAGAAAGTAATAATTATCAGACTTACATTGCTTCACAGGGACTTTCTGCTCAGTGTACACACCAAAGGCAGTACTGTCCCAGTGTATCATCTCAGAGTCTCATTTTAGACAACCAGCATAGACCAAGGAAACAGAATTTCAAAAAGTAACATGGAAACTCTAGAAAGCCAAGAATTAACCAAATGTTATCTGAAGAAAGGGAAGCAGCTCCCCAGACTGCCCTCTCTCATGCGACCTGGGATGTCTAATGTTAGCCTTTTACTGCCATCCTTAAAAACAACAACAACAAAACCCGCTAGGGTTCAGATCCCACGAGACTGTGTAATTAAGGCGAGTAGTTAAGTGAAATGTAAGATTCTTTCCTTCAAGTTCAAATATAACAACATTTGAGTCTTTTCCAATCTGGAAAGGGGCGAAAATAGAATAGAATAATGTATACTGGTGTACATTCTTATTGCTTGGAAGTATTAAACAGTAATGAAAGGAACCAAGATTTGAATCTAGGTTGATCTGACATTAATCTCAGCTTTCCACTGCAGCCTACTGTTTATATTATGTCAAAAGTGGGGTGGATAAGGAGCTTCTGCTTTTAAGGAACTTAGTTTAGCACAGCAAATGTTGCCAACATTTTATTATCACGTTAAAGAAATTTTGAAACAATATCTGTATTTTGTGACTTGCTCTAGGACACTAGATTGTTTACTATAGTCAGTATTTTAGTAACTTAGACTAGTAAATACCAAATTTTTATTTCTCTAATTCTAAGGCAATGATCAGAATACAATTCGAGTCCAAAATATTCCCTAGTTAATTTTTAAAATAATGTCTTGAACACTATACTCACTAACAAGTTATTATGGATAATGATAATTATCACCAAAAATGTAGAAAATATGTGTCTTTTCCCTTTTTGGAAATCTCTGCACGACAAATCAATGTAGAGTTCTGATGTTTTGTAAACTACAGGAGTGTAAAATTTCAGGTATATTCAGCCAAGTTATAGAAAACAACCAAATAGTGATTTACTAGTAGCTACTGTCCATGCAAAATCATTGTGAAGAACAAATACACAAGTAAGCTTCCTGAAATTTGAGTAGACTTCCGTTTACCTAATCTCAATGTTTGCCGTAACAACCTACATGGTGGCATTTATAAAAGGGACTTTAAGTGCTTAGAGGATTTCTTTTAGAAAGGGACATAGAGTTTTAGTATTCCCATTTACCAGTCTCACACTCCTCTTTGCCAACCAACTTGGGCATTTCCTGGCATCTCTGTGCTCACCATATAAAGCTAGCAGATGGCACAACAGAGATCCCGCCGGATATGTGCCCTCCAGCAAGTGAAGGAAAAACTCCTGTCTGTCAGGATGCATTGCCATATACAGCGATATAACTCACTTATTCAGCCTCCTCGTTGCCATTGGTTGTGTCCAGGTATGGCTGGGAAACATTTTTACACAAAGTTATGTCTTATTTTTTATTGCTAAAGACTGCAAAGGAATTAAAGCTTAATGAAAAAGAAATCCATCTTTTATGAAAATAAATGTCCCTTAAAGATACATGTTCATCTACTTTGTTTAACCCAGCAAATAACAGCTAGACTCTTGCTTTATCACTGCCTCTCCCACCAGCTCCCACCATTTGAGTATAAAGTCCACCAGTGATCCACTCAATATTTCCATTGTAGAAAGAGCCTAGAATGAGTGAAGAAGTGATTCCCAACAAAGTCAATTAGCCCTTGATGTTACTCTGTATTTGTGGTGATTACCAGAATCATATATTCTTAGAGATCAAAATAAGTCTAGATATAGCACAAAACCCTCAATTTCCAGATGGAAAACACGATGACCACATTGGAAAGAAAAATCAGGATATAAAATCTACACCAAAGCTCAGTCTAACAAATACAAGAATATTTTTGTGGCCTTCCTAACAGAATATCTTCTTTGAAGAGAACTGCCTCGAAAAATCTGTATATTTAGTCACTATATACAGAATGGTCAAGTTTCTTACCAGAATAACCCTGGAAGAGTTAAAATGAAGACACTCCAAGCAAAATCTTGAATTATGATTATAAAGGCATATGTCCACTTTCACAGGTATACGATTAGGTAGACTTCCATCCAATAACCTGGATTCATTCATTGTTTTATTCTGTAAATATCTGAGGTTCCCTACTGTTATGATTTATTGAACATTTCTTATCTTCTAGGCATTGTTCTAGGTCTTTTTGTATACACTGTCTCTTTCAATTTCCATAACCATTCTACGATGTGGATATAATTATTTCATCTTAGAGAAGAGAAAACTGAGGCCCTAAAAGGTTACCTCACTTGCCCAAATTCTTATTGCTTGGAAGTATTAAACAGTAATGAAAGGAACCAAGATTTGAATCTAGGTTGATCTGACATTAATCTCAGCTTTCCACTGCAGCCTACTGTTTATATTATGTCAAAAGCGGGGTGGATAAGGAGCTTCTGCTTTTAAGGAACTTACAGTTTAGCACAGCAAATGTTGCCAACATTTTATTATCACGTTAAAGAAATTTTGAAACAATATCTATATTTTGTGACTTGCTCTAGGACACTAGATTGTTTACTATAGTCAGTATTTTAGTAACTTAGACTAGTAAATACCAAATTTTTATTTCTCTAATTCTAAGCCGATGATCAGAATACAATTCGAGTCCAAAATATTCCCTAGTTAATTTTTAAAATAATGTCTTGAACAGTATACTAACAAGTTATTATGGATAATGATAATATCCATAATATCCAAAAGGAGCGAAGCAAACAATTACAACAGTATAACTTTTATTCAGTTAATTTTATATAAATAAGCTTGCACAAATATCAACTATCTAGGGCTGGGCACAGCTGTGACCTGGAAGAAATAGAACCATAGCGTATAACATTCCAACTCAGCCTCCACCCAAACAAAGGGTAATATATTTACAAATTGCATGTATCCCTGGATAAATTACTGATATGTCATCATGACATAGTAAAGAGTCAGAACAGAAATCTGTTATTTAAAAAGATAAAATATACAAAGAGGAACAATGTTTATTTGGAACCAGTTTTGTAACTGTTGGACATTTTCTTTTACAGACAGTTGACAGGCCAAAGGACTGGTACAAGACCATGTTTAAGCAAATCCACATGGTGCACAAGCCAGGTATGTAGTTCTGTTTTCTGGTCAGGTCCTTGTGGGCTGAAGGATGCATACTCGTTCGTGTAGTTTCGGTTCACACAGACTGTCAAGACCCCAGCAAACTTCATGGCCCTCCCTTCTTTTCAGCACTCCTCCTTATTCTTAGATCACCCCTCCACTCCCAGACACCTGCGCTCCTGCTTCACCCCTGAGCTGCCAGGAAGCCTCTTAGAAGGTGACCCTTGGAGTAGTGCCAGGGGCTCTGGCTTTATGCCTTCATCCTTCCCCATCCACAGTATAAACTGGCCTGGCGTATTATCTGCTTAAACGGACACATTATTCCTCTGTCCACGTGTATCTGCCCCATATCAAGACAGTGACTGTAGCTGGGTCTCACTGAGTTGACAAGGGATCTTTAAAGCACTTACTAAAGGAAATTCATGATCCAGAACAGGCGGAAAGGAGGAAGAGGGACTGATATCTGTATGCTGTGAAGTGGGCAGCAGAGCAAACCTTTACAGCCCAGAGAAGTCAATTTGCAAAGGCCCAGCAAAAAAAAAAAAAACAGAAAAAAAAAACCCCCCATAATATTTGAAAATTTAAAAATGGTTTTATGAACTAGGCAAAATGTGTTGGTTTTCTAACAAATCTGTTGTTTCTCTGAAGTTCTGCTATCTTGTTAGGATGTGGTGACCAATCTGTATTACCATAATATTTATGTTTCATTTTCTAGATGATGACACAGACATGTATAATACTCCTTATACATATAATGCAGGTAGGATGGGTTTGGTTTCCTTGCTTGGCATGAATACACTGTGCCCTCCCATGCTTGGAAGAACTTCCCAGTCACCTTTTTTTTACCACTCTGAGTGCACGATTTCAGTTTCTACAATTAGGAAGATGCTTTTTTTCTTTTCTCAGCATGTATAACGAAAGATTTGATCTTTTCTCATGGAAATGAGAACTAATACTATTTTATCTCCTTCATCCCCACTGTTAGTTTATTCTCGGCTTCAGGAATGTTTAACCAAAGTGTGAAGGACAGCAGGAAAGAACATACTGTAATAGGGGGTACAAAATAAGATAAAGATCTTCTTTTATCAGTAGAGAGAATGATTACAATTGCGTAAGATCTTTCTGATACAGTTCACCAAAAACAAGTCAAGCAAAGTATTTTGTGACCCTGTCCATGCTTTTGCTCCAAATGCAATCATTCATTGAAGGATTTTTAAACATCCCACTTTGCTGGACCACTTTTCTGACTCAGAGTTGCCAGCGGTCATAATGGAACAACTTCAATTCTGGGCATTTCCACTTGTACTTGAGTAAGTTGGTATCTTGTGAAGTGGTTAAGGGCTGGAGTGAGGGACCCCTAAAAAATGTTTCCATCATCTCTTTCTCCTAAATGTCACATCAGGGGACCCCACACGAGGCCGCCTGTCACTTCCCGGCCCCAGGCTCAGGACGATTGCACAGTGCCTGCTATTCCCTTCTGTAGAGCAGTCTCCGAGGCCCACGTCCCGTTCGGCAGCTGCAGCCTCCCATCAAGGTCCCCTTGCCAGCCACACCCCCAAGCTGGATGAGGTTGTCCCCTCCGTGAGGCCTGAAGGCCAGCACTCAGGCCTTTTCCCTGTTGAGGATTCTGCTACTAGTGTCCGACGACAAGTAGAGGGAAAAAAACAAGCAGAACAAGCTCAGCAAGCTGCAAGAATCTGGTTTTCAGTCCTCGCTCTTGCAGATGATAGCAGGTGGCCTGCTAAGATTCCCTCAACTTTTATTCCTGGTCTCAGGTTCTCCTAACTCCTCTCCTGTGTTTAGCTTGTTAAAATGCAAAATTCAACTGAGAAGATTTTAAAGATCTTCTTGGCTTTATTAAACGATTCATGAATCAGGCAGCATCCAATATAGCAGATAGAAAGGAGCTCTGAGGAGCTGAACAAAATGAAAGACTTTCAATAGGCAGAAGGGAGCAGGAACAAGGAAGTTAGACTAAGAAAAAAAGCGGGTGGGTTACTGCAAGGTCACTTTCCCCGAGGGGAGGGCAGGGGGCTGTTAGGCAGAGTATCTAACTCGTGCTGGCCAGGCCATTCCTGATGGACAGCTTTTAGATTCCATTTCTGGGAGACTCAAAACTGTAACTAAGTTAAGTCTCGGTTTGGTGCTGTGGGGCTTAGCACGAGCAACTCCATTTTGGGCCTGTTGTTTAGTTCTTAACAAGCGCTCAGGTTGAAGTCTGACCGTAGCACTGAGGCAAAACAAAACTGCAGACACTGTCTCATTTGTCATAGCCAATTTGCATGGACCTTCAGGAGAAGCAGATGAATGAAAATACACTTAGCTCAAAAGATTGAGGTGGCAGGAAATTCAGAATTTTTATAATTATTTTTCACATTGAAGTTTGCATCCATTAGAATTAGTAAATTGAACGGTAGTTACATATAAACTTGCAGAGCCCTTTAGAGTTTTACCATTTAATCAGTAGACAAAGCAACTCTGATTAGTCTCTTCCCCTCCTACTAACCTTACATCGTGCTGTTCTATGCCTTGCACTTTCTGCTGCTTTTTTTCCTCTGCCATCTCCACTGCCCTCTTCCCCGACCCACCCAAACCAATCCTTCAGGGCTCACTCTAGTGTCATCAGTTCTGTGATATCTTCTCCAACCAATCACCATCTTCTAAAATCTTTAATGCCTAAAATATGTTTTCCTCATGTGGCCTTTATCATATGCTACCAATTATTTTCAATCATAATTCTAATCATGTCTCTTTTCCCCAGATGTGCTATAAGCTTATTGAGAGTGGATGTTTCCTTATGCCTTGCACCGCATGTATTTAACTTGCTCAATATTTTGTTTGATTGCAATTAACATGTCAATTATCATATGCAAATCAGAGCTTTTAAAGTAATAGAAGATATTTGGAAACAGTTCTATTAAGTATTCTTAATCTTCTTCTAAAATCTTAACTACGTTATTAGTTTACATTATCCACGAGAAAATTTGCTAAGTATCTGTAAGTTTGTTTCTAGTACCAGTTGGAATTATTACTAATTCCATAATAACTGATGAGGATTCACTGTAACCAATGCTCGTGTATTCAATCCATTAATGAATTAATAATGATTAATAAATTAATAATATTAATAAATCAAGAGCATACCATCCAATGCATGCATTGTGAATATGTTTACCGATAATAATCTTGGTAAAATCATGGGATATTTTTGTGGGGTATAAGTAATGTAATGCACTTTCAACATGTTATTTGTTTCTGTTCTGTGTTTGTTTTGCTGTGCTGTGTTTCCTGATAGGCCTGTACAACTCACCCTACGGTGCTCAGTCACATCCTGCTGCCAAGACCCAGACCTACAGACCCCTCTCCAAAAGCCACTCCGACAACGGCACTGATGCCTTTAAGGATGCTTCCTCGCCTGTCCCTCCCCCGCACGTTCCTCCTCCAGTCCCACCACTTCGACCAAGAGATCGGTCTTCAACAGAAAAGTAAGGCATTTTCCCCTGAAGTGTCCTGTATTTAGCTTAGGATAAAAATAAGCCCACAGGGCATTCAGCAGAAGAATCAGTGCTTACCTTTCTGAGACAGTATATGTATAGTCTTATAAAGGTGCCATGTTCACCTCCTCTATCAAGAGTGTAGTGAACACTTTCACAATATTGGTTCCTAATACCATGGTCACCTGAGTTCGACTTGAAGTAACTGAGCGTCATCTCCACTCTTTGATCAATAAATGCATATGAGACAAATAAATAGAAATAATTGACACACACTCCCTTTGGCACAGCAGGTCAGAGACTATGCAGTTAATTTTCAGTTTCCTCAGATTTGAAATGTTAGGACTATTAATGATTTAAAATTGCCCCTCTGATCACAAAAGTATCTTTTTGAAAACAGAAAAGGTTATTCGTAAATCATAAGTAAGGCATTAGTTGATGTGTCTAGCTGTGACTCATTTCCACACACTAACTTTAATTTCCCCACTGAAATATTTTTATAGAAACTATTCAAACAAAAATAAAAATTTATAAACACACTTCTATTGGGCCATTTTTATTAGGATAATGACTAATAGTACTACTTATAGGTAACCTTCATTGAGACCTCACTATGAGCCACTAATCTAAGCACTTTTCCTGTATTATATCACTTAATTCTGAGAACAACCCAATGAGATATGTTCTATTTTAAACCCATTTTAGAGAGAGGAAAAAAAAAAAAAAAAAGCTGTGGTTTTGAAAATTAAAGTAAGTTGCTCAGCTCATGCAGCTAGTATGTCCAAGCCAGGATTCACACTCAGCTCTAACTAAAGCCATAGCTCATGCTATACCAGCAATAATAAATAAGAATATAAGAATTATTCAGTATTAATATGGTTATTAAGCATCCATCTATCATACCCATCCCAGAAATATTATATTCAACACCCTACTGTACCATTAAAAGTAACTGATGATCATATAGGGTATAAGATACCACAAAGATAGACATACATTATGTGTGTAGAGTTCTCATTTTAATGCCCGTCTCCTCATGATGATTATATGTTTATAGGTTTTATGTCTTAAATTTGAGAAATAATTGTCTAGACACAAAATGCTATCTCTGCCATAAAAAAAGAACCAAAATGAACTCAGATTTAAATGTATTTTGTCCTATATGTCTAGTAAAAATAAATCTTTCATTGAGAAACATGATAATCCCTTAAAATTTTCTAGAATGTTTTCATATACATTGTCTTATGTGACGCTCAAAGTACGTCTGCTGAATATTACTCATCAATTTACTAGAAAGCCAGGACCTGCCTGCCCCTAATTCTCCTGTCTTGTAGAAACTTCTATTTCCAACATGCATGGAGTCAGAATTTCATCCCACTCTATGGGTCAGAACTACCCCCACCATGGGACTTTCCTGGTGGTCCAGTGGCTAAGACTCTGAGCTCCCAATGCAGGGGGCCCGGGTTCAATCCCCGGTCGGGGAACTAGATCCCACGTGCGTAGCTAAGAAGTTCACATGCCACAACTAAAGATCCTGCATGCTGCAACAAAGATCCCTCACAGGTAACAAAGATCCCGCATGCCACAACTAAGACCCGACGCAGCCAAATAAATAAAAAAATATTTTTTTTTTAAAAAGGAAAAAAACAAAAGAATTGCCTCCATCTACAGTCAGAAAATCCTTCTTCCTCAAATGTGATCCTCCCAAAGGAAGACGTCTTCAGCCTCAGCTACCTAGAAAAGCTTTACTTTTGAAGTCCCTCTTTGCCTGCCTCTTGAAGGATATTAGTTCAGGAAAAAGAGCTGATTCCAGGGTCTCCTATGCGATGGAATAGATGCCAGCCTCTGGTTTTTCAAGGGTAAAACCATGGAGGGTCTCCACTGCCATACAACTTGCTCTTATGGATGGCAACCCAAGTGATACTTTTGCACTTTTCACAGACAAACTATGATGCCACTTGCAAGATAAACAAGATCAAACATGACGTGTACATTACTCCTTGTCACTTCGGATCAAGGACGCCAGGTCACAGAGTGATGGGATAAACTCACACAACTTAATGGAGCATAACCGCCGCTTCCTCTAAACACAAAAATACACAGCTGCCATTTGTGACCCCAGAGTTCACTAGCAGATAACTGGCTGCATTTCTATCAATACAAACCCCTCGTGTGAGTTATTGAGCCAGCAGGAGGATAGTCCTTGTACGAAAAAAAAGTAGAGGAAAATATAATAGGAAATCAAAGAAATGGCTTTCTTTAAATCATTTATGAAAAACAGAACACAAATGTGGTATTTTTTTGCATATTAACATTTTATCCTGAGACGCTTTAAAAAAAAGTCTATACTAAAATTAGCTTTGAAAACAGATAATCAGTGGTTTTATACAACGGTTTTAAGCGTAGAGAATTATTTTAATATGTAATTTGTTGTTGATTTCTAGGCATGACTGGGACCCTCCAGACAGAAAAGTGGACACAAGGAAATTTCGTTCTGAGCCAAGGAGTATTTTTGAATATGAACCTGGGAAGTCATCCATTCTGCAGCATGAAAGACCAGTAAGCATTTGTCATTAAACAGAACGCCAGTTCTCTAGGTTTCCTGGGTTCCCAAATAAACCTGAATTTCATACCGTTTAGCAATTTTTTAACCACAAAGGTAATTTATTTATTTGGCATTATTTAGAAATCATGTTTATTTTGTATCATGATTTGTGTATCTTATCTCAGAATTAAAGATACAGTCTCTAATATATTGTCCCTACTCACCAAATATAGGACTCATTCTCATGTAACTATAAATGTGCCTAATCGTGATCCTGAGTTTAATTTTTTTAAAAAGAAAAAGCACAACTCTCAAATGCAACACTGAATTGCCAGTCTCCATTGCTAATGAGAACAATCCTTCATTCTCTCTGATACAAATGGACCAGGCAGTTCCATCCCTTGGTTTCCATTTTGGTTTCTTAATATTTCTTTGGCTTAAAGGGAAATTTTCCAAATGTCCTTTGTTATAACAAGTTGTTTTAATTGATTCTTATTAAATCTCCCTCAGGTTACCAAGCCTCAAGTTTCCTGACTGATTGTCAATCTAATGGATCAAGATTATATTTAACTTTGCAGTATTTTTTCCACTTATATATTTTAATTACATGCAAAGGAAAAGACATAAAAAGTTGAAAATAACCACTTGCCTCCTCAAAGTACAATTGAACAAATAGGCTCTTCCTTGGCCCTCTTTTGTTTTGATTCCCCCAGTCCTCGCTTTCCCTCCTAGATCAATGCCTTCAGGATCTCTTTGAAATTCTATAATTCCTCTGCATCCCCTCTATCAAAACCTGCTTCTGGTTGCAATTTGCTCGTCTTTGTCTTAAAAGAATTTTAGGTGTCAGTGAACAGGAAAAAGAGAGTTTTCTTTGTTAGTGCCTTTAAGAGTATCCAAGAAACCACAGTATTATATATAACATAAGGCCAGCCCTGAAATTTGATTAGAAACCATTGCTCACCACACCCAATATGAGTGTCCTTGATTTAGTTTTTGAAACCCTGTATTTATGGTTATGTTCTTGAGAAACATGTTCAAAAACCTTATAATCACATAATTCATACAGGATATTTTTCTAAGCCTTCTTTGCCTTTCTTCAAATAACTCATATCTTTTAGAGTAACAGGACTTTACCAGAAAAACTGAAAGAAAAAAAAGGAACACCACCGAACTGCAAGTTCCATTGCAAACATATAACCCATTCACTAAGTTATATGACTGAATATCATGACCTTTGAAATTTCTAGGATAAGAACTGAGTGAACCATGATATCGCCATTGCATAAAATTTAAAATAGCAAAATAATCATGCAAAATAATGAGTCTCAGATTTAAATGTAAATAACGAAACATTAACGATCATTCTAACAATGTCTGAGACTCTTAGGATGCTGGGGGTTGTAACTGTCCTGGAATGCTTTTGTAGCTGTGATGTCAGGAAACAGGATTGATTTTGGAAGCAATCCCGTCAGGATATTTCTAGTATTTACTCATGCAGCAAAACCTGTGAAGCCCCACCTATGTGCCAGGCATCGTACTACGTGTGAGGGACACGGCAGTGAGCGAGACATAGTCTTTACCTCAAGGAACTTGGAGTCTATCATTTAATCAATATGCAAAGTAGCGCCACATTTGTGAGAAGTAGACCATCTCCTGTATGGTTAAAACGGAGACACACCAAATGAATTCGCCCCATCAGGAGCTTATTCACAGGCCCTGTCATTGTGACAGAAATTTCCACTTTACCCATGTCTTTGGGTTAAAGCTTTGAAGGCTCCCGGTTTAAAAATAGCAATAATAATAACAGCAGCAATAGCAGTAGTCGTAGCTCCTTATTGAGCACTTACTTATGCATCAGGCCTTGTAATTAGTAATTTATGCCTTATATCATATAATGATCCCAACAACCCTATGAAGTAGATGTATGGAATTCCCGTTTTACAGATAGAGAGGCTGAGCACATATTAAGTAACCTTGCTCAGGTTCCCGTGGCTGGTGAGTGCTGGACCTGGAAGTTGAGCCCAGGCAGACTCATGCCTGGTGCACTTAATCACCACCATACTGCTGCACATCCCGGATTAGCTAAATCGGAAACACATTTAGCTGGTAGTCATTATCACCTTAATTAGAGTATTTCATTATTTAATTATTTTGCAGTGTAAGTTAATTTGTTCATTTATAATAAATTAGTGTACTGGATTTATTTTACCAGCAACCTGGGCCCTGAGAAGTTAGGACACAAGACCTGTATACTTAACTAGCTCTAAGAAGAATGGAAAGATCTGGAATGTGGGTATGGCTGAAGATTTGGGTACGGATGGGTCTCTGCTGCCACAGGAAAGGAGCAGTGGAAGGAACCTAGGAACTTGGAAGGAAATGAAAATGGATATTTTATGAAGAAATGGAAAGAACCAAAATGTTTATCCCTCCTAAACAATTTTGCTGAGGGCCAGCCTTATGCAAAATGATTTGAGCTAATCATCTGCATCATTTTGGCCAGGTTTTTATTATAGGACTCGACTATTACCTTTTTCTTTTCATCAACCCTGAATCCATTCCAGGTGCCTCTCTAAATCAGAAAAACAAAAACAAAGGGCTCAGGGCATGGTGCTTTTGCAGAGAGTGGCTATATCTTGATAGAGTTTACGTAAGATTCGAGAGTGTCTTGGACACACACAAGAGAGAGGATAGAGAGCAGGTTTGCTAAATACGAGTGATGGGACAGCATGTGGACAACACGTAAGGACCGCAAGATTTAGGCACTCTCATGTCTTTTTCCTCCAAGACGGTTTGTGAGCATTCCTTTACTCTTTTCATCTTAAATGTCTGTAAATTATACACCACAGCTGGGTTATTCTCTGTTGTTCTTTTGAATTCCGAGTTGACGCCATTGTCTGCCCAGTTTTCCCAAGTGTCATCTTGGATTCGCCTCTCCCCAACCATCTCAAAGTCCTGCCTCCCAGGAGAAATGCCACGGCCACTCCTCTCTTCTGGTCCACAATTGTCCATTGCCTATGTTAGAATGACAGCCACTAACTCTTTTCCCTAATTCTCCAATCTAGTCTCCACACCACAGCTAGGGCAATCTTAGAAAACCTCCTGCTCAAAACTTTCTCCCAGCTCTCAAGTGTCCTTAGAGCAAAATCCAAGTTCCTTAATGTAATATACAAAAAACCTTGTGGTTTGGCCCCCACTGACCTCTCCAGCCTCAAGTAACTTCCTGCCCTTCCTGCTTCACTCACCATGTTCCAGCTCTACAGAGAGCTGTCAATCTTCCCCCCCTGGACCTTTGCACAGGCTGTCTCTCTGCCAGGAATGCTCTCTCCACCGCCTCTTTCTTCCTGTGGAAAATCCCATCTCCTCCTCGGCCTGTCTCACTTCCCCCAGGGCACCATCCCGACTACTGGACACTAGGGGCCAAGCTTCTCCTGCTGTGAGCCCCCCTACAGCACACTGCATTACCCCTCACAACCCTGAATTGTAATGGCCTGTTTACTTGTCTGTGTCCCTCACTAGACTTTAAGCTCCTTGAAGGCAGGGACCCCGTCTGGTGCACCAGTCGAATCCCCAGCACCTAGCGCAATGCCTGGCACATGGTAGGTGTTCAGTGAATACACACTGAATTAATAGTAAGGGAATGAGTATAGGTTTTACCCTTGCAGTTAGTGGGTAAAGTTGGTGGGACCTAATCCTTGTTCTGTTGCTAATCTATGAAGTCTGTACATTTCTAGTGACAAAAGGCACCATGGGTCTCCGTCAAAGCACACACGAGGGATTCCACACACTGCTGTTAGTA
This sequence comes from Balaenoptera ricei, assembly GCF_028023285.1. NCBI lineage: Eukaryota > Metazoa > Chordata > Mammalia > Artiodactyla > Balaenopteridae > Balaenoptera > Balaenoptera ricei. The sequence continues at coordinate 14,337,079 of NC_082659.1, read as the reverse complement.
ACTGTGGTTCCCGAATTCCATGATTCCCTAGCGTACAAAGGGGGTAGAGGAAGAGAAGTCCTCCCCCGACCCTGGCCAAAAGGATCCTCCTCTTCCTTAGAAATCAATGGAATATGCATTTATATTCTTTAACAGGAAAGTAAAAATGAATACAATTTTTGAAGTGCCTAGATGCTCATTTGACTATAAATTTAGAAATGATGACTAAATGGGCCAAATGTTTGATCTAGAAAAATACTTTGCCATCACCAGGAATTTATCTTAAACTGATTTCAACTGCAATTTATTCCATGAGACAATCATGCAAACTCTCTGCTTGGATTATATTAATAAAATTCTACATCCCATCTGGGTTGGATATGTTTATAGGTGAACCACATTAAAATAAAATAATATAAATTCAATTAAGCACTTATTTAGGACAACTTTATGCTTGAAAATAGAAAATAAGGGGGAGATGTTATCTTTCTCAACAATAACTAAACCTGCACATAATGGTAAAAGTGAAAGAAAAAGCATTGAAAACACAGGGCAGAGTTGAAATGCAATTTAAAGCCTCAGTAAACTTAAGCTTCTTTAGCAGTGAAGACTGTCACTTAAAGCTTAAGCTATAAAAATTCTGAGACTTTCATCTGTTGGTTTGAACCATAAAAAATTATCCCAATGTGTAGAGCTAACTAACAATGTGTAGAGCACTTACTGTGGTATCTCAATAAATATAAAACATAGTAGCCAATGTCATTAAGGCTTAAAAGTCTAATGAGCATAAGTTATAAAGGACCAAATGATGTTGGCAATTTTTCTGTTCGGAACGGCACATAGAAATCCCATGCCCGCAATAAGAATTCTGAGAACAGTAGAATTTTTGTAACCTGAAAAGCAACAAAATGCTTTTAAACTGTAGAAAACAAAACTTCAAAAATAGGTTACCTTTAAATAAGAATTGTGTGTGATTTATAATTTTAGGTTTTCTTACTTCCTCTTGAGCTCATGACCAGTGTTCGTTGTAAGCCCATGTGTGCTGAGTTTTTCAAAATGAAAAGAGATCAAAAGAGGGTAGAAAGAGGCGCAGCAGTATCTCTGCTCTTTTGTTGTCTTTTATGAGCATGATCATGCTTCCTAAATGAGTTTCTGAATGTTAACATTCATGTTGAACGGCTAAAAATCTTTCAAGTCACTTATGGAAAGTGCTGATTTAGTGAGATCATTAGTATGTCTGTCTGTCGGCTGACCATCTGAATGTATATCACTGACTTTTGTGAGGCCTCTGTGTACCTTAGAGTGACTCAAGATTGCTACATAATACATTTAATTGTTGCCTGACTAAAGGGATTCAAAAGGTCAACTGCAGCATAGAGAAAATTCTAGTTCTGCCACTTAACCATTTCTTTACCATCGATCGAGGCTCTGCTCAAGCATGTGCCTTTCATTACATTCCAAAGTTATGGATAATTACCAATTATCCTTGCGGGGGTTTTCTCTTCTAATTTCTATTGGCATGAATTCTAGACAGTTGCCCATTGAGGTGATAAATTGAAGTTTTAATCTACAAAATCGTAATTCATGGGAAGTTGCCATTCCAAGGTAGGGTGCAAGATGGTAGATATTCTGCTCCCTTTTCCATAGTCTATCATAGAAATAGATTTCTATAAATCAGGATTTAGTATATTTGTTTGTTGTATCTATTTTTTAAGGTGGAAATCAAAGTAAAGTTGTAACCAAATATACTTATTTGTCTAGTAAATTTGCTGCCCTCTACTGTTCAAAATGTTTTTTAAACAAATGTTTCCTCTAAGAGAAGTTTCTATCTCCCCTTAGCAAAATAAAGTACTGTACATGAAAACAGAGATTATAAAATCAAGAATTAATAATATTATTAAGGATATAACATTAGAAACAGTGAGATTTGAAAAATCCAAAGATTAGTTTTCCTGTGGAAGCAGTCCTGGGTCTCTACAGACAGAACAAAATTACTGGAAAATTCTCTCTAGTGTCAACTACCTTAAATATCAGCTCCAGCCAAACTATTCCACAAAATACCTACATACTGCAGCTATAATCTAAATGATAATTGGAGAAAAACAGTATTTCAGTACTATCAGAATCTCAATTACTATTTTTGCACTATTGAATCAGAGATAAATTGAAACAAATTTTTTAATTAAACAGAAAATGGTAAATTAATTACCAGAATATTTTCTATCAATTTCACTGTTACTTCTGAAATGTAAACCAAATATAATGTTGACTAAGTAAGAGAATATATCTCAAAATTTCTGCAACATTTCTCATAGTAATTATACGATGTTCTCCATAACATTATAACAGTAAAGGAGAATAATACTTTAAAAGAAAGAACAGAACAATCTCAATACTGTGCTTGTCCAGACACAGGCTTTGTGACACCACCATAACTGTTATCATAGTCTGTTTTTAATCTCCTAGCACTCCACGGTAAACATGTCACAGGGTTATTACATGGTCTTTATCATTATGGTCACCACATATTCTGGATACCATAGGCCCTTTCACTCTTGTGTTATGATGTCTCAAACTTTTCTATCACTGCCTGTAACTACTATTATAATCTCATAAAATATTGAAATAAAAAGCACATCTCTAAAAAGGCTTTGGATATAATTGATTATTAAATACAGACTGTGTTATTAACAAAACTATTGGGAATGCAACAGGCCAACAAAACACTCGGACAAACTAATGTCAAATAATGGCTTTTGTTTGAATATGGCATATCTCAAAGCACCCAATATCACAAGTTTGTAGAGCATTTCTCCTGGAACTGAGATGTAGTTACTCCATGGAGGTCCTTGAGTTCTTTAGAAACTGGAAGGGAATGATACGAATCTGCTTTGAGGCCATGAGCACATCATATATCTCCTGGAATGTGTCCTCTCCTGGCCCAGGTGAATGGCTTTTAGAGAACTGGAGTTTTTTTATTTTTCCCCTGACTTAAAATATTACTATCCAGTTGTTCCATGCTTAATTAGAGTCATGTAATAAATTCTCAAAGAAGTCATAACCCATATGTAGTACTTTAAGCATCCCTTTTTAATGTAAAATCAATGGCCTGAATGAATCTGGTCAGGCATGTATTATTTAAAAGCATTAAGGATATCACTGGGTAAAATAAATGCTCTGTCTTTTTTTCTATTATTAAAGCATATATATAATATGTATATATTTTCTCAACCTGCTTACATTAACAGTCCTAGGTTTTGTATCTTAAATATGACATTCAGAAACCAGTGGAGGGGTGTAAGTCAATTACAAAAAAAAAAAAAAAATTTTTTTTTAAATTTTTCTGTAAAGTCTTAACCAAACCAGGGTGGGATTTTCTCCCTCTCTCTTCCCCAACCTTGACCGACCACAGTAATATGAAAAACCTAACCCCACCCAGGTCCATTTCTCTAGCTCACGGGGGACAGGTAGAAGGTGATACTCAGGGTATCTCATAAAACGTGGCCTTTCTTCACTTTGTGAAGGTTCCTTGTCTTCACGCCTTTTCAGTGATCCGGGCCATTCCTAAATTATCTGAGACCCCGGGGACATTTTACTTTTCCTGAACGTTTCCTCCTGCCTCACCTAAGGCAGGACACAAAGTGCTGCTAGCTGGTGTCCTCTTGGTCCCATCGAGAACCTCCATCTAATGAAGCAGTTTTTCCTTCACCCCTTTTTCTTACAGCCCCCTCTCCCAACCACTCCGACACCTGTTCCAAGGGACCCTGGCCGGAAGCCTATTTCTATGTCACCATATGGAGAAGTAACTGGTAGCCCCTCCCCTCCGCCCAGGACCAGCATTCCCACACCAAGCGCGTGCACCCCGGCTCTCTCTCCCATCTGGGTGAGCTCCTTCCTTCTTTAACTTACCTCATGCCGTCGGGAAGTCAGGCGCAGCCCTGGCTCCTCAGAGGCTAAGAAGATGATCAGAGGCTGGCTACTCACAATCACTCCCACTTCGCTGCCCTTTTCTTTCTCACCGAGACCCCGGGTTCTTCATGCCAAACAACCCGCTAACAGTCTCCCAGCGCTTCTCACTCCTCCCCCACCTTGTATCTCTTCCCACGTTACCCCTTGCCTTCCCCAGGCTCTCCAAGTGCCTGCACCTGAGCGAACTGTCTGCTGACTCCAGGCTTACACGCTGGGACCAATGAGGGCGGGGGCGATGGAGTGACTCGCCCAGAAGAGCTACTTGGTGACTGAGTTGAGCCTGTTTTAATATCCTGCTGTGCTATCAATGCTCAATCTCACTGTCACAGAGAGTTTGTCATAGTTTATGCATCAAGCTAAGGAGAAAACTAGAAATGATGGCGGAGAAAATAACTAGGGGCCTAAGTGATGCCATCAAAGCTCATCTTCATATCCTAATTTTGCCCATTTTACTTTACTTCCTTTGTTCTCTCTGGCTGAGATTTGTTGGGTGAGAGTTGATGCATGTTTGTGTGCGAATGTGTGTGTTTTTCATGCCTCACAGCGTTGCCCTCACTTAGCTCAGTGTGACTTTTCCTTCCCTTTTCCTTCACATCTGCTCCAGACTGATCGCATAAATCCAGATGACATAGATTTAGAAAATGAGCCCTGGTATAAATTCTTTTCAGAACTGGAGTTTGGACGCCCGGTAAGTGAGGCTAGACTGTTAATATAAAACGATTAGGAGAATGTTGTTTGATTTATAAAACGTACCGTTATCAGAAGAGATAGGTGTCATTTAGAGAATGAAAGCTGAATACTATATACAACAAAAATACTCTGAAAAAAGTATATTCTACACACACAAATTTGGTACAGCTTAGCCCGCATTCACTTCTCTACCAAACATTTAAACATGTCAGACACTTCCTATATAGTTTTTCTTTCCCACCAAATCATGCATTAGATTATTTAATATCTGATTGATTACAGATTCAAAATGTTGAGATAGTATCTGTCCTAGAATAGTCAGACAATTATTACAGATTTATAGAAGATTTGTATTTGTTTATAGTCCACTTGGATCTAGCTCAATCAGAAAAGCACTGTGAAACTTAAAATAATAAAAATTACTATTATGATAGCTCCTATTTGCTGAGGAATCACCAAGCACCTGGAGAGGGCTGGGTTCCATACTAATGATCTGAGTCCTCACAATGTCTCTCCAGTAAGAAGCCGGAGGCCAGAGGGGTTAAGTAATTTGCCCAAGAGAGTTAAGTGGCAGAGTCAGAAGTTAAACTCAGACCTATCAAAAAAACAAAAACAAACAAAAACTTCTGGCAAATCCCCACTATAATATACTGCCAGAATATCCCCACCATAAAATGTCTCATTTGCTCTTAGGGATATAAGGAAAAGGAAAAACAAGGAAACCCTGTGGACCTTGATTTCTCCTCCTGCTACTGAAAACCACCACGACTCCTCTAGTCCCCCAGACCTCCACCAAAGGTGGATCTTACGAGAACTGCTTAATCTGTTTGGGATAAAGCATCAACCCAAGCTTCAAATAACAATTTCCTTTATTAACTCGAGTTTTACTGGGGAACTGCAGCTGCCGACACAGTGCATTTGATGTCTGTCAGTTACATAGTTTTTATACTCTCACTGGTGTTTCTGAATTTTAAACACTTAACATACCGAATACACCACACAGAAGTTTTATTAAAGATCAGAGAGTACAATCTTTCTTTTATCATGTCATAGACTGAGTTATACAGTCATATACTGACCATATATTATATACTAGGTGGTTATAGTAGTTAGTCCCTTTTGTCCACTAAAATGCAAAGGAGACTTGGTTAGATTCATTGTATCTTATTGAACTGGATCAAAAGTGACTGTAAATGAGTATAAACCAAATAATATTTTTAGAATTTCTATAACTGATAGGAAGAATATTTTTCCTAATTTGAATCCAAGTATTCACATAAATGCATTTTACTTTAGAGAAAAAAAATTCCCTAGCTTTAATTTATATGTGTTGTTATTGTCGATTGGACAGTTTATAGGGATAGGACCAATTTCTGTTTTGAGCCTAAATTATCAGCATTTTTCTACAATCATTTTCAGGCCACACATGGAAACTCACCAGCATGCTATCCACCTGCTCCTTCGGTGTTTTTTTAATGTACCTTGCATTCCTCCGTGGCTAGAGACTAGGAGTGCTAATTTTGATTTGATGAAATGAGTTTATAAATATACTAATCAAATCACTAGTAATTTTGCCCAGTGCTTGAGAATATTTACGAACATCGCACTCTTCCTCCTGGGCTACCCCCATTTTGCTCCATTCATGTCACTCTATATGTGTATCTGATACTGTCAGCGCTCAATTTCTAACTGTTGTCACCTTTTCCACATGTTCATTCCTTGCTGCCATTGATTCTCCTCCATTCCATCTCTACACTTCTGCTTATGTGGTGCATCTACACCCAGCCTCCTAAAAAGGCTCTGGACTATGTTCAAGATCATTCTTCTGGTGTTTCCAATGAGGTAAAAACAAATTATTCTCTTTTTCAGATTTCTCTCTTAGGACCTGTTACTGTGATTCTGAACATCCGTGTTTTACAATTCGCTAAAGTGTCTAAGCTGTTTTTGAAAATCTGTCTTTGCATCACTGGATTGTATCCAGTATCACTGCTTGGACATTAATTATACCAAAAGTGTTGGCTCTTTCTGAAACATAGGTGAAGAATCATTCCGATCATTACTTTCAGGTGAACTATTCAATGCATCCTGATATCCAGCAGTGTGATAATCAAAAAGCAAAAGTAGTAGTGTTAGTGCATATATTTGATTAGACTGAGTAAAATACTGCTAGAAATCTCTTCAGAGCCATTTTATCATCATGGTTGGAGGTGTAGAATGACAGTTTATATTCTTAGATAATCAGATTTTTATGCCTCACATATTCCTAAAATTTATTTTAATTCTTTCATTTTCCTAAATACAATTTGTGGACTTTAGCATCAGATAAAATCAAGAATAGGGCTGACAAATAACTGGCACACATGTCACAACTTCCCAGTCAGACACCCTTGGCAGACATTACTAATCCTTCTCAATGCTATAATCCAGGCAGCCACTCTAATAGATTATCACTGGCACATGAGATGAAATGCATTTTCCATCTCTGTATAGGAATGCTCATGACAATCTGATAGGTAAAAAAAAAAAAAAAAAAAATTTATGCCTGGCAATGTAAAGTGTTATTTGATTTAGTCAAAGAGAGTATGAAAAATATATATTTTCATTGAAAAGTCTTAACTCAGTTAAATATGTGCAACTAGAAAACAAAACTAGTAGAATACCTATGCTGCAGGATATACTCCTGACACACGATGGTGACAACTGGAATTGCAGGCACAGTCTCAGGAGGAAATACCCAACTTTCTAGACCAATTTGCAATTCCAAATTATTTCCCCTGAGGTATGCATCACAGTGTATGTTAAAACAGAGAAGTGTTGAAATATTTATATATTAAATAAAAAGTAAAATAGAGTAACCAGAAACATTCTGGGTTATTGAATTCAATCATTTCTAAAGGCTTATTTGCTGTACATAGGTGTATAATCTGAAGAAAATCAAATACAACAAGCAGTTCTATTCTGTGTGTCATGTTACCTCTAGATCTGAAGAAAGGGTATCATTTCAACATATGAACAGCCAAAGAATTTACTTTGGAATTCAATTTGGTCAGATATTTCTCTCAGATATCTTGGTCAGATATTTCCAAGATATTTTTAAGACAGTTAGTTCATTGAGAACTGAAATGGAGTTAGAGATCGCCAGGTTTAACTCACTCATTTTTCAGTCAAGAAAAGTAGAGTTCAACTATTTTAAGAAATATGTCCAAAATCAGATGATAACATGGTGGCAAATTAAAAGTAAAAAACAGATCTCTTAACCTTCACTTCAGTGCTATTTCCTTTATACCATACTTCTTAGCAATTCCAAAAGATATATTTAGAGCTCAAATCTTTTAGAAACAAATTATTTACTTAATACTGTTTCTTATTAACCATTAATTTCTGTGAAATACATTTCTATAATCAACATTACACAATAATCCTTGGGATAAAAATAGTAGAAACTTAATTCTATGCATTCTGTAATGTTAACGGTAGTGGCAAAAAAAAAATCACATAAAGAAGCACTTTGCTGATGGTTAAACTGATTTTGCATTATCTCTTAGGGATTGAGAAGGGGGTGTCGTATGTTCTGAGAGCATATTAACTATATTATTAACTTCACATCATGGTTTTTCAGTGTTAAAAAATCCTCTGATAAGGTACTGGATTCTGTCTCTAATAACCTTATGTAAAACATTTCTGGTAAAATTTGTAATTGATTAGACATTATCTTAGCTACCATTCATCAATTGCCTAGTATATGCCATGAATAACATACTTTTTAATCCATAAATATAAGTGAGAAGCTGGCATTAATAAGGAACAATTAAGGACTTTTAAGCAAAGTTTAATCACATGATCACATAGCAGAAAGAGCAATTCAGTGTCTGTATTTTATTAAAATGACCTTCATTTAGGTGTATTAAAATAATGGTAATATGTAAATACTCAGTAGATCATAATAGGCAAAATAGCTACCTCCTTTCTGGAGACAATTTCCATTTCAGAATGAGTACTATTTTATACTTATCATACAAGGTTTTCTCTTAGTCATCTATCTAGACTTTTTATTGTTTCCTTATAATTTAATACTGAACCTTTCCTTTGAACACACATCACAATACTGGTTTCAGTTTATTTTAGGTTGTGGAAACCAGCACAAGGAGGAGTAATTGTAGTTTCTTAGCCTAAGTCTAAAACACAATTAATTTATCAGTATAGAGCCTTCACTTTTTACACTATGTTTTATTTCATATTATTGTTTAGGGTCATGATTCAAAATCATTTAGCTGGTGATTCAAAATTTCTGATCACTCTAGGGGTATTCTAAGAGTGTTCCACAATGGATACTATTTGATGGCCAACTGTGGTTTGTGGTTGGATGTCCCATGAAAGCTGCGAGCCACACAGGTGGCAGTGCTCTGAGGCTCTTTGGTGTTGCTCTTCTGCAAACATGTAGAATTAATATTTCAAAATCAGAATATAATTGTCTGGTTTTATTTATTTACTTGTTTGCCATCCTTCTTATTTAGTATTTATCTTTCCACCTTTCCAGTGTCCAATTCAGAGTAGCAAGTTAAAATAGTCATGTAAACTTACCCGATTAGCAGACCAATTTTTTTCTATCTTTATATTTATTGAGAAATTCAGAATCTAAATGTTTTACAGGAACTAAAAGTATTATAATATGCTTTTCTCTGTCTAGAGAAAAGAGAGGGTAATATTCTCTTGCAGAGAGATGCTTTTGTTTGTTTTTGGGCAATTCCATTCTCATTCAGTAAAAATGAAAATATTAGTTAATAGAAGCAATTTTAGAGTTATGCATAAGGGGGATTGTGTGTGTGTGTGTGTGTATATATAATTGGTAGGCATTTCCCTATACATCCTAGACATCATGCATCATACCACAACTACTTTCATCTCAAATTCATATCTAACATTTTTGTTTAATATCTGTTTCATTGTATTGTTCAGAATGAAGAAGTATGAAAATGGAGTGTACAATAAGCATTTGGAATTATTTATCAATTTGTATCATCTATTTTTCTTTGTCCCTAAAACCATGGATAACTGAGAGCTGATTTTCTGACTAAAATGTTAAAAGTGCACTTTCCTAAAAAAAGGTTATATTTTGGTTCATTAAATCATTTATTTTAAGCTAACCCTGAACATAACTAATTTCTGATTTAAGGACCAGGTAGTCTAGTTTAATTTCAAACCAAATTCTGTGGTTTTTATTAAAAAGTCATATCTATGTTGACAGATGAAAGCAGTTCTGCTTACATTTTATGTCTACATAAAAATAACACCTGGCAACATGACAAAAATTTATAAAGAAGGTTATGTTTTATAAGGATTGAATGATGACTACGAATATTTCTTTAAACATCAAACCATTCCTTTATGTAAGAAATTTCTATTTATAGTCTATTTCTACATGAAGGAGTGGTTATTGATTTTTCTTTTTCCCCCTCAGGCAATGTTTGATTTATGAATATTTTGAGTTACACAGAGAAGAGCGGTGCTGTACAGTCGACGCTCCATATCTGTGGGTTCCACATTCACAGATTCAACCAACTTAGGGACAAAAATATTCCCCCCAAAAAAATTCCAGAAATTTCCAAAAAGCAAAACTTGAATTTTCCATGCCAGCAACTATTTCCATAGCATTTACATTGTATTAGGTATTATAAGTAATCTAGAGATAATTTACGGAAGGATGTGGGTAGGTTATATGCAAATAGTACGCCATTGTATATGAGGGACTTGAGCATCCTCAGATTTTGGTATCCTTGGGGAGGTCCTGGAACCAATTCCCATCAGATACCAAGGGATGACTGTATATGAGAAGAGGAAGTAGATAAGAAGAAAGTAGAAATTAGGTTGCATGATTTCTCTTTGGGAAAACATTTTTATGCCCAAAATAAATGGTATTTTTAATCTCAATTTTGACAGTATTCTTTTTAGGATACCTAATATAATGTCCAGGGACAAACAAAATTTTGCTATGGTAAAAATTTTCATGGAACTATCTTTCTATCTTAACAGGCCTCCTTGTATCAATCCTCTATCGACAGGAGCCTGGAAAGACCCACTAGGTAAGAGTCTCATTATTATGCAACCAGGATATTCTATACCAGTGGTTTCTTTTTCAGTGAAATAGAAATGAAAAATTATTTATCCCTCATCTTTATTTTAAGCACCATAATTCATGAAGTTGTTTTAACTTGTTTCTGCATCATTTTATATGACCATATTCAAGAATGTATAAAAATTAAGTAAAATAACTCTAGATTCCATTACAGGCTGAGAAATTCTTGCCTTCCCTGTCTCCTCCATATCCAGTTTTCTTCTCCTTAGATAAGGATAATAAACATCTAATTTTCAATATTGTGAGATGATGTGATGATATATTTGAAAAAACTGTAATAAGTTAGAAAAAATTTTATAAATTATGTTCTACATATGTTTGTTCATTATACTCTGACCACACAAATCAGGAATGCTGTTACAACTGATAAATGAGAACTTACTATATACCTGGCATTCTAAGTACAGAAACATACTCAATCCCTAAGATTTTATCTCTAGTAAACTGAAACTTGGGCTCCGTAACATACGAAGTTTACACAGTTGGCAAAGGACAAAGTAGAATCGAACCAAAATAACTTGTATGTCCTAACTGCCCTAAGAGTCTACCAAGGCAAGTTCTGTTCGTAGGCTTTAAATATCACTCTTACTTTAAAATATTACAGAAGTTCAGACACAGTAGAATGACAATAATGAATAATGCAAACTCCCAGCCATATCATATCATCAACAACAAATATTTATATAACAATAATTTGCTCTTCTACAGATTTCTATCAACATAAATGGAAAAGTAAACTGGGTCCTTTGTACATTGGTTTCATGAGTGCCATTAAACAGCATTAATGTCTCTGAGAAAGGAGCTCCCTGAACCCCTTCTTTTATATCTTTTACAATTATATATGCACCTAAAATGTTTGAATTTTAGTTAGTTCTAATCTGATCTAAGGATTTACATAGAGACACACAGACACTCATGTGACAGGATAATGACAGCAAAAAGAGGTCTAGGCGAACATGGGTGTCCTCTTTAGAAGAATGCAGGCAAATTCTGAGGTCTGGCTCCACCTCTATACTTGCAAAGCTTGCAGGTTCCATTTATTCATTTGTAAAACAGTGACAACAGCACATAGCTCAGCGGTTACTGTGCATGCTGTGTAAGACAATAATGACAGTGAAGCAAATAGCATACTGCTGGTTCACAGGAGCTGGTGTGCTGTTGCTGCTGGTGGTGGTGGAATTCTATCTAATGATTTGACAGACAGCATGCTATGTGAGGTATATATTCGTTCACTAATGTTTGTCTTAAATGATATTATACTCAGATCCAGAACCATGATAAAAAGTCCCTGCCCTTACAGACTGTCGACACCTTTTAATACAACCGGGTAAAAGGACTCTAATAGTTTATTTGATGACCAGATTATTGGTCATTCATTATTTAAACAGAAGAATGTTGGAATTGCAGTGTAAGTTTTTTAAAGCTAAGATTATTAGGAAAAGCCATAGGGAAAGCTCGAGGTAAGAAAAATTGGTCTTACCAGATTTCCTCCTTTTTTCCAATCCTTTCCTCCATTTTGGCATCCCTCCTGCGGATGTATTCACGTTGTTGCAACTGTTCTGTATAGAGAAAAGATGTATGGTAAAAATCCTAACGCTGAATTGTCAGTAACAAAATATTACACTAATAGAGAATTTTTACTTTAAAAGGTGATTATGTTCATACAAAAACCTGTATATGAATGTTTATAGTAGCTTTATTCATAATTGCCAAAACTTGGAAGCAAACCAAGGTGTCCTTCAATAGGTGAATGGATAAACAAACTGTGGTACATCCATATAATGGAATATTATTCAACAATAAAAAGAAATGCACTATCCAGCGACAAAAGGACATGGAGGAACCTTAAGAGCACATTGCTAATGAAAGAAGCCAATCTAAAAAGGGTACATACTGTTGGTTCCAAATATATGACATTCTGGGAAAGGTAAAACTAGAGACAGTAAAAAGATCAGTGGTCACCAGGTGTTCACAGGGAGGGAGGGATGAAGAGGTAGATCGCAGGGGACTTTTATGGCAATGACACTACTCTATATGATACAGTAATGAGGGACACATGTCATCATACATTTTTCAAACCCATAGGATGTTCAACAAAAAACATGAACCCTAATATGAACAATGGACTTTAATTACATTTAATGATAATATATCGATGTGATTCATCAACTGTAAGAAATGTACCACACTAATAGAAGATGTCAGTAACAGGAGAAAATGTGTGCAAGGGAAAGGGAGTATATGGGAACTCTCTGTACTTTCCAATCAATTTTTCTGTAAACATAAAACTGCTCTAAAAGAATTTAAGATAAAAAAAAAACCTGCTCTAAAAAAATAATGTCTAGGAAGTCCTAGTCACAGCAATCAAACAAGAAAAAGAAATAAAAGAAATACAAATTGAAAAGGAAGATGTGAAACTGTCACTGTTTGCAGATGAGTCTATTAATTTTCAAAGAGGTGATTATAAAGAAATAGTTTTTAATATCAAGGAATGAATTCCTAAGAATGCAGTTTGGGGGATGGGGGATAAGAGGCATACCATGGCCACCAGCACCTTCCACTAGTCTTTCTGATTCAAAGTTGAACCCCCTGCCACACCAACCAAACTGAAGCTGATTCCTTTTTTCAGTTCTGCAAGCATGGCCAGTGACTTTAGGAAAAGGAGGAAGAGCGAGCCTGCGGTGGGGCAGCCGAGGGGCTTGGGGGATCCAACTGCAAGCAGAACTAGCCCAGGTCGAGCAGACCTCCCAGGATCAAGCACCACCCTGACAAAGTCCTTCATTAGTTCTTCTCCTTCTTCCCCATCAAGAGCAAAAGGTGAGCAGCAATAAATGACATATAAACAATTTACTAGTTTAAGTTTTAACTTTGGGAGAGCTGGTCCAATGATAACTACCCAGAAATAGTTAGCATGTAAATAGTGTCTTAAATAAAATATAGTTTCAGAACAATAGCTTTCTTTATACACAGACTAAATCAGGATGGTGAACCATCTGAGTGGCTTAAAGGACTCTTATCATCTGTTAATGCTTTCTTTTCTCCAAATATATTGTGTGTGTTTTCTGGAACAAATTTAAAGTATCAAATATTGTATTGTCAGGCTATTAAAAGATTATATTTCCTAACATTTGCATATTGTCAACATTTTCTAATGTTACTACAACTAGAAAAATTAATCAGATTTATAGAATAGAAACTAGAAGTAGCAACAGAGAACGTTGCTGCCTAAAACATAAATTGGTTTTGGATTTTTAAAATTATTTAATTCTAGACAAAAGTTTGCCTAACCTATGAAAGTTGTTTCTTTAATCACTTGCTTTATATTTTGGTCAATATTCATACATACAGTAGAATATCCATGTTCTGCATGTAACATAGTGTTCAATTCAAACAGTCCACTAGTAAGAACTAACTGGTTTCAGGCCATAACTGTAAAGTTTAGATATCACCAAGCCAATTTTCTGTATGGCCTGTCTCCTCTCTGGAAATTTAGTGACTTGTGTTGAAAGGAAGATGTCACTCCTTCAAGTCTCTGTTTAGTTACACATTACTGCAGCTGTAACAGGAATATCCCCAAGATAGAGACCTAGGATTGAACCAGTATCCATAGGTACCTAGGATTTGGGGACTCAGGGTCTCCTCCAATCCTCTGGGGTTGAAACATAAGAGAGAAGAAATTTGAAGTGTGTGAAGAAAGAGAGCTGTAACTGAAGTTTCCATAAAGTAGCAGAGATTCAGCTACACATATTGAATGTAGGCACTGAAAGTGTTGCCACATGAAATTAAAGCTAAGAGTTAGCTGGTCTGTGTGCAAAAGATTTTTGGTTTTGATGATTGGGCTCTGGATAGGCAGGAGGTGCTAGCTCTTGTCCGTGGCCTAGTAGAGCTGTGACTACTTACTGGGAGATTCACAGGGAGGGATCCCCTTTCACTGTACCATTCCTCAAATTAACAGACGTACCCGTATCAGATTCTACTCATTTATATAAACAAATATCCCAAGGAAACCAATAAATCATGAAGTGCCATTGACTCATTATGCTTGGATACCACCCAAAAGTTAAAAGGGTTCTGATTAATTTAGATATTTGTTTTTATCCTAGGGGGTGTTAAGTCAACTTCCTTTCTCAAGTACTACATAGCTACTTAATGTGCTTATCTACTTTTGAAGAATTTGGAGAAGGCAGGAGCTGTCAATAGAGCTATTTTCCTCCACTAGGCTTATTTCTAAGAAGAAAATGTCCCATTAGATGTAATTTGGCCTCTCATTTATTAATTAACTCAGCAACACAAAAGAAAAGACTATTTCCATAGATATTCGAAATTGATGTCAGGGTTAGCTCTACATTATTATATTGCAAATGATTTTTTAAAAAGACCCTTCCTGGAAAAAAGCAAGTGCATTTACCTCTGATGAAAGTTTTACATTATATCCAGTTATCCTTATGGGAAACTGCCTAATAAGAGGTTGAAGGTAGAGAAATTAAAGAGGTAAATTCATTTGTTTAAAGAGGTGCTAGTTGGGTTTATTTCTTAGAAAAATATTAGCAGCAATAGTTCACAGCAACTGAACTTGATTTTGCAATTTGGGAAAATATTTTGTCTTATAGCTTTTTCTATCTAATGCCCATGAAAAATTATTTGATACGGTTATGGGAGTATTAATTAAATGTAAATTTATAAGTTACTCTTTACCTCTTTATTATTATAAATCAAATAAGATTCAAATCCTTACCATATTAAGATGTTTAAATCTATAGCATTTTTGGTATTAATTACAAAACCTTTAAATCACTACCAGGTCATGCTATTAGCTTACAAGGCACTACTGGATTTTGAATACCATATTTGCAGAAAGATGGATGAAATATGCAATAGAAATAGGCGTATTAGCGACACCAGTTACTTTTTATACATGGTTTTGTTAACTATCATCTGCAAAGCTACATTTATTGCCAAAGTATTGCCTTGCTTTAGAATTAGGCTTTTTTCTCTAAAGTTGAAGCTACACGTATATCAATCAGTGTCTAGATGAAACTCCACTAAATGCTTTCTCTTTGCTGTGCTATCTGACGCTAACTGACATGCTCTCCTCTTTATGAGCCTTTTAACTTCTCCAACGTCTCTCTTCCACCACGCTGCCCTGGACTAAAAGGTGGGGACGATAGCAAAATATGTCCATCCCTTTGCAGTTACTCAGGGCTCAACGGCAACCCCTCCCATGAGTTAGATTACTGTAACACTTACAGACAGCATTTGGACATCCCACATGACTCACAGAGGGCCATTACTTTCAAAAACGGCTGGCAAATGGCCCGGCAAAACGCAGAGGTCTGGAGCAGCACTGAAGAAACGGTTTCCCCCAAAATCAAATCCCGTAGTTGCGATGACCTTTTAAACGATGACTGCGATAGTTTTCCTGACCCGAAAGCCAAGTCAGAAAGTATGGGTTCTCTGTTATGTGAAGAGGACTCCAAGGAGAGCTGCCCCGTAACATGGGCTTCCCCCTACATCCAGGAGGGCCGCAGTAATAGCAGATCAAGGCTCCGACACAGGTCAGCCCACGACGCCCCAGGGTTCCTGAAATTGTACAAGAAAATGCACCGCATCAACCGCAAGGATTTGATGAATTCAGAGGTGATTTGCTCTGTAAAGTCAAGAATAATGCAGTATGAAAAGGAGCAGCAACACAAGGGCCTGCTCCATGGATGCAGCCAGTCCTCCACTGAGGAGGTGCCCAGGGACATGGTACCCACCCGCATTTCTGAATTTGAAAAGTTGATTCAGAAGTCAAAATCCATGCCAAATTTAGGAGATGAAATGTTATCTCCTGTAACCCTAGAACCACAACAAAATGGTTTATGTCCCCAAAGGCGATTTTCCATTGAGTCTTTGCTGGAGGAAGAAAATCAAAGTAGACGCCCCTCTCAGGTACAACGAAGCTACAAGTCTAAAACCCTGGTGCCGATCCACATTGAAGTCACCAGTGACGAGCAGCCGAGAACTCATATGGAGTTTTCTGATAGTGACCAGGATGGAGTTGTGTCTGACCACAGTGATTACATTCATGTAGAAGGATCGTCCTTTTGCAGTGAGAGTGATTTTGATCACTTTTCTTTCACATCCTCTGAAAGTTTTTATGGATCCAGCCACCATCACCACCACCATCACCACCACCATCACCGGCACCTCATCAGCTCCTGCAAAGGCAGATGCCCTGCCTCCTATACTCGATTTACAACAATGTTAAAACATGAAAGAGCTAAACACGAAAATACTGAAGAGCCCAGAAGACAAGAAACGGACCCTGGCCTTTCTAAACTGGCATTTCTAGTCAGTCCCGTGCCTTTCCGGAGGAAAAAAAATTCAACTCCCAAAAAACAGGTGGAAAAGGCAAAATGTAAAACATCTGTATTTGAGGCTCTGGACTCTGCCCTTAAAGACATCTGTGACCAAATTAAGGCTGAAAAGAGAAGGGGAAGTTTGCCAGACAACAGTATACTGCACCGTCTTATCAGTGAACTGCTGCCAGATATTCCTGAAAGGAATTCATCACTCAAAGCTCTAGAAAGGAGCCCCATGCACCAGCCTTTCCACCCACCATCTCAAGAAGGTGCTACTCATTGTCCATTGTACCAGAACGATTGTGGGAGAATGCCTCACAGTGCCTCCTTCCAAGACGACACCAACAACAACTACCACCACCAAGACCACGACAGTGCACTGAGCCTCCAAGGTGGATCAACTTTTCTATCTTTTCCCTTGTGGTTCAGATGCCCACCCTCCAGCTCTTTCATTTTCCATTCCTACATTCATCATTCTTGAGCTGTGAGACCACTTGGATTCATTATGTATTGTGAAGCAAATGCTTGTTGTGCAAATATGCCTTACTGAATGGTTCTCATTTGCTCATGGGATATTTGGACTTGATGTGTGGCTTAAAGTGATCATCAATTCACAAAAATTTACTCATTCAAAATCAAAAGGGGAAACCATTTTGTAGCTTGATGTTAGGGTTGAACCAACTGTTACATAGAAACAACCAATTAAACTTATTTTACCAATTTAAAAGAATTTCAAGGCAAAAATCATAATTGAATATCAGTATCCTTAAGAAACTGACAACTTTGCATTAGCTCTTTTTTTGTTGTAAAACGAATCAAAACCAATAGTTTAACAGTCTTTTCCTTGGTTCTTATATTAACTTTATAGTCATTCATTCAATAAATAATTTGCTGACATTCTATATAGAAGATACTAAATCAAAACACTCAGGAAGCAAAACCAAAATATGTAATATAGTAATTGATTGGCGATTAAAAGAGAATAGGACTTGTTTAATAACTTTCTCCATTTAAAAGATACAATTGGGATAAAATTTTTGTGAATATATCTTTAAGCTCTCTATATATGTCTCATTTCCATCATTCATTGTATTCATTTTCTCTTCCTTTCCATTATTTAATTAATTTATTTTCTATTTCTGCTAAAACAACCCTATACTGACATTTGAGTTAGACTATTTAGGATAAAAGTGACTCTCAACTTCATTTTCATAGATGGATTATTCCTGAAAGTGGAACACAAGGCCAAATAGCAATTCAAATACAGAGGACATTTTTTCAGGTTTACGGTACTGAAAAACAGGATGTTTTGATATTTATATCCAATTCTTTTCATTAATGCTTAAAGTGCATCTGTTTACTGTGTAAATTTTAGGAAGCTGGAATGAATATTCCAGGCTGAAACTTGTATTGTCAAGAGAGTTTTCTATGCACCAGACACTGCAAAGTGCTTTACATACATTATCTACTTAACACGGCATAAACCTAGGTGATAGATATTATTGTAAATACTGTTTTACAGTTGAGGAAATCAATACCCAAAGAGGACAAGAAATCTGACCAAAGTCACACAGACAGTAGGTAGCAGAAACAAGATTCAAACTCATGTAATTCAGAATTTGTAGCACAGAATATAATCTCTATAGGCAAAAAAGAGACATAATTCAGATTTCATATTAATGTAATATATATAGCCCAATTGTTAGTTACCATTGCACAAATTTGTTTATCTTATTAGTATTTATCTTTGCTTTCATTTATACTATACGACATGCTTCAAAAACAGAAAATTCAAATTTTCTAAATCAATGCCAACAGTTTGAAATTTTCACTGATTGAGACATGTCATAACCTAATGTTTTAGTAAATTAGCTACTTTTCCAGTTATTCAATATCAGTTACATTTCCACGTATAATGCATGAGATATAAGATACCATTAATAGATACTTGCAATCATTATTTTATAATGTAATTAATCATGTATATTTTGTTTTAAGGTGAACAAAAACAATGCAATAGTTCATAAGTAATTTGGCAACCAATGCAACACACTGTTTAGAAAATTTTTATCCCTTTGTTTATTGGAATAGATATTCACTTTCTAATAAGATAGTTGAATACAAAGGAAGGCAACAGGTAATGGCCTTTTAAGCCTTAAGCTTTAAGATGCCATCTTCAGACTCAATAAGTAATTAAAAACAGAGAGAAAGAGGGAAGAGAATGGCCATGACATAGTTCTGTCATCATCATACTTTATTTTTCTCTCTTTTTCATTACTATGTTCTTAAATTGTTCCACAGCATGTTTCAGTTTTTATAAGTCGTTGCTACCTTCTCCATCTTCTCCAGGCCCTATCATAGTAATTATAAACTGGTGGCAAAAAGGAATAGAAAGTATTAAATCTTTGAAGTAAACAATCCCTGTAACTGCAAATTGTCTATACCAGGTGCTACAGTATAATTATATCAGCAATGTTACAATTATATTTATATTTATGATTATAATACTTCTGTAATCTTGTATTGCAGAAAAAGGAAAAAGGAAAAAATGGAAAAATATCCATTTTTCCTCTTAAAATGCTCTGTTTTTGTCTTATATCATAACTTTATAATTACCCATGAGTTTTAGACCCATGTTTTCCATTGTGGTGTCTCTCCAAATGTGAAGGGTAAATAGTTGCCACCAGGGAAAATGGCTAAACCAGTCTGCTTTTGATTAAGTGGATACTCACTCTGGCCCTGTCCTTTCCAATAGACCGTGAGTCCCCTAGAAGTTACTCATCCACACTGACTGATTTGGGGAGAAGTGCACCAAGGGAAAGAAGAGGAACTCCAGAAAAAGAGGTAGTCTGTTTAGTATCATTTGAGTCTTTTTCACCAATATACTTGATAAAGCACTTGCCGGCCGAAGTTACGTCCAAAACCAGTAAAGAACCCAGATTAAAAACACAAAAGTGATGGCAGAGAAACTAGAAACAGTTTTCCCTGGAGCCCGAGCAAAGGACTTGAAGCCAGCTGCATTCTGACCCTAGCGGCAGGTCTCCCCCAGTTGTAATCCAGTTTTGACAGTGACTCTCTGAGTCTTGACCTGACACCCATAAATTAAAGAGTCTTGAGCTGGGCCGCCCCTTGCAGGAAGAAGGTTTCCCCTGTACAAATTTCTGGCCCAGTGATACAGGGGACAGCCCTAGGTCAGCCGTGCTGCCAATCAAAACAAATTCCATAGAAACAGTTTTTGCTGGCCTGCTTTTGTTAGAGAGGATCCCTGAAAAAAAAACACTGCCCCTGAGAACCACCTACCTACTGGCTCTTGTCCATGGTCCTGAGCCAGAGCTGGAGGTCTGGCTTGTACTATCTTGGAGCCATGAAGGTTTGATAGAAACTGAAGGCTGGTCTTGGACTGGCAGCCACTCCAGAAAGTTCTCTACAGGTGTCTGACATAGTCCAGGGCCTGTGGACCCCCAAAGAAGTCAGAAATGATCCAGGTTGCCCAAAGTTCACCAGAGTCACAGGGAAAGAGAGTGAGGTGAGGGGATTATTGGAATCAGAGAGGAAGTAGCTACAGGTGGCCCAGGCAGATCTGCGGGCCCCGAAGCTTGAGTGTGGGCACGAGTCACATCATGTCACAATTCAAAGATAAGCAGCTGGTTTACTGTGTGCTGAAGAATTCCTGAACTCTCCAGGGAATATAAAATGACCAAGCCTACACTTTTGGCTACTAACGAGCCTCTCAGTGATAAGTGGGCTAATATTTCTTTGCTATTATGTCAATAAGTGTTTAGTAAAAGGGGTAATGACTTCCCTCATGACTTTTTCCAGTCCTTTTATTATGATTCAGAAGTTGTATCAATACTTAGGACATAGAGCAATTGACTTTCCACAATTATCCCAGGAAAAGCCAAAATTATACCTAGGACTGAATCCTCTGCAGGCATTTTATTCCCCTTTTATGGCATTCATTTACCTTAGTTCCTAAGATGAAATATGATATTCAATAGTTATGGTGAATAAGTCATCTGTTACATTCCTGTTATAGTTTAAATATCTAAATAAAGAACTAATTGATTTATTTATAAATTGCATAAATGATTTAAATTGTATATGTTTAATCATTCCTTGAGGTTTCTTTTCTCTTTAGTTCACGTGAAACTGCTTTTTTATAGGAAATCCATAATTTTAAGTTAGCGCTAACCATTTCCTTCATTTTCAGAAATTGCCTGCAAAAGCTGTTTACGATTTTAAGGCTCAGACATCCAAGTAAGTAAGATAAGTGTTCATCATATGATTTAAGTTGACTTTAAATACATTAATAATACTTTAAAAGACAAATATTGCACTGGGATGTGTTACAAATAAGACCTAATTCCCAATTCAGCAATCTACTCTAAATGGTTCCTTCTGAATTGATTGGGATGTGGGTAATTTTATTTTCATTTTGAGTTTAGTTGAGAAACATTGAGTTTTAAATTACACCAAACATGTTAGAGCACAATGAGTTCAAAAGGATAGGAAAAACAAAACGAAATTAAGGATCTTTGTTTCTACAATTTTCATGTGGAGAATGAAGTAAAAATAAATTGTTGGGGAGTAACACTTAACTGGAGAATTTTGTATCATTTATTTATCCAACTATATTAAGGATAGTTTGTGGTTAAAGACTAGAATTGTGTATGAAGACTCCTGCAGTAAAATCTCCATTTCTCAATACTCAGAGCTTAGAGACTCTGAGCACAGTTCTATCCTGTGGTCTTTTGATGTTGGTGTTTTCATACTCCTGTGTCGTAATTTTTTACCTTTTTTTTTTAAGGAATTTGTTCATCAGGTGAGCATGGGGTTGGGGAAGGCTAGTACTAAGCACATGAGGAGGCTTAAATAGGAGTGAGTTTTCCAGCTCTGTTATGGCCCATGTCACAGACCTTACTTAAGAAACTTTGGTCTCCATTAGAATTCAAGATATTGGCATTAAATTATACCGTGCTGTTCAGCTGAATATATATACAATAACCAAAGCATTTATTCATAAAAATGCATATTATATGAATTAATAGTTAAGGAATCTATCTCTGGCAGAAGACATAAAAAATAAAATCACTCAGAATTTGGGAATTAAGTTAACTAAATAAGAAAATTCTCTTTAGAAGTGAAGATTTCAAACATGGCTTAAATCTGGGGTTAAAAAAAATCCTGAAGGAAAGCTTACAACTTTTTTTGATGAGATAAGTAACATCTGCTCTGTTTCTACTACACTATGGTCCTAGCTACTGTTCTTTGGATATGGTGTGATAATTTGTACAAGGCATGTCACTTTTATAAAATAATGACATAAAACATGTAAATTTCATTTCTTCTTTGTGACAATCGATCAAAAGTGTCCTTAGATGTATGAAGTCCTGAGGAATAACAGAGCATATAAAATATGCCCAGGGCTCACAAGCTTTTTGAGAAACCTTAATTAGAAACAGGCATTGAAAGAAAGATGAGGTACAGTGCAGAGGAAAGGTGTTTGTGGTGTTGACTCTGTCACTGGATTGCTTTTGCTCCAAGTGTCAAGCCCCTCACCCTCCTCTAAGACCACATCCTCATTGTCAATGTCTGACGTTGGCAAAGGTTCAGGGAAACCCACTCTCCCACACGCTGCCCATGGGAGTGTAAATGACACAGCTGTTCCGAAGGGCTGTTTGCACCATCCCACTTTCACAAAGGTCTTCCTCAACCAACGAAATCTAATTGTATTATAAGCCTCCAGAGAAGTGGACTGAACAATCACCCATGGAAACCATCCCATAATTTTAGTAAGAAAAAAACTGTTTCCCCCATACCATCAATAAATTTATCTGATTGCAGCTTAATCACATTCCTCCTGTTCTGTTCTCAGGAGATGTAAAGAGCGGTTGTCTGTCACCCCCAACGTAGTTATGTACCTGACACAAAAATCAAGGTTATGGATGACTCATGCAGCTTTAAAAAAAGGTTCACACACCCAGAGAGCACTGAAAGTTTCAGGAGGACTATAGCCACATTTTTAAGTCATTTCAATCATTAGCTAGATGTGAGGGTTAGCAGACATTTGGTCCTATCCAAAATGTCCATGAGCATATTTGGCTCATGCCAAACTGTTTGGGACAGGACCAGATATCAAGCACCTTTTCATGTGGACCAAATGTCTCACGGACATTTTGGGCAGGACAAAATGTCCTGCAAGAGATGTGAGTGCTTTTTGTGCCTAACATCTTACAAACAAGAGATAGATATCTCTGTTTCAAATAATTATCTGTTTTAAAAGCTGTTTTTCTTTACTTAACACAAGAAAGTTTAATTTTCAAAAAGACACCCAAGTAACTCACCAAATGTAATGTCTCAACTGTTAAGGAGGAAAATGAGAGAAAATGCTATTCTCAAAGGTTGTCAGTGGCCACTGGTCAAAGGTGGTAGGCGCTGGTTGGAGCACACTGGTCAAAATGGGACTCTTAGAAATTCTAGTTCTGAGATGAGATGAACATAATTTTGAAAACTGGAGGGTGAGACCACTGTCCTTTTTTCTAGATGAGTTCAAAAATTTAAATACAAGTCTTTACACATAGAAAAGATATCTTTTCACACTTAAAAGAAAAATAATTAGTTGTCTCTTATTTACTTTTTTTTTTTAAGCTAAGCTTCCTACTCTCATTTCCAGAAATAAAACATACCTGGTGTAAATAAAACAGTTGGATTGTAAACATTAAACACTTTGGGTTTTATTTTCTACATTAGGCACTTGCATAAAAGAGGGAAGTACTGTATTTGAATGTAAGGCCCTGTGAATCTTGTTTGCTTTCAGGGTTACTGAAAATTTAACACAGATTCAATGTGAAAGTTCTAGCACTTCTAAATGTGTAATAATTCTTTTTACTATGCAACTTTTTTTCAATTAATTCTTTTAATCAACATGAAATATTCTACATCTGATATAAACCTCTCTCCATTATATATTCTGCACACATAAATGATCCAACTCAAGATTCTGAACAAAGCAACGCAGAAGATTTGGGAGTGGGAAGGCAGATGTGTGTGAAAATGGGGCTCTTGGCAAAAGATCTGAAATAAGTACCCTCCAATGAGACATAATTGTGGAGGCAAAATAACACAGAGACACAATTACCTGGGGGATGAAGCCATGAAAACCTGAAGCAGTGAGGGTGAGAATTTAGGCGTGAATTATTTATGATGACTAATGTCTTTATAACTTAAAATTAAATACTCCAATTTACCTACTGTCTCCTTAGAAACAGTCCAAATGGAAAAGCATAGTTAGTTTCTTGAAAATATTTTTATATTTAAAAAACAGAAGATATAAAGGCAGTTACAAGCAATCTGTGCATGTCTTTGCTCTTGAAACATGTTTATCTTTGTGACTATAGTTAATAATACTGTACTGCATCTAAGAGAGTAAATCTGAAAGGTTGTCATCACAAGAAAAAAAACATTGTAACATATGTGGTGACCAGCGTTAACTCAACTTACGGTGGTGGTCATTTTGCAATATATACAAATACTGAATCATTATGTTGTACACCTGAAACTAATATAATGTTACAGGTCAATTATACTCCACTTTTTAAAAATGTTTATCTTTGTGCCTCACTGAAAAATCAAAGTATAAAATCTCTGTTTCACAAAATAAATTCATTATCAAGATATTCTACTTAAATGCCTGTCAACCAGCTTCAAGGATCCACAAGTAAAATTTTTTCTCATGTTGGCACTTCTGTGCTAAGGCTAAATGATACTGGTTTCCTTACTGTAAGCTTTAACATATCAAAAGGAGACAGAAAGAGAGAGAGAGAGAAGTAAGTAGCTAACTAGCTTCAGGACAAGTAAAAATCGGTGCGGAATAAATCCAGCCTTATGGCAAGCTTCAGGACTCCTCTACTATAAACCAATGACTAGACAGCAAGTCTGTCCCCGCCTTTAAATTTCATATTAATCTGCCTGTGATTTAAATCAGATGTGATGTTTACATTTGTTCTTTTTGAAATCATTTCTAAAGTTACAACGTTTCAAAGGAACTCTAAAAATTTTCAAGGAAAATCCTCATCTAACTGGACTCAACAGATTTTTTTCAATATTGGAAGTATATTTCCCAGCCACATACAGATCTAGTGAGAATCTTGATCTTAAGAATAATCGCCATACATCAGGAAAAAAAAAAACCATGTAAATGTATCTCTTCTAGGGAGCTGTCATTTAAGAAAGGAGATACTGTCTACATCCTCAGGAGAATTGATCAAAACTGGTATGAGGGAGAGCACCACGGGAGAGTGGGCATTTTCCCAATCTCATACGTAGAGGTAAGTCCCTTCCCCTTCCTCCTTACGTGGTTGCTGTTTCCAGGGTTACCACAGGTCAAGCATAAATAACTGTTCTCCTTCATAGAAACTCACACCTCCTGAAAAAGCACAGCCTGCGAGACCGCCTCCCCCAGCCCAGCCTGGAGAAATCGGAGAAGCTGTAGCCAAATACAATTTCAGCGCTGACACAAATGTGGAGCTATCGCTGAGAAAGGTAACCTGCTTTCTTCACTGGTGCGTTTGAAAGGCTGTATATTTTCAAAACTAAGATAGGTCATCTTTCTCCTTAGACATTTTTGTGTCCCCCTCATATTCCGCAAAGGACTCCATCAGGCTGCCCTGAGTCACTGTTACCTGCCACTCTTGTGTCCTTCCAGATGAGGTCCCTGTGGGATGCAAAGCTTCTCAGAGAGACTTTCCCTCTGTGGTTTAGCCTGGGAGGTTCCAAACTGTCTCCAAGGGGTGCCTCGGGCTAAATATCAGGAGCTGTACATGTGGAAACATCAAAAGAAAATAGCACTTTAATACAGTTCAAAATAGTGTTCTTCTGCTGCCTTATTATTCAAAAATTATATCAAATTCAAAATTTAAACTGGGTTTTGTGGCATTGGCTTGATCCTGCAGCCAGCAGGAATAGTGACTGTAGAAAGTTCTATCATTGCAAAAGCCAGGGGTTTTATAAAAAATATTATTGACCGCTATGGCATGGCCACCCACCAATCAGAATGGATGCTGGTGCTACACCATCTTGATGCAGACCGGGTGGATGTCAGCCCTGGCCACAGCTATGCATTATCTAGGATGCTAGCTTTGCCCCATCCTGTTAGCCTCACTCTGTTACAACTCAGAACATGTAGATAAAGAAGAAAAACACTGTGCTATCCAACTTCATCCCTTCCAGGGGTTGACTTCTATAACCCATTTCAGATACACCATCACAGCAAGCTATGCACTTTCTGAAGCTCTTCCTACATAAGTTCATTCCCTGAATCTGTCAGTGATCAGATGATGGTACTGTCATCGACACATTGCAGGTTAAACTACTGTGCTTTTTGAAATAACTTACACATGTCATTTCCCACAGTACCAATATGAACATGTATAAGGCCAAATATCCTTAGGAAAGATTCTAATGTTGTGAATGGATGATTAAACTGCATGTATGTTGATAAGCCATAATTTGGGAGTAAGCTCTGAGGCTTTAGTTGCATTCTCATAACGAAAACAAAACACTGGAAGTATAAGGCTTTCCCAGATGGAAAACTATTGTTTATTAGAAAACATTGACAATTATAATTTTTATGTTCTCACATCTCTATTTCTAACGCATTTTCCTGATATTCATTACAGGGAGATAGAATTATTCTTCTTAAAAGAGTTGATCAAAACTGGTATGAAGGTAAAATTCCAGGAAGCAACAGACAAGGCATCTTCCCTGTTTCCTATGTAGAAGTCATCAAGAAGAATACAACCAAAGGTGCTGAGGATTACCCTGACCCGCCAATACCCCACAGCTATTCTAGTGATAGAATCCACAGCTTAAGTTCAAATAAGGTAAGAAAACATTCTAGCATATTAGTATAATATTTGGGAGCTCAGAGTAACATAATCGGTACATGATTTTAGGACATTAGATTACAACATCATAGCTATGGCAAAGCAAAAGATTTACATGTTATGTTTCTAAGTGCCAAGTCAAATCAATATAATTTAATTTTTCCTATGGGTGCTGGCATAAAGGTTTAAGCTACATAAAGGGAAACTACATAAAGAATCTACTATCTTAAGAGAAGCATTTTCTTTTAAAGGGCTAAGGCTAGGCATTTTATTTATTCTACTTTTCTTTGAAGACTGGGTTGCTGAGCAATTACTCTCAATCCTTTATCATTGGATAATGGAACAGTTTGGTACTTTCCAATTTTGTCTGATTGGTTATAAAATTTTCCAGAATCTTCTTTAGTACATTTACTTCACTAGCAGAGCTCAGCATTTAGAGGGCAACATCCTTCCTTTAGTAGTTTCTACTGCTAGAAAGAAAAGAATCTTCATCCATATCTTTGTCTTATCCACCATTCAGTCATCTTAAAAGAACTATCAGATAAATTTCAAAGCGACTGTACTTTCAAATAAATGTTTCCAAGAAAGAATAAGTACGTATCTACAAAGGCTTATTTAAAATTTAAGAAATTCTTACATGATGTCATAATATTGGCAATGTAATATTTTAGATCACAATGTTTTAATCTTTGCTGAGAATATGATTTAAACGTATTTTCAGTTTCCTAAGTTTTCTCTTAGAATACCAGATTTTACATTTTATAAATCGAGAAATGTACAAATTTCACTAAAAACTAATTAGTGTTTTATTCTCACTGCTGGGGAAAAATACGTTGAAAAGCTTACGTTCATAAATTTTGAAAAATATTTAATGGTTTTACCAACTGGTAATGTATACTATGATGTCATTGGCTAAATGAAGGGAACTTCTCAGTAGTTTTGAACTGAATCATTTTCAGAAAAAGAACTGTAATGTACTTTTAAACCACGATACCCAAAACATACTAAACATTAAATACACTATTTTCTGACTGATATTTATAAATAGAGGAGGGAATTCATTGTGATTTATGAATCACTCTTGGACATACTCAAATCACATTTCTTGACATACTATCTTTATTTTAGGAGGGACTCAAATGTAAGTTGATATTATTTCTGATATTTCTGCCTTTAATATAGTAGAATCCAATTCTAATGCTTTTGGAAGACAAGATAATTATATGATGTTTGTATTATAGGTATATTTTTGTGATATAGGTATCTCAGGATACTTAATTTAACTTTCAGTAGAAGCAAGTCCACGGTAAGGCTAAGCACTTTGAACCCATTAACATGGATATTCGTGACTGTGGCGGTCATGGAGCTGGAGTAGTAGTAGCAGCAGGTAGTCATGGCGTAGCAGTAGCCATGACGATAATGGAATTTAAAGACCTTTCCTCCTCAGCCACATAATGTTCCTAGCACTAAAGGTGCTATGTAGCCTTTAGTCTTGAATCTTCTGTAAGGGTGCTCACAAGTGTTCTGTGACATTTAATCTCATTTATCCCACCCCATGGTGACACGACATCACATTTCCGTTTTTAAAAACTAAATAAATTCTATTAAAGCCCCACTCCTATTATAGGACAGAAGTCAAAAGTTAAGTGGAGAGTGCACTGTGCACTGATCCATACTAAGGCCCAAGGACCAAGCGTGCTGAGTGCACCAGTGACGTGTCAGCTTAAACAATCAACCAGCAAGTGCAATCTTTCTTGAAGATTTTTTCTTTCCAAACCCAAATCATCGACCTGGAAAGAACCAAAGCAAAATGTCTTCCACCAGCCTCTCTCAAGGCCTTCATATGTGTAGCATATAGCATTCTTCCTAGTCCAAAAACAATACATAAATGTATTAGAATGTTTCTAGGCAACACTTCTAGAACAACTTTTAATGAATTTACATAAAAAATTCTGTTTTGTTCAATGTATCCAAAATATAGCAATAATATTAAGACATACAGAAGTATTTTTTTACTTCAGGAGATTAAGCTTCATAAATTAGACCTCCACTAGATTATATAAAATGTCCAGCTTTTGAAAAAGAGAATGGAAGTCCTAGCAGAAGTTTACTCCTGTTTGCATCATATGCTCCCTTTCTATGTCAAAATTTACTTTGGATTTTTTAAAACTTTGAAATAGTAGTTATGTAAGTTCAGTCTCGTTTTGATCGTGGGTTTCTGTTCTTAAAAAATATCTCTCAGAACTTATTCATTTAGAAATGTGTTAACATATAATGATGTAAAAATGTTTTATGCCATATGTTATAATCACCTCGCAAACCCAAGTAAGAAAATGATGAAGGTTCAAAAGATTTGGCACAGGAAGAAAGAACACTAAACAGATTCTGGGAATAAAAAAGGTTTAATTATTGGTTTTCATTCTACATTATTTCAGAGTCATTTATATTAAATCAATATCTGGAAACCTGCTTTGAAAGAAGTAGTCTATTAAACTAAATCTCTAAAGATTTTGCTGTCTGTTCTTATAATCTCTATGACAGCTTTATCTTGTCATTTGACATTTAATAGACCTTTTCCAAATACTAGTATAAAGTATTCAGATAAATCTTTAATTAACATACTAATTATTTTATGTATTTAAATTCAAAAAATATAAGCAAATCTAGACCATAGCATAAAATATTTTTTATATTCACCATCATAACTTTCTGCATTTCTCTGTCTCTGTGTTTTAATGCATTATTATTATTTTCATGTTTTTTTAACTTCATATATCCTGCTCATTTCTAAGTTGGCTTCCAGCGAACCAGTCCCCCCTCCCTTGCACAAAGCTTCATGTGGCCCAGATAAAGGAGCTCTCCAGGGAATCACCCCGGGGTGGCTGTCCCTGACAGCCAAGTGTCCACTGGTAAAGCCTTTGGCCCCAACACTACCTCCTTTTCTGGACAACATATTGGACGAATTAGAGAAGCTTGGTGCTTTAGTTTTACCTGCTGACCAAGCCAAACCAAATACCCCAGAGGAGATCACCCTTGAAATTAAGGAGGACCCCTCTGTTGTCCTCCCATTGCCGCCAGCATCTGCACCTGCCAAGCCACCCTCCTCTCTGCTACCTCTCCCCCGCTTGGGTGTGACCTCAGCTGCAACCCAGCCCCCTGAGGCAGCGCCGCTTCAGGATTCCAGAAAGACACCTCAAAACCAGCTTGCAGATCTGACAACAATGAGAAAGGGTTCTGCAGGCCCTGAAAAAGTACCTGAGGTCCTAGGTGATAAGTTCGTGACCTCTGCACACGCTAGTGTGGGTCCCTTGCCCCAAACCCTCCCCGTCATTGGAGAAGAAGATGAGGAAATCTATGAGGGGGTCATGGCAGGTATCCGAAGAGGGCCAGAATCTCAAGAACCAGATGCCTTGTGGTGTGGCCATGATGGCACAGAGGTGACACCACTCCTGCACATAGAAGAGGAGGAAGAGGAGAGGGAAGCTGACCGCTTAAAATTTCCAATAGCAATCCCCACAGACCCTAGGAGCCCTAAGGAAGACAGCGATGCAGCAAAAACCAGTGAAGAGGTACTCTAATTTTGCCTAATTCCTGAAGAACTAACCAGTCTTACTACGGTTAGCTAGTATAGTTAACCATATTAATAAACATCAATTTTGACACTGTCTTAGAAGGTTTCCATGCAAGAAACACAGCACTATATGAGGTAGGGGTGGAGGGATGGATAGAAACACACCAAATTTTAACAAGATGATGTAAATATGTGATATTATTCCATTATTTATTTATTACTATAAATCCATATTTAAACATTTTTGTAATTTAAAGTCTTTCTAATTTTAATATTCATAATAATAGCTGATAGTTGAGCTCTTACTGAGTGTCAGACAGCATTCTAAGAACGCTACATCTTTACTTTTCAAAGCTCAGTAGGGTGGGTTATATTATTATTCCCACTTTCGGGATGAGGAAATCGCTACGCAGAGAGATTAGTTCACCTCCAGGGTGAGAAAACTATACACCATATCTTTGATATAGTAGCAGTTTGAAAAAGAAGGGAAGAAAGAAAGAGAAAGAAAAGAAAACAAAAAAGAAAAATATACTGCAGTTCCCTTTCAACTCTTTCTGAAGAGGTAATGGCTTTAAGTTGGTGACGACCTAAGAGTGGAGTCCTACATATTCACCTTACAAACAAAGAACCTTGGGCAATAATTTTAATCAGTTAAGAGGGAAATGCTCTAAATCTTTAGCTTGTAAGCTTCTCTCTTTCAAAAAAGAGAAAAACAAAACTTGATGTCTCAAATATTTAATCTGCGAATTAGAAAGCAAATATGATTACTGGCAAATATTGAAATTATGGAACAAAATTAATGATTCATATTATGCCACTAAGCAAGTCACTTTCCCCCATGGCTCCTCTACTTAGAAATCTTTAACAATGAAAATCAGTTTTAAAACCCCATAATTTCCAATTAAGATCTTACCGATAACAAATGTAGAGGCATTTGGTCTCTATGGGGTATTCTTGGCATTAAATAATGGTGAGTGCCCATTAGGCCGCCGAACACCCACAAAACCCTGAGTCTTGGCTGTCCCCTAACCAGGTGAGAAAATGTCATCTGGACAAAGAACGTAGCCATGCCTGCATTTGCATAAAATAAACACACTGCTTCGTAATAGAGATCATTCATTCATTGCAGTAAGTCAAGCAGATTTCTAAGTCAATTACTTAAATAACTAATTTCCCCTTCAATTTAATCAAGTTTAAGATGTGATTAGACATGTGGCTTGGTTCGCAGGAACCGCTACTGCCGGCTGCAGGCAGCACCCCCAGCGTGGTGCTCAGGGGGTGGGTTTCACAGCCAGTGTCCGCCATGCACGCACACGCACAGGCAGAGGTCGTAACTCCCCTAGCTTTGCAGCCAACTGACTATAAATTGTGATCTACTTCACAAGCAAGTTACAAAGAGTCATTGCAGGGTTTTACACTTTCTTCCTCAATGTTTAGAAGGACCCATCCCACAAACTACATTATACAATTGTAGATTATGGGGGTTCTTATCTCCAGCCACTCATATCAGAAAAAAGTGAAACTGATCATACCCATTGGGAATTTTGAATCAAATGCAGAAGAAAAAGTTAGTGCTTTCAAAGCAAGAATTTGTCATAAATGTCACATACCCCAGGGTATTTAGTAACTTTAAAATTATTTAGGTGCGGGGGGTATTCTCTAAAAAGCATGTAACCTCATTCTGGACACAAGCATAATTGCATCTTGTCTTTCCTCAATATCTAAGCCATCTTCATTTTCTTCGGGAGATCGAACATCTACATCCTTTCCCAGCTGTCTGCTTTCCTCCCTTCCCTTTCATTCCTCCTTGGCCACTGTCTCTGACCTGGTCCCCACACTTTCTCAGCCTACCCAGCCCTACTCATCTCCGCTCCTCCCTAAATACTCTTATCAACAGGAGATAAGCTCACCAAAATTAAAGGTAACTGCATCTTGAGTGTGGTTTATTGCATGTCTTTCAATGAACTTAATTAATTAGATGTACGTCTTTAGATTCGTGCCATCTTACAAGATCTAAAAAGTCATTCAATATTGGTTGCTAACTTTTAACATCATTAGCATGGCCTCTGTCCAAAAATTTATAAGATATATTTGCATAGCAGCTATACGTAGATTGAGGAGAAAAACTAAACTTCATATAAGAATAAAAAGTCATTATTAGACTTTTTTTTTAAGTTGAGGGTCAGCAGGAGAACCATCCCATTCAAAGGTGTCAGCTTTGTGCCTGTCATCCTCTGTCACTTCTTAGTGGGCTCATTGCCTCCTAAGTTTCCCAACTAATCAGCAAGTTCGGCAGAGCCTAAGGGCTGGATGATCTTTGGCACTGTCTTGAGCCTTGTTCTTCCACAAAACTGAAGTAAATTAATGAGGATGTGGAAAGGAGGCTTCTTTTGTAGCAGTTAACAAGGCATCCATCTCTGAGACTTGCTGGCTGGCTGGCAGCTCTGCTGGTATTTAACTCCCTCTTAGGATACCATGATGAAAGATTTTTAACAAAGTTAATGACTGGCCTTGGAAAGAGATTCAGTGACAACCACAGCATGAAATCAATCCATCTCAGAAAAGTTTTACTTCTCTATGTCCAGAATGATCCTGAAACCTTTTCCTTTGGACAAAAGGACTTCAAATAATGACTCAACCTTACACTCAATCTTCTCAACTTGAAATGAGAGCCTCTGCAGATAAGTACAAAAACAAAACAAAACGAAGGCTCTGGTAGAGTCATGTTTTTGAACTAGGAAGCACCAACACCTGAGAAATGCCATTTATGCAATCTTCCAAACCCCCATCACCAAATCTATCCACCAAAATAGTCCATCTACGTGAATTTTATCTTACGTAGAAAAGGAATCTTTGAAAAAATGTAGTATATTTTAAAGACATATTGCTCTTTGCCCTTTGAGGTTTTTATCTTAGCTGGCAGGAAATAATTAGGAAATTTTTTAAATAATAATAATTCTTTAGATAATGTCTGAGACTAAGAATTTGCCTTTTTTCCTCTCTCTGTGGTTCTCTTTTTAAGGCCAAAATATTTATTCCTTGCCTTTCCCTACTTGTTCTTCAGCCTTTATGCTCAGTCAGTAAGTGGGCAAGTAACTTGAGCATCGGCCTTCTCTAATGTAGAGAGATGGAACACTCACCACTGTAGTGTCAAGGACAAAACCAGAATTTAAACAGGTTTATTCTCCTGCAAGAACCAAGCTCATCTCATGCATTCTGTATGTTTCAGTTGTTCACAGAATGGTATGAGAGAATGGAGATATTCACAGTAACCATGTTTTAAAAGAATACTTTAATAACTACATCAAATAACTAACTCCAGAAAAATGAAGTTTTTTCTCTTTTTTATCTCATATTTGAGAGCAAATGTTAATTTTAATCCCCCACTTTTTCTGAAAACCTTATAAATCTATTTTTTACTCATAGAAAGAATATAAGTTGACTGAAGTTATGCTTATAAGTATACATACAAATTGAATCAACTACAAATTTTAGGCCATTATTATAGTTTAATCTACAACTGACACAGTAAAAAAATTGATGTGAATCCTTTAAGAAGGCTTCCTATTTCTCTCATTTCAAGAATGTTAGAAATTTTGCTCATTACAAAGAAGGAGAGTAACCTACCACTAAAAGCAAAGAGAAAATAAAATTTTAATAATGTTTTAATAGGCATAGTATGGTATGCATGAAATCATTACAACAATGTTATCAACCCCTATCAGCCATTGTTTTACTTAACTCATGTTAATTTAATGCAATTTTGTTCTTTTAAAGTATTTTCTGAGATAATGTAAGTCTGTCATATGCAATCCAAAATCTTCCATGGAAGTAAAATTTACCACGACTTTATAGATGACGGAAGACTGAAATGTACATATAAATTATGAGTTTGATATATAAATCAGAATCCAATATTTTCTCTAGTCTTTGAGCATCTTTTAAATATTGGGTTTTCATAATATAAATTATTATAATCCTCAGCTTTGCTGTAAACTGAGCTTCCAATTCCATCTAAGAATATTCTGTAAAAGAGTCTTGCAGCAATGTGGACTCAAGCTGCAGTGGAAGCACTTTGTGAACAGAGAGAGAGACTCTTTCTTGGGTTTCTTCCAAGAAACTCAGTTATTATGGTCCCAAAAGGAAGTCTCCTCACCCTAAAGCCATCCCACTGGAAGGTAATCCCCTTGAGCACAGTTTCCAACATGAAATTAAGCCCTGATTCTTCCTAATATGTTCAAATGATCTTTCCAGTTGTTTATCCACATCATTCCAACAGCTACTTTTTTTCTCTATGAGTCTTGATGTTTATAGAACCCTTGTATTAGTCAAGATTGGGGCAGCTGCAGTGCCAGAAGGCTCAAAATAATTAGAGCTTAAACAAGGTAGAAATATATATTTCTTATGCATAAATGTAGGGCATCCAGGGTTGGTATGTGGCTATACAGTCATCAAGGATCCCAGGAGATTCCATTTTATTTTGGCACACCACCATGCTCAATGAAAAGCTTCCGCTGCATGGTCCAAAGTGGCTGCAGCAGCTCCAGCAGTCCCTTTCTCATTCCAGCCAGCAGGAAGGAAAAAAGCGGAGGGAAGCTTATGTCTTCTTCCTTGAAGGGCATTTTCCAGAAACCGCACATATCCCATCTGTCAGAACTTACCACATGAACATATCTAGATACAAGGAAGTTTGGAAAATAGACCTTATTCAGAATGGCCGTGTGCCTACCTAACATTTGGGATTCTGTTACTGGGATGACAAAGAAGAGAATGGATATTGGAGAACATGAAGCATTCTCTGCCACAAGCCTTAAAGAAAAATGCCTGATGCATTTCATCCCCAGAGACTGAAGATATGAGGTCAATCATTACTAATTATTATGAACTTTTTCCTAAATGAGAGTTGAGGAAACCACATGCTTTTATTTAAAAGTCCTTTAGTCCTGCTAAAGTTCCCATAAGCCAAATCAAATACCAGACAGTACATTGCTAGGTCTTGTCCATGAATGGACAGAAAATAAAACATACACACAAGAAAGGTTAGTTTACTCACTGTCATATTAAAAATCTTACTTTGAAAGAACACCAAAATAGTCACAAGGTGCTTGGAGTTAGAACAATATTCTGTATTTAATTATACAGTATTTCACAATTTCCCCCAGAAAAGCCTTTTTTTTTTGGCCATGCTGCGAGGCTTGTGGGATCTTAGTTCCCCAACCAGGGTCTGAACCTGGGCCCTCAGCAGTGAAAGCGCAGAGTCCTAACCACTGGACCGCCGGGGAATTCCCCATATTTTCTTTGTATGTGTTTTATTAGAAAATTTACCCGTGACAAATGATTGACACTGTCTATGAAATTTGATGGATATAAAGCAAAATTTCCCTGGCTCTTACCTTGCATCTATTCAAATAAACACAAAGAAAACAGGTCAGATCTGAGAGTATCTTGAAACCAATTGTTAAGCATTCTATTAAAGACATAAAATTTCTTGTAAGTGTTCTTAGCCATCTACACTGCATTCAAACATCTTCCCTATGCCAACTTCCCTCTATAAATCTCTCTCTGCTCTGCCTGTGAGTTCCCTAGTAAAGCAGCGACTGATACCTGTGCTGTGAAAACTCTGGGCCGCCAGAAGAGCTGTCTTCAGACTGTTAACCCTTCCTGCTCTGCTCTTATTTGGGAGTTTGGCATGCTGTGTGTGCATGGAAAAAAAACAAAACAGGAAAGCTCCTCTGAAGGCTGGGTGATGAAGATGAGAACTAATTAACTTCTTACGGCTTTTCCAGGCTGATTTAAAAAGCGATCTACTTGTCTTGGGTAAGCCTCCGCGTAGCCCAGTGATGTCCTGGAGATCCTGCAGCTCACCTGTCAGAGGGCTCAGCGGTTCCCACAGGGTAGGATCAGATGCCCCACCTTGAGCCAGGCACCCTGGCCACCCCTCCACCATCAGTGGGCTGGCTCTTCCTTAGTTGTCATTGCTGTGCTTTGCCAATGAAGTAGGGCTGGAGGTACCCTTGAAAGGAAACGACCTCTCTGATGATGATGAGCAGCTATGAAGTCAGATCAACACGAAAATCCTATCCTGAGTCTTTGGTCAATGAGCTTCCCCTTTATGTGTGCGCGTAAGCTTTCCAAAAGCGACAAAGACATGCCCCAATTCTCCTCTGTGCAAATAAGGGTGTGGTATATGTTGTCTTCCACATCCATCTTGTGTAAATCACTGCTTTCCCATCACTATTTCTAGTGCAAAGAATAAAGCTGCTGCCAATCATATACTGAACTCACACCCTTCCAGGGATGCTTGCTTCTGCGTCGTTCAGTTTATTTGGATTTCTTTTAATCCATGGCCCTTGTTGTAAAATATCTTGTTGCTCTGCTGACATGTGCCGTATTCACTCCATGACCCTTTCAAGCCAACTCTGCTTCTCTGGACTCCAGGGGCTCCCAGTCTCTTGACAGCTCTGATGGAACTTAAAGGTCAGATTATTTTCCCTTTGACTACTTAGTTCTGTGGCATCGACAGCCCTTGAAAATGAATGGGTTCTAACTGGTACCATCAATTCTGAGGACGGCAGCCGAGGAGTTTGAGAATTTTCATCTCTGCCTGAATCGGTCCTTTCCCATTTCTATTTTGATGGACCTGGTTTAATCTTACGTGCTCCATTACATGATTATGGTTCTGCAAGCTTTTAAGGGCTTGATGACAGATTTCCTTTTCCGTTTTTAAGAAATGTAGATACTTCTCTGTATTTAGGCCATTTTTGTGCTTTTTGCTTTGCCTAATAAGACCTGATTTTGTTTCTGAGGCAGAGATTTGTGTTGCCATAGAGAATGAGGAATGTTGATTGGGAGAGATTCTCACAGAAGGGCTTTCCAGAGCCAAAAAAAGAAAAAAAGAAAGCTTTTTCCAAAATTAATATGGCCCATCCATAAATTCCCATGGGTCAATGAGATGGTATGCTTTGGGTCACCATAAGTTTTTTTCTTTGTCAGATTTTTACATTATGTACTTATATGTTCTATTATATGTGTTTGTGTGGAACACAAATATTCTATATTCTTTAGACTTAGGCAAAGTTGTGTTTTCACAATTTAAAAAATAATTTAAATATTTAAAATAATTGTATAATGTAAGAAAGAAAAATACACCTAGAAACATAAACATGGTACGGTTATTAAGAGAATTTCATCTAATTCTGGTTGGCAAGTACCACACCTAACATTTTCTGGGAAAAAAAATAAGAACTCTAGAACTGCTTAGAGCCCTTTCAAAGATTTTCCCACATTAGTATTTAAAGTAATGGTCAATCCTTACCTAAGAATTACCTAATACTAGATATAGCTAATCCTCCAGATGCCTCTTCAGAAGCACAGATAAGAAGACAGGTTTAGGACAGACTGTGCCTTACTATCTGAGCTAGAAAAGTGTATATTTTACTGATACCTAAGGTTCTAGGATATTTCAAACCAACTTTCTTATGAGCAGTGGCTTGTGATTGGTTCTGGCTTTGAAAATTAGCATGTGCTTAAAACCTGTCTCATTTGTATCTGCTTTTGACAACACTAAAAAATAGCTACACTAAAAGAGAAAAAAAAGATTGTTACATTGCCAAGGAAAA
The DNA here is from genome assembly GCF_028023285.1 of Balaenoptera ricei. Taxonomy (NCBI): domain Eukaryota; kingdom Metazoa; phylum Chordata; class Mammalia; order Artiodactyla; family Balaenopteridae; genus Balaenoptera; species Balaenoptera ricei. The sequence goes on along the minus strand of NC_082659.1, from coordinate 14,298,890 downwards.
AGCTAAATATTTAGGATTCTATAAAAGCAGCATGTTTCATTGGGTTTTCTAATTTTCATTGGGCTCTTAAGACTCATTAAGGAAATGTAAATATGACATAATTCTCGCTTAAAATTTCCAGCACAGTGACTGTCATCTGTTAACTTCAAAACCATCTTTTTAAACTCACAGCTCATATGAGCTTCTTGAATGTCACTAATGTATCTTCTATATTTATCACAAAACCGCTAAGAAGCTATGAGTAATAGAAATGCCTGAGCAGATAGTGAAAATACAAATGAACACAGACCAAAAATACTGGTGGCTAAAGACTGATCCTTTCTCAAGAATTTAAAACGTGGAATAAGAAGAACATGGTCAGAAAAACAGATGACTATCTATATTCCACATCGCTCTGTGGTCTTTAAAATATCCTTTCAAAATGAATCCAGGCTGAAGGAACTTGGTGAGAGCTGTCCAAAGGCATAACAGCTTTTAACATGTTGCTGCCAATACTCACCAGTAGGTGGCAAAAGAGTGCAGATACCTCACAGGTCTTTGCCCCAAGGTTTGTGCCCAGTTATAAGGAGGGGGAAAGGCAAAAAACAACCTTCTACGACAATTTGTTTGGGTATCCATACAGAACAGAAACACTTGCCTAAAGGAAAAAAATTAAGGTGTTGATTTTAATAAGCCTGCACTATCTATTCCATCATAGCAAGCTTTTATGCAATAAAGAGTGAGAGTCAGAATTATAATTCTGTTCCTTCTTCTTGCCTATTTGTGATATTAAGAAATTATCTTTGGGTTTTGGTTTACCGATCTGAAAAATGAAGTTTAATTATTGTTTTAAAATTAATTGTTTTTACATGACTGAGACACTTGGGAATTAACCAATGCCAATTGTCATAGCTCTCTGACAACTGAAGGAGTATCAGAGGAAATATATCTGTGAAAACGTGGATTCCTTTATGGATTCCCTGAGGGGGAAAAGATCTAAACCATCAACTTGTCCACCTCCTTGATTTTAGAGATAAGGAAGCTGAGGTGCATATCCAAGGTGATATAGTTAGTCATCGCCAACACTGGAAAGACACAAACATGCCCTCATAAGTATCTGTGCTGCTTATTCCTCTATTGACCAAAGACTTTTTTTTAATATAAATTTATTTATTTTTGCCTGCGTTGGGTCTTCGTTGCTGCGCGCGGGCTTTCTCTAGTTGCGCCGAGCGGGGGCTACTCTTCCTTGCAGTGCGTGGGCTTCTCATTGCGGTGGCTTCTCTTGTTACAGAGCACAGGCTCTAGGCGCGTGGGCTTCAGTAGTTGTGGAACGTGGGCTCAGTAGTTGTGGCACGTGGGCTCAGTAGTTGTAGCTCACGGGCTCTAGAGCACAGGCTCAGTAGTTGTGGCACACGGGCTTAGTTGCTCCGCGGCACGTGGGATCTTCCCGGACCAGGGACTGAACCCGTGTCCCCTGCATTGGCAGGTGGATTCTTAACCACTGCGCCACCATGGAATTCCCAAAAGACTTTTAAAATAAATTATTTCAGTTCCTGTAACTGGTCATCTTTCCTCAACACTGGCTCCTAGTTATCCATATTCACATAGAGATGATTCCTATCAAAAGTAACCTCAGAAAAGTTCTAAAAGTCACCATTATAATAGATACACAACTTCTCTGCTAATAAAAGCTGTGATAAATCCTGGCCTCAGTATGTGAACAGTATAGAAAACCAGTGATTCAGAAAAAAAAATTTAAAAATGGGGGTGGATCCTTTTAAAGGATATGAAGGAAGCATTGAGAAAGATTAGTAAAAACAAGGATGTTACTGGCTGACACACCCAGGAACACAAGTTCTTAAGACATAGAGGCCTGTAGAATTAAGGGAGCCACATACTTTTGGCAATAGCCCAATTTTCATAATTGCCACAGAGATAGTTCATTTAAATGATTTATGAGATGAGTTGAATTAAAGGAATTAAACCAGTGGAATTGTAATCACAATAACGGAAAGGTGCTATACAGGTTTTATAAGTAGATTGTTTTATGTTAATGAACAGTCTAATCCTTAAAGTTGCATTCACATTTTAACATAAGGGAGCAATGAAATTAGACCAGCCAGTTTTACCAAGCACTCGATGCCATGATATCAAAGTGAAACTTCTACTCAACTCAAAAATATTAGAATGGCTTAAATATGTGGAAATAGGCATGCCATTTTTAGAGCACAATGAAATATATTTTACAAAACATTTTCTCTTACGACAAGAACAAATAATATTTCCTTATTTATAATTTTGTTATGCACTGTAAACTGCGCTATGATTGTTTTTGTGAGAAAACAGTTGCTATCTTGGTGTGTGATTCAAAACATGGCATTTTAGATTTTTTTAAATTGCATTTTTAAATATAGTGTTTTTGAGCAACTAGCACCAGCATTTTCAATATCGTGTGGCTTCAACGCATAATCTTTGGCCCGAAATTTTACTCCTGGAAATGTGTCCTAAGAGATAGTTCAAAACAAGAAAATAGCTCTTTGTATAAAAATGTATATAGTATTGTTATTTATGATAGTGAAAAAGGCGAGATCAATCTGAATTTCAAAAACAAAAAAGAGAGAGAAATGGTTAAGACAACCAAAAAAGATACAGACGTATATATGAGGGAATAATATTCTGCAGTGATTTAAAATGAAAAAGAAGACTGAGAAAAGGAGACTGGAAATAATTACAAAATATTAATAGCAATTAATTAACGGAGTCCCCCTCCGTTCTTGGACGAATGGGGTTTCTATGGACAGTCTGCAGGGGGAATTCTCAGCCTCTCAGTAATCCCTTCCTAACTCCGGGATCCAGGAATTAGCCCTGAGGTCTAAAGACATGGATCTAAAAACTAATGCAGTCACCAATAAAGAATCACTTACAATTGCCATGCAATTTGCCGTGCAAACTCTGGTTTATCTCATTTTACCATGCGGCCATCATTTAGAAGAGAATGCTTTTGAAGTGTGTTATGAATGAACTGAAATTCTTTTTTTCCCCCTTAAAAGGTAACGTTTAGGTAGTCGGTATAAACTACATTGAGTTTACATATTCAAGAAACGTGTGAACTTTCATTCATTGCAATATTTATGTGGATATATGGGATGCAAAGGCTTGTCATTTCCAATATTATAAGTATCTATTACAGATACTGGTCTTGATGCTTAGTTTAAAAAGAAAGGAAACTCTTTTGAGAGTTCAGTGCACTGGGAATTTCTACCAATATTTCTCTTCTAAGGTAAAATGTTACATGTTACCTGGATATTGTTTGTTACATGCTATTTCAAACTCTGTTTTCTCTTTTTAAAAATGCATGTGTTTCCACCACATTGAGAACAGAGAGTGTAACTTCAAATGTAGCATGGCATGTCTGCCTCTTGACATGTTTATCTGTACTGTATGTGAAAATGTTGTCTGTGAAGGAAAAGTATATTAGAATGAATGTGGATACTTTGCTGTTAGACTAAATGTGGTTTATTCTTTGCTTGTTTGAGAAAACGCTGAAGAATAAGGTTGTATGAAGGTGTCCATACTTCCCAGTCTAGTGATTTGGTGTCTATGTTCTTGCCATGTTCCTGGCCTTTGAAAAATCAATGGGACTAAACCCTGACTCTTCCATAAAGCTTGAGCAGACAAGATTGCAGATATGTTCAAAACATTTGAACCTTGGTTATTTCGATTTAATTTAAAGCACCTTTCAAAATATTTTAATTATTAATCCAGCAGAAACCCTTTATTTGGTTTTTTTTCCTTCCTCTTGGTTTTTTACAACAGGAAATATTAAATGTCAAGAAAAGTGCCATGCCATTATCCAAATTATCTTTTAATTAGTACCAGTTTAAGCATTGATTACATTGAAAATCATTTCATTTCAGCCACAGCGTCCTGTGTTTACTCATGAAAACATTCAAGGTGGGGGGGAACCGTAAGTATTCTTCTTATCTTCTAAATTCGAGACTAACCTTGACCCACAAAATGGACCATTGATGTACCATAAGCGAGGATGGTACAACTTTGCAAGTGAAAGAGATCAGAGTAACTAACATGAGATGACATCTCCCAGATTAAGAGAAATTGCAATAGTCTCCATCTTTCACAACAGAGAACAGAAGCTAATTTTTTTTAAAAAAATCCCTGATTTTGCGGAGAAGACTTTGATTTATGCACTAAGAAAAAAACCTTCCAATGCTGCAGTGATTCCTAAGATTCATGAATCTGTCTCCCGCTCTGTTCTACTCACCATGTAGATTCTAGTAACTACAGCCTTAAAGATACACTGAAAATGTTCTAACATTGTTTTTACACATATTTGAAGAGCAGGAGAACGTCAGAGTAGACCTACAGTGATAAGTTAGTAGCATAATTCCAAAGTTCCATTCTTTTGGAAATGGCAGTATTAAAACATGCACTGTCATTCAGTTACGGGATGTTTACTACCCAGAGGACCAGGAAAATGCCTTTTCACACTTTCTTTCAAATTCCCTCTCCTTTCTAAGTCAAGTCAATCTGAAGGTGTCACACATTGTCTTTTAGATTCTCTTTCTGCTCCATTTTGCCCATGAGAGATATTCAGAGGTTATCCACTTCCTGTTGGCTGTTGCCTATTCTGAGTGAGGAGCTAGACCCTGGGAAGGAGCATTTACAGGACTAAACCACGTCAGGCTGACCTGAGCACACACAGGGTGCCTCCTGCCCACTGCCCAAGCTCCGCTCCCCGGGAGCAGAGCAAACCAGGGGGGCCTGGTGTGTGGCCTGTGACCTCCTCACTCCTCACAGACCTGGTGCTTAGCTAAAAGCATGCTCCTCGGAAACCATCTCTAACCTGAAACTGGCTCTCACCGAGTACAGCCAGAAAGGTTTTATTTGTTAAGGAAAAGACTATGAAAAAATAGGTTGGAGGTACAAATAATTTAAAATTTCATTTAATTGGAAAAATGTTAAATATAACTTGTAATTCTAAAGGTTTGTTTTGTTTCCTTATTTACACAAATGATGAAGGGATCACATCACAAAAAATAAATCCCAAGGCTGCTTAGGTTTACTGCATTATCAACCCATTATATCAGCAGCTTTTAATGAATTTATGAATTAAGATGTAGGTGATGTCACACTGTTTCATGTCATGAAGTTGATGCTTCCTCGAGTTTATGAGCTCACAGGTAGAAGAAGGCACATTTTCAGTGTCCTGCTTTGGACATTATAAAACATTCTTTATTAAATTTCTATTTGATCACAATGCCAATTATATGGGTATCACTTAATCTCTTTCATTTAAGTAATAGGTTTTGAGTGAAAATAGGAACATAATGTTATAATGTCACTGCAATTCAGAAGTATGGTAAAATATGTTATAGAAGAAGTTGCAAGTTATAGAGAGAGCTTCAAGTTTGGTTGAGCATTTCCTATTTAAAAGACAAATTTCTTTTTGAGGCATCCTGACCCCACCACCATCATTCATCTCACCAACACATCTTTCAAAACAGCATTTTTTATTGTAATTCGACTGCATTTCCTGTCGTGCAACACTGATTCTGAAAGCCAGCAGAGGCAGGAGGATTTCCGGAAGGTTTGTTTATGTTTCCATGAAACTTCCAAATTTTTTTTTTTTTTTTTGGTGGTCTAATTAAACCAGAATGGTAAGTAAACTCTGATAAGCACAGTGGCTTTCATCATATCAAAGTGAAGTAGGAGTTCGTGCCAATTTTGTTTTTTTTTTTTTTTATCTCTTGGGACCTTGAGATTCTTCAAGCAGCTGGGGTTTGTGGCCTTAAATAGGCCTGTCTCTGTAAGTGGCTGGAGATGTGCCTGGGTGAAGGCTGAAGCCTGAAAAGCTCGGAGAATCAGTGTTTCCCAAAGTGAGAGATGCAATATATATCCATGGAATTAACAGCCCAGGAATGCCTATCTATCTCCCTCAAATGTGAGATTGTAAAAGGAACTATGGTGAAATTAACTTTCCCCAGGGATAGACAAGAGATACCATTCCTTCACCTGAGCATCCTCAAATCAAACAGCAGAATAATTTGCTCCAACCAGGGTTGGCCCATGCAAACATCCAAATTAAGGAATGTCCGTATTCAAGACCTTCCTGTCTGTTTCGCCACGGCTCTGGGATTCAGGCTACCTTTCTTTGTCCTTCCCCACAATCAGAATCCTTTTTCCATAGAAGACCTCAAAAGCTCAAGTAGTTAAAAAGGTTTACTAGGAGGACAAAATATTAACAGGGGAAGAAATCTCTAATGTTGGAATTTCAGGCTTTGCTCTCAGGCCAGGGAAGATAATGTTTTCTAGGAGAGGCTGTTAGGCACCACATCTTATCAGCTCTTTCTCCAATACACCCTCCCCCAATCCAACTTTATCCAGACCCCCCAATGCGAAAAAGTTCAAGGACAGGGAGAGAAGCCAATGCAGCCGAGGCCCCAGTTTATCACATGATGTTTGAGTTCAGATGACATGATAGAATAGTTTTGTTCTACCAAAGTATGATTTTCTGACTGAATGAAGTAATCAAAATAAATCATTCTTGTTCCTGAGCAGTATCCAATATTATCAACCTTTTAAAGTTGGCTTGAAAAAATTCAAAGTGCCCTGAAATGTGGTTCTTATTTTCTTACATTGGCAGAATTACATTAACTGTTATGAAGAACGGCAGAAAAAAATTCACTAACTTTTTAAAAAAATCCCCCTCACATACTGGTAATATTTTAGTGGTAATGTGAAGTTTTCATGTTAACTGCATATCAAATGCTTCCTGACCCCGAGCTGCTAGAATTTGTGTCTTTCCAAAATGCCAGTCCATATGAATATGCATGCTATTTTATTACCAAAAATTCAATGTCTGAGTTTGCTACTGATCAATGTCAGCAAAATATGTGTTCTCAAAGAATTCAGACAGAGAAAGTGACAGCATTCTATCAGTAATTCTTTTTTATATGATTATTTTGAGAGTTTCTACATTAAACACAATTTCTCTGACACCCATTTAAAAAGGAACGTATGTCCCTAACCTACTGTTTGAGATCACCACTTACACTGATTCAAACTATGAAACTAAATTGCTTTAAAGAATTCCTCCTGATAAAAAAAACAAAAAAAAACACACACTTCTCTGTTATAGTAATTCCCATACAGTGATTTAGAAGTTGTATCTGAGACATTTTGTGCATCTCAATTTAGAATCTTTTGAAAATTCCACTCGCAAGCTGCAATTACTTGCTTCTGATTATGGCTAATTAAAACCGTAATTCCTTCTTGTTTTTATATAGCTGAATAATGCACATATCCCTTCTTTTATATTCTGTACTATCATTTAATGTCCGAATGATAGCTATCTATGACTGGACAATTGAAATGCAGGTCCAATTTATAAATGTTTTAATCCAACTATGGATAGTAGAATCTTCCATAAATTTTCCTCATTATGAGTTTTGAAATGCTATTAGAGTGGTCTAATTCCCCTGAAAGCCTAACTACTTCTACTTACTTTACATGCTTACCAAAGACTTATACTACCTAATTAATATGTTAATAAGAATAGAAATGTTAAAAGTAAAATAAATATTATACTCTCTTCTATAGTTTCACAGAGGCATAAAGATTTTGTTTAACACATCCATTTGTCCTATTTAAGGTTTCAGGCTCTGTATAACTATACTCCTAGGAATGAAGATGAGCTGGAGCTCAGAGAAAGTGATGTCATCGATGTGATGGAAAAATGTGATGATGGATGGTTTGTGGGTATGTGTACATTTCCTTTCAGACACATTTGGCCATTTCGTAATTTGCTTATGTTTGCTCCCTTGCACGGTTGGATGTGATAGTCAAGCTTTCTTTGATTTCATAATGCCTTTGATCTTTCACACATCCATATGCACTATGTAATCCCAAGGCAATTGCATTTTTAATATAGTTTAGTATTTACTGCTTCAGGTATATGTAATTTTCTGCTGGTTTTATTTCCAGTTCAACTGAGAGAAGAAAATTTCTTTAAATAGCACCAACCAGGAAAGACTGAGATCTAAGAACAAAAACAACGAAACTGCTCCCTAGATGCAAAATACAAATACTCCGTTGAGTGGTAAATGTTAGTCGTCAGCGGTGAGGATCTAATCTGAGAAAACAAGATGAAATGAACAACTCACCCATGACTAGGTCTGCTGTAGGTGCCCTAAAACACCAGTGATTCACCTTAGCTTTAATGTGTGGTCCAAGTAGAAGTTCCATTCTTACCACTTAAAAAACAATCCCATTCTTACCGTCTTAAAAGAAAACTAGAGGTTTTCTGAGAAAAATTTTGTAGACAAGAGTATCATATACTAAGTCACAGAGGAAAGAGGTAAAGAGGAAACAGAGGCATAGGAGGATGGAGGAGACAAAAGATGAGGGAATAAGGGCTTTCTGTAGACAGGCCAACAGTGGGGAAATATAAGAGCAAAGGCCACATTAGCGGCCACAAGCCTCTGCCTCTGTTTATATTAATCCCCCATTCAGAAGACGGTAAAATGGCTTACCTACACAGGGATAAAGAAAATCAGTCATCAAACCAGGACAGTAAGTTCCAGAGGGTAAATGCAAAAGGGAAGTGTAGAGACCCTGTTCGCTCTACGTGAGCTGGAAATCATAAGGAAGAATTTAGTCTAAGCACTAGCTCTTCCAAACAGTTTCAAAGAAATCATGTTATTCGAATCCAAAGGCGATCATAATGATGGCCGTTTATGCATTTGGTTTTACTCCTCATATTAGAAACATGCCCAGTAATAGAACCCCCGCCCACTAGTAGTGGTCTATCTGTTTTTTCTTTAGTGACTTGGTAAATAGTTCAAATTTTCTATATCGTATTAAGGACCCTGGCAGCGCTATTTGTAAATGAATGCTGTGGCGTTCAGCATGATCTTCCATGAGATAATAAAACTGGATGGTGATGGCATCCCCAATAAAGCCTTCACGTTACACCGTGCTGAGGAGCTGTGACAGACCTCCTGCTCACAGAACCAAGCCTTGCTGTGGTGCTTTTCCAGGCTGCCTTATCCCATGGCCAGCCGTATCCTAATTGAGAAGATTGTATTTGAAAATGTCACTTCCCAGATGCGCTTCCTACTCCGCTCCTCACTCCTGTCTGGCAGCCTCGGTGACGGAGCCTCATCAGACTTGAGTGTCATTGTAGTTAAAAGCCCACCTCCTCAGCAAGGCTGTCTCTCCCCTCAGACTGAGAGGCTGAGCTTTTCTGTTCAGCCCGGTGTGATGGAAGCACAGCATTTAAGCTCAAGGGGCAACAGAGGCATCAGGCAATACAGATAAAACTGCTTACTTTGTCTTCCTATCTCTTCAAGTGAGTTTTCTCTCTTTTCCAAACCCTGAGGGCTTGCTCTCTTAGTGAGTTTTCAAGCCCACATATATGAACTGACATTTCATGGCTGTTACCCCTCTTTCATTTATCACTTCTATTTTCAGGGACCTCAAGAAGAACCAAATTCTTTGGTACTTTTCCCGGGAACTATGTCAAGAGGCTGTGAATCACTCTCCCCATTATTTATGCTGCATTTCAGCACCACATCTGCATAACCTTGCCTGAAAGATCCCCACAGGCCTCCTGCTGTTATGCCTTCTGGTTTCCAATAGAAGTCACCCACCATCACCATCTCCATCTGCCACCAAACCACCAGCAATGGAACTGCCGCTGCAGTGGGGAGATTGGAGGATTTGCTTCCGTGTGAAAGTGCATATTCCTGCCGTCCGCTCTAAACTTTGAAAAGTCAATATGCGGCATCAGAAAGAAAATCATTATACTTAATAAGGGTTGAGTAGTTGAGGCAAAAAAGTAAGTGTCTCAAGGAGGCTCTCTTGTCCACTTTGAAAGATGTTCTCCCCTCAGGCAACCAGAAGATTGTTTATTACTACTTGCTGGGGTTTGCATTTTCACCTTCTTAGCTTGGCAGTATATTTTCCTTTCACGAGTTTGCCTAGTGTCCTGGTTTACACGATATGACAACTGTACTTCAGCTATTGTTTGCCTGCACTTATATGTTGTAATATGCACAGTGATTACAAAATCTAAAGCGAGAGTAGGAAAGTTAATTCGAATGAGTGTGATTTTGTTGAATTGAACGTGAGTTTCAAATAGGAGTCTTCTCCTGCAGGATTTTTTTTTTTTTTTGTACTTTTTAGAAGTGCAAACAATAAGTGAATAAGAGCCTTTGGTAATAATCAGGAGAATACAAGAGGTTTAGCTAGATTACAGAAAACTATTGTGTTGTAAAGTTGCATTGCTATTTTATATTAAAATGTAATAATCAGCATCATGAACAATGAGCTCTTAGTGTTTTATTTATCTGATAAAAGTTAAATAAAAGCAGTGTTAGTGAGAGGTGCAAAGAATCATTCTAACATAGACACTTGAAAGCATCTGTAAGCAATATTCATAGGTAAGATTTCACTGCGTGTACACATACACATTTGAGATTGTATGAGAACAGACAATCCATAAGATATGTACATTTTATGGAAATGTAAAAGAATCTCACATATTATTTTATAGAAATAGAGTACTTCAGAAGCATCACAAGTATTAAGGCTGGTTTTAGCAAGGATTATGATCAGTACAATTATTTTTACTATGATAATTATTTTTCTTCTCTGGAACTCAGAATCCTGGCTACATTTGAGGACAGGAATATGTTGAGCCTGATTTTCCTAGTGTGTGTAAAATATTTCCTCAGAATACATGAGGCACTTTTTAGAGGCAATGTTAAATCATTCAGGTTAAATTTTCTGCCCTGAAGTAGAAACCTTGAAGATGATATTGGGACCTGAAAGATTTAATGTGGTTAACAGTGCCTGAATTACACATACCCCGAGAACTAGCTTTGTATTTCTTATGACTTTGCATAAGAACTATTCATATTTGGATCTTGAGCATCTTATAGACAAAACTTTTTATGGCATTTCTTCTGTGAACAGTGGTTGATCTTTTCACAATGCATGTAGACTCTAGAATTTTGTACATATGTTTGCTCATTTTTTGTATGGACTATTTAGTTGTTGAGAAAACAGGGGAATTTCCTAATTTGGTCTTTATCCTTCCTTTAAACTAAGCTAAAACACTTTCAACAGATTACCCTTTACATCTCCCACAAATCATCATTATGCCTTGACAGTGCAATTCTGTAAGACAGTACTTCTGCAAAAGTTTATGAACATAAAACATCTTAGCAGCCAAACTGAAATGTATATAAATACCGATTAGAGAGGAATTCCATTAGAAAGAAGGTAAAGAAACATCTTTGAGTAGCCTTGATTACTACCTTGATTACTGTCAAGTTCACAGCCAGCTTTATATTTTAAAGGCTTTGGGTTTGAAATTAGGTCAACTGCATGCAGCTTTGCTGATAAATGAATAATTACCTTTGATGCCATTTATGAGAAAAAATTCAATATCTGTTGCCTGTCATATTTAAGAAAAATTAATGTTTCTATTCTCTGTATCTGATTTTAAAAGGAAAAATATTCATACCTAGCTTTTAGGTAATTGACTTTGAATTCTTACAAGCAAAGGTCATTGTGTTTTTCTTGAATAGACATCTAATAAATTTTGCTTGGAAGTATACTTCAGTTTTTCTTCTTGACATTTATCCTTACATGAATTGTGTATTTTATCCCAATCTGTTAGATAAACCTCAGAGGAAATGCATTTGCTCTGTGTTCTCTTGACACACAAATGGAGAAAAGATGCATTTGCATCAGCTCAGAGAAGAAATATGTTTTAAAACCATCACCAAAGCTCATTTGCTAAATACTCCTTGGCTAAACATTGCTCTTCAGCTAAAACAACACATTTTAAAATATTTCTGCCTCAAAAATAGCTATTTTTCTAAGAAGAAGTTAATTACAAGAAGTTGTAAGCACTTTCCAAATTCATCTTTCTTCAGTTGCCCTAAAAAGCTTTATCACCATTGGCATGGCAGACTCTGTTAATACTCACAAGCTCTCAGTGAATCTCAAACTATGTATTGCCATTGGGTGTCATTCCTTTATCTCACATAGATAGTAAGTAACTAGCTCTTCTAGTTGGATCCTTTCTAATAAAGCGTAGTCCTTTCTGCTCTATGTGCTTCAGCCCTCTTCCACATCTATCACTCACGTATTCAGAAACACGTACGTTCCTCTGTTGGCAATTCAGTTATCAACAATGTCTTATCATGTTGCTTCATCCTAATACCCACCCTGATCCCCTCTGTTCCACTGGATAGTTTCCACTATGTATTAGCTTTCCACAAAAACATGTTCCCTTTGTAGGAAGAACATGACCCATATAATTATTTTGGCCCTGTTTTCATGAGAACATTTATGGGAAATTTAACTAGGTGAATCTGAATCTGATCAAATGAAGGATGCTGTTGGTGTACTCAGAGGTTGCTTGTCATTACCCTCTTCAAGAGAAGCTCTTGCCAAGTGTTCGGCACGCTAAAAATATAAATCTGGGATTTTAAAACCACATGCATCAAAATCTAGATTCCCTTGTCCCACCTGAGAATTTATCATCTGCTTCTCTGTAGAGTCTGCTGAGATGCAACAGAAACTTTGTCAAAGCCCCGAGCTCCAGAATCCCTAAACAGCTTTTCATTTTGCCTAGACTTCTGTCACAGCCAGCCAGGCACTGCTGTAGGGTCCAGAACAGCTACAGCCACAGTTCGACCCTCCTGCTGTGCTTCCTCACTGTGAATGCCAGGATTCTGGGTAGAATGGATTTATTTCTGCTGCAAAAATTGATGCTTAGTGACCTGTTTTACTTGATTTTATGTCAATGCACGATCATCAATACACACCAAAAATTCCTTAGTGCATCTCATTTATGCCACTGATGGCCACCTTGGTAGGTGGAGTAGGATCCATCGTTGTGAATCCAATACAACGAGCCCCGTAAAGCACCGTCTCTACTCACCAGCCTCAATCTGCTGTGGACTCACATCTGTCCACTAACTGGCCAGCCAGGTCAGCGGAAGGGCAGCAGGAAGGGACCCTCATTATTTTATGTGCCAAATTTTAATCCCCCCTTTAGAGGGATTACTACAAACGGGCACGTCCATTTCTTATTTGACAGGAAGCAGAAAGAACCTGTTTGAGTAACTATTTCCATGATGGTCCACTGCTTGATCTCTGTGCGTAGGTGGTCACTTTGTGTGGCCTGATCATTTCTTCCCACTGTTTTCCAGATTGCAGCCACAAATTAATCAAATAGAATAAGCACTTGGTCAGCGTCTAAAAGCCTGTGTATTTAAAGGTTGAATTATTTCATCTTCCTTTCCAGATTGTAGCCCTCCAATAGTTGTTTGTGTAGCAATTATGATTTCAAATTATTTACTCATCGTGGATGATTGGTTTAGAGCACAAGCAGAGACTGGCATTAGCGGTAAACGGACTACACCAAGAACTGGCAAACTACAGCCTGTGGACCAAATTCAGCCTGCTGCCTGCTTTTACTTGGTCTGCAAGTTAAGAATGGTTTGTACAGATGAACATGGGCAATAAATTTGATGATAACTTTGAGCCCCAATTAAGTGAAATGCTGTCTCCCCAGAAAAAGAATCCCTTTCTTTTCACTGGTCGGTCTATATTAGAAAAACTTTATCCTATTATTATTATATTTTGAATTTCATCAATTAAAAATGGGTGGAAAGTAGTTTTCTCTCTGTAATGTATGTACATAATATCCTCAATCTTGCCTCCTGGCCCACAAAACCTAAAACACTTGCTATATGTCCCTTTATAGAAAAAAAAACCTGTGAACCCCTGATCTGTTCCAATTGTCAGCAACAAACCTAGAAAGTGACTAGAGGGAAAGGAACACTGAATGTCTGCTATATCTGTCTGCTATATGTGTTATTTACGAGTATTCCATGTCTTTACCCTCACAACAAATCTAAGAGGAAATCTGCTCTGTGCCCATTTTATAGATGAGGAAGCTGAGGCTCTAAGATGTTATTACTAACTATGTGATGGAAATTGGATTCAAAACCTGGTATCTATCTACCAAGCTTGTACTCTTCCTTCTAAGCCAGCCAAGCCCGGTGCTAAACACTTTTGATCAGATTGTGCACTCCGAGTCAAACAACTACATCCATCCACCTCCCTCCCTCTCCACCACTTCCCTCTCGCAAATTCTGCCATCATGAATGGCCAGGCACTTGCAACAGTATCGAGCTGTGCACAAGATGATGAGAAACAGGTGTATGCCTTGCCCAGCACAACAGTGTTTCCCTGAGGAAAGCTAATTTGGGTTTCTAAAAGTACACAGTAACCAGTGAGGATATAATTTCAATTATTGACATGTCTCAGCGGAGCAGGAGCCTGCCCATGAGCTGTGATTCATGAAGATCCTAGAGGCTGTTGCCTATGAGTCACATTGGCAGCTGGTGGTGCTTTGGGAAATGCTTGCTATTGTGGAGCCATTTGGAGACAGGCAAGGCCAACATGATCTAAGAACATGGTGTGCTTACTGGACCTCTTTTCAGTATACAAATCCCCAGGACACACTAGCCATTCTCTGCTGGATGATGCGCTAAGTGACTGAGAGCTTTAGCTCACTGCTAAATTCAGCCCTTCCGTAGCTCAGGAAAGTTCCATCTGAGCTCATGCACATACATATATCTTGACCCAAAAAACTTTCAGTACAAGACAGAAATCTGCCTAGTGAATCTTCACCTGTTCCTTTGGGGTTTCTTGTTTCACCCTTTTCCCTAAAATATAACGGGTGACTCAGTTGTCCTGGTGTCTTCCAAAAATAAGTGCCATTCCAAACAAAACTCTTGTTACCATTAACAACACACGTGGATGAGTGTCAAATCTTGCACTGATCATACAGAAAGCTTGAGAATGACTTTGTAAAGCATTTTTGTCTTTTTAATTATACCAGCAACAGACGTATATTGTAAGAAAAATTAGAAAATATAAATGAGCAAAAAGAAAAAACATGTAATCACTAAGAGTCTCATTTAGGGTAAAGATTACCACTTGGAACATATACCTCCAGAGTGTTTTCTGCACATGTGTATTAGTGTGGGGTGTGTGTGTGTTTAGTACGTGAACAAAAGTAGAATCATACTGAACATATTATTTTACAACCTACATTTAACATTGAACAGGACTCTGAGATAAAGTGAATAAATCATGTTTCAAGTCATTTCAACATTACCAAGGTTTATAAAAATAGTGAGAAAAAGCCAAAGCCAATCTCCAGGATTCATGAAAATGCAATTAATACAAAGCCAAGAGGCAAGAAGTACAGAATTACCACTAGGCTAGAAAATCTGTTGCAATCTGAGGAATTGGTAGAGGAAGAGAAGAAAAGATAAAGAGAGAAGAAAATAGTATTTATTATCTCCTTGCCATAAGCCATCACATGCATTAGGCATTTTTATAGCTAAGGGGTAGCTAAAGGAAGAGAGATATTAAAATGAGAAATGTATAAACTGCAGAGCAGTTGGATACAGCGTCCAAACCATCCTGGGAGTTAGCTAAGTGTACAAGTGTTGAATCAAAACTGAGAGAACAGATAATAATTTATTTTGAAAGTAGATACATTCCAGAAAAGTTAGATCTAAAATATTTTCATAATGTATAACACAGTGCTTCTCACCCAGGGTGATTTTGTCCCTCTCTTAGTGGACATAAGGCAATGTAGGGAGACATTTTTGGTTGTCACAAATGTAGGTGCTCTTGGCATCTAGTGCATAAAGGCCAGGGATGCCAGGAGTAAGACTGTCGGTGAGGTTGGACAAGGTACCAACTAAACAAGTGCTTACAGATAAACATTAAACTGTGGAAAATCTCCTTGAGCAAAATGGGGCCTCTGTGAAAGCATCTAAGCCTGATACTGAAGCCCATCCAGGGCAGAGAGGCTGATCTCTCCTACGGTGGAGTCAAGGGCTGGGCATGGGAGGGTAGATTAAGTTCAGAGATCAGTCACCTGATCAGAGGTCCCATGGATGGTAAGGAGAGACTTCACCTCCTTCCCAAAGACACACAGACGGTAGGGAACTTATGACAAGACTAGCCTGAGCTCTGAGTGAGAAGTTGACAGTGCCACCTCCTTAGGCTTCCCTTGAGGCATCCAACTGTGCCCCTCTAATTATTCACACCATCTACAATATGAGAGTCACACCTATGTTCCTGGTGAATAAAAGGGTGGGAATATTCTCATCTCTAGTCAACATTTTTAGTAATAGTGACTGTGTTTAAATACAAAACGAGGAGCTTAGTCCTTGTTATGGGCTGAATTGTATCTCCCCAAATTCATGTGGAAGTCCTAACCCCCAGTACCTTAGAATGTGACTATGTTTGGAGATGGGGCTTTAAAGAGGTAATTAAGTTAAAATAAGATCATTGGATGGGCTCTAATCCAATATGACTGGTGTCCTCACATGAAGAGGAGATTAGGACACAGATAAGCACAGAGAGAAGACCATGTAAAGACTCAGGGAGAAGATGGCCATCTACAAGCCATGGAGAGAGGCCTTCAGAAGAAACCAACCCTGCTGACACCTTGATCTAGGACTTCTGGCCTCCAGACACTGTGAGAAAACAAATTTCTTTAAGTCACTCATTCTGTGGTATGTTGTTATGGCAGCCCTAGGAAAACAGTACAGTCCTTCTCTTCTCCCCAGTTGTTGATGGGTGATAAATACAGAAAAAATATCTTGCCCCAGAGGGTGACAACACGGAAATTCCCCATCCTCCCACCCCCATCCTCAATTTGAAATTTGCATATAAAAACAGGATATAACAGAGGATAACTGTTAAATAGTTCAGCTTATGCCTTCACAGAGAACCCTCTCCCCTACACATACCACACACACACACACACACACACACACGCACACACGCACACACTCATGCACATAAAGAGACACCCCAATAAAAAATAACCAGTGGTATATTCAGTAATGCAGAAAAAAATTCTAGTTCCCGACAGGTAAAATTTTACCAAGATCTTCTTACTCGCTGTTAATTACACACAAACTTGCACAGACTAGGAAACTCACCATCAGGCCATCCTACAGCAGAGGCTCTGAGTCTACAGGAGTATCCTTCATAGGGAGATGAGTCCTTATCTCTGATCTTAACTGTCTCCATTGCCTTTTACATGACTGCACATTAATCACAGCCCAGTCAGTACCTCCAGTGAGTTCAGTAATAAAATACTTTACGGAGTCATTAAACAACATTTTGCTGAACCTTTAGAAGATAAGACTAGGTATTGACGCACCATCTCCTTCTGACAAATTGGCTGAACTCATCTGAGTGGCTGAAGCTCTCTGTATGGGGTCTATTGAGAAGATATTCAAAGACTTTCAGGTCTCCATAGGCTCCAGGGATTTCTGGATTATTCTCTTGTTAACCTTTCAAAACCCTGGGTTCCCACGTTTTGCAAAGGCTGCTTCCATGATGGCTACACCCTCAATGAGAAGCACAGAACATTTCTAAATTATAATTGTACAACGTGGAAAGGGTGAGCTGAGGAAACAAAAAAGAGAAAGGACACAGATACCGATGTCTCTTCAGATGATGCCTCGGGCTCTCAGGCTCCTTTGAGATTTCTAGTTGGCACCTAATTCCACAAGACCAGACTATTTGATCTACTTTGTTTCACCGTATGTTCTCAATGATCTTCTTCAAGAAGTAATCTCAAATACACACTCAAGAGACCCTTCAAAGGAAGTGTCAGCAGGCTGCTAGTTTTCTTCCCACAAGGGACAGAAGATAGTACTGAAACACTCAATCAACTCTGCTTGCCAGTGAGTAAATATCTATTTATCTATCTATCTATAGATATTTAGATATATATAGAGAGAGAGAGAGAAAGAGAGAGATATGCACTATGATACATACGGACAGTTAAAATACAAAAAGGTAGAAAATGAAAGCTAATGGTATCAGAAGTTGTTGACTGGATACTCATGAAATATCAATGTTTTTCCTAAGGGTGTAAGTATTGATAAGGTCATGATGAGGTATAGGCTCAAGAATTTATAGATAATACTTATCCTGGAAAAATTCCCTTGGACAAAAAATGGCAAGGAATCAGCATACCTTTTCTAAAAACTCACTCACTATTCTTTAACTATATCAACTAAAATTGGTCTCAGAATTAGATTGGCATAAACATTGATTTTATTGGGTCTCTAATGCAATGCCAACCCGTAGCACTTTTTTACTTTTGTTGCTCAAAAAACTCTAGCCTGTATTTGAGCCAGTACCCCTGGGCTTTTCTGCAGATGAGTTTTGATACAAGGAATAGGATATCAAGGCCACACATTCAAGGCATCCTGGCTTGAAGATTCCTGACTGAATGCTGCCGACTTCTCAACTAAGCACCCCTGGGGCCTGAGACACAGAGCTCTGACACAGCAAGACATTTTTTGATCATTCCACTGAGCTCATTTTGGTGACTCAATATCGATAGAAGATGTTTAATTCAAAGATGGTGAGCATCTTTGCATGTGTCTGTTGGCCATCTGTAGGCTTACTTTTTTAGTAAGAATACCCCCTTCAAAGGCTGCTCCTGTACAAACAAAGCAGTTGTTAGATAGCTTATCAGAGTTACTGATAGTGTCGGTTTCTGCCTAGAATTACTGGCATTTTCTCCCCAACTCTTCACTAAGAAAGATAGTTATTGGCAGACAGAAATGAGTTAGAATTAGCAAGCTGATCTTTGACCTACTCCCTAAGAAAAACACTGTACTACTTGTTCAAAGTATTTGTAATGAGGCCCCTAACATATAATCTTCTCTCCCTCTCCCTCATTCTCTTTCTCTCCTTCTCTCTTCTAATGAAAGAATCTCAAAATGCTTATGAACTCTGAGCTAGTGCTATCTACTCTTCCCATCCACCCAACATCCCTCAACACACACCGCTATGCCTTTGGTCAGTTGTCAGATGATATGACAACATGCTTAGCAGACATCTGCCCCGGGATTAACGGGCTTGGTATTTCTTTCACTATTAAAGATAAATTGCTAGACAGCTGTATTGAAAACCACAGCATACTTCTCAACACTGATGATGCATAGATGAAATGACCTATTTTCTAAATGGGGTCGTGAATAATATTCCTACCTCAGGAGCTATTTTTCCCGGCAAGAAAAGATTTAAAGAAACAACAAAGACCACAGTGTAAACTTCAAATCCAAATGTAGCTAAGCCTCCTTTTTGACTGTGTGTGGGTGTTGATAATGACATATTATTTGAGGATCGCTCTGGAATTCAGAATTTACCAAAAGAAAAAGTATAATAGAACGAATGCCTTGCTTTGCCAACACAAATCAGTAAAACAGTATGAAAAGCATATTGTTCAAATTCAGACTCAGGTTTCTAAGGAAGTGGCCCTGAACTGGTGACAACTTCAGTTAGCTTGCAAATGGATACAATTTAAAAAATCACATAATGTTTGAGGAGTAAAGGAGATAAAAATATAAAAGCAGAATTGAACACATAGTTGGCACTAAATAAAAGCTAGTTCCCTGCCTTTCTTTTCCTTTTGAAGTTACCATTTTCACTGATTTAATTAGCCTTAAACATTTGGATTTACTTGTAAATGCTCCTCTTGGCTGCACTACCAAGTTTTAGAGTCTAGATGTTTGAAGAGGACAGTCAGAATAGAGCGTTAAAAACTGTTTTTAATTAATAAGATTTTTAAAGCATATATTGTACCATATAAAACAGGAGGTATTGTAATTTTTCATATAAGCTAATTGTTCTTAAGAAGGAAGTGACATAAAAACAGAGTTAGAAGCTAGAAATAGAAAAAGAACAGAGCAGGAAATGTGGATAAAGTGCTACCAGCCATGAGCTATTTTGACGGTTCCAACACAGAGATCTAGTCTATCTGCAGAAACCATAGTGGGACTGGGGGTGATGGATATATTATACAACCAGACTAGAAGCCTAGAGTGCCATTATAGGGCCCTGAATTTTCCTCATGTGATCTGTGACATTGAAAGTTACTGAAATGGCCAAAAGGTCAATATCCTCATTGGTAAAATGAAGAAAATCAATTGAATCATCAAGTTCCTTCCATTTCTAAACTGTCCATGAAATCTTTAGGGGAAATGTTTTCCTGAAATACCAGCAGACTGAGTGGCAACTGGATATGGATCTCAAAGAAATGGAAATTCAAAAACATTGGTTCTGGGGCAGAGAAATTCTGCCCTTGGGGAGGGAACAGGAATTAGTGACTTGAGGCCAGACAATGAGCTCAGTCTCCTTTGTGGGCAGATTCATACAGCACAAAACAAAGGGCAGGAGGAGACAGTTTTTTTTAAAAGATAAAGACAAAATAAACATGGAACTATTAAGCATATAAATAATTATTCAATCTCAGGAATCAAAAATAAAATGTTATTATTTTTTATCTAGCAAATTGGCAACCATGCAAAAGTTCATTTCCTTATCATGTTTGTGGGAATAAATTTACATTTTATCAATTTAGATAAAATTTTTCAATGACAATTTGACAATTCATAACAAAAACTTGTAAGTACCATATATTCATTGCTAATAACGCCATTTCACTGTATTTATTCTACATATATATATTTAATAATATATTTAATAATATATAATAATAAATATAAATACATATATTTCTAATATATCTTTATTATTTCTATAGATTTATTCTATATATATTTAGTCACCACAAATTATGAATGAGTTCAAATGTTTAGCTACAAATATGATTGTGATGTTATTTCTGACATCAAATAATTATAAAAACCTAAATATCTAACAATAGGGGAATTGTTAAATTGTGGCACTTTTTACTATAGAATACCATGTAATCATTTTAAAAAGCCTCATGGAACAATATTTAATGATGTATAAACATGTTCACAATTAATTGTTAAGTGAAAAAATGCTACAAAACAATGTGATCCCATTTGTGTAAGAATGTATATTTTTACATATGCCTAGATAATAGAGGGGTGTGTGTGTACCTAAAACAAATGTATTAGGTTTGTCCTATGAAATCACAATTTTATAAGACAAAAACAGTCAAATACCAGTCATTTCATAGGGTTCAACCTAACACATGACTGTATAGACACCGAAATAAGACTAGAAAAATATTCACAAAAATGTTGACTATGGCCATATCTTCAGTGATTACTTTTATTTTTTTAACTTTTTATAATTAAGATGTATTTCTTTTGATATAAGGAAAAAGTTGTAATGAAGTCAAAGATTTAATTTACACCCAAGTTAAAAAAGCCTAAAATATGTAATTTCTTAACTACTGTGGCTTTCAAATCGCCACCTTCTGGTTAATAGAAATATATATATATATATATATATATATATATATATATATATATATATATATATATATATACACATACATACACATAATCTGTGTGTATATATTTATAACATAATATATATTTATGTATTATGTAAATACATATGTAAAATTAATCAAATGTCTAACCCTGTTTGAGTGCAATCTGTTGCAAAGATTTAGGCACTCATATTAGGAAAGAATCACTCATCAGGATGAAAATGCTTAGCCCTTCTGAACAGCCTCCCCTCCTATGCTTCCTTCCCAAGACAGCTCCCAGATGAATGCGAAGAAGGAGGGTTTAATGTCCTCATGTTAGTGGGAAAGACCTGGGGTCTTGGGCAGGATGTCCTCTACCTCTTCTGGTCTCCAGGGCTGTGTCCCTTGTCCCCTGGGGGTCTCCTGGCCTTCAGGGCTGAAATCTGAGGATGGTGTAACTGGCGACCTGATCGCCCTTGGTTTGCTCAGGATGGTCACTTCCTGGCTGACTCAGCCTCATGTTAGCTTCTGCAGGCTGCAGACTCCTGAACATCTGTCGTGCCCTTCCTCCAGCCTCTGCTGTGGGGTCACCTCACCTTACCATCATGTGCGCTACTGTAGATTCCTCACTTCTCAATTCTGCATCCCCATCGGACAAAGAATGACAGTAGCTTGGCAAAACTAAACCCCAGGGCCCCCTCTCTGCCTGATCACACTGCTTTGCCCAGCTTACTTTGATGTGCCTGAGGTCCAGACTCTCTTGAAGTTAATTCACCTGAAATCATAGGCCTCTGGGGGGGAAATCAAGAGACACCTGACTCTCTTCATTCTTCCTCTCCTTCTCCATCTTTCCTCCATTTCCCAGGACAGAATATGGCCCAGCTTTGCTTTTACTTCCACTATACCCAGCCCCTCCCCACACCTACTCCGCTAAATATGCCACGCTCTCTCTCTGCACTATTAAAAAACTCTCTGAACAGAGGCATCTATGCTCAGTTATTAATCTGATAATGGGAAGTAGGAAGCCTTTCTCAAGAGATAGCTTGCAAAAACAATAGTTTATATCCTTCTGTTTTTCAATCATATAATATTAATAATATTATATGATTTTATGGTCTTTCTCTTGGCATTTCTCCTATAAAAATTATATGTAAATGAATACTGAGGGCAGAAGTGGCAAAGGTTTTTGACTCAAGAAAGGAAAAAATTAAATATTTTTAAACTGTATCTCCATTATAAAGTTATTTAAGAAAAAGAGTCGGCCTAAGTACATACCTAGATAAAACAGACACCAGGAAAAGGTGAACTGAGACTTGGAGGACGCTAAAAGTTAATGAAGATAATTAGAAACCAGTGCAAAATATAGACAAAATTTGAGAGATAAGAACTAAAATGTCCTGTGTACTTATAATATGATATTTCTCTACATACTCGAGTTTCTTCAGAGAGAAATAATTATGCTACACACACACACAGTCTTCCTGCTACGGGCATAAAATTTCCTGGAAACCAAGATAAATAATCAAGACACCAATGTCTGTAGTTTATTTCTCTACCGTCTTGCTCCAGAAAGGGTTCCAAGCAGCTGACAGGGGTAACTCTCACCCTACAGGAAAAATGAATGGTATATGATTAAGGAGCTTCAAAAAAGAAAAGACTGTTTCTTCATTTTAGAAGCATTTAAAGGTGTAAACTCTCTAGTTCACACAGAAGAAGAATTAAGAAAGGAAAGAAATGTTGAAAATAATATAGCTTTGTAAAGAAGATAAACCGAGGTATGGAAGAAAGTGATGATTTAATCAAGGAAAGCGTGGTGTAAGAGTGTATGGGACAGACATAGAGATCAGACTTGTGGTTGCCAAGGGATGGGGAGAGGGAGAGGGATAGAATGGAAATTTGGGGATGGTACATGCAAACTATTACATTTAGGATGGATAAACAACAAGGTCCTATTGTACAGCACAGGGAACTATATCCAATCACCTGGGATAAACCATAATGGAAAAGAATATTAAAAAAAGAATATATGTGTGTGTAAAACTGAGTCACTTTCCTGTACAGCAGAGGTTGGCACACATTGTAAATCAACTCTACTTCAATAAAAAATTAAATAAAATAAAACAATTCAAAAAACAGTGTGTAGGAAGTGAGCTGGGTGGCACAAAGCTTTAAGAAGACGACCCTGGAGGCTTTAGAGGGAGCAAGATGGAAGCCAAGAAGCCAGCAGCCATGCTGGTCCAGGTGGGGGATAAGATAGTCTAAATTTTTTTTTTTTTTTTTTGGCTGTGTTGGGTCTTCGTTGCTGCATGCGGGCTTTCTCTAGTTGTGGCGAGCAGGGGCTACTCTTCGTTGCGGTGCACAGGTTTCTCATTGCAGTGGCTTCTCTTGTTGCGGAGCACAGGCTCTATGCGCGCGGGCTTCAGTAGTTGTGGGCGTGTGGGCTGAGTAGTCGTGGCTCGCGGGCTCTAGAGCGCAGGCTCAGTAGTTGTGGCGCACGGGCTTAGTTGCTCCGTGGCATGTGGGATCTTCCCGGACCAGGGATCGATCCCGTGTCCCCTGCATTGGCAGGAGCATTCTTAACCACTGCGCCACGAGGGAAGTGCCCAGGATAGTCTAAATTAAGGCAGCAGCAGTGGAATACACGTGAGAGGGGTTACAAAAATAAAATAAGCAAGACTTGGCCAATGATTGGATTAAGGATGGAAGGAAATGGTGGGGTCCATGACAACTATGAGGCTCCAAGCCAAGCCAACTGCAGGAATGATAAAAACAATATGAGAAATGGCCCACTTCCAGTCTTGCTCTTCAAGCAGAATGATGGTAATTTATTTTCCACATACAAGTTTTCTGTGATAGCAATATCAATAGACGTAAAAGTAAAGAAGGAAAATTTTAAAAATTAAAAAATTTGTTCTGAATCAGTACATTGAATAGCAGTAAGAAGGACTTTAATTTAGAACATGTTTGTCATTTCTTATCTTCAAAGCATAAAAGAAATCAGAAAGATAAAACACCGACTTAACCAAAAGTTTTTGAATTTACAAGTGTCATTTCACATTGAGTTTATACACCTTGTGGATTGCTTTATTCTTGCATAGTTATCTAAGTACTTTTTGCTCCAAGTGGTAGTTGAGTTGAATTCTGATTAGTAGTTGAGTTTTTTGGGTTTTCTTAAAGTTTATTCTTTTGGTAGAAATAATGTAAAAGCTATATGTAGACTGTTATCCAACATGGTACCAGACTAGGATGTTTGGAAAATCAATGTTTGATTAACAATTATCATCTGGAGGGGACTTTACTCATATAACTACTCAGATGTATAAAGAAAGTCGTAGCTTCCTTATGTTCTTTTTTTTTTTTTTTAAAGAAATTCACGTTCTTTTAGTTATTTATTTATTTATGGCTGTGTTGAGTCTTCGTTTCTGTGCGAGGGCTTTCTCTAGTTGCGGCAAGTGGGGACCACTCTTCATCGCGGTGCGCGGGCCTCTCACCATCGCGGCCTCTCTTGTTGCGGAGCACAGGCTCCAGACGCGCAGGCTCAGTAATTGTGGCTCACGGGCCCAGTTGCTCCGTGGCATGTGGGATCTTCCCAGACCAGGGCTCGAACCCATGTCCCCTGCATTGGCAGGCAGATTCTCAACCACTGCGCCACCAGGGAAGCCCTATGTTCTTTAACTGATCTAATCTTTTGCATGTATTTTTTTATTGAGACGTAATTCACATACCATGTCCCTTTTAAGTGTCCAATTGAGTGGTTTTTAGTATATTCACAAAGTTGGGCAGCCATCACCACACTCTGATTCCAGAACATTTTTGTCACTCCAAAACGAAACCTTTATTCCCGTCTTGCTCCTAGGTTCTTCATGACCTTTTTTTTTTTTCTTAGATTCCATATATATGTGTTAGCATACGGTATTTGTTTTTCTCTTTCTGACTTACTTCACTCTGTATGACAGACTCTAGGTCCATCCACCTCACTACAAATAACTCAATTTCGTTTCTTTTTATGGCTGAGTAATATTCCATTGTATATATGTGCCACATCTTCTTTATCCATTCATCTATTGATGGACACTTAGGTTGCTTCCATGTCCTGGCTATTGTAAATAGAGCTGCAATGAACATTTTGGTACATGACTCTTTTTGAATTATGGTTTTCTCTAGAGAATGGACTTGAGGATATGGGGAGAGGGAAGGGTAAGCTGTGACCAAGTGAGAGAGTGGCATGGACATATATACACTACCAAACATAAAATAGCTAGCTAGTGGGAAGCTGCCGCATAGCACAGGGAGTCAGCTTGGTGTTTTGTGACCACCTAGAGGGGTGGGATAGGGAGGGTGGGAGGGAGACGCAAAGTTGCTGCTTTTGTTATAAAGCAGCAAATAACACACCATTGTAAAGCAATTATACTCCAATAAAGATGTTAAAAAATAAAATAAAAAAACAATGAAACCTTCACCCATTAGCAGTCACTCCCCACTCTCCCCTCCCCCGAGTCCCTGGTAACCTCTAATCTACTTTCTGTTTCTATGCATTTGCCTATTTTAGCTATTTCGTACCAGTTGGATCATATACTGTGTAACCAACCAAACTTCCCCTATGAACTCTTACCCCATTGGGTGGCAGTAAAAATTTACTTTAGCTCAAATTTAGCAATTAATATCTCAGATGTTTCCAGTTTAAGAGAACTTAATTTTGGTAAAGACTCATTAAGCTTAAAGTACACTCAGTAACGGATTGCTTCTCCCCTTCCTTCTTCCTTCCCATGTTTATCTGGGTACAGCAGAAACCTGAGGAGTCCTGCTAGCACTGGTGGGAGGGGGAGCTGTCCTCCTCTGCTGGCCTCAGCACAGTAGTGGCCTGACAACGCTGGCCTCTGGATCTGTGCCGCTCGGCACAACTGGTCCCAACTGGACTCTTGGCAGACGACGGCTTCCCTTGCCGCTGACATCTGAGCCCGACACTGCCTTCAGCCACCCAGATCACTGCCCACGGCAGCCTCCTCTTGCCAACTCCTGGCCTCTGCCAGCTCACGATCCTCTGTGTCCACAGTGGCGGTGGGCCTGGGCCTTTTCTCCCCCACTGTCCACCCTGCGCCTGTCATAGAGTCTAGCATATAGTAGGCACTCAACAATATTTTTTGAATGGGTGAATAAATCCTTCAAAGTTCAGCTAAAATATTATCTCCTCTGTAAACCTTTCTTTAATGCTCCCACCCCTCCTCACCCTCCACTGCTTGTTCTGTGCTCCCATGACAAGTGAGTCTTGCTGCCAATGGAGCATTTTCAGGCTGTATTATAAGCCACTGTATGTGTATCATCTCTCATACGTTATAAATCTCACCTGTCCCTCACTGCCCGGGGAGAAGCTTCCCAAGGCCTCCCTCATATCCTTGCCACATAAAAGGTATGCTCAATAAACATTAAAAGTAATTGAAGTCTTGTCATTTTTAATTAGCTAGATTTCTTTTCAAAAATAACATGCAAATTTTACAAAATAATCACATGAGTATAAAATAAAAAGAAGTCTCCGTTCAGCCCCAAACAGTTTCAAGTAGGCTCCTGTCTATGGGAATTTATGTTGTTCCCAGTATTTTGCTCTTCAGGTTTATTTTTAAATAAGTATTTAAAGTATTGTATAATCATCTGAGCTAGTAAAGGAGAAAATTGACACTAGAGGTTCCCAAGCGAAGAAGGACAAGAAGGGATTAAAGGCAGAGAGAATCACATTTGCAGAATCATCGACAAGAGGATGAAAAGGCAAGTAGGGACCTTGATGACTAGGAATTTGAATTTCATCCTGAAGCCAAGGACAAACCCTGCTTAATCAGTTTTCTATTGACATATATGTATCTCAGCTCTCCAGTGGGACTGAAGTCTCTCCAGTGGGATTGAAGTCTCTCCAATAGGAACTCGAATTTTTCTCCACTGATGACCTGATACCACGTGCCTATGGATGGTTTCTGACATAACTTAGACCCCAGAAAACACAAATCCAGGCACTCCTGGGTTCAAGAAAATCCGGAGACAGTGGTACTGAACTGAGAAGCTCACATTGTGTACTCTGTACAGAGTTGGGGAAAAAATTAACATTAAATCTTTTACCATTCTTAGCACATCAAAGTTTCATGTGTTTCCTCCACAGTCATTTCAGGATTTTACACACACAGTGTCCCCTTAGAGGATGTTTAGGGAAAAAAAGAGAGGCAAGCAAGGCATTCTCCCCACTAAATCGGTGGAAAGGTTTTTTCAGGGCAGTCTCCCCCGAACCAGAAGTGCTGTTGGTCAAACTAAAAGATGGAGAACATGAGTTGAGGTTTTGAGAACCGAGGCCTCCCAATAGAAGCAACAGAGTGCCATGGTTCTGAGCACTGGTTCTGAACCAAGCTGCCTGGATTCAGACCACAGCTCCACCATTTACTGCGTATCCTGGACAAGTTACATATGCCCTCTGTTCCCTTGTAAACTGCAGTCATTACAGGGCCTACCCGTTAGGGCTGTGGCGGGCACTGAATGAGTGGATACGCGTGTGAAGGGCATTAGAAGAGGTCCTCACTGTCACCACCGCCGCCGTCACCCATCGCTCTCTGTTTTCCTTGACAGAAGACTAGATGCTCATCCCCCTTCCACTTGGCCTCCTTTTCAATAAGCATCGTTTCAGGGCCGTCTGTTTTATCCCAGGTAACCATTTCTTTTATACTGTAATTAGGAAATGAAGAATCCAAATACCCACAGAGATATTAGTAGTAGACAGAAAGACAACTTCATTTTCTCTTTTCTTTGCATAATGCTTTTCCAAACTCCAGCCCAATCTACACCATCCTGCTCTAGGGCAACACCAGAAGAATGGACTAAAGGCCCCCAAACAAAGGGTGAACATGAATGAAACTACTCCTGGCTTCCCTTTATTGGTTGATGACACTCCAGCCTCTGACCCGAAGGTCCTAGAACCCTGTTCTAAAAATAGATATAGACCATATGGAGATTTGGCTCCTGTTCATAAGCAAAGGCTTCTTTGAAAAAGAAAAGATTATGTCATTTTACAATCCTATCAAGTTATACAACCCTGGCTGATTTCTGGAAATACATTTGCCGTTGAAGGCATGAGGCAAGCCCCTTTTTAAATTATTGCAAGCAATCTGTGGAAGCATGATGCCAGCACCCCCTCTCAGAAGCCTCATTGAGAGCGTTGGTGCTCAGAGGCTGCTAATTGCTGGCCGCCTTCCATCCTCCTCCTGCAAACACCACACCACATTTGTCTCTCAGCTGTCACTATTTGTTAGGGACCTATAAAAAGAGAAGATGCTTTCATAGCAACCACTGTGAAAAAGTAGAATGCTACCTTCCCCTCCCCCCCCCAAAACAAGCCTGATATGAGGAAAGAAAGGAAAAGGAACCTTACAAAGTTACATGTGAAAGTCAAAATGATAATCCAGTATGGAAAGTTTCAAAACTGCTGGCTGCCTTTGGCTTGGGGAAATAAAAGAAAAAACTCTCAAGAAGCTTTCAGAAGCCAGCTGCCAACAGATTAAAAGGCGACTAGAAATTATCTCACCGCCATTTGCAGACGTCTGGTCACACGGATATCTGCAAGATAACCAAGAATAATCCAGTTACGTTATTCGACCTTATTTCCTTGGAGAATGCTTTGGGCTTCAGCTTGCTATTTTTAGTCTTCAGTGTCAGACACCATGGGAAGTCATCGCCAAGGCAGTTCAAGGATTACATGTTCATCCAGAACAGGTAAAAGTTCTGGAAACCAAAATCACTGAAAAAGCAGCTGGAGATCAAAGCATTCAAGAGATTCTGGAAAGGAGGAGGAGTGGGAAGACAGGGTTTTTTGTTGACAACTGCAGAACAGCCTGGATGGATGCTACATTATAGACAGAAAAACGTCATATCTGTAAAGAGAGCAGAAACTTTGACTTTGAAAAAGAAAAGAATAGGGACCTAATGAAATTTAAAAGCTTTTGCACAGCAAAGGAAAACATAAACAAGACGAAAAGACAACCCTCAGAATGGGAGAAAATATTTGCAAATGAAGCAATTGACAAAGGATTCATCTCCAAAATTTACAAGCAGCTCATGCAGCTCAATATCAAAAAAACAAACAACCCAGTCCAAAAATGGGCAGAAGACCTAAATAGACATTTCTCCAAAGAAGATATACAGATTGCCAACAAAAACATGAAAGGATGCTCAACATCACTAATCATTAGAGAAATGCAAGTCAAAACTACAATGGGGTATCACCTCACACCAGTCAGAATGGCCATCATCAAAAAATCTACAAACAATAAATACTAGAGAGGGTGTGGAGAAAAGGGAACCCTCTTGCACTGTTGGTGGGAATGTAAATCGATACAGCCACTATGGAGAACAGTATAGAGGTTCCTTAAAAAGCTAAAAATAGAACTACCATACGACCCAGCAATCCCACTACTGGGCATACACCCTGAGAAAACCATAATTCAAAAAGAGTCATGTACCACAATGTCCATTGCAGCACTATTTACAATCGCCAGGACATGGAAGCAACCTAAGTGTCCATCGACAGATGAATGGCTAAAGAAGATGTGGCACATATATACAATGGAATATTACTCAGCCATAAAAAGAAACGAAATTGAGTTATTTGTAGTGAGGTGATGGACCTAGAGTCTGTCATACAGAGTGAAGTAAGTCAAAAAGAGAAAAACAAACACCATATGCTAACACATAATGTGGAATCTATAAAAAAAAAAAAAAAGGTTCTGAAGAACCTAGGGGCAGGACAGGAATAAAGACGAGGGCATAGAGAATGGACTTGAGGACACGGGGAGGGGGAAGGGTAAGCTGGGACAAAGTGAGAGAGTGGCATGGACATATATACACTACCAAATGTAAAACAGATAGTGAGTGGGGAGCAGCCGCATAGCACAGGGAGATCAGCTCAGTGCTTTGTGACCACCTAGAGGGGTGGGATAGGGAGGGTGGAAGGGAGACGCAAGAGGGAGGAGATATGGGGCCATATATGTATATGTATAGCTGATTCACTTTGTTATAAAGCAGAAACTAACGCACATTGTAAAGCAATTATACTCCAATAAAGATGTTTTTTAAAAAAAAAGAATACTGTAGAGGATCTGTGGGAGCACCCCTGGCTACTGAAGTTTTCAGGAAGTTTAAAATGTTTCTGGAGTTAAATCAGTTCACTCTTGCCAGCCTGAGAACAGCCAGTTTGGAAAACAGGACTTGTAGGCATGGAAACAGCAGGCATCTTGGTAACAAAACTCATTACAGGGTTTAATGGAGAAAAACTGGAGAGAATCCTCAAGAGGGAAGGACAGTTTGGTGCAATTCTGCAAGGCCAGATAGTATGAAATCTAAAATGAGGGTAACTAAAATATGCTAAGCTTCAGTAATCGAGTGGAAAGAATTAAACCTTTGTGAGCCATGATCCTTCAAGTGCTGCCTGTCTGCAAGTATCAGGGTTATTAATAATCAAAGCAATTAAAGTAAAAGACACCCAGAAGAAATTATTTTAATCCTATCTTCTCACTATGTCCTCGAAGACATATGACAATTAAGAGATTATTCAAAACTGAACCCTCATGAATAATGTTTCAAAACTGGAAAATGCAAAAATATGGTAAACAGAAAGCCTTTACATCGAGTGCCAACTTTCATGCTGTCTCATTTGGATCTTCACAATAGCGCTTTGATAAGGATATTATCTCCACTGCATTACAGATGAGGAAACTGAGGCCCAGAGGAATTGAGGTCGGTAAGCAGCAGAGCCAGGTTTCCGATCTAAGTCAGGACTGCTTCTCCTCTTCATCCAGCCTCCATCCTGCACGTGCTGTGATTTAGGTAAGGCTGCATTGACACATGTGGGTATAACAGGTGCCTCCTATGGTGCTGGTCCCCCCCCCAACCACCAAAAAAATGCCATTGCACGAGCAGGCAGACATCATAGTGAGTATTTTTACTGTAAAAATGGGAAACTTTGTTGTATATTGTTTGTATTTTTTAAAAGCTCTTTTCTTTGGTCACAAAATTTTTCCTTCTATTTTCTCTTCCTCCACCTCTTCCTCTTTTCTACTTTTTCTCTCCACTTTTACACACTCATCTTACATTGGCGCCCCATGCGCTCTTCTACACCCTCACCATATACAGGGGAGCTCGCGTGAACTCAAGACTTCCCAGGGCACTCGCTGTGGCCGGTAGTGATCACCCCACCCACAACCTCCGACTCACCCAGCCCGACTCCAGCTGCTTTGTTTGCTGATAACTTAATAGTAAAGGCAGCAATGGGCAGCATCAAGGCCTACAGAGAAAACTGGAGAATCAGTTACAGCTACTGCCAACTTCTCATGACCTCTGATCTCCTAGGAGGCCCTCTTAACATGGCCAGAGAGTGATGGTGGAAAATGGAAAACTGAGTGGAAAGCATACTCGAGGTTAATAGATATGGTCTGGCACAATTTGGCTGCCCAGCCTTTGAAATCTAAAGGTGGAGCTCTGGTCTGAGGACAGCAATGTGACCATATATGATTAGAACTATTGTGGAAATCACCATATTCCAACCTAGTCCCTCTCCTCCACATACAATTTTTTAATCACTTTTTTTTTCTTCTCCATTCTTCCCCAATTGTAATTAGAGATTTGAGAAATAAATTTTTTTAAACTGTTAGGATACTAACAGTTGTGCCTTTTGTTAACCTCAGCTATAATGGGTTAAATTGTCCACTAGTGACTAGAATATGAATTTTCTTTCCTAAGTGTCCAATTTAATACAACATAAGAGAAGAAAAGAAGGGGGAGATCTAAAAACTACTACAGTTACTAAAACACAATAATTCTTCAGGATTACCTGTAATATACATAATTGTTTATATTTGCAACCATTTATTTACATGAATTTACACTTTAAGGAAATTTGATATATACTGACAATACCAAATGTTGTCAAGGATGTGGAGAAACTGGAATTCCCATACACTGCTGGTAGGCAAAATGGTACAACCACATAGAAAAACTATTTGTCAGTCTCTTAAAATGTTAAATATACACCTTCCATAGGATCCAGTCAGTCCACTCCTAGGAATTCACCCAAAAGGAATGAAACCATAAGTCCACACAAAGAGTTTTATATATAAATGTTCAAAGCAGCATTATTCATAATAACCCAAAATTGGAAACAGCTCAATTCTTCATCAACAGGTAAAGATAAACAAACTGTGGAATATCCATCCTACAGAATACTACTTAGGAAAAAATAAGCCAGGGGAGGAGGCGGGTTGGACAACTGATACAACAACATAGGTGAATCTTAAAATCATTAACGCTGAATGAAAGAAGCCAGACACTAAAGAGTCCATACTGCATGATACCATTTATATAAAATTCTAGAAAATGTGAACTAAGTCCATAGTGACAAACAAGCAGATGAGTGGTTGTCCAAGGCCAGGGAAGGATGCTGCTAAACATCTTACATAGCGTGAAAGCCCCCCCATAATAAAAATTATTGGGCCCAAATATCAATAGTGCTGACGTTGAGAAACCTGAGCTAGTCTGACCAACCAAAAAGAGAGATGACTCAAATTACTAAAATCAGGAGTGACAGATGAGAGAGACATCACTACCAATCCTACAGAAAGTAAAAGGATTATAAGGGCATGCTATGAATAACTTTATGCTAACAAATTAGGCAATTTAAATGAAATAGGAAGATTCATAGAAAGGTGCACATTAATGAAATTGACTGAATGAAAATGATAAAACATGAATAGACCCATAACAAATAGAGAATTTGAATTAGTAATTGAAAATCTTTCTTCAAAGAAAGACTACCAGAGGTCTTCAAAGGTGTGTGCCATAAAATATTTAAAGGACAAATAACACCACTCCTTCAAAACTCTTCCACAAAACATGAGAGAGAATACTTCCCAACTAATCTCATGAGGCTGGTATTCCTCTAATACTAAAACCAGACAAAGACATCACAAGAAAAGAAAACTACAGACCAATATTCTTCAGGAGTCTAGATGCAAAAATTCTCAACAAAACGTTAGCAAAACGAATCCAACAACATATAAAAAGGATGATACACTATGACCAAGTAGAATTTCCCCTAGGAATACAAGTTGACTTAATATCTAAAAATCAATGTAAAATCATTTTAATATAATAATATGAATAAAGGATGAAAACCACATGATCATGTCAATACATGCCAAAAAAAAAAAAAAGCATTTGACAATATCAAACACTCATTCATGATAAAAAGTTTCAAAAACTAGAGATGGAAAGAATTTCCTCCACTTAATAAAGGGATTCTATGAAAAACCTGCAGCTAGCATCATACTTATTGGTGAGAGACTGAATGCTTTTTCCTCTAAAACTGGGGAAGAGACCACATATTGTATGATTGCATTTGTGTAAAATGTCCAGAAAAAGTAAATCTATAGAGACAGAAAAACAAGAGGGAGAGAGGGATACGGACAGGCTAACACAATTTTATCCTTGATAAATGTACTTTTCCTTCCTCAAGCTATCTGGCAACTTCTGACTTAGCTTCTCTCTGGCCCCAGGATGGTTATATTTTTCCAGAAGCTCACCTCTGGTCCCAAGGAGCAGGCACTGGCAAACACCCTCTGGCATGCAGAGAGATGTGTGGTTCCCTCAGAACCAGAAGGGGTTTGCTTCAGGAATACAGGAAAGAAACATTGAAGAAAATACTGTTAAGGCCCCCAAACCTGAATTTTATCACTCAGAGGAACAGGTCCACGCCTAAGGAGACAGTTAGTAAATGTTCCAGGAAGAAATGTCACTTCAACATGAAGGTATTGCTCTGGAATCAAGAGAGTGACAGAACCCTGCCTATAATGGCAATGCTTTGGAGAAAAATCCCTCTGTCATCACACCACTTGATAAACAAGTCACACAAAGCCTCTTGGCAACTGCAGAACTTTTCAACACATAAAGAGAAATAAATGGAATCTAGTCAGAGAGGACTATTGACAGCAGAGACACTGTTACCTGCAAGTAAGTGGCGCTATACCCAGAGTGTTGTGAGCACTCAGTCATCACCGTACGGATCCAACTCAAATCCCTTCCTTATCCTCACATCCTGCAGAGCGTGGCAAGATCTTGAGTCCTGGACACCACTGGCTGAGGAGACAGATGTCAGCTCCCATCAACATATCTATCTGCATTTCAGCTGTTAAAGTTACTGGGTGCTGCCTTTCCCTGTGTACCATTTTGCAACCATGAGCTTACTAAGGGGCAGAGGACCTAAAAGAAAACTGATTAGTGTCCTGATCTTTTCTGTTGAAAAGCCGAAGATTTCAAAATATGCCTGATGAACTAGCATAACCTTATGTGAATCCCAAGAACAGCAAAGGATTGTAAAGACATTTATCATAACGACGGGAGAAGGGTGCCCGGAGGACGGATCCAGACACAACAGCGGGACCTAGGTAGAAAAACTGTGGATCCTGGGCCAAGTGTGCAGCTGATGTTCCAGCCATGCTGTCACAGTGTATGTGCTAAAAGGCAAATGGCTACCCACGGTAATGGAAAGAGATGTGTCACCAAGAGCTGTAAGGCTTGGGACTCAAGGAGTTTTGGTGTGGGATATTCTTGGCTGAACATAAGCTTGAGGTACCACCAGAAGTAAAAAGTCCATTCAGTCCCCTTGGGAAGCAGAGATGCTGGTGACCAGGGAGACCTGAGGGTGCGGGGGCCAGCCTTACAGGGCCAGAAGTGCTGGCATCCAGCTCAGAGGCTCCATCTTCCCGGGAACCCCATGGGTCTACCCGTGATACAGATACCATCACTTAAGTGCCAGTACGACTCGGAGCAAAACAGAAGCAAGTGTTTGCTCACCACCTGTATCTGGGCTGCCTTCATATTGAAAGGAAGAGAACAAGAAAGAGCAAATTGGGCAGATTGATCCTATCGTGTTGAGGGTTAGTATCTGAGGAAAAGAGACCCAGATCCACTGCAAAAACAATAACGTTAGAAAACTTGGAGCATGTCTGCCCCACGTTCTCCCAGCGACAGAGGTGGCATCACCATCCACTGATTCCTGCAGCCCACTAATGCCAGGAGGAAAGGAAGGGCCCCAAGGAGACCCGAACCAGGGGTGAGAGGCACAGTCATCTCTGTGCTGTGCATCAGTACTGACTTCCCATGGAATCTCATCTACGTGGAAATTCACATAAATTAATTAATTTTCAACATCGCACTCCTGAAGGTTATGACTTTATTCTTGACTTATTCACAAGTACAGTCTGTGCTTATCTGGCCAAGTAACCAAAGGAAAAAAAAAAGAAGGAATGTATGTACTTTCCAGTTTGGAAAGGAATGTGTACTTTGTGCACGTTAGTCTTATCATGTTTGCTCGCTTTCAGGCTTTTGCTCAGGAACCATAAAATGGGTTTAAATAAAGTAAAAAGGAAATTGAATTCCATCAATCAATACACTAAAACACAGCCAAAATTAGATGTCATGAGGTTATACCATTTCATCACTTATAATTAATATTGTCTGTGCAGGCCTCTTCTGAGAAAATATTTATGTTATGTTTCACTTTCTACAAAGAAATTCATCTTCTGGCTTCCCCATAAATTGAAAAATTACATAGTGAGTTAGGAAAAAAGAGAAAACTATTGTAGTCCCATTGGCTAATTTTAAAGTGAAATTTATCATAGAAAAATATTCTTCCATCTAAATAGTCAGAAAATGGATTGATTTTGAAGCATTCTATTTTTCTTGACGAAAAAGTCTGACTTTAGAGGAACTATAGTTTTAGGTCATGTAATCACTATTTTGCTGAGGTCAAAATTCATATTAAACTAATATTTAAATCAGGAGTAATTAAAATGTCTGATGTGTACCCTTTTTCACTAGAAATGCTCATTTCTCAGATCACAAGAGAGAAAGTTTTTCTTATGCTTCCTTCTTACATGTGTTAAATAGGGTCTTTTGATTCACTCAAGGAATTATAATATTTAGCAATGAGAGGCACAGGAATTGTGTGGGAAGCCAGGAAGCTGGAATACAGATCAAGAACTGAAAGATTCTAGGGACACCCTGGGACTAGACTAGGTGTGGTAGGCAGAATTCTACGATGGCCGCAAAGATTCCCACTTCCTGGTGTACACACCCTGTAAAACCCCCTCCTCTTGAATGTGGAGAGAACTGTGAGTATGGTAAGATAGTCACTCCTTGATTACATTGCTACATAAGACACCTAAGTAAAAGACTGGAGTGAGAGCCCCATGTTGGCCTTGAAGAAGAAAACTACCATGTGTGGAGAGGGCCATGCAGCAGGGAATGACAGGCAGCCTCTGGGAGCTGAGAGCCTCAGTCCTACAACCACAGGAACTGAATTCTGCCAACAAGCAATGAGCTTGGAAGAAGACCCTAAGCCTCATCTGACCACAGCCCTGACTGACACCTTGATTTCAGCCTGTGAGAGCCTGAGCACAGGACCCAGCTAAGTTGTGCCTGAACTCCTGATCCACAGAAATTGTGGTATAATAAATTTATATGTCTTAAGCTTCTGAGTTTGTGGTCACCTGTTATTCAGCAATAGAAAATTAATGCACTGGGTTACCTTCTTGCCCCTCAGGGATATAAATGTGACAATGCTACCAATCTGTGTGTGATAAACAGCCCACATCCTTGCTTCTCTGCCTTTTGGCTCCTCATACTCATGGCTCCCTCATGGTTTCTTCAGGACTTTCCTGCTTCATGTCTATGTGTCTTCTCTATTTATGCTCCCACTCATAAGTGAATGTCTCTCTCTGTCTCGTAAAAGCTGGGCAGACAAAACAATAGATGTCCTCAAAACGCCTTGCCTTACTGAAGCACCTTTGTAATGTCAACTAATCCTCACAACAACCCTTTGAGGTGAGTACCTTTTTTTTTTTTTTTTAATTTTTGGCCGGGCCGAGTGTCTTTCAGAATCTTAGTTCCCCGACCAGGGATTGAACCCGGGCCCTCAGCAGTGAAAGCAAGGAGTCTTAACCACTGGAAGGCCAGGGAAGTCCGAGCACCATTATTATTCTCATTTTTGTAAGAAATCGAGGTGTTAGGTGACTTAAGTGGGGAACCAGCCTCAAACCCAAGACGTCCTGCACTATGTCTTTTGCTCCTCTTCTGCACTGCTACTAACTTAAAATAACAGGAGAGTCTCATGAAGGCCACACAGATAGTGAAAACTCTACCCAGGAGAGTACTGATAACATATACTGCATTCTTTCCTCTTGAGACAAACCAAGGACAAGCCACTACGGAGCCATCATTCAGCTTCTCTAATTTTGCTGCTCTTGCTTCCCCAATAGTGCCTGAGTCAGGAAGACATAGGTATAAACATTTGTTGGCTCTACGACCATGGGCGAATTAGTTACCTCTGTGAGCTTCAGCTTTCTCAGCTGCAAAATGAAGCTATAGCAAGACTTACTCTGTAGTGCTTCCATATAGAAGCCCAGGAAATGGTAGTTGTTGCTGTTGGTGGTGGTTATTCATCAAGGGCAACTGCCACGTCTAACTCCTCTATGGTTTAACAACAATTAAGCAACCTCTAAGTACGGCTCACGTGAATAAGTTCCGTGGATGTCCATACTAGCTGGAGTTCCCATGAAAGAAAGAATTGGCTCTTTTTTATTTGGGAAATAATTTCTCAAGAATTTAAGAGCAGTCAGAAGTCCCTGTAGAAGTATACTAGGAATAGATTTGTTCAAGGCACAGGCCAATCCTACTTTTGGAACTCTCTGAGTGGGCCAGATCATCACCATCAGAAAATTTCCAGAAGGTTCAACATCATATGTAAACTATGTAGAATCAACCTGTAGAATTAAGGTTAAGATAAGAGCATGGGCTTCAGAGTGGCATCTACCTGGATTCAAATCTTGCCTCTGCCACTTATTCTCTGGGCTTGCCTCAGTAAGTAGTTAACTTCTCTGTGTCTTGGATTCCTCATAAATAAAAGGAGGATATTAAATGTTTCCTCCATGGTGTTACGGAGAGTATTAAATGAGTTAGTATATATCTGTAGGGTTTAGAACAGTGCCTGGATGTGGTAAACTATCAGTCAACTTTAATGTTTGTAAATTCAACCAAAATTTATTGAATTTCTACTATATACCAGGCACTGTGCCGAGCACTGTGAATACAAATGACAAGAAAGGAAGAAGAAAAAAATTAATGTTTATTGAGTTTTCATGAATAAATCACTCTGATAGGTGTTTCACATACATTATCCTAATTAGTTTTTAATTAGTAACCTTATTAGGTAGATATTATTTGCCCTGTTTTTTAAGTGAGGAACACAGGTAAGGAGAGATTAACCATGTTTCTTAAGGTCACAGAGTTCGTAAGTGGTAAAACAGGGATTCGAAGCCAAGACTAGGTTCAATCCTGCTTTTGCTATAGATAAGACATATCCCTGTCCTTGAAGAATATATATATACAAAGTAGAGATATTTACCTAGAGGAATGAGGAATTCCTTGGGGTGTCAGAGAAATGACATTTGAAAGATGAGTAAGATTTCTCCAGAAGAAGGGCATTTGGGGGGTGGAAAGGGAAAGGAGTAAAATATCCACAGATTGAGAGGCACAAAAAAATGTCTGAAGTACTGGAGGACCAGCAAAGAAAATGACCAAGAATGCTGTCTCCGTGAATGGGAACTTGGGTGACAGTCCAACAGTCATCCCACACAGCGTGTTGCTACTTGCAGTGATGCCAGGAATTCATCTCTGCTTACAACATCAGTGGTTTCTAACTGTAAGTGCTAAACTGCTTTGCGTCACTGCCTCTTCCCAGCAGCCCAAACATAGGCCTACCTAAGCTGCGCGCATCTTTAAGGTATTTCTGCTGTCCTCCTTGGCTGCTGGCCCCCACCTCAATTTATGTTACAGCATTTACTCCTCTCATTGTGTCTCGATCATTCTGCAACAGCTTCTAGAGCTGCTTCATCAGTTCCATCTGCTTGAGAACATATATTTTCCCAAGATTTTTCAACCCTGACTCCATTCCAGGCAAAATGAATCGTCTGCATTGTTACTAGGCTATTTCCTACAGACCTCTCTTAGAACCATTATTATGTTGTAATGACTGTCTATGTGCCTCTTTTCCCTCAAGTGAATTCCTTAGAGCAAGCAACGGGTCTGTTCATCTCCAATGTCTAGTCCAGGGCCTAACACATAAACATTTGATAAATAAATGAACAAATGCATAAATGAATGATAACACAAAGGCCCTTGCCAGACACTTAAGAACCTGCATCTGATGGATCCACCCATCCTATCCAATATTCCCTTCCAATAACCCTAACAAGACAAATTTTAGGCTGGTCATCTTGTTACTCAGTCTTTCCCCTACCACTCTAACCATTATCCAAGCTCCCCACTGCCTCTTCCTTTACCTTCAATCATACAAGATGCTTTTTTCCACCTACACAGTTTTGCTAATCTTTACCAGCCTGCAAAGACAAATCCTCTCTTCTCTGCCAACTAAGATCAAACATTTTCCTCACGATGTGCAAAACATTCAGGTATCCTTCCCTATTTCCCATCCCTAAGATTGTTTTTCAGAATTTTCTTTAACTTTTGAAACCTCTAACACTCCTTCGACCCGTTTATCACCCTGAAGTTATTTTATACAAGCGTATTTGTCTTCTCAAAGCCAGGGAGTGTCATTTCTTGTCACATTTTTTTCTGTCATTACCCAATGCTAGACATATAGAAGTTTTTTAAATAAATGAATAAGCGAGAAGCTGGTAGATTCAGAATGGCTACTTAATGGCTAATCTAACACAGTACTATCCAAAAATATTTCTAGTAGGAATAATAAATCATTATTTCTATTATCATTAAGTATGATATATGGACAGGGAATTTTATGAGGAACCTGGCTAATTCTCCTCTGCTTCGAGAACTGAAATATAACTGACCTTTGCCACGTGTAAGGATTTTCAGGGGATATGATGCAACATACCTAGATTCAAGACTACGCAACTGTTCCATGGTCGGATCTTGCTGGTTGGAGGACTCGACGTCTGCTCCTTTAGCAAACAGGCTCCAGAGCCTGTAGATTTGATCCGCACTCCTGGGTCCAGCTCACAACGTACGTGTGCTTCAGCCCTCACTCTGACCCCTGAAGCTCTGGCAGACAGCCACACCGTTTCCATCCAAATCTCATCTGGAATGAGCAGCCCCATCTTCTTTGCCAGAATAGGCTTTAGCCCTAAACCAAGTTAGGGCAGCTGTTCGCCAAACTCAGAGATGACGCTTGATTCTAACGATCAATATGGAGCCGAGCCACTGAGGAGAAAATGACAGAATGGAAAATAATGATGCTCAATTTCCAGAGCAACTGCCATAATATATTTTTAAAGGATCTATCTAGTTGACTCTGGCCTGTAGGGCTTCAATAAAACTTATCTTCGTTTATATTCTTTTTACATTTGTGGAAAGAATGTAAACGGAATATTTACAAAAGCTTCTTTTAACAAAATTAAGTTGAAAATCTTGGAATTAAGGAAATTTTAAACAGTTTTAACACAAATAGAAAGAAGATGGAAAGAAAACAGAAAGGAAAGGAATGCTTTACAATTCTCCTTTCTCAATTATTCATTGGTTCCTTCTAAATGTCTAAAACTTCAAAACATCAAAATGTAAACTGATTATCTGGCCCAAACTGGTCAAATCTCGCTCTCAGGTTGCTTTAACCCGAGATAAAAAGAAGGTCACAATCAATGGCAGAAGACTACAACCTGGCTCTTGTCCCCACAATTGTGTAGTAATGCCAATTTCCCTGTTCTTCCCAGGAGTAGTAGCTCACATATCCTCCACGATGCCATCTTTCATAGTCTAGTTCCTAGAACTATTTACACCAAAAATGACAGCTTCTGCTCCTGTAACATGACGAAGTCAAAATCGCCAGTGCCCAGAAAAGCTGCCATCACTCCTGCCTATGCCCACTGAAGTCACTGATCCCCATAACAGTTCCAAGGAAAGTGGGCAATAAGGCTGCACCAAGTCTGCAATATGCTCCCTCCCAGAGGCAATGATATTGCTGCTAATGTCTACTTATGTTCTTGGGCCACCAATCCCCAGCAGCTGGCCATGCCCAGTGCTGAGGGTGCTACTGGCTAAGGAAGTTGACCTCTGAAGCTACCAGTTTGGTGGCACTAGTGTAACTGGCAGTATGTGTGCTTAAATCACATCAATATTTTCATGAAACCGCTCTTTCTCGTTCTTATAACTTCTCGCCTTAGGGCTTTGAAACAGTGATGTGGCTGATCTGGA
Source organism: Balaenoptera ricei (assembly GCF_028023285.1). Classification (NCBI taxonomy): domain Eukaryota; kingdom Metazoa; phylum Chordata; class Mammalia; order Artiodactyla; family Balaenopteridae; genus Balaenoptera; species Balaenoptera ricei. Next base: position 14,257,255 of record NC_082659.1, on the reverse strand, counting down.
ATGATAACTACTGGGTACAACACCCCTGCCCTTTTAAACCAGTCTATGGACTTGCACCAGCGTCTGAGTATTTATCAACCTCTTATTCTCTCTTCCCTGGGATCAGATTCTTCAGAAGGGGTTACTCATGCAACTACTCTTCATTTAAAAATCCACTTAGTACCCGGTCAGCTCACAAGTCCTTAACATATGCCCAGATAATCTTGAATTCCAGGACCTGCCTGCTGCAAATATGTATTTTCTTTTATTGAGAGTATTTACGTCAAAGACAATAAGAAATGGTCTTACCTTTGTTTATACCAAGTGGTGGACAAACCTAGAAGTTCAAAACTTAAGTTGCTATCAGCTCAATTTTGAGTACTTGGTAGTTTTGTTTTTCTTTGTTTTCTTTTGTTGTGTCTCTAGAAGTAACCTCATTACCTTCTTTAAATAAGTGAAAATCTGTGTCCTAATTCTAAGAGAACCCCTCAAAACGTTAACAGGAGATGGTAAAATACTTAATATCAAGAAAAGAAGTTCCGAGTTCCTAACAATTCATTTAAAACTGCAGTAATCAACTGAATTTGCATTTCATAACTGGTATCACAATGTAAGGATCTTAAGACTCCCTTTGACAATTCTGTGATAAAGAGAGCTTTTCTAACTTGAGGACCCCAGTGAAAGACCCAGAAGAAAACCTACTTCTGAGGGTTCTGAATGCCCTGGCTGCTACTGCTCTGGCCTCCCCATCACAGCTGGATGACCAGGAAATATGAAAGCTCTCAGACAGACTAATTCTGTGTCATCTATTTTAAACTGCTTTGTAAAATGAAATCAGACGTGCCTGCAATTCTAGGAATGCCTGCTAAGCCTCCTACCAACCTCTCAAGTCAATCACCATCCCATCCACCTTCAAAAAATATTTAGCTAAAAGGATATATTGCTTCCAATGAGGTCCTGTGTTATTTAAAAGTACACTGTAAAACTGGGGCTGGGGGTGTGCTACATTTAACCCATGAAAGAGTGAGAGAGAAAACAGGGCATTTTCCTAGGACAAAGGAGCATGTCTCCACTAAATAGATGAACACGTAGCATATGAATGGCAGGCAGTCTTTCAGTAGTTTCTCTGTGATACCCACAGATGCAACTTTTTCATTTTCATGTTGGCTTCTTTTAAATGCCATGATGCCAGGTAAATGTACAATTCATTATTTATGTTTCACTTGCAGACTAGCATAATGTTCAAAGTATTTCACTGATATTTTTAGGCAGCACACTATCTTAAGAAATACATAATCAACTAACATTTTTCAATTTTTGACACATCTCAAAATAGCTTTTAAATCATTTCATGGTTTCATTTTCAGGAAGTTTGTAATCCGTGGTAGGTCAATTTGCTAGTTGGAGAATGGAACTTAAGGATATACAAATCAAAGGATTCAGCTGTCATATTAGCAAGCTGGCTTCAACCCATGTCACGCCCTCAGACCACAGCCATGAGCCCAGCCAACCACCTAAAGTATGCAGGACCCTAGTTATAGGGAAATTAGATGAGAACGTACATACAGAACAGCAAAAACTCATAACTGTTGGTAGAAAACTCCCCAAAGCCCATGACTTCTTGAAAGGAATTCATTTTTGCACCTAAAGAAATGCATAATTTGTATCTACACCTTTCAATTTTCTGAGAATATAGATGGCCCCAAGAATGTTGCTACCTTTCACTGTCCTGAGAACAGAAAACATAAACCAGTTTCATGTGCTGATTAACTTTCAGGCAATCAGCTCCAAGAAGATAATAGCACTCCTTAACTGTAGGAATTCAGAAAACCTTCAAAGAAGACTACCAACTCCAGCTGAGTATCACAGTGGAGATTTATCAAAAGCATGAAAGAACTCCAGTTGCCTCGCTGACCATCTTTTGTTAGCTGACTAATTTACATGTGAATTATGGATCCAGTCTCTTCGAAGATTCAAGTTAACTTTTTTGTGTGGTAAGAACACTTAATATGAGATCTACCCTCTTAGCAAATTTTTAAGTGTACAGTACAGTATTGCTAGCTACAGGCACAGTGTTGTACAGCAGATCTAGAACTTATTCACCTTGCATAACTGAAATTTTATACCCACTGAACAGCAGTTCCTCATTTCCTCCTCCCCCCAGGCCCCTGTTTCTGTTTCTGAGTTTCTATGAGTTTGACTATTTTAGATACCTCATCTAAGTGACATTATGAAGTATTTGTCCTTTCGTGACTGGCTCATTTCACTTAACATAATGTCCTCCAAGTTCATCCAGGTTGTCACATATGGCAGGATTTCCTTATTTTTCAAGGCTGAATAATATTCTACTGTGTGTATATACCACATTTTCTTTATCCATTCACCTGTCAATGAACATTTAGGTTGTTTCCATATCTCGGCTATTGTGAATAATGCTGCAGTAATCATGGAAGTGCATATATCTCTGTAAGACCCTGATTTCAATTATTTGGGCTACAAACCCAGAAGTCAGATTGCTGGATCACATGGTAATTCTATTTTAAAATTTTTGAGGAACCACCATACTATTTTCCATAGTGGCTGCAGCATTTTCCATTCCCACCAACAGTGTTCAAGGGTTCCAATTTCTCCACATTCTCTCCAACGTTTCTTATCTTTTGGTTTTTTGATAACAGTCAACTATTTGATAGTAAGTCAACTTTTGATAGTAAGTTATAAAGATTTAAAGGCTTTCTTATGTTCTCTCTGTTATTTAAAAAAGGTGAAGTAGGAACACTAACTGTGCTATTGGAGCTGTGTATTCAACAAACATTTATTGAGCACTTATGTTCTGTCAGACATTATATCAGGTACAGGAAATGGAAAGTGAGTAAGACTGACCTCACCCTTAAGAAGCTTAATGTCTTTAGACCCCTGCATTGCAATAGTATGAAGTATGATGTGTATGTGGAAAGCAGTGGCTTTATCTCTCCCAGAGAGGACACTAATAAGTGATTGCAGTATGGTTTGTTATGTGCTACGCTAGGGGAATGCACATGGGCCTATGCACAGAAACCATACCGGAGACTGGGGCTGGAGGGTGGCCAGGGAATACTGCTCAGAGAAAGTAACACTGGAGCTGCGAGTCGAAGGCTCTGTGGAGCAGGCTAAATGGGCCGTGAAGATGGAAACCACGATATCACCTGTGTTATGATGAAGCTGATTAGAGTCAGAGATTGGGTTTGTAGTCAAGTGAGCCTGCTGATACTGTCTGCCCCCCACCCCATCCCACCCCGTTCTGGGCACTGCCAGTGCTCCAGGGGGAATTTGGGGTCTGCAGAACAGGACTACTACCTCACACTGGAAAGCAGAGGGAAGAAAAGGCACAGAATCCCCCATCCTTAGAGTAACTCCACCCAATTAAGAAATGTGGACCAACGGCTTTCAAATACCAGTTAGGAAACAGGAAGAGGAAGGGGTGGGGTGAGAAGCCAAGTAGAGAATCTCTCCAAGTGAAAATAAGAAGAGTAGAAACTAAATGCTCCTCTCCACCACCGCCATCATCTCTCACTTAGATTCATGTATTAGTTTCTTAACTAGTCTCCCTCCTTTCACTATAATCCATGCTCCACTCAGTAGTTCAAATAATATTTTTTATTGTGGTAAAATACACAGAATGCTATGTGTCACATAATGAATTGTGTCCCCCCAGAATTTACACGTTGAAACTCTAACCCCTAATGTGACTGTATGTGGAGTGAGGGGGTAATTAAGGTTAAATGAGGTCATAAGGGTGGGAACCTAATCTGATAGGATTAGCGTCCTTATAAGAGGAAACACCAGAGAGCAGCCTGCTCACCCTCTCTCCAAGCGCAGGGCGTAAAGGCCATGCGAGCTCACAGTAGCAAGGCAGCCATCTGCAACTCAAGGGGACAGCACCAGACATCAACCCTGTTGGAACCTTGATCTTAAATTTCCCAGCCTCCAGAATCATGAGAAAATTAATTTCTGTTGCTTAAACCACCCAGTCTGTGGTATTCTGATATGGCGGCCCAAGCTAACACACACAGCATAAAACTTACCACTTTAACCATTTTAAAGTATGCAATTCAGTGGCATTAAGCTCATTCTCAATGTTGTACAACCATCACCGCTGTCTACTTCCAGAATCTTTTCATCACCCCCAAAAGGAAATCCTGCACCCATGAAATAGTCGCTCCCCATTTCCCACACTCTCCAGCCCCAGCAATAACTAATCTGCTTTCTGTCTCTATGGACTTGCCTATTCTGAATATTCATACCCATGGAATCAAACAACATGTGGGGAGCGCTCATTATTCAGGGTGGCTGAGGGGAGGAGGGGAAGACAACACTCAGGTCTGAGCCTTGAATAACAATCCCGGGGGAGCTCTTCACCAGAACAGAAGGGAGAGGAAGGGAAAGAAGCAAAAGATTCGAATTTTGGTAAAGTCGAGCCTGAGTTTCTCTGAGGGAAAAAGTTAAGAGACATTTCAATATTTCAATATATGGATCTTGCATCCAGTAAAAAAAAAAAAAAAAAAAAGGAATAATGGGATATATATTTGACTGGGAAGACAGGCTTTAATTTTTAAGTAAAAAAGCCATGGGTTTTCACGAAACCACCCAGTGAAATTCCAGAACACGGGATGAGCCCGGGAATCATTGACATTTAAGAGGCAATTATCGAAGAGGCCTTTGAAGGAACTAAGGGGCTTTCAGTGATGTATGTCAGAGAATATCCAGAAGATTCTGGTATGACAGGGTCTGGACACCTCGGCCCAGAGTCTTTGCTGAGTTTGGTTTTCATTTGTACCTCGAGCATCCAATTCTATGTCTAAAACTTAGTGAATTCATTATTCTAGGGGAGCAGCAAATGTATGTTCTTTGCAGATGCCTTTCCAGTAGAGAGAAGGCTTTCCTCCAACTGCTACCACTTGCCAGGACTTGGAACCTAAAATGCTCATTTCCTTCCCAGTGTCACCAGAAAACTGGGAAAAACAGAGCAGAAGTACTAATTTGCCTCCACTCCTGAATGTGTCTCCCACACAAGAGGAGGCTGAGCCCAGTATTCTAGAATAGGAATAACATTTTCCAGATAATATAAACATGGACTATATAAAGTAATTACTCATTAGTTATTATCCCCATTTTTCATCTTAAGTTTTAAAGAATTTAAAAAAAGAAAACGAGAGCCCACTAAGATGACTATATATGGGACCCAGTGCTCTCTTGACTAAACTGATATACTAAGTACAGAACACACACATTTTATTTATTAGGATACCAGCCATAGAGCCCAGCAGTGAAGCAGGTGGAAACGCTCAGGGACATGGCCAAGGCGTCTGTGATAGATTAAATTTTAGCATTAGTGCTTCGCTTTAAACCTTCTGAGTGACTAAACCCAGGCCAGGCATCCAGCCATCCAAATCTAGAGCTCCCTGTACGTTTCCCCAGGGATTCCACACACTCCGTTCTCATCTGAAATGTTTTTATAGTGATGATAAACCGACTCCAAACAGAAAAGCCCTAAAACACATGGTCTCTGTTACCGAAGAATGGGTTCCGACGTGTTTCTATTATCACTACGCATCCTGGCTCTTCTGATCGCTTGCAAATGTTGTGGAAAATGTGAAGGTACATCTAGATAGAACCTGAGGGCAATTAACCCTACCAAGTAAAATACCATTCGACTGAAGATTAGGTCTTTGATTTTCCAAGACACGTTTAGGCAGGAATTTCTAGGATCCTGATAACAGCAATAACAGGCTGCAGTGAGTGAGGGCAACTCCAGCTTTCTGAGGAGTCCTTTTCCGCTGGGATTTGTGACGCCACTTTGGTCCCCAGGGAAAATGACCTGCTGGCTCTTCGAAGACCTCAAACTATGGCACCAAACAGTCTGTAGAGGTTGTTAGAAGGGCTCTGGGGTCAATAAACCTTAGCAAATGTGCACTGAGGCAACATGAAATAGCAGAAGAATCAGGAAGTGGCAGAAAGGGGCAGATCTAGGTTTGAATCCAGCTCTGCCACTTACCAGGTGTAAGATCTTGGGCAGATTCCTTATCTTCTCACAGGCCCTGTATCCTAGGATAGTAATATCTATTCTGCAGGGTTGTCTTAAGAATTAGAAATAACTAGCATGTTAAATGCTTAGCACAATGCCTGACACCCCATAGTAGTTCTCCTGATCAAGATCACTTTAGCAGAATCAGAAACAGGTAAGTAGTCCACAGAGAAAGAAGCACCTTTCTCAACCTGCCAGTGGCAGGAAGCAACCTGCCTTCACTCAGCTTGAAGTCCACCCAGAAGACAATCTAGTAAGGATAGAAATGCCCCAGATAAGCTGCTTCAATGGGAAAACATGTTAAAATCTCCCCTACTCTGACCAACTCTCTCTCTCTCTGACCCTGCAATTTGCAAAGGCACTAGCACTAAAATGGCAGCCATCAGCAGTAACAGAAGAGACACCCCTATTTGCTGCTCATTCTCCAAGGCCTCAGTTTATGTTTCCAGCATACTGATGAGTCCCTTGATTGCTATTAGTTAATTCAGTAAAAACGGTGGGAAAAAGTGACATTTCAGAGGGGAATACAAATGAACTTGAGCTGAACCATCGCATTGTCCCAAGGAGTGTGACGACGTGGGAATGAAACAATATAGGCTCCTGACAGCACTGAGGGCAGACACAAAGCATGGAATTCAGTGTGGCTAATTCCCCAGAAGGCATTTCACAAGGGCCCAAATCCTCCAAAGCATGAAAATCACACAGGCTCTTACCGAAGAGGAAGTCGGGCACAATGCATGGAAGGGCTTGGGAGCTCTGGCTGGCTGCCCGGGGCCCTGGAAAAGTTGGTTTGTGAAGCCAAACCAGCAAGGACCTGCAAAGACAGCAACAGCAAGGTAGACTTGGGGAAGCTGCAACCGAAAACAACGGGCGTAACAGCGACTGTCAATGAAGGTGCTTCTTGGCAGGACAATTGTAGAAGGAAGAATTGAGAAGGAGGAATGAGCTTCCCCCACCCAACCAACTCCAATCAAGACCAAAACCTGTTTCAACCTATCAGTAATTACTGACCACCTCCTCAGGGCCCAGCACTGGATGGTAGTTATGGTAAATTCCAAAGAAATAAGACCCCTTACCTGGAGGAGCCTATTGTCTGGTTGGAAACGCAAAAACAGCTCTCATGAAAAAGTCATCCTTGTAAGATTATGTGCCTCTCAAAATCCAGATCCATGCCTTGTCACTGTTTAGCCCCAGCACCCATCCCATTGCCAGCTGCTTGATTATACTGGAGAACAGCTAAATTCAAACTTGAGATATATTGACAAGAAATAAGAGTTAAGTAGAGAAAAAGTGTGATGTAGATACTGGTGGCCAATCGAGTCTTCCCAGAAAATGTGGAAAGAGAGTGGGATGCGATACACAAAAGAGAACGTTCCAGAAAGGATGAACCACACATATAAAGACACAGTATAAGAAATTATAATCCTATGTGTTGATTTGAATTACATTTTCTTAATGTGTGGTCCACAGACCACCCACAACAGATTTTGGCCCCAGCAACTGAATTCATATCTCTGGAGAGTGGAGCCCAGCAATTTGCATCTCTAATAAGCACCTAGGCTCTCCTAATGCGCATCAAAATTCGGAACCACTGGCTAAGGGATCTCAGACTTAAACAAACACACACTCCTCCTGTAAAGACAGAAAGGAAGGGAAGTAGGGGAGGAAGAAGAGATGAAGGTAGGAAGGGAGGGAGGGAGAAAAACATTTTTGACTATAGAAAACAGCTTGGGAAGGGGAGTCAGCCCACCAGGCAGGCGCCACAGTGACTGTGTGTGATCAGGGACCGAGTCTGAACAGCATCCACGGCTTGCGTCAAATGATAAAAGGCCTTCGTTAACAGAGCTTGGCTCTGTCCTAGGGGCAGGGAAGTGCTATTGTAGGTTCCTATCCAAGAGAAAGACAGGATTTCAATCTGGCAGTAGACCATGAGGTAGAAAGAGTAGGAGAGATTTTTTTTGGCAAGGAGGCAGTCTCAGAACTCTTGCCACTGTCAAAAGGTGAAGCCACTGAGTGCCTGAAACAGGCAGGGAGAATTTTAGATGAAGAGAACTAGGTAGTCTGTTTTACTGCTAACACACCTCAATTTAGGGGAAGTCCATCCACCCTCAGAAGAAAAGGATCTGTCCTCTTCAAGACCTCTACTTCCACCTCTCGTGTCAAAGCTGCTTCCTCCACATTCCACGTGGTTCTTCAGCATCTACTTTTCTCTGACTTCAGCAAATATTGCTAAGCTTCCCATCTTTTTAAAAAAAAGTTCTTTCTCTTGACCTGCACCACCCCCCAGCTGACCATCCTCAGTCTCCCCTTTCCTTTCATTATCGAATTCCTTAAAAAATAGTCCATCTTCACCTGTCCTCCCATTGTTCTTCAAACCACAGCAGTCTGCTTCTGTCCTCACCATTTTTTAAATTTTTATTTCTAGTTTTCATTTTATATTGGAGTATAATTGATTAACAGTGTTGTGTTATAGCTTCAGGTGTACAGCAAAGTGATTCACTGTTCTCAGACCTAGAACATCTCAATTACCAAATCTAATAGGCACTCTGACAACTTTCATTTCACCTCCCAATAATATTTGCCTTCTCTCCTTGAACTCTTCTCATTTGTCTTCCATGCCACCACTTTCACAGTTTCCTTTAAACACTTTGTAAGAGGAAGAGCATCTTCTTCTCCTATGATCCTCCTATTCTCCTGCCCATTAAATGCCCCTGTTTCTGCTGTTCCTCAGAGCGTAATCATTAATCATCTTCTTTTGTTGCCTTGATCACCTAATCTCCTTGGGTGATTTCATCCTGTTACTATTGCTATGCCACAAATTATTTTAAAATTTAGAAGCTTAAAGCAACCATTTTATTACGTTCACAGACTGTGCTGGCCAACAGCTTGGAAAGGGTCCAGTGCGGAGGACTCTCCTCAGCTGCCGATGTCTGAAGCCTGAGCTGAGGGGACTTGGAAGCTTGAGTGACTTAAGGGCTAGGGACTGGAAGGAGGAATCTTTACTCACATGTCTGGGGTCTGGTTTGGGGCTACGGATAGTAGTACTGACATGTGACCTCTCCATGCGCTTGGGCTTCCTTACAGCATGGAACCTCAGACCTCTTACATGGGAGCTGAGGGCTTCAGGCACAAGTATTACAGTCAACAAGGCAGCAGTTAGATCACCCTTTCTGACCTAGCCTCAGAAGTCAAACAATGTCACTTCAACCACATTTTACTGGTAACATGAGTCACATACAACTACCCAAGTTCAAGAGGAGGGAACAACAACTCCATCTCTCAAAATGAGGAATGTCAAAGAAACTGCAACCAATTTTTTTTAAAAAACCTCTAGCACTCATAGGTACAGATTCTACTATAGTTCCAAAATATTCAAGTTCAGATCTCTAGATTAATATATCTAATTGCTCTAAATTTATATATCCAGTTGCTTACTACACTACTAGCACTAATAATGGCAAAGGATTATACACACATAGCATGTGCCAGACACAGTTCTGAGAATTTTGTACTTATTAACTCATATAAACCTCACAAGAACTCTAGGAGGCAAGTACTATTATTATCATCATTTTAACAAAAATGTTAATCTTGCCTAAGTTCACATAACAAGTACAATGGAACTAAGGCAGTCTGGCTCCAAATTGTAGTCTTATAACCAGTACACTAAACAGCACACATATTCTACAGGTATTTCAAACCCAGCATGACAAAAACTGTGCTTCAATCCACCACTCCCTCATTAAAACAAAAATGCCTTTCTGTCCTTCTTGTATATTTTCTCCTTGTTAATAATTCCACCATTCATGTAACACGCAACGAAGTCTGGGAGCCATTGCCTAGCCTCTCCCTAATCCCCCATGTGAGAACTGTCCCCAGACTGTGTCAATGAACCTACTTAAGGGCCTCATAGCTGCCACTCTTCTTCATCCCCACTACCCAAATCGACATCTTCCCCTGGATTATTGCCGTTAAGTTTTAACTGGATTCCTTGCTTCCTATCTCCTGCAATTGTGATTCATCCCTCCCACCTCCCAGAACGATGATAATAAAATGCAAATTTGATTATTATACATGTTGCTTAAAACTCTTCCAAAGCTCCCAATAGAATAAAGTCAAAATGCTAGTGTAACACACAAAATTCCCTCTGATCTGGCTTCTGACTGCTATGACCCTGGCCTCCTGTTCCTACCTAATGGGCTAAACTCTGTCCATACCAGTCACTTGCTATTTCCTAATTTGCCACCTGTTTCTTGCTTCCCTGCCACCACACATCCTCTACAGCTCCTTCTGCCTTGAACATCTTCCTTCCTGTTCCCTTTCCAATCCCCAATCACCTGGAAAACTCTTACCCATCAAGATCCAGCATCCCTTCATGGATACTTTCCTCAAGGAGAGTTGATTACTTACTCTTGTTCCATCACTGTACAAAATCCTGTCCCAGCACTCAACACATAATGTGATCACGTTTTACATCTCCATCTCCCTTATTTTATTACTGGCTCCTAGAGGACAGAAAGTTCATCTTATCTTTGCATTCCCAGTGCCTGGTATGTCACAGATGTTCAATAAATGTTTGTTGAATGAATGAATAAAAGAAGTCACAATACATAGTGATATTTGATATATACGAAATAAAGAAGAGGGAAAATTTACAACATCTATCCTAGAAACCTGGAAGAGTAGTAGAAAAATGAACAGAAATGAGAAAATTAAAAGGCATGGAGGCCAGGAATTCAGTTTGAGGTGATTAAAGAAAAGGATGGATTTGATTTTTCACAGGTTGAACTGTATTTGTACCAGGAGGTGGTTAGAAAAACAGGATCAGAAAATAAATGAAAGTTCAAGGTTAAGATTATAGATTTGAGGATTAAAATAGATGAGATGATTATTATAACGAACAGAAAAGTTTTCCAATTATACAAGAGTAGAATGAACAATTTTATTAAACTTACTCTAAAAGGAAAACCTTAAAGGGCTTCCTAAACATGGTTTCAAATAATAATCACAAAAGTAATATTTAATGGAATCATAGTTTATCATTATCCTTTCAAAAGGCAAATATAAAAAAGAAAATAAATGAAAGGCTCATCCAGAAAGAACTCCTTCTTAGGACAGTACCCAAACCAAAAGCAGGAACCTCTAGGACTAGTTAGGACTGGGTCACTGTTTCTTCCTTAGAACACTGCCTCACGGCTATTCTCACCTCCACCTTGACAGTCACCTCTGAACACCTTTCTGGTGACGTCAGTGAACAGTAGGATATAGGAAAACTGTCTATTTCAGGTCCCTGATTTCCATGTTCTCTGCAAAGCCTTACGAACTCATCAGGTATTATATTAATATTGCACAGATGTTGCTTACATCTACATGATGCCAAAACGACCGGTAAAAAGGCAGAAAAATAAAACAAAACTGACAAAAAATAAAAACATACAATCAACTTGTTATATAAGCCAGCTCATGAGATAAGGTATAAACAACTGATTGTTACAATTACACAATACTAAACTTATCTGATTTTTTTTCCTGAATTGACCTCTGCGTGTGTGTGTGTGTGTGTGTGTGTGTGTGTGTGTGTGTGTGTCTACCATGCAGACACAGCCAGTGACTGACAGAGGAAATGTGCTTTGTGACAATATAGCCAGCCCAAATAGGCAAAAATCAACAAGAATATATGATTACTTCCTTGATAACCCAACATAGGTGGGGCACTGGAAAATGTTTGGGACTAGGAAACACCTATCCCCCTGGGACTTTTATATAATCTACCACAGTGGACAAAGTAGTTCCAATCCAGGTTTTGTGATTTACACTATCACCAGGCTAGTCCACTTTGCTTACAGCTTCCTAAATCTCCCTTCTCTATCAGTCTTAAAACCACATCCAAACAGACTATGCTGTTAATAAAGTGTGTTGCAGCTCTGCTCCCCTGGACTGATACAGCCCTATCATATTGGGCATGAAGTCCAAGACTCTCATTCTTGGGCTTTTAAAGCACTTCACACTTCTCATCCCTCATCCCTCCCCCCTCTCCTTGGGAATCAGACCATCCTGGAGTATAACACCAGAAATACCTGATTCCACACTGAGCCTATGACAGGACCCTCCCCAGACTCTCCTGGTCTTCAGACCTATACCAGGCACACATTAGAGTCAGGCAGACCTGGGTTTGTGATCTAAATTGTATCACTTATTAGCTGTGTGATTCTATGCAAGTAACTCAACTTCTAAGAAATTACTTCTTTACCAAAAAAAAAAGGGAATAATAATAGCAATCTGATGGTCTTGCCGTGAGGATGAAGACGACACGGGTAAAGCAATCACCACAGCCCTGGACCATGAAGATGCTCAGTGAATACCCACCCTCCCTCCTTTTCCTCCATGCAGTTCCATCCTGTTTGGGGCTCCTCTTGCACCGTCCACACAGGACAGTCTCAACTCCTAGGTTTCTGTTAATACTTGCCACCCATGTGTCAAAAACATAGGTTTAGAGACTGAATTTGAGGGAGGTGACAATTACTCCAATCAAAATTAAACTATACTTTGAGTATACTGATGAATTGTCTTCTCATATATACTTTTAGATGGCTCATTGGATAGGGTACCTTTGCATGACATTTTCACTTGTAGATTTCTTCATTTTTAAAAAATAAAATCTTAATAAGTTTGTATTCACATATATTACATATACCCACAAATATATATAACTATATGTACTTAATTGCAGAAATGCTTACTATTTACTGAGCCCTCGTGCTGTGCCAGGCACTGTGCAGAGATAGCTCATTTAATTCTCAGAGTGACCCTACCAGAGAAGTACCATTATTACCCCTATTTTACAGATGAGGAAACTGAGGCTTAAGAATGTTAAGTAATTTAACCACACAGCTAGTAAGTAAACATTAGCACACTCAAAATTGCTAAATAACCAATTGCATTCCTGATACTTGTGTTTTAATTGAAAGTACAGAGGCCATGGTTTAACTGCTTTTTTTTTTTTTCTGGTAGAGATAGACATTTTTTTAAAATTTTTATTGGAGTATGGTTGCCTTACAATGTTGTGTTAGCCTCCAATGCACAACAAAATGAATCAGTCATGCACATACAGATATTCCCTCCCTTTTGGACTTCCCTCCCATTTAGGTTACCGCAGTGCATTAGGTAGAGTTCCCTGTGCTAACTTCGAATGAAGCTCACTGCTGAGCTCCAAGCAGAAGATAAACAGGAGGACAGGCATTACTTTAAGAGAGTGATGGGTCAAAAAAGATCTTTTTGACCCACCTCCTAGAGAAATGGAAATAAAAACAAAAATAAACAAATGGTACCTAATGGAACTTAAAAGCTTTTGAGCAGCAAAGGAAAACATAAACAAGACGAAAAGACAACCCTCAGAATGGGAGAAAATATTTGCAAATGAAGCAAGTGACAAAGGATTCATCTCCAAAATTTACAAGCAGTTCATGCAGCTATATATCAAAAAAACAAACAACCCAATCCAAAAATGGGCAGAAGACCTAAACAGACATTTCTCCAAAGAAGATATACAGATTGCCAACAAAAACATGAAAGGATGCTCAACATCACTAATCATTAGAGAAATGCAAGTCCAAACTACAATGAGGTATCACCTCACACCAGTCAGAATGGCCATCATCAAAATATCTACAAACAATAAATGCTGGAGAGGGTGTGGAGAAAAGGCAACCCTCTTGCACTGTTGGTGGGAATGTAAATTGATACAGCCACTATGGAGAACAGTATGGAGGTTCCTTAAAAAACTAAAAATAGAACTACCATACGACCCAGCAATCCCACTACTGGGCATATACCCTGAGAAAACCATCATTCAAAAAGAGTCATGTACCACAATGTCCATTGCAGCTCTATTTACAATCGCCAGGACATGGAAGCAACCTAAGTGTCCATCGACAGATGAATGGATAAAGAAGATGTGGCACATATATATAATGGAATATTACTCAGCCATAAAAAGAAACAAAACTGAGTTATTTGTAGTGAGGTGGATGGACCTAGAGTCTGTCATACAGAGTGAAGTAAGTCAGAAATAGAGAAAAAAATACCATATGCTAACACATAATATGGAATCTATAAAAAAAAATGGTTCTGAAGAACCTAGGGGCAGGACAGGAATAAAGACGCAGACGTAGAGAGTGGACTTGAGGACACGGGGAGGGGGAAGGGTAAGCTGGGACGAAGTGAGAGAATGGCATGGACATATAGACACTACTAAATGTAAAACAGATAGTGAGTGGGAAGCAGCCGCATAGCACAGGGAGATCAGCTCGGTGCTTTGTGACCACCTAGAGGGGTGGGATCGGGAGGGTGGAAGGGAGGGAGACGCAAGAGGGAGGAGATATGGGGATATATGCATGTGTATAGCTGACTCACTTTGTTATACAGCAGAAACTAACACACCCTTGTAAAGCAATTATACTCCAATAAAGATGTTAAAAAGAGAGAGAGTGATGGGAGTTGTAACCCGAAGCCTTCTTCAGCTTCTGCCCCAGAGGTCTGGGAGGCTGCGCCGGCCCGGTGCGCGTTTGTAAACTCCCGCGGGTCTGGCGCGTCTCTTTCTTCCAAAGTTGGAGCTCTCCTTGGTGGGAGGAGGCGGGGAGGAGGGGAGGCCAGTGACGTCACTCGGGAGCGGGGATAAAGCTCCAAGGCCGCGGTCCGGCAAGGACACTGCCCCAGGAGCAGAGTGGGCTGTTCCACTCGGGGACACTCGCTGCGCCCCCACCCCAGGAAGGCCGTGCCAGGAGGCACCATGCCCCAAAACGTGGTCCTGCCGGGCCCTGCGCCCTGGGGCTTCAGACTCTCGGGGGGCATAGACTTCAACCAGCCTTTGATCATCACCAGGGTAGGTGTTTTCCGTTCTTCTGCTGCAAGTCGGGGACTCTGGCGTGCCGCGGGCCCCCCTGGAGAGAAGAGTGGCCAGCGAGGTACTGGGGTGCGCTGGGTGGGGCCTCGGCTTCTGGTTCACGGTTCGAGGGAGGGCAGCACCTTGGCAAACTAGGTCTGGAGGATGCAGAGCAGCTTAGAGAATTAATCAAGTCAGTTCCAGTGGTCTCTGTCTGCAGCCTGTTGGCCTCCAGCAACTTTCCGAGGAGAGACGAACGGACGGCGTGGTTTCCCTGCGCTCAGAGAAGGCGAGGCTGCGAGGTGGGCTGCCTTCTCGCCCTCCACTCCGGGTCTCCTTTCAGTAACAAATGAGATGGGGTCCAGAGAAGGAGAGACAGTGGCGGTTGTTAGTTGGAGAGAGACAGGCAACTGAGCACTTTCCCTGTCTGGAGGAAAACTTCAGCAGGGCGCTGTTCTCAGGGCAAGACCAAGCTGGAGGCGCTCATATCAGCGCAGACAGGGACAATATCACTAATCTGGATTCCTAGGTTTCCAGGCATTTTGAATAAATATTTTCCAAAGCTGGAGCTTGGCTTAGAAATCATCATCTACAACTCAAACTACAAAGAAAATGTGTCAGATAGTTTCGTTTACCTGATGGAGAACCATCCTCAGCCTAATAACTCTGAATACTTGACCATCAAAGTCAAGCTTTCCTTACTTAGTATTCTCTAAAGTATTGTCTAATTAAGAAGAAAGAAAATGGATACTTCAGGATCTGTCGTCAGTAAATTTCTAGTTGGTCTAGTTGATTTTTTTTCCAACATGTGTTTGTCTTGACAGAAAATTATTATTATTTCAATTTTCACATATAAAGCCCATTAAACCTAATTTTAAAACATAAACTTTCAAAATATTTATACCTTTACTATGCTTTATTTTGTTCCTTACTGCTTATACTACATTTTATAAATGTATACTTTATAATCTGATATCCTCACATAGGCTTTGAACAATAAATACTTTTTAAATTCTGTTCTACTTACGAGTTCTAAGAACGAATGGCTTTTTAAAATATCTCAAAACATGTATCCATGGAACAGATGCATACCATGGAACATTTCAAGCTTTGTTTTCCATTTTTTGAAAACATATAAACATATCTGACATGTGTTTTCATATGAGACATGAAAACTTAACATACCCCAAAAATGTTCCTAAGTAAATTAGGCAGAAAATGGTTCAGTGACCTGGGCCAAGCAATGCCTTTTATGGATTTACCAAAGGAAACAGTCTCCATTTTCTCTACAAAGAAATATTTTTAAAGTTTCTGGAGTATAGTGTTCATTTTTTTATATTAAATGAAATAAGCTTTTGAATCCTTACAAAGGATAAACCATATTTATATTCAACCTTAAAGGAATAATTTTGTCACAAAAATCCTGTCAGTGACTTATAAAAGAAATATCTCGCTATTACTGTGGAACATGTCAATATGATTAATCTTATGTTTGATATGTTGAGTTGTTTGATATGTTGAGTGTTTATTTCAAAGCAGAACTTAACATTTTGCAGTTGACTGCAGGAGCTATCGGTAAATATATTTGATCTGATGACAGTTATTGTTTGGGAAGCCAATTCCGTTTGAATTTTTAACTCATAACTAATTTGTATCACTCATATTGACACTTGGTTCAATGACAGTGCACGAACACATATGATTATTTCATTTGACTATGGCTTTTCTCTTTAATTAATTTAACTCAAGGAGAGCAGGTGAACTAAACTGTTTTGTATTCCAAGTGTACCCAAAGCCATTCACATAAATAGATTCTTGTTGAATAAATGAAAACATATTCACATGAACTTTTTTGCCTTAGTGAACACCTAATTGAGAGTATTTCCACTGAAATTATAAGAATATTAAAAATCATTTGGAAAAAAGACTAAAAAATATTACACAAACATAATTATCAGTGTTGTAATTAGGTAGTAGAATAATCCTATTAATATTTTTATACTGTGTTAAAAGGTAGTGAATGAGACTGTGTGTGTGTTAGTATACTCTTTTGCCTGCTGTGCACTCTTCTAAGCCCTATATATGCACTCACTTAAATCTCACAATAATCCTATCGGAGTAGTAGTAGTAATATCCCTTTCTGCAGATGAGGAGAGTGAGGCTTCAAGAGATTCATTAACCTGTCGATGACCACAAGTGGCAGGACAGAATTTGATGCAGGTCGACCTGCCTCCAAAGCCTGCATCCTGAAGCCCACACACGTGAAAGATTCTGCTTATTGTACAGATATTTCCAAACAGGTGTTTTGTGCCATGCAACTCATCACCTGGTCCTACTGATGCTACATCTTTAAGATCTACCACTTTCCTTTTTTTCTACCACTGTCCCCAGGCAAGATTTCCTAATTTCACACCTAGCTGTTGTCTCCCCTCTCCAATTCACCCTGCATATTCTTACCAGCCATCTTTGAGATGGTTGCCGGTTGCTCCTATCTTCCCCATTCTTAAAAATCCTTCAGTGGCATCCACAGTTTATAGAGAATAAAATGTGTGGTCTTCAGCACGAAATTCACGGCTTTCACCCTCTCTCCCAGCTCAAGTTTTCAAGTTCATTTCCTCCCTCTCTTCCTCCTCTCTCCTTTCCTCCTCTCACTCCATAAATAGGTAGTGGTGCCCATACTCCGGAGCACTTACGATTTCTGTAACATGGCTTTGCTCCTGCTATCATTTTTCTCCAGAATTCCCTTCCCCACCCACTCCACTGTCCTCTGTGCCTGTGGAAACCCATTCAAATACCACTCCTCCAGCCTTCTTCCAGTAGTCATCATTTCATCCATTTAATTACTGTAGCTCTTGACCTACAACCTCTCCTTATAACATGCCTTGTACCACAGATGGTTGAGTACATCTGTATCCCACAGATTGAATGCTCCCCCCTCAGGGCAACAACTGGCAAATTTGGCAGCTGTTCAGTGCCAAGCACAGTGTCTAGTACCTCATACAGGTCACAGAATACAAATAGACACAATATGAGTGAATACATTGTTCACTTTTGACATAAATTTATTTTCATAATAGGTGTAAACTGTGTCCTCAGAAGTATTCCACAATAAAGAAAAAGGAGAACTGTTTTATTGTTAATTGATTTGTCTGTTTTACATAAGTTCTTAAGCATACAAAGAAGGAAAATGCCAATGCCTGCACTTAACACCACAAAAAGTCCCATGAATGAGATATAGTCCTCAAGTCAATTAAATCACTTTTTGTCCTACAAGCAGTGCCCTCCCCTCCCTTCCTCACACTCTGCAAAATCAGATTATAGAAATGCTCCTTCGACAGTGGTCCTCTGCTCCACCCTCTGCTGGGGGCAGGGTTTACAAAGTAATTCTCTCCATCAGCTGAAATTACAATTCACAAAATTAGGACAAAGGGTCCCCACCCTACAATTGTTTACCATCCAATTAATCAGCTGGGTGAAACTTTGTATCATAAAAAACATTAGAAGTAAGGTAAATCAAACACCAGACAATCTCAAAAAATTTTCTGAGCCATTGGTTATGATACGATTTGTCGGAAAGCAGTTTCTAGGCAAGGGTGTGTGTGCTCTACTTCGTGCAATATGAATTTAAGTTTCGGATGTTCAGCATGCGGCAGGGAGTTGCTATTGCAAACACCATATACAACTGGCCTAGACATTTCACAGAATAAAGTTTAAGGTTCACATCTCTAAGCGAGCAGCTGTTTTTTTTTCTGGCAAGAAGGTTTTAAGGAGTCTCTTTCTTTCTTAAATGCTTGGACCACCCAGAAGGTGGATCTACTATCACAGCGAAGTTACAGATAGTTTGTTTTCATAAATGGTCCAGTTTGGAATAAAGCACAAGCTTCTTTTGTGTACACAATGTAAAACTACTGTACACATCTCATGCCACTATGTCCCTTCCCACTCAGTTCCTCTTCCCTCCTTTCTATACAGACCACACCCCGGATCAAGATCTCTGTAACTGAGAATACTATATATGGACTTGGGTACCAACATAGAAAATGTTAGTGTATTCTTAAGTTTTGTAGGCTTTAACACTGAATAGTACTTTAATATAAACTATATTTGAAATTTGAACTTTTAGAAAGAAATGTTTACAGTTGAATACAGTCTTTTTCCAGGTAGCCCTCGGTATCCTTGAGGGATTGGTTCCAGGACGCCCACTCCTCTATGCCCTCAACCCCCCCCCCCAATGATACCAAAACCCCAGGATGCTCAAGTCTCTTATATAAAATGGTATTTGCATATAACCTAGGTACATCCTCCCCTATACTTTAAATCATCTCTAGATTATTTCTAATACCTAACACAATGTAAGTGCTATGTAAATATAGTTGCCAGCATGTGGCAAATTCAAGTTTTGCTTTTTGGAACTTCCTGGAATTTTTTTTCAAATATTTTCAACCCTCGGTTGGTTGAATCGTGGATGCGGAACCCACGGATTCAGAGGGGCGACTGTACTTAATTGTGCTTTGACGAAGACGTGTCTGCATGGAAGCACTGGTTCATCTGTTCCCAGCATTCATACATCCCACAAGCACCTACTAAGCGCAGGAGGTATTGTATGTGGAAGGCACTGTGCGGGACACAGTCATCGCTTAATGGGCTTCTACTCCCCTGAGAAGTTCATGTATCAGCAGAAGAGACATGAACACAACCATGATACAACTTGTCCAGGATTCCATGAAAAAAGTATGGCCAAAGAGATGGGCGGAGCCAGGGGAGAGAGAGTACCTGCAGGGGTGGCATTTGGGGATAGTGAAGGAGCTTGAGCTAAAGAGTTAGACAGACCCATGAGGAATTTCAAATTTTCACTGGATGTGTGACCCTAAGCAAGTTCCTTCTACTTTCTGAGCAACAGTTTTCTCATCTTAAAAGATACCAACAGTATAACAACACCATAATAGTTCTCACCTGTGGCTTCACATTAGCCTCACCCAGGTAAGTGGAAAATACCCATGCCCAGGTGCTACTTGCAGAGATTCTGATTGAACTAGAAATGTAGACTGCAGCCAGGTGCTGGAGGGCTTTTGATGCCAGGTGAGGTACTGAAGTTTATTTGTAGGCAATGGAGAACAACTGAACAATGGGATTTCTCATTATTTAGATCCACGCCCCACAGGACAGCCCTTCCGTATACACTTGTCTTGCTCCATAACTATTTCAACCATTTTTATTCTTAATACAGAAATCCCACCAGGGCGATATTCTGGACTTCCCTCATGTTTCCCACAGTTAATAGGACATTGATAGATGCTTGACCTGTGATTTAAGTTAGTTTTTTCCAAATAAACCCAAGTAATAGGTTGATGTGAAAAACAGAAATCATCTAAGGGACTTGTTAAAAACACAAATTCCCTAGTTCCTCTGCTACAGCTTCTGTTTCGTGATTCCAGGCATCTGGATTGGACTGGAATATTTGTGTTAAGCAAAGACGCTCGATGATCCTTCTAATCAGACAAGTTAGAAAACATGTGCTAAGTGACTGCCAGCAGTACTATGTCCAAGGATCTCTCGAATGCTTTTGACATTTGAGACCCTAATGAAACTGAAAAATAAAGAATCTACTGAAAAACTCTTTGCCTCATTTTAGCTCTCTCTTCTCATTATTTGGGAAAATGTTAAAAATAAACTGTGAGCAATAATACAAAGTAATATAAATAAACTGCAAAGAAATAATATAAAGTCATGCTGGAAAATAATACATTCTTATGATTAAACAGATAGTTTAACTTACTAAAACCAGGCCAGTTTAGTGGCCATTTGCTGATCACTAGCGTCGCTGAACTTGAGAACTAAGAAGTGAAGGATCGTGTTTTCTCCTTGCCTCTCATCCATTTCTCTACAGATTCTTTTCTTTCTTATCAACTCCTAACGTGGAGGTCCCAGGACATCAAT
The DNA here is from genome assembly GCF_028023285.1 of Balaenoptera ricei. NCBI lineage: Eukaryota > Metazoa > Chordata > Mammalia > Artiodactyla > Balaenopteridae > Balaenoptera > Balaenoptera ricei. The sequence goes on along the minus strand of NC_082659.1, from coordinate 14,236,397 downwards.
CACCAGGTTGAACGCAAAGTCAGAAGTTGGTTCTGGCATCACTATCGACCACTTTTCCTATTTAACTAATGAAACCGCTGGTGACATAGCTGTACAACTGTTCCCACCTTAGTGAGAAGCCACAGGTTCTCTGAAAAAGAGAAGCAGCCTTCTTTGTCCAGCCTATCTTAGAGTTGTAATGGTGAGAGTTATTAGAAAGAGCTTTGCAAATGTAATATTTTGCATAAATATAAAATAGTTATTAACTTCCATATTAATGTTGTTAATAACATTTAGTAATATTCAGTATCTAAGTTCAGCACCCCAGATATCTCCGTTTAAAATTTATATAGACAGATACACACAACCCTACCTTCCACTCATCTGAACCAGAGCTAAGAAATAATGTTAGGCTCTTCTAAACCTAGATCGAGTATTATATATAAACCAAATTAAAGTATATTAGAAAAGCTAGGTGAGGTTTTAAAAGCAAACACACTGAGCCATGCTTTCTCATGTTTTAACTCAAAGAAAAGCATTTTGGTCTTAGAAGTTTAAAAATAGATGGTACTGATTTTGATGAACTATAGCTGGAGAAAATTAAAAGTTTGAGGTTATTTTTAGTCCTACAAGTCACATTGGGGATGGAAACTTTTATTCTTCTAACAGTTCTGAGTGTGGGAGAATTTCTAAATGGAAAAACATCTATGAAATGCCTCCAAAAAGCTGAGATGTAATAATCTCCAGTTGTCCTCACTCAGCCCCCATCATCTGTCCCTTCTGGAAATTATCATGATTGCTACAGTGAGGTGATCACAGACATGAAATGAGTACAATAAACATTTTAGTGATGAGACTGAAGATCTAGGACCCATGAGAATTTGTCATTTTAGCAATTTTATTCATTTATATGAATCTTGGATCTCTCTTAGAGCCACAAAGTTAAATCGAATCGATGACTAGATGAAGCAAAGAGACAAAAAATGAATTAATGACTGATCCTCAAGTTAAACGTTAGGAATGATCTAGTTTATTCCTGGAGCAGTTTGAGCTTTAAGTCAAGTTCTACATATTATTCTGATCTAAACAGTGGGAACTTGCAAAAGGAACAATGATAGGTTGACATTAATAGCCATAATCTTTGGGTATATAAGGACTAGTTATTTTTGTATCACAAGTTCTGATTTAAATGTCCATTTCATTCATGTTTCAAGTAATTATTCATCAATTCCAAACACTGAGTATACACTGTGAAGCATTAGGAATATACATAATATTATAGACATCCTCAAGAACTTCCAGTTGGGAAAACAGACACTACACAAGTAAATAACAAACATGAAAGTACAAACTGTCTTCATAAAGGAAAACAACAGGGTGTAACAGTGGAGAATGATGGGGAGGGGGCTGGAGAAACTACGTCAGATGTCTGGGGAGGTCTCTCTGAGAACATGACATTTAAGCCTAAACCAAAAGGAGGAGAAGAAGCAACCGGGTGAAGAGTCGGGGGAAGCATTTCAGGAGCAAGTTAACAGTGTGCACAAAGCCCAGAAGAGGGTGCAAGCTTGGCCTATTTGAGGAATTAAAAGGAAATCGGACTAGCTGTAGAGCAGTGGATTGGGAGGGGCGGGGGAGTGACAATGGTGTGAGATGATGTTAGAGAAGTAGGCAGGGTGAGACCGGGTGAGGACTATTAGGCAGTTGTAAATAGTTGGGATTTACCCAGAAAAACTGGGAGTAGGTATAGCCATCAAAACAATCATCGCCTTTAACTGTATACTCAACATGTTTTTGTTGAAATAATTTGAAATATCTGAAATAATTTCAGATTTGCCACTTTCTAAACATTTAACAACCATATTTTTCTCATATCATTTCCCCCCATATCATTCCCTGCCTCCCCTCCAAAAAAGAAACCCATGTGGATTTCTCGTAGACAGCATAAGGTTAGATCTTGCTTTTTTTTTTTTTTTTTTTTTTAACCTAGTTTGACAAACTCTGTTAAAAAACAGAACGTGATGTGTTTTTAGGCCATTTATATATAATGTAATTACCGGTATGGTTTAATTAAAAGCTACCATCTTGTTAGTTGTTTCCTATTTGTTCCATCTATTCTTCATTCATGGAGAAGAGACTGTGAGTAGATACAAACTTCTCTTGTGTCTGTGGTTCCGACGGGTTCCAGACTCTCAATGCTTAACTCATACTTGGCCTTTAGCAATTTGTTCATAATTTTAGCTAAACTCTTCTTAACAACTAGTACATTTGGCCCCATCTTCCTCCATGCTCTGGTACAGGTGAGCCCATGCTTGTCTTTCCTTGGAGACTCCCGTCTTTCCTTAGATTCCAAGCTAGTTGGTTGCCCTGCAACTTCAGCTCTCTGAAGAGTCCACAAAAAGTCATAATTTTGCATATTATCTGGCTTCTTCTTGTTCATACAAGAGTGATTCTCTTTCCAGCTTTCTATATCCCAGGTGCATGATAGGGATGCTAAAGTAGTTTCAGTTCAAATATTAAGGCTCCCCAGATGTAGTAACGTTCTATTCCCAAATAGAGAGTTCTGGGTGACAAAAAAATCCTAAGAAACAAATTATTTTCTTTAAAGCAAAGAAAATATGATCCAAACAGGGAGTTATGGAAGATGTTTTAAAAGAGAATCAGAGATGTCATGATGGAGGAAATGTGGTTAGTAAGAAACAAAATTATTTCACATAATGGGAAAATAGAGATAGCACAACTGATCAGTTAAGAGTTATTTTAAGTGAGATTTAATATGTCCTGCCCAGTGAAGCATTTAAAATGTTACCAAGGTGCAATGTAAACGTCGGGCACAAAACTCAAGATGCTGCAGGGTGTTGATTTTAAATGTGCGATGATTTCTTCCAGATTACTCCAGGAAGCAAGGCGGCAGCTGCCAACCTGTGTCCCGGAGATGTCATCCTGGCTATTGATGGCTTCGGTACTGAGTCCATGACTCATGCTGATGCACAGGACAGGATTAAAGCAGCAGCACACCAGCTGTGTCTCAAAATTGACAGGTGCTCTTTAATTAATGGTGTTAAAATTTGATCTGTTTTGCAGAAGAACCTGAACCAGAACTATAAATGATTTCATCTTCCCAGTGAGAAGGAGTATATCAGGACACAGAATTTTGACTGGCTTTTTTTTAATGTATCAGCCACTTTGGTCTGTTCTTCACTGAAGTCAGTCAATCTAGTAGCTGTTAACAAAGGATTTCTAAAAAGAATCCTCTGGAATGTGAGAATAATGAAAGAGGCTAAAAGAACTTTTTTCCTGTACTAACACAGTTAGTTGACCATGAAAATAGAACCATTTAAGGTATTGGCCACATAAACACTGAACAGCATGTCTAGTTATACTGCTGTTCTAAACATGGTAGAGAACATGGAGTGGAATTTAGAGATGCTCCTAAAAGAATCTCGTGCTTGCCAAGATGTGATCATGTTAAAATTTGGTTGCTAATATCCTGTATGCTATTGGCTGTTTTGTACTGAATTCAGCCCAGAAGAATCCCACAAGGTATGAGAGGGTACGTGTACATGAAGGTTTTAGACAATGAGACATTTCTGACCAAAAACAACATTAGGAAATTGATCTATTGCCATCAGACTCGTGATCTGAAACTGAATTGTGAAAATAATGATTTGTTATAGTGGTTGTTAGCATGTGTGTTTATCCTCTTGCTGTTGTATTCACGATTTTCCCTGCTGTGGTCCAAAAGGCAAAATCAGTCGCCAATGTGCCATTTCACAAGGTGAAATCGACTCTTTCCCTATCTATGCATAACCTGTGTTCCTGCCAAGCACATAGTCCCATAGGAGCCACATGATCCCAAGTAGATACGTGAGAAGCGTTGGACAAAAGCACATTTCCTTGATGCCAACAGCAAATCCACCTGACAAATCATTCACGGCCTCCTGTGGTGCCCCAGGTAGGACAGGAAGGAAGTTGAGGAGATCTAGGGATCTAGTCTGTCCTGTGGTCATCTGCAGGGTATGCCTCCAGAATCTCCCTGTCCTGTACTGCTTCCCACATGCACTGGAGACCCACTTTCTTTCTCCAGACCCTGTACAATGTCCTCGCCTTAGTTCAGGTTGCTACAAGCAAATCCCATAGGCTGGGTGGCTTAAGCAACAAACATTTCCTTCTCACAGTTATGGAGGCTGGAAGTCCAAGGTCAGGGAGCCAGCATGGTCGGGTTCTCGGTGAGAGCCCGCTTCCTGGTCATGTCCTCACATGGCCTTCTTTGGTGCATTCACACAGAGAGGGAAGAGATCTCATGCCTCTTCTTTTCATAAGGTCATTAATCCCACCATGAGAGCCCTACTCTAATGATTTAATCCAACCCTAATACCTCCCAAAGACCCCACCTCCAAAGGCCATCACACTGGGGATTAGGATTTCAACATTTGAATCTGGGGTGTGGGGCAAGGACACAAACATTCAGTCCGTAGCAGTCCTCCAAGCAATTTTGATCCATTCAAGTCTTCCCAGAAGTACACTAAAAACATAAGACTAATTCAATAAGACAATACAGGATAATGAGCAAGGAATATTGCTTTTGCTCAAAGTACCAAGGGTTGTTAGTATTTTCAGAAACATAGGAAATTAAAGTATACTAAAACTAGAAGTACCATTAGAATTTGGGGTTTACAAACGTTGTTTTATTTACAGGGCGGAAACTCGCTTATGGTCTCCACAGGTAACTGAAGATGGAAAGGCTCATCCTTTCAAAATCAACTTAGAATCAGAACCACAGGTATGAATTTTGGAGTAAATAATGTTCACATTATGTTTCCTTTTAAATGATGTGGATACGTTCCAAGAGGGAAAAGTGGCAAATATTGAAAAAACTGGAATAAGCCACCTGATGAAGTGGTTGTCTTTACTCTCTGAGATTAATTTATATTAACTGTGTCTTCTTACATCAAGAAAAAAAGAAAAGTATGCCTAGGCAAACACCTTGTTAAAAGACAAATATGTTCTCATCAGGAAAAAGTCAGCTATATCTATGTATAGTCCACTTATTTTTTCATTTTTTATGATGGACATCTGCCAAATGACCATGAGGTAATCCAAGAAATTTAAGATGTTAACACAAAGCAAAACAAAAATAGGGTCAACCATTTGAAACAGGTGTCTCTAATCTAATAGTTACTGTGAACTTCAATTCCTCAAGGTCTTCACCCAGCTCTTATGTTACATCCTTCTTTAATTATCAGTTCTGGCATTCTATAATTAAGTTTACTCTAGGAGAAGAGTTTTGCATTATGTAATCATGATGATATGCTGCCTGGGCTGCTGAATTACAAAAGATAAAGGATTTTCCCTTCAGGCAACTCTATATAATGAGCTAAATTAATCTAATAATCTGATGCTTATCTGACTATGTCTACTTTCAAAACCCCCAAAAAACTGCAATTAAACCAACCCTCAATTGTGCTATATGGGAAATGTCATCAAGAAAAGGATTTTAGAACCTCTGCTTGGTCAGAAGCTCCCCAAGTTTAATGAGACAGAGACATATAAATCGAATATCCCTTTTTAAACAAGTATCCCTACTAAACTGATTAGATATTCCCAAAGTGTAGTTTTTCTATATATCTAATGAAAACGAACTGAAAGTATATTTATAATCTATGCTTCAGCAAGATATCCCCTTTCAGGACCATCAACTCCTGAATTTGTTCTTCAAGTTTTCCATTTACCCCCATAAGCCCCCATTCATTTTACTCTTGGTAAAAACATGGAGAGTCTATATGTACATGTGTCTCATAGAGCTTCTAAAGATTTAAATAAAATAATATAGAAAAAGAACTTGGCACAGTGAAGTGCTCTCAGAGATGTTCAGTTAAGTGTATGCTCTCATTATCGTTGGGCATGGCACCCCTCCCACCAGCCTGTGATCAGAAGGCCTCCTGGCCTTTCTTGACAGTGAGATAGAAGGCGGCACAGAGCTTCCTGGAGACCAGGAATGTCTTCCTCATCACTATCCAAGGGTCATTACAAATTACTTTGGATTAAAACCTTATTTTCAGTTAAAATAAAACCCCCACCCCAACCCCAGGAGAAAAAAACATACTAAGTAGTTTAACTTTTAGAGGGAATGAGTTTATTAGATCCTTGTCCTAGACTTTTGATTGGAGGGAAGGTAGAGCCTGAGCCTAAAAATCACTAAAAGCAAAAGGAGGAGAAAACAGGCCCCAAAGGGAGTGAGCAGGATATGGAATATTCATGAAGGCGGAACCGGTGTGTCTGTTCTCCTTACTCTGAGTCCCCCAGGCATGGCACACAGCAGGCGCTCACTAAATAGCTGACAAGTGAATGAAAGGAACTGGAGGCCCTAAAGATAAACTTCATTCGAACACCGCAGTCCTGGGAACCAACTCTCAGACTGGTGTTCTACTGCCACCCCCAGGGGCTGCACGCGAGGCAAAGAAATCATGAAAGCTGAGGGGGATGTTTAGGTCAGGTAAGAGTGCCGCTCTTCAGGGTAGGTGAGTAAAAGGTAAAATGGACGAGACAGGTGATCCATGTGGTGAGAAGCGCTCTGCATGCTGACGGTGGCTTACCCCAGCATCCAAGGTGGGGGGGCGAATAATGTCTCTAATCGACATCTTCCTGATAGAAGAAAGGCTGCAAGAAGGAATAAGAACAAAGTTCTCCAGGCAGAGCTGCCCCTGTCGACAGCCCTTGGCAGGAATGCCCGAGCCTACCTGCCTCCTGCAGCCCTCATCAACTCATCACTTAGAGGCAACACATGAGAAAGAGATCACGTGGTGCTTTAAAAACCAGAAAAGGGAAATCTAAGGCTCACGTACACGCATATATTGACCTCCCCAATCTCTCATCATCACTAGGACAAACCGCACAGAATTCTGAGTTTCCTTTTTCCATAGAGAGCAGCGGTCCCCAACCTTTTTGGCACCAGGGATCAGTTTCGTGGAAGACAATTTTTCCACGGACGGCAGGGGCGGGGGAGGTTGAGGGGGTAATGCGAGCGATGGGGAGCGGCAGATGGAGCTTTGCTCGCACGTCCGCCGCTCACCTCCTGCTGTGCCGCAGACAGGTACTGGTCGGCGGCCTGGGGACTGGGGACCCCTGATGTAGAGTGCACATCCAAAATTGTACTGCACCCTTTTGCACATTTCCATTCACAATTTCTCCTAATTTTTGAAACCCGCTTTCATCAATACGAGATGCTAAGATGTGGGACCAACTACACATGTTTGACCAAAGTACCAAATCTCCAGTGATCCCTGATCATGTTGCAGCGCCCTCTCTAGCATGTGGGTGACTCAGCAAGTATGTATTTTATTAAGCACGGGGTGAGCTTAGAGCACGCGATTGGAGCCTGTGCTTTGCTAACATCTCTCCAGAATTGGAGTTTTCAAGGCAATTGTCTGAGCTTTACTCTAGAAGAGGCCCCTTTTGCAGATCTAGGAGTATTAATTTATGGCTATGGTTATTCTAAGAATTAATTTTAAAAGATAATCCAAATTTTAAATACTCTGGCCTCTTGTCAATCATTTATTAGCCCATGTGTCCTGAATTTTGGGGTCAGACAGTATGGATATTTATGATACTGCAAAGGGGGAAAAGATAAAGAATGAGATAGGTTTAAAAAACAAAAAGGTGAAGATTGGGTTAAGGGCTACAGAAGTCAGTCAGATGGAGCTTTTGAACATTCCATTAGTTTGAGTCATGACTAATTTCTTACTTGCACCCTCTCCAAGAGGTGGGTGTTTGAAGGGCTCAGAGATAAGGACCATTTCAGTTCTTCCCCTAAAGGACCAAAATATTCCTACTCCTCACGAACCTCAGGCCAGATTTATGCATGACCAGTTCACATAACTTGGCACTTTAGGACCTTCCCCACAAAATATAGCTAAATTTCAGCATAACCTCTCCTATCTGAAAATCCTATAGCACAAACTAGAACAAAATGCACTGATAAATATCAAACAGTGAATTTAACTTGTAGACTGAGACTGGAGAAAGGCTAAACTGTGGTTATGTTTGTATTCTTTTTTTTTTTTTTTAAATTAATACAAAGCTATGCAAAGAGATGTCTTTTCTTTCTACAAATAAAGCAACCCCTTCTGGACAACAAAGATGTGTCAGTCTGAAAAACAAATACCGTTAAATCTTTAAAATGCCATCGTATATGAGGGGATTCCCTGGCATTCCAGTGGTTAGGACTCCGCGCTCTCACAGCCGAGGGCCCGCGTTCAATCCCTGGTTGGGAAACTAGGACCCCACAAGCCACGCGGTGCAGCCAAAAAAATAAATAAATAAAATAAAGTAAAATAAAATAAAATGTCATCTTATATGAATAGTAAAATGCTGTTGAGCGATACAATATTTGAGCTCTTGTTTCTCAACCCAAGTCGAACTTCTATTGTAAGTTATCCGACCTTTGCTATTGGACTTAAATACTATTTTTCATTTCAAAAGCAATATATAGTCATTGGGGAAAAAAACCCATTACATCCTACCATCCGAGTACAGCCACAAATAATAAAATGTTAGTGTATTTTTTCCAGTTTTTTTTCCCCTAGGAATAGGTTTAGGCTTTGGGGACGTTTTCTGACACAGTTATAGTAATAATGATACAAAATTTTAATATCTAGATTTTTTCATGTTTCCGTGCTATTATTAAATAGCTAAATTTTGGTTTTATGAATTCAGACTCGAATCTTAGGCTTAAAAGAAACTTTAGAGGTTGTTTAGATCGACCCCCGGCCATTGGATAAACTCCTTCCAGACAGTCCTGAACATGGCCTATGAGCAGGTGCATTTTTCTATACAACGCATTGCTCTAGAGAAAAGGTATATGCTAGAGTTCTCTGTCCTTCTTCAAAGCTTATATTCTCCAATAAAACATTGCCCTCATTTCTGTTTAATATTCGCTGAACAATTCAAACTTATAATGCAGTTACCACAAGGCAGGAAAGATGCTTTTCAGAAATAAAAATGCTGTTTTCTAAATGAGAAAGGATTGCATCCTTTCCATAAAAGATTTGATAATAAAGACATACTATATGCACAATCAAGTGGGGTATGGGTTGAAATTGTCATATTTTCATGAAATAACTTTATTCTACAATGTTTTCATAACTGGATGGCAGCCTACACAAATTTTCATAAAATCCCCATTTCCCCAAACTCTTCCCCAATGAGATATGGGGAACACTTGAAACAGATCACTGAAGAGAAAATAATTATAAGGGTGGCTTTATTTTTCAGTTAAGGGGTGAGCATGAGGAGGGGGGCAGGGGTTGTTCATAAATTCCAAACATGATAAAATATCATCATTTACTCAGTGTGGCTTGATCAAATATATGATCCCTTGACATAGCTTCCCTCATTTCACAGGCATTTTTTTCTTATAAATAAATAGATCTGTATATCATCACACATGTATCAAACATGTTGTATCTGTTGGAGCTGGTTATTGTCTCAGTTCTCAGACCGAATGTTTATCCAAGTAAGAAACTGAAAGGTGAACTGTCTTTGAATGACATCATTGCTGAGGTCATTTCAAGGACGTGAGAGATTGCTGTCAAGAGGTGCATATTCTCCCAATGGCAGCGGATCTCTGTCAAGTTACTTAGCTTTGATTCTGGCAGCTCTAGCATTCCATTAATTCAGAATATTACTCCTTAATATGAGCTCCTAACATTTAAAAATAATATTTAAAAATCTAATTAACTGCAATGATTACTTGTTGAATTCTTAAGACATAAGAATCATTTAGATGCTTTTGTCTGAGTAGAATAAACACAAGAGCTGGACTCTATTAACTGCTACATAATTTTTTTTACTAGTATTTTCCATTACTAATGATTTTCCAGGAAAATATAAAAAGGAATTAAAGTGGAATAGCAAACTTCCCGTTGGTTTTGTCTTTTGATTCTGTGTGACCATCAACAATGATGTAAGACTTGGATAGAATGTTGCTTCTCTGTGCTGTATTTAAATGTTTTGTTTACCTTTAGTGTATACACTTCATTGTGCTTTTTTTGGAATGACTCCAGCAGCCCATAAACTAATGCTTTGCAAAACCTAAATACAAATGTTTGAAGCCTGTATTAGAAACACTTCCTTTTATGATCTGAGTGGAAAATAGAGTTTTACTGTTTTATTTTTACAAATTACACTTTTGTGACTTTTGCGATATGTAACTAAAACAGAAAATGGCAAAGAAAAAGCTTGGAGCTAATTAACTTATGTGCTGCTTTTTGGAAGTACTACTAGAGACTATTATTGCACAAATATTTTCAGAGAAGATGCCTCATTTATAGGACAGTTGCCAACCATGTTTATTTATAATTTTAAGACAGAAGAAATAAGGGGAGAGATTTTTTTCCCCCATAAAGCCATCACATTATTTTACCTAATTTTTGTAAATTCAATTCTATATAACAAGATCTTTAAGGCATATCACTCTCAGTTTAAAAAAAAACAAACGCTAAATTCCACAAAGCTTGATTCCTTCAGTACTTCCTGATTCACTCTTTTAATTAACCTGAGTGATTTATAGTCCACCGAAGCTAAATTAGGCAATTAGCCTTCTGTCTTCTTTCATATCTAAAAGAGGAGCAAAGGCTTGAATCATGGCCATTGTCATTACTTACGATTATTTGCCATTCACTTTTTTCATGCCATAATAACAGCTAATCATAATGGTTAATCATAAAACACAGCCACTCCAAGTTCATTATTAAATCAGCCAAAGCAATCAGATTGTACCAGTATATAAATGTTCACACACATTTTCACATGTTCTGGGATTCAGCATTTTTCTAAAGCCATATTTGGTTGTTTCAGTCATTCTGCTATCTAATATCAGCAGCTACATTGTCACCGAACCAACTTCTAGGCAGTGAGTCATTATTCTGGAGATAAAAATACTGAATCAATAAGATATTAGTCAATTCAATCACACTATAGAATCACAGGCTTTGTATTCAACTCAGACCTTCTTTTCAAGTTCAGGAGGCTGTTAAATTTTGCTGCCCAATGTTGATGAGAGAAAAGCTCCTCTTTACCACATCACAGATTTTCAGGTACCATGAGATTTGGGGCAGCTGGAGTCAAAGACTCTGCAGGGCTAGTATTTGAAGCTGCACCCCATTTGCCTTGTCATAACTATTTTTTAAGTGGGCTTTGCCAACAGGCCTAGATGGGGGAATAGGGAGTGTGTGTGACAACTGCCTGCTCAGGAGACCCAAAAGGAAGTGGTGTGCTGCTTGGGTCTCTAAAGGAAGTCATTGGTGTTTTCTGGAATCACCACGCAAAACTGTGGTTCCACCCCTAAGAAAGGAATACAATCTCTTTTCTTAAAAGCACCATCCCACACCTTACTCACCTACAATGACAAGAAAAAAAAATGACACGAATATTACAAGACCTTTTTATTCTTTTAATCAAAACAGTCTCCATTAACCATTTCAAATAATCATAAATGTTTGTACTGTTTGAGATCTGTGTGAAACACTGGTGGCACAGTCAAAAGTAAAGGAAGTTGATGTGAATGTGTGAGCAAAAATATTGTAAAGACTGATCTTACTACTTCTGCCAAATGAAAAGATTTGGAAAGAGAATCAGCTTGTGTGTATTTCAGCATTCCCTTTTGGTTTTCTTCTGTTGCTTAGAAGAAAAAAAAAGTTTAATGAACTTTACAAAATTATAAATCTGTATAAAAATTGGAAAACGTGATTCCTACATTAGAAGACAGTAATACAGAGTTTCAGATCATTCAGGCATGTTTCACACCCAGAGTTTAGGACTGAAGTTTGGTCCTTTTCCCAAAGCAATGAAGTGAAAATCCTTTTGTGAATCATATAAATTAGCTATCTCTAAATTGCTGACTTAAGTCTTTCTGGAACTAGAGTAAACATGAACCCACAACATGAAATCATCACAATAGAAAGGGAGGGTTTTCTATAAATGTTATTCCTGCTTTCATAAGCAAAGTCTTTTAATTCCTATTATTTTTTCTAAATTTAAGGTTATATCTTAATGCAAATTAAGAATTTTGTTTGTTGTAGTAATTAAGAAAAAAACAGGAAAAAAAAGTTGGATTAGTTATGATTCAGTACAGTTATTCATAAATGCTCACTCCCTTTCTGATTGTTTTATTCTCCCATTTTCTAAAATGGGGGAGATTTTAAGATATTACTAGAAGAGAAAGCGTATGTAAGTTCTACTTAAGAAAATGTTAAGTAGAATAATTTTTCTAAGCCAAAAATCTCACTTCCGACGCATAATTTCTGGATTCAAATGAGTCTTATGAGAATGTCTTAAAAGTTCTAGATGTGGGGCCTTCCCTGGTGGCGCAGTGGTTGAGAGTCTGCCTGCCAATGCAGGGGACACGGGTTCGAGCCCTGGTCTGGGAGGGTCCCACGTGCCGTGGAGCAGCTGGGCCCGTGAGCCACAATTGCTGAGCCTGCGCATCTGGAGCCTGTGCTCCGCAACAAGAGAGGATGGGATAGTGAGAGGCCCGCGCACCGCGATGAAGAGTGGCCCCCGCTTGCCACAACTAGAGAAAGCCCTCGCACAGAAACGAAGACCCAACACAGCCATAAATAAATAAATAAATACTTAAAAAAAAAAAAAAGGATAAGACAGGCACCTAATGTGGAATAATGTATTCTTTTAAAAAAAAAAAAGCTCTAGACGTAGAAGTCAGTAGGGAGCAGACAAGAGGTATAATATTCGAATTATTTTATAATATTTCAAATACGGTCAGTTCCGTTGCACCTGAACATTTGGTGGGTGATTACAGCACATGTAAAGTTCACGGCGAATGCAGTCCTCCTTTAACCTGGCCATTAATCTCGCAGTGGTAAAGAAACCTTGATTAACAAGAGCGATGCTGTTGATTTGCGCGTTAACGGCTTTGTTGTGCATTCTGTGGCTCTGTGTATTTTGTCTGCCATTGTACAGGAGTTCAAACCCATTGGTGCCGGGTACAACAGAAGGGCCCAGCCTTTTGTTGCAGCAGCAAACATTGATGACAAAAGACAGGTAGTGAGCGCTTCCTATAACTCACCCATTGGGCTCTATTCAACCAGCAATATACAAGATGCGCTTCACGGGCAGCTGCGGGGGCTCATTCCTAGCTCACCTCAAAAGTAAGTACTCCACTTGGTTTCTGCCCACCATGTTCTTAATGGTGATAGTACGGCTTCTCTTCCTTTCAAAAGTCCAGCTCTTGCTGTTTTATTTTTACTTTCCTGAAGGCACGATCAGATTTTTATCTTAAAGACAAGCATCTAGAACATGGTTCTAATGTTCTGGAGTCCAATCTGCCCGTTCCCGAACATTTAGTGAATAGATGGTTAAAAGGAAGAAATCGCTCTGGTTCCATCATCACCCTTCTTAGTCATGTCAATATTTGGTGGTAAATAATCCTTTCTGTACGATTATTGTTCACTTAATTTTATCTAAATATATATATATATATATATTAGTCTTCCACTGAGGGACTTTTTTAATCCTTTGTTTTTACAGGATGTGAACTACTTTGAACACAAGCACAATATTCGGCCCAAACCTTTCATAATCCCAGGCCGAAGCAGGTCATAAAGCTTTAAGATTGTGAAGTTTGGAGTGCATGCATCTTTAATAAATCCTACTAATCACCAAGACACATAACTCTTAGGTGTTTGGAGTGACTTTTCTCATTTTGAAGCTTATTTCAAAAGCAAAAGAAACAAATTCACTTAGCAGAGAAGAGAGTAAATATTGACCAGATTACAGAGCTGTGAAATATTATGCAATCGCTGTGTGTATTTATAACTGATACCCCTGCTGTTCTGAGGATCCCGTCCAGAACACAGTGACCTTTTGAGGCAGGCAGACATACCCTATCCCAGGGCAGGAAGGCCCAGTCAGCAGGAACAAAAATGAAAACCAGCCCCCGGTCAGGAGTAAGGAAGCAGGTGAGGCAAATGTGGAAAGGCTGCTGTAGCTTTCCATGTTTGTCTCTGATCATCCCATCTCAGCACCTAATTCTCATTGCACCATCAGAGCCCAGTGGGTAATCGCACTCATTCTAGCTCTTACATAAAAATAAATTTGCGTTCTTATGGATACTTGCAAAGGAAGAGAAGCCACTAGAAAAGGAACTTTTCCACTTGGGGAAAATAAGTATAAAGAAAGAAAGAGCTGGAGGCAGAGAGATTTACTGGGTTACCCTCATGGGTAACTGTGCACACACTGGAATAAAAATGAGCAAGATCTCTTCTTGCCTGTCAGTTAGAGAAACAGATCATCTTCAGATGATCCTTCTCAAATCTTCTCTAGAAACTGAATTCCAACCTACGAGGAAAGAAATTAATGCCTTGTCTTGCCACATCAGGAAATAGTGACTTCGGGAAACCTCAAACCCATTCCTCTGACCTCAGCTACATCAATCAGCCCAGAGGAAGGAAGTTGGGGGTTAGGCTGGATCAATCCTAACAGGTTAGGATCATTGAATAATGATCTACATCAGGTGTCACTAATAGGGGTCCACGGGTGGAGTCAATTCACAATGTTTTATTTAACCCTCCCATTTTTAAAAATACTGAATTTAAGTTTAAGATGGAACATCTACTCTCTATCTTGCCAAAATGCCCATCACGCCTAAGCATATGATACCTGGCCCAGTTTCATATATGTGTGACCCTCCTGGCCCCTGGAGACATCTGAGTTTATGATGCCTGCTGTGGATGGTCAGTCATCACTTGATATATGATTTCTGTGTGCAGACCTTTCTATAAGCTACAGTCAGGGCCAGAGGATTACCTCAAAATAAGTCAGACAATTTTGTGGTATCAGACTCAGAAAGAAGGAGTGGAGCAAAAGAGCAGGAGAAAGATGCTAAAAAGGCAATGACTACCAAATACATCTGCCCCCACTACATATTATATCCCCAGCACCTGGAAAAGGGGCTGGGACAGAGTACATGCTCAACAAGTGTTCATTAGATAAAGGAACAAAAGCCTAAGAGTACCTAATCAGACTTCCTGAGTAGCAAGAAGAATCAGGAGCTGTTGCCCTTCCCTCATACTGGCAACTCTGAACAATCCTTTTTTTGCTTCTCTTAGTTTTTCCCTCCTTCATATTCCATTTTCCTCTGTATCTTTTCTCTATTTCTCCACATTCAACAGCTTCCCAACCCCACTTTAAATAACATTAAAATAACTGGATTAAAAGTTAAAATGCTCTTTTACTATTGAATAAATATATACATAATATATACATCTTCCCAGAGAAGCAGAGTAAAATGGATATACTTGCATTCTTTTGAGCTTAGCATAATGGTAAGCTCACTAACTTGAGCTATAGGACTCCACGAGGCTCAAATAAAATGATACATTAGAGTAACACAGATCTTGCTTTTGCTGAAGACCAATAACATTTAATTTTATAAAAATTCAGGGAAAGTCAAGGAGATTCAGGTTTGTGATGCCCTTCTTTTACATTTTCATTTAATTCAAACATGGTGATAATAATAAGCCACTCATAATTTTGTCATTGTAAGCTGGTGCCTTTCAATCTAGCTAAATTTGGAAGAGGGGAGTGGCAAAACAGAGATGAGAGGATCTGCTTAAAAAACAGGTACCAGTACACAAACCTTAAAAAAATTATAAAAATGCTTCTATTATCCTTCCTTTCTTCCTGTGCCCCCTCACTATTTGCTCTAGCTTCTCAATTTCTTGTTCTTACCAAATGATTCTTCATCAAGGTGGAATTTTGAGTGGCTACTTACCAAGCAATAACTACACCATTAATAAACAACTTTTGAATCAGAAGTAAGTTGGAGATGCTAATATATTCATTTCCCTGGGTCTTACTATTAGTTAGGGTTCTTTCAATGATTTCATCATAACTGAAGCATATTAAAAGACCAGTATTTTCATATGAAAATATGTAAATGTTTAAAGCCACAGCTATCATTAAAAATACATACAAGGCTAGATCCAAATGATAAAATACAATCTGGTGAGTGGTTTTTGGACAAGTCACTTCCAGAAGCATGTCCCCAAAAGTCTATATACACACCAGGGAAATTAGTTCTCTGTCTAATGATCTACCCAGGTGTATGATAGTAATTGAGTGTATCATCAGCCTTACAGGTTGCCAAGCCAGTAAGTCAATGTCAAGAAATCTCAATAGCATCTACCTTTCCAGGTCACAGGAATAGGTCATGGTGACCCGTGATGATCTCCACAGTGACTAGAGTCCATGAAAACTATTTTATTTAAAGCATCAGTTCAAGAGCTCTTTTAAAATTGTCCCAGAAATTTATAAAAAGATAATTGTTTTTTGCTTAGGGTTTATTTCCTATCTATTCAATAGACATAGGCCCTTAAATAGAATGATAAAGAAACTAGGAAATAGAAGACACAATCTCTGCTTAAATAAAGTTATATACACAAGCATGCATGTATATAAGAACACTAATAACAGAAAAAAATGTAATACTAATTACAACTGTAAAATAAGGTATATCTGTAAGTTCTGAGTTGACCACAGTTTACCTCTCCACAATCTAGCAACATGCCTGGCACACAGTAAGGTCGAGTAGTTATAAATGCTTGTTGAAAAGGTTCACTATTTTGAGCCCAAGTCTCCCAATATTGAAACTCAGTGTTTCAAATCCCTAAATTACAATTTAATAAACTTCATTATACTGAGGTCAAATCAATACGATCCTGACTAAACTGCACTGTAACTGAAATGTTATTTCTATTCTTTTACCAACTGAAGTCAATTTCAGCATAGTGTTGAGCCTATGAAAATGGTGAATAAACCATTTGACATTTTTGTATGTGATCAACGAATTTACTGATTGAGATTCAAACAAGTTCTCAGTAGTTGGGAAGTGAAGGAGCAAGTTCATATATACCTGCCCCATTCAGTCTTTGCAGGTGGTTGACCTGGATAACACAACACAAAAAAAAATTTTAATTCATCTAGTGACATGGGTTGCCCAGACTAACAAGGCTGCAGCATTGATGAAGCCAATAAAATCAATGCCCAATATATGCTTTTGGTTTTTGCTCTCTGAATGGGGCTGAGGTTGGCATTAGTAGCCCTAGAGAGTAAATGCAGGTATGCGGCCATACTTGAGCCCTCAGAGAACACTGATTTTCAGGTAAACACACCATATAAATTGTTCTCTGCCTTCAGTTTACAGCAACACTAACCTGCAGGCATGACTGAAGCTCACATTAATATTACTATTTCTTTTAGCTTTGTCTTAAATGACTGTGCTTAAAAAAAACAATATATTCCATTTTCTCAAAAAATGCATTTCTCATGCTGCACTTAAAATGCATGTAGAAAAATGGCTTTTTAGTCATTGGCATCAGTTATGACTAACCTCCTATCCATAGAAAATTCTACTCATAGAGAATAAGAAATTTCTGTAGTTGTCCTTAAAATTGCATGACTGGCCTTTCTGATGTTTTAATAATGAGCTGCCTTAATTTGTCTTTAAAAGGAAATGAGAACTATGCATGGAAATATATGTGTGCTTCCAAAATTTTAAAAGAAATAGCTATGTATGAAAGAAATATATATATCTTAGCTCTAAGTAGCATTCACAGAGTTTGAGATCACCTTATTTCCCCTCTAATCATTCATTTCAAGGTGACAGGCATTTATTGGCTGTTTCCAGAGCCTATATCAAATCACCGAACAATTTTTTAAAGTGTAGTCTTCACAAAATGAAAGAATGAAAGTAGAAAAAGTTAAAATAGTAACAGTAAAATATTTACAAAATAGTCTTAAAACATAATCTCTATCACATAACCTACAAGTTGCCAATTACTATTCAATTAAGGCCCAACTGCATTTCTGAAAATACTTCTTATTTTGAAATGTTTAACCTAAATATCTGATTGGATCTTCATGCTGCATATTCATATTACTATTTGTGAAGGATCATTCATTGATATTTTAGTTTTAAAAACTGCAGCTCAGAAATGTAAAAGGATGTCCTGCTAATGTAATTTCCCTGAGCCACTTCCTTTATGCACAGCTCTTTTTACATGAAACCTTCGCCTCGTAGAACATATTGTCTAGTAGAACAGAGCCAAACAATGCAATATCACCTGTACCTTTTAATTTTGTTAAACGTTTTTCAATCATGAATTTTTAAATGTCTTCCCTTTTGAAAATAACTTCTAGCCAGAAATAAATATTTCTTTTTCATTTGATTTAATTCACTTCTTACTTTTAACCTCTCTGTACTTGTTCTCTGTGTTCTCCTGTCTGGATTTTCTGGTTCCTGTGTCATCTCTGTGTAACGTGGTCATTAACACAGTGGATGCAGTACTCCGTCCGGTATTGACGGTGGCAGTGGACGTAGCACCCCTTCTTCTGTCAGTACTCTTAGTACTATTTGCCCAGGTGACTTGAAAGTTGCTGCTAAGATGGCCCCTAACATTCCTTTGGAAATGGAACTTCCTGGTGTGAAGATTATACATGCTCAGTTTAATACACCTATGCAGTTGTACTCAGATGACAATATTATGGAAACACTTCAGGGTCAGGTTTCAACAGCTCTAGGTGAAACACCCTCAATGAGGTAATATGAGTCTTTTTGAACCATCGGCATATTAACTAAACACATGGGCAATGTCAGCTTTACTGGTGTCTTGTAACACTGTCTTATCATTGAAAGAAAGCTTTGTGAAAAGCTTTCAAGAAAAGAAATATGGATTTTTTTCCGTATAAATAAATAAATCTAAGGATTTATTGCAGATATCTAGGCCTAATGATAAGGGCGATTTGAAAAATTAACCAAGTAGAGTTTTATGTGACAGATCACAATAAACTGAAATCATGGAAGGACCAAACGTATATGTCTTTTGAAAAACTACAGTGTAGTTTACGAATGTCTGGTACAACACTTCTCAAAAGTGATTTATAATCTGGGATAATCTATGTTTCTCCTTGGGGGGTCAAAAACTGGGAAAGGGATGGGAGGTTCAGAGAAGTTTTAAAAGAGATGATACCTCTTTTCTCTTCTAATGGCATCTTGTGGAGAGTTAATTATTTCTCATTTAAAATTTTTGCCATGAATAAGGGTTTATAAGTGAATATCTCAAGCTACTGCTATAGATATTTAATTTCCATTGATCTCTATTTTGACTAATTTCTTCTTTATTATACATATTTGTTCAAAGTACTTTTGCTATCAAGCATTTTCAGTTAAAAATATTTATTATAAGATAAAATCTTATTACTTCTTTCAATATTATAGAGCCATTATAAAGTATGATAATGCTTATGAGTGCTATGTAACAATATCCCAAAGATAACTCTTGGGATGAATACAATGTGATAATAATACCATAATGTATTTCAAAGCCATTTGCAAGGAGTTTCAGATATATAAGATGATTATTTCCAAATATGATACTGGTAATAAAAATATGTGCAAATAGCAACTACCTTTTCTAGATAATGCAATTAAATGACATAAAATAATAAAGCATCTCAGTGCCTGACATGTATTTTTATTGTTCACCATGAATATATCTGTAGAAAGTTTATTAAAATAAAGCTTCTATCATTTTTGTAAATGAATTATAATGTGGCTATTTAGTAGCCAACAAAGCTGACTTCTCTGTGAAAGTTGCTACATTATGCACTTTCAAACACTGACAAGTTGAATTTCTTCAATTTACAAGAAAAACGATACCTTTGCTGTCTACAGGAGTTAACAAAACTAAACCATACACTGTTGGTTTAATATCAGAAACGAATCTGAATTTTACTGACATCTTTATGACTGAGAATAATCAAACCGGGCTCACTCGTGCACTTTCTATCACGTGTATGTTGTCTTTTTTTTTCTGAGAAAGGTTAATTTTGTTCACATTATAATTATATATCCATCAGACACAAGCATTATTTTTTAAATTACTATTTCCTAACAATCACATTTTAGTTGCCCTCCAAAGGATTTTGCCACATGGAGAAATGCTGATGTGACCCCCAGGTTAATTACTGATAGTTTTAAGGCAACCCGTGTGAATTCACATTATATTTTTAGCTATTGATATAATAGAGATTACCTTGAAAATACTGAATCTCTGTTCAGGAGTTGCTGTAAATATAGTGATCACTGCTTGTTGATATCTTGTGGCTTCTTGCACATACACACACTCCTGAAGCTGCTTCGCCCACCACGTTGTGTTTCAGTGAACCCGCGGCCCCCCCAGTGCCCCCCCAGTCGGATGTGTACCGGATGCTGCACGACAATCGGAATGAACCTACTCAGCCTCGCCAGTCAGGCTCCTTCAGGGTGCTCCAGGAACTAGTGAACGACGGTGAGCAGTCGTGAACATCTGCTGAAATGCTATTGATAGAGGCTACTGGAAGGATCAGGGTGGGGGAGGGCAGCAAGCATAATGGGAACGAGAGTCTAAAAACCGATTTTAATCAGTCATCAAATGATTCTTTGCTGAAAAGGACTTGGGTGGTGCTTGGTTAAGGAAAGGAGCTTCCAGACATATCCAGGTAGCCACCAACTTGGTGATTAAAGGGTGCTGAAGATAAATCCCATCCACAGTAGTCAAGGGCTAGCTCACGTTATAGATCATAAAATGTTGCAAAATTTCTCAGCCTCCCCCATATTCCAGGGTATCATGATCATCAAAATCTTTAAATAACACTGGAATGAACCCTTACGGTGTTCCAAATCCTGTGCTGAGTGCTTTGCACACATGGTCATTTAATGCTCACAATAACTCAGTGAGGTAGGAGCTATTATTTTCCCTATTTAACAAAAGAGAAAATGAGGCATAGAGAGGGTGGATTTGTACAAAGTCACACAGCAAGTAAGAAACAGAGTTGGGTCTCCAGCCCACTCCTGCTGTCTTCAGAGTTCATACCCTTACCAATGTTTTTCCACTTCCAAAAGATATACTGTCCTTCAGAAGTTGCACAAAAATGCAAAATACCCCATTAATAGAGCCACTATCAAAAAAAAATGGAAAATGAGTGTTGGTGAGGGTATGGAGAAATGGGGACCCTTGTGCATTGCTGATGGGGAATGTAACATGGTGCAGCCACTGTGAGAAACAGTAAGGTGGTTCCTCAAAAAGTTAAACATAGAATTGCCATAGGATCCACAATCCCACTGCTACGTGTATACTCAGGAGAACTGAAAGCAGGGACTCAAACCCATACTCGTACAGCAGCGTTCACAGAAGCATTATGCACAACAGCCAGAAGGTGGAAAGAACCTAAACGTCTATCCACATGCGAATGGATAAACATAATGTGCTATATCCATAAAGTAGAGTATTATTCAGCCTTAAAAAAGAATGAAAATTCTGATACATGCTGCAACATGGATGAACCTTGAAAACATTCTGCTAAGTGAAATAAGCCAGAGACATAAGGACAAATATTGTACGATTCCATTTATATGAGGACCCTAGAATAGGCAAGTCATAGACACAGAAAGCAGAATAGAGGTCACCAGGGTCTGGAGGGAGGGGGGAATATGGAATTAATGTTTCCTGGGTACAGAGTTTCTGTTTTGGATGATGAAAAAGTTCTCGAAATAGATATTGGTGACGGTTGCACAACATTGGGAATATACTTAATGCTACTGAATTACACACTTAAAAATCGATAAGATGGTTGATTTTATGTATATTTTACCACAATTAAAAAGAGAAGAATGCAAAATGCTCTCTGCCCCTCTGGGCATTTTGTAACAGCGCCCTACGACAACAACTACAACAATTTTTAACTAATTTTGTTTTGTAAGGTCCCGTTTCAGAACAAATTATTCCTGAACCAGTCCTGCTTCTTCCTAAATGATATCGTGGGCGCAACTAAGAATTCCTCAGGTTAAAGTGCACACCTTAAAATAGAAGTAAAGTATAAACTGTTGCCAGCTGTTCCCTTGCCATAAATGGAAACACTTTGTTTTTCAGATGACCGTCCTGCTGGAACTCGGAGTGTGAGAGCTCCAGTTACAAAAGTGCACGGCGGTGCTGGCAGCACACAGAAGATGCCACTCTGTGACAAATGTGGGAGTGGCATTGTGTAAGTTTCATTGTCAACCCCAAAATTCATCATAAATCTTGCTGTCAGCTCTCTATTTCTTGTACTTTAAGACTCCGTATATAGAAAAGCCTTTAAGTTTTATGAAAAACAAATTTCTATTCATCAACTTGAAACATAATGTCCACACATTTGGCACATTTTGACCAGAATTCCTTCGATGTACCCCAAAATTAGCATAGAATGTGAGTCGGATATCTTGACGTATAATTTCAGATATATTCTGGTGAAAAGAAACCGCCCCAGAAGTATATTTAAAAAGTCATTTCCAAGAATAACTTCACTTCAAAAAGCCCTCCCTTTGTTAATGTATATAGTCTTTGAACACTTCCTTTTCTGTATAAACCCAGGAAAACAAATATGGGGGTCACCCAGTTATTAATTAAAACACATTATCTTTACGTGGTTTCTTAAGTTGCACAAATATTGAAATATGATTTTTAGACATAGAGTCAGCTTCCATTTCAAGGGACTTCATGTGTGAATAGCCACACTTGCTAGTTCAAATCTTCAAGTGAACCAGAGCGTTTCAGTCTCTCCACCTCATGCCCCATGTGGCCACCTCTTCCATCCCTTTTTTCTGTTCCTCTGTCATTAGCTCACACACTGAGGCACCATCTGTCCACCTACCCAGGACTCATCCCAGGAGGGCAGTGGGAGATAAGCCTTGTTACAGCACAGAAGGGGCTGTGAGACAGAGAAACAAGCAGGACAGGGAGCTGGGAGCAGACAGGACCTCATAACACACAACAGGTTGTGATGTTACCCAAAGCAATTATTGCTCCCAAGTCGGAGTAAACTGTTTTGATGGTAGAGGCCAAGTCCACCCACCAGTGGAAATTCCATCTCTGCCCTTTGACCTGTTCTCTCTGTATTCCATAGAATAGAGGCTGGACCACCAAGCTAGACAGTAATCAGAGGGACTTTTAGTTGTGTAGACAACAACCTTGGCCAAAATCAGAATCCTTTGCAGAGGTGTCTGTTTTATCTGTATCATCTCTCCCTCTTTCAAAGAAACAACAGGGAATGATCATGAAGTAAGGATCCTATCATTTTTCTAAAAAAAAAAAAAATCTGTTTGAAAAAAATCTGAAAAATATTCACACGTCAACAACAGAGAGACACATGCGAAGCTTTACTATGGTTGTCTTGGCTCTCCCTGACAACTACATCAGTTCCACAGCTGTGCCCAGGTTTGCAGCTATTGTTTCCTGACCGTGAAACAGATAACACCTGCCTTATCTGTAGTGCTGTCTGCCTTTGTATCATGTTTCTGGCTTTGTGGGGTTTTTTTTCACGAGGCCTCCTTTTCCCCCAACAGTGGTGCGGTTGTGAAGGCGAGGGACAAGCATCGGCATCCAGAGTGCTTCGTGTGTGCTGACTGTAACCTCAACCTCAAACAAAAGGGCTACTTCTTTGTGGAGGGGGAGCTGTACTGCGAAATCCACGCGCGGGCCCGCATGAGGCCCCCAGAGGGCTACGACACCGTCACTCTTTATCCCAAAGCTTAAGTCTCCGTCAGACGGAACATGCACTCACCCAGGCGCACCCTCACAGGCAGACGTTAACGGCTTGGGGCAGAAGTAGAGCAAAGGGCTGACTCCAAATGTAGAACCAAGCTTTTAGACACTTATTGTATCCTCAGGAGAAGGAATGGGAGGCAGATGCCTGCTATAACAGAAACATACATTCAACTGTATTTCTCTTTGGCGCTTGCAATAACTTAATGAAATTTAGAGCAATCATTTTTATGTCACACTCTATATTTTACATTTATAATATGACCATCAAACACGTAAACATCAAGATTTTAGGGGGAGTCTAATTGCCCTTCCTTAACCAGTTGATTTTGCAATTGCAGTACTTACGACAAATGACAATCCTGTATTCTAAGACAGCCTGCAGGTGTCTGTTATCTGTTTTAACTATAATAGTGCATGTCAGGGAGAAATTCCCTAGATCTCTCTAGTTTCATATTCAAACAGTTATACTACTGGATGCAACATACATGATAAATACATAAAACATTTTTAAAATACCTAACGAAGTGGCACTCAATGAATTCAGATAAAATCAACATTCCAATGAGAGGGCCCAGTCATATCTCATCATGTACACTAACAACTCAGGTATTTTAAGAAGAATGTGGCTTCTTTAGTTTTCATTAACTCATTCACTCTTCTGAGCCCACAATTTCTGCTGATAGGAGGGGAAATTTTAAATTTGCTAGTTAAAGGTGATGCAGTCTCTTTCAGATTAAAACAGTTTCTGCTGCTTTGAAATAGTCTCTTTCATTTTAAATGTCTCTTTCAGATAAATATTCAAAGTCAAGGTTCAGGCTCTATCAAGGCTAGTTCTTTATTCAAGGCTGACCACCACCACCTTCTCCTTCCCAAGATGGCACCTCCAAGAGGAGACATTTAGGGGACCCCCTGAGGAAGGGAGGGGCTGCTGGTCTCCTGGGGTCCTGCTTGTATTCTCTGCTGAAATCCATGATTCCACTTGTGCTCTGTTTTCTCAACATAGTTGGGACCAGGCAACAAGCCCACCTCTACCACCACCTCCAAAAGTCTCAGTTCAGCCTTCCCTGGATTCATGGATCCTTTGCATCTCAGACATGAACCCCATCTGGCCCCTGGCTCTGCTTTGTCACCTTGCCTCTCACTATGGTGTCTCCACGGCAATGCCCCGTTACTTGCATGTCTTACCTACTTCCCATGCTCCTCACTGGGGACACAGCGGAGCTTGTGAAACTGTCCTCTCCAAGTACAATCATGGGAACCAGCAAGCTGGGGCGGTGGGGACTGTCTCAGGCCCTCAGTCTCACCACTGTGTCACAAAGTCATCTCTAACCTACTGCAGCTGCTGCCTCTGGGCCTGGAGCAAGGATTCTCCTATTGTCCCAGATGGAAAATAGGGCCTGGGTTGTATTGTTCTGGGATTCTCCCAAACTTAACTAATTATTTCTGACCCTGACCTGTCTGAGGTTTTGAACCAGTGAGAGGAGCCAGAACACCTGCCTGGCCCCTATGGGCATTTGAGATCAAAACTGGAACCCCTGAACCAAAACACAAATTCATTCACAGAGCTATTCAAATAAACTAGAAAATTCTGCAATCAAAGAAATGAATATATTCAAATACATTACTTTTTTTGTTCAGATGTTATTTTAAAATATTTTTTCTGGTAAGGATATAATCTTAAAAGAGTGGAAGCTAGGGGGCAAATGCATGGTAACTGACTTAGGAAACCTGAGAAAGTTAAAATCCAAAGCAGCAACGGAGAAAACTGAAAACCAACCCAATTTACTCTCCAGCATCTTGAAACAGCATGGGAATTGACAGCACCAGGCATTTCTGGACTACGGGATAAAGGTGGAGTTACGATAAGGAGGATCACATACAAGCTGTTTGAAAATCACTTAATCCCCACTGTGTCCCCTCTCTGCCCCTCCCCCTCACACACCCAAGGCACTTGTCAGCGGAAGTGTGCCTGGTGTTATCTGGAGAAGGTAAAACAGCATCTCTGGAGTCAGGAAGTGCCGTTGAAGGTATGTGTACCACATTAAAAAGAAGTTAAATAAGAATGAAAGACTCATGAGAAGGAAAGTGTAGATTAGACATTATATTGTACATTAATGTACATTTTATGTTGGATATCAGACAATATTTTCCTTAAAATTATATTTTACATATTTTATACGTAGTAGAGTACATAATGAACTTCTTAAGTTCAGATGTTCAATAATGAGGAAAAAAAGTAGTAGTATAGTTCTAATCTGAAATTCAGGAAAGATAGGGCTTAAAGCTGATAATTCAGTCTCTGTGACTAAGGCTTGTGAAGCATACTCTAAAATTGCATGTTCATTATTTTTATTCTTTTGACGATTAAATCTAGAAATTTAAACATATAGAGGAATTTATGACAGAACTAATCAATAGAAATGAATGCAATATAAAAATCATTTTAAAATACGTAACGTACAGGGTGAAAATAGCAATGTTAAAATGGAAAGGAATTAAAACTTTGTTTAAAAAGCAAACAAATAACAGTATTTCCCCCATACTAGCATTTTGTCCTTCAATAATGAATTCACACCAGGTCTTATATAGGAATTCATGCCATGAACAAAGGATGCCAACTAGTTTTTATTTAGCTCTCAGAATACCATGTCTTCTTAGAAAGCAGAGTAGTCACTGTTTTTATATTTATAAGCTTATTAAAGCTAGCAATGAGCAATGAAATGATCCATGACAGAACTGGGCATCTATAAACTTTGGACTTATGATTAACTAAATTGCTGTTTTTTCAGAGTAAATGCAGAATAGAGTTGCTACACTCTCTACCAATAGGACGACTGTTTGAGTGAAAAACAGTTCTAGTTATCACATACACTTGCACCTGTGTAAGCAAAGGTAAAGCTAATGGCTAATGTGACATGCAAACAGTTTAGATTATCTCTACATACGCTAATCTAAAGTTTGTCCATCACAGGAATATCCCAAGATAGGCAGAATGGAGCTTTGGGGTTCTTCTACTAACAACTTGAGTTGCAAAAGTTTGTCAAGTTGTCCTTTGAACAGATTTATTTCAGTACTTGGAAACTACTACTTACAACCATTATTCTATATTATCCTGTCATCACGGCCTAATGTTTTTTTTAAAATGCTGTGCCATCTGAATCTTAAGCATAAAAAAAAGAAAATTGGAGACAGATTGAGGGTATTCAGATAATTGAAGTAAATAAACCATTTACCTGATCTACGTGACTATTTCAAGATAATCGTCTTAAGCTTCTATTCATGTTGTAGAGTACTCAATAAATATTTAGTTGAGCACCTACCAAGTAAGAGATGTTGAATACTAGGCACAACAACAAAATGGATTTTTGAATGTGTTGGCTATATTTACAAATTGACATTTTCAAGCTAATTAGAATGCTTCATGCAATTAACTTTAAAACAAAGCACCTAGAAGAAGTGGTTGCTTTATCATAATTTCTTTCTTTCAAATTCTGTAATACTATTATTCATCACTGCTCACATCAGAAGAACATAAAATGAGATATTAACATTATCTTCTGAATTACCTCAAAAGTTTGTCCAAGTATGCAGAGAATGTCTAACAACATGTTTTCCTTCCTCTAAGAATAAGGCATGTCAGCATACCTCAACTTATGAAAAACCCAAAGCACAATTCCATTATCCAAAGAATAATACAATAGCTGCTCTTAAAACCTAATTGCTACCCCTATCATAAATATTAAGGATATAGATTTAAAATTAAGATATAAAATGCCAAATATTTGTTTGGGTTGAAAATTACTCCATGCATTTATTTATTCAACTATTCATCTGGCGAAGGAGTACATACAAGTCATTATTTCTGTACCAAGAGCAAAATTATGTTGTGAGTTTCAGAACTACCTCTCATGAGACCAAATTCCCATTCCATCTCCTTTTCTGAAGTAGAGGGGGTTGAAAAACACAGGTGTGTGAATTACTTATCACGTGTATAAATGCCAAAGTGCACATATATCTGTGGTTCACTAAAATACCAGGGTTATGCTACCAACGTCACATGCAAGAGCCTGCGTTGTGTACCATTATGCCACACACAGCTGCACATGCTGCCCTGCCTGCCCCTTCACACATCTGGGCTCCAGATGCTGCTGTCCAAGTTCCCAAAGCTCCCAACCATGACCCTTCCAGAACACTGCTTCATGCTGCAAACCTTCTCATTCCTCCTCATGAAGACTGTCCTTGATCCCAATCCTCAGATTAATGCTTGCTCTGCCAGCCAATGCAAAAGGCTAATTCCTGCTAACAAGTACTAATAATTTTCTACTGCCCCTTTTATGTCTAATACTTGTGTTTTGTTCTGGAGACAGCCCTTTCATCTAAAGGAATGCCTTCAAGGGTAGGAATTCTAGATATAGAAAAAAAAAAGTTAGAAAGAGAACTTGAGGAATAGAGTGATGGGCATGATCTGGACCAAGAAGAAGACAGAGGGACTAACAGTCTCTTGGACCTTGGGAAGGTTTGGCCGATCTGTAGAGGTGATATAGAGCTTTCCTCCCTCTGACCAAGGCCAAAGCAATGGGGAACACAGTTTCTCTGAAACAAGGCACTTAGGTCAGATAAGTGCTGCGTTTGTGAATCTCACTGAGGGTGCGTAAGTGTTTACTGGTTTGAGTAAATTTAGCACTGGGGGTCTCGTAGCCTCTTCTAGACTGAAGAGTCTTCAACTCAGTTTGCACGATTCTGTGAATATGCTACATATCATAGAATCACACTTCAAATGAGTGAATTATGTGGTATGTGAATTATATCTCAACAATGCTGTTATTTTTTAAAAGAACACTATTAATATAAATATGTATTTGTCACTAATCTGTTAGATAGAGTCCTAAGATTAGAAATGCACAGGAGCAAAAGAAACAACATGGGTAGGAATGTTCGTTCTTATTTAGATGCTTCATTTTCCTTTACCGGAAAATGCTTGATCATTGCTGATACAATAAGCAATAAGCCAGCACTTACATCGCTCTTACTATGTACCAAGCAGTGTCCTAAGTGCTTTAACGATACTAATTCATCCAATCTTCACAGCAGCCCTGTGAGGTGGGTCCTCTTTTTCTTCCCATTTTACAGTTGAGGAAACTGAAACACAAAGAGGTTATCCAAGGTTTCTCCTGTAGTAAAAGGGGGAGCCAGAATTTGACCGCAGGTGGCCTGGCTTCCAAATCCATGCTCTAGACCACCTCACATTATCTCTGCACAAGAGATTTAGTAGCTTTTAGTTTAAGATGATTATAAGGCTTTCATGGGACAACAAAGCCCTCAGTACGCTTTGTAAAAATTATCACCTAGATTCCATTTCAGTATAACTTACTCCAGGTATTAGAGCTTGGTGGTTACAAAAATGAGCTTTGGACACGGGCAGAGCTGAGTTGAAACCAAGCTCTACAATCTCCTAGCTGTAAGGTATAGGGGAAATCATGAAATCTCTCAGTTTCATCAACCATAAAATTAGGACAATATCCCTACTCTACAGGTTTGTTATAAGGATTAAATCAAGATAATTCGTATCAAAAGATCTAACAAATTTCCTAGCAAGTAATACGTAAGTAAGCACCTAACTATTATTATGTATACTTTTCATGGTTTAATCGTAGATTCAAAATGGTGGCGTTATTTCTTCTAATTGTTCTTTGGTGTTGGAAATCCGGGTCCAATTACAATGAGCACAACTGTGTCAAATTGGAAGAGTCACAGAACTAGACTCCTATCCTTGGTGATCCCAGGAGAAGTGACATTTCACACTAAGACAGATCAGGTTCAGGAAGTCCACTGGAACTTTTCTTCATTTGAGGAGGACAATTTTAAAAGCCTGAGTTCACAAGCAACCTGTCCCCACCAAAGACTCACTGGCAATATTCTACGTTATAATCTTATAGCTAGAAAGAAAACTAAGGTCCCTCAATTGCCTACATCTATTTTATTTAGTATATATATATATATATATTTTTTTTTTTTAGAGATTTTTTTAAAGATTTTTTAATATTTATTTTATTTATTATTATTTATTTTCGGCTGCACTGGGTCTTCGTGGCCAGGCGTGGGCTTTCTCTAGCTGCAGTGAGCGGGGGCTACTCTTCGTTGCGGTGCACAGGCTTCTCGTTGCAGCGGCTTCTCTTATTGCAGAGCACAGGCTCTAAGCGCGTGGGCTTCACTACTTGTGGCACATGGCTCAGTAGTTGTGGCTCGCGGGTTTAGTTGCTCCGCGGCATGTGGGATCTTCTAAGACCAGGGCTCGAACCCATGTGCCCTGCATTGGCAGGCAGATTCTTAACCACTGCACCACCAGGGAAGCCCAGTATATATATTTTTAATTGAATGCTTACAAAATTCTTGACATAATATTGGTCACATTCAAATGTAATTTTTTCCTTACAACTTTGCCAACTAAATATTTTATAGATGAGGAAAAGTTTCAGAGAGTTTTAACTTTGGTACAGGACCAAACAAGTAGGGGAAAAAACAGCATTTAACCTCACTAATATTCCCCAGTAATAAGTCATACGGCTTGGAAATCTTTAAACCTATGAATCTTAGACATTGTTATAATTCTCTATTGTATTATTTTATTTACATCGACGTTTACTTACAGTCTATGTTTGTTCTCTTTATAACAAAAATCATTTCTTCTGTGAGTGCTAGAAAAAGGTAGTGTGGAATAATAAAAATATTAAGTCATGATATGATTAAGTAAGGCGTAAGTAAGAAGACTGTCATGAAAATAGCTCTGGATGAAGACTGGACTCACTGGGCTTCGACTTCTTTTCTGCAGAATGAGGGAAACAGACTGGATGACCCCTGAGACTTCTACCAGCTCAAAAAGTCACTGATCTGTTCTTGACATTGTCTTTACTGGTGTTAACTGGCTAGACATTCAGTTTAGTGAAGGCATGCTGTCAATGTGGCCAGGCTCTTGGTTCAATTTAGAAGTTTCATTCTGTTCCATGGTCACGGATACCACCTCTGACTCATGTCATAGCTCACAGTTGAAACCAAACAAGGAATATGAATTTATCATTGCAAATTCATTAGCTCCACTGGAAGCACACATTCTAGGTATCTTTATACAGCAAGGGAAATGAACTCCTTTTATTAATGTGTGATCAAGTGACCTGAGTTAGTGCAACTCCTTCGGTATCTAAAAAGCATAAAGCAGCTTAGCATTAGGAAGAAGAAGGTCACATACTGCGAGCTGAATTAAAGTCTACAAGAAGCTACAGAGACTCCGACCGCTATATTTATTCAAACCAATAAACACCTACGTAGCCTCGATAAGCTTCACAAACAGAGCACTTATCTGACCTACATGCCTCAGTCCAGAGAAAGTGCATTCCCCATCGCTTCTGCCTTGGTCAGAGGGAGGAAAGCTCTATATTATCATCTCTGTAGAACGGCCAAGCCTTCCCATGTTCAAAGAGACTGTTCGTCCCTCTTTCTTCTTGGTCCAATTCATCTCCATCACTCTATTCCTCAAGTTCTCTTTCCAACTTATTTTTCCCGCTCAGTCTTTCTGTGTCACTGACTCTTCTCAGCCTGCAAGCATGCTCAAGTACTCTACACCAGCCCAGAAATCTCTCTTTCCCTAACATCTATTCCTTCTCAAGCTCCCTTGATGTTCCTCTGCCTATCCCTGAGCACACCAAACTTCACTCTGCCTATCCCTGAGCACACCAAACTTCACTCTGCCTACCCTTGAGCACACCAAACTTCACTCTGCCTACCCCTGAGCACACCAAACTTCACTCTGCCTACGCCTGAGCACACCAAACTTCACTCTGCCTATCGCTGAGCACACCAAACTTCACACAGGTAGATGGACTCCACTTTCTTAGTACCCCCACTACAGTACACCATATTAATAAGTCCCCTTAAGGCTGCAGTCAACTTCCTAAGAGCCAGAGCTTGTGGTTATTCTTAGTGAGTTGTGGGGTTCATTCTCCTATATAGATGAAATCAGGTTAAAATTAACTCTGAAAGAAACTTAAAGCTGGCTGTGGCACCAAGCCTTTAAGCTGTTGAAGGCCCGCTACCCATCCAAGAGTCCTAAGTCACCAGCACAGAAGTCCCCTCTCTGACCAAAGCACTAACCTTATGACAGTTGCCCAAATTTGTTATGTTTTAGGAGTGGTTTGGTCACTTTTTCACACTACTATAGATCTCAGCTATGATTAATGATAGCCTTGTGATCTCAGGTTTTAAAAAAGATCTCCTGAAGCTAAAAAACCCGGAAGTATTTTAGTCTGGTCATAAATTGCTAAGAATAGATTTGACTAGCTTGTTTTTGTTCAAGCTCTTGAATTTGTTCCAGATTCTTGAATCTGCAGCTGTTAGTCAACAGGTGAAAATGGATTCTCTAAGAAGAGCTACTCTTTGAAGACTCTGAAATATTGTGACTCATAGTTTTTTTTAAAACGATTGGCAGTACAGATTTTAATTCCAACCTTTAGCAATGAACTTCACAATAAAAAAATAAATCAGATTTTTTCAGGGCAGTTGCTGGACTGACTGACATGTGTGGCCAGAGAAAGCATACCCGTGACAGAAAATGCTCCACTGTCTATCTGATATGAGGTCGAATGAAATAGAAACAATCTCACCACACTGAGAAGGTAGTACAGGTGACGTGTGACACCATATCAGGAAATAGGAACTCTTAGTTTCTAGCATTAATATTTATACCACCTTTATACTTTTGGAAAATTTCGATGAAATATTGTCCTATCTCATAAAATTATAACTTGTTATGGGGGACAAAACATCAAAATAAACTGATTTGGGCAAAACCAGGGTCTCAGAATCAGGAAGTCTAGCACCGACCAGTTAAGAGAGTTTTTGAAAAGTTCCTAAACCTCCCCATGTTTCAGTTTTCCCCACACAAATCTGGAAAATAACTTTTTTCCATAAAATTCCACAATTCTCAACACCATTAAGTAACAGCAAGAATATTTCACCAAGGGCTTCCCTGGTGGTGCAGTGGTTGAGAATCTGCCTGCTAATGCAGGGGACACGGGTTCGAGCCCTGGTCTGGGAAGATCCCACATGCCGCAGAGCAACTAGGCCCGTGAGCCACAACTACTGAGCCTGTGCGTCTGGAGCCTGTGCTCCGCAACAAGAGAGGCCACGATAGTGAGAGGCCCGCGCACCGCGATGAAGAGTGGCCCCCGCTTGCCGCAACTAGAGAAAGCCCTCGCACAGAAACAAAGACCCAACATAGCAATCAATCAATCAATCAATCAATCAATCTTTAAAAAAAAAAAAAAAGAATATTTCACCAAAAGCTTAATTTGGGGGCGGAGGGGGGATAATTACATTAGGGAGGGAGAAAATTGAAAGTCCGCCAGAGTAAGTGTTTTAATTCTCAAATTTGGTTTACCAATTTCAAATGGGATAATGAACCCATTCAGTGTCACAGGAGCAGGAACAATGATAGGTAGGGCCGGGCAAGTGTAATGCAAATTTTTGCCAGATTCTTCTGAATATCACTGAGCCTTCATTTCTATGTACTGAAAACCTGAGTGCTACAGAAAACACTGGGTGCTCAACAGAGAATCTCAGAGACCCAGGGTTCTCCTGGTCTCACTCAGGAGAATGGGGTTTTCCCCATTTCTGCAGTCTAAAGGAAATTTCACTATACTATGCCTTTTATCTAATTCTAATCTATATGCTGGGTAAGCAAATAATCACTTTACCTGACTTTAGCAACTTGGCAATGAGGATCTTTAGGTTCAAGATTAGTAGAATATGAGCACACAAAAGAAAAACACATTGTAAAATATATTAAAATATATAGCTGGTATGGAAAATCACATTCTTTACAATAAATGATGGGTCAATTGGATAGGCATATAAAAAATGGATATTGACACCTACCTCACACTCTGTATAAAAATCAATTCCAGATGAATAGCAAGTCTAAAAATGAAAGGTAAAACAATAAAGCTTTTAGAAAAAAAAAAAGCATGGAAGAATCATCTCATGACTTTGCAAAAGCAGGCTTTGGGTGTCCCATCCCAAGGTGGGAAAAGAAAGCATCCGCGTGGGTGGGAACACTGGCATCAGCAGTCGGAGCTCAAGCAGGGTGGGGAGGGTGGCCCTGCACGGGCCTGGGCGTGCATGGTGTCAGAGGCAGGGAGGACGTGAAGGTCTCCCCCACAGAGAGGAGGCCCAGCCTGCAGTGACGGAGCCCAAAGGGATGAGGAGTGTCTCTAGGTGGAGGGGAGGCCCGGCATAGGGTTCAGGGTCTCAGCGGAGTCGGGAAGGGGCGATACAGAGTCCTGGAACCTAAGTGGGATAACGAGGGCATCCATGTGGGGGTGATGGTGAAAGACTGGCATGAGAGAGCATATAAGGAAATATATAAGGGATAATGGAAGTCAACTTTCTCATCTGGAAAGGGAGAAAACTAGAAAGAGCACTGTGATGTTGCATTGGAACTGGAGGCATTGTGAACTCATGGTTCTCGATATAGATAAATAAACGTGGATGCGAATGTGCGTGTGTGCTTGTGTATATGTGTATACGTACCCAGGCAGACATTCCCTTGCTCTATCTACTAAGAGGGCCTGGGAGCAGCTACACCTAGATAGCAACTCAGCGCTCACATCCTGGCTTCTAAATACCATTCTCCTCTAAAAGAAACCAAGACTCCTCAGAGAAATGGCTGATTTCAGGGCTAGGGCAGGGAAAATACAGGATAAGCATGAAACATCTGACTGTGTCAAGCAAATTAAAAAGTGCTCTAGTAATGAAGGAGATGTGTCAAAAGTACGCAGAGGCCTGCTAGAGACACTCGCACTGACCCAATTAGGGAAATTTAAGCAACAGTATAAATCATGTCAGCAACAGAAGATAATCCATTCTAACCCACTGAATAAAACAGGCAACTCTGGGTCCATAAGACTCAGAGTAAAGAGGCATGTCATGACAACTACATGTAAAGCAAGATGTTGGACTGGATCCCTTTGCTGTAAAGGACATTATTGGAAGAACTGGTCAAACTTTAGTGGGGTCTGAGGATTAGATGCCAGTAATGTATCAATGCTCATTTCCAGACTTTAATGGCTGTATTGTGCTCATGTTGGAGTGTCCTTACAAGATACACATCAAAGTATTCGGAAGTGACGGGACAACATGTCAACAACTCACTCTTAATGGCTCAGGAGAAAATGAAATATGTATCAGACTATACTTCCAACTTTATTATAAGTCGGTGATCTCATTTCAAAATTTAAAACATAATGGAGACCAAAAAGGGCAAAAACACTGGAAGAACTGAAAGGTATCTCAAGTCCATTTTTACAATTGAATTAAAGATCTATTCTTTAAAAATGCATAGACCTAAAAAACATATTTGTTGAAGAAAAAGAGCAAGCTGCAGAATAAAATGTAAACTATGATACCATTTATGAAAAACTTTAAAACAAACAAGGGCAATCATCTCTATTACTCATTATAATTAGTATAAAAATATAAGAATGGACTGTAAGATTGTACCCTAAATTCATGACAATGGTTTCTTATGGGAGGAGTGTAGGGAAGAAGGAACAGAAAAGGAAGTGGTGAGGAGTTCCATTCTATGTGATTCTTTATTGTTTCTAAATAAAAATCAAATATGCCAATATAATTATAACTGTTAATTCTGGGAGATGGAAGCAAAGGGTTAATTATAGCATTCTTTGCATATTCCATCATTTTAAAATTTCTCAAAAAATAATTTAATAAATAAAACGTAATGAGGACTTTACATTTTATAGGCCATATAAATGTGCATTGACTGAGAAACTTATAAAATTTTTTATTTTTTGAACTTTGGCAAGTTCATCACAAAGTGGATGCACAATACAAATTAGACAACACAAACTATCTCTTTAAAATATATACGTGTTCCGGTATTTGAGCTAAAGTAGTTGAATCTTTTTCAATTGAAGTGTCAATTTTTTTAAAATAAGGATGAATCACAGGAAAAAATGTCAGCACTGTTAATGGAATCTCACCTGAGACTCTGGGGTCTAGAGCTGCCATCACTGGCAGCCTCCTATGTAACTACTGAACCTACTGTAGTAGGACCCTTTACAGCAATCCTGGCCTGTTGTGGAGATAAGTAAACTCATGCTCAGAGATAGCAAGTCACCAAGTCACCATTACCTGCAAAGTTCAGAATGGAGGGAGTTTCAAGCAGGTTGTGATTGGTGACAACGGTTTTAAGTGGCCATGAGTAATCAGAAAAGACTTCCCTCGGCATACATTCACAAATGCAGTGAACAACCCCAAAATGATGCATCCACCATCCACCCCTATTCTGGGGGTTCATGTTCTCTTCTTACCCTTCCAGGTTCTCTCTCACCAAAGAACAGGGTCTCCATGTGCAACTGTTGATGTGAGGCCCTAACATGGGGCCTTTTCTGAGGGGATGCCATTCATGTCATAGACACTGTAATTACTGAAGACGTTTTTAAAATTTATTATCTTTGTTGGCTCCAAAGATTGGCTTTTTATATATTAATTACAATAATTTTCTGACAAATAAATTATTCCTATTCTAACTGAGAATACACATACGTGATTTAGTTTACTAAAGAGAAATGAGTTTGATAATCAAATGATCTTGTTGACCTAACACCTAAAATCAACTGATCTTCTAAGTAAAGAACTGCTTCTCTAACTGATGAACTGATTGGGAAGTATCTTAAAATTAGAGTAGATCTCTATTGAAATTAGCACACTGGCTAAGTTTGAGTTTTTGATATTATAGCTCTTATCATCTGCTTTTTCTATTCTGTGCTAAATGGTGTGGCTGAATCCTCTCATTTAAATCCACAAGTAACTTCTCTGTATACATTTGCCATCATAATCCACAAATATTACATAGACAAATTAGTTATTATAGAATATTATATTATGTTAATTATCAGGTTATTAGATATTAAAATATAATGTTACATAAAGTAGAATCTTTTATAGTAATTTCTTATTTGTTATGGAAATTTCATTAGTATGGAAGTTAACTTACTAAAATGTAATGCTTTTTTATCTACATTCTCCCTTCAAAATACTGTAATTTATTCAGAATAGTAATTTAACAGACACATTGATGAAAATTTTTGTAGCTCTTCGGAAAAAATTAACTTTGTCAATATCAATCATCAATGGAGAACCTAAGTTCTCCAAATTACAATTTGTTGAAATTGTCTACACCACCACAAGACTGTCGAATCTTCTAGACACCATTTCTATAGGCTAAAAAACAAGAAATTACAGCAAGTAAACATTGAACCTCTGATAAAGAATTTCATTTCCATGAAAGCAAGCCACATAATTATATAATAAGTTATGTCATCATGACTTTAAATTCCTTATTGTGACTTAAAATTTGAATTTTCAATTATTTTATATTCTATCTGTAACGGTTGTTATCGCAAAATAATAATATACACTCATTTAAAACTTTTATTTAAAGAGCTCCACTTCCTGATGGCCACAGGGATTGACTGCGGCCACGCCAACCAGTCCTCAGCTGAACAAGCCCCAGCTTCCAACGCAACATTCATCTTGTGCAAGCGGTTTGCCCAGGTGCACAGGAAATGAGCATGCTCTACAGATGAAGACCGGCGCCTCTGCGACAGCTCTAATGTGTACATTTCCATACACGGTTACTGAAAAGTTCATTATCGGAAACAGGGGTCTTCTTTTAACCACAGCAAACAGACGTCCTTTCACAATGGTCTAGGACCGTTCAAATCCCCAAACGCTGAAACTAATTCGACCGATGGGTTGAAACAAGAGGAATAGAACAGAATAAAACAATGAAATGGCGATCAGAAAGGGGGGGGGGGAGTTCCTAGGTGTCTGCGTGTCTCCAAACATTCCCCTTTCTCCACACAGCTTGGGTCCAACAGGTACTGTGTTAAATCAGAGTCTGATCGAGATCAAGTTCTGGGTCAGCAGGGGAGCGGCGGGGGTGGGCGTGGGGGGCGGACACACCCTAGTGAGACTGTCGCTGGGCCTGGGAGGCACAGCAAAGGTAGCACGCAGCTGTCGCGGGCGCCGCTCCGGCGGGGCGGGCGTACTGCACCCCGGCCCCCGGCGCGCACCTTCCTCCTCCCCACCCCCACCCTCGCGCGCGCCCCACTGCCGCTCGCTGTGTCCCGGCCACCCCGTTACCAAGCAACGAGCTGCCCGGGCGGGAAGCAACCGAGCAGACTGCCTGGGAGAGGGGAAGGCGGTTGGAAAGAGAGCTTCAGCAGCAGAAATGAGCCCGGGTAAGAGCCGGGCCGGGGGCTGCCCTGCGAGGGGGCGCCCTGGGAAGCGGACGCGTGGTGGGCAGCGCCGCCTCCCCCCGCCCCGGCTCCTTCCCCCGCGGGGCGGGTCCCGTCTGGAGTGCGGATCTCCTAGACGAGCCGCACACCTCCGCCCGCCCCGGGAGGAAAGCACCGCCTGCGTCCCCGCGCCTGCCCTGCTTCCAGCCTCGGAGCAGCCCGGCCCGCCGCCGCGGCGTGGCCCCAGCGCGCCCTCCTGTGGCCGCTCAGCGCGCCCGCGTCCCGAATCCCCACGCCTCGCCTCCTTTCTCCCAGCAAAACCAAAAGCCGCGTACTGTTCTGTTACAGAAAAGCATCCTGAGGAAGAGGAGGAGGTTGACTGCGTTCTCCTTTCAGCACCCAAGATCCTAAATTCCTCTGAGGGGGTAAAGGAAAATGGTGGCAGTGAAACAGGTAAAACCTCCCAGGCCAAGGCTCCGATGGCAGTGATGTTTCTGCCTTTTACTATAGGCAACCAGTACGTTACCTAAATCCACTGGCCCAACTGGTGTGCTTCCGGTAACTACTCGTAAGATACCAATAATAACTAACACGGGACATTTACTTTGTGCCAGATGTTGTTCTGAGCACTTAAATGTATCAACTCATTTAATCCTCACGACAACCCTATGAAGTAGGCACTACCATTCTCCTCATATTACAAGTGAGGAAACTGAGGCACAGAGAGGTTAACTAACTCCCCAAGGTCGCACAGGCAGCAACGGACAGAGCCAGTGTTCAGGAGGGTAGCTCCAGGGTCCAGGCCTTAACCTCCATGCTACACTGTACTGCTTCTCTGAATACCAAATAAGAATTGCTGATTTTTTGGACAGTCACTAAAAAGTTACCTATTTTTTTCCAAGAGAAATACTTTTATAGTAAATATTTGTGGACTACAGGATACTGTATAGGGAGGATGTTTGAAATCATTAAAAAGCTGCAGTTTTCAAGTTCCATATAAACCATGAATAAGATGCAGGGAGGATCTGAGAACACTGGAGCTGGAGTCTCGCTTCCTTGAGAGAAGCTGAAGGAGGCTACACAGCTCTCAGAGGGGCCTGGTGTTCACGTGAGACACCAGCGAAGGAGCAGAGCGCCGTGGGCGGAAGGCGGTATCTAAACTGAGGGGCCACGTTGGGATCCTACAGTTGCCCATAAGCCACGCGGGACACATGGGCAATCCAGACGCAGAGGTGCTGCGACAAGTGGTGAGCCGGAGACCTGAGGTCAGGTTGGGGTTTGTCCACCTCCATAAACCGGGGACCTTCACAACGGCCTTGTCAAGGGCTCTAAAAAAAGGGCTGGAGCAGCCACACCCGGCAGACAAAAGACGCAAGACAACTGGATGCCCAGTGACCACCAGGATAAGCCACACCTCAGTAGAGGCCGCAGGGCAGTGCACTGACCTGCCCTCTCTCTGCTCTTCTGTGCCCCTCCCGCCTGCATGAGGCCAGGCAGGCCTCCCTGTGCAACGGGAGGGGTGATGGGAAGCCCTGAGTGGGGCAGAAAGCCCTCACAGAGAGATTAGACACGGAGACAGCTCCATACCAAGAGAGAGTGTTTAAGGTCAGAAGAGACTGAGGGAGCTTAATGTGGCAAGACCGTGTGTTCTCTAATGTGAGTGAGATGGAAGGCTCTGGAGAAAAATGCCAGCGTTCACAGAAAATAGAGTTACATACAAAATAGCACATATGCTTGTGTGAGAGTTACAGTCTTTCTTGCTAGAGCATGGCGGGTATAAGGGCAGGGACTCAATCGGTGAGAGATATTCTAAGTTAGGCGCCACCAAAGATGGCAGGGACTTCGTGCTTACAGCTCAAGGCAAAACTAGGAGG
The DNA here is from genome assembly GCF_028023285.1 of Balaenoptera ricei. NCBI lineage: Eukaryota > Metazoa > Chordata > Mammalia > Artiodactyla > Balaenopteridae > Balaenoptera > Balaenoptera ricei. The sequence goes on along the minus strand of NC_082659.1, from coordinate 14,196,596 downwards.
TGTGACCTTGTGCCCTCCCCACTTTCTGTTCTCTTAGCTACACTTCATGGTCACCAAGTGATCCATTCGCTGGGTACTGACCAACAGAACACTGACCTGATTTGCATAAGTAATGCCGAATTAGAAGGTCGTATATATTTCTCAGGTCTCTGATTTTAAAAGAACAAGGAGTTAGTATATGGCATGAAGTATATATATGGAGTGTCAGAGGTGGGTGGGGAGTGTGCAGTTTTATTTCAAATAGGGTGGTAGGAGACCTCCCTTAGCAGATGACATCTGAGCAAAGACCTGAAGGAGGTAAAGGAGTAGTCAGTGCAGATTTCCGGGGAAAGAACATTCCAGGCAGAGAGAACAGCAGCTGCAAAAGTCCCTAGGTGGGAGGATGCCTGGCATGTTTGAGGACCGGCTGGTGACGGGAGCAGAATGAGCACGGAGGAGGACAGGAGAAGGGTTCACAGAGGACACTGGGCCTTGTAATTCCACCTAAGGATGTGGGGTTTTATGCTGAGCAAAATGGGAAGCACTGGAGAATTTGGGCAGTCATCCCTCCCTCCCATCTCTATTAGAAATTTTAAATTTACCAAATCATCATCATATTGATAATACCCTTGTTGCTACAGTAAGAGAGTAAATTTTTCTTGAGCATTTACCATGTGCCGTGCACTGTGTAAGGCTTTACCTACAAACGAGACACTGAGCCCTCGCAGTGAGCGTGCGGCAAAGCCAGGATTCAAGCTGAGGCAGCCTGGCCCCAGAGCTCCCGTAACAAAGCCTCGTGCAGATGTGCTCACTCCCCTGCTCTGCGCTGTACTAGTCTCCATAGGGTTCACTGCCGTCTTACACACAAGATCCTTTGTTCCCCTCACGTGGGCAGGGGTTTTGCATATTTTGTTCACTGTAGGATCCCCAGCACCTTGGACAGTACTTGATACATAGCAGGTGCTTAAAAATAGTTGTTATATGAATGAATGAAGGCTTGGGTAGAACAGCTCACAAGGCTTCAATAAAACAGTTACTTCTAGGAGTGAGTGTGAATTGTCACAGCAAAACTCAGTATTTGAACCTGAGAATTAAAAGGCGTTGACTACAGAGTGTCTACCATCGTATATAGAATCATTACCACGTTGCATTTTTAAAACTCGTTTGTTCTCCCTGCTCTGTTAGCTACAGGTATGCCCTTAAAACTTTCTCTATACATTGAATATGACATAATCTTCTGCAGACTTCAGAATAAATTCCCTATATCTTTACCTTAATTACCTCAAAAGTCATCCTGCTGATAACTATCTTGTTTTTAAATTTTGACACTAAATATGAAACAGCTACAGAACTTAAACTGAATATAATCTGAATATTTCTTGCAATCTGAATAGAGTATAAGCTTCTTCAGGGCTGGCACCACATCCTCTACTAAATACTTCCCAATAGTGTACATTCAGCAAGGACTTGATAAATGGTGACCTGTGACTGTGTTCCCTCTCCTGTGCTTCACTGATAATTTCCCTTCCAATTCTAGAATCACATAATCCTATGTGTTTCTTTAAGTATTGACGAATTTTAAAATTATCTTCCCTTTGGGAATAAGTAGTAGCCAATGTCTCTGAATCTATTAAGAAAAACAAAAAGTTATTTTCATAGCTTTTAAAAATAGATGAATCCAACTCTCTGCCTACTCTGTATCTTCACTGAATCATATGAACTTTGCAGGAGAAAAACACTCACTTCTGAGTCATACCATGGATCTCAATGCTATTTGGAAAAGTTACTTTATTTCCCCAGTAAATGCTTTTGCAAGCCCTGTCCAAGATAACTATTCCACTCTTCTGGTTTCCTCAAATTTCCAACACCTCTCACCGCTACCTCCCAACATGTAACATGACCTTAAACTATATGAAAAAAATAGAAGCAATCAGACCCAAACTCCCTGACCTTCAACCTTAAACTCTGCTAACCTACCGCCTGTGTCCCATATTCTCTGCTGTCCCCCACTTCAATGGAAGGACTGTCCCTGCTCAATCACAGGTCATTTCCTCCAGATCGTATCTCTCCTGGAATTCTCAAGTACTCAACTTTGGCCATCAGCCTTCCTCATTCTCCAGAATTCTTCTTCTCCATTTCCACTATATGATTCCCGCAGTAAGCAGGCATATTAGACTCTCTCATGGTTTAAAAAAAATTCTTCTTAACCTTCACATCTCTTCCCAAAACCCCTATCCCCACCAGGCACCTTATCCCCTGCCACAGTAAAACCAGAAAGCGTTGCCCACGAACCTTCACGTTCCATCTCCCCTCGAGCCACTTCATCTGGGGTTCTGAGCTGCTCGCTGCACAGAAAGTGCCCCTGTCTAGGCCAGCAGCAGGGTCCATATTTCCCAATGCAGTGCTCATAACCACTCCCCTGACCCAGAGCCTGGATTATCCAACTGCCTGTTGACATCTCCACTTTGATGTCCAACAGAAAACTTAACTTTAACAGACCTAAACGAGTTTTCCCTAAAATATGTTCCTCCCCCACTCTTTTCCATTTCAGTAAATGGCATCATCATTCGTCCACCTGCTCTCACTAAAAACCTAGGAGTCACCTTTCCTTCCTCGACACTGGCCACATCTAATCCTCCAGCAATGCTTCATCTCCAAAACATATTTTGAATCCACCTATTTTTCTCCATTTCCCCCACTGCCATTCTAGTCCAAGATACCTTTGTCTCTCCCTTGGATTATTCCAACAGTCCTGCAACTGCTACCTTGTAATCCATTATCATGCAGGAGAGTGTCCTATAATGTTTTTAGTCAAATCAAATCATTCTCGTGATTGAAACCCCCCAAAGCTTCTCATTTCTCTTAAAATAAAAGCCAAATCCCTCAGGATGGCCTGCCAGATTCTCTCTAACCTCACCCCCCGTCTCCCCCTGAACTCTTAGCACACCGTGCTCCCATCTGCTCAGGAAGCTGCATCCACATGGGCTTTCTTTCTGTTCCAAACACAGGTGACACGTGCTCTGCTTCAGGGCCTTGCGGTTTCCTCTGCTCTGAATCTCTTCCTACAGATGTCCCCATGGCTGGCCCCTTCTTATCACGTAGCAGTCTTGGCTGAAGCCACAAAATGCCAGATAGGCCTTTTCTAACCACCCTCCCCAATGCTGTCCTCACCCCCCCTCACTGTCACAGTAGCCTATTTTCTTTGTGTTATTTATCATTATTTGGAAGTATCCTGTTTATATCTTTGCTATTTTTCTGTTTACTTTTTTTAGAAGGTAGGCATAGTGAGAACAGGAGCTCCGGCTGATTTATTTATTGCTGTGTCTATAGTAACTACAGTGGGGCACACCAAGTAGTAGACACTCAAAATCTGAATGTGTGATATTATTGAAGGAATGAACCACTTGAACATGAAACAATATTTAAGGCCAAATCATGAACTTATCAAAATTATTCTAGACTTTCAGGTAGAGATTTTAGAGCTAAAGAAGATCCCAGACCTTCCTCCCCCACTACAAAAGGACATGAACAAAAAAACCCCGCCAGAACACCAGCAAAAACTTCACCAGCAGTACCTGGAGAAGGAAGGGGGCACCCCCTCAGGACATAAAATTGGAGAGTGGAGGCCAAAGATGAAAAGAGATGATTCTGGCAAGGCTATCTATAGCATGGCTCATAACTCCCTCTGACTTTCAGAGGCGATAAAGAAAGCCAGAATCCTGAAGATACTCATTAATGCACCCCTGCCCAGCCCCCACACACAGTCCATCCTTGCCCTGTGATGAAGGTGGGATTCTTCAACTGGCCAAATGGCTCCAGGCTCTGAACCACAGCAGCTCTCTCAGTGATGAGGGCCACACTGGGACTGGGTGGAAGGAAGTATACTTTGCAACCAGATTCTATAACATCTGGCAGACTGCCATTCCAAAGGAGATGCACTGACTTCTTTAAAAACCTTCTCTTACAGCAGAAATTGTCAGCCTGGGGCAAATTCTAACATAACTCTCATTTCATTCAGGACATGTTTTTTAATTTTTTAAATAAAAATTTGCAAAGCAAGTAGCCTAACATTTGGGAAAAAAGAGGAATGTATGTCAGGAAATTTGCAAACGTTATATAGTCTCTCCCCTATTGCAGATCTAAAATCTATTTTCTAGGAAGGAACACACGGATCCTTATAGCACTTTGCTTAAGGGCGTAACAAAAATTATGTTCTATTAATCCAAATTGTTTTCCATGTTAAGGAAGAAAAACATCACATGGCTGTTGCATAGGTACTGAGACCTATATAGGACTTTGCCAAGCGTCTCCCTTAACATAAGAATTGTGAATTTTTTTACCAAAAAATATAGTTTATATCCCAGAAACAAACAAAGATATCTGAGTTCCTGAGAGTTCTCAGTTTGATGTTACAAGTTAAAGGTTTATTATAAAAGTAATACCACTATTACAACCTTAAGTAGGTGCAGTATTGTAAGTCAGATGAGAATTATCTCTTAAACTCACTATGCAGCTAGCATCGGGTTTGTCTTAATGTGAACATCAGTCTCACTATCTCTTTGCCTCACCATCCAGGAAAGCTAGGAGACTGCTTTCCATTAACATTGTTTAAAAATAACACTTAAGAATTAAATCACATAGTTTTTCAATTTTACTTTTTAGAATACGGCTGCATAACAGAATCAGAAAATCAAATCCAACCACATTCAGCACTGAAAGTGAGTATATTTCATTTTATTTTCTCAGAAAATCTGTGTAAAGTCTGATCTTTCTCAGAATACTTCCTAAATATATACGGGTTTTCCACAAAAGTCTTCATCAAAATGCACTGGAGAGTGAGCAAGAATGATGAAGAATGTGAGTCACCTGACCCTCACATGATCCTTGTAATAGGCAACTTTGGGGGATTTTTTTTTTTTAATTGTAACAAAATGTATGTTCACCTAAAAATGTTCAATTTCATACCTTGTGTAATTTTGTTATAGGCCCTTCAGCATCAGCTGGAATCATTTCAGGCTCTCCGAATACAGACTTTGCAGAATGTTAGCATGGTATGTTTCTTCTAATTTACATAGAAAATATCCAAACAGAATACCATCACACATTTCTGAGCTGATGATCACTAGCCAACTGATTAGTTGATATTGAATGTAATAAGGCCACAACCTATTCTAGACACAAAATTGGCAGGAAACTACATTCTGTTATACTTGCATTTGGATATGAGCCAAAAGAAATAACACTGATTTTTTTTAAAAAACATACGTTTAAAGTGCTACCTATATATAGTCTACAAATAGGGACTCTCATTATAAGTGATATAAAATCTAAGTCAAACTGACTAAGGGAAAAGTGTACTTTGTTAGCTCTAGTAACGCAAGCCCTAGGAATAGCTCACTTGGGGATGGCTTCATCCATAGGTTCAGGACCCTCGTCATCAGGGAACCAGCCTCACTCCTTATCTTGGTTCTGCTTTTGACAGTAACGTATTCTCAGACTCCATGTGGTAGCAAAAGGGTTGCTAGAAGTTCCGGCCCTTATCCTTCCAAATTCCAGTTAGACAGAGATGAGACTGTGCTTTTCTCTCTCAACAGTGTGTACTGAGTTCTTGGCCTGATTCTGACAGCCCCACGTGCAGTGCTTGAAGCAATCACTGTTCAGAGGGAGGCAACGCTCTGACTGGTTAGCTCTGGGTCACATGCCCACCCCTTGGAGCTGAAGGAGGGATCTGTATCACCAAAGGCACATGGACTTTATCCAGAAGTACGGGGTAGTGTTAACAGAAGGATAGAGCATGGCTCCTGGGGGTACATAACACAACGCATAGTCGCTAAAGACCCAATATAAACTTCATCCTGAAATTCTTGTACTAAAAGCAACTGCAGGGAAATGGGAAGAGAAGATAAAATCCTCCTGAGGCTGACAGAATAGATTCCATTCTGATGACAGAGATCAAAGACCTCTGACTTATTCAACAATGTAAAAATCAAACATCTAAAATTATTTTAATTCATAAGATTTTATTGCTTTCCTAAATTAAGTCTTTCTGATTTTATAGTCATGTAGTAAAGACATACTTTTCTTAAAGATTCCTTCAATGAGAGAGATTACAATAAATTAAATTTCATTTTTATTTTATATGATGGAAAAGAATATGCATAGGAAATTTAAAGGTATCTTTCAAGTATAATATCTATTATCCTTGTGCATTCATAACTTAATAAATGTGAAATCAAAGTCCGACATTCTTAATTTCTCTTTTAAAGGTGCAGTCTGAAATCAGTGAAATATTGAACAAAAGTATTACTGAAGTAGAAAACCCACAATTTAGCTCAGAAAAAAATCTAGTATTCAGCACACGCAATGAAAAAGCTTTGGTATGTGTTTCAGTACAAAATCATTCCTACATTTAGGTACTTCAGAAATGTTACTACAACCAGTTTACCTTCACCTTTACATTCTCCCCTTCTTCACAGGGCGACTGGATTGTCAGAGATAAAAATAAGGAAACTCCTGTCCTGAAAACCCTAAAAGATGTGCGTTTACCTCTGTACTTCTGCAATTTTCTTGTTTCTCTTAGGAGAGCGTGTGAGGGGCATTTGACTTAGTCCATATACCTAAAGATTCCCAAGTAAACTGAAATACATGGCAGTTTTTCTGTCCACTGAGTTTTTCTACTTTTAGGACTGACTTACAACTAGAGTGAGTTCTCTAAAACAGGTCCAAACTAGAGTCACTGTGTCCATACTTATTAGAACTTCACACTTTCTCTGTGAAGAGTCACAGCCCTAGATCCATTTGAAACTAGGAAGACAAGCTAAGGTTGACAAATAGCCCAGAAGTAGAAATTTTCATTTTCCTTAAACTTCCCTTTGAACTATTGCTTCTCTCTTCCCCACCTATCTATGATGGTCTCTTGAGAAATGTTGAATTTGTATTTCTGGAATTGAGGGGTTGGCCCTTCTATCTCACCCCCTAAGAAAATAAGTGCAATTTCTAAGCAAATTGTGAAGACCAGAGTTACAGATCTCAAAATAATGGTAGATTTTCTGGAGAAAATGAATCATACTTGTCAGCCTCTTTGCTGCAGAAATGGATAAAATGTTCATTCTGGTTGTAATAAAAATAATTCCTCCACAAAATATTATCTTAATTTGTTGGTCATGTAGCAAATGATAGTACATTCATAGTGTGATTTTTATTGTTACTAGCCTATAGAGAATCAAGAAGAAACCCTTTCTATGGAGAAAATTCAGCATTTTGAGGATCCTAGGACTCTTCATTCAGTAGAAGAAATATTCAGTAGTGATAGTGTTAACAGTCTCTCTCAAGGTATAAATATCCCATGCCAGATACATTTCAAGGACATATTAACTTTGACAGATAACTCAGCTTCAGAAAATTCTGACTTGAAGAATGATAATAACCTTTATAATTTCCTACCTAATGTACCTCAAAACGGGATGTCTCAAGCTGATATGGTAATTGTGGATAAGTCCAGAATTACTGTGCCTTTTCTCAAGCATGGATTTTGTGAAAATTTAGATGATATTTGCCATTCTATCAAACAAATGAAGGAAGAGCTTCAAAAGTCACATGATAGGGAACTGGCACTTACAAATGAACTGCAAACTTTAAAAGCTATTCCAAGGAATGGTAACTATGACCTGCCCCCCACTCACAAGGAAAAAATTAACTTTATTAAGGAAGAAAATATTGAAAGTAACTTAAATGAAGATATAAAATCAAAGAGAATTTTGGAATTAGAGGCACTAGTAAACAAATTACTCCCACTCAGGGAAACAGTGTCAAAATTCCATGTGAGTTTTTGTAGGAAATGTAAAAAACTATCTAAGAGTGAAATACACAGGGGGGAAAAGAATGAGAAAAATAATAAAGAAATTCCTATTACTGACAAGAATATTGCAGATTTAAAACTCCATTCCAGAGTTCCAAGACATACACTGGCATTCTTTGACCCAACAAAATATGCAATGAAAGACAAAGACAGACAACCATTTGCAGTAAAACAAGGATCAATAATAGTTGAAAATGAGAAGACATCCAAAGTCAATTCTGTTACTGAGCAGTGTGTAGCAAAAATTCAGTACTTACAGAATTACCTGAAAGAATCTATGCAGATACAGAAAAAAGTAATGAAACTGGAGAATGAAAACCTAACCCTTAAAACAAAAATTAAACCTCTTGTCTTTATCACACAATCTCTGATACAGAAAATTGAAATGTATGAAAAACAACTTAAGACATTGGTTGAAGAAAAGAACACTATTCAGTCCAAGTTAATTAAAACAGAAGAAGATGGCAAAGAATGTCTTAAAGAATTGAAAGAAATAATTAGTAACTATAATGTTCTCCAAGGACAAAATAAAACCCTAGAGGAAAAAAATAGTCAACTTTCTTTGGAGAAGCAACAAATGATAGAAACATTAGAACAACTAAAAAGTAAGGAACACCAAACTCAAAGTGACATGGCCATTGTCAATAATGAAAATAAACTACTGATCACAGAAATGGAATCAATGAAAACAAATATTCTATTGATACAAGAGGAAAAAGAAATGTTAGAGGAAAAAACATACCAGCTTCTAACGGAAAAAGGCTCACTTGAAAATGAACAAAAAGAAAACCAGCTAGAGATAATGCAGCTAAAAGAGAAAGAAAGATTGGCAAAAACTGAACAAGAGACACTTCTTCAAATAATAGAAACAGTTAAAAATGAAAAGCTTAATCTTGAAACAACCTTACAAGAATCTACTGCTGCAAGAGAAATGATGGAAAGAGAAATTGAGGATATTCAAACATACCAATCTACCACCGAAGAGAATTTTCTGCAAGAAATAAAAAATGCAAAATCAGAAGCAAGTATTTATAAGAATAGTTTGTCAGAAATGGGCAACAAATGTGAAATGTTATCAAAAATGTTAATGGAAATTAAAACTGATAATCAGATTCTAAAAGAAGAACTAAAAAACCATAGTCAAGAAAGTATAAAATTTGAAAACAGCATCAGTAGACTTGAGGAAGACAAAATACTTTTAGAAAACTATGTAAGAAGTATAGAGAATGAAAGGGATACCTTGGAATTTGAGATGCGGAATCTTCAAAGAGAATATTTAAATCTAAGTGAAAAAATCTATAGTCATCGTATTGACCTATCAACAATGGGCTACATTTCAAGAAGAGAGAAATTCCATCTTGACATCTATGATATTTATGAAGACACCTCTAGTCCTAGGAGTAGGCCTTTAGCCCCTGATTTGACAGGTATGTATATCGTGGTGGATTAGAAGAAATATGTTTAAGATTCTTTTAGCCTATCGGGCATTAGCCAGAGGACAGTAATAAGAAGGTAAGTACAATTCAGTTTTGTAAGATTTGTATCCAATTTATTATATAGTGGAATTATTTAGAGATTTTGCTCTTTTGATAAAATTCATGTTATTTTATTTATACTACTTCTATACGTTGTATATGACCAAAGCAACTTCGGCAGCAAACAGGGATTTTTTTTAATTATTATTTTTCTGCAATACACTTAGAAGTCCAACCTTTTAAAAAATTCTTCTTTTTTTCCAGGAATTCCAAGTAAACCATATCAATTGCTTCCATCCAAGCCATGTAAATAAATTTCTAAAATCAATGTTTCAAAATCCTTTGTCCAAGTACTTTTTTCAACAAAAAATTTTAAATTCACTTTTACATGTGATTACAATTACCTTATAATTGATTAGACTAGTTTTTTTAAATTTGAAATTGGAATTAGGTATATATTTTTATGTTGTCAAGAACTGTCAACATTCTGAGACTTTATCCAACTTGTAAGCTAATATGTTAGCCTGACAGTTTCATGGGTTCTAGTGGAAGACATGAGACTCCTGGGTCAGAGATAAAGGACAGTTTGTTGCTCACAGCAATAGCAGGAGCCAGAGTAACAGCACTTTCGCATGGGTTCTCCAAGCCCCAGTTCCTATAGGCAACATGAAAAGGGTCACACAGTGGTTGTGTTACAAGAGAAAACTCTGAGCTTAGGGAACCATTACTTTTCTGAGTGCAGTAAGCATGCCTGCCCTTTGCTCTAGATGGAAACGTTACCTTTATTATACAGGACAGTTAGAATACCTGTCCTTGCTCCAGCAGAGACACTATCTCTAGCTTTCAAGACTTCTTGTTATACAAATAAACTTATTGAATTTTGTCAAATGCTTTTTCTGCATTTTATTGAGGTGATCCTGTGTTTTCCCCCTTTAATCTGTAAATATGGTGACTACATTGATTAATTTTGAAACATTACACCAACCTTGAGTTGCTGAGATAAACTTCATCAGATATCATGTATTATCCTTTTAACATACTTCTGGATTCAGTTTGACAATATTTTGTTAAAGATTTCTGCTTCTATGTTCAGGATATTGGTATCTATATTATTTTCTTTTTATGTCTTTATCTGATTTTGGTGTCAGGAAAATCCTGGCCTCATAAAATATAAGGTTAGGTTTTCCAATAGGAAAGTGTTCCCTCCTCCTCTATTTTCTGAAAGGATTAGTGTAGAATTGGTATTATTGATATTATTCCTTTCTAAATACATAATATAATTCACCACAGAGCCTGGAGTTTTCTAAATGGAAAGGGTTTTACACTGCAAAATCAACCCCATTAATAGATACAGAACTATTCAGATTTTCTATTTCTTCTTGAATCAGGTTTGATCATTTGTCGTTCTGAAGAATTTGTACATTTTACGTAAGTTCTCAAGTGTATTGGCATAAAGTTGTTTATAATATTCCTTATTATCTTTTTAATGTCTAGAGGACCTGTGATGTCCCATCTTTCACTTCTGACATTGATAATTTGGGGTTCTTGTGATTCTTTGGGCATCTTGGATGTGGATTTATAATTTTCATCACACTTGGAAATTTTCAACCATTATTTCTTTAAATCTTTTTCTCACTGCTCCTTTCTGAGATGCAATAACACATATGTTAGACTGTTTGATATTGCCCTAGAGCTCACTGGTATTATTTTCATTTGCTTTTCAGTCTTTTTCCGTGTTTCACTTTGGATACTTTCTATTACTGTATCTTCAAGTTCACTAGTTTTTTCTTTTGCCATGCCTAATTTTCTACTATTCCCACTTACTGAAGTTTTTCATTTCAGTTATCTTATTTTTCATCTCTAGATTTTCCATTTGGTTCTTGTTTATAACTTTCATTTTTCTTTCCAATATGTTCATATTTTCCTTTAAATACATTAACATGGTTCAAGTAGCTATTTTAATGTCTTTATTTGCTAATTCCATCTTTTCTACTGTTTGGGGGTTTATTTCTATGGACTGATTTTTCTCCCAGTTATGGGTCATATTTTCTGGCTTCCTGGCATATCTAGTATGCCAAAAATCCACCTGGAAGATGGGTTTTTGTGAATTTTACATTGTTGATTGTCCGAATGTTGTTGTTTCCTTTACAGATTGTTGGAATTGGTTGTGTTAGGCATTACATTACTTCTGCTTCAATTTGGTGCTTTCAAGGCTTGTTTTTTAAACTTTTATTAGGGTGGGTGTAGAGTAGCCTCTAGTCTACTCGAGATCCTCTGGAACCACCACTGAATGCAGAGAGGTGAGAATGTCCCAGCCTTGAATGGTTCCTGGCCTTCTGTTAGCTGTGGGAGCCATGACAGGTCCATGTTGTTCTTTGTCCTGCCTCATGTTGTTCTTTGTTCTGCCTCATGGAATTTAACCTTACGCATGCCTGTCTTAGATGTCAGCAGGGTTAAGGGGATTCCTATGCAGATTTCTGAACTCTTTTCCTGTGTAGATCTTTCCTCTCTAGAACTCAACCCCACAAATTCGAGCCACTTTAGAGTCCTTGGTTCCAATTTCTGTCTCAACTCAGCAAGGCTACTATACTTTGAGATTCCAAGTCCTCCATCCTCTTCAGTCCAAAAGTGCCTCCAGACAAAAAGCAATTGCAGGGCTCACCTCAATTGTTTCCTTTTCCTCACAGATCACAACCCTGCACTGTCTGTGTCCAGTATCTAAAAAGAGTTGTTATGTATGTTTTGTACAGTTTTTAATTGCCTAAAGAAGAAGCATAAATCTGGTTCCTGATACTCTATCTTGGCTAGAAGCCATTTCTGGGTAGTCAAGTTTGGGAAGTTTGGAAAATCAAGTCCTATGAACAGACAGAACACAGTGTTGACTTTTCTAGGTAGCTGGTATATGCAGGTATGTTTTTCCACCAGATCTCCCCCAACTATAAAGAAGATGCCTGTAACTATGAGTATGTGTGTACAGGGCTATTGACCAGAATAGAAACAGAATTATTCTTATTGGAGTAATAATGCCAGAACAAGAACCTTACTCTTGTAGTCCCAATTCTCCTTAGGTAGCTCTTCAGAATGTTCAGAGGCAAGATGCTTAGTTTTTCATCTGGGGGTAAAATTCTGGGTTGCCTGAACTGGGAAAGCACTGAGGATGGGAAGGAGGTAGGAGGAAAAAAAGAAACTGACTGAAAAAGTCTTTCCTGAACACACTTTTAATTAAACATTTTTGGCTCTATTCTTACTTTTTTTGTCTACAGAATTTTTTTGAAACTCCTTATTCTCTGATGATCCCCTTATGAGTCATTTTTCTGGACTCATTATTTTACTGTTGTGTTATTAGGGTCAGAGGAGAGCCAGCAAATAAGTGTGTTCTGCCTGCCAGTTTTAATTGGAAGCCCCTAATACATTACTGTTTTTGATTATAGTATAAATAGCTTCTTAGTATATTTTTGCTTAGAACAAACATCCTCTTTCAAATTTTCACGACATATTTTAATGTTTTGTCTTCAAAATAAAATTTAAAATTAGCTAGTCAAGTTTTATTGTTTTTATTCTGTAGGGATTTTTATTAAATTGTATTAAATTTATTGATATATTAAAGATAAACAGCAAGTTTACAATATTTAGTCTCCCTGGAACATGGTCTATTGCTCCGGCCTCCTTTTATATCTTCATTTTAATCCTAAGTTTCCATAGTTTTTTTCCTATTGTAAATAGAATAGTTTTCACATTTCCTAATGGACATATGGAAAAAAACTATCTTTTTTGCAGATCATTATATACATCTGTTTATTGTACAATTTTATTAGTTCAAATATCTTTCAATAGATTCTTTTTACATTGTAGGTAAATAACTATATATCACCTGCAAGCAATAATATTGTCTTTTTCTAATATTTATTTCCTCTTGGGATTTTTTCTTGTCTTCCTGCATTAATATATTTATATTAATATATTTTCCAGGGCAGTGTTTGTCTTGTTTATGGCTCAAGCTTAATGTCTGTTATGATTGTGATAGATATACTTTAGAAAGTAAGGAAGGTTCTTCCTAATCATCACATCCTAAGAGGTTTTAAGTGGAAAGAGTATTTAATTTTATCAAATGGCTTTTTAGCATCTATTAGGGGAACATGTATTTTTTTCATTTTAATATATTGAAGAACTTTATTATAATAATAGATTCACTCATGTCAAGCTATTTTAGCAGTCATAGAATAATAAATCATTTTATGTTCATTTAAAATGTGGATTCCATTGGCTTGTATTTGATTTAGGATTTTTTTTAATGAGTTAGAAATATTATTTTCCTATTTATGTTATCCTTGTCCAGTAATGCTATCCTCATAAAATAAATCAAAACTCTTTTCATATTTTTCTATGATCAAAACAATTTAAATAACAAAAGATTTCTCTGTTTTGAAGATTTGATAGGATTTAGCTCCTTAATAATCTAGACACAGTACCTTTTGGCTACTAAGTTTAACTATTATTTCCATTTTTTCTACCCTTATTGGTCCATTCATGTTTTCAGTTCTTGTTGAATTACTTCTGGTAACATTTCATTTTCAAATGTATTTGACATGGAATTGTACATGTTTTAACTGTTGCTACATCTGTGGTTAAATCTATTCCTTACTCAGAGTATAGTTTGTATTCTCTCTCACCTCTCTTTTTTTTCTAGGCTGCTTTTCAAAAAAACAATTTTAAGTTTTTCAGATCTACTTTTCAATTGGTTGTTTTTCTCTCTCTTTGAATTATTTTATTTGATTTTCAATCTTTTTCAAATATTAACATCAGCATGTAAACCTGTCAATTTTCCGTCTGATTAATTCTTTAGCTTTGGTGTTTGTTTTTCTTTTTTTAAACATCCTTATTGGAGTATAATTGCTTTACAATGGTGTGTTAGTTTTCTGCTTTATAACAAAGTGAATCAGCTATACATATACATATATCCCCATATCTCTTCCCTCTTGCGTCTCCCTCCCTCCCACCCTCCCTATCCCACCCCTCTAGGTGGTCACAAAGCACCCAGCTGATCTCCCTGTGCTATGCAGCTGCTTCCCACTAGCTATCTATTTTACGTTTGGTAGTGTATATATGTCCATGCCACTCTCTCACTTTGTCCCAGCTTACCCTTCCCCCTCCCCATATCCTCAAGTCCATTCTCTAGTAGGTCTGTGTCTTATTCCCGTCTTGCCCCTAGGTTCTTCATGACCTTTTTTTTTTTTTTTTTAGATTCCATATATATGTGTTAGCATACGGTATTTGTTTTTCTCTTTCTGACTTACTTCACTCTATATGACAGACTCTAGGTCCACCCACCTCACTACAAATAACTCAGTTTCATTTCTTTTTATGGCTGAGTAATATTCCATTGTATATATGTGCCACATCTTCTTTATCCATTCATCTGTTGATGGACACTTAGGTTGCTTCCATGTCCTGGCTATTGTAAATAGAGTTGCAATGAACATTTTGGTACATGACACTTTTTGAATGATGGTTCTCTCACGGTATATGCCCAGTAGTGGGATTGATGGGTCGCATGGTAGTTCTATTTTTAGTTTTTTAAGGAACCTCCATACTGTTCTCCATAGTGGCTGTATCAGTTTACATTCCCACCAACAGTGCAAGAGGGTTCCCTTTTCACCACACCCTCTCCAGCATTTATTGTTTGTAGATTTTTTGGTGATGGCCATTCTGAACAGTGTGAGATGATATCTCATTGTAGTTTTGATTTGCATTTCTCTAATGATTAATGATGCTGAGCATTCTTTCATGTGTTTGTTGGCAATCTGTATATCTTCTTTGGAGAAATGTCTATTTAGGTCTTCTGCCCATTTTTGGATTGGGTTGTTTGTTTTTTTGCTATTGAGCTGCATGAGCTGCTTGTAAATTTTGGAGATGAATCCTTTGTCAGTTGCTTCATTTGCAAGTATTTTCTCCCATTCTGAGGGTTGTCTTCTCGTCTTGTTTATGTAGCTTTGGTTTTTTATTATGTATTGATCTCAGTTTTGAGTAATAATTGGGAAGTTAGCAAGACAATGAAAGGCATAGGGTATTCCAGGAAAGGAAAATCATGTGAGCCATCATAATAGCTCAGAACAACATGTCACTTGCAAGGAATTACAAATAATTCAAGGTGAAGGGGAAAGATGATTAAATATGGCCACCATAGTATATTCATTCATTCAATCAACAAATATTTACTGACTGCCTACAAAAAGTGTCAAGCGCTATGCTAGGTGCTAATAACCATAAACAAAATAGATATGGTTTTACAGTACTTATGATATCACAGAAGATACAGGCTAATAAATATTATAAACATGAAGTTAGAAGGTGTTATTTGAATACTTAACAAGGGGACCTAACCTCATCTCAAACATCAGGAAGGCCTTACATAAGGAAGAAACATTTTTAGAAGAGATCTGAAAGTCTACAAATTGGAGTTAGTAAGGTAAGAAGATGATGGATGGTGGGAAAAGTTCCAAGCTATAGAAAGTGGATAAATCCCTCCCAGGCAAGGGACAGCATGTCTGTCATTATAAAAAGTGAAATAAATCTACCCTAGGTAGAATGAAAAGAGCAAAGAGTAACAAGAAATAAAGGAAAAGAAATGAGTCAAGTCTCGAAGAGCCTTTTAACCCTGATATAGATTTTGCCTTTATCTTAAGGATAATGGGAATCCACTAAAGGGTTTTTAACTTAGTGAAGTAGTGGATTGGATGGTAAAGGGAGATGATTTCTGAATAATTTCAAGATTTGTTTTAAGTTACATGCTATTTGGAAGCACAATTTACCGAGAGAGGGAATAATTAATGAGGAGCTAATTTAAGAGGTAAAAATGATAGATTTCATTTTGGAAGCATTACATTTGAGCTCTCTAGGAGATCATTTTAAAAAGAAAAAAGATGTCTTGTAGGCAGTTATAAATAGAACTCTGATTCAGGATAATGTTGTAAGCTGGAGATATGGTTTAAAGCTTAATTAAATTGCTCCAATTTACCCAGCTAGTCATAGGTTGAGCCTGGCTTATTATTAATACACAGTCCACAATATTAACATACAAAAAGAGCAAGCAATCTCTGAAGAAGCAGGGTAAGGTTTCCAAAAATACACTATGCTACTTCTTAACATTCCCTCCAGTTCCTGTTGGAGCTTCTTATTGATCTAAGTCTCTCTCAAAGTTAAGCATTTCTTCCATGATCAGGTTAACATCCTTAATCTTCGTTTCAACTTTGAGCCTTAAATAGGTGTGGTTGGATGGTTCATAACAGAGATTAACAACTACTAAGCAAGCATATTATTGCTTCCATTATTCTCTGATGGTGGATGCAGAAAACCACTCAAGTCATACAGGCATCCTAATGGGCAGTAGATAACTAGATGCCTGAGTTGTCAAGAGACAGGACACCAGTGTCCATTAACGTTAACTCTTCACAACTGACTCTGGGGGAAAAAGTTGTTTCACAGGAAACCACCTAATGTTGTATTGTTATATTTTCAAAACTAAAAGGAGAGAGAGACACTAGTTGTAAGAAAACAATGGGCATCGTAAATAGTTTGTGCCCCTCAAATCAAATTTGTATGTGTGTGTTCCTCTATTTCTGATCATTTCAAAAATCTTAACTTTTCTATAGGCTTCGCTATTCCTATTACTGGTTTCTCTATTTGACACAATATATTTATGTAAACTCTAGATAAGCTCTGTCAACTGTCACACTGCTTCTTACACCCTTCAGGAGGCATTAGATGAGTATTCGCATCTATGAATTAATTATATGAAGTGTGCATTGTTATGAGAGGCACATTAATAAAATAAATAGATAACAAAAGGCAGAGGTGAAAATGAGCAATTATTTAGATTTTAATAAAATCTGAATATATAAACCTCTTCCTCAAAATAATGCATATACTTATAAGGCTTGTTTGGTAACATTTATCTATATGCAACTAAATGAGTTTTTATTCAGTTTTGCCCACCTGGCAAAACCTTTGCTATTCTGAAGACAAATGTATTCCCCTTTGAGTCTCATTATACCCCTAACAATGTCTTCAAGATCTTCATTCTACACTGTCCTTTGGATAGGAAACAACATTTTTAAATATTTTAGAAAACTTTTTAAGTCTTTTTTAAAAATCTTTTAAAAAATATTTTCTTTTAGAAAAAAGTAAACAGTTATGAGGCATGGAAATAAAAATAGATTTTTGACAACATTAAAAATTCTCTGTACCATCTGCAATCCCTTTAAAAGCCAGATGTGGATCTGGATTGACATGGTTTCCCCCCACTGAAAAAAAAAGTGGGTCCAGAAGGAGACTACTGCCACCCCTATATATTCTGGTTTTCAGCTCTGACAGGTCTAGAGTGACAGAGAGACAAGTACTAAAAAAAAACCACGGATCAAAAATAATTCCCGCAATACATTATATTAATAGATATTATAAATTTCTCTTTTTAAATACCACCGCCACCCCGCCCCAACTGAATGACGACTATTGAGAGAGACCTCACTATGAATTACAGTAATGTATTTAAATCATATCTTTTAAGAACAGATATTTTTTAAGTGGTAGGACGAGTGAAGAGAGAACTTGGGAAGGAGAGGGTAAGACCTAGAGAGGCAGGTACGAGAGAGGCAGCTCTGAGCAGCTACCGAGGAGCATGAGAGGACACCAAAGGCCAACTGCACCTGTCTTGAAACCTGGCCATTGTTCGTAATATACTGAACTTAAAGTACATCCCCACTCTCCCTTCCCCCTCCTCATCCTGAGGGTGCCATTGGCTGATCTGATGCTGTACATAGGCCACAAATAGAAGGCACGATACCACATAAATTGAGCTATCTGCCTCACTATATCATGTGTGTATACATGAATCTATGCAATATGACTGGATCAATACTTCTCTTTGATGTTAAGAATGCTTTAACGGGCTGTGACACTGGGATAACTATCAACTCAACCTTCAAATACCTCCAAGAAGGAAGAGCAAATTAAGAATTCACTGTGCATGTTCTACCCCTCCAGTCCCCATTTCCACCCCTACCCTCCAACCCTGAAATTTTTTAACATTAGGAGCAAAATATTTCAAATGACAGACTACACTTCAAGATTTTATAACATTTCTAAACATTCCTAAACATCTCCTCAGAAACACAGATCTAAACACAGATCAGCAAGCATATGTTAAATTATTAACAAATACTATTTATTTATTATGTAATAGTACTAAAAGATGGAAGAGTATTAGAGTCACAGCCCTAAATTTCTTTTAAATGCTTGAGCTATTTGTTCCACAATATCTTATATTTTTTCAAATAATGAGCACTTGATAATGAATTTTTGGTAGTCGGGACCTATACGGCTATTTGTCTTCCAGATGCTAATAGGACTGTACTGAAGCAGTCTTGTAGTTCTTCATATTTAGTGCCCTAAAATTGGAAAATAAATGCACATTTAATTTTATAGGTGCAGGTAATATATCTGTTTATTCTTGTAAAAACATTTTGCAATAAAAAATTACCAACCCGAAACCAAATTTTCTCACCAAATAAAAAGCTTCACTTTATATGTCAGATATACTTTTAAAATGTAATTTAAGAGGGAATAACTGGTTTATGATACCAATTTTAAATGCTATTGCCCAAAGGTTTATTAGTTTTAAAATTAGGATAGAAGAAGCTAAAACTTGATTTAGGATAATATTTGTGATCATGTAAAAAAAGAGGGATTGAATAAACTCAAAATTACTCAACAGAAGATAAACTTCTGATTTTCCAGAAGAACAGTTACTTTTTTCTTTACTCTGCTCTAAACATATATGCTAGGGCATCATAGAGCTTTCTTGGATCTGTCCTCTGGATAGCCAGAAAACCTGAAACCACCCTGCACCAAAAAAATTCCATCTATTTGAGGGTGAGTGTTGTGAGGAAAATTCCAATTTTACTGTCAGTTCTATTGTATAACTAAAGTTGGCCAGAGTACTGATAGGTAACTTGCCAAAGGATAAAGGTCCAAACACATGGAAAAAAGGCTCCATATCTTTGTTTCCCAGACCGATCATCTACCAACTAGCCCTCAAAGAATATTATTCCTATAGACAACAGTCAAATTACACAAATCATGAAGGGCAGGTCTCACTTTGGTGATATAATAATGATGTTGGCATTACAATCACTGTCCACAAGTGATGAAGATGTACTACTGTTTTTACAAAAGGAAAGAATGTGAATTTGATGTCCTTTACCTAATCCATTGTATGATTACACTGAAGTCAGAAATATGTAAGTTAGTTAAATTGGCATTAAAAGTTTTCCAATGAATAGGTGGAAAGGTAATCAAATCAATTCTTCAGTTATTTATGATCTTGCGCACACACCAAAAGAATGATGGATTGTCCTATTCTAAATTACACTCTGAACTTCTAAGAACTTCTTTTCAGTTTTGAGAGTGCTCAAAATCTAGGTAAAATTGAAGTTCCATGATATGTTAATAATATACATATACTTTTCCTCGAAGCATTTTTAATTAATTGGAATATTTCCTGCTTTCATAGGTTATTTGAAAGTTAAGAACAGAATAAGTGTCATTAGGATTCCAAACAATTACTGAGAGCCTGGGGCCCACATAGAGATAATAATTTAGCAAGGGTCAAAAGACTGAGAAACAGACAATGTTAACATGTACTGCTAACTGAACTGTATATATCTGAAGTCTCAAATGACTCGAAATAAGGTGCTATATAGATTTGCTTTAAAAATTATTAACAGAATAGTTTGTTACAGAAAAATTAAGCTTTTTGAATTGGGAATTTCAGAAGATGGGAAAGAACTTCTCCAGGAGAGGGCAGGTATAAGAACGAAGCTGAGATTTCTAAAGTCACCCAAATTTGTCATTTTTTAAAGTATGTATAAATAAAAGATATTATTTTGAAGAAATCTAAAAGCTGAAAATAATTTGTCTCGGTTTATGGGCTAAATGTAACATTACTACCTTTTGACATTCAAAGTCATTATACTTTCAGTTGGTCTGCTTTTTGGTCCACCTGGTGGATGGAAAACCTTAGCACCTTTTCTGGAAATATGGCTTGTCAATTTAACCCCATAAGGGTCAGCAGAATGTGAAGGGTAAGAATCAAATGTTCCTGCCTTCATTCCACCAGCCTACAAATAAAAATGAGACAATTTAATGTGGTTTTGTAAAAATGCTTCTAACAAAATTAGATTTGAAGAAGTTCATACATATTTGTGTATTGTACATGGAGTTGGTTTTACATTTAAAGAAAATTGTCTGTACTGTTTAATTCAAATACCACCAAAGCGTCTCCCTACCACCAATTCTATGGGGTTAAGACGCTGTAATTCCAAAAGTTCTCTATTAAAATGCAAATATTTATAAGAAGGTAATATTCTAAACTGTTGCCAACAGTTAATATTTTAGTGAGAATTTATCAGATCAGGCTATCATCTACACAGGAGGTGAGCCCATTACTGAGGGAATGAGACCTAGGTCCAACGTATTCTGATAGAGAAAGGAGTTAGGGCTCAGAACCAGAAGATGAGAGAAGAGGCCAAGGGTAAGGTTTGTCCAACAGGGAGCCTGGCACGACATGAGTTCACTAAATGTCAGTAAATGATGGGGAAGATACTAAAAATAAAAAAATTTTTTTTGATAAAAATAAAGGAAGAGCACATAGAAAAAAAGAGAGGAAAATGTAATCCACAGTCAGTCCTCCGTATCCACAAGTTCTGCATCCTCAGATTCAACCAACCTCAGATCGAAAATATTTAAAGAAAAAGAACTCCAGAAAGTTCCAAAGAGAAAAACTTGAACTTGACATGTGCTTTACATAGCATTTACATTGTATTAGATATTATAAGTAATCTAAAGATGATTTAAAGTACACAGGAGGATATGCAAAGGTTACATGCAAATACTAGGCCATTTTATATAAGGGACCTGAGCATCCTCAAATTTTGGTATCCTGAGAGTGGGGGAGGGGTGTCCTGAAACCAATCCCCCATGGATATTGTACCATATACTGTACTTTTCTTGTAATCTATTAAGAGAAGTCAATCAAAATATTTTTTGAGCTATACACAAAACAAACAAACATTTGCTTTGACCTTTTAAACTGACTTACTAACGGGATTTTTATCATTATATTATATATGTTCACCAAGAAAACTCTATACAATCACAATGACCCATTTAATTAGGCATCCTTTCTCTGACAGTGTCTAAGTCAGATATACATGAAAACTTGATTCGTTGGAAAGATATGGTTGTAATTTTTCAAGTTTTCCAGATAGAGGCACATGGATTATTTTTAAGAGCAACAAATAATAAGGAATCTTAAGAAAATAAAATTAATTAATTAATTAATGTAAAAGCAAAACAGATGAATTGAAAATGTAAAAATATACATGGTAAATAAACCAATCCACCAGATGATACTTAAAAAATAAATAGGTAAGTCTATATTATAATTAAGATTGAGAAATGGGTGGAAGAAACCTGTACATATATGGAATAGCAAAAACTGTAAGATAGTATTTTTGTACACCTCTATGTTAATAAATTTGAAAATATGAATGAAATGAATGGTTTTCAAAGAAAATATTGTCAAAAGTGACTCAAAAAGAGAGAGACCACCTACAGAAAACAGATGGGCATCATGCAAGAAATTAAGCTCAGAACATTTCCTATGAGAATTCTTTCTGGCTTTCAAGGAACAGATATTTCTGGTGCTATTAAACTCTTACAGAACATAGAAAAAGAAGGAAATCTCCCGATTATTTTAAGATGCTAGCATCTACTTATACCAAAATAGAACAAGGCATATAAAAATAAAAGTACAGACCAGTCACAACCCTTAAAATTATTGATGTGAAAATACTTAATGTTAACAAATAAAACACAGTGTTACACTTAAAGATTAATACAACACAGTCAAGTGGGAATCATTCCAAGAAATCTATTACTGTTACTCATAACAAGTCAATGGAGAAAAAAAAGATGGTCTAAACAGATTACACCAAAATATTCAGTATAATTCTACATACATTCTTGAGTTAGTCTTATTTTTGGCATCTATAAAAATGAACACTGGAGGAGTTCCCATGATCCCCATATCATATCCAAATATTGGAATGAGCATGACATAAGAGATATAAATATTAGAAAGGAAGGACCAAAATTATTTGCAGATATATAATCATATGTCTAAAGATCCAAAGAGAATCAACAGAATACCCATTAGAACATAAGAAACTTTAATGAAGTGGCCAGTTATTTTAAAAAAACAAATGTTTTAATAAGAACAAATAATATAAGGGGATTGATGGGAGAAAAAAGCATTGACCAGGACCTTAAAGTAAGTAGGAATAAATATAAGATAGAAAAATCTACGTGAAGTAAAATATTAAAATCTACAAGACAAATAAAGGTTTTTGTAAGTAGGTTAATTCTAGGTCAGAAGATTCAAAATATAAATATGCTAATACAAGCAAAAATCTAAAGATTTAATTTTAGAGCAAAATACCTAAGGTCTTTTTTCCCCCAGCACTTTACAAAATAATTCCAAAGTTCTAAATAATAAATATTGGAAAACAGCCATATAACTTTTTTAAAGAGTAAGAAGAGACTAGACCCACCCAATATTAAAATGCAAAAATAATTAAAAGTAGTTTGGTACTGGTAGAAATAAACATCAATCAAATTGCATGAAAATTCAGGGAAAAAAAAAACTAAAAAATGGGAATTTTGATTTGATAAGGGTGGCATTTCAAAGCAGGGGTGCTAATTATCCTATTGGTGAGATCAGGAACAACTGAATTTTTTCACAATCAGTTTTACATAAATCTAATTTAAGTATAATAAACTGCACCCATTTTAAGTTTACAATTCTATGAGCTTTGACAGATGTATACACGCTTGAAACCACAACGACAGTCAAGGCACAGAAAGTGTCCTCCCCACAAAGCTTCCTTCTGCCCTTAAAACTGAATTTTGAAAAAGATAAAAGCTGGATCCTTACCTTGCTCTTTACATCAAAATACATTTCAGTAAAAGAAATCAGGAATGCATATTTTTCTAATACTGCTGGGAAGGAAAGTCATTCTGAGAATGACATAAACTCAGCACAAAGGACTGATAAATTTGACTACATCAAATTATTAAATTTCTGAATAGCACAAAATACTATAACCAAAGTCAAAGATTCACCAGACTAGAAAAATTATTTTCAACACAAATGATAAAACAATATCCTTAATATATGAAAAGATCTTACAAATCAGTATCAAAAAGACAAATATCCTAATAGAACATTCGCAAGGAAAATTAACAGGCAATTCACAGAAGAAAAACGAAAGTATAAACTAAGGTTTACTGTTAGAAGCATTTTCATTTTTATTCACACTTGTTGTAAACCTCAGCAGAAGGGAGACAGTTCATTTTAATCACCACTTCAAAAACTAAAGATTATCTGACTTTTTATGGTTTTGAGAAAAACTATGCCTAAATCTAGAGAGGCACTTAGAAAATTCATTGTAAAGTAAAATACTTTTGAAATGGTTATGAAATGGTTAATAATTATTTCATTATAAGAGCTTCATTATTCCCTATGCTATTCAGTTTTATGACTTTTCATAATTTCATAAAAACAAGTTTCATGATTCATGGCATGAATATAAACAAAAGTTTATTATTTACATGGGTAATAAAATAATATGACAGCAAGAGGCAATGTTTCTTTATAATGCTTAATAGTTTTTCATTCTAAAATTTTTAACTTACCTTTTTACCAGGAGAAGAGGGCTTAAAAGGGTTTGCAAGTGCTTCTTTCTTCTCTGCTTTTTTAATTGGTGGTAAAGGTTTCTCAAACAAATAAGGATTGGTATCAAAATATTCCCTTGGGTAAAGATTTAATTTGAAAGGTGTCCCTTTAAGTAAACGATGGTGTTCTTCATTCTCTTTCTGTAAATTAAAGAGTTTGAAATTATATAGCAAAAATTACTCAAACTGTAAGTAATGTAGAGTTAATATACCTTTAAATTTTAATATAAGCATGTAGATTTTTTAATATATACTGCTGGGTTCACTTTTTTGAAACATTCCTTTGTTATGTTCTATTTTTATGATACAAAAGATATGCTTACTTATGAACAAGCACAGCTATGATTGTTCATTTTGGATATAAATTTATTTGATGTATAGAGATTTATTTATCACTTGAACAAATCTATATCAACTATCTGGGTGATATAAGGCAGTAAAAAAAAGTCAGTCTCTAGTTCAAATCCTAACTCCTTCCTGCTTTTTAGCATTTCTCAGGGACACTGGGAAAGTTACTTACTTCTTTAGTGTCACATTTTCTTTAACTGTAAATAATGATGATAATATTCCCCACACCCTTAATGCTGTTGTAAAGATTAAATGAGATTATGTGTTCAAAGTACCTGGCATATGATAGGCCTTCAAAAAAATGTCAGCTTTTACTTCTAAGAATAAGGAATACTTACTTTTTACATTACAACATTTTTATATTACAATATTATTTTAGGAAATCCAGGGACATAAAATTTCTGACTTATAAATAATAAGTTCTAAAAGTAAGAACTCTAAAGAGAGAAAAGTATCTTATACCCATATACTTTGGATGAAAGACTAATTACTGAGCCATTGATAAAATTGCCTTGTATGCATTTATAAATTATGTATTATTTTTCCTATAGAATATTATGTATTATTATTCCTATTCTATATAAAAAGTAGTTTACACAGAATTTTATATAAAGTGAACAATCCATGCATAGAAACAAGAGATGCCTATTTTCAAATGACCAAAGTTTCTGCCCAATTTAATAGAAAACTTTTCCTGGGTTTGGACATGCCCATTTGCAAAACTGGCTACTACCCTTTTATCTCACTGCCACTTAAAATCACCACAGCCAAAATTACTGAAGACTGCATGCCTAAAAAAACAAAAATTTAAAAACTTTTAAAATAGTTGCCATATAGTTTCTGTTTCTTAACATCCAAATGAACTTGACTTTCCGTTACTACCAGCTTTCTTTAAATTATATCAATATTGTTAAATTATGTTGATATGGTTCCAAAATTTCTACAGGTTCCTCTATTCCTTCGCATGTAGGCATTCTCCACAAATGTGAATATGCTTCACTGTAAGTCAAATACTGTATAAAGTGAGTGTAAGAGGCTTATGCCAGTACATCTCAGTTTTTATTTCTGCCATGTAATAAAGTGAGTCGTTTTCTCCCGTCCTTTCACTTTCTCTCCTGTAGGTTTTCATTCTCTACTCCACTTCCTCCCTTCTCCCCATCACTCCTCCATCCCATTCATTCACCATAATGGCCTGATCAGCCCAAAAGTACTACCACTACTTTTTTAGGCACAATATATTAGGGTGTGGTGGGAACACGGCTAAGGACCAGGATACTTTTAGGACTCTTCTAATCAAAATAGAGCATAGTTGATCAGCCCAAGTTAACAGAAGTCTCACAGCTGGTTTGGAGAGATACAGGATAGATGTGGTAAACTATAGCAGGGGTTAAAGCTCATTCTGGGAATCTAATATCAGAAAGGTAAAATTATCACAACTCATAAACATCAATCTGCCATTGCCCAAGTAATACAAATAGATAAAACAAAACAAACCTTAATTAGATCACAAGTGAATTCTCTAAGTCAACTAAATAAGAGAAAGGTTGGAAAAAGTTAAAATAGATTCTTTTACCTTGTCATTTAGTTTTGCTGCATCATAGAAATCAGCAGAGTGTGAAAACTGCTTACCTATGGTAACATTTGCATAGCTAAAGAAGGAAAATAATAATGATGATGACTTCAGGGTTCAGAAATTAAATTTTTTTTTAATTCAAAACAAATGATACAAAAGTATTAAAAATATCTTACCCATATCCAGTTCCTTTCTTTCCTGGGTTTGTGTACAAATTCTTTCCAGGTGGCTCATATTTTTCTTTGGGTTTTGATTGTGCACTGAAAAATGGGACTGGTCTACCTATTGTTCCATAGTAACTTCCTAATCCACATCTTAAATACAGTTTAACCACAAAAACAAAAAGGAGCAAGTTAAAATAGCAAATTTTGTGTTATACATATTTTACCATAATTTATAAAATATTATTAAAAGGGGAGCAAAATATATGCAATGGAACTGACTTGCCTAACTTTGGTAAGAAAAAAATTTTTTTTCTTATTTTGTAATCTAATTTCCCCTATTTTTCAAAGTCACAGATTCTGAGATAATATTTTTAATTTTTATGCCTATTTTAAATGCTCTAAACAAAACTTAATAATCTCTAGGAAGTTAGAAGAGTTTACATTAATTCAGTTAACTATAACAACAAATAGAATCTTTGTTTTTTTAAAATTATTTATTTTTTTATTTAAGTATAGTTGATTTACAATATTATATTAGTTCCAGAGGGTGGGGGAGGCTGAAAAATACAAAACAGTTATTTAAAGGATAAAATACATATATTACATGAAAAAGAAATGAAGTAGTGACCCAAAAAATGCACGTCTGAATTTATATCTAAGAAGAAAAAAAGAAACCCAAGAAAAAGTAGTAATAATAAAAATAAATAGGGGCTTTCCATCTGGCGCAGTGGTTGAGAATCTGCCTGCCAATGCAGGGGACACGGGTTCGAGCCCTGGTCTGGGAAGATCCCACATGCCGCGGAGCAACAGGCCCGTGAGCCACAACTACTGAGCCTGCGCGTCTGGAGCCTGTGCTCCGCAACAAGAGAGGCCACGATAGTGAGAGGCCCGCGCACTGCGATGAAGAGTGGCCCCCACTTGCCACAACTAGAGAAAGCCCTCGCACAGAAACTTAGACCCACCACAGCCAAAAGTAAATATAAAAATAAATTTAAAAAGTAGTAATAATAAAAATAAACAGGGGCTTCCCATCTGGCACAGTGGTTAAGAATCCTCCTGCCAATGCAGGGGACACAGGTTCAAGCCCTGGTCCGGGAAGATCCCACAGGCCGCGGAGCAACTAAGCCTGTGCGCCACAACTACTGAGCCTGCGCTCTAGAGCCCACGAGCCACAACTACTGAAGCCCACATGCCACAACTACTGAGCTCACATGCCACAACTACTGAAGCCCGCGCGCCTAGAGCACGTGCTCTGCAACGAGAAGCCACCGCAATAAGAAGCCCGCGCACTGCAGCGAAGGGTAGCCCCTGCTCACCACAACTAGAGAAAGCCCACACACAGCAATGAAGACCCAACGCAGCCAAAAATAAATAAATAAAATAAATTTAAAAATAATAATTCAAACCTCTCAAAAGTGTGAAAAGGTGGAAAAAGATAAACTATAATAACAGAAGACATTCTCCACTCTTAATAAAAACTTAATAATTTAACTTTGAAGACCGCAGCTTTACTAATCTCAAAACCATGAATAAGCCCCAAATTATTTTTCAACCAATCCTCGTCTGTCATAAACTCTAGATTGAGAGTCAACGTTATTAAGTGTGAATTAACATCATATATAAAGCTCAGCTATATTATATATTACATAGACTACATGATCTTAAGTATTTAAAGGTTAAAGAAAAAAAGAACCTCACATTGACAATTTTCACAACTAAAATATTGTTAAACCCCATACATGTATCTTCATGCATGATTTTTAAATAACGTATCTTTGATAAATTATCCTCTTTATCCAAAAAAGATTTCTCCTAATTTCACATTTTGTATTTACACTTTTCTTAAAGTTTTAAAAAGCAGATAAAATAGTCAAGGGCACAGATATGATGACCCAAGGCAATTTTTTTCCTAATCTGACTATTGCAAGGTTTTCAACTAAACTTATTTTCATTATTTAGTTGACTTCATTAGTATAAACTGATAGAGAATAGTGACAGAGATAACCAAAAATTTAATGTGATAATGAGAATCTACTTAATCAAAATTACCTGTCAACCTAAATCATCCAATATAATTGTCTTCATCTAAGACAAACTTGACCTAAGAATCATACTTTAAAAAATGAATCATACATAAGTCCTCCGGAAAAACCAAAACTTAATTTAGGATGGAGGAGAGAGAGCTATGCAGGAGATATATCAATATTTAAGACTTTTTCCCAAATACTTACAGCTTCTTATCTCCATTACTAGGGAGGAATGCTTTGCCTAGATTTTTTTTGGCTTCTTCCATCATATGCCGTCTCCTCACTTGATTCAGGTTTACGTAGCCTTCACCTTCAAAAATCCTTACAAAATGGGGATCAAAATAACCTGCCTAGAGATGTGACATTTCTTTGGATCCCGCAGGTAGCATCTGTCTATTTTTGCTTGCAGCTTCATTAAAGGGTCCTTTAAAAATAAATTAGGAGTATCACAATTTTGAGCTCACTAGTAATTAAGGGACGTGAAAAATGACTTTGAAAAGTTTCAAAATGTGATTTGGACCAGTGAGTTTTGAGCTCTTAAACACTATTTCAAAACATTTACTGAAAGGTCTGTGTCAAAGGCCACACTGACAATAAGAACTAAGAGGCTTCCATTAAAACATTTTAATAATTAGATTGAGGTCCTGTTAAACTCTGAATCTGAGAGCTGGAAGAGACCTTACAGGTCACTGAATCCAATGCTTCCCCATCTATACACTACGGAACACTGTGTAAGAATATGCTAGGAAACTATTTGTGTCAGATGTCAATAAGCGTGTGTGTGAGTGTGTATTTTTAGGTTGGAGGGGAAGGGTATTTCATACTCAAACTGAAACAATTCCCCTCCTGGGTATATACTCTATACACATGAGTGCCTATATCCATTAAAAGACGTAAACAAGAATGTTCACAGCAGCTTTATTCATAACAATCAAAAACCAAAAACAACTCAAATGCCCATCAACAGGGGAACAGATAAATAAATTGTGGTATACAGTGAAGTACTAGTAGCCCAATAATTTTTAAAAGGCTGGTTTTATGAATATTTAGAACTTCTTTTGTAATTTGCATCTAGGAGAACTCAATTTGTAAAGTCCTTCCATAATGTGAAAGAATTTTCTGAAGTGCAAATAACCCTTAATTCAATTGGTTATCTAAATGTGAATTTGTATCACTGATTTTTTTTTAACTTAGGTTTTTGAAATGATAATATATTCACATGGTTCCAAATTCAATAGTATAAATATTTTTACAGTAAATTTTCCTTCCACGTTCCGTCACCCAGGTCCTTTCCCACAGGTACCCATGATAGTAATTTTGTTTTCCAGAGAATGTTTAGGCATGTTCCAGTGAATATTTTCATATTTATCCTTTTCCATTTTCAATGCTTAGCATACCACATACATTATTAAATAAAAAGGCAAGGTGCAGAATAGTGTATCTTGGAGATGTTTCATATCAGTGTATTCTTTTTATTGTTTTATTTATGACTCTTCTAAAAATCCCTCAGCTATTCATTTAGCATTTCATTTTTCAAGAAAGTGATCATGGATGGCCTTTTCAGATGCAAACGTTAATGCTGTCTGCATAGCAGAGTGTCCCATCTAAGGCAACAAAAAAAGCTAAAAACAAAATATTCTGGGAGAAAACTGCCATGCACCTCGGAAAGAAATAAAATTACCTATGAGGAGAATATATGAAGGTAGGGTAGCCCAATAAAATGAGCTTCCTGCTCTTATAAAATTAAGACCATAAAATACAGACCATTAAAAAATATCATTTAACAAACGTTAAAGCCAAGATTTTATACAGAAAACATCACTCTTAGGCTGTAAAGGAAACCAAATATACTTACGATTAAATTGTGACACATATTTATCACCAACAGTGACATATTCCATCTCACTGAAGAGCCCAATCCTCTCCATATCTGTTTTCCCTCCTTCCACAGGCATGGTTGCTTCTTGTGGCAGTGTGCTCTATATAGGTAACTTCAATTGGTCCCTGAGGGCTACTTCTTCTATAGCAAAATCCTACTCTACACTGAAAAATACAGGGGAAAAGTTTAGGGAAAAGGTGATTACTAAATTTCAGTCCAAATTACTTGCAGTCTGAGAGTTAACATGCATATCATTACATCATAAAACAACAGTCTCAAACTATGTGGGGAAAGAATCTACTCTGTGGGGCTGAGGGGGAATAATGGGGATTCAAAATTATCACCACAAACCCTCCCCTTGACTCTCCAGGTGAAGTACCCACAAATTACAAAGAAATGTGTATCTGTTGCAGTGCCATTCATCTGTCGTAAATAATAAAATTATTACTGTACTGTGTGGTATAAATACTGTGTAAACAACATCCTTCTTTTGAGAAGTTCAAAGATCTTAATTATGTAAGGCAGTCATTTTCAGTTTAAATCATTTTATCTAAACATACTGCATTGTCCCTTGTGTTAAAAATTAAAACTTACTTTTTCAGAATGCACCACACACATAGGTATTACCCTATAGTTCTTGAATTTTTTCAAGATTAAATGTATATAAGAAATGTGCCACCTGGCGAAATTAGTTCACAAAGGGAATGGGAAGAGAGGACAACTGTCTAGGCAAGATAAAAACAAAGAACAGCAAAACAAAAATCCACAATGAATTCAGAGTATTTGTTAAAGGACATAATGCAACTATGAGTTTTCTTTTGAAATATCACTCTAAATATGCAACTACTTATTTGGATTTTTTTTTTTTTAATTAGACGTGTTCTAAAAAGTAGGACCAAAGAGCTAAGAATACTTGCTTCCATTTCACTGTAATATTTTTGAAGCGCCAACTAGATCTAGGCACCAGACGTACATTAGTGAACAAAACAAACATTGGCTTATGCTTCCCAGCTTATAATCCAAGGTAAGACACTTTTGCCTTGAATTTAGAGCAAGCTGTTTCAGTGACACTAAACAGGATTGCCTATTTGAAACTGTGGCTTATCCTCCCCTCCCCCCCATCCTACCTCTTCCTCTGATCAGGTATGCTTTAAAACTAAAAGTCAGTTAGCTGGAGTGTGCTGATTCGATTTGTTTCATATTTCAAAGCTCCATCTTCACTGCCCAACCTCAAAGGCTTCTTGTGCTGCTACAGGGGGCTCAAATCCTTTAAATGGCTCACAAGGCCACTATCACCATATTTGTCACCAATGGAAGCCCCCCTCCCTGGCAACCGGGCTCTAATTGTCTTCTTCCAGTTCTCAAGTCTGGCTCTCTCCAACCACAGGACCCTAACACATGCTGTTTCGCTTTAGGCAGGTATTTCACTGCCCCGACCCCTTTTGTTGCCCATTAATACTGATCCTTCTGACTGTTTAGCTCATTCCTCACTTCTTTAATTCCCTCTAACACAGCGCCATGCACTTCTCTTTCCAAGCCCTCATCATGGTTATCTAGTGGGCTATTTTACATTCACCGTGTAGGGATCCTTTAATTAACAGCTGTTTTCCCCAATAAACTAGGCGCTCCGGGAAGGCAGGAACCGTGGTGTGAGTCTGGTACTTCCTTACCAGTGTTTGGCACACGACAAAGTGAGCCACAGAGGGAAGAAAGGAAAGGGAACGAAAAGGAGGGGGAGACAAGGAGTTATTGCCTTGAATTTTTCCACTACTTAACTCTTCTTGAGCAACATTTACAAAACCACTCATTCATTTACTTAACGTTTTGCAAACCCCTCCTCTGAGTAGGGCTCGCTGGTAGAAGTTAGGAAAACTGAGATTTTAAAAGGCATAGGTCCTGCCCGTAGAGAGCTTACACTCTAGTAGACAAGACATAATTAAATATAACACAGTGGAACACTGCAAGTTCCCTTCGAAAGGTACGGATAAAGAGCCGGGGGTGGGGGGCGGGGTGTGAAGGAGGGACAGAAAACTCGCTGAGGTGATGAGGAAAATGATGTCCCATTAGGGAAACGGAGGTTCAGAGTATGCAGGTATCTAAAGGACAACACCTGACGTCTGCGAGGACCAAGTCACCTCTGAGAAGGGCACCCAATCCAACTAGCGAGATCACAAGCGTCCCAGCTCCAGCCCGGGCTAAGTCCGCTGCAAGAGCAACCAGGAACACGAGCCAGCCCCGCAAGAGCGCTTCCCGCCCTGGACCTCGCTACGAGGCTGCTCCGCACGCTCCGCCCGCCTCAGGGTTTATTGTGGCGCGTTACCCCGGCTACGGAAGAATCCATTCCAAGAACGAACCCTACGGGAGGATACGTGGAGGGTTCGAATCCGCATCAAGAAAGACGTAAGAGTGTCTACAGGAAACGAATGACGCACTCAACAGAATTTACCGAAAAGACTTCCGCTTCCCGCCCCATTATCCATCCGCGAGATGTGGCGTGGTGGTACGCCCCGTGACGTATGTTGCAGGGCATGTTGGGAATTGTAGTCGGCCTTCCCAAGCCCCGCCTCCGATGACGCCAGTTCCGGGCCAGCGTCCTGTGCCTGGGCGGCCGTCGGCGCCCCTATCAGCTCCATGTACCCGCTATGGTGAGTACCCGTGCTCGCCCCCCACCCCTGCGTTTCCCCTCAGACTTCACTAGCTGCTACGAGGCTTTATGGCCCTTGAAATAACTGGTTCTGCCGGGGCCCACGGTGGTAGCTGCGAACTCTGTGGTCTGGGCCGTCCTGTCCTCGGCCTCTCCCGGTAGGACCGGAGGGAAACTGCCCCGCACAACCTTGAACCCCCGGCCCCACTGCAGCCGCCTTTGGATACGCGCTCCCTGCACCTTCTACTTGTGCATACATTTTGAGAACGAGGGAATTAGGCGTTTTTGAAGGTTTCGAGGAAGGATTGGACCTGGGAAAGATATGAGTGACTTTGCAAATACTGTATTCCCTTAGCTGCTGTGATGTCACACTCCCCTGGTTTCCCTCTTAATTGCTCAAGCAGGTCCTCCAATCCGTATCCTAGATGTGGCGTTCGGTACTTTTCTTTACACCCTATGCTTTCTCCAAAATTTGTATCTCCAGCTTAGAGATGTATTCTGAGCTCCAGATCCGCATATGTACTAACTGTACCTCCACTTGGATGGCTCATATGTATTTCAGACTCAGCAAGTTCAAAACTGACTCACCATTCCCACCTCCCCTCGTCCCACACCTGCTCTTCCTCCAGTGAGCCCCATCTCAGTTCATTGCGCTACCA
Source organism: Balaenoptera ricei (assembly GCF_028023285.1). Classification (NCBI taxonomy): domain Eukaryota; kingdom Metazoa; phylum Chordata; class Mammalia; order Artiodactyla; family Balaenopteridae; genus Balaenoptera; species Balaenoptera ricei. The sequence continues at coordinate 14,163,140 of NC_082659.1, read as the reverse complement.
TCCACCCCACCGTTGTTCATGCCAAAAACCTGGAAATCATCATCCTTGACATCGCCCTCTTCTCAACTCCTGAACATCTGTTCACTAATCAAATGCTATGAAATCTACTTCTAAATGGCTGTCAGTCGTCACTGTCTCTAACTATCCTTGTCCTTGGCACCATGAGATCTAACCATCTGCTGTGGTCTCTTAAGTGGTCTTTTAAGCAGGCCTTCACCAATCTGAGCCCCTGCCTGGGATGGGCTTGTCCATCTGCACCCCCATCTTTCCTTTGGAATTGTTCATACTCTTACATACTTACCCCTCAGATCTCAGTTTAAATATTATTTTTTCAGAAAGGATCTCAATTCAGAAGTGTAAGGAGATTCTAGTGCATTCTCATAAGATCTCTTATGGAACCTTCACAACAACCCTGTGAAGTTGTATATTTTTCCAGTTTTACAGAAGAGAAGACAGACTTGAGTGATTAGTTACAAGGTCATAAAGAAAGTAACAGTTACATGTTGCTCTTGTCTGTCTTTATAACTTTTATCTTCAGTATCTTTCAGTGCCATTTAATAGTTTTTATTCAAATAGGTGCATAGTATTTAACTGACTTATTTACTTAACATACTTGTTATTGATAGCTATTTAGGTGGGGTTTTTTGTTTGTTTGTTTGGTTTTTGCTATGATGAATAACAGTATGGTAAGTGGGTAACATTCAAGCTAAATTTGTCTGAACTTTCGTGATTATTTCTTTAGGATAAATTCCTAGAAGTATAATTGGGGCAAAGGGCATGGCCTTTCAACAGGTTACAATTTATGGAAAATAAAAGCAGTCACCCTTAAAAAAATGTGACAAGGGGACTTCCCTGGCAGTTCAGTGGTTAAGACTACTCGCCCAATGCAGGGGGCACGGGTTCGATCCCTGGTTGGGGAAGAACCCGCATGCCGCGTGGCGCGGCTTAAAAAAAAAAAATGTGACAAGGATTTGTAAATGAGAAAAATAGTAATGGTACCTACTTTGTAATGTTCTGAGGATCAAAGTTAATATATGTCCAGTCATTTAGCATAGTGCCTTTTACTTTTTAAGGGCTCAGTAAATGTTAGTACTTACTAATTTATTTCAAAATAGGGTTCTTACTGTGTAGTATGGTTCTTCAGCCTGTTTGGGACATATTTTGAGTATCTGATGAAATCTCTGAAACACCTTCCTCCTTCCCACTCCTCTCCCCCAGCAAAATGATATATGTCTTTGTCATATGTCAACTACCTGCAGTGTATGGACCCAAATTAAGAACTGCTAATAGATTCCACTTTGCAAGTGCTTTTTTCCCCATTTATAAGTTACAAGCATTTTCCTATGGCATTAAATATTCTTATAAAGCATTATTTTTCATTACTGTATAATCATAATTATTTAATCAATATCTTGTTGACAGGTTAACATCTGTATACCCTAATCTTTGTGTGTTTTGCAAATTTCCTTAGAAATTAAATTTCTAAATGCAGAATTACTAGGCTAAGAATGTGAATATAAGGCTTTTTTTTTTGAATTTTTGAATTTTGTTTTTTTTTTATACAGCAGGTTCTTCTTAGTCATCAGTTTTATACACATCAGTGTATACATGTCAATCCCAATCGCCCAAATCATCACACCACCACCACCACCACCCCTGCCGCGTTCCCCCCTTGGTGTCCATACATTTGTTCTCTACATCTGTGTCTCAGTTTCTGCCCTGCAAACCGGTTCATCTGTACCATTTTTCTAGGTTCCACATACATGCGTTAATATACGATATTTGTTTTTCTCTTTCTGACTTACTTCACTCTGTATGACAGTCTCTAGATCCATCCACGTCTCCACAAATGACCCAATTTCATTGCTTTTTATGGCTGAGTAATACTCCATTGTATATATGTACCACATCTTCTTTATCCATTCGTCTGTCGATGGGCATTTAGGTTGCTTCCATGACCTGGCTATTGTAAATAGTGCTGCAGTGATCATTGGGGTGCATGTGTCTTTTTGAATTATGGTTTTCTCTGGGTATATGCCCAGTAGTGGGATTGCTGGATCATATGGTAATTTTATTTTTAGTTTTTTAAGGAACCTCCATACTGTTCTCCATAGTGGCTGTATCAATTTACATTCCCACCAACAGTGCAAGAGGGTTCCGTTTTCTCCACACCCTCTCCAGCATTTGTTGTTTGTAGATTTTCTGATGACGCCCATTCTAACTGGTGTGAGGTGGTACCTCATTGTAGGTTTTTTTGTTTGTTTTTTGTTTTTAATAGAGATGTACACGTATAAATTGTGTGCTTTTTTCAGTATTTTTTTTTAATGTTTACTTATTTATTTATTTATTTATGGCTGTGTTGGGTCTTCGTCTCTGTGCGAGGGCTTTCTCTAGTTGCAGCAAGTGGGGGCCACTCTTCATTGCAGTGCACGGGCCTCTCACTATCGCGGCCTCTCTTGTTGTGGAGCACAGGCTCCAGACGCGCAGGCTCAGTAATTGTGGCTCACGGGCCTAGTTGCTCTGCGGCATGTGGGATCTTCCCAGACCAGGGCTCGAACTCGTGTCCCCTGCATTGGTAGGCAGATTCTCAACCACTGCGCCACCAGGGAAGCCCCCTCATTGTAGTTTTGATTTGCATTTCTCTAATAATTAGTGATGCTGAGCAGCTTTTCATGTGCTTCTTGGCCATCTGTATGTCTTCTTTGGAGAAATGTCTGGTTAGATCCTTGGCCCATTTTTGGATTCGGTTGTTTGTTTTTTTAATATTGAGCTGCATGAGCTGTTTATATATTTTGGAGATTAATCCTTTGTCCACTGATTCGTTTGCAAATATTTTCTCCCATTCTGAGGGTTGTCTTTTCGTCTTGTTTATGGTTTCCTTTGCTGTGCAAAAGCTTTGAAGTTTCATTAGGTCGCATTTGTTTATTTTTGTATTTATTTCCATTACTCTAGGAGGTGGATCAAAAAAATCTTGCTGTGATTTATGTCAAAGAGTGTTCCTCCTATGTTTTCCTCTAAGAGTTTTATAGTGTCCGGTCTTACATTTAGGTCTCTAATCCATTTGGAGTTTATTTTTGTGTATGGTGTTAGGGAGTGTTCTAATTTCATTCTTTTACATGTAGCTGTCCAGTTTTCCCAGCAGCACTTATTGAAGAGACTGTCTTTTCTCCATTGTATATCCTTGGCTCCTTTCTCATAGATTAGTTGACCATAGGTGCGTGGGTTTATCTCTGGGCTTCCTGTCTTGTTCCATTGATCTATATTTCTGTTTTTGTGCCAGTAACATATTGTCTTGATTACTGTAGCTTTGTAGTATAGTCTGAAGTCAGGGAGTCTGATTCCTCCAGCTCCGTTTTTTTCCCTCAAAACTGCTTTGGCTATTCGGGATCTTTTGTGTCTCCATACAAATTTTAAGATTTTTTTTGTTCTACTTCTGTAAAAAATGCCGTTGGTAATTTGATAGGGATTGCATTGAATCTGTAGATTGCCTTGGATAGTATAGTCATTTTCACAATACTGATTCTTCCAATCCAAGAACATGGTATATCTCTCCATCTGTTGGTATCATCTTTAATTTCTTTCATCAGTGTCTTATAGTTTTCTGTGTACAGGTCTTTTGTCTCCCTAGGTAAGTTTATTCCTAGGTATTTTATTCTTTTTGTTGCAGTGGTATATGGGAGTGTTTCCTTAATTTCTCTTTCAGATTTTTCATCATTAGTGTATAGGAATGCAAGAGATTTCTGTGCATTAATTTTGCATCCTGCAACTTTACCAAATTCATTGATTAACTCTAGTAGTTTTCTGGTGGCATCTTTAGGATTATCTATGTATAGTTTCATGTCATCTGCAACCAGTGACAGTTCTCCTTCTTCTTTTCCAATTTGTATTCCTTTTATTTCTTTTTCTTCTCTGATTGCCATGGCTAGGACTTCCAAAACTATGTTGAATAATAGTGGTGAGAGTGGACATCCTAGTCTTGTTCCTGACCTTAGAAGAAATGCTTTCAGTTTTTCACCATTGAGAATGATGTTTGCTGTGGGTTTGTCATATATGGCCTTTATTATGTTGAGGTAGGTTCCCTCTATGCCCACTTTCTGGAGAGTTTTTATCATAAATGGGTGTTGAATTTTGTCAGAAGCTTTTTCTGCATTTGTTGAGATGATCATATGGTTTTTATTCTTCAATTTGTTAATATGGTGTATCACATTGATTGATTTGCATATATTGAAGAATCCTTGCATCCCTAGGATAAATCCCACTTGATCATGGTGTATGATCCTTTTAATGTGTTGTTGGATTCTGTTTGCTCGTATTTTGTTGAGGATTTTTGCATCTGTATTCATCAGTGATATTTGTCTGTAATTTTCTTTTTTTGTAGTATATTTGTCTGGTTTTGGTATCAGGGTGATGGTGGCCTCATAGAATGAGTTTGGGAGTGTTCCTTCCTCTGCAATTTTTTGGAAGAGTTTGAGAAGGATGGGTGTTAACTCTTCTCTAAATGTTTGATAGAATTCATCTGTGAATTCTATCTGGTCCTGGACTTTTGTTTGTTGGGAGATTTTTAATCACAGTTTCAATTTCATTACTTGTGATTGGTCTGTTTATATTTTCTGTTTCTTCCTGATTCAGTCTTGGAAGGTTATACCTCTCTAAGAATTTGTCCATTTCTTCCAGATTGTCCATTTTATTGGCATAGAGTTGCTTGTAGTAGTCTCTTAGGATGCTTTGTATTTCTGCGGTGTCTGTTGTAACTTCTCCTTTTTCATTTCTAATTTTATTGATTTGAGTCCTCTCCCTCTTTTTCTTGATGAGTCTGGCTAATGGTTTATCAGTTTTGTTTATCTTCTCAAAGAACCAGCTTTTAGTTTTATTGATCTTTGCTATTGTTTTCTTTGTTTCTATTTCATTTATTTCTGCTCTGATCTTTATGATTCTTTCCTTCTGCTAACTTTGGGTTTTGTTTGTTCTTCTTTCTCTAGTTCCTTTAGGTATAAAGTTAGATTGTTTATTTGAGATTTTTCTTGTTTCTTGAGGTAGGCTTGTATAGCTATAAACTTCCCTCTTAGAACTGCTTTTGCTGCATCCCATAGGTTTTGGATGGTCGTGTTTTCATTGTCATTAGTCTCTAGGTATTTTTTGATTTCCTCTTTGATTTCTTCAGTGATCTCTTGGTTATTTAGTAACGTATTGTTTAACCTCCATGTGTTTGTGTTTTTTACGTTTTTTTCCCTGTAATTCATTTCTAATCTCACAGCGTTGTGGTCAGAAAAGATGCTTGTTATGATTTCAATTTTCTTAAATTTACTGAGGCTTGCTTTGTGTCCCAAGATGTGATCTGTCCTGGAGAATGTTCTGTGTGCACTTGAGAAGAAAGTGTAGTCTGCTGTTTTTGGATGGAATGTCCTATAAATATCAATTAAATCTATCTGGTCTATTGTGTCATTTGAAGCTTGTGTTTCCTTATTTATTTTCATTTTGGATGATCTGTCCATTGGTGTAAGTGAGGTGTTAAAGTCCTCCACTATTATTGTGTTACTGTTGATTTCCTCTTTTATAGCTGCTAGCAATTGCCTTATGTATTGAGGTGCTCCTATGTTGGGTGCATATATATTTATAATTGTTTTATCTTCTTCTTGGATTGATCCCTTGATCATTATGTAGTGTCCTTCCTTGTCTCTTGTAACATTCTTTATTTTAAAGTCTATTTTATCTGATATGAGTATTGCTACTCCAGCTTTCTTTTGATTTCCATTTGCATGGAATATCTTTTTCCATCCCCTCAGTTTCAGTCTGTATGTGTCCCTAGGTCTGAAGTGGGTCTCTTGTAGACAGCATATAGATAGGTCTTGTTTTTGTATCCATTCAGCGAGCCTGTGTCTTTTGGTTGGAGCATTTAATCCATTCACGTTTAAGGTAATTATCGATATGTATGTTCTTATGACCATTTTCTTAATTGTTTTGGGTTTGTTTTTATAGGTCCTTTTCTCCTCTTGTGTTTCCCGCTTAGAGAAGTTCCTTTAGCATTTGTTGTAGAGCTGGTTTGGTGGTGCTGAATTCTCTTAGCTTTTGCTTGTCTGTAAAGCTTTTGATTTCTCCATCAAATCTGAATGAGATTCTTTCCGGGTAGAGTAATGTTGTTTGTAGGTTCTTCCCTTTCATCACTTTAAGTATATCATGCCACTCCCTTCTGGCTTGTAGAGTTTCTGCTGAGAAATCAGCGGTTAACCTTATTGGAGTTCCCTTGTATGTTATTTGTCGTTTTTCCCTTGCTGCTTTCCATAATTTTTCTTTGTCTTTAATTTTTGCCAGTTTGATTACTATGTGTCTTGGTGTGGTTCTCCTTGGGTTTATCCTGTATGGGACTCTCTGCGCTTTCTGGACTTGGGTGGCTATTTCCTTTCCCATGTTAGGGAAGTTTTCGACTATAATCTCTTCAAATATTTTCTCAGGTCCTTTCTCTCTCTCTTCTCCTTCTGGGACCCCTATAATGCGAATGTTGTTGCGTTTAATGTTGTCCCAGAGGTCTCTTAGGCTGTCTTCATTTCTTTTCATTCTTTTTTCTTTATTCTGTTCTGCAGCAGTGAATTCCACCATTCTGTCTTCCAGGTCACTTATCCGTTCTTCTGCCTCAGTTATTCTGCTATTGATTCCTTCTAGTGTAGTTTTCATTTCAGTTTTTGTAGTGTTGATCTCTGTTTGTTTGTTCTTTAATTCTTCTGGGTCTTTGTTAAACATTTCTTGCATCTTCTCAATCTTTGCCTCCATTCTTATTCCAAGGTCCTGGATCATCTTCACTATCATTATTCTGAATTCTTTTTCTGGAAGGTTCCCTATCTCCACTTCATTTAGTTGTTTTTCTGGGGTTTTATCTTGTTCCTTCATCTGGTACATAGCCCTCTGCCTTTTCATCTTGTCTGTCTTTCTGTGAATGTGGTTTTTGTTCCACAGGCTGCAGGATTGTAGTTCTTCTTGCTTCTGCTCGTGAATATAAGGCTTTTGATTTTTATTGCCACATCACCCTATGAAGAATTCTGAGTTTATACTCCCACCATCAATGATATATTAGTTTCCTCTCATTGTCTTGACCATCAGTTCTTATCATAATAGGGTCAGTGTTTCTGTCCCATTCTTAAACTACTTATTCTCCATTGATCTTTTCATGTCATTGTTAAACCCTATAATTGTTAAAACTGTAATTTAGAAATACTTTCTTAGAGCAGTGGTCCTCAACCTTTTCCCATTAGAATCATTCACATGGAGGACTTTTTAAATATCCTTGTGCCTAGACCCTCCCCAGGCCAATTAATCAGAATCTCGGGGGGTGTAGCCCAGGAATCAGTATTTTAAACTTCTCAGGTGATTTCAATGTGGAACAAAGGTTGAGAACCTCTAATTTAGAATTTAGGGTGTTTTGTTTTTCTCCATAAAACAAGGAATTAACTCATGAAATAACTTGAAAAATCAAGATTAATTAATGCCTTAACCTAAATTCAGTTAGATTCTAATTTATATGAGGATGAGTTTTTGTTTTACAATGAAATTTTGGTTTTATTTGTCTTAGGTTATTTCAGAGACTATGGATATACTCCTCAGAATGAGAGGTGGCCTTGATCTAGCTTTTCAGCTAGCTACTCCTAATGGTAGGTCTGCCAAAATACTCTGCTTTTTTATTATAAAGTTGATTATGAAATATAGTGAGATTCTTACCATTTTGTACATGAAACTGAGAGATAGGATGAATAAACTGTCTAAGGTCATATAGTTAGTAAGTGATATAAATTGGATTTAAACTTAGACACTGTTCCCCACCAGCTCTAGCCCATGGGGCTCTCTGTGCACATTAGGAAAAGGTGTCTCCTTACTTAAGAAACTTTACTGCCCTCTCAAAGAAAATTGTCACGATAAATATAAATATCCACCATGAGCACAATATAAAGAGGCACCCAGACTTGTACATTGTAGGCTTACAACTGTACATAACCCTGTGCCTCCAGAGCCCACTCTCTTGAATGTCGTGTTGTTTAGGAATGGTAGGCAAGCTCTATGGGAGAAAAATCAGCAGTGTTTGTATAAACCAAATTCTAGGATGTCTTCCTGTTTCTGACTACTGCCACAAACTGAGGCAAAGAATATCAGAGGAAGAAGATGAGGAGCTGTGTTGGAGATGTGTTTCATTTGAGATGCCACAGTAAGCCAAGTGCCAACGCCCAACAGGCATTTGGTAATTTGAGTCTGAAACTTAGGGGAGAGTGGTCAGAACTGGAGATAAGAGAACTTAATATCTCTCAAGGATGATAGTTAATACCTTGATACTAAATGAAATCACTCAAGAAAAGCATGATCAATGGTGTCAGGAGCCACAAAGAAGTTCAGAAAGATAAGGAATAAACAGCGTCAGAGTTCCTTGAAGGAGATCACCAGCTGACGATTATTTACTGGCCCTTTGGAAAGAGGGAGAGTGAATGCAGAATGTTCTTTCTGACCCATCCCTTCATATTAGACAGTTGTTCTCAATCTTGGTCCACATTCTAATCCCCACTTCCAGACCAATTAAAGTCTCTAAGGACAGAGACTCGGGCATCAGTAAGATTTTTAGGTGATTTTCTAATGTGCCATCAAGATGAGAATCATTTTGCAAGGACTAAAACTCACTTTTAGGCCTATCTTATCAGTAAAGTATTGTTGTTCCTTAATATGTTACTTGTATGGATAAAGCCTTACATTTTACAACTTAATATAAATTGAAGGTATACTTTGCTATGAACTCATCCCAAAGTATAACTAATATATTAGTCACCAGATATAATGATGTAATTTCAAATGTAAGTGAGGACTACAGATACTTTTTACCTAGTAATTAATGTATTTGAGCTTGTCTTCTGACTTGATAGTATTCCTCCTCCTGTATCAAACTCTTTGAAACACTCAATGAAGGGAATCATTAATGAGGAAATTGAGGGGAAGAAGGTGCTTAACTTAAAGACATCACAATTATTTAGGTACTTTACCTCATGGTCCTTCAGGGATAAACAGAAAGTAATCCAGGAATTATGTTTGTCTTTTGTAGTGCAGCTAAAGATCTTTACATTTGGCTTTCTGAAGCATATCAGGATATCTTTTAATCTGACTTGTTAAAAGTAATCTTTTCTCTTCCACAATCTCAAGGTATTTATTTATCAAGATATCAGTGTGATAGTTAAATAAATATTTTAATCACAAGGTTAACTAGGTTTAGGATTTAGGAGTATAAAGCTAAGACAAGTATTTAAATATTGTCTTCTTCAGATATATCTTCTTTATAGTTTTGACTTTGGAACCATGAAAATGTTTTTCATATTTAAAAAGTTCTGTAAAGTAAAAAGGAAATCCCTGAAAATGAAGTCAGACAAATATCAGGTTGATGTCATACCACACAGAGAAAAAAACTGTGACTTCAGAGCACAGTACTTTGTACAGTCTTAGTGGGATATAGTCCAAGGAAGAATAGAACTATAAAGAAATTTAAATTTCATGCAACAGTTTTATTGCTATAAGTAATAAGGTATTTTGAGAGTAATTGGAATCCTTATACATTGCTGATGGGAATATAAAATGGTGCAGTTTCTCTGGAAAACAGTTTGGCAGTTCCTCAAAAAGACAGTTACTGTATGACCCAGCAATTCTTCCTAGGTGATCACCTAAGAGAATTAAAAACGTTATGTCCACACAATAACTTGTGCACAAATGTTCATAACAGCATTATTCATGATAACTGAAAAGTAGAAACAACCCAAATGTGTATCAGCTTATGAATGGATAAACAAAACATGTTTTGCTCATACAATGGAGTATTATTCAGCCGTAAAAAAGAGTGAAGTGCTAATTCATGCTATGGATGAATTCACATTATGGATGAATCCACAATATGGATGAATCTTGAAAGTATTAGGCAGAGTGAAAGAAGCCAGACACAAAAGGCCACGTAATGTGTGATTCCATTTATATGAAGTGTCCAGAATAGGCAGATCTATAGAGACCAAAAGTAGGTTAGTGATTGCCATGGGAGAATGGGGAATGACCGCTGGTAAGGCCAGGGTTTCTTTGGGGGTGATGAAATGTTCTGGAATTAAATAGTGATGATTTTAAACCTTGTCGTATACTAAAAGCAACTGAATTGTACACATTAAACAATGAATTTTATGTCCATTTTTTTTTTTAAAAGGCAAAAAAAATGTTTTTATAGTATTGAATATAGGGAATGGATATTTGGGGGTCAGTTTTACTGTGCTGTACTTTTGTGTGCTTGGAAGCATTCATGTTGAAAAGTTTATAATTTTTCTTATTCTATTTATATTCTTTTAATTTAGAAATTTTTATCAAGAAAGCACTAAAACATATGTTGAGTGACCTCTCAACCAAGCTTTCTTCAAATGCACTTGTGTTCAGAATCTGCCACAGTTCAGTGTACTTATGGCCTAACAGTGACATGAACACCATTCCAGGAGAACTGACTGATAGTTCCACCTGTAAGAACATAATGCGCTTTATTCAGTGAGTATGCTTGAAGATGCTAGAAGTGTTTTCACAACGTCATTTCGTATGATAAACATCTTTGTATATTAAAAATTTAGATTTGAACAGGAAGAAGATACAAAACGAAAATTCATGAGGAAGAAAGACAAAAAGTTGTCAGACATGGTAAGCAAATCACCTGTCTTCTTAGTGATAAAAATTTTCAATCCTTGAATTTGGAGTTGAGTGAGATCTTAGAAATTACTTAACCCAACTTTCTTATTTTTTTTACAGATCATATTATTCAGGTCCAGAAAAATTAAATGACTTGCCAGAGGTTATATCTCTGGTGTACATATCTAAACTTTTGTCCCATTATAATATATATCTTAAATGGGTTTTTTGAATGCCTTGTTTGCTCCCACAGAAATAAAACAGCTTGAGTCTGTTTACAGATTATTTAAAAACAAATAAAAAGGGATCATTCTGAAACATGACAGTGACACATTATGCTATATGAGGTAGTAAATAATAAATGATTTACTTTTCTTCACACTGTTTTGGTTCTGTTGATTTTTGAACCAGTACTATTGAGTACCTGCCACGTGCCACGAACTTTGCCAGATATTGGAGATGAAAAATGGAGCTGCTGCTTCAAGGCAGGAAGTTGTACAAAGTTAGTATGCCTTTAGTGTTTTTCCAGACTAGTAAGGAAAATAGAGTGGATGTGAGGTTGGAGATGTGGGCAGGGACCACTTAGGAGAAGCCAAACCAAAACAGTAGCTACAGTAATAAAGAGGAGGGAATTGATACAAGAACTATTTAGGGGATCGAATAGATTATACTTGGAAACTAATTGGATGTGGGATGACCAGCTTCTTGCTTGGGTAAAGATGGAAGATGGGGAAGACATGAGGTCAGTTTCGGTCACATTATGTTTTAGACAGCAGTGAGGAGTCCACATGAGCTGTTAGATTTATAAATGTGGAGTGTACAAAAAAAATTGTGGGCTATGGATAAGGATTTGAGAATTACCAGTCGTTGGAGCTTGACATTTTGAGGGATACAGGTCAGTTCTTTTGTAGGATGTTCCTCAGTTTGGGTTTGGGTTTGGGTTTGTTTTAGGCTTCCTCACGATAGATTCATGTGGTCATTGTTGGTAGGAATACCACAGAAGTAATGTGTGTCCTTCTCAGCACATCGTATGAAAGAAGCATATGCTCAGTTTGTTCTTGTATTAGTGATGTTAACTTTGATCATTTAATGTGGTATCCGCCAGTGTTCTCCACTGTGAGGGTACTGTTTTTTGCCCTTATAATTAGTAAGTATTTTGTGGGAAGATACTTTGAGTTTATATGTATATATCCTGTTCCTCATCAAGTGTTTACCCATCACTACTAATAACATCAATTGATAATTTTTGCCAGAATCTGGCATTAATCTGATGGTTGCAAAGTAGTGATTTTTCTAAGTCTATTGTTTCCTTTTACATTTATTAGATGACATTATACTGTGAGGGAGAGATTTTCCATTTCCCTATTTGTTTATTAACTGCATGGAAGCATGGATTCCTATTTTATGCAATGAGTTATCTGTTACTGTTACTGTCATTAGTTATTTTGATGATCACATTTTCTAAGATTTGGCCAATAGAAACTTCATGCTGGCTTCAATGTCCTCTTGACACCATATTTTTGAGTACTTGCTACTTTCTTCCACAGGATGTTCCAGACACGTCTTGTACTTTCCCTGTGTTAGCTCAGGAATCAGCCATTTCCCCAAGGAACACACACATGTATATATACATACTATACATATATAACACATACATCCATATTTATCTGTGTAAATCATATTATACCTCCAGTTCTACTTCAGCCTCACACAATTGCTAACCTTTTCCCAGTGAGAAACCTGGCTTCCAGTACTCTTAATATTTTGCTAAATTTGTTTAATATACAAAAAGCATTTTCAAAATTGTTTTCCCATACCACTATCAAAATCAAACCTACTAATAGAGTTCAATATTTGTTTATAGTTTTTTATGTCTTTAGACCACAGGTATATAGTCATAATATATGTTTAAAAGTTGCTTCAGTGTGTGGTTATTGTATCTTGTTCATTTGATTTGTTTTGTTTTGTTTTGAAATTTTTAAATGTATGCAAAAGTAGAGAAAATAGTTAAATGAAGTCTGGTGAACCTAACTTTAATGTTTATCAGTACGTGATCAATCTGATTTCACCTTCACTCCCCACTCACTCTCCCCTTCTCCTCAGATTATTTTGAAGCAGGGAAGATTTCTTCTTTAAGATTTGTGCTTTTCAATAATTTACTGTAATATAGCTTATATGGTCCTTAAAAAGTCCTTTTACTTACCTTTTATATTATTATTCAGTGTTCTATAAGTTAACTTTTACTGTTTATCTTTATAGCATCAAATAGTAAATATAGATCTTATGCTGGAAATGTCAACCCCTCTGGCACCTGTAACACCCATCATTGAAAGAGAAAGCGGAGGACACCACTATGTTAATATGACTTTACCGGTCGATGCAGTCGTATCTGTTGCTCCAGAAGAAACGTGGGGAAAGTAGGTATTTTCTAATACTACTGCCACGTTTAAATAAGGACCCTCTCCCAAAGTAATCAGAGCTCATTTTAAATTATCATATAGGCATATCCAGTGTTGTTGTTGTTTTTGCTATGATTTACTCCTTGTTTATTATTAAGCTAAGAGTTATCTAGTAATTAGATGTTTATTGGAGGAAGTAGAGTAATATGCAAAACCTGTAGGGTTTTCCCTTTATCTACACAGAGGAAATTTAGTTTATTTAACATTTAACTTTGCATTTTTTAGACTTCCTTTAATAAACCTGGTCCAATCGAGGATATATTAGGAATATAGTCACTCAACACTTTCATGTATCATAAACTACTATAACTTCTGTTAATGCAGTTGTATATTTCCCCCCCCCCCCCTCAGAGTTCGTAAACGTCTAGTTGATGCAATTCATAATCAACTAACTGATATGGAACAATGCATTTTGAAATACTTGAAAGGAACATCTATCGTGGTCCCTGAACCACTGCACTTTTTATTACCAGGGGAAAAAAATCTTATAACAGTTTCATATCCATCAGGAATTCCAGATGATCAGCTGCAGGCCTATAGAAAGGTGAAACCAATTCATTTTTTCTTAAAAAAAATACAGCTATCATTCATTTTGTGTTTAATTTTGTGTTTCTAATAAATGGACATTGTTTTGTGATTTAATTTTAAAGTGTGGACGCAGACTATTAGCTTTACACCTTATTTAACTTCTGTTCTATAACTTTTTAAAGTATCATTAATGAAAAAATACTTTGCTAAACCATATGTAACATTTGAATTTCATATGTTCAGTGTAGTTCATATGTTATTTTTCTGTAATGCAATTTAGAACTGAAAAGATGCTTACATGCCTAGAGCATTTAATATATTCCTTTTCTCTTCCGTTACTTCCAGATTTGTGAAAGAGACAAGATTAGAGTCAGAGAAGGGAAATTAGGATTTATGCTGTTTCTAATTAGGATTTATAGTATTACTCCATCCCCCACCTCCCCGGGTTATTTGGGTTTTATTAGAGGCATTTTGAAGGAAACATGATCAGCATCCAAAGAAATGAGATTTCTCGGCAAAATGACTGGTTTGGGAGTACATATGTTTGATGCGTGGCCTTGCCTGGCACCCATCCAATTCTACCATGGGCCTGTCTTCCTGGTCTCTGTCCCTGAAAAGAGACACAGCAATGTAACCCTCTGTGCCTCTCTGTCAGTGCCAGATGAATTGATTTGCAGAGGCAACAGTTACGTAAGCTAACGATCCCATTCAAACTGCTAGAATACACAGGAGATAGCAAAAGAAGATGTCAGACTTTTCAAAGTAACTCCTACATGTTTTTACACATTCAGGAATATATTGCCTTTCAGACATGTATGTGTATTTTTATTTTGATGCCATATTGGTTGGTTTCATGCCACCAATCTCTATAATTTAATCACTACCCCTTATATTTGTTAAGTACTCTAAGCATGATTTTTTAAAGTATTTTGATATAATTATATCATTGTTAATTATAATTTACTCATTTACGAGGCGGTTTCAAAACCAGTCTTTAGCCTGGATGTATTTTAACAGAGTGTGTTATAGTGAGTAATTTTAAATTATCTCAGTTCTCTGACTCTAACGAATTATTATCATTTTTCTACATCCCCTTCCAGTTTCTATCCATATACATAGATAAACAAAAATAAATCTTTTTTGGTTTTAGTTTAAATCTCACTTTCTTTGACCTTAGTGAATTAAATCATAAGTGCGTTTGATAACGTTTATAACCAATATTTAGTAAATTTTCTGTTTTGTATCTAGTTTGAGTATATTTATTGACTAGGAATCTAAATCATGTAACTTTTTTTCTCTTCTTTCCTCTTGATTCTGATTTCATTTAGGAGTTACACGATCTCTTCAATCTGCCTCATGACAGACCTTATTTCAGAAGGTCTAATGCTTATCACTTTCCAGATGAACCATACAAAGATGGTTACGTTAGAAATCCACATACTTATCTCAATTCACCTAACATAGAGACTGGTGTGGTGAGTTTAATAATGCTCTATGTGAGTCAGTTGATCTAAGTGTCGTTAGTTGTTTTCTGTCTGTACCCAGTGGAAGTTGTAACGATCAATTCATAACGGGTATCATCGTCCCTAAAACATAATTTACCACCCTTTTCTTTTAATGATCATTGCTTAAGATAGCAGTAATTTACAGTGGTCTAAAAAGGTTAGGAGTAGATAATGTGTAGCACATTTCTCTTACTAAAATTCCATTCCTTAATTTCTTTAAAGGCTTGTCCTATTTTATTTCCATTCTGAACCTGAGAAATCATGCTAATTAAGGGCATGTTTCTAAACAACTCACACTGTAGGAAAAGGCTAATAAAGCACTACGTGTTTCCTGTACAGCATATACCTAGTTGTAAGGGGTAGATCTTTTCACTAAAGGTAGCTCAGAAAAGGAGTGTGGGGAAGGGTTCTTTTAAGGATGCATGCAGGCTAGTAAGAGAGGATCTCATGGGCAACCAAGAATAGGAATCGTACAGCTGGGCCTCTTACAACAAAGCAGCGCTGTGACTGGCCTCGGTCTCAAGGCGTACTCTCACTCCTTGATAGCATTTCTCAGCTTTCTTTGGGGGTGCTTTTGATCCTAACTGGCCTGTTCCTTACCTTTACTCTACCTTTTCTCAGCCTTGTCTTCTGTTTCCTCATTTTTTCAGCCTGACATAACTTTTCCTACTCTCCCTCAGAGCTGCTGATTGCATGCGTTGTTTCAGCTTCATTCCTTGCACTTACTGCCTGATTCACCCTGCACCTCTCAATTCAAATTCCCATAAGAGAAAATTTGATTGGCCCATCTTGTCATGGCATTTATTCAATACCTGCTGAGTCTCCAGGTGCTTTGTAAGGAAATCTTAAGAATTAAAAATGAGTACATGGGCTTCCCTGCTGGCGCAGTGGTTGAGAATCTGCCTGCCAATGCAGGGGACACGGGTTCGAGCCCTGGTCTGGGAGGATCCCACATGCCACGGAGCAACTAGGCCCGTGAGCCACAACTACTGAGCCTGCGCGTCTGGAGCCTGTGCTCCGCAACAGGAGAGGCCGCGATGATGAGAGCCCCGTGCACCGCGATGAAGAGTGGCCCCCACTTGCCGCAATTAGAGAAAGCCCTCGCACAGAAACGAAGACCCGACGCAGCCATAAATAAATAAATAAATAAATAAATAAATAAATAAATAAACAAACCCAAAAGTTTAAAAAAAAAAAAATTAGTACGTGATACAACGTTGACCCTAGGGCAGTTAGGGGCCCGCTTCCGGTTCTGGCTATCAGCATGCACTTGGGACAGCAGCTTCACCTGCGAGAGCTATGGGCAGGCCAGCTTCGCATAGAACAGCCTTGGCTGGGCACTCACCGTTACATGCATACAAATGAGACTTTAGTCAACATTTCAGTGACATTGAATGATTTCACTTATTTTGCTTATATGGGAGGAAATCTTGAGAGACCTGTTCCTGATTGAAAATCTTGTTCTGTCACAGTCATAGAATCATAGAATAGGAAATACAAAACTTAGAGTCTCTAACAAGCAACGTAACTCTTGATGGTTTTCTCGTAGATTATTACATAAATGTTTTCTCTCTCAGATTATATTTGGAACTCTTCTAGGGTAAGTATTATATCATATATTCATTTTTAATTCCTAATAGTTCTTTACTAAGCGCCAGGACACTCAGAAGGTACTGAATAAATACTGATTGTTTTTTGACAATGAAATGGGTTGGTTATCTGTATTGCAAAAATGCAAGAAGCATTTATATATTTCTTAATATTTATTATATGATACTTCATGTGTGCATGTAACATATATGTAAGTTATAAAGCACAGTAAAGAAATCAATATTGGAGAGCTCCCTACGCCATTTAAGAACTAGGACGTGGCCAGTCTGACTGTGTGCTCCTTCCTATGCACTCCTCTGCCTCCCCGACACCCAGGAGGAACTATTATACTGAGTTTTGGGTTCATCATTCACTTCCCTTTCTTTTAATAGTTTCACCATATATGTACATATTCTCTCAACAATGTTGCTTTTAGTCTTGCTTGATTTTGAGTTTTACCAAAATGGTGTCATTCTGTGTATAGTCTTCTACAACTTGCTTTTTCACTCAATATCATGTAGCTAAGATTTATCCATGGTATTGTGTATAACTGTAGTTCAGTTATCTTTATTGCTGGATAATATACCTTGGTATGATTTTTTCCCCCAGGTTTTTTTGCTATTTAGACAACCCTGCTATGAAAGTTACTGTACATGTCTCTTGTTACATATATGCAACAATGTCAACAATTTGCTATATTTGCTTCATTTCTCCTTTTGTCCCCTTGAGCCATTTCAAAGAAAATTACAGGCCTCATGCTATTTATTCCTAAATACTTACAATGCAAATCTCCAAACAATATTAGATTTGCGTTCATGATAGTTTGGTTATGATTAATTATTATTTTTTATTCTCTGCTGGATTTAGTTTGCTAATATTTTGTTAAGATTGTTGCATCTGTGTTCATGAATGATATTGTCTTATAATTTTCTTTTCTCATACTGTTCTTTCTTCACTTTTGTATCAGTAGTATACTGGCTCATTGAAAGAGTTGGGGAGGGTTTCCTCTTTTTTAAAAAAGTTTTTCTAAGGAACTAAAGTAAGTCTAGCTCCGAGAATAGTAAACTGACTTGGTATGTGTATGTGTAATATAATACATACATCTATCTTAAGTTAATATTTTACTGTGTTTCTTCTTTTTATATAGATTTCTGTGGTCCAGGGTATATATGGTTACCATCATTATATGCAGGATCGGATAGATGACAATGGCTGGGGCTGTGCTTATCGGTCTCTGCAGACTATCTGCTCTTGGTTCAAACACCAGGGATACACAGAGAGATCCATTCCAACACACAGAGAAATTCAGCAGGTACAGAACATGCCATTTTGAATTGTAATCAGTTGGATGTTTCATTAACCCTTAATATACCATTAATAATTATTCCTACCTCATGGTGCAGACTTATTTCTGTTTTGAAGAAAAAAAATATAAATACTGGTAATCAGGGAAAATGCCCTAAACGTAATTTTTAATAGCTGTCTTGTGTATGGATCTTTTTGTATTTTTAAATACACAAAGGCTCTAGTTGATGCTGGGGACAAACCAGCAACATTTGTCGGATCACGGCAGTGGATTGGATCTATCGAGGTGCAGCTGGTACTGAACCATTTGATTGGTATAACTTCAAAAATACTGTTTGTCAGGTAAGGACACTTTAAGAAATCTGAGAAATCATTTCAAAGAGAATTTGTCATTTTTATTAAAAGAAAAAGCACATTTTCCCCCACATTTGTTTTCACTCTTTTCTCTTCCTCCACATTGCCTCCTTGCTTTATAAATCTCATTTTTCTAGCCCTAAATTTTTTTGTTACTTTTTAGAAGATGTTTGAGTTTATGAGTAAACTTTGTGATATCTGCTTATATGCTCTAGGCCTAATCTTAGTCTGGAAGAGGAAAACTTGCAAATATGTCAGTTTTGAGTAGAGTTACAGAAAGTCTAGTTTTTTTCTGTTTTTCTCTTTTTATTTAGTTTTTTATTTATTTTATTTTTTGGCTGCGTTGGGTCTTCGTTGCTGCACGTGGGCTTTCTCTAGTTGTGGTGAGCGGGGGCTACTCTTCATTGCAGTGTGTGAGCTTCTCATTGCGGTGGCTTCTCTTGTTGTGGAGCACGGGCTCTAGGCGCATGGGCTTCAGTAGTTGCAGCACGTGGGGTCAGTAGTTGCGGTGCACGGGCTCTAGGGAGCGCAGGCTCAGTAGTTGTGGCGCATGGGCTTAGTTGCTCCACGGCATGTGGGATCTTCCCAGACTAGGGATCAAACCCGTGTCCCGTGCATTGACAGGCGGATTCTTAACCACTGCACCACCAGGGAAGTCCCCAGAAAGTCTAGTTTTTTTAATGCTTAAGGCAGAGACGTCTTGAAAGGAAAAAATCAAATGTTGGTCTATGACTGACCTTTTTATCTCCTACTCTTTTTCTTCCTAAGATTTTAATAAATTAATAATGTGTCCAAATAATACATTCATTTTTTCTTTTCCAATATATT
This sequence comes from Balaenoptera ricei, assembly GCF_028023285.1. Taxonomy (NCBI): domain Eukaryota; kingdom Metazoa; phylum Chordata; class Mammalia; order Artiodactyla; family Balaenopteridae; genus Balaenoptera; species Balaenoptera ricei. The sequence goes on along the minus strand of NC_082659.1, from coordinate 14,143,906 downwards.
TTAGTCACAATTCTAGTATAAAAATATGAGCAAATATTAATATAAGATTGATATCTATGACCATCACTAGCTTACTCCTGATTTATGAGCTTATGTGTTCAATACATTTTCTATTACAACAACCTTGCTAACTATAGTGTTATTATTTTTATTGTCCAAGTACTTTAATACCTCTGATTTCACAAGTGCAGTTTTGATTGGCTGTGGAAATCAGTGCTAACAAATAAGTGATAGATTAAGTAGTGAAGCATATGGTGATTAAAAAGTGAGTTTTGTCACAGTAAAACATTATTCATACATTCCCAACTATCTTAGAAATAGTTCATCTGATAGAAAATGGTTTCTTTCTAGCCAAGGTTCTGAAATGGCCTCTCAGGGACGGGAACTGGTTAATCATTTCCAGAGTGAAGGAACGCCAGTAATGATCGGTAAGGTGTTTGGATATCTTGGGTTCTTTTGGTAGAGTGGCGAGTATGTGAAACTTATGGTTAATAAAAATATGTAATGGCACATAAAATCAGTCATTTTTAAACATATTAAAATTAGCTTTTACATCATGCATACTGTCCTCTGGATATTATTTTAAAATTTCCAAGGCAGGAGGAAAGTTACAAAAAAGATAATAACCAGCAGTAGTAAAGGCTAAGAAGAGAAATGATAACTGTGTTCAAATACTTGAAGAGCTGAGAGCAGAATGGAAAAGAGGCAGTGGTCACTGAGCTGAGCATTGTAAGTCATGGCTAGCACTAACTTGGCTGGCTGTGTGACATTATGCAAATTGCTTAACCTCTCCGGGCTTTAGTTGTAAAATCAGAGGATTGGATTAGCTGATCTAAAGATTCACGATTCTGTGAGAAGTGAGACTTGTCCTGCAATGACAGAAGGCAAGCTAAGACTGGTGTGTAAGAAATGTGGGTAGGCAGATTTCAGCAAAATACAGGAAGTATTGAAAGAGCAGACGGGCGGCACCATTGGAGGTACTCAGACCAGAGGCAGCACTGCCCAGCTGCTGAGAGAGGTGCCAGCAGCGGTGATCGTTACTCTGTCGTGTGGAGTTTAGACCCTCTGTGGCCCTTTTTAAATCCAGTCTAGGTAATTCCATGGATACTGCAGTGAAATATAAACCTAGTATGATTATAGATACGATTGTTTCTTCTCTGTCTTAAAGATGTAATCTTATCTCTTCAGAGTATATTTGACATTGTGTCGTTTACAGTGTATGCCAGTTGATTTTAATGCTGTTAGATCAATTAATAGGCAAAATAATCTTTTTAAATTGAAATTGAATGGGAAGTTGAGATTAATATATGCCCTCTCATTTCATATTTCCTCTTCAATAGGGGGAGGAGTTTTGGCCCACACAATACTAGGAGTTGCATGGAATGAGATTACAGGACAGATAAAATTTCTGATTTTAGATCCTCATTATACAGGCGCTGAAGATCTGCAAGTTATTATAGAAAAGGTAAGTGTCTGTTTAACACAAATTTAGATACAAGGCAAAGAACCCAGAACCAAAGGATAGAAAACTGGCAGCTAACAGAAAAATGGATTATGAACTGAGGGCAGGGGTCCTCACTGTAAGGAGGGATTCTAAGGCTGTGATGAGTAACTGTCTCTCTAGATACAGAGGACAAGGACAGGGGGGAACTAAAGTAAATTGTGGAAGACAAAATTTAGCTTAGATTTATCAAGACTTTCTCAGTTATTAAACTTAATAGAATGCAAAACTCATAAATATATTCCCCTGGAGACTTACAGCTTTGCACAAATATAAATATAGTGAGATATATCAATGCCTTGAAATAGAGTGGAGTATATAACCTTTATAATTTTAGAATTAACCAAAAATTAGCTAAGCAGTATGCTGGACATTATGGAGGCTTGACTGCCTTTAATTTATTTACATATAACTTCATCTCATTCTATGAAGGAGTTATATTTGAAACAGATTTAAGAGTATTTGTTGATGCTTAAACTACCAGCTAAAGGAGGTATAAATTTAAGTTAATTTATAGGCAACTAATTCAGATTTAGTACTGAGTTTTCATGAGAAACTAGTACTAAATTTTCATGAAACTCAGTACTAAATCTTTAGGAGGCAAGTGTTATAAGGCATAATTAACCTGAGTTTTAAATAAGTTTTATATTCTTTGCCAAATATATTAAAATTACAAAGAATGCATACAGCCTTTCCAGCTATAAGCCAGTGAATATATCCTATCCACTACCCTTCATTTTTGTCATGTTGTCACTTAAGTCAATATCATTAGTACCCATAAAAAGGTTCCTCTGCTCTTTTTTTTTTTTTTTTTTTGGCTGCGTCGGGTCTTGGAGCTCACAAGGCTGCTCCTGCAGAGGCATCACCTAGAGACAGTGCAAGGAGAGCAGGGCGTGCTCCAGGAGCGTGATGACAGCTGGTGAAGAGGCGTGGCTGACAGCTGGAGGGATAGGCAGGAGCTAAATCTGGGATGGTCACTGCGCCAGGCAGAGGAGCAAGGCTTTCAGATTTTATCTTAAAGGCAGTGAGACGCCTTATGATTTTAATTAGAGGCATAATACAGATAATAAAATTACTTCTTTTTGGCTGGCTTGACGGACTTTGGACTAAATGGAATTATCTAGGTAGGGTTTTCTAATGCAATTAGATAGAGTAAGGCATTGTCCCTGCTTACTTTCTCTGAGAACTGCACTCTCCTTTGCTAGTTTTATTTTTTTAATCATTAACTTGAGATGTCTGTTTCTTGTGATTAGCAATAATCTTTTTTTTTAAAATTATTTTATCTTTGGCTGCGTTGGGTCTTCTTTGTTGCACGCGGGCTTTCTCTAGTTGCGGCGAGCGGGGGCTACCCTTCATTGCGGTGGGTGGGCTTCTCATGGCGGTGGCTTCTCTTGTCGAGGAGCACAGGCTCTAGGCGCGCAGGCTCAGTAGTTGTGGCACATGGGCTTAGTTGCTCCGCGGCATGTGGGATCTTCCCAGACCAGGGCTCGAACCTGTGTGCCCTGCCTTGGCAGGCGGATTCTTAATCACTGCGCCACCAGGGAAGCCCTCCTTTGCTAGTTATATTTCTGTAGACCTTTGTAACAGCAAAAACCCTTTGCTCTCTTCACACATGCAAGAAACCTTGAGGCCAAGGCCAGGCCATCAGTAGAAGTGCTGTTGACTCTCACGTGACTCAAGAATCTAAGGCACTGTCTTATTACTCCATCCCGGCTACTGTAACAGAATACCATAGACTGGGTGGCTTATAACAAGAAATTTATTTCTCACAGTTCCAGAGGCTGGGAAATCCAGGATCAAAGTGCTGGCCAATTTGGTGGGTGGTGAGGCCCACTTTCTACTTCAAAGACGGCAGTCTTTTTCACTGTCCTCACATGGTGGAAGGGATGAGGGAGCTCTCTGGGCCCTCTTTTAATGAGGGCACCAACCCCATTCGTGAGGGCTCTACCCTCATAACCCAGTCACCTCCCAAAGGCCCACTTCCAAATACCATCACATTGGGGATTAGGGTTCAACATACGAATCTTGGACACATTCAGTCTATGGCAGGGGCCAGAGGGCCATTTGCACCTCTGCCTGACCTCTCTTTACCCACTTGGGGAGCTTTCCTGTTTGAAGTTCCCAAGCCAGACACCTCAAAGGAAAGAAGTCTGGCTCCCCTACTTACTCCCCCAGTTTCTGGTTTGGATACCCTCTCTACCCACTTCTCTGGAAAAAAATTTGAGTCTGGTTACCTGGAGATGGCCCACATGTGTGAAAAGACCACAGAAAGATTAAAACAGGGAAAGTATAAGCCTTTTTTCTATTTATTGTTAAGAAAACAGATTTTAGGACATTAAATTCATTAGAGAAAGTTTTGCTGAAAAAAATGAGAAGATAAAAAAAAGTTCGTTTATGTAAAGAAACAGTTCTCAACGATAATAAACCAAACTTAATGGTGGTTACCTGTGGAGAGGCGGGGCAGGACTGGTGGAGGATTTTTTTTAATTTTTACTTTTCACCTCATTTGAATTTTTGTATGTATCTTTATTTCTGCAATCAGAAAAATAAAAATGAAAAACCTAAAGAGCATCTCTACTCAACCCTCCCACCTCCACACTGAAAGACAGACTTAACACACCATCTTGCCCTATAGGAACTCTGACCTTTGACTTCAGGTCACTGCCAGAACGCCCAGCAGCTTCCCAGTTCGGTAGGGTAAGGGGTACAGTCACCACCTGTCACTCACGTGGTGGCATCTTGAATCCTCACTAGTCTCCTCACAAGTATTTGCAAACAAAGCATTTCATTTCAGAATGATGTAACACAGACAAGTCGTGAGCTGGGTCTTTAAGAAAATATTGATAAATCAATGGCCTTAGAAGAAATTTGATAAACTTCTCTATTCACAATGAGATTTTGTTTGAAAGTCATTTTCTCTGCTGGGGAAAAGGATTAATACTGACATAAGATTGGAAAGTGGCATGATTACAGCCTGAGGAAAACGAAGGGCATAGAATGCAACTCCAAGGGCAATCTCAGATTTCTCACTGCCACGTATCAATCACTGCTGAGATGACACTGCTGGGAAGTCGGGATCAAGGCAGTGGCCGATTCGGTGGCTGGGGAGGCCCACTTTCTAGTTCAGTCTTTTTCACTGTCTATACAGTCTTGTTATGGACAGATGCCAGTTAAACTATCACATGCCATCGACTGCCAGAATTATAAAACTATGCATCCTAAAATCAATAAAATGTGGTACTGAGTAACAGTACTGTAATGAAGCTTTTCATTTTTAATGATTCCTATGATTAAATATCATAGAATTAAAAAATTTTTAATTCTGTCTGAAAGGGAGCCAAATAAGCTACTTTTCTATGCTTTACAGGAACTCAAATATTTGAATTATATAGAGCCTTATTCCAAGACCCTGCTGACAGAACAGGATAGTAAAATGTTACAGTTTCAATCATGCAGTCCTGTAACTTTGTAAAAGGTTTTCCTTTCCTTTCTCCCAAATCTAGGGCTGGTGTGGATGGAAGGGTCCAGACTTTTGGAACAACGATGCTTACTATAACTTATGTCTTCCTCAGCGACCAAATACTATTTAAAATATCTTGGACTCAAAGACTGTAGTAAAGTTGTACTTTATAAATTTGTTGATAAATTTAATTTCAGATTAAATCCTGGGTGTAGTTTGATGGTTTCTATGATTTTTTTGTAAAGATTGTAAATATTACACAAAGAAAAGAATTTATTCTTTAGACATTCCTTTAATAAATTAAAAGACAAAGCATGCACAACCAGAACGTTACAGGCATGTAAATACATGTATTCCTGAATGTTATCTTCACTTAGAAGAAAGTTTTCCTCCTTCTTAGAAGGTGTTTAGACACACTTGATGAGCCAAAAGCCATAGCCTGTAGCTGAGCAGTAGATCTGCATGAAGTGAAGACCTTCTCCACACCTCTTCATAACCAATACGACATCTGTTGTTAAAAAACATATTGACATTAAAAACTATTTTTAAAAAGGTTTCCTTCTCAATCTTCCACCATGCAGGACAATTTTTGGTCTCTAGAATCTAGTAGTAGTTACTACAACCAGTATTAAAATGTGTTAATGAGAATGAAAAGTTATACTAGAAATAAGACTGCCGATATTTAAACGAAACAATAAATTCTGTGCTAAATAAGAGATCCTTGAGGGAGGAAGAAAGAAGAAACTATGAATTCCTTACCAACACTTCCTTTTCCCATTTGTATCTTCTTCACTTACAAAACTTCGTTTCTGTCTGAGTACTGGAACACAATGATCTTTATTGGATTGTTCACTTGGTTTTATTGTCTGCATGCATTTAATTGTTGTGAGAAACTTGCCACATTCTGGAAATCCACATGACCAAGCCAGATCTTCAGCTGTTTGCCCATTCTTATTACATAAACTGAATTTGAGACAAAAAATGAGTTAAGTAAAAGTTGACAATTGTTTAGCCTTTTTTATCTTCCTAACAAAGGCGCTTTGGGCTCATACAAATGTTGGTTGCAGAATAGAAGAGGTAAAGGAAGCATAGAGGAATTCCATTTTTGCTCACTATGTATCCTCAATGGCTAGCACAGAGTACAGCACAGAGTGGGCATTTTATTTTTGCACGAATGAAAGAGTATTCTTTGTTCACTACAATGAGTTAAGTACGCAAAGGAAGTCAGTGAGAACTTCTATAGAATGGCTTTTCTAAACCAAAACTAAGATGTAACACTGCCATGACAGATGAATAGAACTGTATCTCTGATTGCTTAGGATCCATTTTTTATTTATTCAAATTGAATACATAGTATTAGATGTCATTAACAGCCTAAGTTAACATTTAAACGATAACACTAAATTATCAATGGCAAGCATCATGTAATTAAGCTGTAGGAGTCTGATTAGTTTAATCCAAGAAAATATAAAATTTGAAGCCACTGATTTCATACTTACTCAATTTGGGCGTCACTGGCTACAAGCAGGCTGAGGCATTCCATGCTTCCAACTTTTGCTGCCTTGTGTAGTGGAGCTTCTCCAAAAACATCCTTACAGACAAAATAGCACATTTTAGTCTCTCCCCGAAACACTCTAGTGGAAGTTGGTGGGTGAAGTTTATTGTTTGAGGAAGCTATTTGAGGAAGCGGGGTTAGAAATGCATTGTACTGGACCGAATTTTTTAATTCTTTTTTTTTTAAATAAAATTCACTTGGTGCCCTATTAAATACAAAGTTTTCATTAATAAAAATATGTGCAGCCACAGCTACAAACATACATTAAATTTTAAGTGAATAAAAGCAAAATAGAATCCTATAGAAGTAAAAAAATTACAATTTAAAATTCACCATACTTTAATATTCAGTGAAGATGCAAACTACCCTAAGAAAGTTCTGTAAGGAATTGTATTGGTTGTGAGCACGCCTCACAAGTATTGCTATCCTGAGACTTTTAATTTGGTAATGGAGCAATTGTTCCTTTGGAAATGAACTGTAGACCTTGGAAATTCTGTCCCATGTAGTAGCCAGCAACCATATATCCAGCTAATGAGCACCTGAAATGCGGCTATTCTGAATTGAAATGTGCTATAAATGTAAAATACACAGCAGATGGAGAAGACACATGAAAAGAAAATGTAAAATATCTATCAGTAATGTTTTATATTGATTACATATGAAATGATAATATTTTGGATTAATTGGGTTAGGTTACTAAAATTTTCATGTTTCGTTTTACTTCATTAATGTGGCTACTAGAAAATCTTAAGTAACATACGTGTCTCACATTATATTTCTATTGGACATCGCTGCGACAGTCATGTTTCTAATAACAAACGACTGAATATCTCGGCGTCTAAGAAATGTTTGTGTGGATTTGGGGTGGAGGGGGAGGGTTGGTTGCATACGGCAACAATCAGTTACCTAGTTACCTGTTGGTTGAGGTCAGCGCCGGTCTGCAGCTGCCAGAGAAGAAAGCAAGCGAGGCCGCCACCTGCGGCCAAGTGGACGGGCGACTGCTCGCAGGGATCCGGGGGTGCGTTGACGGAGGCCCCGGTCTCCAGCAGATGCCTCAGACTATCCACCTGCGAGAAAAGAACAGCTCCATCACCGCCCTCGCCTTTGTCAAGGCTCACGCCCTCCCGGGATTGAACATCTTCCTCCACTCCAAAAACCTTCCAACTCTGAAGAGGCTTGACCTGGCAACGCCAAGTGGTCAGTAAGCCATCACCCTAGCTAGCCCTCCCTAGAAGACTTAAGCCTGCAGGGCAAAAGCAGCCTGAGTCTCACCTCGGGGTTGCAATCGAGCAACAGCATCTCCCACCTAAAGTAGAGGACCGGAGTGCTTGGGAGAGCAGAGCGGTGAGGCGCTCGCTGCCGACAAACAGGTACGAGCACAGGCCGCCCAAGAGCAGGAGAATTTAAAGATCCCCAGGGCCAGCGGGCCGGCCCCTCCCCGCCGCGCCACAGCTCTGGCTGCGCCCCAGCAGCCCAACCCTGGCCTGCCGGCGTTTCTCCGCCCAGCTGCAGCCGCACGTACACAAACACTGACACGTGCAACCGGGAACCCAGAAAGGCTGGCGCGGAGAAAGGAGGAGGAGGCAGCGCGGATCTGCCAGCTGATTGGCCCAGCCTGAGGTGTCAGGCCCGCCTACCTTGGGGCGGGGCCCCGGGCCTCTCCCCGGAGCCCCTGTGCGCGTGCGCTGTGAGGGACGGGATTCCGGGCGGCTGGGCTTCAGCGGCCGCCATGAGGCGCGCTGAGTTCGACACGTCTCACGCAGTCGTGCTCACCTCTTTAGGCCCTTTGGGGAAGCGGAAGTCGCGGGCGGAGGTTTTGGTTTTTGCTGGCACGCACGTAACCAGGAAACCAGGGAGCTACAAGGAGCCCGGCTGCAACACGACCTTTGGAAGCTGCTAAGCTTGGTGCTGGCGCCGGGGTCCCAGCCTCCGGCTCCTGAGGAATGAAAATTCCTTCTTGCCTCACGTTCAAAGTCGCCCCAGGCTTGGCTCTGTCCCTCAAGGCCCTGGACGTTTAGGGAGGAAAGCGGAAGCTGGGGTGGGGGGCGACGGGGGAGGGCAGGCGGAGGGGCTGCTAAGGTGAGCTAAGGGGACGGGTTTTCCCGCAGGGACTGCCCCACCCTAAGCCCCAGCTCCAGCACCCCTCTCGCCTTTGTCCAGGGTCACGGCCTCCCGGGATTGAACATCTGGTTTAAATGGTTTATCAAACCCCACCCTTTCGGGGTTAACATGATACCACGTCCGTTCTGGGAATGATGTAAAACGAGCCAACCACTGTAACGTGTCCCCTCTTGGAGGTGGGTTAGGCGCCGTGCTGGCCTTGCCGCCTGGGGAAGTGTTGAGGGTCCCCAGCGTTTAGCCCTGAGCTTGCCGAGGCGGGAGCCCCCCACTCATCATGGGGAGAGTTAGGGGATAAACGAAGGGCCCGGGCCGTGGACGCTGAGGACCCGTGGGGCTCTTCCCCGTGGGCAGGGCTGACTAGCTCTGAACCGCTGGGGCGTGGCGGGAGGAAGGCCCTCCGGAGCTCTTTATATTGAGGCATTCCTTTAGCTTGAGTCATTCGTTTTTGTAAAGCTTTAGGAACAGACAGACATCCTGACTTCAAACCGTAGCCATTGACCGCCTATCAGATAATCTCTGGACTCTTTTCCTAGGCACTTTTTTTTTCGGGTTAATCTAGCTGAAAGCTAAAGCTCCAGCCATATATTTGTTTTCCCTAACATCTTCAGCGATTCCCTTCTATCTGCTGATACCTCTGAGAGCAGGACTGAAAGATAGTTTGTTATTATGCTTGTAGAGGACAAGCTCATTGTCCTGTGAAGACAGGTGGCCTTTTAGTTCTAATTCTGGTTACGGTTTATTGTTTATTTTGTAATAAGAGCCATAAAATAATTTTGCAGTAATTCATATTACTAGACTTATGCAGTGATCCAAGGTGTCGACTGAGAGAAAAATGCACAACATGAGAGGTGTGAGTTAAGGTTTATTCAGGGTTTTACTGAGGACTGTAGCTCCAGAGACAGACTTCCGATAGCTCTGAGGACCTGCTCCAGAGAGGTGGGGGGAGGCTAGTTTATATGTGATTTTGTTGTTAGGGAATACGTGCAGTCAGATGTATCTTGGTAAAAGATCACTGCTCGTCACAAAGAACAGATATCCCAAGTTAATGATTATAGGGCTTTTCTAGGTATGGGAAGCGGGGTTCATTAAAACTCTTCATGAAATGCATCTAAGGGCATTTTGTTTGTCCAAAGCACAGAGCCTCCCGTTTTCATCTTTAAATTTCCTTTGTTTGAAGCACAGAGTGCCCATCCTGTTATCACCTTAATCTCTTCATCTGAAGCATCCAGTGCCCTATTGTTCAGCGGCTGCAGCAGGTTAATCTCGGAAGACTTGGATGGTGAGCAAAATGCTCTTTGCTCTTTTATTTGCAAAGGGGTAGTTTTAAACGTCTTTGTTTGTATGCATACTCGAACATAAACGTGTATACGTATTTATGTTCAAACATATATATAGACTCGTACTTGTGTTCTTTTTTTTTTTTTTTAATATTTAAACTATTCACAGTACCTTTTTATGCTATTTAAAGAATGTCAGAGATACATGAGAGCACATGTCCATATTGCCAATTTTCCTTTTCTCATGTTTTTCAATTAGGTAAGTACTGTTTTTCAAAGCATATAGTAAAGCTTCAAATTTGCACAGATGTTCATTTTCAGGATTTCCTAACTAATACAAGGTATTATCAAAGAAGTTCCTAGAGTTCTAAACATATGTTTTGCAGTCAACATATTATGCAGTGGGATATGTGTGTGATGCATGCGCCTCCACATTACATCCTTCCTCTTGAAAACAAGATTCTGTTCAGCATGCATTAAATCTGGTAATTATTGTTAACTCCCTGTGACATATTTAAATTTCACAAGGAAAGGGAATGTTGTGAGGAGTTGTTAAAGCTTTTGTCCCTTTAATCACTGCATACTTGTCCATTGCTCATAATGTTTCCAAAAAATTCTTTATATCTCTGTTAAGTATTTGGTTTAGTCTTAAAAATGGGCCTGAAAGCCGTCTAAAAACTGAACAAAGCTGGTAGAGTACAAAAATATACAGAATAAATACATTTGGGGGACAATATCTTACTGGCAAGTAACGAGATTTTACTGAACATGTAGCAAGTGGGATCAGTTTTCTAAAGTGGAAGATGGTCTAAGATGCATATTCAACAGTCACTCTTCCAAGCATTGCTGATTCTACTTATGTTTAATTTGCTGGCAAATGTGTTTGAACTAATCAAATGTAATTCTGCCTTCACTGGCATGTGCAGTCAGGAAATCCATGTATGATCCTTGTATGATTGTAAAAGCAAAAGATTTCCCACAAATAAATTCTTCTTGTGCCTTATTATATAAACCCTTCCAGCCTTGCTTACTCAAACTTCTTGGAGAAGGTGATAAATTATATAGTTATTATAAATAACTGCTGCTCCAGGATATTGTGGCACAAAGGATAGATAGATATTTAGATAGACAGACAGATGGAAGGGAGGGAGGGAGGGAAGGGAAGGGAAGGAGAGGAGTGAAAAGGCAACTCTTCTTTACAAAAGAATTCCAAATACTTCATGTAGACACTCCCCACTCCAGGAAATAGAGATTAATTCTCTCCCCACACTGTCCCCTTGAGTGTGGGCTACGCATAATGACTTGCTTCTGAAGAGTAAGAGTATAGGAAGGGGGGAAGGTAACTTTACAGTGGAGAAACCTGTGAAACACTACCCTGGCCAGGTATTTGTTAATATTATCAGTGATAAGTCATGATGATAGCATGCACCCCTGATATGATGTGTTGAGAAGAATACTTCATCTCTGCATCTTCCCAAAAGTCCATAACCCAAGTCTAACCATGAGTAAAATATCAGGTAAACCCAGATTGGGAGACATTGTACAGGATATCTGGCCAATACAAAACTGTCAAAGTTATAAAAAAACAAGGAAAACCTGAGAATCTGTCATAGACCAGAGGAGGCTAAGGAGACATGATGACGTGTGATAACCTGGATGGGATCCTGGAACAGAAAGAAAATTAACAATAGTCCCCTGTTATCCGCATTTTCAATTTCTGTGGTTTCAGACCAACCATGGTCTGAAAATATTAAATGGAAAATTACAGAAATAAACAATTCATAAATTTTAAATTGCATGCCGCCCTGAGTAGCATGATGAAATCTCACTCCATCCCTCCTGGGAGGGGAATCATCCCTTTGTCCAGGTTAGTCACCTAGTAGCCATCTGAGTTATCAGATTTACTGGGTTACTGTGTTCAAGTAATGCTTATTTACTTAATAATGGCCCCAAAGCGCAAGAGTAGTGATGCTGGCAATTTAGATATGCCAAAGAAGTTATAAAGTCCTTCCTTTAAGTAAAAAGGTGAAAATTCTTTTTTTTTTCTTTTTTAAATTATTTATTTATTTATTTTTGGCTGTGTTGGGTCTTCGTTTCTGTGCGAGGGCTTTCTCTAGTTGCGGCAAGCGGGGGCCACTCTTCATCACGGTGCGCGGGCCTCTCACTATCGTGGCCTCTCTTGTTGCGGAGCACAGGCTCCAGACGCGCAGGCTCAGTAGTTGTGGCTCACGGGCCCAGCTGCTCCGCAGCATGTGGGATCTTCCCAGACCAGGGCTCGAACCCGTGTCCCCTGCATTAGCAGGCAGACTTTCAACCACTGCGCCACCAGGGAAGCCCGAAAATTCTTGATGTAATAAGGAAAGATAAGAAATCAAACACTGAAGTTGTTGAGATCTACAGTAAGAACAAATCTTCTATTTGTGAAATTGTGAAGAAGGAAAAAGAAATTTATGCTAGTTTTGCTGTTACACCTCAAACTGCAAAAGTTACACTTAGTTAATTTTCTAGATTTAGTAATGACAGAAGATACCTAAACCAATATGAAGCTAGTTTTAATAAAACAAGGAACGAAAAATCTCACAATTTCTCACAACTTTATTACTTAATTTTTTATTCTGATCACTATTTAATTTTTTATTCTGATTAACCAATACACTTTAGCTCCTCTGTAAAACACACTGCCGGTTGCATTGATCACTGGGAGATCTTCACAGGCTGTTCTCTAGAATACTCAGTTACTTGGGATCACATCAGTCTGAATTTTTTTCCACACTATAAGGATTATTATAATATGTAATATAATTAAATATTATATAACTGGTGAGATATGGGTGAGAAGTGAGAGCTATAATTTTTAAGGACTAAATTGAATGCTTTCAGATTCCTCAAGTAGCTAAGGAAAATGCTTTCAAAGTAGGTGAGGATAAATCAACTGTAAAGGATGGGTAGAAATAGTTCTACCCTCAAATTGTTCCACAGGCATTTTTCAATTCATATTCCATTTTAAAGAAACATAATCTGGAATTTGTATGCATATGGTTTATGCAAGAAAGACAGTTCTGAACTCTCACATTCATCCTCTATTTAAAGAAATAGCTTCTAACCCTAAGTGAAAAGGTGGGAAAATAACTATATATTTACATATTTTAAGTTAAAATGTTTATCATATGTTTGTATACTCACATTAATTTCCACCTTGATTCTTGTTTAATTGATAAACTACAAGTCCCAATAAATACCAGATAAGAGGGCTCTTACTGCATTGATTGTGCAACCTATTTCTTTCATTTAGGAAACAGAGAGTAGCTGAATATATAGAATACCTTCAGAAAAAGCATGCGTTATATTTTTTGTGTAGGCCAGATCTAATTGATATATTTGATATATAATTTATCTAGTGTAGAAAGTTGAAACTCATTTTCTTACAGTAACTCAGATTTGTCAAAATTTGTTAACATCCTACTCAAATTAATCTTTGTCCCTAAGAGGAGAAAATAGATAGATAAAATGTTGGTTTTACTAATCAAGTAATAATTAAAACAACTAAATAACAGTAATATATGATGTCAAGATAAGTTCTACTCAAAGCATATATCTAATATTCTACATTTTCCAGCTACTTTAAATAATGTGTAATTTTTAAGTAAAACAACTGAATTTCAAACTTTTGACACATTTTCCCAAATGATCTAATAAATCATTTTTATTATCCAATTATTTTATGCAGGTGCCATTGATAAATTTCTTACGTGCTTAATGTTTTTAAGAACTAAGTAACCAAAATACTTCGAGAATTAGGTCTGTAAGTTGGTGCATCCACTATGGAAAGCAGTATCTATCGCTCTTCCTCAAAGAATTCAAAATAGAACTACCATATGATTCAGCAGTCCCACTTCTGGGCATATAGCCAAAGGATTTGAAATTAGAATCTCAAAGAGAGATTTTTCCCTCCACATTCACTGTGGCATTATTCACAATAGCCAAGACATGGAAGCAACCTAAATGCCTGTCCCTGAATGAGAAGATAATGTGGTAGCTACGTAAATGGAATATTATTCAGCCTTAGAACCTGGAGGACATTATGCAAACTGAAATAAGCCAGACACAGAAGAACAAATATAACATGATCCTACTTATATGAGGGATCTAAAATAGACTCATAGAAGCAGAGAGTAGAATGGTGGTTACTAGGGGCCTGGGGGGCGGAATGAGGAGGTGGTGGGCAGAGGGTATACAGTTTCAGTTATGCAGTCCTAGAGATCTGCTGTACAGCCCAGTGCTTACAGCTAACAGTATTGTGTTGTATGCTTAAAATTTTGCTAAGAGGGTAGATCTTATGCTTAGTGTTCAAATAAATTAGATGGGAAGAAACTTTTGGAGATGATGAATATACTTAGCATTGATTGTGGTGATGGTTTCATGGGTATATATTTACGTCCAACCCCATCAAGTTGTATACATTAAATATATACAGCTTTTTATATGTCAGTCACACCTCAAAGTGATTTTTAAAAAAGAAAAAAATTACAAGAAAAGATTTGGGAATATTTTTTAAAAATGGACTTCATCAAATTAAAAACAAAAATCAAGGGATCAAAAGAAACAAGAAAGTGAAAAGACCCCATAGAATGGGAGAAAATATTTGCAAATTATATACCTGATAAGAGTCTAGTATCTAGAATATATAAAGAATGTTTATAACTCAGCAATAAAAAGACAACCCAACTACAAAATGGGCAAAGGATTAACATCGCTCCAAAGAAGATAAACAGGTGGCCAATAAGCACATGAAAAGAGTCTCAACATCATTTTTCATTATGGAAATGCAAATCAGAACCACAAGATACCACTTCACATCCACTAGGATGGCTATTATCAGAAAGATGAACAATAACCCGTGTCGGTGAGGATGTGGAACCCTCACACATTGCTGGTGGAAAAGCAAAAAGCCACTTTGGAAAACAGTTTGGCAATTTCTCAAAATCTTAAACATAGAATTACCATGTGACCCAGCAATCCCCCTCCTAGGTTTATACCCAAAAGAATTGAAAACCTATGTCTACACAAAAACAAGTACGTGAAAACTACCAGCATTATTCATGATAGCCAAAAGCTAGAAACAACTCAAATGTTCATCAGATGATGAACAGATTTTTTTAAATGTGGTATATCCGTATAATGAAATATTATTCAGCCAAAAATAGGAACGAAGTACTGGTACATGCTACAACATGCACGAACCTTGTAAACATTATGTAAAAGAAGCCAGACACAAAAGGCCACATACTGTATGATTCCATTTATATGGAATATGCAGAATAGACAAATCTGTAGAGACAGAAGGTTGATTAGTGATTGCTAGGGGCTGAAGGGAGGGAAAGATTGGGGAGTGACTGCTAATTTCTACAGGGTTTCTTTTGGAGTGATGAAAATGTTCCAGAATTAGATATTGGTGGTGGTTGCACAACCTTAAGCAGTTAACATTCACAGCACTGGAGATAGGGCACTAACTAGTAAAGAGGGTCTGGGAAGGTCACCGTCAGTGTCTACTACACCTGCCCTTCCTTTTAAAATCATATATTTCTTTCAGATTTTACATCATCAATTAAGGTCTATAATTTCTATTATAGCATTTTCTAAATTCACTGCATGCTACGCAAATACTTATCAAGTTTCAAATTATAATTTTATATCTTATCCCAAGATTTGGCAGAAATAAACATAATCTCTTGCTGTTTAAAATCTTCTCTTAGTTCTCATTTTCTGAAATTAAAAAGTACTGAATTTTAGCTTACCCTCTTATGGGAGTCCTGCCATTTTAAGCAATCATGTTAGCTCTGCTTTTTGGAGAACAGTATGGAATACTGATGAAGTACACAGGCGCTCTGGCATCCCAGCTGTCCCGCTTCCCAGCCCTGTGATCTGAGGCAAGTTGCTTAACTTCTTCACTGGTGCCTCAGTTTCCTCTCACATTAAGTGGGCCTCATAATAGCCTGTATTTCATAAAGTTTTGTAGGAGTTAGTACCTGTAAAGCACTTAGAACAAAGAACAAATCCTGGCCTATAGTAAGAGCTCAATAAATCTTTGCTTATATTTTCTAGGTCCTCCCCAAATCTTCTTTTAAGCTACAGCAACAGAAACCCTGTGGAGTATTGTACCCACAGAAGACAACGTGAGTTTAAATGGATTTTGCTTTCTGATTTGTTTCTTTTCTGATGACCTTCCTGAATGTGTCAACTTTTTTCTTAGCCTTTTTGGATACAGTAGCACCTGGGCTTAAGTCTTCAGTGAAATAAAAACTTCTATAACCAGTTTCTGAGTAAACTGATGGTGCTATGGACATCATCCTATTTGGATTGTCTTTCTTCTAAATACTTCACCTAATATTGCTTCACCCTAAAGTTCATTGGAAGCTTTTATATTTACTAGTGCAACCATAGATTTTTGGAATCCTATAATCAAAGAATTTTACATATCTACGGACAGACGTTTTGAAATCCTCTAGTTCAAACTACTTATAGTCTAAACTACAGATGAGGAAAATTGACTCTTAAGAAGATTATATGACTCTTCCAAAATCACAGATACTTCGGTGATTTTTTCTCTCTGGTATACTGAATTATCTCCCTTTTCTGTACTTCATTCTCATTAATGAAGCAATTTATTGTCCAAAATAGTATCATAAAATTGTATAAATGCTGCTTTCCAATAATACTAAAGGTCTATTGAGTTCTCTTCACCACCAATCAGGAACCTTTACTGGAAGCTTGTTCCTGATTGGTGAAAGCCTGCTGTAACAGTGGAATTCTGAGGAGTAAGCAAAAAAGCATAGCAACAACTGAGTTTGCTGTCTCACTACCCTCAGCCTAGGCCAACCTGGACTCCTTCATCCCAGATGAGGTGGCCTCTGCATTTTATATGAAGGCTCTGATTTTCCATTCAACTGTGATCCACCTTATAACATGGCAATCCAATACAGACAGGAAGATAAAACTGAACAACACAGCTAAAATAAAGTGTATTCCCAGGTAAAAGAGACAAATGCTTTCATTTAAAATGGATTAGTTTGATGAGCTTCAGTTACAAGGCAACAGGAAGGTACCAGTGCACAGGAACTGTATCTACAGGCAGTGTCACCAATTCCTACTAGTGGCAGCAGCTGTGGTGGGTGACATGACTCACTGGAGTGTGTGATCTCATAGCCAGAAAGGATTTGCAAACAGCTCTGATCATTAATCCCATGCTATGGAAACAGACATGGAGGAGTGCTGTGCTTCTCATAGCTATGGAGGGTCCTGGTTTCCTAAGAAGGAATGTTCCCATCCCAGAGCTGGTAGTTTGGTGACCTATCCCTAGGCGATGAGGGGAAGATGCTTTTTATAATGACTGCCAAGTTGGAGTGGAGTCTCTTTTTGCATTTTTCTGGAGGAAGATATTTCTACCATATTATTTTTTAATATTATTTTTTAATTTACAGAATACCCACTGTGGAGACAGGATGAAGTTGACCAGTGAAAAGTTGCCCAAGAACCCCTTTTATACTTCTCTATCCCACTATGCTACTAAGAACCAAAAACTCTTCCAATGGAGAAAGGAAAAGACTGGTACAAATCCTGATAATATTTTCACTAAAAGTTAATTATGTACACCAGAGCAAAAGAGACAAGAAATATGAGTCTTATTGCTGGCAAGAAAGTGGTTAGTTTACAGTCCTTTCTAGCTTTTCTGTAAGAATCTGTGAAATTGCTTGAACCTACCTGGTAGCAAATCATCAGTGAAGAAGTTTCATAATGAGATCCTGATCCTGATTTTACTTTCAGGACTTTAGGGCACCCTTCTGGAAAAGAGAAGCCAGATGTCAGTTCTGATAAAGAGAACAGTACCATACTTTACTTGAAATTAGCATTTAAAGCTACCATTTTTTTCTACAGACTTAAAAAAATTAAATTGGGGATGGTTAGTTCATCTAGTTAGAGTAGTTCTAATTAAGGCTCAAATTAAGAATTTCACTCACCCACAGGCCAGCTTTGTCTAAAGAATTCCACATAGACTGCATTGCTAGAGCTCCTGCCTAGCAGGAAAGAGGGTTAGTTTGACAACCAGCCAATATATTTCTTAATTATATAAGGCACAATGTCAGGTATTGTGATAGTGGTTTCTTTTTTTAAGGTAGTGCTTTTTCCTTGAACTAAGGAGGTCAGTTTTAGGAATGAGAACTAGGAAGGAAACTAGTATAAACAGTGTCAGATGAATTCTATTTAATTTATTACTTTAAGAGAGAAAATTCATATTGTATGGATAAAGATGGAATTCTTTACTTTTTAAAAAATCAGATCATTACAGCCATGCTAGTTTGGTGGATAAGGCCTTGCACCTCTTGAAGGAAAGAATAAGAAGAGGGGATACTCTGGCATATTTCCTACGAGGTCAACTGTATTTTGAAGAGGTATCATTTTTTGTTGATTTGTTTTCATATCAAGCTGCTGTTAGATCTTCATAGCACAATTTCCTATAGAGTTCCTTACATTGTTAAACCAGGGAAATTCTGTCAAAGTCCATACATTATGGTTGTAGATTTAAGTATGATACATTGGTCCCAGCTTATGGAGATATTCAACCTTTCTCCATAAAAGTCATTCTAAGTAATGTCATTTATAGGAGTCATTTTGGTATGAAATCCATTTTCACATGATAAATTAAAAATCTAATTTTTATATTTTGCCCAATATATTCAACATCATTTATAAAATATTTTCATTTTATTAACAATTAAAAATCCTGATTCTTATCTAGTACTTAAAGGCAGCTTTGTATGTTCCTATATGGAGTAAGGAGGGAATTTCCCTCTTTATCCACATTATGCTGAGGTTTGCAAAGTAGGTCTAGGAGGACCTATGCAAACTATCACTCCAACTTCAGCAATATAGCTTCAGTTGTTCACTGAACCCCAAGGGAAGATGCGAAAAGGGACCAGCTGTCCCCAACCCCTCACTATCCACTGAATGTTTGGGCAGCTGTTCACCTATATCCCACTTACTTATCTTTTGATGGCTCCTTCATTCATTCTGGCAACAAATATTTGTTGAGGACTCATAATGCACCTGTCACTGTGAGGATCACGTAGCGTAATGGTTCAGAGAATGATCTTTCAGCTTTGGGCATAGGTTCAAATATGGTTCCATTGCTTGGTAACTGTATCCTTGGGCACAAATGCTTAACCTCTTGGTACCTCAGTTTCCTCATCTGTAAAAGGGTGTAATAATATGCATTTCATAGAGCTATTATGAGGGTATATTAATTGTAAAAATACTAACAGGGCCTGGCACCTAGTAACTGCTTTATAAGTATTTGCTACTATTATGCTAGGTACTAGCTATACAGTGATGAGGGAGTTAGAATGGTCCCCATTTCATAGAGCTTACAGTCTAGAGGAAGAAAATAAATCAATATATAATTAAAAATAAGTTAAAGTACTATGAAAGCAATTAACTGGGTACTCTGATAGAGAATAACTTAGGGATAGGGCGGAAATACCTGTTGCTGAAACTAAAACTTGAAGACAAGGAAACAGGCAATGCAAACAGCCATAGGGAAGTGCATTCCAGGTAGAAGAGAGAACAAATGCAACGTTTCTGAGATGAGGAAGAGTTTGGTGAGCTCTAGGAATTAAGAGACCAATGTCATAGTCAGCAAGGCAGAGAATGGCTCTAGATAAGCCTTGTTTAAAATGTAGTGAGAAGCCATTGAAGTGTTTTGAGACTGTGATGAATGGATTGGAAGGGAAGCATAGAACCAAGACCAGTTTAGGGGAAAATTATACTAGTTGGGGCAAGAGAGGGTGGTGATCTTGACCCAGCAGTGGAGCTGGGTCCTGGATTTATTTTGGAGATACAGGTAATGGCATCATGGACTGAAAAATAGAGAAGTGGGGAGGAGTGAGTTTTGAGGGAACCATCAGGAGTTCAGTTTTTGGACATTTTATGTTTGAGATTCCCCTTAGTCATCCAAGTATACATGTTTCAAAGTAGAAACTACATGTAAGACTCTAGATCTCAAAGGAGAAGTCTGAGTTGAAAGTATATATCTGAGATTTTCCAGCATGTGTATGGTATTTAAAATCATGAAAAACTAAAAGGATTTCCTTTCTCTTCCTCTGTATAGAGTATTCTAAGTTTTCCAGCCCTCTTATATGTTGGCCAAACATTAGCCAGAAAGGAGAATGAATCTTTACAACTCAGTCATTTACTCATTGTTATGTGTTCTTTAAGATAAATATTTGTTAGCATTTTGGTACAGTTTTTATTAATTTTATCAGTTTGTTGATTAATTACAGTTTATGAAAAGAGAAATTCAATTGTTCCTGTGTTTTCCAAAAGTTGCTTTTCTCTGGCCTGCTCCTCCTAGTAATGACCTTCCAACTCAGAGACTCTCTTTCCACTGTTACAAATGATTTATTCTTTAGCGTAAGGCATTTTCCGTGGTGGATTAAGACATAAGCCCCAATTTTGTTCCTTACACTTCATCGTATTTGCTATTATATCCTATAACGCTGAGGAGCCTTAAATGAATGACATATGACACGTAGGTTTTTATAGGAAGTATGGGAGAAAGATAATTTTGGAGAATCACGTTTGTTGTTCTGTGTCTTCTCCCTAGCTAGAAAATGGCAAAACTGGAAGAGCCATATCATAGTGGATATTTAGTAGTAGCGGATATCCTGATGTTTATCTTTTCTCAGATTCTTTGGCCCCAGCTCTGAAGTTTCTCAGACTCCAGGAGTAGCGGGTGATACGGCAGGCTGGAATGAGCAGAGAGCTAGGCTATCACTTAGAGAGTGGTTTGGCAACAGCCAAGAGTAAGAGTGAAAGCCAAAGAGAGTCTGACCCAGGTTCCTCCTGGTCAGTTCCCTCAGTTGCCATATTTAGGTTTATTTTATTGATTTTATAGTGTGTTGATTGTTGTCAATAGCTTACTTGCAAATTCCATAAATCTGTTGCTGTCTTTTATTTGGTGCTGCTAGCTAGATTTAGGTGGGAACTAAGTATTTGGGATTACTTTAAGGTAATAATGAAAATAATTCAGTATTTCCTGGGAGCTTACAGGGATGGTATGAAGAAGCATTAGAACAGTTTGAAGAAATCAAGGAAAAGGATCATCAGGCAACTTACCAGCTAGGAGTGATGTATTATGATGGCCTGGGGATGACTGCAGACGCTGTAAGTTATTGTTTTGTTCACAGTGTTTAAGATTTCATTGTTTATGGATTATTTGATACAGTTAAAATTATATTTTAATAATATATTTCTATACTTATACTTAAATAATTATCTATCCTTTCAGCATTTAAAGGATAGCACTAGTCATTTTTACATTTATGTAAAAAACAAATTTCTTTTTGCCCCTCTCCTTGCTGCTATTAGCCGTCAATAACATTTTTGCTTTAAAATGTTTTCCTTTGTTTTTAAAAGTTACTTCAAAGCTACATGAACATGGAGAAAAGTTAGAAAATAAGCAAAAATAAGATCACTCCAAATTTTACTATCAAATATGAACTTTGTTATTATTTTAGAGTATATTCTTCCGTGTATTGCCCTATGCAAAAAAAAAGATAAGCTGAAACCAGAATGTGTTCATTAGACAGTCACACTTGCCATGAAACTTCTTAAGTCTCTCTCTAGAATGCAAATTTTTTTGAAAAATTGGTTTTATACTTAATTCATGCTTTCTAACTCAATGGTCCCCTATTTCTATTTAAATGGTATCATGACTGTACCATCACCCAAGTTATAGGATTATTTAACATGGAATTTAGAAATAGGTCCTTGGAAAATGGTAATAACAGTAGGATAATATAACTATATCTTTTTAAAACTTTTAAACAATCTAACCAGAAAGAATTTACATAAACAAAAAGAATCAACAATTTGAATTTACCAAAGATATAGTAATAATATCAGTGAAAAATATTTGCTGCACAAAAATAGAATAAAGCAGAAAGCAATAAAATGCTTAATTTCTGACAGGGCCTAACCAGAAGACATACAATAGAAATTAGATGACAATTGAACTCTAGTCTCAAAAAGTTAAGAAAACACATTTTGTCAATCAAACATGAGAAGACTGGGGAACAAATTGCAATGAAACAACTTAAACTTGTGGAAACAAATCTTAAAAAATTTTACTTTCAAAAAATAGAATTTATACTGAATACATCTACCAAAACTAACACATATTCCCTAATACCATTTAATACCCAGTTTATATTTAAAATCCTCAAATTGTCCCAAAGTAGTCTTCAAGCCAGCATTCAGTCAGGGACCGCCCAATGCACTGAGTTGTAACATCTGCAAGCTTCTTTCATCTAGATTAATTCTCTCTCCTGCCTTTTTTTCATAATATTGACTTTATTAGAAGTGACACTTATATGGTACTTAAGCAGAAAAATGTCTTCTTTTGTAGTGCATACTGAAATATTTAGGGGTGAAGTGTCCTGATATTTTCATATTGGCATGTAACTTGAAACAAGTCACCAAAAAAAATAGATGAAGCAAATATAGCAAAATGTTATTACTGACAATCTATGTGGTAGTTATGCAAATTTTTATGTAATATTCTTTCTACTTTTCTGTATGCCATTCTAAGATCTTCTGTATTCTCAGCCTTTTTCTCAGACTACTTCCTTCACTTCCTTGCCTTATCAGAAACTTGGTTGTCCCACAAGCAGCCCTCTTTAGAGGAGGGCTCTCCTTACAACCTCCCAAAGTACCATAGTGCTCAAAGGTAGAGCTGGTATTATTTTCATTTCCCAATTCACTTTCTAGCTATTATTTCTCCTCCACCTCAGGCACAAAGTGTACCTACTTTGAAGTTCATACCAACTCATTGCTTTCCTAGTTCTATCAATTTCCTGGTTGTTGGTGATTTTCTAACGTTAACCTGAAGACTTTGGCTCTGGGATTACAGTTTTCTTCCCTGTGTCATTCCACCATTTTATCTGATACTTGAAGGAAGAACTGAGCAGCAAGAAGGAGCAATATACAGATGTAGGTGAATCACACTCCAGGCAGAGGAAATAGCTCGTGTTCAGGCCTGAGGAAGGATGGTACAGCTGGAATACAGTCAAAACAGTGAAACAGGGACCAAACCACGTGGAACTTGGCAAACTACAGCCAAATGGATTGTATTCTCAATGCAGTGTGAAGACACCAAAAGGGAGTGCAATTAATATGATTAACATTTTTAAAGATCATTTTGTCTGTTGTGTGGAGAATGGATTGAATGGAGGCAGGAGTAGAAGCAGGAAGTCCAGTGAGGAAGCCACTGCAATAGTTCAGATAAAATAGCAGCTTTAACTGAAATTATAGTGGTGGGAATAGAGAAAAGTGGACAGATCTAGGATATGCTCTTAAGAGGATACAGGACTTTCTGATGGATTGGGAGAGGGGCAGAGATAAGGGGAGGAATCAAGGATGATTCCTACTTTTTGTCCTGAGTGGATGATGTTGCCATTTAATAACAATGGGGTGACTGAGGGAGAAGCACGGTTGCGGTACAGGAGGAAAAGCGAAACATTTATGTTTGAATGTTTCATTTGAAGTACCTGTTAAGACACCTAAGTAGAGATGTCAGGTAGAGAGTCTGGAGCTCAACGGTGCCGACAGGACTAGAGAAATCAGTGGGGGGCTATCTGTGGAGCAGTGGGAGTTACAGCACCAGATTGGATAAGATTGTTGAATGAGTGAGTATCCTAGACAAGAGCCAAAGGTCAAGGCCAGGGACTGGAAGCCCTCCAATATTTCATGGTCATAACGGAAAGAATAGCTAGCCAGCAAAGGAGAATGAGAAGGAGGAGACAGGGAGGACAGAGGAAAATGAGGACTGTGTGGTGATCTGAAAGTCAAACGATGAAACTGTTTCAAGAAGGAGGGAGTGATCATCTGTCTCAGATTCTGCTGAGAGGTGAGTAGAATGAAAACTGAGCACTTACTATCAGACATACTAAGATGAATTTCACTGGAGATCTTGACAAAAGCATTTCAGTGGGACCAAGGTCATAAGGGACCAAGATTGGAGTGGGTGGAGGAGACATATGGATGTAAGGAAGTGGAGATAAGCACTGAGCTTTGTTATAAAGTAGAACAAATATATGTGCAATAACTGGGAGGGATCATGGGATCAAGGGAGAGTTTTCTCCCAGATCAAAGATCTTACAGTATTATTTGTAAGTTGACACACAAGATCTGGTAGAGAGGAAGAAATTGATGATGAATAAGGTAAACTGATAGATTTGGTGTTTCTTTCAATTCTTTCTGTTTTCTCAGTGAAATAAAAGTGAAGCCATGTGTTTGCTGTGGCAGGATGTATCCTAAAATTCTAACAATTCAGAGAAAATAAGCATAGCTCCTGTGCAAAGATGACACACAAATTCATGAACTGTTCCATATTTTTTATAAAAATATTTAAAAAGTTGAATCCATGAGCTGAGACTGAGGAGAGGGAGCAAGGGGACAGCAGAAGTCTGAAGAGAAAGGAAAAGGTCTGAAGTAGTATCTTCTCTTCCAGATAAGTGGGAGAGATCGTTGATGAGACAAACTGATAGTATTGCTTGTGAGGGGAGAGCTCGCTCTGAAATTTGAAGTCACAAATTGTAAGAAGGACCTGTCAGCATGGTTATGTTTTTCTCCAGCCATGTTCAGTGGTTTAAGTACAGCAGAGTAGCTGGAGAAATAAGATATCTGCCACATGAGTGAGTGTCATGGAGGGAAAGAGGGACAAAGGAATGAGTACGGTGACAGATACAGAATAAGCTGATGTGGGAAGAACATGAAGGTGTAGAAAGACCAGGAAAATTGGTAGATTCGACGGGTTGGCATATGGCAACTCCAAAATAGAATGGCTTGAATGTAGTTATATATGGAGGTCAGAGGAGCAAAAAAGAAGATGGCCTCTGTAGGTCTGTTCAGTTAACCCAAGGTAAAGGGGCAAAGAGCAAATTCTTTTAATGTTTATCATTTTATTAATTTACCAAGTTCTTGACACTAATTTGGTCCAGAGTCTGGTTGAACCAAATATGCTTTGTGTGGTAGGTTTGAAATGTCTTGAAATTTACATGTTATAAACCCCAAAATATTGATACAAAACCGCATTATGTTTGCTTTAGTCATATATCTTTTGAAAGAAATTGAGAGGAAAAAATACATACACAGGTATGTATATATGTGCCTGGGTATCCTTTTATATTTGTACATATTTACCATTTCTGGGGCTTTTCATTCCTCTCTATCAACCTGTGTTGCCATCTGGCACCATATTCCTTTTCCGTTCAACCTGAAGAACTTCCTTTAAAGAGCATTTCTTGTAAGTGTGCAGGTGATGAGTTATCTACAATTTTAATTACCTGAAAATGTCTTCAGTCTGCCTTCATTTTTGATGAATTGTTTTGCTGGTTGAGTTTTTTCTTTCCTCACTTTAAAAATGCCATTGTAAAATCTTCAAGCTTCTCATGAGAAGTCAGTCTCTGATTGTATTAGGTTCCCTGTAAATAATGTGTCCTTTTTCTCTGGCTGCTTGCAGGATTTCTGTGGATTTCAGCAGTTTGACTATGATGCGTGCTTAGGAGAGGGTTTTTGTTTATCCTGTCTGGAGTTCACTGAACTTCAAGGATCCTTTTCAGTTGCAGTTTTCAAGAGTCATTCCTCTTCCAGTTTGTGTTTGCTTTGGTAAACTTCCCAGTGCCTTTAATAACTTTTTTTTTTAAATTATTTATTTATTTATTTATTTTTGGCTGCGTTGGGTCTTCGTTGCTGCACGCGGGCTTTCTCTAGTTGTGGAGAGCGGGGGCTACTCTTTGGTGCAGTGCGCGGGCTTCTCATTGTGGTGGCATTTCTTGTTGCAGAGCACCGGCTCTAGGCGCACGGGCTCAGTAGTTGTGGCTCGCAGGCTGTAGAGCGCAGGCTCAGTAGTTGTGGCGCACGGGCTTAGTTGCTCTGCGGCATGTGGGATCTTCCCAGACCAGGGCTCCAACCCGTGTCCCCTGCCTTGGCAGGTGGATTCTTAACCACTGTGCCACCAGGGAAGTCCCTCCCAGTGCCTTTAGAAAGTTGTTCTTTATGTTTGGTCCTGATTTAATCACTGCTATCTGTGGGAGGATTTACACGAACACTTCACTCTACTACCATTATACTGTAAGTTCTCTCTTACTAACCAGTTGGGGAAAAAAATGGTAGACACCTACCTCACACACTCACAAAAGTAAATCCACATGATCTGGGACTCAGTAAAACACCTTAATTTTCTCATCTATTACTGTGCTGTTTAGCCAGCAATAGCACTTTGAGAGACTAGTGAGGAGTAAAAGTTAGAATGCAGTGTATAAAAATGTACTTGACTGTCAAATATTATTTTCTTCTTTGGAGTGATTTTTGAAGCTTTTGAAACTGTGGGTTAAATCCACTTCACCTGCCTTTACTAATCAAAGTCGTTTTAAGACTCATGTGTCCTCCAAGCTGCACATGTATAAACAATAAGATGTTTGCCTGAGTTGTTTTCTGGGAACTTGGAGCCAGTGGCATCTAGTTTGAGCTGAGCTGGTTAAGACTAGATAGGACCATCGACTCTCCAACTGGGCATCCACAGGCGTCCATTGCTTCATGACGTTTTGAACGTGCAGAGGCCTGCATCTTAGTTACAGCTGCGCAGAGAGAAGATTACCCGCCAATTCCCACATCTTTTCCCAATCACCTTTCCCCACGCCCCGCACGCTCCCCATGCCTCGGACCGCCCTGCTGTTTTATTCCTTATCCCATAAATACCCCGAGCTGCCTGCGTGCCTGCTGGGAGGCTGGTTTGA
Source organism: Balaenoptera ricei (assembly GCF_028023285.1). NCBI lineage: Eukaryota > Metazoa > Chordata > Mammalia > Artiodactyla > Balaenopteridae > Balaenoptera > Balaenoptera ricei. Next base: position 14,117,142 of record NC_082659.1, on the reverse strand, counting down.
GATTTGTTCTCCCGTCTTCTGGTTTGGCTGCCTTGCAAATAAGCCCTCTTTTTGCTGCAAACCTCGGTGTCTCCGCATTTGGCTTGCTGTGCGTCTGGCAAGACAGATCTGGTTCGGTAACCCATGTGGTGAGCCAGCCAAGAGGTGAGTCCGGGTGAACCTTTGGCCCATGGCTCGTCGGCCCCTTGCAGGCACTGAGGACCTGTGGACCAGCCCGAGCAGCTCCCTGGCGCGTCCGTTCCCAGACTGACCCTGGGTTTTCAGGGAGGCGCTGCTGACCTTCCGCGCTCAGTTTCATCTTGTAGCAAAGAGAGGAAATGGAGCAGGACCCTATGGTGCTTCCCCTCCATGTCCTCTGCCTGCCTTTTGTCTGTAGAAAAACTTTAGTCAAAGAATAAATTCAGAGAAGTGAGAAAGTGCAGAAGCAAAGGAAAACAAGACCAAGTTATAATAGCTTAGTCACTGAATGAAGTCAGGGACCATTAGTCCCTCCTCAGGGGCTGTAGATAGTATTATGAGCTATGTCCTGTGAGCTGTTTCATAGATACTGAAACCCCACCAGGTGAAAGAAATTAACTACATGATGACCAGACTGTAGACATGACCTAAGCTACCACAGTTCTGAGGACTGGCCTCAAAGAAATGGGAGCAAACCGACCCTGGAACTGAAGACTAACTGTACTTAAAACAATCAAGATGACGCTGGTCACCACAGGACCAATTTCAAGGTGACTGTTGGAGCTGACTGGGCTGTTTCTGCATGTAGCCCCCTCCCTCCGCCTAAACACCCCTGAAACTCCCCTTTAAAAGTGTTTGCCCACCGATTTGTCAGTGGGGAGTCAGTCTCTGAACAGAAGTCCGCCATTCTCCCCGTTGTTGGCCTCAGAAATAAAGCAAACTTTCCACTAGCCTTGCCTCTCGAATATTGGCTTTTGAGTGGCAAGCAGCTGGACCCGACTTTCAGTAACATTTTTGGGGTTTTGGGCTTTTGGATTTGGAAGGTGTTTTTAGGGTAACCTCATTAAAGAAATGCACCTGTGCCTAGATTGTCTTTGGAACCCTGAAGGATCATGGGTCAGAGGCCCACCTGATGGGATTTTGGCAGACAATATAAAAGGTTACAGCTGCTGAGGTACTCTGTACCTGAGTTAAAGGCCCAGGGCTCTGGTTTTTGGTTTTGTTTTGGTCTTGTTTGTCCATGTCTGTCTATGTCTGATTGTCTTAATTGTTAGGAATTGGCTACTGGGGGTTGAGTTTCTTGGCGACTGTAGCAAGGACCCTTAGATTTTGTTGCTGCACCCACCTGGGAACAAAGCCACTTCAAAATGGGCAATGTTAATTCGGTTCCCTCTTGCAGCCCTCTAGGCTACGTTCTCCGAAATTGGGAGACTTTCAGTTATGAATCCATGGAAAAATAAAGGATGGTTATTTCTTGTAACACTAAATGACCATCATATCCTCTAGACTCTGGAGCACAATGGCCTGAAAATGGATCCTTAAATTACAATACAACTTTGCAAGTAGATTTATTTTGTAAACAGGAATAAAAATGGGATGAAATACCTTATGTACAGTCTCTTACGTTCTTGTATCAGAATAAACCTGTGTAGAGTAGATGTAAGGTAATGGTCCAACAGGAAGGAAAGGCAAAGAAACCTGTTTTGCTTGATTCTAATGAAAAGGAGGATGACTTGCTGGGAATTCAGCGTACGGCTCTGATGCTCCTCCACCGTTACAGGAGGGTGCTGTCGCTCCTTCACTGTCAGCATCTGAACCTCAGGCTCTCGGGCGCCTGTGCCCTCCCCCCACCCCAGTCTCTGAGGGTTGAGAAACAGGAATGGCCTCCCCTCTCATCACCTGCCAGGGTGTGCAGCTTGGCCAGGGAGCTACCCAAATGCGGGGAAGGCAATATCCCTTAAGGCAAGTCCCCACTGGGGCTGTGAATGCTGAGACTGGGCAGGTGATGGGATGGATCTGGGTCCACTTCCCTGTCCACTTTGGATTTATTTAATTGGAAGAACAATATGCCAACTTATAGAGATGACTCGAGAATGGAAAACCTTCATTGATTTTTTTTTTTTTTTTTTTTTGTAACCCACAACCCAACCTGGGCAGATGTTCAAAATTTATTAAACACTCTCCTCACTTCAGAAGAGCATAAGATGGTGCTGGATAAAGCTTGAGAGGAGGCAGATCTGCTTCGTGCAGAAACCCCTGGCAACCTGGTGAGGGCTGCTGCACGCGGGGCTACACCAAAAGCAGATCCTGATGGGGATGTGAATGCTGGAGACAGGCCCGAACTTTATTGAGATTGCATTCTTGCAGGATTGCAAAGAGGGAGGCCAAAACAAGCCTTAATAAAGTACAGGAGGTAAAACAGAAACCAAATGAGGATCTTCCAGAATTTCCAGAAAGGGCCTTTAAAGCCTATAGGCAACATACAAAGAGAACTTATAAAAGTCAGTGACCATTTTTTGGTCAGAGCGCACCCAGTATAGAGAAGAAACTGCAAAAGATGGAAGGGCCTTTAGGAATGCCTATGTCTTGACTTGTTGAAACTGCCTTTAAAGTTTCTAATAGCAGAGACCAGGTTCAGGAGAAAAGGGAACAATGGAGAATGAAAGAGGCTGCTCTGCGGGCGGCTACCTTAACACCGGGAAGAGCTGGATGGAATCAAGGACTCCCACAAGGGACTCGGCAAAAGCTTCCACTCAAACGGGCACCCAATAGCGGGACCCCACCAGTGTGCATACTGCAACCAGGAGGGACACTGGAAAAGAGGGTCCCATCCTAAGTAAGACTCTTGAAGGTAAACAGCTGGCACATCAGATGCCCAAGAAGAGAATGACAGTGACCAAGAATGACAGGCCCTAGGGGTTCCTTTAAATCTTGTGAAGTCCATCATCTCCCAGGCGGAGCCCTGAATGACTATGACCGTGGGAAATTTAGGATTTTGATTGATATGGGGCCATTTACTCAGTTTTAAATACCTGGCTTTCTAAGCTTCCTTCTAAAACTATGTTAGTAACTGGGGTGTCCAAAGAAACCTTGAAACTGCCTTTTTTCCAGCTGCTAAACTGTCAGATGGGGAAAACGCATCTGAAGCATAGCTTTGTATACATGCCTGAATGCCCCATTCCCCTTCTGGGACGAGATTTACTAACTAAATACCAGGGTTACCTTTGCCCCTGAGTGAACAGACATTAAAGTACCACCAGAGCAGGCTTGCGCATTGCAGGCTCTATTACTCCAATCCCAAAAAGAACATCCTGCAACTGTTCCAGAAGAGATTTGCAAAGAGGAGTCCGAAGACCTGGGCAGACGGGAGGCTGGGAATAGCAAAGAGCTAGGCTTATACAGCTTAGGGCACCACCTGAAGTCAGCCTGTACACGATTTAAGATCAGAGTGTAAAAGAGACTCATCCAGTAGTCCCTAACCCATATACTCTGCTCACTAATCTGTCCAGACATTGTTGGTTTACTGTATTAGAGTTGAAAGATGCCTTTTCTTGCATATCCTTGTTTTAAATCCCAAGAGTTGTTTGCTTTCAAATGGGAAGATCTAGGTACTAAGAATTAAACAACAGTACTGCTGGACAGTACTTCCTCAGGGATTTAAAACTTTACCAACGATGTTTGGAGAAACCCTGGCAAAAGATTTGGGGGACCCTCAGCTAAATGAGGGCGCCCTGCTCCAGGATGTGGTTGATACTGATTACCAGTAAAACAAAGGACACCTGAGACCAGAATATGGTTTTGATTTCAACCTGTTTGGTTGAACAGGTCTATCAGGTATCCAAGAAAAAGCACAGAGTTCTCAATCCCTCTGTGAAATATTTGGGTTTTGAACTCTCACAAGGACAGAGAGACTTGCCCTCTAATGGAAGGGAAGCTCTAGCTAGGGCTGCAGCTTCCACCAAGAGATAATTGCAGGAATTTCTGGGAATGGCTGGGTTCTGCCGTATTTGGGTCCCCAACTTTGGGCTCATAGCCAAACCCATTTAGGAAGCTCTTAAAGGAGAAAATGAACATCTAGACTGAAATCATGGAGGATAAACATTCTGAAAACGAGCTCCATCTTCGCCGGTTGGGACCTTGTGAGGAACGCACCGAGAAAGGGAAAGCACGTTGCGTGAGGAATACCGCGGTGGTTCCAACCCTGACGCTGACTTTCCCGAGTGGGCAAGCGAACCCCCAGAAAAAAGCCACGAGAAAGAAATTAAGGTGAGTGGGATTGCTGCAGTGGTGGCTTTGAAAAGTAAAATTTAGAAAGCAATTTAAATAATTTGCTCGTAACCAGATTGATTGTTTTCTTTTGTTCTGCCTTCTCTTTGTTTCTAACCTCCCACGCTTGGAAGGACAATTCAGTGATTAGGATTTTTCAGTCTTTGGCAAAAGTAGGTAATTTCTCTAGCTTTTGGATATGTCATCTAAAAAAAACCTTCTGTATTTGATCATGCTGACCCCTTGGTTGTGCCTGTTGTTAATTTTTGACCATCCCTAACTTCACTGTGACTTCAGGTGTGAACATATCAAATTAGGCTAATCAACAAAATGTCCTGTCGCGTTTTTCCTTGAATAAGCCAAAATTTGGTCTCCTCATGTCCTCAGAATAAAAAACAAAAACCAAAAAACAAACAACAACAAAAATCCCTGGCATCTACCCTTGTCAAGGTTCTATTTGATGAGGATATTGTAGAAACCACACTTAATCCTCCCAGCCTATGTTCCTTCGATACTATCTAAGCGTTTCAGTCAAAGGTGATAATGATCAACACACTCCAATTCGTAAAAAAGTAAGACACTGATCCCTGGCTCGCCAGTGTCCTAGGTAAAATCCCTGAAAATAAGAGTCTAAATATTCGCATGTCTGGCGTTCTGTATGCCCTCACAGTGTACATATTTGCCCCACCCCGTACCTATTTGTCTACAGTTTTTATTACCAATCTTGGGCCTATGAATGCCTTGACAGCTGGCGCATAAGTGGTATTTGTTTGGGATCAAAATGTTAACTTGAAACCAGGAACAAGAGAATATTCTCAAATGAGTGCTAAATATAGTTTGATTCCTCAAGCCCCTATTAGGCCTATGCCCCTTATCAGCAGGAATTAGCCAGAGCTGTCCTCACCCTTTTTCCTCAAGAGTTGAGGAATGATCAAAAAGCAAGGGGGGGGGGGCACTGAAACCGTGGGTCAAATCCACTTCACCTGCCTTCACTAATTAAGGTGGTTTTTTAAGACTCTCATGTCCTCCAAGCAGCATGTAGCCTAAACAAGATGTTTGCCCGAGTTGTTTTCTAGGAACTTGGAGTCAGCTGTGTCTAGTTTGAGCTGAGCTGGTTAAGACTGGATAGAACCACCGACCCTTCAACTGGGCATGCATGAGTGTCTGTTGCTGAGTGACTTTTTGAACGTGCAGAGGCCTATAGCTTAGTTACACCTGTGCAGAGCAAAGATTCCTGCACCTTTTTCCAATCACCTTTCTCCATGCCCCCCACACCTCCAACTGCCTGCTGCTTTCTTCTTTATCCTATAAACACCCCGAGCTCTTTGCCTTTGGGGAGGCGGATTTGAGATCTGTTCTCCCATCTCCTACTTGGCTGCCTTGTAAATCCTCTTTGCTACAAACCTCGTGGGCTCAGCATTTTGGCTTGCTGTGCGTTGGACAAGAGAAACCTAGTCTAGTAAACAGTTTGTGTCTGGGTTTTTGGAGGGAGGAAAGCCTTTTGTTGGTGGTTAGAACGTCTTCTGTGTTTTGTGACTATGCAGATGTCATATGAAGATGTGTAGTAGATGTAAATTTATCACTGAGCACAGCTAGGGAAAGTGTGCTTGAAGAGAGAAGACAGAGTTTGGGGCTCACACGTGTCCTGTAAGGATTAAAAATGTGGAAGTTACTGGCTATTCTTACACTTTAAGTTCTAAGAACTGTGCCGATTCAGAATAAGGGCTATGAGGAGAGAAGAAGGAAACCATATTGAGATGTAACGCAAATGTGGAAGCCATAAAATGAAGGGAACGCTTTATATCCCAGAGCTCCTGGGAACGCTGACCCAGGAGATGGACTTTTACTTATTTCTAGCCCTGCAGAGTCCAGGACAACCATACCTGTTAGGTATAGACTCATGACATTCTACCTCATGTCGAAGGGTGAATGCTTTACAGCATTATTGGGAGAAAACTTAATTTGGGTAAAACTAAACTAAGACTTTCTGTTTTGTTCTTTTCCTTTGTGGAAGGAAAAAGGAGTGGAATATATGAAGAAAATTGTTGATTCTCCGTGTCCCAAAGCAAGACACTTACAATTTGCAGCAGCTTACAACCTTGGAAGAGCTTATTATGAAGGAAAAGGCGTTAAACAATCAGACGAGGAAGCTGAAAGGTAATCTGACCTGAGAACAAGATTTTTGTTTTAATCAAATGCTTTAAACAAAGAATAACTTGCCTTGCCCTTCTCTTCTAGACTGTGGCTTTTTGCTGCAGACAATGGAAATCCAAAAGCTAGTGTGAAGGCTCAAAGTATCCTAGGATTGTATTACTCAACAAAGGAACCCAGAGAGTTAGAGAAGGTAACAGTGATCTATTTGTTTAAATCCTAGCATCCTGTGTAGATTAATATTTGGTGAGGAGTAAGTATGTAGTCTTGAATATCTCTTATATTTCTTTCAACGTAAAGAAAGCTTACATTTTAAGATCTCCAAGCTCATTTCACCCTTTCCTCAACTATGAATGCTGCCTTCCCTGCCTCTACCAAAGGAGACCATGGATGTGAGCACTTTGTATGCTATAAAAAGCACACATACAAAATATTCTACCATAAAAGGTAAAAGAGGAGGGAGAGTCAGTACAACCTCTTTAATCACCAATGATGGAAACCCTTTCCAAGAAATCTTATAGGGAGAAGGAAATGAGGCGTTAAAGGCAAACTTGTAGGAGGCACATAACCCCCAAGATCCTTGTCAGATAACTGAGCAGCTACTTGGAAATCGGTTTGAACTAACTCAGATTCACTGTAGCTGAGTATTGAGCAAACATGCTGGGACCACATGCAGGTTTTTATCCTTGGTTTTCTTTGATCCCGTTGGAGCTCCAAGAGGATCTGAGAGGTGGCCACAATCTCACAACATCAGCTGCTCTCCTCTCCTTGCTGTGCCTCATTACAAAGCCTTTCAGACGCTTGGTTCGTATTTCCCACCTTCTTGGTCCTTCCTCTGGAAAATCTGAAAATCCTGAAACCTGAACAGCTGAGCTCGAGCCAGTGACCTCGCCTGCACTGTGGGCAGACAGCGGGCGGGCTCCCCTCAGCACCCTCTCTCAGGCAGGCGAAGTTGGTGCTAGCCTGACGTACGTTCAAGGGGTTAGAACGATGTCCTAGAGAGGAATTAATAGTACTGTCTTATAGAGAGATCCCCTTTATAATCCACCTTGTGAATACTAGGGAATTGTGCTTTTTCCTAGGCATTTTATCGGCATTCAGAAGCTCGTGGCAGTGGAAACCTGGGATCCCAGGGTGCACTTGGGCTCACGTACGTTTATGGACAAGGCATCCGCCAGGGTACCGAGGCTGCCCTGCATCGCTTGAGGGAAGCAGCAGAGCGTGGAAATGTCTGCGCTCAAGGGAATCTCGTGGGGTATTACTATAAGATGAAGTTTTTCACAAAGTGTGTTGCATTTTCCAAAAGGTGAGTAAGCTGGATAAAAGTATTTACAAAAACTCTTACTAGATGTTCTATGCCAGGTCTGTTTAATAGAACTCGCTGCAGAATTGGAAATGATGGCTATTGGTACTTGCAGTGTGGCCAGTGCAACTGAGGACTGAACTTGTAATTTTCATTGGATTTTAACTTTAATAGCCACACGTAGCTCATGGCTACCATATTGGATAGTACATCTATTAGTCTGCAGAACTTCAGTGCTATTTGCTCTGTATACCAGCTAAGTAATCTTACACAAGTTTAACTTTTGGGGCATCAATTGTTCTTTTGTAATCCTGCGGAAGTATTTTCTTCTTGATTTAAAAAAAAAATAGGGAATATAAAGTGTTTAACACAGCTTGGCACATGAGAAATATTAAACTTTTTTCCTACACCCTTAGCCATAGGTTCTATAACTGCACAATTGCAATATAGCTTGATGAGGACTGTACAATAAGAATGGTTAAAAGACTCCAACACTAACATAAAGTATATCGAAATTTCTTTTCTCTGAGGCCGTGTACTTTCCTGCATTTACCCACAATGTACAAATGCAACAGACCTGGGTGTCCTCTAGAATGGCTATAAGGCCATGCTGCCATTTCCTTCCCAATAATGCCCTTCCCACGGAGCTCACAGGCTCCCCTCTCCCCGAGCCCAGTGTGAGGCAGACATCCACACTGGAGGATGCAGGGATTGCTTTTACCCTCTCCTCCCCACCATCGTGGCCTCCAGGCAGCAGGCCACTTAAAGGTATGGTCTCTGCTGTCTCAAATCCCCAGGTGCCCATATGGTTAAAACTAAGACTTCAAACAGTTCTTTAAACATTGTTGGAGCTTTCCATTATTGTCCATGTTCCTGTTTCCCACAGTATTACGGCTGACGTGGAGTTGACTTGTTTTCGTATAGTTCTCCATCTCTGTATCTGGGTTATAGAGAAGGACTTTTTATTGCCCATTATCATAGATGTGCAAGTTTCTTAATGTGTTTTCTGGTCCTGTGTGACTAAAGTCCAAATTCAAGGTTGATGTTTAAATACCCAAAGAGAGAGAAAAATGCTTTTCCCCCATTGTTTAAATCTGCAAAGTGATAAGAGTTCTTATAATATTTTAAACTTAATGTTTTTTAGTGGTTATTAAGCCTGACCAGTATAATCCTAGGAAGCCATATAGTAACCACTGTAGTTAGTTCCTCTTCTTCTGGTGTTAGTTGACTGTTCTATTTACGCTTCACCACAGAGCAAACAATTTTGTTCTCAAACTGGTAGAAATAATAGAGAAACCACTTGGGGCACATGGACAATTTCTGGGCATGTTTATAAAAATGTAAACTGTAACTGATACTGTTTTTAATTTCACAACTGGATGTTGTAACAGGATTGCTGACTACAATGAGATTCATGACATCCCCATGATAGCCCAGGTCACGGACTGTCTCCCAGAATTCATCAGCAGAGGCATGGCCATGGCCTCTTTCTACCACGCACGGTGTCTGCAGCTTGGCTTGGGTATCACAAAGGATGAAGCAACAGCTAAACACTATTATTCTAAAGTAAGCCTGACAACAAATATAAATTGACTCAATAGAAATTTCTGGGTTTTTAGTTGAGACTTGGACATCTTTTTAAATCAGTGTTTTTTTCCTACTTATTGTGCAGATAACCTCTTCTACCAAGAGGTTGTCAGACATGCAGCTTGTTTGCAAACAATTCTGTCATTCTTTTTAATAATTAAGCACAGATGGTAAAATTTCTATTTTTGATGCAAATTACTCTATTTCACTGTCTGCCGCCTAAGGCCCAGCACCAAGACCTTAACCCCAGAACGTGCATGCCTTCTTTCACCCAGAAAAAGTGTGAATCTCTATTTCATTCTAGTACATTAGAGTACATTTCATTAAGGTTTCTTTTTGCATGACATCTACCACACTTAGGTGGATATTCATGAATTTGAGGTAACCAGTTAAAATAAGCCTTTTCATGTTTTAATCCATGTGATCAGTTTATTTAGATACCGAATGGATTTCACATCTAAAATCAACTGTTGAAAAGTGTTGAAAACTGTTGAAAAGAGGGATTGTGAAAGGGAATCATGAATAGTAACTGCAAGTTTTTTTTAAAAGAGAAAAAAAAAATTGCACACCCTAGGTCCATGACATCCATAAGTCCAAATGAGAATTAGATCATAAAATTTCACGCATTGCCAAATTGTTGAAGCTGGAGCAGGGAACAAGGCAAGGAACAATTTTCTAAGTCCCTTGCCTAAATCTGATCACATTACAGCAGTGGTTCTCAAAATTATTTGCATATTAGAATCACATGGGGAATCTCTTAAGAATTCCTAAAGCCCAGGCCTTATTTCAGAAAAATTAAATCACCATCTCCCAGAATGGGACACAAGAAGATTTGTTTAAGCTCCCCAGGGGGTTCCAATGTGTAGGCAAGTTTGGAACCTAAATTATTTTATTGGAAATCTAAAATTTCCAGAGTATTAAACCCATACCAACACAATTATAGGAACACAGTACAAAAATACAACTGACCTGGGGCTTCCCTGGTGGTGCAGTGGTGAAGAATCCACCTGCCAATGCAGGGGACATGGGTTCGAGCCCTGGTCCGGGAAGACCCCACATGCCGCGGAGCAACTGAGCCTGCGCTCTAGAGCCTGCAGTCTAGAGCCCGTGAGCCACAACTACTGAAGCCCGCGGGCCTAGAGCTTGAGCTCTAAAACAAGAGAAGCCACCGCAATAAGAAGCCCACATACAGGAAAGAAGAGCAGCCCCAGCTCGACGCAACTAAAGCCCATCCGCAGCAACGAAGACCCAGCACAGCCAAAAAAAAAAAAAAAAATACAACTTGACCTTTGAGATATTTACCATTACACCATTAGTATGAATAACAGCTGTCTTTGTTTAATCTAAATGTTCTGTATATTATACCAATTTCCAAACCAAGTCAATTTCAGATTCTATGCTATCCTTGGTACCCTTTCCAAGTAAACATAAGCAGAGAGCTCTGGGTGAAATGTGGTATATGTTCATCCTAAATAAAAGAGCATAATAAACAGATTACAATTTTAAAACTATTTTCCTTATGGTGGGAGATAATACAGCCCCATTACTCAATTTTGGCCACTGGATTTTATGGGAGATAACTTCCTCTAAGTTTTCTCCATTTTAAAAGTAAGCCAGTGAAGGATCTGGAATCATGTCAGATGAGGCACAATAACAAACTCTGAGTATTTTACTCAGAGAAAAGACTTGAGGGGCTTCTGCTAGTGGTCTTCATCAGACTGAAAGGCTGTCCTACAAAAGAGGCACTGTAGGGGAGGGAGAATGACTGCCCACGGCAGTATGTTACAGGAAAGATAAGGCCGCAGATGAAGAGACCCTGGGCTGAAAGTCAGGAGCCCCAGGCCTGGTCTCAGCTCTGCCACTCCTCTGCCTCTCAGTTTCCAGGAAACCAGCAATGCATGTCCTCCTAGGAACAGTCCCCGATTCTAAAGGGTTGGGGGTGGGGGATTTTAGCTTAATACAAAGAATCTTCTAAAACAACTGTTTATAGGTAAAACCTTAGTTTCTGTTTCCTAAAGGTGGTGACTTTTTTTTTATTCAATTTTATTTATTTTTGGCAGCGTTGGGTCTTTGTTGCTGCGCGTGGGCTTTCTCTAGTTGTGGCGAGCGGGGGCTACTCTTCGTTGCGGTGCGCGGGCTTCTCATTGCGGTGGCTTCTCTTGTTGTGGAGCACAGGCTCTAGGCGCACAGGCTTCATTAGTTGTGGCTCGTGGGCTCTAAAGTGCAGGCTCAGTAATTGTGGCACACGGGCTTTGTTGCTCTGTGGCATGTGGGATCTTCCCAGACCAGGGCTTGAACCCGTGTCCCCTGCATTGGCAGGCAGATTCTTAAGCACTGTACCACCAGGAAAGCCCAAGGTGGTGACATAAAAAAATTTTTTTTATATTGGAGTATAGTTGATTTACAATGTTGTTGGTTTCATGTGGACAGCAAAGTGATTTAGTTATACATATATCTTTTGTTTTTTTAAAATTATTTATTTATTTTTGGCTGCGTTGGGTCTTTGTTGCTGTGCGTGGGCTTTCTCTAGCTGCAGCGGCGTGCGGGGGCTACTCTTTGTTGCAGCAACTAAAGTACCACGTCTTCTTTATCCATTCATCTGTCAATGGACATTTAGGCTGTTTCCATGTCTTGGCTATTGTGAATAGTGCTGCTGTGAACACTAGGGGGCATGTGTCTTTATGAATTATGGTTTTCTCTGGATATATGCCCAGGAGTGGGATTGCAGGATCACATGGCAGCTCTATTTTTAGCTTTTTGAGGAACCTCCATACTGTTTTCCATAGTGGCTGCACCAATTTACATTCCCCCCAACCGTGTAGGAGGGTTCCCTCTTCTCCACACGCTCTCCAGTATTTGTTACTTGTAGACTTTTTAATGATGGCCATTCTGACGGATGTTAGGCGATACCTCATTGTAATTTTGATTTGTATTTCTCTAATCAGCCATGTTGAGCATCTTTTCATGTGCTTTTTGGCCATCTGTCTGTCTTAGATCTTCTGCCCATTTTTTTTTAAAGGCAAATCCTCAAGTGACTTCTTTTTTTTTAATTTATTTATTTATGGCTGTGTTGGGTCTTCATTTCTGTGCGAGGGCTTTCTCTAGTTGTGGCAAGCGGGGGCCACTCTTCATTGCGGTGCGCGGGCCTCTCACTGTCGTGGCCTCTCCTGTTGCGGAGCACAGGCTCCAGACGCGCAGGCTCAGTCATTGTGGCTCATGGGCCCAGTTGCTCCGCGGCATGTGGGATCTTCCCAGACCAGGGCTCGAACCCGTGTCCCCTGCATTGGCAGGCAGATTCTCAACCACTGTGCCACCAGGGAAGCCCACTGCCCATTTTTTGATTGGGTGGTTTTTTAATATATTGAGCTGCATGAGTGCAATTATTTTGTATTGGGTTGGCCAAAAAGTTCATTCGGATTTTCCCATAACATCTTATGGAAAAACCCAAATGAATTTTTTGGCCAACCCAATATATTTTGGAGATTACAAATGATGCAACCAACAAGGGAATAAATATTCTCTCTTTCTGTGGGTTGTCTTTTCATTTTGTTTATGGTTTCCTTTGCTGTGCGAAAGCTTTTAAGTTTAATTAGCATTCCAGTTGTTTATTTTTGTTTGTATTTTCATTACTCTAGGAGGTGGAACCAAAAAGATATTGTGATTTATGTCAAAGAGTGTTCTGCCTATGTTTTCCTCTATGACTTTTATAGTATCCAGTCTTACATTTAGGTCTTTAATCCATTTTGAGTTTATTTTTGTGTATGGTGTTAGGGAGCATTCTAATTTCATTCTTTTACATGTAGCTGTCCACTTTCCCCAGCACCACTTATTGAAGAGACTGTCTTTTCTCTATTGTATATTCTTGCCTTCTTTGTTGTAAATTAATTGACCACAGGTGCTTGGGTTTACTTCTGGGCTTTCTATCCTGTCCCACTGATCTGCAAGTCTGTCTTTGTGCCAGCACCATACTGCAGCTTTATACTGTAGTCTGAAGTCAGGGAGCCTGATTCCTCCAGCTCTGTTTTTCTTTCTCAAGATTGCTTTGGCTATTTAGGGTCTTTTGGGTTTCCATAAAAATTTAAACATTTTTTGTTCTAGTTCTGTGAAAAATGCCATTGGTAATTTGATAGGGATTGCATTGAATCTGTAGATTGGCTTGGGCAGTATAATCATTTTGACAATATTGATTCTTTCAATCCAAAAGCATGGTATATCTTCTGTTTGTGTCATCTTTGATTTCTTTCATCAGTGTCTTACAGTTTTCGGAGTATAGGTCTTTTGCCTACTTAGCTAGGTTATTTCTGGGTATTTTATTCTTTTTGATTCAGTGGTAAATGGGATTGTTTCCTTAATTTCTCTTTCTGATCTTTCATTGTTAGTGTGTAGGAATGCAAGAGATTTCTCTGTATTTTGTATCCTGCAACTTTGCCAAATTCATTGATGAGCTCTAGTAGTTTTCTGGTAGCATCTTTAGGATTTTCTACGTATAGTATCATGTCATCTGCAAACAGTGACAGTTTTACTTCTTTTCCAATTTGGATTCCTTTTATTTCTTTTTCTTCTCTGATTGCTGTGGCTAGGACTTCCAAAATTATGTTGAATAAAAGTGGCAAGAGTGGACATCCTTGTCTTGTTCTTGATCTTAGAGGGAATGCTTTCAGCTTTTCACCACTGAGTATGATGTTAGCTGTGGGTTTGTCATATATGGCCTTCATTATGTTGAGGTAGGTTCCCTCTATGCCCACTTTCTGAACAGGTTTTATCATAAATGGGTGTTGAATTTTGTCAAAAGCTTTTTCTGCATCTATTAAAATGATCATACGGTTTTTATTCAATTTATTAACATGGTGTATCACACTGATTTGCAGATATTGAAAAATCCTTGCATCCCTGGGATAAATCCCAGTTGATCATGGTGTATGATCCTTTTAAAGTGTTCTTGGATTCTGTTTGCTAGTATTTTGTTGAGGATTTTTGCATCTATGTTCATTGGTGATATTGGCCTGTAATTTTCTTTTCTTGTGGTATCTTTGTCTGGTTTTGGTATCAGGGTGATGGTGGCCTCATAGAATGAGTTTGGGAGTATTCCTTCCTCTGAAATTTTTTGAAATAGTTTCAGAAGGATAGGTGTTAACTCTTCTCTAAATGTTTGATAGAATTCACCTGTGAGAACATCTGGTCCTGGATTTTTGTTTGTTGGGAGTTTTTTAATCAGTTTCAATTTCAGTACTTGTAATTGGTCTGTTCATATTTTTTATTTCTTCCTGGTTCAGTTTTGAGAGATTGTACCTTCCCAAGAATTTGTTCATTTCTTCTAGGTTGCCATTTTATTGGCATAAAGTTGCTTGTAGTAAGTAGTTTCTTATGATCCTATGTATTTCTGTGGTGCCAGTTGTAACTTCTCCTTTTTAATTTCTAATTTTATTGATTTGAGCCCTTTCCCTTTTTTTCTTGATGAGTCTGGCTAAAGGCTTATCAGTGTTGTTTATCTTTTCAAAGAACCAGCTTTCAGTTTCATTGATCTTTTCTCTTGTTCATTTCTACTTCATTTAGTTTTGATCTGATCTTTATGATTTCTTTCCTTCTGCTAACTTTGGGTTTTGTTTGTTCTTTTTCTCTAGTTGCTTTAGGTGTAAGGTTAGGTTGTTTATTGGGGATTTTTCTTGTTTCCTGAGGTAAGACTGTATTGCTATAAACTTCTCTCTTAGACCTGCTTTTGCTGAGTCCCATAGGGTTGAATCATTGTGTTTTTTCATTTGTCTCTAGGTATTTTTTGATTTCCTCTTTGATTTCTTCAGTGATTCATTGGTTGTTTAGTAGCATATTGTTTAGCCTCCACACGTTTGTGCTTTTTACAGTTTAATTCTTGTAGTTGATTTCTAATCTCATAGCACTGTGGTCAGAAAAGATGCTTGATTTCAATTTTCTTGAATTTACTGAGGCTCGCTCTATGGCTCAGCATGTGATCTATCCTGGATAATTTTCCATGTGCACTTGAAAAGAATGTGTATTCTGCTGCTTTCAGATGGATTGTTCTGTAAATATCAGCTAAGTTCATCTGGTCTAATGCATCATTTAAGGCCTGTGTTTCCTTACTGATTTTCTGTCTGGATGATCTGTCCATTGAGGTAAGTGGCGTGTTAAAGTCTCCCACTATTATTGTTACTGTCAATTTCTCCTTTTATGGCTGTTAGCATTTGCCTTACATATTGAAGTGCACCTGTGTTGGGTGCATATATAATTTTTATGTCTTCTTGGATTGATCCCTTGATCATTATGTAGTGTCCTTCTTTGTCTCTTGTAACAGTCTTTATTTTAAAATCAATTTTGTCTGAGATGAGAATTGCTACTCCAGCTTTCTTTTGCTTTCCATTTGCATGGAATATCTTTTTCCATCCCCTCACTTTCAGTCTGTATGTGTCCCTAGATCTGAAGTGGGTCTTTTGTAGAGAGCATATATATGGGTCTTGTTTTTGTATCCATTCAGTCAGTCTGTGTCTTTTGGTTGGAGCATTTAATCCATTTACATTTAAGGTAATGACCGATATGTATGTTCTTATTGCCATTTTGTTAATTGTTTTGGATTCGTTTCTGTAGGTCTTTTTTCTTCCCTTCCTCTTTTGTTCCCTTCTCTTGTGATTTGACGACTACTTTAGTGTTGTGTTTGGATTTCTTTTTCTTTTTTGCCTGTTTATCTATTGTACATTTTTGGTTTGCAGTTACCATGAGGTTTTGATATAGCAGGCTATATATATACAAGATTGTTTTAAGTTGCTGGTCTCTTAATTTCAAATGCATTTCCAATATCCTGCATTTGTACTCTCCTCATGATTGCTGGTTTCGATATATTTGTGTGTGGATAATTTCCTATGTTTACTGTATGTTTGCCTTTACTGGTGAGCTTTCCCATTTGTAATTTTCTTGTTTCTAGTTGTAGGCTTTTCTTTTCCACCTAGAGAAGTTCCTGGAGCATTTGTTGTAAAGCTGGTTTGGTGGTGCTAAATTCTCTTAGCTTTTGCTTGTCTGTAAAGCTTTTGATTTCTCCAAATCTCAACAAGAGCCTTGCTGGGTATTCTTGGTTGTAGGTTTTTCCCTTTCATCATTTTAAATATATTGTGCCACTCCCTTCTGGCCTGCAGTTTCTGCTAAAAAATCAGCTGATAACTGTATAGGGATTCCCTTGTATGTTATTTGTTGCTTTTCCCTTGTTGCTTTTAATATTTTGTCTTTACCTTTTGTCAATTTGATTAATGTGTCTCGACATGTTCCTCCTTGGGTTTATCCTGTATGGGACTCTCTGCACTTCCTGGACTTGGGTGACCGTTTCCTTTCCCATGTTAGGGAAGTTTTCAGTTACTATCTCTTCAAATATTTTTTCAGGCCCTTTCTCTCTCTCTCATCCTTCTGTGGCCCCTATAATGCAAATGTTGGTGTGTTTAATGTTGTCCCAGAGGTCTCTTGACTGTCCTGCTTTCTTTTCATTCTTTTTTCTTTATTCTGTTCCGTGGCAGTGATTTCCACCACTCTGTCTTCCAGCTCACTTATCTGTTCTCCTGCCTGTTATTCTGCTATTCCTTCTAGTGTATTTTTCATTTCAGTTATTGTATTGTCCAACTGTTTGTTCCTTACATCTTCTTGCTCCTTGTTAAACATTTCTTGTAGCTTCTTGGTCTGTGCCTCCATTCTTTTTCTGAGACCTTGGATCATCTTTACTTCATTACTCTGAATTCTTTTTCAGGTAGATTGCCTATCTCCAGTTTACTTAGTTGTTCTTCTGGGGGCTTATCTTGTTCCTTCCTCTGGAACATATTCCTCTGCCATCTCATTTTATCTAACTTTCTGTGTTTGCCGTCCCACAGGCTACAGGATTGTAGTTCCTCTTGCTTGTAGTGTCTGTCCCCCTGGTGAGTGAGGCTGATCTAACAGGCTTGTGCAGGCTTCCTGGTGGGAGGGACTGATGCTTGCTCAGTGGTGGGTGGAGCTGGGTCTTGTCCCTTTGGTGGGCAGGGGTGTATTGAGGCAGCTGTGGGCTCAGGAAGGCTTTAAGCAACCTGTCTGCTGATGGGTGGGGCTGTGCTCCTGCCCTGTTGGTAGTTTGGCCTAAGGTTTCCCAGCACTGGAGCCTTGGGCTGTTGGGTGGGGCCAGGTCTTAGTGTCGCAATGGCAGCCTCCAGGACACCTCATGCTGATGAGTACTCCCCAGTACCTCTGCCACCAGTGTCCTTGTCCCCGCAGTGAGCCACAGCTGCTCTCCACCTCCCCCAGGAGACCCTCCAAGACCAGCAGGTAGGTCTGGCCTAGGCTTCTATTAAGTCACTCCTTTTTCCCCTGGGTCCTGGTACACATGACACCTTGTGTGCACCCTCCAAGAGTGGTGTTTGTTTCCCCCAGTCCTCTGGAGCTCCTGCGATCAAGTCCTGCTGGCCTTCAAGGCCAAATGCTCTGGGGGTTCCTCCTCCTGATGCCAGACCACTGGAGCCTGACATGGGGGCTCAGAACTCTCACTCCTATGGGAGAACCTAACAATATAATTATTTTCCAGTTTGTGGGTCACCTACCCAGCGGATATGGGATTTGATTGTGAAAGCAACCCTCCTACCGTCTTGTTGTGGATTCTTTGTTTTGGGAAGTAGAATATCTTTTTTGGTAGGTTCTAGTCCTTTTTTTTCAATGCTTGTTCAGCAGTTAGTTGTGATTTTGGTGTTTTTGTGAGAGGAGGTGAGCTCAGGTCCTTCTAGTCCGCCATCTTATCCTCTTCCCCTGTATATACTAATTTGTATATGATTATGGAGACTGCAGAGACCATCTGTCATCTGCAAGCTGCAAGACTCAGAAAAGCTGGTGGTTTAGTTCCCGTCTGAGTCTGAAGGCCTGAGAACCAGGAGAACCAATGGTGTAAGTCCCAGTCTTTTTCCCTTTGTGCTTAGTCTAGTTTGACTTGCTCATAGGGTGCCACATGTAGAGGCCTTGAACCTAGTGTGAAATGGCTGTGCCCACACCTCAGCTTGGGGGGCCGTGTGCAGAAGCCAAGGTGCTGACTTCTTGCCACTAGAAGCAACCAAGCAAATATCTGGTAACCAACTGTCATGGGTACTAAAAGGGACAATTTCTGCATGGAGTAAGGTCTGGATGAGGTAACTTGTGTCTTTCAAATTCCTGACATACTATGAAATTATGCACCTTATTGCTAATTTAGGCATAACAAAATCGTATGTTTAAAAAATTATACATGCTGCTATTCACATAACAGGTTTGAGGCCAAATGTTAATGCTTTCTATTTTACTTATTTTGATAATTCATAACTTAGAATACTATCAATGTGTAAATCCATTATTTTTGGCACTGAGAATTTTCTCTCCCAAAGGATAATAGCATGGTTATTTTTAGTTATGATCTATTAATACTTTGCATAGGTTATCTTGAATCTCCCTAATTAAGAAATCAGAATAGAAATGTATCGCTAACTACAGAATTCCCTTAAATCATTGTACTCTATTTCTTAAAAACAAAAGATCCAACAATTCAAAATATGTCTAAACTTTTTCTTTGATTTTTAAGGCATGTCGTCTGAATCCTTCATTGGCAGATGAACTTCACACTTTACTTATTCGTCAAAGAATTTAGACTACAATGTATTTCAACAAAGTTCATCGATTCTAACACCTTAGGATGTGTGTATTTTTATAATTTTTATAATAGCTATGTTTGTTTTCTCTCTCCCACATTACATTATCCTGGGTATTTTACTGATGACAGGTTACCTTCATTTTTTTTTTTTTAACAGCTTTATTGGAATATAATTGCTTTACAATGGTGTGTTAGTTTCTGCTGTATAACAAAGTGAATCAGCTATACGTATACATATATCCCCATATCTCCTCCCTCTTGCACCTCCCTCCCTCCCACCCTCCCTATCCAACCCCTCTTGAATCTGTAAAATGTTGCAACTTGAAACGTAGCTACAGGATTGAACTGCAGGAAGAGTCCTCAAAGATCCAGCTGTTAGGCTAGTGACTGACCAAAACCATGTCAAATATTGAAAACCATTCCATAAAGCTAGTATTTTTTTCCTTTCTTAAATAGTGTCCTGAAAGACTTAGTGTAATCTTAGCTTTAATAACTTCAGAAGTATAAATGCTACAAACTTATTAAAACAAACTTAAGTTTAATTCTTTAAATTTCTTTAATCCTTAGTGTTGTGAATTTTGAATAACTTTTAATTTTATTTCAGTCATCGAAGACTTCTAAAATAGAAAATTCCAAATTGAAAATTAAAAATCTAAATTTCAAAATAAGTGGGTTTAAGAAATTGCTTACAATCTTGCCTTTCCATAAACATCTTAATGAGTAAAACTGTTACGTTTCTGGTAATCAATTGAAACAAGATGTTTCTCTGTGCTTCAAGTCCTTTTCTACATTTTAAAAACCCTCAGTGTATTTCAAAACAAGATAAAATTTCAAATCACCTACCAATATAACTATAACTAAACTGTTAAATTAGCAAGAGGCTTTCCTTATCAGTTACATCTACAGAGGCAAAATCCGACAGTAAAAATAGAATCCATATGCAAAAGATTCTAAAGAAATATACATCTGTGAAACAGATATTGAAAATAATGTTTAAGATACCTGAACAACACCTTCTTTGTAAATGTTATGGCTTAATTTTAAAAGTCACAACCATCCTTTCCAAAGTGATTTACAAGATCTAGTCTTAGCACTGGGAAAATGCAATTAATATGTAGGTGCCTGTCACTAAAGAAGTATTATATGGCACAAAACTACTTGCTCTTGTTTTATGTTCTGGTTTGTCTATATTATTTGAACTTCACTTTGTTGAAATTTCTTCCCTGTATCTAAAGACAAACGTAGGCCTTATACTTCTTTAAATCTTAGAGTAGAAACTTAAATCATCCCTGAAAACCAGTCCTTTGCTTTTAAAATCTCTGCTGAAGACTCACTCTTCTTCCCCAGTCACAACATTTCCATGTCTCTAGCCCATTAAAAGATTTCATAAAACCTAACGTAAATCATTCTACAATACAAGCCCACTTGCTTTTGCTCTTGTTTCCTTAATACCATCCACAGAACATTCCTTCAGTGGTTTGAAGATCCAGATTCCCAACGGTATTCTCTTCTTCACACTCAATCCAGTTCCTTAAGCCTTTAAGAATCTTAAAATAGAAATGTAATAAGGCAGTGTATGGGGACTGTAATAGCACTTTTCATAGCTTGCTCTACATCCCCAAAGTGAAGGCCACTTTAACTGCCATTAAAACACGGTTTGAGAAATCCTAAAGGTAGGAATTTGACATGTCATATTTGGTAATATGCTGTGCTTAAATGTCCTAAGTGAACCCAACACAGGATTTAAAATTTCAGTTGACTCTAGTTGCCATAAAGCTGGCAATACCTGGCACAGGTGAGCCCCTGCAAACTACCACTACTCCCGACCATGGTGCACACCTTGACCTGTGATTGGAGTCACCCTTTAAGTGAGGTGAAGCTTCAAGGTCATTAATTTTTTTCAAAAAAAAAAATTAAAACTTCTGTAAGAGTCCTTATAGTTGATAACTTATGAAAAAGCAAGACGACTTCTTAAGGATTGAGGAGTCATAACAGCCATGGTTTAATTATGCAGAAGATGGTCACTTTTAGTAACCGCTATGAGTTCCTAGGGCTTGGTGACTTCACACTGCTTCTCTTCTCTGACTGTCTTTTCTACATCCCTGTGAAGGATAATTCTTATCCATATAAATAGGCAACTCTGAGTTTTTTTGAAAGTATCAAATATCTTGGTTTGAAATAAGGATCAAAGAGCTGTAGCTAAAAGAATATCAAAGATAAAATTTGCTTTACTAATTTTTAATCATTTGTCTTTCAGCACTTATGTTTCATATCAAGAACCTGGCATATCAGGAACTCAGCAGGTATGATCTAACAATGATATAATTAATACCACTTTAATATATATATATATACACATAGTATGTTTTTTTCATGGATTTCAAACTGAATTCCTGCTTAATTGGTTTGCTTCCAATATTCCTGGGGGTTAGAAAGGGGAAAGTGTTTCATTATCTCTGCATAATAAATGGTAAAACCCAGGAAAATTAAGTGACTTGTCCATGGTCCCACTACTAAAAACAAAGCAACGTCTGTACCCTGGATTTCGTCTAATGCCCCTACTAGTGCCCAAGACTTGATGACACGATCAAGTCCTGAACAGCCTGAAGGAACTTCCCTCCTCTTTGTTTCCCCATCTCATTCCTGCCCATCTATCCCACCTCCCTAATACAGCACTTCAAGCACCAATTCTGGCTCTTCTCATTCACACTAAAAATCATATTTTTCACATTCATTCTGTGTCTCGAGAAAGGCAACAAACTTTATACTTCCTTAGGGAAGTACTTACATGTGCAATGTTTTCTACAAAAAAGGCACTTGATAAATATCTGAACTGCCTTAAGTGTTTCAGCTTTTTTTGAGATATAAGCATCTTAAACATCAGAGCGCTATGATTCATTTTTATGTTTTATTGCTTCAGATGCTTCAAACTATGGGAAATCTTTGGTAAAAATAAAGACAATAAAATTTTCACAATAACTTCACACAAAGCATTGCACAACAATATTCAATACACACGAATATAGGAATGTTCAGAATCCTCAGTGAGGAAATTAACTGTACAACGTTCATAATTCTTCATTTAAAACAAAACTTCATAAATACTTAAAATATTTCCTAGGTTCTTATCACGTATTAACACTTATATTTCAATCAGTATGTTGACCTTTAAAGGATTTATATTAAAATAAAAATAATTAACAAGTGTTTTTTTCTGTTGCCTAATATACAGCATCAAGTTTCCCCCCCCAGTTCTGCTTAATTCACATAAAACTAGAGGGAGATAACTAAAAGATCAGTATGGTTCTCAGTCAAGCCCTCTGTGGAAAAGAGGAAAATGTTTCATGTCTATTATTACAGACATTTCTCGGGTGGTTTATTTGTGTAGTCTCAAACCTGACAAGCTTTAAGTTCATCTAAATGAGTTCTCAGCTCAGGACACAATTCAATTAGCAGCAGTTCCATCAGCACCTGAACCAAGAAAGAAAAAAAAAAAAAAAAGTATTTTTCTCTAAGGGTTTACTCAACTATCTACATCTAAGACAAAAGTCTCATTTTAAGTCTGAGATCATGCTCAGTGAACAAGTTACTCTCAAAAGGAATTAGTATTCTATAAACTCCATTTAGCATCAGATTGATTTATTTCACGGTCCGTTAACCATCAACAGTATTATCAGACTACTGGGAAACACTTGGCTTTGCTGAAATAAGAAAGCCAAGCACTCAGGCAGAAATGTTACAGCACAAGTCGAGAGAAACAACCAGCAGGCGAGGAGGGGGATGCCACACCCACAGGGGGTTATTTTTTTTTAACCAAACTGAACAAAAATAAAGCAGAGAAAATGGGTTCAGAGTTACAAGCAATAAGAATGATTAAGCGTATAAAGAGTTAAAATCTACCCCCGTATATGAACAGAAATGTAGAACTGAAGAAACAGTGAATCCTCTGGGAGGCTTTAAATTACTCACATATAACAGATGTTTATTGGCTCTCGTTTCTTGCAGTGCGTTGAATATTTTTATTATACCATGACGGGCATTTTGCTGTCCAACAAGGCTCTGAAGCATATCTGAAAAATTAAGTTTATATTCCACGCTGCTATTGATAAAGTGCACCCTGCATGGACCTTCAGTGAGGGTCTACGACATATGCACACACAGCACATAAAGGCACAGAGACGCGAGGAACATGAGTGATCAGCTCTTTCCAATGTCTAAGGAGAAAACTTAGAATTTTTCAATATAAGGCATTTATACAAACTATAATTTTAATACGTGGATCCCCAATTAAAAACTGAGCTCTCAAAATAGGGTACTTTAACAGGGTTTTTAAAGCATAAAATGTTATTATCTGTTCTAAAACATTTTTCTAGTTAAATTATAACCAGTACTGTTCTTATTGGGATTCTCAGTATAATTTCTTAGCAAGGGACAAGACATGATTTAAAAGGAGAAAGTATGATCACTTTTTTCACTGTAAATAATGTTTCCGAAGTGAAAAAGGAGAAGGGCCATCAACACTCCCTTTTCATCTGACTTTCAGGGTCAGAACCCAGGCCTCACCTGGAATGTTTTCAAGCAGCTTCTGCTGTGCTCTCCGCTTTGTTTCCTGGCTTTGTTCTTCACTTGGGATTGTGTTCGGCGGCGCCAAATTCCCAGCGGGCCACAGAGCATCGCGGAGAGCGCCGATGTAGCAGACCACCATCTGCTCGCTGACGGCCCAGTCCACTGCGTCCCGGATTTGTCTTTCAAGAGCAGAATATTTCTTGGATGAGGTTTTTAAAAATCTTATTCTCTATTCTCACAAGGCATTTATCAATGGGTAGGTTAAGATAAGCGTTTGATGAATAAACTAGGAATTGGATTTTTAAACTCTGACTCGGAAAGTTATTTTTATTTTGGTAACACTGCTAGCCATTCGTTCCTGGAGCTCACATGTTCACTGGTACTGAATTCTCTAAATGTTTGCCGCACGGTGTCTTTCAATCTGGAAAAGCAAGAACTGAGAGGAGATTGATTTGTTTGAAGCTTGCAGCTACTCTTAACTGTGCACGGTACTTAACATACTAATTTCTCCATGAAGTGGTATAAACTGAAAACGTCAATCCGTTTTAAAGACTGTGAAGAGCTCCCTGAGCCCTGGCAGTCCTGGGGAGAACCCGGCCTCTTCACCAGTTGTCCCTTGGGGCGGCCGCGGCTGAGGACGTTGGGCAGAGTTGTCCGACCGGGAAACCTCACGTGCTCACGAGGCAGAGGGGGAAAAGACACCCCCCTTTCACCACAAAGCGGGGGACTTGGAAAAGATACACTGCTATCCAGCCACGTCACCTTCCCACAGGAGTGAAAATCGGGCAGATCTTGACCTGCACGGTTATAAATAAGTGGCTTTTATCTGGTTACCCAGGTCTTCCGTAAACCCTACTTCATCAAATTCCAGCCAACCACAGGACTGCTGCAGAGAGCAGCACCGTTCACAGAGCCAGCAGCGGTGCTGAGGTGGGAGGGGAAGTCTCTCTGCAGAAATGGGAGCAGAATCACCTTGGACTATTAGTGCAAGAAAGACCTGAAGTTTCAAACTTAATTCACGAATAATAAATCAAAAAGCCCTTTAAGAATCTGACTTCCCAATCAGATTTTTAAAGGGACAGTGTGAGGTTTTCAGAAATAGTATCTGAAATAGACGTTTCAAGCCCAGCACTTTGCACACAGTAACTAGTCACCAATGAAGTCTAAATTCCACTGTGAGTTAGAACCATGGTAATCCTGTTTGTAACTGCATGTCTCCTAAGAAACTTCCCAATACTGCTTAGAACTGTGCAATTCATATCTAGATCAAATAAAATAATTTTATTAATTCAATGGGACTTTGGCTTTGAGAACCTGCTGACCTGCCTGCCTAAGTAAAATCTACATAAAAACACAGCTTGTTTTGCCTGTAGTCTTTGGGTTACTCACCAGCACTGCATGAAGAAATGAAGAAGGAAAATTTCAGTTTGCAACTTAAAATTAGGTGAGTGACTTTTACCAAAGGCCATCACCTGAGCATCTTCTATCAATTTAGGTCTGACTTTGTATTAGCCAAAACTGGAGGAAGCTTTTGCGGCAATTCTGGGATGTGAAATTACAGTTGGTACAAGGCGAGAGGCACATATTGTGCTGCTACTTAATTTTATGATGTGTCCTCATCTGCCTGAGGCAAAACAGCACAGGGCCAGGTGCTCCGTAATTTCCCTACCTGATAAAAAGTCCACTGAAACCCACAGTCTGAAAATTCCCTACATGGTCCCCCTCCCCCAGCCCCATGTCAAGAACCGCCTGATGTATTCACCACTCTCAAACTACAGCTGCTCATCTTAAAATTAAGAGCCAATATCATAAATAGGAGCAGGGAATGTATGCATGATTTTCTGAAACTGAAAAAGAAATTAGCAAGTCTGGAGTTCTGAGAAAAATAGGGCCATTTTGAAAACTTCTTTATCCAAGGACTGTCGGTACTAAGGTTAAGAGGTTTGCCTCAGACTGAAACTGTAAGTTAAACAGGGCATTTTTCTGCTTAAAAGCCCACGATACTAAAAGTCAACTAAACAAGCCACTAACACCATTTTTTTTAAAAATCTTATAAATAAACAGAAGTAAATTTTGGTTTATGACCACAAGGAAAATATATTCTATTTGCAACTGAATAAAAATATAATATGATCTTTATTATGTTTCCCAAAAAACTTTATAAGATTTATGTGATAAAACTATAATGTTAACCTTATACATATATCTGACAACTAAATTAATCTTTCACTTGGAAAAATCTGACAATTTCATCTTAAAACATATTTTGCTATACAAAAATAACTGATTTTTTTTCCTCTTAGTTTTAGCAGTTGACTCCCAGTTTTTGTGTGGGGAAGTCACAATGTTACAGCCTCGTAAGCATTGGGTACTGGGCATAGAGTATAACCCTTAGGGATATGGGTAACGTGATACAATTCAGAATACACATATGGCTTATAATAGTGTTATAGGGTACACACACCCCTCATGGATACTTAGCTATCAACTAACAAGAGGAATTACTATTTTAATATCACCCCAACTCTAAAAAAATATATGGTTTGCACTTCCCTTCAAATAAATACCTGCCATGCGATGCTCATCCTACTTCCATTTTGGCTCAGAGTCTAAGCCTTAAACTGATCCCCATCATGTGACATAAAAACGCTGCACCCAAGATATTAAAACCAGTCATCATGGTCAACAGAGAACTTTCCAGAACAATCTTCTGACCCTCGTCAACCAGCCTGCCAGAGCCAGCCCAAGCTTCTGTTATCTGGTGCACCGTGCATTCTGGGGGAGAGAGTCTTGTAGAAATCTGCTTCCCTATCCAATCTTAGAATCATATCAGAAATAAAAAGTAAAAGAAACGAAAAAACCTTGAGTTGGGGATGTAATTGGACTATTGAGGCAAAGGCTAGGGCATGAATTCAAACATTAGTTTCGTGCAACTCACTTGTTGATGGTTCTTCCGAAAGTGACCTGAACGAGAGCAATTAATGTTCTTCTCACCCATTTAAACACTAAAATATAAATCAGAGGAAAAGCATTACCACAGGCTATCACAATCGTGACATTTTCATAGCAGCACAAAGCATAAATCTTAACCACGTCACTCAGTCCAAATCTGGACACTAAGTCAGGGGCTTTGATAGCCACAGAATTTGGGTCTAGCCTAGCAAACTTCTGCCCAGGAATACTCTAATGAATAAGCTTTCATTTTCTTCTTAGCAACTGATGAGAGGAAACTTAAGACTTCTTACAGCTTTTCAATGCCTAACAACAGCTGAGCTAGCAAGTGGAACTAAAACTGCACTTCATGTGTCCCCGGGCTACTGACCTCTGTTTTCCACTAGCAGACAGTGCAATTCCTTTTAGATTTGTGCCTGGCTTGTTGAACCCAATGTTCTAATACACGGCTCTGAACGAGAAGCATCTGTAGTCAGATGTTGACAAATATTCTGAAATATTAACAAATTGATGGGTCTAACTGCTCCCTTTTGAATTGTGGTTTGTAGATCATGCATTTTTATATATTTTATGCCCGTGGGGGAAGAAAGGGGAACTGGGAAGCCCCAGGACTCCGAGTGAGCCGTGGACTCCTCGCTCCTGCGCCACCGCCTGGAGCAGGCGGCCACCATCACCTTCCCCGAGCCTCAGTGACCTCACCTGGACAAGGACAGTGTTAGCATGTGCTTTCGTTTTGCTGGACAGTCATGTCAATACTTTGTGTGAAAGAGTTTTGTGAAGGGTCCTACATATCTGAACTTTTACTCTTAGCATTAGATTAGGCGACACGTTGTTGTAAGTGTAGAATATGAATATAAACCAAAAGAAGGCAAAGAAATGCTGTGAGGATATTTTTGGTCTGCAAATTGGAATTGAAATCAAATATTCCGTTTATTTATTCACTTCCATCCACTGCAATGTTTAGCTAGTGACACATGACTTGGCTATGATGGAGCCAAGAATTCAGGGCTCCTGCACCAAAAAAAAAAAAAAAAAAAAGGAGTAAATTCACAAACACCTCTGTACAAGGGAAGGCACACAAACAGAAATCAACAATTAACACAGACTTGGTACTAGACTTTAATACATTCTCAAGTCATTTCTAACTTTAAAAATGGATCTAAGTGTCCAGATGCAGTGGTGTTAATCCTTCAAGTGAGAGTCAAGTCCTGGAGTCAGGACCATGCCTCAGAAGTGCCCTAAGTGTTTGATGGAATTCAGGGTGCACTGCAGACGTGCCCATCTGAGGCTGGCGTTCAGGCTGGGAGGAGCGTCTGTCAGGGATGGTAACTTCGCTCCCCCTTTCTAAGGCAGCAGAGAGGTAGCTCATGCCCAGAGGGTCTGAGGACATGAGCAACTCCAGGAAGAATGCCTGACAGCCAAGTGACTGGTTAGAAATGTTTAAAAACAGCTGTACTTCTGGTCCATTTTCATAAACTGAACTAAAGCAGGAACCAAAAACGGCTCTGCTACAGATTCTCTCCCATCACTGATGCCCCTGACTCCACTACATTTTCCTACCCTTCCCTAGTCCCCACTCCAACACAGAATAGCCCCATTATTCTTTCCAAGGACTCATTCGTTCAAAGCCATGGAGGCAGCTGCAGCAACACTAGGATTTTGCTGATGGCAAATATGTCACATCTCATTATCAATGATGTTCTATTTATTCCCCTCTGGAAAGTCACTAGCAAACCCAAATATTCTGAGCAGGCACATGAGGGAGGAAATGCACACCACAGAGAGAGGACTTTGAGCCCTACTCCTGCCCTGACGGCCTCTGACGCATCCACCAGCCTTCTCAATCTCTTTGTGTCGCAGAGAACACGCTGACCAAAGGCTAAGATGGTGCTTCCTCATTCTTACCGACTCTGTGGGAGACGGGGAGGAGTCATGATTTAATAGGCAGACTTCACTGAGGAGGAGCCAGACTTGGGGTGGTGGTGGGGGGGAGAACTGTTTTTTTCTGCCTATACTGAACCAAGTTAAACATCAGCATACATCTTAAAGTGTCGAAAATATGGACCAGCTATAGCTTTTTCATCTGAAAGGATCCTTAATACTTGGACGATATTCCATCATGTGGATATTTCTCAATTTAACTATCTATCACCCATTTCTGAATTTAGCTTAGTTCCAATTTTTCCTTACTGTAATTATGCTCAAATGAACATGCTTATATATAAATCTCTGCCTGGAGTTTAGAATTTGTGTCTATTGCTTAATGTGAATTACATTTTTGAAACCATTATGTTGTAAATTCACTGAAGGAAGAATCTACCTCTGAGATATTTTTGTTTCCCCTATGGAGCTATATCTAAAACATAAGCTCCCAAAGTGTTTGCTGATTATTTTAAGATTTGGCTTAGAGGAAGAAAAAGTTCAATGACCAAAACAATTAATCCCAGCACTGAAAATTTTCTTGCCTATTCATTCATCCATCCATCCATCCATCCATCCATCCATCCATCCATCCAAGCATTGTCATTGATCACCTACTATGGATCAATCGTTGTAAAGATACCGAGGATTAAAAGACATAAAAGACGCGCTCAAGTCGATAACAGCACTTGAAGTTTCTTCATCTGCGAAGAATTCTTTAAGCGACATGTTAAGGGATATATAAATAAGAAGCGATGCACAGCCGGCTTCCTGTATAGGACCAACTCCCAGCCCACGTTCTCTGCCCCAGGGGAAAAGATGCTCACCCAAGTGGGCAGAGCCAGCACGTCCTCCGAGCAGCGTGCTACCGGCTGGAGCACTGCTGCGCCTTGCCGGACCTCGCTCCGCTCGTGCGCTTCCTCTGCTAGGCGCTCAGCCGTGCCTTTGGGCACCTGGCACGCCTCTAGCTAGGACTCGAGGCTCCAGGTGTGACCGAGTGTGCTGGCGGCGTGATTTACAGGTTGGGGACTGTGGAAGGTGAGGGTGGGCAGAGAGTCCTATTCAGGACTCAAGACTAAAGCCAAGAAGTACCGTTTGACCTTTCACCCCGGTACCACTTCGGGAGAGAGGCACTTGTGCAGGTCTTAACAAAAGAGTATTTTGACCCTCTTTTTGCTCTTGTTTCTTCTAAGTACATGTCCCTCAGGAACGATTAGGGTAGGATTTCTCAACTTGGCACTGCTGTCGTTTGGGACAGGACAGCTCTTTGCTGTGGGCTGCCCTGTGCGCTGGAGGACGCGTAGCAGTGGCCCTGGCCCCCACACACGAGATGCCAGTGGCACCCTCCCACGAGCTGTGACCACCGGAAATGTTTCCAGACATGCCAAACGTCCCCTGGGGACAAAATCCCCGCACGCCTGCACGCATGACCGCTCCTCTCGGGAGGAGAGGAGGCTGAAAGCAGGCTTGGGCATCCCTGCGCCCCTGGTCGCACACTCACCTTGAACAACAGCGCTCTTCCTCTGCTACACAAAATTAGTTTTTGTATACCTTTTGGTGATGAAGCAATGAGGCTATGCTAAGTCACAGAAAAAGAAATTCAAAGCATTCCAGCTTTCTGCATACAGAGGAACATGGTGCAGGGTAAAGCAGGACCCTAAGTTCCATGAGTACAGGGATATCTGTCCTAAGGTTGTGTCCTCAGATCCTACCTTGGTATCTGGTTGGCCTGTAAAAGTATTTGCTGAATGAATATAAATACATGTCTGATTCAGGAACA
The DNA here is from genome assembly GCF_028023285.1 of Balaenoptera ricei. Classification (NCBI taxonomy): domain Eukaryota; kingdom Metazoa; phylum Chordata; class Mammalia; order Artiodactyla; family Balaenopteridae; genus Balaenoptera; species Balaenoptera ricei. The sequence continues at coordinate 14,087,031 of NC_082659.1, read as the reverse complement.
AAGGGATATTAAGTGTGTGTGTGTATGTATGTAACCACTTAACCAGCAAACACCACTGAACAGTAACAAAGAAGCTTACTTCCTCGAAGTTCAAAAATCTCCCCAATCAGCATGAAACATGGTTCAGCCAAGGAGTCTTTCCTTCCATCCATGTCATCACCATAATCTGACAGGTCACTGTCCTCCTCTGCCTCCTCCTGGGGGAACAGTAAAGTCACAGGAAGCAGGTCACTCATCCAAGGAAGGTGATACGTTCTCCTTCTCCCAGTGTCAATTCCGAACGATGCACTTATGGTTCAACCTCACACAATCTTTCAACTTCCCTACATGCAGAAACCTATGCATTTTCACAAAGAGGCCAAAGTGTATCTAAACTCAGGGCATAGCTTGATCCTAAAGCCTTATTCAAGGTCTAAAATAATTCTGAAAAGCCTCTGTCACTGTATTAATGAGGCGTGAATTCGTAGATAACAAAACAGCTTCTAACCATTTTGAGTTTTAAAAGTAAGGCTTTTTAACTTGAAATACTTTAAATTCACTGTTTTTTTAAAGACATATATAATTTAAAGTAATTTAGTTATTTTTAAAGCTGTGATTCAAGCTTTTATTCTGTACTTCAGCTAGTCTCACTTCTTGATCTGCACATCAGCAAATTTCAGTTGAAAACTCATTTATGCCAGGCACCAGGCTAGTGCCAACGAGTGTGACGTGGATCCCGACTTTGAGAGGCCCTTAGCTCTGCGGGGCGGTGGCCAGTATACACGTGGCTGTTTCTCCAAGCAGGGCGAAGAGCTGCAGAAGGGGTGCAGACATTAGGCAGTGGAAGGACAGCTGAGGAAGATCGTTCAGATGTGTGCAGGGGGGCAGCTGAAGCTGCGGGAGCAAGCAGCGGCCTAACGACAGGGCTTCGGGGGCGTGATGAGCAGAGGAGGGGGCTGAGAAGTCACAGAGGCCGGAGGGGTGCCGCCAACCTCACTGCTGCACTGCAAGTCCAGCGACATCACACGCTGCAGGCGCTGGAGAAGCCGCAGCCCGGGAGGAGGCTGCTGGTCGGCCACTGGCCTGCCTTCAGAGAGCAGTTTCCCCGAGTGACTGGGCCACAGGGTGAATCCCAAGAGGTTCAGGGATAAATGGGAGGTGACGGAGGGGAGGGGCCAAGTACGGCCAGACGTGACACGTGTGGCGTGCAGGAAAGAGGCGGGGAGGTGCCCAGGAGGGAGGCAGGCAGGCATGGGGACCCTCTGTGGTTCGCGGGCTCTGCTCCAGCTCAGGACGCGGTAGAGCAGACGCGCCTTTCCATGGTTACTTCCTTCTGTCCAAGCTCATTAAACCAATTCTGGTGAAGAGGCGGTGGCGTTTGGCATTGAACTAAGGAGACACCACATTTCGGAGATGGTCTCGTGCAACTTGTTGGAGAGCCGAACGAGGGGCCGCAGGCCTCAGGCAAGTAAGAAGCCCCCGAGGGAAGCCCGAGGGCCAGGTATGAGATCGCAAACGTCTGCAGTCTCTCTCTAGTCACTCCTTCGCCCACCCACATCACTGCGAGGTTCATCTTGCTTCAGGACATGACACGGCTTGCCATTCCCTGAGATAAAACCTAAACTCCTCAGCCCGGCGCGGCCTTGCCCCTCCTCCTACTCTTGGCCTCATTTCCGTCAGCCCCCACTCCCGAAGCCCTCCCCCGTCCAAAGACCTGCTGACTGTTCCCCAAACACACCCTCCTCTCCTGAACCTCAACATTAGTGCCAACTCCTCCGCAATGACGGCCCCCGGCCCGGGCCACCTCCCATAGAGGGGCTCCATCCACAGGCCCCTCACCTACCTCGTTACCAACGCTGTCCCCACACACGACAGCCATGGTAGCTCAAGGTATTTGCTTTCTCCCCCTTTGTAGCAGGCCTTCCACAAATACCTGCCACATCAGACAGCCTCTCAGAAGACGTCTGCTTAAATATGCTTCAAAAACATACAACCTTCACACAGCTCACCTCCTGATGGGAGAAGAAGTCGCGAGGGAGTCTTTCCAGAAATGAGGACAATGAAAAAGTGGATTTTTTCCCCTGCACGTCGATAACCTTGAGGTAGTCAGGAGAAGGGCTCAAAAAGGCATAAAGTGCTTCACTCTGACACAGTCTTTCATCTGAAAGCAGACTCTGTGGGAGAGAGAGGGTTAATTCCTCCTGCGTGGTTCGTCGTGCGCTGCGCGCCACCAGGAGCGAAGGCAAAGACGTGACTGTCCCGGGAATTTACTTTCATCGCAATTCTGAACCTAAAACCACTTCCCTTTCCTCCTGAAATAAAATATATTAGATCAGTTCTCACTGAGCTTGATGGCAAACAGCGCTCTGTGGGTTAATTGGGGCGCCCTGATCGTGCTCAGGGCGACGTGAAGTCTCACTGTGCGAACCGCCTGCGGGTCCAGGGGCTGCCGCCTTTGAAAGTCATCTGTGGGCTTCCCTGGTGGCGCAGTGGTTGAGAGTCTGCCTGCCAATGCAGGGGACACAGGTTCGAGCCCTGGTCTGGGAAGATCTCACATGCCGCGGAGCAACTAGGCCCATGTGCCACAACTACTGAGCCTGCGCGTCTGGAGCCTGTGCTCCGCAACAAGAGAGGCCGCGATAGTGAGAGGCCCGTGCACCGCAATGAAGAGTGGCCCCCACTCGCCGCAACTGGAGAAAGCCCTCGCACAGAAACGAAGACCCAACACAGCCATAAATAAATAAATTAATTTTTAAAAAAAAAGTCATCTGTGTTTTTCGCACACTCCCCAGGGATCCCACCCAACCCTTTCATGGCTACGTGTGGACTTTGTACATCAGCTGAAGAAAGAGCTCTGGCTTGTCACATGGTGGTAACTGCCTGCCAGGCAGTAGTTTTCTGTCCCTGTGCTCCACCTTCCACAGGCAGCGTATGTTTACATAATTTTATAACTGTTTTTATTGGCCCGTAAACTGGAAATTTGCTCAAGTTCTCTGTACTTCTCTGGCCTTAGGAGAAAGGAAAGGAGAACATGCATCAAGTTTACGTACAAAGCAAGTGCTACCGGTAAGACAGGAAAATTAACAATGTGACCACAAGAATGTGTAAATGTCTGGTACTCACAGATACAGGGTTTAGGAATAAATGAACCAATGAGAAATCCTGCCCCGTGGATGATGTAACCCCCCTGGGGGGCTGGAACACTGGGGTTCTGATGGCAGAACCCTCTCTGCTGGGAGAACAGGTTACATTCTGGTCCCAGAGGAGTTGGTCCATGATGTTCACATTATATTTGTTCAGACGAAGCTTGAAATCTGATAAACCCTGTGACCCTCCCTAGAAAAGCACCTCCGAGCGTGCCCAATAGTGCCACACTGGGGACGGGGGTCCCGGGGCACCCCCCCCACCCCCGCATTCCAGTGGTTGTCAGCTTCCTGTGTCCTGCAGAAGACTGGCCTGAAGATGCAGGTTCTGCCTCAGACGTGGGGAAGGAGATTTCGGGGACAGGCAGTTGGGGTCACTACTGCCTTCCCGGGCAGGCCCCTGAGCCTTTATTCCTTTTGTAGAGCATTAAATGCTCAGTTGTATGTGAGGGTGGATTAGGAGGAGTGAGATAGTCTCCTTCCACCTTGATTTCCTTTAGCTAATCTCCACTCCAACACTCTTTTATCAAATAGTAGGAAATGATAACCAATGTAAGTCTCAAATAATGCAAGCAACATAAATAAGGAAATCATTAAGGATGACAAGTCTTTGGACTGAGTTATATTCTATCATGAAGGAAAATAACCAAATTGAACATGTATGAGAAGTTAGAAATGTTCTCAAAGATTATGTCTATGGGGCAAGGTATAATTGGTATCTTGTCTCATCTTTAAGCTGAGAATATAATCCTAATCCCCAATCCTTCCCCCCAAAGGCTTAGAGCACGTTGTTCTACACAGGTGGAGCCTCTAAGAGGACTAGTCAGTGGAAGATGAGGAGAGTAAAACATTCCAGGAAGAGCGAACAGCACACGCACACCCAGAAGTGGGTACCGCGCTACTGCGGGGACGGCTAGAGTAAGCTGCCTGTGTGTGAGGGACAACTGGCTAGATTATTATCTATTATCAGTATACCTCAAAGGGAACCATGTGTCATGTATAAATACTCACACAAACATACACTCAATGGAATCCTCTTTTCTGGAAGGTCCTGTGGACCTAATAATATCTGCCTTTCAGACTAAACCTTTTGCATCTTGCTTTTCCTGTTTGCAGCTGGTGGGATGATATTTTGAAACTTCAGTCTGCTGTGTAATCTACCTAAAGTTATTAAATAGTGAGCACTTTCACATAAAGTCTTTGAGGAAATGAAAAGCAATTTAAACCATTACTTTCTGACTTACAGTCCTCTTGATCAAAAGACAAATGGCCCCTTGAGATGCCCCTTCCACCTCTTCAGGCCCCATCCTCGCCCACGCCACCTACTGGCAGCTCAGAGCACATGCTTCTCTTGGCACCAGGGCAGGAATCACTAACCCATTTCCATCACCAGCAACCCAACAGGGGCACGAGTGACCCCTCCCCGCATCCCCAAAAGTGCAGGGGGCACCCCAGTCTCTGCAGCACAACTGGAAAGGCAGCTGAAGGGCTGGAAGCGCCGAACAACCCGAGACCCTCCCTCCCCCAACAGCAGAGGCTGGAAGGAAAGGGAAGCATCAGCTGCAAGATCCCAGAGCTACACACGTGGGGCTTCACAAGCTTGGATTTTGAATAATACATATTCGTTTCACAAACAAGACCTTTAGTTCATCTGAACGATTTAATCAGGTACAATGCTTGAGTGGGTTTAATATTTCCTAGATGTTCTGAATCAGCAACGAGATGGTAATATTTCAGTTTTAAATTCTCTCCTGTAATAGCATTTAAACATTAATGATTCTCTATCCCAGTTCTGCCATAATTAAACTCAGAAAGTTTTTCAAAGGTGCAATTATTTTATTTCCTGAGGGAAATATATACATATACATATATATATACACACACACATTTATATATTTATAAAAAATACATATATATTTAGAGAGAGATGAATATATGAGAGAAAAATAGTTAGAAACACTTGCGAGGGAACTCTAGCTAAAATGTACCTACTTTAACTATGATTCACACCCTGATCCAACTGAATATAACATAACCTTTACTAAGAATCTGGCAACATCCGTTATTAAGTCTCAGGACTTCTAGCTACTACTGCATTGGCAAAAAGTGTTTCACAAGGCAAAGGTCCATGCCCCCCAAGAACTATACGGGCTTTGGGGGCCATGGTGTGAGCAACTTAACTATACCCTGAATACAGAGGCCCCAGCTAGGGAAAAAATAAATAGTGGTTTGCTACTGGAGACAGCATACCTTTGTCCGGTCTTATGCTCTAAAGATAGAGTGAAAGAAACCAGTTATGCATTTAGAGAAAATAAGGAGACTATCTTTAGAACCTTGCAGTAGGCAAGGATTTCTCCACAAGCACAAAAGGCATTCACCACAAAAGGAAAAAAAATGGATAAATTGGACTAAATTAAATTGAGAATTTATGCTCATTAAGAGACCGAAAAGGCAACCCACAGAAAGAAGATAGCCACAGCACATATGCTCTGACAAGAGACGCACATCCAAAACACACACGAAACTCCTGCAAAGCGATACGGAAAAGACAGGCAACACGACAGAAGAGCAGACACAACTTTAACTTCACAAAAGAAACCGTCCAGTGTGGAGTGAACAGAAGCCCGCATGCCGCTGGTGAGAGTGTACAAACCGCTACGGCCACTCAGAAAAACTGAAAAACCCAAATGCCTAGGGATTCCCCAGCAGCTATCCACCAAAAGCCAAGCGCTGGCAGCTCATTAACAGCCTCCAGCTGGAAACTCTCCGAACGCCCATCAACAAGAGCAGGAACAGACTGCAGGGGGTTCACGCCAGGAGAAGCCCGTTCAACAATGAAAACGGGAACAAAAATGAAACCAAAGAACGGTCTGCAACTGAAACAGCCCTATGGGAGGACCTCAGGCCCACGATCCCGAGTGAAGGGTGTCCACTCATGTGAAGTTCAAAACCAGCTGTAACTGCGTGGTCGTGAGTCGGGACCACGGTTACCTGTGGTGACGCTGGCGGGACTGGTGACACTGTCTCTGGGACTAGGTGCTAGTTACGAGGGTGTGTCCAGTTTGTGAAAATGGAGAAAGCCGTACACGTGGTATCTGCATTTTCTGTCTGTAGAGTATACATATATATACACACATATACATATATATATAGCACCAAAAAAAAAAACCCAGAACCCAAAACCAAAGATATTTTGAGGATCTGTCCTGACCTGTGAGAACAGGAAGCAAACAGGCAAACTCTTAGAATGATGACAGTTCAACCCCCAATAACCCCAAATAACTAATTTTCCTCCCATATCCAGAAAGTTTGCTTACCTGTAAAAACTTATTTAATTGATTCTTTGACTTTTCCATAAACTTTTGATCTACAGATTTGAAAGGCAGCTTGCTAAGAGAAGGCAACTGGACTTTTTTTAAAGAAGGGAAACACTGTGAGGGAAAAAAAATTAAATGTTAGTATATTGAAATTACATTTAAATCTTTAAAAAAATTTTAGATTTTTAGTAAGAACAAACCGAGTATCCTCTTCCTATACTAGGTTCCTCTGAGACTGAAGGCCTTGAAAACCTACCGGTTCTAACCAGGCTCAAGGAATCCGGAGGAACAGGACATGTGACGAAAAAAGCTAACGCCCGTCCCTGGACTTACAAACGCCTGGAAGCTGGAAACTGTGGAGCTGGGCTGGGAAGGTGGGTCTGCACCACAGGCACGGAGCACAGTGTGTGGGGTACGGACACGTGGCTCCCAGCAAGAACTTTTCTCTTAGAATGTGTTTTGTTTACAACGTCTCTGTAAAAAGTTATCAAGGTTGACAAAAGAAGACCATGGAAAGAAAGAATAACTCAGGTTGTAGCTTTATTACTGCCTTCAAGGGCAAACTGCAGAATGTAAATATAGTAATAATAATAAAATATGTTAACAGATAATAAACTTCCGTTTGTGGATTAAATCCTGCGTTCTGCCAGGCACTGTGCTAGAGGCTTGGTGTGTGTACAGCTCTGAGTCACCCCTATTTTACATGTGAGACGACTGAGGGTCAGGAGTGAAACCCACATCCATCTGACCGTAAAGTCTGATCTCAGTGCCAATGCCCACAGGACTCTGCAGTCTGCCCCTCAGACGCCAGGAGGACAGTGGGTTCCAAATGCTCCAGACGCTGCCTCTTCACTAAGGCACTGGGGCCACTGGAATATGCTGACTAGATCGCTGGTGCTGAAAAGTAAGTGAGCACAGAGTCTGCCTGCAACGGCCTTCCCTCCTGCTGTTTTCAGGGTCACAGCAGCCCCGCCAGGGACCTATCACAGCTGTCAACAGGAAGAGTTCTTTCAAAAAATGAAAACTCCCAAAAAAAGAAAGTAAGTAAGAAAAAAAAACTCATACAATAGGAAATACCAAAGGTGAGAGAAGAACCCCAGGAATCAGGCCACAGAGGAAGAAAGATAATGAGACAAAAGGACAGACGTGAAATTATATAAGGCTTGTTTCCTCTAATGTTTCAGAGCAATTGTTTTTGATAGAAATTACTGATTAAAAGTGTTTTTAAAAAACCACCCTAGAAGAAAAGGTGAAAGGAAACAGACATATTTCCTTTGCAGAAGAAGGGTCTGAGAGGTGACCGCAGGGTTTTACCAGCATCAGTTCATTCTGAGCAAGAGAAAAATGGACTTAAATGAAGGTAGAAACAACTGAAGAACCCTTTAATTGCTGGGGTAAAGGGAAATTAGCTCCAGCAGATGGAGAGTTAGAGAAGATGCAACTCCTGAGAAAAATGGGAAAATCATGAATGGAAACTAAGACAACCTGGATTCTAGTCCTGGTTTGGCCATTATGTATACATCCTATGATGAGTCAGTTAAACTCTCTGGGATCACGTTCCCTCATCTATCAAATAAAAGAACTGACCTAGATTAGTAGCTTTCAAACATTTTAAACTAAAATCCACAGTAGGAAATACACACCACATTGCAACCCACAATGCACATGCAGATACATGCATCCATATATTACATAATACACACACCTAGGCGTAACAATACACACACCCAAACATATACACATCCATACATGCAATACACATATCCATACATGCACTATACACATCCATATATGCAATATACACAACCATACTTATACACACCCAGACATACAATACACACACCCAGACATACACACATCCATATATGCAAAATACACACCCATACTTATAATATACACCCCCATACTTATAATATACACACCCATAAAACTGAAGCAAAAGTACCATGAAACAACGCTCATTACTACAACTACTGTAACTACTACTAATAAAAACAAATAATGTTTACTATGTGCAGCACATTCTTCTAAATGCTCTGTACATGCTTATTCCCCTCATTCTTACAACAGCTCTGTGAGATAGGTAAGGAAGGCACTATTAATATCTGTATTCTACTGATAAGGAAAAAGAGGTATAAAGAGATAGAGCGACAGGCCCAGGTCACAGAGCTGGCAAATAGTAAAGCGAGGATCCACACTGGATCCAAACTCGAGCAGCCAGGCTGCAGAGTCTGTGCTCTCACCCACCGCACTCTACTGATTCAATTCCTTTATGTGATGAAATGCAATATATTCTATCCTCTTTCTATTGCTGCAACCCAGAATTGACCTCACTAACCCCAGTGGGTCACAACTGGCAGCTTTGAAACCACTGGCCATCGATGCTCCCCAGCTCTCCTCCAGCTCTGGGGTTCTGGGGGGTTCAACGGAGGTCAGACAATTATCTATCCTGAAGGATTTAGACTAGACTAGATGGTTGATCTTCAAGTAAATTTCTAAACGTCAAGCTGAAAATGCCACTTTGCCAGTATCAACAGCAAAGGAGAAAGATGAATCAGTTTCTTTGTGTGTAAAAATTAAAATGAGCTCTTAAATCTCTTCTTCAGTTATTCTAAATCTGTGTTCACAAGAATTCATACCTCACTAAGTTTCCGGTGTAAATTCTGAAACTCACTGAGCCTTCTGGGGACCGTCCAGTTCTTAGTTTCAACTCCTCCAACTTCTTGTAAGCTTACCATGACAAAGTAACAGGGCATTTGTTCACCATTCTCTTCTGTAACCTTGGAAAAACAGACAAACACAACAGCAACGAAAGCATGGTGAGCGACACGGTAGGCAAGACATTTAAGTGGCCCCCAGGACCTCCCTCTCCCTGGTATGTATGCCCCACATGGTCCCAGGACTTGAAAATGATGGGTTCTAGTCTGGCAGTTAGGGTATGTTACATGGACAGCCAACCTTCAACTAGGGCCTAATCCTAACCATATGGGCCCTTTCAAAGCAGAGGGATTTCTCTGGCGAGTAGCAGAAGAGGAATCAGAGGAAGCACGAGAAAGACCTGACACGTTGTGCCACTGTGAAGACGGAGAGGGCCACGCGGAAAGGGTCTGGGAGTGTTGCCAGGAACTGAGGGCAACATCGTGCTGACAGCAAAAGAACAGAGTCCTCAGTCCCACAACCACCAGGAACTGAGTCCTGCTAACGACCTGAATGGACCTGGAAGTGGATTTTCCCCAGATTCTTCAGACAAGAACTCAGTCTGGCCAGCAACCTGATTTCAGCCTTACGATGCAGAGAACACAGTCAGACAGCGCTGGACTTTCAACCTACAGAATTGTGAGCTAATAAACGGGTGATGTTTTGAGCCATGAAATGCGTGGTAATTTGCTGTGCAGCAAAAGAAAACTAACATAGCAGACTTAACATCCTAACTGGGTTTCCTTGAAAAAGCAAATTAACAGGAAGCGAACAGGTGTGAGAGACCAAAATCTCTCTCAGAGAAGGATGAGGGTTTCCCCAGTTTAATACATGATTCCACAAACTGTGATTTCCATTTTCGAGAAATTTCACATTGGGAGACCTAATTTCCCCTACCTCCCAACTTAGGATAATTCTTAAACACTTACACACACACCCTATCATAATTCAGAATAGCCACCATTGCTCTTAATGTAAATGGATAAGAGAAGAAACAAAAAGAAAATACATTGAATCTAAGCTTGAATTAGTGTCATGAACCGAATTAGAGACAAAGAATCAACAGAAAGGCAAGGGAAGGAGATGCCGGACTTGCTGAGCGCCAGCTGAGCCCCACCAGGTAGGACCACTGTCCCTCTGTGAGGACGGGAGGTGGAGGCCAGCACACAGCTCACAGCGGCTCAGCCCGTCTCAGAGCTCCAGGGAGGTTGGCACGAGGTAAACACATCCTCCACACGTCCCCACACGGGGCTGCTTCGTGAACTCTCGGCAGTCAGGTGACTCCTCTGGGTCCATTTCCTTTATCTTTTCAGGGACCAAGGTCGCAGCCAGCTCCTGAGTGATAACTGATCACCAGGGCAAAGGGCCTTGTGAGGGTTTTTCCTCCTCTCCTCCCTCCCTCAGTATTTGCCTTTGGAAGATAGTTATAATAAACTGTGAAATGTCAGAGGCAGCTCTAGGCAAAGGTGAGAAGGTGACAGAACGTGTGCTCTCTGCCCTCCAAGGGCCTCCTCTGTTACCTTTTGACATCACATTCCCTGAGCCCCCCTTCCTAGATGTCCACCCCAGAGATAACTCCATCTGCAGTGACCAAGCGTTTCCACATGGTATTCCAGGCTCTGTGCAACCTTCCCTACCCACTGCCCTCACCTCCCCTCAAGAAAGGTATCTGGCCCTGCAGCTCACCTTAAAGGAAGGCTCAACAAGCACCAAAGACACACTAAGGGCGCTTGGTAAGCTCTCACATAACACGTGTGCTTTCAGGCTGGCTCCTGGAGAACATGCGTGGTTTTGCTGCCTAAACTAGAAGGGAATTTAAGATTGTGAATTCTAAGCCTTTCCCCCAGTAAGAGTGTCAGGCCACTGAGTTGACGGGAAAAGCAGGGATGGACACATAAGTTGGGCAGATGGGCCCTTGCAAATCTCAGGAGCTGAGTATTTGACCAGCCATTTGAGGCAATGATGGGGCCAAACAGTCACAATGACTTATTCAGGATCTTGTCATTTGTGTGCTATACGGTGGACCGGACTTTCTTGTTTTCTTTTAATTAATTTTATTGGAGTAGAGTTGATTTACAATGTTGTGTTAGTTTCAGGTGTACAGCAAAGTGATTCAGTTATACATATACATCTATTCATTCTTTTTCAGATTCTTTTCCCATATAGATTATTACAGAATATTGAGTAGAGTTCCCTGTGCTATACAGTAGGTCCTTGTTGGTTATCTATCTTACATATAGTAGTGTGTGTGTGTGTTCATCCCAAACTCCTATTTTATCCCTGCCCCACTGCCATGTTTCCCCTTCGGTAACCATAAGTTTCTTTTAGAAATCTGTGAGTCTGTTTCTTTTGTAAATAAGTTAATTTATATCATTTTTAAAAATTAGATTCTACATATGAGTGACATCATATGATATTTGTCTTTCTCTGTCTGACTTACTTCACTTAGTAACATCATCTCTAGGTACGCTGGACCTGACCTTCGTCTCCAGGTTTCGACAGTCGGGCAGGTGGGAAGGAAGGAGTTGTCAACACTAACAATGTAAATGCGTAGAAATATCTTTCCTTTAAATGAAATTATTTTTACAGACAAAAGAAAAGGGATACAGTGTATTCTGAAAACTATTATCCCATATCCCTCAGAGAATAGCAAAATATTTTCTACTTCAAGGGAAAAAATATTCATTATTAAAGATCTGAGAGCAACTGACATTTGAGCCACTGAAGTCAGCAGGATGGATCAATCAGAAACACATTAAAAATTTTTCATCTCCAAATTTCAAGCAGTGCTTTCCATTTTATTTCAACCCTCAGTGGAAAAGTAAATTGGTAATTCAAGGACATTAATTGTTCCTATCTGAAAGTTGCTTATGATTCCAATGAACAAGGACAACTTTCTGTCTGAAGTGGAGGGAGATCAGATCTACACCAGGCAACCCAGTAACAGCTCCCAGTCATGAACCAGAGTGAAAATACGGGGTGAGGAAGGCAAGACCAATGCAGTCTAGAAGAATGAATATAAGTTTTCTATTCCCAACCTTAATTATTTAGAACAAAATCTTGTCTGATAAAGTCAAACTTAAAACTTTGGAAATAAATACCTAATAAACTGGGAAGAAAAGCAGACAAACCTACCTCTCCACTGGTGATGGAGGCTTTCCACATACCGAGGTTCTCACACCACCAATCTGTTCTTGCCATGTGCAGCTGAAGTTCTGTGCGTTCTTTCTCTATTAGAATTATTTCCTCCTTCAACTTAGAAACAATCTGCCACAGGAAAAACATCCTGGGAGTTATGAAACCATCTAAAATGCTATGCAATTCAGCAAAGTAGCAGGATACAAAATCAACACACAAAAATCAGCTGTGTTTCTATACACCAGCAATGAATAATTCAAAAAGGAAATTAAGAAAACAATTCCATTCACAATAGCATAAAAAATAATAAAATACTTAGGAATGAACTTAAGCAAGGAGGTGAAAGACTTCTATGATGAAAACTACAGAACACTGATGAAAGAAGTTAAAAGAGATATAAATAAATGGAAAGACATCCCATGTTCATGGATTGGAAGACTAAATATTGCTAAGACTCAATGCTACCCAAAGCAATCCACAGTTTCAACACAATCTCCATCAAAATTCCAATGATGCTTTTGCACAAATAGAAAAATCCATCCTAAAATTCATGTGGAATCTCAAGGGAAACTGAATAGCCAAAACAATCTTGAAGAAGAACCACGAAGTTGAAGGACTTACACTTCCTGATTTCAAAATTTACTGCAAAGCTACACTAATCAAAACAGTATGCTATTGGTATAAAGACAGACATATACAAATGGAATAGAATAGACAGCCAAGAAATAAACCCTTGCATATATGATCAAATGATTTTCAACGAGGGTGCCAAGACCATAAGTGGGAAAGGACAGTCTTTTCCACAAATGGTGTTGAGAAAACTGGATCATCACCACATGCAAAACAATGGAGTTGGGCCCTTACATAATACCATATACAAAGGTTAACTCAAAATAGATCAAAGACCTACTAGTAAGGCTAAAACTATAAAATTCTTAGAAGAAAACATGGAGGAGTTTCATGACATGGGATTGGCAATGATTTCTTGGCTATGACACCAAAGGCACAGACAACAAGAGAAAATACAGGCAAACTGGACTTCATAAATTTTTAAAACTTTTGTGCAAAGAACACTATCAACACAGGAAAAAGGCAACTCACAGAATGGGAGAAAATATTTGCAAATCACTTATTTGATAGGGGGCTAATATCCAGAATATATAGAGAACTCCTAAAACTCAACAACAAAAAACAACCTGATTCAAAAATGGGCAACGTACTTGAATAGACATTTCTCCAGAGAAAACAGATAAATAGCCAAAAAGCACATAAAAAGATGCTCAACATTACTAATCATTAGGGAAATGCAAATCAAAACCACAATGAGATACCACCTCACACCCATTAGAACAAATGCTATCAAAAAACAGAAAGTAACAAGTGCCGGTAAGGATACCGAGAAACTGGAACCCTTATGTGCTGCTGGTGAGAAGGTAAAATGGTGCAGTCACTATGGAAAACAATACAGAGATTCCTAAAAAATTAAAAACAGAACTACCAGATGACCCAGCAATACCCCAAAGAAGTGAAAGCAGGGTCTTGAGATATTTGTACATCCATGTTCAAGGCAGCATTTCTTACCATAGCCAAAATGTGGAAGCAAACCAAGTGTCCATCAATGGATAAATGAATAAACAAAATGTTGTATATACATGCAATTGAATATTAGCCTTAAAAAGGAATGAAATTCTGACACATGCTACCATATGGATGAATCTTGAGTACATTATGCTAAGGGAAACAAACCAGTCACAAAAGGACAAACACTGAATGATTCTACTCACAGGAGGTACTTAGAGTAGTTAAATTCATAAGAGGCAAAGGGAGAACGGTGGTTGCCAGGGACTGGGGGTAAGGGGATGGGGAATTACTGTTTACTGGGTATAGAGTTTCAGTTTTGCAAGATGAAAAGGAATTCTGGAGATGGATGGTGGTGCTGGTTATACAACAATGTGAATATACTTAATGCCAGTGAATTGTACACATGGTAAATTTTAGGTAAATTTTATGTTATGTATACTTGGCTACAATTTAAAAAAATAAATAATTTAAAAAAAATTCTATGCTCACCGTCTCCTTGGATCTCTTTTAATGAGAAAACCTATAAGGTTATGCAACTCTGTAGTTTGAGGACAGCAGCTTTGCCTCAACTTTGCCTCATGGCTGCATGTTCAACTCTCCTAAACATGCGGCCGCAAGGACCCCCCTCAGAAAGCCTGCAGGAAGCACACCCTGCGTTTTATCACCAGTGAGGGCTGTAATGTTCAGTTCCACAGTCAGCACATTTGCTCCCCAAGGGCAGGTGTTAGACTCTGTTTCACTGATTCTTCATGGTGACCAGCATAGCCTCCTGCACTCACTCATCACTCAGGCTTCTGAATGCACATTCAGAAAGTGCCAGAGGAGATCACTTTGGGAAAGCAAAGAGTGCCAGCCATTCCTACGTTAGGGAAACCTCCTTTTTCGACCAAAGAGGCATGAACACAAAGCAAAAAGCCACACCACCCCCTTGGGTGTGAGGAATGCCAGAGAGTGAGATGCTGTTTACATTTTTTAAACTTTCAAATTCTTTTGGTTTCTAGCGAAACAATCTATTTCTTGCATAATTCTGGGAGGTGCTCTAAGTTGTACTCGCAGTGTTCAAAAGAAAAAAAATTTTTAAGACTGTCCTTGCAGAGTTAACTCACTTCCAGAAACAACTGTGGCACAAGGGGAAGCTCGGCCCCTTCCCCAAAGGCACTGTAGGCAAGTCGAACAAAAGACACAGAGTTACAGCTGAGGATGGGGAAGAACCCCAAATCATAATAGATAAAAGACAAATGCTTTGCTAATTCTATACTAGAAGCAAAAACAGAAACAAAAAACAAAAAAAAAAAACAAAAAAAGCCAATGGAACTTAGAGTTGAAATTCTTTTTAAAGAAACACTTCTCAACATAAACTGAAAACTACTATTTATCAAATTAGAAAAATGGAAACTTTTAAAGACAACCTTGAAAGCAGAAGAGTTACCTTCTTGTCAGGTTTTGGTGCATTTTGAATAGAATTTAGAGCTTGCCTCTTATAGTCAAGTTTCTCATTTAGTTCTCGCAGTTTGTTTACAGCAAAACTGGTTTGTTCATTAATCCGACTGGTGCCTTCATCCACAGATGCCTCACCAGCCTCACCTCCTGGGTCCTGGGGGAAAACATCACATGAACCACCATATCTTACAGTGGTGGAATAGTCCCTAAGTATTACCTATAGTATAGGTTCTAGATCATTACAATACACTGCTCCAAAGCACTGGATTCCACTAAGAATCCATGGTAGAAAGCCTAGAAGTAGACTGTTATTTCTCAGCTAAGTGAAAAAGCAAAGGATCAATATTTAGAATCAAAGTAACTGGTATTTGGAATTACAGTGAAAAAAAGAAACATTTAATAGCCTAGCGAAAGGCCACACCACTATTTCCCAAATGGTATACCCAAGGGAACCTGCACAGAACAAGGAAGGCAACTGAGTTATCTTCCCAACTCAACCCAAATGTTCTGTGCCTAAACTTTGGCAAAAAACACTGAGACCTGGCTTTCTTTTGGTCTCCTAAGAATATTATGAAAAATTCATGCGTGTCCCTTTAAAATAGAATTTCCGGGCTTCCCTGGTGGCGTGGTGGTTGAGAATCCGCCTGCCAATGCAAGGGACACGGATTCGAGCCCTGGTCCGGGAAGATCCCACATGCCACGGAGCAACTAAGCCCGTGCGCTAATGAGCCTGTGCTCTAGAGCCCGCGAGCCACAACTACTGAGACCATGCGCTGCATCTACTGATGCCCCCGTGCTCTAGGGCCTGTGCTCCGCAACAAGAGAAGCCACCGCACCGCAACGAAGAGTAGCCCCCACTCGCCGCAACTAGAGAAAGCCCACGCACAGCAACGAAGACACAACACAGCCAAAAATAATAAATAAATAAATAAAAATAAATTTAAAGAAAAAAGATGTGCATGTCTTAATCTTCAGAACCTATGACTACATTAAAATAGAATTTCCAAATTCCCACTAGTGAAAGTATTTTCAGTATACACTTTGCTCAGTCCTTATTTTTACTAATCAACAGGTAGATTATTTTACAAGTAAAATGGTTAGCGTTGAAAGTGACTTAAGATTCATAAAGGACTACATAATTTGGAAAAACCTGAACAGATTACCAACAAATAGCATATCAGTCATTAGACTCATGAGCAGCAACAGCATGAAGAGAACTGCTGAGAACTGTCTTCTGGTTCATTTACTCCCTAACTTTCTTCCAGATTTTTTTCTTCTGATTTTTATGAATTGTAACAAACAGTAAAAGAAATTTTTCAAAGAAAAATAAAGTATTAATAATCACAGAACACCAAGCATTTCTGTATATTCTTTCTAACCCTTGTCCATGAGTATATATACTATGACATCATCCTACTCCTCGTATACATTCAAGAGGGTACTCTGCCTTTTTCGTATAATATACCAGGCTGTATATTTGAGGGTACTGTAGTCTTCACAGTTATAACAGCTATGGCTGCATAGTATTCTATGAATTGATAATATACTGAGGCACATCCTATTGCTATGGGTTGATTCTGCTTTTTTGCCTTCCCAGATACTAAAATAAACTCCACAGTGCATACACTTTTTTTTTTTTTTTCCCTACATTTTAGTTCTTTTCACAGGGTAAGTTTCTAGAAGTGGGACTACTGGAACAAAGCGTAGGAGCTTTCAAAAGCTCAGTGAGGGCTTCCCTGGTGGCGCAGTGGTTGGGAGTCCTCCTGCCAATGCAGGGGACACGGGTTCGAGCCCTGGCCCGGGAAGATCCCACATGTCGCAGAGCAGCTAAGCTCGTGCACCACAACTACTGAGCCTGTGCTCTAGAGGCCGCGAGCCACAAGTACTGAGCCCGTGCACCACAACTACTGAAGCCTGTGCGCCTAGAGCCCATGCTTCACAACAAGAGAAGCCACCGCAATGAGAAGCCCGTGCACCGCAATGAAGAGTAGCCCCCGCTCACTGCAACTAGAGAAAGCCCGCGCGCAGCAACGAAGACCCAAGGCAGCCAAAAATAAGTAAATAAATAAATTAATTAATTAATTAACTAATTAAAAAAATAAAAACCAGGCTGAGACGTTGGACCAAAGGTGGGGGTCGGGGGGAAGATCCGTGATACACACCACCCTTCTTTGAATCCTAGGCGAAGCTGCACATTTTTTCATGTTTGTTTACTATTTATTACCTTTCATATTAACTGTCAGTTCAAGTCCTTATTCAATTTATCTGTTGGGTATTATAATTTGGACAAACTTTTCACAACATTTGAATACTAACCATTTTAATTTCTGAGGTAGAGAGATCGGTTTGTTTTAGCTGTGCTATCCTAAAAATAAAATGCAATGAGTAAGGAGTTTTGGACCAATTAGTTCAGTGGTTTTATACACTGAAAATGTAAAGAACCAAGTAACAATACTTTTTTTCAAAAGTCTGAATGAATGAATTTACCAACAGTTCAGAGACATCTGCTTCTAATACCATCATGAACAAGTACCTGATTCCTCAGGGCTTGAGATACAGTGAACTGGACAGAAAGAAAGAATCCAAGATAAATTACAATCTTTCTATGGAAGGTGATTCTAAAACACTTTTCCTTTGTACCTTCAAACTCATATAGGTCATTAGTAGTAAAAGGGAGATGGCAACTGGGGCTATCCAAAATGATCCAGGACACTATAAGAAAATTAGACTTCAGGTATGGCTGGACAAGGTTTCTTTCAAAATATCTTAGTTTCATCTGATTTTTTTTTTAAACTCCAAAATATTTCCTGCAGACTCTTCCTGCATTCTCTCCCTCACCTCATTTCTTCCCCATCCTTTCTGTCTGTTCTCCAGCTGGACTGTTGTGCTGATAATGACTCTCTTACTTGGTCACAAATGTCCCACCCCACAGATTTTCTGCCCTCACTTGTCAGGAGTCAAACCCAGCTGTGTCTCAGGCAGACAGAGCAAGGGGCGGTCTCTGACTCAGCACCGGGTGGGGGTACCCAGCTGGTCAGAAGGACAAAGACAGAAGTGAGGACGAGAAGCAACAAGGAAATTCAACTTAAAGTTCCACTTAACGTGCTGTATGCTAAGACACAGAGAATGGACTTGAGGACACGGGGAGGGGGAAGGGTAAGCTGGGACGAAGTGAGAGAGTGGCATGGACATATGTACACTACCAAACACAAAATAGATAGCTAGTGGGAAGCAACCGCATAGCACAGCTCGGTGCTTTGTGACCACCTAGAGGGGTGGGAGGGAGACGCAAGAGGGAGGACATGTGGGGATATATGTATATGTATAGCTGATTCACTTCGTTATACAGCAGAAACTAACACAACATTGTAAAGCAATTATACTCCAATAAAGATGTTAAAAAAAGAAAAGTGCTGTATGCTAAAAGATAAAGGTGCACACCAAATCTGGCTCACACAATCTGTACCCACATAATCATATTCAAAGCTTATCCACTCAAAAGGGAGCAGAAAGTTAAACGTGACTCACCATTTCATCCTTGTTGGAAATCAACTGGGAGACATGTTTTTCTTCCTCTTTTATCATCAATTTCTCATACAGGTCACTGACAATAAATGAAGGGTAATACCTATCCTTCAGCGTCTCATAAACGTCTCCCTGGATTTTGCAGAACACTTCAATTCCTTTATTTCCTACAAGACACTGCTGGATTTCTTTGTAAAGTGATTTTTCCACAGATATTTCTTTGTTCTCCACGAAGAAATTCTGGTAAATTTCACCAACTAATTGTGGAATTTCGTTCTGAAAAGACAGGAAGATGAAGAAGGAGAAAGTAAGAAATACCATCTCTGAGAAGAACCATTTTCTTCCGAACTCTCTGCATTTTAAAGGTGGAAGGGAGACATGTAGAATGTGGGATGAGTGCGCAAAGGCTTTTGTGGGCACATTCAGGGTCAAGGGGTGAGTGTCAGACCCTGAAAAAACAACTGGTTCCTTAAAAGGAACACTTTACGTTGAACAGTTAACAAATGTAATTTCTTTTTAATGCTGGAAGGAAAAAGATAAGAGTGAGAACAGTTCTCTTCTTGCAGTGGATTCCTTCTCATAAATCTCAGTTCCACAGCAATACAATTTATCAGCTAAATTCAGTATGACTTTTTCATCTAGTATAAATAATTAGAAATGCCAACTTCTCACTCCAGAAGAAAGTCAATATAATAATTGTGTAATTAAAGAAAGCAAGAGAAATATTCTTCAGAATGATGACTTACTACATTGTAATCAAGCTTGTATTACACAGCTTGGTCTTAAACAAGGTCTCCGCCTAAGTGTACTAAGCCTAATTAGGAAGTGCAAACATCTGATTAACATAACCTTTACATTTCCGCTACAGACAACTTATTAACTCTAGAAATGTTATGAAAAGTCTTCGACGGTAGCAAAAAATAAAGACAAACGACTTAACGAATATTATGAATATAACAAGCAATCCGGAAGTTTTACATCCAAATCAGTGTTGCTAGGTCAAAGTATAGCTATTTGAGGAAGCTATATCCTCTTATTGCATTGACATTTTTCAACTTGTCTTCAGTAGTTTAGGAAAATTTTTTAGATTGCTCTTTTCAATATTCCTCTGAGAGCAGCCAAAAGTCAAGTTTGTAGTCAAGTCTGGTAAATAAAATACGTAATAAAGTTGGCAAATATAATATTGAGTAAAATGAGGTAATTTGTGGCTTATAAATTAACAATGAAAGACATTCCTAAGAAGATTTAAAAATACTATGAGACTGGATTTAGTTCCTTACCCAAAGTAGTTTGTAATTTATGATGTATTTTAAGTTGGTATTCAGCCCTAGCAACATTCAATATGAAGTGCAAATGAGTAATTTAATGTACATAGTGCTGTTTATGCTTACTTTAATAAGCCTCTCAAGAGTGGCATGGACATATATACACTACCAAATGTAAAATAGCTAGCTAGTGGGAAGCAGCCACATAGCACAGGGAGCTCAGCTCGGTGCTTTGTGACCACCTAGAGGGGTGGGATAGGGAGGGTGGGAGGGAGACGCAAGAGGGAGGAGATATGGGGATATATGTACATGTATAGCTGATTCACTTTGTTTTAAAGCAGAAACTAACACACCATTGTAAAGCAATTACACTCCAATAAAGATGTTAAAAATAAGCCTCTCAAAAATGCATGTATTATATATGTTGTACATATTGTTATATATGTTTTTAGACATATATATACACACATATATATTTCACATTCTTCAATTTAATTCTTAAATATATGCTGAGAACTTGCCAAGCGCAAAACACAATGCTTATTGTTGGGCTTTGCGCTGTAATAGGCATCTGTAACCAAAAATTATTTTTTGTCTTCCTTAACACAATCATATTTTAAATTAAATAAAAGGAGGACAGTTGTGTAAAATGTGCACTTTATGATATTAAAAATAACAAGGTTATGAGATTGAAGTATAGGTGATAAGACCAAATTTATTATAACAGCCACATGGGTAAGTATATGCCTTTTTTTATAATGGGTTAAAAAATAACTACCTGAAACTAAATTCAATAATTGGCGATATTTGTAAATCTTTTTTCCTTGACTACACATTCAAAAGCACTTTTTGTAAAAATGAAATCTAATTCTATTTACCATTATGGGCTAGAACATAATGCCAATAATATATTTGGTTTAAAGTATTCCTTTAATGTATCTTATCTTACAGCTTTATTGAGAAACACAGACATACTGCCTAACATACAAGTTTTCATCGGCTAGTGATGAATATTCCTTCGGGCCTATATATCCTACCTTGTTAGCATTCTTTAAATATTCCACAGACTCCCAAAAGCTCATCAGAGCTCTCTTGTCCATCCTTTCCATGTACGTTCGAAAGTGCTCTCGGTAGGAAGTACTGGCCAAGATATCTTCGAAATGAAGAATCTATGAAGGGAATTTAAGAGAAAGTTTTTAAAAATCATTTTTTTTTATTTTTAACAAACTCATTTATTTATTTATTTATTTTTTTTTTTTTGGCTGTGTTGGGTCTTCGTTTCTGTGCGAGGGCTTTCTCTAATTGCGGCAAGCGGGGGCCACTCTTCATCGCGGTGCGCGGGCCTCTAACTATCGTGGCCTCTCTTGTTGCGGAGCACAGGCTCCAGACGCGCAGGCTCAGTAGTTGTGGCTCACGGGCCTAGTTGCTCCGCGGCATGTGGGATCTTCCCAGACCAGGGCTCGAACCCGTGTCCCCTGCATTAGCAGGCAGATTCTCAACCACTGCGCCACCAGGGAAGCCCAAAAAATCAAATTTTAAATATCAGTTTGCTTTAACTTCCAATGGATTAACTTCTACATTCAGGAAAAAATGTCTCATTTTCTAAGTTCATAGTCAATGTAATACAGTACTTCTCTCACCTTCCTACATTTTAAATTTAAAAAGTTTATTGAATATTCAAAATGCACATATTCAATAAATACCAATTTTCTATTAATCATTCACTCATTCAGCAAAAGATTTATTTGGCATCTACTCTGTATCAGGCACATTTCTAGGAAATGAAACAGACAAAAATCCCTGCCTTATGGGATGTATTGCTAAAAGCAATCGTGCCAATAATAGAAAAAGTGAAGAGAAATATATAAAAGACCAGGAAGCTGGAGCCTAATAATTTGGCATTTTTGCTTTCCATCCTATTTTCATATAGCTGAGGAAATCTACAAATGATTTCATACCTTGTCTTTTTGTTTATAATATCACATTCATTTAAAAAAATCTTTTGTATGCATCATTTTAATTGGCCCATAAAAGTATTGTAGAGATGTATCAAAATTACTCCTTTGTTTACTATTTTGAATGTTTACAGAAAAGAAAAACCACTATCTGAAGACACAGTGAGATCAATCTTGAGTATGGACTGCTATAATATGAGAAAGCAGGTGAGCTTCATAATAATTCATGACTCAACTAGGAGAAATGCCTCAAATTAATTTACAAGGAATTTAACTCCTATACCCTTAGTTATTAATTAGTAATAAAAATGATGTCTATGTATACTTCAACGAAAAGAAAACTTACATTTAAGATTTTTAAAATTAATATTGTGGCGATTGGAAAAATTTCAGAAATGTTACCAGTTAAGATCTTTCTAAAATCAAGTGCATATGATCAACGCATGTTCAACTCTTTCTACCACTGACAGTAAATCCTCAATCTGTTTTGTGGGCAGAAAGGGGCAGGCATTTTTCTAACAACTTTTGATAACTAAGTAATCAAAAGGGATCCCTTGCTACAGACCATTAATATTTAGGATTTAGTTTACTAACTTTGGGAGACCGTAGCATGTATCCTCACTTTATGTAAACCTACCAGTGAAGCATTTTTAAGTACAAACCCTAACTGTACAGGCTCCAAAGACATCTGAAGGCTCCCACATCACCTCTGGCGAGGAATGACAGGTCACTCGGACAGCAATCCATTTTTAACATGGGGAGGAGCTGAGCAGGAAAGACACTCAACAATTCTAAGGAAGTCTTCCCAGTATAATTTCATGGATTGAAATGAATTTCAAGTTAGATACAAATCCACATATTTGCAAAATCAAGTCCAAAACATGTTCTAAAATATTAGCCACTTTTAGATTCTTTTATTGTGTCTTATGAACACTCTTATGTTTAGTTCTAGAAGTGCAAATATATACAAATAAATGACAGCAAATATATCTCAAGTCTAACTAAACATCTGATATATCTCATATCTTAGCTGGTGAATTAACCAAGTTCTCCACTCCATTTGTTTTCTATTTTCTCTTGAAGCCTGCATGAGCCGTTCACTGATTCACACCTACACTAACGGTGTGGGGCTGGGTGACCAGGATAAGGAGACTGCACACTTCTGAGGCAAATGTGTTAACGAGAGATGAACTCAATCTCATTGTGTTAATTTGAGATGAACTAATCTCAGTAATTCTGAGACTGTTGTGTGGAAGTGGGAAGAAAAGACTGGGTAGGTCCAAGTTGACACTACTGCTAAATATATGATTTAAAAAAAAAAAATATATATATATATATATATAGACAATGTAATACCAATTAACATTTACTAAGGGCTTCCATATAGCAAACACTGTGCTCTTGCATTAATTTCCTTCTGTTGGATCAGCACGTTTCCTTCTGTCCTAAGACTTCTGGTAATTCTGGGAGGGCTGATGCCACAATCAATAATCTCTGGGCAGACGACAAAAAATTGTCCTGGTGGATGTCTCATATGCCGAAGGCCGTGAAGTATTTCAGGCTGGAAGGTAGCCTATGAAGGCAGATTGTTCTTTATTCCCCTTCAGGGATTTTTATTTACTCCTTTTTCACTATCTCCCAAACCCATTGGATCTGGTTTCATGATGCGTACTCTATTAACCTAGTTTTATGTTTTGTGTGTATTACCCCTTGACCAGCAGGTTAATTTTTCTCTAAGAAATATATCCCCTAAGCACTCAAAAGTACCACAAGGCCTAGAAGAGTAAGTAAATGTGCTCTTAAAACACCCAACATGTTACCAAGAGGGACCCAGGCCCAAGATTCTCTAGCTGCCGAATATCTACGATACATTCATGAGACTATCTATGGCGTACTAATGAGAACGTGGAGAATTAGAACCTTGAGACTGATGTTTTATCCCAAAAGGAGAGATCACAATTGGATTTCTCTTACATTTATAACATCACTAAACATACCCCCGAATAATTACTGCCAGTAATAACAAATGTTTATTAAGTGCTCGTTATACACCAAGTACCATACTTACCATTTCATGTGCATTATTTAATTTAATGATTATCATGCCCTGTAGGGTATGTACAGTTAACCCTACTTTACAAATAGAGTACAGAGAGGCTAACTAACTTGCCCAAAGTCAATCCCCAGCAGATCTGGGATTAAAAGCCAGGCTTTCTGACTCAGTAGCACAGCTTCTTAACTATAATAAAATACTTACGCTCTTTAAGAAATTACCTGATTTGTATTCAGGCCAAAAAATTTAGCAAACTAAAAACAGTGTGGAAGTCAAGAAGGAAAGATGGACTGAGAGCTCTACAAGAGTTCTGGGAGAAACAAAGCCAGGGAATCTTGTCACATGCAAGTGCAGAGGCCTGGGCTACACTCAGATTTGTGAATCAACTAGATCTGGGTTTTTATCTAGTCTGCCTCTTCCTATCCACGTGCCCTTATTAGGTAACTTACTTCAACCAGCTGTTTCTTCACCTGTAAAATGGGGACATGGAGTACATATTCACAGCACTGTGGAGAGAGCTAAGTAAAATAACCTATAATAAGACCTTCTACTTCACTGGTGGTAATTTCTACCCAATTCGTAGTGAGTAACCTGACTAAGCCCTTGAAAATATAAATATGCTCCTCTGGGATTGTGGGAAGGCAAAAGGGGGACAGTAAAACACACACAGGCATGTGCACACACACGCACCCCACACCAAGAAATACAGCTACTTGACTCATAAAAGTAAACATGTGAGTCTATGTTCTGGAATATATGTCTTAGGTTAAATACCAAGAAGTGAAAAGACTGTCTATGTGATTAAACCAGTGTTCGTAACAAACATGAAACAGCAAAACAAGAAACTACAAAGTTCTACCTTCTGGCTTTGAGGTCCTTCCCCCTCATCCAAAGCCCCATCCTCTTGCTGGTCGTAGGCAGGGCCTCCCAGGATTCTGATCCTCTTCTCACACTGCTTCTTTGCCACAGTCAGTTGGTTAATGTACCTTTTCATGTTCCTGGCCCTCAGGAGATCAGCCTTCATGGCAGCAGTTTCTTTACCTTGAATGAGATAGATGCATAGTACACATTCAGAGGACAAGGTACAAAAGAGGGAACACAGCGACTGTGGGCCAAATTAATGTCTGATGTGGTACATTCTGAGCAGCAGTGGGTACTAATGGACAGCCACTATGGAAAACAATATGAAGGTGCCTCAAAAAATTAAAAATAGAACAACCATATGATCCAGCAATTCCACTCCTGAGTATGTATCCAAAGAAAATGAAAACACTAATTCAAAAAGATATAGGCACCCCGATGTTCACAGCAGCATTACTTACAATAGCCAAGATACAGAAGCAACCTAAGTGACCATCAACAGATGAACAGATAAAGAAGATGTGATATACATATATATTGGGTGGGCCAAAAGGTTTGTTCGTTTTTTTCCGTAAGATGGCTCTAGTAGCACTTAGTTGTCTTTATCTTCATTTGAAACAATTTCATTAGATTGTATGTGACGGCTGTCACATCAGCGTGCATTTAAAAAAAGACTTATCAAGATTGGTGAATTTTTGTGTAGCCGTTTTAATATTGAAAATGGAAGAAAAAAGCAACATTTTTGGCATATTATTCTTTGTCATTTCAAGAAAGGTAAAAACACAACTGAAATGCAAAAAAAGATTTGTGCAGTATATGGAGAAGATGTTGTGACTGATTGAACGTGTCAAAAGTGGTCTGCGAAGTTTCGTGCTGGAGATTTCTCACTGGACGATGCTCCATGGGCGGGTAGACCAGTTGAAGTTGATAGCGATCAAATCGAAACAATAATTGAGAACAATCAATGTTATACCACGCGGGAGATAGCCAACATACTCAAAATATCCAAACCAAGCATTGAAAATCATTCGCACCAGCTTGGTTTTATGTTAATCGCTTTGATGTTTGGGTTCCACGTAAGTTAAGCAAAAAAAAACCTTCTTGACCATATTTCCGCATGCGATTCTCTACTGAAACGTAATGAAAACGTTCCATTTTAAAAACAAATTGTGACGGGCGACGAAAAGTGGATACTGTACAATAATGTGGAACAGAAGAGATCGTGGGGCAAGTGAAATGAACCACCACCAACCACACTAAAGGCTGGTCTTCATCCAAAGAAGATGATGTTGTGTATATGGTGGGATTGGAAGGGAGTCCTCTATCATGAGCTCCTTCTGGAAAACCAAACAATTAATTCCAACAAGCACTACTCTTGATTAGACCAACCGAAAGTAGCACTCGACAAAAAGCAACCAGAATTAGTCAAGAGAAAACGCATAATCTTCCATCAGGATAACGCAAGACTGCATGTTTCTTTGATGACCAGGCAAAAACTGTTACAGCTTGGCTGGGAAGTTCTGATTCATCCACCGTATTCACCAGACATTGCAACTTCAGATTTCCATTTATTTCAGTCTTTACAAACTTCTCTTAATGGAAAAAAAGTCAATTCCCTGGAAGACTGTAAAAGGCACCTGGAACAGTTCTTTGCTCAAAAAATAAGTTTTGGGAAGGTGGAGTTATGAAGTTGCCTGAAAAATGGCAGAAGGTAGTGGAACAAAAGGATGAATACATTGTTCAGTAAAGTTCTTCATGAAAATGAAAAATGTGTCTTTTATTTTTACTTAAAAAACCAAAGGCACTTTTTGACCCACCCAATATATATAATGGAATATTACTCAGCCATAAAAAGAATGAAATTTTGCCATTTGCAACATGGATGGACCTGGGGGCTATTATATTTAGTGAAATAAGTCAGACAGAAAAAGACAAATACTATATGTTTTCACTTCTATGTGGAATCTAAAAAAACTAAAACAAACGAATGAATGTAACAAAACAGAAACAGACTCACAGATACAGATAATAAACTAGTGGTTACCAGAGGGAAGAGGAGAATGGGGAGGGCCAACATAGGTGAAGGGGATTAAGAGGTACAAACTACCAGGTATAAAATAAAAATAAGTTACAAGGATATAACATACAGCACAAGAAATATAGCCAATATTTTATAACAACTTTATATGGGGTATAAGCTATAAAAATAGTGAATCACTATGTTATAGGGCTGTCTCTGGACTGCCCATCCTGGACACTTTGTATGAATGGAGTCACACACTACGTGGTCTACGGTGACCAGTTTCTTGGACACACTGGGTAGCTCCCTGCTCGGGGCTTTACTAGCCATCCTCTCAGCCTGGCCCCTTCATCCCCCAGGAATCTGCCTGGCTCAGTTCCCCGCCCCCTTCAGGTCCCTAGTTCAGGGTTCAGGGAAGACCTCCCCGGCCACTCTCTTTCTACCTGCAACCTCCACCCTAAAACACCAGTCTTCGCCCGTCTTTCCTTCTCTAGCGCAGCGGTCCCCAACCTTTCTGGCTCCAGGGGCCGGTCTCGTGGAAGACAGTTTTTCCGCAGACGGGGGGTGTGGGGGGGTGATGGTTCAGGCGGTGATGCGAGTGATGGGGAGCGGCTGATGAAGCTTCCCGGCTCGCCCGCCCACCCGCCGCTCACCTCCTGCTGTGCAACCCGGTTCCTGACGGGGTTGGGGGACCCCTGCTCTACAGCACGACTGCCATACTGCACATTCCACTTAGTTATCCTGTATGTCCTCATAAAGGTAGCGTTTCGTTTGTTCACACACTGCTGTACCATCAGCACCTACGAGAGTACCTGGCAACACATGAGGGACTCATAAAATGTGTTGAATGGATGTACGATCTGTGTCAAATGTTACCGAGAGGTCAACACAACATAGCTAACGTTTTGCTGAGTGCTTGCTGTGGATCAGGTATTGTGCTCTTTCTAGAACTCTGGCTGTGAAGGAGAGAGCCAGGGTGAGTCTCCTCACCTCCCATTCTTCAACTTACTCTGTTACGGTGTCAAGCCCTCCCCTCCATCAAATCTGCTGTGGCCAAGATCACTAGTGGACCTCCACATCAAATGCAGTAGACAGTTGTCAGTAGAGTCTGGAATCAGACTAGAAATCGGGCTCTGCCACCACGAGCTACATGGTCTTAGCGAGACTTTTTTAAAATTTAATTTAAAAACATTTACAATGGGCTTCCCTGGTGGCACAGTGGTTAAGGATCCGCCTGCCAAAGCAGGGGTCAAGGGTTCGAGCCCTGGTCCGGGAAGATCCCACATGCCGCGGAGCAACTAAGCCCATGTGCCACAACTACTGAGCCTGCACCCTAGAGCCCGCGAGCCACAACTACTGAAGCCCGCACACTTACAGCCCGTGCTCCGCAACACAAGAAACCACGGCAATGAGAAGCCCGCGCACCGCAACGAAGAGTAGCCCCCACTCGCTGCAACTAGAGAAAGCCGGGGCACAGCAACAAGGACCCAATGCAGCCAAAAACAAATAAATAAATTTATTTTTAAAAAAAGAAAATCACCTCAAAAACATTTATAATGGTTTGTTTCCTTAAGCTGACATTATATAACTTATAAAAAGCAAAAGACTCACACGAAATTAATTTTTAAAAACGATAAGCACTGAGCATTTCCTTGGGGACAACAGGCTGGCTTTGCATACACACCTGAAGGCAGGGGAGGGCTGGGTTGAGGGAAGGCGGTTTTCTTTTCTTTTTTTTTTTTTTTAAATGGGCAAGAAATGAGCTGGTTTTAATGCTGACGAGCAGGAACCAGTTAAAAGAGAAAAAGGTGACAGATGCGGAGTGGTACCCAGTACCACTGGCTTTGGGAAAGGCCACCTCCTCCCCTGTGGTAACACGGAAGGCACAGCGATGGAAGCAGACACTAGCAAACTGGGAGCTGGTGGCCGGGAGCTGGAGCAGCTCCCTTCCTAGGGTTTCTGGTTTCTGGAAGTGGGGAGGGAGGTTATCTGCTCAGAGGGAGGTGCGTAAAAAGGGGGAGGGGACAGAGGCCTGAGGAAAGTGGGCAAAGTGTGAAAGCCACTGTGGAAAGTGGAAGAGCAAGCTCACTTCAGAAACATGGCGGGATTGTTTCAGGTGGTGTCCAGGGCCGAGGCGACCTCTGGATGGGTATAAACCTTCCTGGGCAGGTCAGAGCACAGCTCTGGAGGTGAGTCAGAACACACCTGACTTGGACTGGAAGTGGCGGCGATAAAAGAGGGTTGGTGTTGTGTTTCTTGGCGCCCCTGGACACGGAGTCTAAGCGAAGTTTTACACACCTAGGGAGACCTCCAATTCCCTAGGGTGGTCGTCACCGCCCTCGTGTCACAGAGTCAATCGTGCAGATGCTTATGATAGCGCCTGGGCAGGCTGAACAATCAACTGCAAAAACTCAGGCAAGGACCACAAAACACTGTGTCTTTCAGAGCAGCTTCTTCTGATATTTATCACCAACCGTCACAGGCAGACTTCAAGTCAACAGTCAGCCTCGCTCAAGAGGGTCTGTCAGGTATTACAGGATGTTTATCATACATGTGCTGAGGAGACATTTTTATTTGACTTCAATGATGGTTTCTCAGCATATCCTATTCTTGGCTGACAGAGAGGCCCTGACCAAAGAACTTAACTCAGCACTCATCTCGAGAGGAAAAAAGCATATTTCAGAGCTCCCTTGGTGGGAAGACAAAAGTAAACGTAGTCTGTCCCCAAATTAGCCTATTGCAAACTAAAACTATTGGTGTGTTTACCTAAAGAAATACATGCTGGGAATAGTGAATTTTTCAGAAAAGTTTTCATTTATTTTTCTACCTCCAAAGCTCATGTTATTTCCATTATACTTAGATTCTAAGGAGCTTAAACTCCTACAGTTATATTCCGCTATTCTGCATTGATTACAGTTATTTTAAATAGATTTAAAGCATACATCCTTAAACTATTTTGCATTGGTTACATTTACTTTAAACATTCTAAACATGTATCCTTAAACTCTAAATTTTGTACATAACATTTAAGCTACTTTAAAATTGGGGGACAAAAAGTTGCCTTTTATAGAATAAACCTAGACTGCAATTTTAATTTTGGGTTAAAACAGACTAATAAAAAGAAAGATATAGAGAAAGAAACTGACACACATTTAACAATGTGTGTTAAATTCTTCTCCTGAGAAGGCTTAAAAGTCTTTCTAAAAGGACAAAAACTGAGGCAAATTCCAAAGGGAAGGAAGAAAGAGAATAAACCTTCCCCTAAAACCCAGCTGCAGAGCTGAGAAAACATTCTGGAGTCCTGCCTGAATGTCCCCTGCTCACGTGGATGCATTCTGCTTGTTAAGGGCAAGACAAAGCCATTGTCTGATGACAAAGCTTGTTGCTAACAAACGCTACAGAAACTTGTTGCTTAGACAATTCTGTTTATTTTTGCCTCGGAAAACGAATGCCATGTTCAGGGCTAAATGACTAACAGGGCACTCCTGCAGCGCACGCGACTGCCGTGCAAAAATCCCAGTAAATCCAGTGATGCAGACGAATATGCTTCTTTGTGACCTGAGAAGCCGTCCATGCAAGAAATCCTCACGCCAAGAGAAGCGCAGGCAAGAGGGAGGAAGATGCACCACCCAGCTCAAGCGAGACTCCTGCAGCTGTCTCTCTGCAGAGACCTAGGTAATGCTGCACACTGTTAAAAACCGATTAACCACACAATGTTTAATCCAGATTAAAAAAGAAGGCCGAGACCACAAACAGTGGCAGGTGACACACTGGGTGGCAGTGGCTCTTTACATGGGTGCCGAGAAGAACACGCGAGTGATATAATCTTCTAAAACAATTAATTATAAATGTCTACTGTTTTCCTTCCTAGAGAGTCTAGATTCTACTGAGGTCAGAGCAAAAGGAAACGGGGTCATTTGCGGAAAAAGACATTTGGATTAGACCTTAGGCGAACCCTATAAGGCTATGTCAGTGGACCTGTGAACAACATCACAGAACTGCTTTTTTGCTGTAAGCCTTCTGCCCATGATATAGTTCTTCCTTAAGTGAGTAAAGCGACTTGCAGTAAAATAAAAACACCAGGGGACAACTGTTAGATACTATTTCCAATGTGGCAAAGGAGGGTAAAGTAACTTACGGTGCAAACCAAGGGCCCCAGAAGTAGCACAAGTATAACTGGATTCAAATGGCACCGCTGTATTTTTCAAGTACTCAAAAGTATCAACAGTAGAGTATTTCTTTTCTCACAGTGCGCTACCAAATTCCAAGGCATAGCCTAACTGCAACAGCCTCGGCAGGCTGACTGAGGAATTCCACGGACGACACACAGCAGGACCTCTCAGCCTGGGCACCAGTGACGTTCTGGGCGGATGAAGCTTTGCTGTGGGGCTGTCCTGAGTATCGTGGGAGGTTTAGCAGCACCTCTGGCCTCTGCCACTAGATGCCAGTGGCATCCCTTTCCCCCGTGTGACAGCCAAAAATGTCTCCAGACCTTGTCAAGTGCCCCTGTCCTCCCACCCCACTGAGAAGTGTTAATACAGAGGCACAGCTCCTGTGAGAGCGCAGAAGGCAAGGCTACACTACCCCCCGACTCTCCAGCACTGGGTTCTGTTCCCCACGATGCGCAGGTCTCCTCACACGCCCCACGCAATCAAGGGAAGGGATTAGGGGGTTCCTCGCTAGAAAGCGTCACCGACAGGCTAACAGGTCTTTGAATCTTTCTTGTACATTGAAATACAAGTTTCAATAAACACCCCCTGAGAAGAGGGTTAAAGAAACAGGTATGGATTCACTCGGGGACTAGTCCAGTTTCCAAAGGAGAAATGGTGCTTCCTTCTTAATGCGAAGCTGATGGCAATTCTCAGTAGTTAGTGATCGTCACAAACTTCTTCAAAGTTATCTGAAAATCACCTCAAAAGCTGCCCAGGAACTAAAACAATATTTACCTACTTTTCAACTTGAGGCCGGAATGTTCTCTTTTTTACAAGTGGGATTCTCTTATCACACCAAACACCTGAAATTTCAAAGTCTGGAGTGTGTCACTCCACTTTAGTAGAAAGTATATTTGAGGAATAAGCAAAGATCTTACAGCAGGAGCTGATGGTGGAGCCTCTCACGTTATAGTGGAGGAGAATACAGCGGCCTCACGGGCCAGGCAAGGCCGAGGCAGGGTGCCTACAGCGCACCTTTTATCTCCTTCCTTTCAACATCTCAAGGGCTGAAACTTCCAGTACTTCCTTTGGTTTAAGGCCCTCCAGCATGCTTTCAATAGATTTTTTAAATAATAGTGTCCTTTCAGTTAAATCCACACATCAAATTGCCGGGAGAACCCTTCTCCCACATTAGAACTGTGACTTGAACAGACAGTAGACACTTAGAACGCAGTTCTGACGCACACGATTTCTAAGTTTTGAGCATGACTCGCATAGCACCTGCCTGTGTGAGTGAGCAGTGCGGTGGGAAGAGTCCAGGACTAAAGTCCAGGAGACGTGGGTTCAAGTTCCAGATCAGCGTGTGACTAACCAGGTACCTGTGTAACATCTCTGGACCTGAACTTTATTCATATAAATGCAGGTCTTAGAATGGAAGGTGACTAAAGTTTTCTGGGGGAAGAGAGGTGGGAGCAGAGTTGGATATAAAATTATATATATGCAATTTTATATGTAACTATATAAAATTACACTCTCCGTAGAGAGTGTAATGGAAGTGCCCTGAGCCCTCGGTCCCTCAAGGCAGGTAAGGGATGGGGCTGTGTTGGATGTTGGGGAAGGAACCGCAGGCTCTGGAAGCTGCCGCACTCAGAGCATCAGGGCTGGGCAGACAGAAACCCTGGCAAGCGCCCTGCAGCAATGGCCTGGGGTGTTTT
This sequence comes from Balaenoptera ricei, assembly GCF_028023285.1. NCBI lineage: Eukaryota > Metazoa > Chordata > Mammalia > Artiodactyla > Balaenopteridae > Balaenoptera > Balaenoptera ricei. Next base: position 14,054,191 of record NC_082659.1, on the reverse strand, counting down.
GTAAGTTTAGGTCATTCATAAATTAGAAACTGTGTCAAATTACTGCAATGCTAGGAAGTTAGATCACAGAGCGTTAGAAAGGACTCTGAGAAGTCTGCTAGAGTCTACAGAGTAGCTCCTTCTTTCAGGCAGGGACACCTTTACATCCCAAATCAGATGAGAAATATTATTTAAAAAAATAATTCCTGGGGCTGCCCTGGTGGCGCAGTGGTTGAGAATCCGCCTGCCAATGCAGGGGACACAGGTTCGAGCCCTGGTCTGGGAAGATCCCACATGCCGCGGAGCAACTAGGCCCGTGAGCCACAGCTACTGAGCCTGCGCGTCTGGAGCCCGTGCTCCGCAACAAGAGAGGCCGCGACAGTGAGAGGCCCGCGCACCGCGATGAAGAGTGGCCCCCGCTCGCCGCAACTGGAGAAAGCCCTCGCACAGAAACGAAGACCCAACACAGCTAAAAATTAATTAATTAATTAATTTAAAAAAAAATTCTATGAGAACAAAGTTAAAAAAAAAAAAATTCCTAATGGAAATCATTATGGTTCTTATCAACAAGTGACTGTGTGTATGTACATACTCAATATAGTCTGAAGTTCTTCTACACTTCTGCTTGACACATTCAGTTCCAAAACTCTTTACTTACACTCTAAACAAGATACACAATGTTGCCAACACCTCCCAATCTATACTATGAGCAGGTCACCCCCAAGAGTGCAGTATTTATATACAGCAGTTTCTATCAGAGTCAAATCAACATTATGTCCCTCTCTGCAGTCAGCTGAATAAATACTACTCTTGAATCACTTTGTTCTTTTTTTTTCTTTAACAATTCATTTAATGTTTCTGTATCATTAGTCAGAAGTCATGTTAATTTGCAGGGTCTGTTTGTCCACAGAGGATCCTTTATTTCCTACCGGGGAAACAGCTTGTGTGTTTTGTTTTGTTTTAAAATTTTTATTGGAGTATAGTTGATGTACAACGTTGTGTGTTAGTTTCAGGTATACAGCAAAGTGAATCAGTCATACGTATACATATATCCACCCTTTATTTTTTTTTTTGGTTCTTTTCCCATATAGGCCATTACAGAGTATTGAGTAGAGTTCCCTGTGCTCTACAGCAGGTTCTTAATTAGTTATCATTTTAACTATTCTTGATAACATTTCAGGATCCAGAACAGCAGTGGGGTGGGGGAAAGCTTTAAAGGGAGCTGAAATACTGGGCTCATTCACATCCAACTGCAGGGAAAATGGAGCATATGTTCCATTACTACTAGAATTCCTACACTTGGCCAGTATCTTAGTTCGGGCGACTATGACCAAATACCACAGACTGGCTGGCTATGAGCAACAGAAGTGTACTTCTCACAGTCTGGAGACTGGGAATCCAGGATCAGGGTGCCACCACAGCTGAGGTCTGGTGAAGGCCCTCCTGTCGGTGGCAGACTGCCACCTTCTTGCTGCGTCCTCACACAATGGGAGAGGCTGGGGATCTCTCTGCAGCCTCTTTTATAAGTCACCAAGTCCATTCATGAGGGCTCCACTGTCACGACTTAAGCACCTCCCAAAGGCCTCACCTCCTAATACCACCAAGTTCGGATGTTAGGATTTCAACGAAAGGATTCTGGGGGAACACGATTACTGAGACCCAAGCAGCCAGCTAATTTTACTAGACCACTTCTCAACTACCTGGGCTGTTCTAATTGTAAATAAAAAGCTAGAGTCGGGCACTAAAATGCAAATGCGAACAGATCACTGGCTCTACAGTAGCGGTTCTCACGCTGTGGTTACTGGAAAAACAACACCAGCATCTCTGGGGAACCTGTGAGGAATGCAGACTTTCAGGGCCCACTCAGAGCCACAGAATCACAGACTTTGGGGCCCAGAAACCTGCATCTTAACAAGCCCTCCAAGTGATTCTGACACACACTGTAGTTTGAGAACAACTGGTCTCCAGGATTAAGCCCAAACTTCTCAGGACAGCTCACAAGTCCCTTTAGGATCAGCCCCTGTCTTCCCATCAAGGCTCATCTCTCCATTACATCCCAAGCACCTGCGCAGTGTCTCAGCTGACATAACCCACATACAAACGCACACGTGGCAGCATCCAGCCGCAGCCCCCGACAAGCCCAGAGGGGATGAGAGCCACTCAATCTTTCTGATTCAATGCTGCTACCCTTAAGAGAGCGCCTTTCTTGAGCTCTGGCCCAGGTAGAGCTGACACTCCACACATCTGTGCCACTACTCAATCCTGAACCTGCAACACTCACTGAATTCATCAAATTGTACTGTGATTTTGTTTGTGTATCCGCCTGTCTCCTCACTGGGCTATGACCTCCCGAAGGTCGGGGACAGGTCCATGCACCGCACAGCCGTGCCTCATACACAACGGCACTCGAAAGACGTTTGCTGAGTGACTGAAGACCTACTTCTGGTGGTTAAGATATCCTTCAGAGTCCTTTCTCTACTGACGTGAAGGGTCCTGTGAACTCAGGTGGTCTCTCATCTACCCAGGATCAGCGGGGGGCGGGGGGGAGGTGTTGTGAACAAAGCAGAGAAACTCGAGATAAAATATAAAGGATAAGTAGGAGTTATCTAGGCAGAGTGATACTGAGTGTAGGGCAGCATTCCAAGAAGAAGAAACAGAATGTGCAAAGAATATGAGGCGGGAGGAATTGGGGTGAGCTGAGGAAATAGAAAAGTGAGTGTGGCTGGAGTTCAGAGGGAGGGGGCGGACTCGAAGGAGATGAGGCTGAAGATAGAGACGGGCCCAGAGCAAGCAGGACCTTGCAGGTTTCACATCGAAGGGTTGTTATTCTAAGAACAATGCGAAGACAATGAAAGGTAAGCATGGGGGTGGCATGATTAAGATCTGTATTTTTAAAAAATCACTCTGGCTTCAGTATGAAGAATAAATTGAATAGGGGCAGGAGTGGATACAAGGAAACCAATTAGGAAGCTACTGCCTTAGTCCGAGAGAGACGCGTGGTGGAAAATGGTGGTGCAGAGAAAGAGCCGAGTTGAGATATATTTAGGAGGTCAGTCTGTGGGACGACAATGGACTAGATATAGTGCATGATGGAGAAGGAATGAACGAGGAGGACTCCTAGGTTCCTGACTTACTCGGATGGATGGCGATGCCATTCACAGAGACAAGAAACTACAGAAGATGACCAGTTATGTGGGACCTGATTTGGACATTTTCATTTGGAGGTGTCTTTTGATATCCAAATAAAAATGTTTAGTGAACAGTAGGTAAGTAGAAAAGCAGAGAATAGAGGTTCTGTAGATAGAAATTTGGAAAGTCATCAGCATATAGATAAAGGAAAGACTAACCAGACAAAGAACACAGAGCAGTGCTATCCAAGGAAATTCTGGTGATGAAGGAAATGTTCCACGCTATCCAATACGGTAGCCACATGTGGTTACTGAACGCTTGAAACATAACTGGTGTGACTGAGAAACAAAATTCTACATTTTTATTTATTTTCAGTTAATTTAAATAGCCACATATGCTAATGGTTACTATATTGGACAGCACAGGTATAAAATAATGAGAGTTAGAAACAAATCTTGAGGAACTCCAACATCTAAAAGCTGAATAGAGACGAATAAGCAAGCAGAAAAACAAACAAACCACTAGAATGACAGAGTGTCAGCCAGGGCAGGTGAAAGCTCCGGAAGACAGTAGTCACCAATGTCACACGTGCCGAACAGTCAAAGATGAAGACGGAAAAATGTTCACTGAAACTAGCTAGTTGGACTTACTAAACTTCCCAAATTCCATCACCAACAAGAAGTTGATGTGATTAGCGGGTAAAATTCAGGCCTCAGTCAATATGTGTGGCCAGAATGAATGATAAAATAAGGTCAGAGGCAAGAAAATTTTGTGAGCAGACTTAAAACTTCTGAGACCAAGTGCTTCAAATTGTTTAATATCTATGAATTTGCTCTAAGAACCTCCTTCTCTCATCATGCCTAATTTTCTTGCCCATAGGACAAGGATCTGAGTTAGATGGTCTCAAAACTTTTTTAGTTTTATGATTATTTACTTTCCCTAGAATTGTATCAGCAGTTAAACTAGCTGAGGCATTGTAAAGACTTTTAAAATCATTCGATACCTTATTTCTTTAAAAGATCAAAATACCGTAAGAAAAAAGCCATCAAGAAAAGAATCAAACTGAAATTTCTACATTGTTAAAGAGAGGAACTTGGTCTTCATTTAAGATAAACTAATCTACTATGAACCTGAAACATGTACAGAGTTTTGTGTGAATTTGCTGGAGTCTGCTGGCGCTCAGAAGCCTTATTTGAACCTTCCTCTGAATACAAAGTAAAGTGGTCCCCCCGACCCTACTCTATCATCCTGAGAAAAGTCAATGCAGAGTCAGCTGGTTAATTCCTTAAGGTTTCAGAGGAAACACAATCAGGTAATTTCTCCCCACTTGTTATACGGCATTTTTTCCTCTGAATCCTCAAACTATTTCACAATTGCATACCATTTCTTAATCATCAACAATTACAGTTGAAAAAGACCTGCCTGAAACATATTTATATGTAGCAACAAAATTATACTTTAGCATATACACACTATTTTCATAAATAAATTTCCCATCTGTAGTTTGAATCCTAAGTATTCTTAGTATCTTCCATCTGGTCATTCTTTCTTTTAAACTCCTTCAGTTTCCCACTCACCAAGAGCACATGGAAATAAGGAGAAACAACATTGGAAACGAAATTGCTTACAACCTCACACACAACCTGGCAGCATCATTACACGGTCACTCTGAGCACAGCCCGATTTTCCAGGTTTAAGGAAACAGTGCAGACAGGTGCAGCTGGTGACGAGAGGTTAACACACAGACTGAGGCTTTTCCCGGATTCTCCGCCCGATGATATTTTCACTAGATCGCACTATCCTCAAAAAACAACAAAACGATTCTATTTGAGGGGAGCCTTTTAATGGTAAAAAATCAAAGTTTCCATAGTGCCTTTTACAGGGAGGAAAAAACACACACACAAAAAAAATTTGTCTGGAAATAAATTACAGATTATTTTGAGGAAGAATGAGATTAACTTTTTATGTGACAGCTGTAAGTCAAAATTCAAAGGTCACAGAGAAATAAGAACTGTTTCCAATAATAATATGTTACTGGACATTTTATTAAAAGAAAAAGGACAATGGGGAATGTTCAATTTGACCTTCCTTTTTATTAAAAAAAAAAATACCTGCACTTAAATTATAACAACCTAATTCTTTAAAATTGAAACCACCTACACATGAACTTCAAGAGTGAGACAGCAGATGGTATTATTTATGAGGGAAGTCACTTCAGACTCTTAACACATTATTCTCCCCTAACAATGGGCTGCGCAAAGATACACAGAAATAGGAGACGATTAACTATTACCTCTATGTTGTCACTTCCAAGCACTTCTCCCCAGGGTTGCTCTCTCCCCACAGCGTGAATCCCAGCTTAGAAACGCCGGATGGGCACTTTTCCACCCTCCTGTCATCCCAGGTCCACAACGCCAGGACCAGTGAGCTCTCTCACCCCTGACCCAGACCCCTACACAGCCCCTGACTCTTTGAGTGTCTTCACTGAGAAACCCTTTATGATCACCAAGAGCAGGCAACCTAAAGACTGAGGAAACTGAGGCCTAGGGAAGTGAAGGACGTGCCCAGGTTTCACTGGGAAGCTGGCAAGAGAACCAAGGCCTCCTAAATTGCAGCTCCCGCACTTTTTCTTCTGCCCCCAAACCTCATCTCACCCACCTGAAGCAGTGGGACCTCACAGGAACAGCAGCAGACTAGGAGTTGGGACCTCAGATGTAAGCTCTGGACAGCCATGTCCCCATCTGTAAAGGCAGCAGGCGGGACCAGCGCCATAATGTCCCACCATCTGATCCCTCCCCACATCCAATTAGTTACCAACTGGGCTGTCTTTCCTTTATAACCTTCCTTATCAATCCCTTCCTTTTCACCACCGTTATCTACACCCTAGATTGCTATACTTCATTCCTGGACACTGTGTCACCTGCTGTCTTTTATTTTAGCCACTCTAGTGGGTGTGAAGTGGTATCTCCTATTAGGTTTGATTTGCATTTTCCTAATGTCTAATGACGTAGGGCATGTTTTCATGTGCTCATTAGCCATTTGTATATCTTCTCTGGAGAACTGCCTATGCAAATCCTTTGCCCATTATCCAATTGGACTGTCTTTTGATTACTGAGTTATATGAGTTCTTTATATATTCTGGATACAAGCGCTATATCATATACATGATTTGCAAATACCTTCTCCTATTCTGAGGGTTGTCTTTTTACTTTCCTGCGGAAGACACAAGTTTTTAACTTTAGATGAAATCCAATTTACCTTTTTTTGGTCACTTATACTTCCCCCTCATTCTTATACAGACCCACACAGTTTGCTAGAATACTGATTCCATGGAACCTGTCTTTGTTCTGGACATGAAGACACACGGTAGCTGAAATCGCTTATATGGTTTTAGCTGCCCAACTTTTTTCTGAGATTTTACTTCTTAATCTAAACCCTATCATAGACTTAAAAAAGACTAATTTAGGAAAAGCTAACTACTGGTAACAGAATTAACCCAAAAGAAGAGTAATATAGCAAATCTTAATGTGGTTATAGAGCTTACTGAAAATAAATGCTTCTAGCATTTTCACGAAGAGGAACTACAATGCTATCTTTTTTTAAAAATAAATTTATTTATTTATTTATTTATTTTTGGCTGCGTTGGGTCTTCATTGCTGCACACGGACTTTCTCTAGTTGCGGCGAGCAGGGACTACTCTTCGTTGCTGTGCACAGGCTTCTCATTGCAGTGGCTTCTCTTGTTGCAGAGCACGGGCTCCAGGTGCATGGGCTTCAGTGGTTGTGGCACACGGGCTCAGTAGTTGTGGCGCATGGGCTTAGTTGTTCCGTGGCATGTGGGATCTTCCCGGACCAGGGCTCGAACGCATGTCCCCTGCATTGGCAGGCGGATTCTTAACGACTGCCCCACAAGGGAAGTCCCTACAATGCTACCTTGAACTTACCAGTTATAACGTTTCGGGTTGAATTGTGTCCCCCCAAAAGATATGTGTAAGTTCTAAACCCTGGTACCTGTGAATGTGACCTTACCTGGAAACAGGTCTTTGCAGATGTCCTGCCAAAGATGTACTGCTTGACTCTCATCTAAGAGCCAAGAAGCGAGACCTGAAACATTCTTCCATCACTGCCCTCAAAAGAAACCAACCCTGCCAACACCTGGATCTCAGATTTGGAGACTCCAGAACTACGAGAAAATGTTTCTGTTATTTAAACCACTCACTCTGTGGCACTCTGTTACACAGCCTTATTAAACTAACACAATAACGCAAGATAAGAAAGGTGTCTCTGACTAAACTCACACAACAGGGAGGAGCACTGAGAAAAGCCAGACAATGGTGGCAACAAGAAATCCCTCTCTAGTATTCTCCTTAAAATGTCGGTCAAACTGTCTGAAAATAAGCTATCTTCTCTGCAGGAACAATGAGGAATAGGAGAGGAGCACAGCCTGTACTCTTGGAGGAATTAATCAGATCACATCTCCTCTGCTCAAAAGCCTCCAAAGACTTCCTCATTCAGAGTAAAAGCTGAAGCCCCTATAGCCCTTCAGGACAGGGTCTCCTGCCATCTCTGATCTCTGGCTTTCTCTCCCCCCACCCACCCCTCAAGCAAGTCTGCATGCTTCTGCCTCAGACTTTTGCACCTGTCCTTCCCCAGACCCCCTCGGGCCCCTAGGGCTTTGCTCACAGGTCCCACCTGGGCGAGGTCTCCCCAGGTCACCCTATCCAAGTGCAAAATCCTCCCCTTCCGGCTGAGCCAGCCTTCCTTATCACCCCCACCTCGCCACAGTTCAACAAGAAGGGAGAACCTGTTTTTCCCCAAGGCACTTCTCGCTGTCTGAAATGCTGTGCATTTTATTTGTTGATTGTCCGACTGCCTCCCAGCCTAGTTCAGGGACTCAGTGAATGCAGAGATTTCACCATGTCCACTGCTGAATCATAATCACCTACTCAGCGTTCAATAAACATTTTTAAATGAATGCATTTGCGCAATCTTCCTCACTGGGCTGAGATTAAGAATAAGTGCCTCTTCAGAGTCTATACCCTCTTTTTTTTTTTTTTTTTTTTTAAAAACTTGGCTCCTACCTTCTGTCAGAGACTCAGAAAGACAAGTAAAAGTCCCCAAGCACCCCTTTGCCTCTGTGTGCTGATTAGAAACCTGGGCACAGGTTAGAGTCTCTGGCCCAAGTCTTCTTGTCCTTTCGGGACCCTCCACTCCCAGACAGGAACTTGAGGGGGCCTGGAGATTTCCATGGGAAGTTCAGCCTACAAGGTAGTAGTGTTGGTGCCTGTCAGCTGGGAATCCTGACCTTCTCTGCCCTCCACAGAGTAACACGTCCTGCAACTTCATAAATGAAGCACCAGGCAAACTGTAGGGAGGTGGGAGCCAACTTCAGACCTTGATTATTCCTCAGCATCAAAGCCTGGATAACCATCTCTTTATTTGAAGAGAAAAAAAACAGGAAAAAATTATAGAACATGTATATGTATATTTTTAAATCTACAAGAGTAGAGGAGGAAAGATGTTCACAATACAAACGTTTAACTAAAAGAGGGACTTTACTGGTGGTCCAGTGGTTAAGAATCTGCCTTCCAATGCAGGGGATGAGGGTTCAATCCCTGGTCGGGGAACTAAGATCCCACATGCTGCGGGGCAGCTAAGCCCACGTGCTCTGGAGCCCATGCACCACAAGTAGAGAGAAGCCCGCGTGCCGCAACGAAAGACCCCGCATGCCGCAACTAAGACCCAACGCAGCCAAATAAATAAATAAATATTTTTTTAAAAAAATAATAAATAAAAATATAAAGGAAAAGGTTAAGAAAATTATGAAACATCAACTCACGAAAGTCATTCAAATCGCTATCAAGATTATGTTCCAACATAGAAATATCAATGAATACTAAGATTAAATTTTAATATGAGAAAAAATTATAAAACCATGATTAGTTTAAAAACAGAACAGAAGCAATATGTACCCACTGACTTTAATATTCTAAAAATTATGACTACAGATGAATAAAGTTTATAAGGGAACACAGAACTACAAACAAAGATTTTTATTAGGATGAAATTACACTTACTTTCTCTTATGTTGTTACAACATTATTTAAACAAATCTGAAATATTTAAAAGTATGCTCATACTTGTCAAAGCTCTGACAGGAGAGAGAAGGCTGGAGACAGACCTAGGACCTTTAGGATGCATACGTGAAGAAAACAAACTGGTTCTTACCTTTGTGCCTCTTCAGCTGGGGGAAGCTGCTAATTGTAGTTGCTTGGATTATTTCCACTACAATTTGATACCTGAGTTTTAAAAAGAGAAAACAAGAAAAGATTGAATAGGAAAAAAGTACTATTTTCAGAGATACGTTTAGAGTGTATTTGTACTAATCAACTATAATACTGTGAATCCTGCCCAAGTATCATTAAAACCATCCAACAGGGATGACGTCGTTGGTCCGGGTGCTGGGCCATGCGCTACTCAATTCTGAGACCGGAACGTAAGAGTTGTGAACGTACTTCTCCAACTCCATTCCCTGTACAGACGCATTCCCACCTGGCCCCCCACTGAAGAGGGAAACCTTGAGGTTATGATCAGCTCCTCCCTCTCCCGCACCCCCCACCTCTGCTCTCCTCCGCGCTACCAGTAACCAGAGTCTATTGGTTCTACCTCCTAGACCTGCACTGTCCAATAAAGTGGCCACGAGCCACGTGGGCTACTTAAATTGAATCACAATTTTAGTTCCTCACCAGCCACACTGCAAGTGCTCAACCACCTCATGGACCTCATGGACCACAGTGGACAGTGCAAATAGAACATTTCCATCACTGCAGAAAGTTCCACTGGATTGCGCTGTCCTACACACTTCTCAAAGCTGTCCTCTCCCCTCCAGTCCCACTGTCACCATCTTCGTGATTTCCTGCATTACTCCTCACTTAGAAGAGCATTCCAGACCAACAGATTCAAAGCATCTGCAGTGGGACTCTGGTGTCAACACTGTCTAAGCTCCCCAGGTCATTCTAATGCACAGAGAGAGCTGACAGCCACTGGAGCAGAACACCAGGTAGATGTACGTGTGACTGAGGTCACCTCTGTGTGAGGAAAAAGAAAAGCTTATATTTTTAGTGCCAAGTACAACCCTAGAATTGTGGCTATTTTGAGCATATTCAAGTCAGGTGAGTTATGAACCCAAGCTCTTAAGTGCTATTTAATTATTATTAAGTATTGCCCTAACCAAACTTATCTATCCTGAGTGTTTCTTAGCCCTTAATTATGTTGACTGATTAAGAATCTGCCTATCATAAAGCTATTTAACATTAACTCTTTATCTGAACACAAACTTTGCAGCATTCTAAGATTTAATGCTACATTTGGTTGGCTTTTAGAACACAAGATATGTTCTTTTGCTTTTCAACTAAAACCCAGAGGACAGACGTGAATTCATCTGTCACAGCTATTCACGGCCGCCTCACAAATTCACATCTTTTTATTTCTGCACTTGCGTAGTAAGAATATCGATGCCCGCTCTCACCACCTCAGAGAACAGGCTGTCAGGAGCGCTGCCGGCAGTCACCTGGAGACTGTGGCAGACTGCTGCTTGCCAGCACCCTTCCTCTCTTTTTTCCCCACTAACTGGAACACATTTATTGGGGAAAGCAATGCACCCAGCTCAAAGCGCTAACCTTCTCCCTAGCAGTTAGGGACAGCCATCTGATACGGTTCTAGCCTGTGAGATATGAGCAGAACTTGCCGGGAGGGGATTCCAGGAAGGGTTTTTAAAGGGGCAGACCCCATGGAAAAGCCCTTTCAGTCTTCTGTCCTTGTCCTTCCTCAATTTTCCTCCATGGAGCAAGGATGCAGCTGGATGAAGGCACAGCAGCCTTGAGGATGAAAGCCACGTGGCGGCGGGAGAAGACAGGAGGAGTTCAGGTGTCCAGTGACATCACTGAGCCGTGACAACAGCCCCAGCCTGTCCAACTCAGGACATCTTGTTATTGAGGAGAATAAACCCCTAACTTGTTTAAGTAACTGTGCGTCGACACGTCTCATGGCCAAATGCCGTCTGACTGAGAGACAGCTCTCTGAAGTCTCCATCCATAGAGAAGTTATCTCCAGGCTGAATACACACTCAGGCGATGTTCTCCAAAAGGAGGCCTTGCTAGGACATTAATGATCAATAAAGTTGTCTGATGGAACTGCCTTCATTCCTCCATTAATGGTAAAACACAAAAGTAGCTTTTCACGTGATTTTTCCTGCCAGTTATGAACAGATGAGGAAACAGCTTATAAGAAGCATACACAAACCTGGAATCATCAAAGTCAAACACTCCTTAACCAAGTCTTTAATTTAACCTTGGACTTAGGTTCTATAAGCAGAAAGCACTGACTTTTCACTCAACTCCAACACATGTCACCCAACTCCAAACATATGCTTGTTGCAGAAACTTCTACGAAGAAAAGCATGAGAATAATCTATGTGGTCAATACGCTTTCATTAAACAAACACTTTTTAAATCAGTTCCTAGTTTCTAGACACACTGAAATGAACAACAGCAACACGGTATCTGCTTTCAGAAAGCTCTGGGGATATATCAGACTAAGGGGAAAACAAACGCTCAGCCTATAATATTTGAAAGACTACATAAAAATAGATTTTAATGACACACTGATTTTAAAATGCAAAATGGCATGTACACTTACGATTGCAGATACGTAAATATGTGGGTATATGAACCAGGGCTACAACGCAAAACAGAGAATAAAAATGAAGGGCATCCGTATTAAAATGGTAGAATTATAAGTCATCTTAAAACTGTTCCCAAACTGCTTACCTATCTTAGCCAGTTCAGACAGACTTACCTTCTTTCCTGCACAGGAAGCTTTCCTTACCTCTGCATTTCTGCACCAGCCTCATCATCCTTCTATCCTTTAGGCTTGCAATCTCATCATCTTAGATATCTGCCCTCCCATAAACATGAATCTCAAAGTCCTTTCAATAAGTTCCTCTCCTCCTCTTCCTCTTGTCACCACCCTATTTCAGGCCTTCTCACCCGTGGGTCAGCTGCATTAGCTAAACGGTCTGTCTCCTTGATGCCAAGCTTTCTATCTCCCACCCAACCCACTTCGAGCGCCCCTGTCAAAACACCTTCCTCAAAGACCACTCTCAGCTCCTCGTCCCCCGCTCAACCCCTCCAGGGACCTCCCCAGAGGAGGAAGCCTCCACTCCAGCCTCCCCTGCACCTTGGCCCTGGCCCCCTCACCCAACCCCCATATAAGCCTGGACTGAAGCCACGACCGTTTCCACACTGCTCTCCCCAGACTGCAGTCACTTTCCAGGCTTTCGCTCATGCTGTTTCCTTCTGAAAACAATCTCCCTTCTTGTCCACCTAATTAGATCTTACATATGCTTTTCTTCCCTCAAGTCATTCCCAATCCCTCTAATTCACATTAATATTTCTCCTCGCTGAAACCCTAAATTACTTCTGCTCTATAATAGTACCCATTTATCTACTATTTTATACTGTTATCTTAAAGAGTCACATTTCCACAAAGAATGTTGTGAACGAAGAAAACGGTGTGTCCAGCGTGTTCAGGGCCTCGCCCTTCTTTTTAAAATGGTCACACATCTGAGCCTAAGACAAAATTGTGGCTTTGTCTATAAAAAAAGATATGCTACCTTTTTTTTCTCTCCAACTAGATCATAAGCCTCTTGAAGATAGGGATTGAGTCTTGGATTCTCCAACCGAACCTAGCTTGGCAGTAAATATTAATGAGTGCTAGGGACAGAATGTTTGTGTCCCCCGAAAAATTCATATGTGAAGCCTAATGCCCAGTGTGATGGTATTTGGAGGTGGGACCTTTGAAAGGTCATTAGGTCTCGAGGGTGGTACGTGCCCTTACAAAAGAGACCCCCCGCCAGAGAGCTCTCTCCACCGCGTGAGGCCAGAGCAAGAAGACTGCTGTCTATAAACCAGGAAGCGGGCCCTCACCAGAAACCCAATTTGCCTACCAGCACCTTGATCTTGGACTCCCCAGCCTCCAGAACTAGGAGAAATAACTGTTTGTTGTTTGAGCCTCCCATTCTATGGTATATTTGTGATAGCAGTCCAAACTGACTTATTAATGAGCTACATTAATAAGTGTTAACATCTGTAACACTTAACAGGCACACATAACATTCTGAACAATTTGTTCTTTCGATATTCTTAGTGATTTACACTCTGGGACAAACAAGTCATCAATGGTACTGAAGAAAATATACGCCATCTGAGTAAGAGGTAAAATGTTCAAACAAATCTATAAAATTATAAAGTAATACCACCTAACAGAGTCCTTTCATCAGGTACCAGGTACCTGATTAGATTAATTTATAGTATCTCATTTAATCCTCACAAGGTGCTGTAATTAACCCCACATTACAGAGGAAAAGATTAGAGTTCAGGTGTATGAAGAAATCTATACAAGGTCTCACCGCTTTTAAGTATGAGAGCCAAAATTACAACCTAGGGCTTGATTCTGAAGCTCACGTTCTTAACCATTTTCTGGCTGCCCTAAAATTCAATATAGGTTAGTGTTTATCTTGTCTAAGGCCCTTCAAAGCACATCAGCATGGCCAAGGCCAGACCATCTTTCCAGCCGTACTGCCTTCCATATCCCTCTGGGATACATCCCATTTTCCGGCCAAACCAGACCATGTGCAACACCCCAAACACAACGCAGCTCCTTCCTGCCTCCCAGCCTTTGCTCCCCTTCTTCTCCCTCTCACACACAGCCTCCCCGCTCACCTGCTGAAATCCTGTTCACTCCCAAACACTCAGGCCTCGCAGATTCCTCTCGGCTACAGGATGAAAGATTTGCTCCTACCCACTTCTTTAGCTGTTCACACTCTACCTCTGGCCTACCTTGCTTCATATTTAGCTATTTACACCCACAGGGGTCTCCTACACTGAACAAGGAACACCTTGATGGCGGGGAAAGAATCCAAAGATCCGCAAGTAATTCATCTTTACAAATACCAGGCCCTCCTCACACAGTGCTTTGCGCACAGGAGGCGTCTGAAGATGATTACTGAATCTGTAGAATTCACTTTCACTTGATACCAAAAGGCAAAGTAGGAAATGAGAGACTTTCTCATTCTCAACAAAACCGTGCGACACATACATCCAAATGCTGGCCATCCTTGACGGCACAGGCTTCTTAGTCATCTGGGGCGTATTTGGCGGCACCCGGCACTCACCTGGCCTTCCTCCTCCAGAGGCGGACGTGGCCTAGCTGGTGCCAAGTGCGGTTCAACCATCAGGAAGACTAATATTTGTCAACATGCTCTTGATCAGAAAAGCAGAGACTGTTCGTACGTTTTTCCAAAATGACGTTGTAAACTCAAGTTTTAGGAGGAAGCAGCGAACCAAGAATTCAGCTCTTTTCCAATTCTGGCAAGATCCTACCCAGAGCACCCCTTGTGTCTGGATAACGAAAACGTCACACAAAGCTAGCTGCCAAATGTCCCTCTGAGTTGCCACCTCACCTCTCTTTAGTTTTATATACTTCGCTAAATTAACAGACTTGGAACAAGACTGTTTTTATGAACTCTTCTCACCAATGTTAATCGCGCCTGAATGCTACACAGTCCTTCAAAGTAATCACCTTAGAAATCAACACCTTCTACTGTCAAATGTTCAGAACAGCTTTGGGATGCTATTAGAACTGATTTCAAAGTTATTTAGAAGCCAAACCAAAAAAATTAGTCTCGTCATCTCATCAGGCACACCTTTTAAGTGTTACTTTAGAGCTGTCTTGGGTGTGCACGTGCTGGAATGTCTTAGGGGAGTCAAAGGCTGGACAAACCCTAGTCTAAGTGTACCATATGGTAAATGGTTTAAAATACCGTTTTATATCAAAATTAGCAAGGATCTATTATGGAATAGAATACCATATACACACAAATGTTCAAGAAAAAATCAGAAATTTAAAAATAAAGTTTCAGAGTTGCCACAGGCTACTTTGTACTAGGCTAGGGATAATGTTTTCATTAAAGAGACTTCAATTAAAATGTTTAAGAAACGAAGCCATGGTGACTTCTGCTAGCTAAGCTGGAGCTGCTTCCCACATCCACAGCACTACTGACAAGGTCTGCTGGGTTATTCAGGGAGTGGATCAGAGCAGCTCAGAATGTGAGCTCTGGAACCAGATGGCCTGTGTTCAAATGCTGCTTTCGACACTTACTGTGTCACCGTGGGAAAATTATTCAAGCTTTTTAAAACTGAAGAGTCCTCATCTGCAAAAAGTGGAATAACAGCATTTTTCCTCATAGGGTTGCTATGAAGATTACATGAGAGAACACCTTTAAAATATCTGGAACAGCACCTGCCCTCAGTGAGAATTTAATGACCGTTAACAATTATTGTTCCTTAACACTGCTGCTGACTCCTCAGATATGTGCTATTTAGGGAGATGGTATGTGTGTGTTTGTAAAATATATATAAAAGCCATTTTAAGTAACCTTACTTTTTTTCCGGACTATAATAGTGTCTCAGGCCTGATCAATCGAAGACCACCAGGGTCACTGTAGTCCAACAGCCTCAGGTTTACTGACCCACTGCCATGAGCAAGGGGACCCAGGGGACATCTCCCCAAACAAAGAAAAAGATAAAGTTACTACTGGATTCTGGGGAAGGGTGGGGTGTGGATGAAATTTAAATGAAGCAGCACTGTGACAGGCTCAAAGCGGGGCTTGTAAAGTGGTCAATTTCAGATGGATATAGGGTCCCACTGCCTTGGAAACTACAAAGTTAAGATAAATATGGGATGCTGAGTCCAGAAACCCCTTATCTGCAGCTCTGCATCTGGATTAAAATGAGACTGCTTCTCTGTGTCAAAGTGACTGAAATCCTCCAGGCAAGAAGAGGATGTGTCATTCCTTCTGATATAATTTCACATAGCAAAGTTTCTGATAGAATTTAGAGAGCATGTTTCTCAGTGAATAAGAAAGCAGTAGTCACTAAGCGAGGAGAATCATTATGACATTTTACAGCCACTGAATATATTTGGAAGAAATATTGTTTCCTGTTAACTTGGTAGCTGGTTTTAGTGTCTGTTATCCCAGCCTGATAAACAGACAGGCAGATTTTACTTTCTCAGTCCGAGCCAATTTTTACTTTCTCTAAAGCAACATATGCTCTTCCAAGAAAATGGGAAAATACACAAAGCACAACATTCAAAGTTAACTACTATTAACATTTGGTATACCTTTATAACCTTTTTTCTATGCGAACACAATTTTTTTTGTTTTATAAGATGGGATTTATGTTAATAAATACTGGCTTAGAGCCTTTTTAATTTATAAATGTAGAGTTACTATCTTCCAATATTATTAAATATTCTGATGCAACATCATTGTTACACGGCAATCCATTGTATAGATGAGCCAAAACCTTTTAAACCAAACCGTTATTGTTAGACATTTAAATTATTTAGAGCTTTTCTCTATTTTAAATAAAATTACAAGAAACATTCTTGGAAAAATCTTTCCATGTAATCATGGTCATTTTCTTAAGATAAATTCTTATGAATAATGAATGTATCAAAAAGTGCACACTTTGTATCACAAAAGTGTATCACAAAATACACACTTTGTGATCTTTGTTCAGATTATAAAAACTGTAACAGAAAGGCCATAATTTCTACTCCTACCAGCAGGACATGAAGTTGTCTATCTTCCTACACGCTTGATAACACTAGGTGTCAAATTTTTAATCTTCACCAATATTATGAACAATGAAAAGTATATCATTTTAGCTTTTATGTCTGAGTACTACTGAGGATAACAAGGGCCTGAGCTATCTTGTCAGGAGGCATATTTAATGGTATTCAGGAAGTGGCCGGAGCTGTGAAACAAGCAGGGGAAACATTTTCAGTTAGGGCTTGGAGGAGTAAGAGGCTCTTTCCACTAAAGGGGCTTTTAAACCTGTTTTCCACTTTTCTAGCGCGCAGAAGGCAACCGATTTCACAGAGAGTCTAAGGCACGTTTCCCAGCCTTTTTCCATTCGTGGCACACACAGCAAGTGACAACATCTGATCAGGACACTGGGGTGATCAGCCATCCCAGGCCCTACCCAGCCACCTCGTGGGCTGAAGAGACCGGTCATCTCTGAACACCCACGCACTGTACTTGAGTTACACCAGCTAGAAAGTTCTGCACCAGAGCAGCCTGAGGAATCCCGAGTGTAAGCAAACACACACACACACACACACACACACACACACACACACACACACACACACGATTCATGTTATATATACAGAAAATAATCTGGTAATATATATACACCAAGTATTCACAGTTTTTATCTGTCTGCAATAAGTGATTTCCATTTCTTAATCTTGTTTATATCTTTTAATCTTCCTAAAATAACTACCATATATTCATTTTCTAGTTCCCAGAGCCTACAGAAATTACATGTTACAGAAGCGGCCAAAGCTTTGTCACCACAGGCCAGCTGGTGCCCTTTAGTTAACCTCAAGAAAGCCAAAGTTTTCTCTCTGTTGCCTGTACCTAGTTTCTACTTGTGTTCCTCATATTTTTACATCAGCTATTAATATAGTTATAAAGAATTTATAGATTTATGTTTAGCACCACTGCAGTATGTTCCATTCCCAGTCCTTACCTAAAGCATTTTCATTTAGAATGGTTCCTGAATATCATCTTCAGTTGCCTAGTTTTATGTTCCATATCTAAAGTGTCCTAATGACTTCTTATACATTTTGAACAAAGTTTTTCTGAAGGAAGATATTGTCGTCTCAGCTCATCCATTAATCCTACTCAAGTCAGGACCTGAGGGTGTTCTAGCCTGCTCCTGACAACTGTAATTTTTTCAGGTCTTACTGGGAGCCTAGATGTCCCGCATTACACATATCATCTCATTTAATTATCACAACAACCCTATGCAGTAGGAGCTATTTTCTCCGTTTCACAGTGAAAACTGAGGCTCAGAGTGTAAATGACTTGCCTGAGACCATGCACTTTGCAAGCAGTGAAGCCGCAGTGCAAACCAGGTCTGTGAAACCCAGGCCTGCCGGACCCTTGAGCCTGTGTTCATGGCCAGGGTCTGCCGTGGTGCTTGACCGGTCACTACAGGTTGACTTCTTGTGCTGCTAACGCTCCTCGGCCTCTAGAAGAACTGCATTTCTGTCAAGCGCAGGGGAATCGACAGAGCGCGCGCTGCCGCTACTCAGTGCTGGGCTGAAGTCAGCTTGCGAGGCCTATGCCAGCTCAGGAGAGCTGGCTGTTGCATTTCAGCAATTAAGCCCATCATTATTAAAATTAAATTACACAAACCTACCGTTTTTTAAAAGTAAAAGTACTCAAAACTCATCGTTTCCTAATAATTTCATTCATTTTACTATTACCTATGTTCGAGGTTATTTACATCCGTTCCACCACCCTTCACTACCACCCTTCCACCAGCCTTCACTACCTTTTTTTTTTTTTTGGCTGCACCAGGTCTTAGTTGCAGCACACGGGATCTTTGTTGAGGCATGCAGGCTCACAGTTGTGGCATGCGGGCTCACAGTTGCGGCATGTGGGCTCACAGTTGAGGCATGCGGGCTTCTTAGTTGAGGCATGCAAACCCTTAGTTGCAGCATGCGAACTCTTAGTCGCGGCATGCATGTGGGATCTAGTTCCCCGACCAGGGATCTAACCCAGGCCCCCTGCATTGGGAGCATGGAATCTTACCCACTGGACCGCCAGGGAAGTCTCCAGCCTTCTCTACTTGTGAACCATAAAGTTCTTTTCTGTTGAGGAGGTACTCAGCACCACAATTTTTGTCTTTGTCTTTTAAAGAAACAAGCAGTACCTATTGACCTCACCCCTCCCTCAACTCTTCATGTTTTAAGTCCAAGAAGCACCATCTCTGGCCTCCCTCCACCTCTCACTCATTCCTCTCCTCTCCTCTCCTCTCCAGAGAGGAATAAGCTTTTAATCTGATCACAGAGGAGGAGGAACTGGGCCTGTGAAGCACAGCCCTTCTGTTCCCCTTCCTCTTAAGGGCATGCGTTCTCTGCCTCCAAAGGGCAGCCAGCAAGTAGACTGCACCTACCAGGGAGACGGAAGGAGGGAGCAGCGGGGACAAGGAGAGGGATTCCGACCCAGCAGTAACAGGTGGGAAAGAATGTCTAATTGTGAAACTCAGTTTCAGAAAGCACACTGCCTGCATATATAAACTACATTGTCCAGGATCTCCAGTAATAAGAGTGACACTGTGGTCTTCATTTGCCTTATTTCTTGGCCCTAAGGTGGGTCAGACTTCAGGATGGAGAGAGGACCACTGCTATTCATTAGGCCTCCTCAAACCCCAAGATGAAACACTGCATCCCAGTGGGCCACTAGGAACCGCCCAGTCTTCACAAAGAAATTAAATCTATTTGGATCCTTAGTCTAATGATCATAAACAATAACAATAATAGTATCAGCTAACAATTAGGAATATACAGGTCCTGGGCCAAGTGCTTTACATAAACTGACTTGTGGTCCCAACTGTCGTTCAGAAAGCAGGTAACCCTTTACCCACGCCTAACACGGTACCAGCGCTGCTCTAAATGCAAGCACATAATGAATTCTTTAATTTCAGAGACATCATAAACTTCTTCATACCAAAACTCCCCTTCTCGTATCAAATTTTACATTGCTGCCAACACTTACTTGTCTTTCCTCCTAAATGAAAATAATCTGTGTTCTCGGATATGTTTAACTTCCACCTCTGTGCCCTCTGCTATTTCTAAGACACTAGAAGCAGTTATATTCTAAAGTCAATGTACTTTTATTTTTCATAAAACTGAAAGATCTTTTAGAACACTTTTCATAGGCAGCCTCACATTTTAATGTGTTTTTTTAAAACTAAAT
This sequence comes from Balaenoptera ricei, assembly GCF_028023285.1. NCBI lineage: Eukaryota > Metazoa > Chordata > Mammalia > Artiodactyla > Balaenopteridae > Balaenoptera > Balaenoptera ricei. The sequence goes on along the minus strand of NC_082659.1, from coordinate 14,034,187 downwards.
TTATATTCATTTATTCTTTTCATAAAAATTTGCCAGGCTTCTGTTTTACACTTACGAATTTCCATCTCCCTGTCCACCCACACGAGCCTTCCTCAGCAGTTCACACGTGCTCAGTGATTTCTGACACGCTGCAGTAGGTTGTCTTAGGTATGCGTGATTTCTTTTTTCTTGTTCCTCTACAATGTAATCCTATTTTACTGCAAGATTCACGTCTTCAGAATCACTGTTCAAAACACTGCACATTCAACTAATTTAAGTTCTTCTACACAGAAGCATGCAATTTTAAGAATTTTAATACTTTTAATATTATCCTCATGTGCAAATGCACCTAAACTGATTCAGAGCTGAAAATCCACCCCCTTACGATATCTAGAGAAAAAGTACTAAGCGACCCCTCTGTAACCCATTGTTAGGCATGATCTCTTAAGTTAATCCATTCATTATGCCCATTGCCTCTTGCTTTAGTCTGGTAAAACTGAAAAACACCACACCAACCTCAGTATGTGCCAGATAAAAGGTTCCCCTTCTCTTCTCCAGACTAAATAATCCTTAATCTCTTTAATTTTAAACCTTTCGTTCATTATTAGAATTTCCTATCTATTTTTAGATGCTCCACAGTGCTCTTTCAATGAGGGTCAGAAGTAAACAAATACAGAACTGAAAACTCTAATAAAGATTTGGGCTGGTGGCAAATGAGATTCTGGCGGTGACAGGCTGCTCTGATTTTCTTTCTTACTACTTGTTTCTCTGGCAGTCTGTCACTGCCTTAATAAAAGATGACGGTACTTCTGATGGCATTGTTCCCCACGCAAGGATTAGTGCCTGCAAAGGCTCACGTACAGTAGATAGAGAGTTATCTCCACACCTGCAGAAAATCCCACAAGGCTGGGGTCGTGTGTCACTGCTGTTCTCTGCCCACCTGGCTAGCAAGTTACCCAGCTTTACATATGGGGTTTGAAGTCAGACAGACCTGAATTCAAATCCCAGCTCCGTTACTTATTAGCTTTGTAATCCGGGGCAAGTCGCTTTCCTCTCCTCAACCAAATAATGAGAATCACAGTACCTACTTCACATGGTGGTTGTAACAATCAGATGATAATTATAAAGAACCTAGCACCTAGTGTCAACCTAGCTTGACACACATCAGATAGTTAACAAATGGTAGCTTAAAAACAAAGTTTTCCTTTCTTGAGCATTTGCTTGGCATCTCTTTAACCCTGGCAAATGCCCAGTCCAGGGAAGCAGTCATTTCTCCAATGCCTGTGTGGGAAGCAGTGCTATCCTGCCTCACTATAACTACAAAACATGAAGTACTGTAGCAAAAACAGCTATTTGCCTCTTCCATACCCATTCTTTTTCCTTCCTCAGTAATAGAACCCTCCATTTTTAATGAAGCCTAAGGGTGCCCAGAATGAGACTACTTGCTTTTTCTCAATTGTTTCGACCAACGAAACATAAACAAAAATGTCATGTAGCAGCTTCCAGAAATTTCCTTAAAAGACAAGCAGTACAGGACCTTGGCCACCATGTTTCCCTGCCTCCATCCCACTTCCTGGGATTAGGGTATGACGGATGGCATCCTAGAGAACATCCTGAACCAGGAGGACTCCGGAATACAGGATGGCAGAGCAGTGAGCCAGGGGGAGCCTGGGTCCTTGAGGAAGGCGGGGCCCCGTACCAGCCCTGGACTGGGTACTGCAGACTTCCCTTAAGCAAGGAGGAAGAAAATCCCTCTGTACTTTGACAAGGCATCATTATTTTGTGGGTTTTCTATAATTTTCAGCAGTATCTAATCCTAACTAATATAAGTACAGTACCTCCAAACTGTTCACGGGGTTAAACCAGTGGCTCTTAAGCAAGGACAATTTTGTCCCCCAGAGGACATCTGGCAACGTCCAGAGACATTGCTGGTTGACACAGCAGCGCGGGTGCTACTGGCGTTCAGTGGGTAGGGGCGCTAGGGATGCTGCTTACATCCTGCAGTTAACAGAACAACTCCCACAACAAAGGGCTGTCAAACCCCACATGTCAGTTTTGCCGAGGCTGAGAAACCTCGGGTTAAACACACCTCTCAGTAAGGTCAGTGATAAAATGCCCTCTGTTCATTACAGTAATCATGGCAGAAGAATGAGGCGTCCTGATTAGTCAGTATTCTCCTCAACAGAGTTACCATATATCTCAAACAGTAATAAACAGTTTTCAAAGAATCAGAATATAATGAATCACATGACACGACATCTAGCCGAGACTTCAGACTGGCAGCACGTGAAAGCACATTACGTTTAAAAGAGATTCTCGGTGCATTAACTGCATTTTATAATCACCTGGGGAACTGATGCCCCAGATCCACTCTAGACCAGTTACATAAAAGTTCCTGGGGGTGAAGCCTAGGCATCTGTATCTTCCATAGAGGACCAAATAATCTTCATCAGGGTACTTTTCACAAATGCGCTGAAGAATTACAGAATGCAGGCAGCCCTGGATGTGCCAGATTCCTGGACCACGGTCTGCCTACTTCTTTACAAGAGGTTCCACTGGGGCAAAACCTTTCACTGCTCCTTTGCTTAACATTCACTTTGACTCCTGCTTTATCGTCAAAATAAAGGAACACACAGTCCTTTCTCTAGTATGGCTGTGACGTGGAGTTTCACAAATGGATGCGCCTAGACTCTGAACACTGCTCTGCCTTCCTTGATGGTGGCCATCACCCCCACAGCCACACCAGGTGGGAATCTATTCAGCTGCCCTTTAACATCCTGCATCAACATGACACTCAGATTTCTGGCTCCTCTTTTGTTAGCAGAGTTGATCACTGCTCCTACTAGAAGACCCAGAAAATTCAAATATTAAACCAGTCTAGCTCCCATATCCTCATTTTGACATCTTGGATGCCAGAAAAGGAAGTACCTCAAAGGGACAGCAGGATATCAAACTGTAATGTTTTAAAGCCTGGTTGATTCTAACATACAGACAGGGTTAAAAACCACTAACTCAGGCCATCTTGAGTTGAGTGTCCCGTGAGGAGCTTCAGCACACGTCCCGAGCTGAGGCGTCAGCTCAGCCGTTTCACGAGGAACTTTGGCCTGAAGGGCTGGGGGCAAGGCCTCTGCACAGGGTCCGCTATGAGCAGGTGAAATAGACTAAGCACAAAGGGAAAAAAGGTGGAAGGGCTAGGCCTGAAGTGAGATTGCCAGATCTATGTCCTTTCCAGATGAAATGTGGATCCTCTAGAAGCAGGAGGTGTGAAGAGAGAGGACCTTCAAGATGGCGGAGGAGTAAGACGTGGAGATCACCTTCCTCCCCACAAATACATCAGAGATACATCCACATGTAGAACAACTCTGACAGAACACCTACTGAATGCTGGCAGAAGACCTCAGACTTACCAAAAGTCGTGTGGCTGACAGGGTCTTGGTGCTCCAGCCGGCTATCAGGCCTGAGCCTCTGAGGTGGGAGAGCCGACTTCAGGACTTTGGACCACCAGAGACCTCCCAGCCCCATGTAATATAAATCGGCGAGAGCTCTCCCAGAGATCTCCATCTCAACGCTAAGACCCAGCTCCACTCAATGACCAGCAAGCTCCAGTGCTGGACACCCCATGCCAAACAACTAGAAAGACAGGAACCCAACCCTACCCATGAGCAGAGAGGCTGCCTAAAATCATAATAAGTTCACAGACACCCCAAAAACACACCACCGGACGTGGTCCAGCCCACCAGAAAGGCAAGATCCAGCCTCATCCACCAGAACACAGGCACCAGTCCCCTCCACCAGGAAGCCTACACAAGCCACTGAACCAACCTTACCCACTGGGGGCAGACACCAAAAACAACAGGAACTACGAACCTGCAGCATGCAAAAAGGAGACCCCAAACACAGTAAGTTAAGCAAAATGAGAAGACAGAGTAATACACACCAGATGAAGGAGCAAGGTAAAAACCGAGCAGACCAAACAAATGAAGAGGAAACAGGCACTCTACCTGAAAAAAAATTCAAAGTAATGATAGTAAAGATGATCAAATATCTTGGAAATAGAATGGAGAAAATACAAGAAACGTTTAACAAGGAACTAGAAGAACTAAAGAGCACACAGACAATGAAGAACAACACAATTAATGAAATTAAAAATTCTCTAGAAGGAATCAATAGCAGAATAACTGAGGCAGAAGAACGGATAAGTGACCTGGAAGATAAATTAGTGGAAATAACTACTGCAGAGCAGAATAAAGAAAAAAGAATGAAAAGAATTGAGGACAGTCTCAGAGACCTCTGGGACAACATTAAATGCACCAACATTCAAATTACAGGGGTCCCAGAAGAAGAAGAGAAACAGAAAGGGACTGAGAAAATATTTGAAGAGATTAGAATTGGAAACTTCCCTAATATGGGAAAGGAAATAGTCAATCAACTCCAGGAAGCACAGAGAGTCCCAAAAAGGATAAATTCAAGGAGAAACACGCCAAGACACATATTAATCAAGCTATCAAATGTTAAATACAAAGAAAAAATACTGAAAGCAGGAAGGGAAAAGCAACAAATAACATACAAGGGAATTCTCATAAGGTTAACAGCTGATCTTTCAGCAGAAACTCTGCAAGCCAGAAGGGAGTGGCAGGACATATTTAAAGTGATGAAAGGGAAAAATCTACAACCAAGATTACTCTACCCAGCAAGGACCTCATTCAGATTCAACGGAGAAATTAAAACATTTACAGACAAGCAAAAGCTAAGAGAATTCAGCACCACCAAACCAGCTCTACACCAAATGCTAAAGGAACTTCTCTAAGTGGGAAACACAAGAGAAGAAAAGGACCTACAAAAACAAACCCATAACAATTAAGAAAATGGGAATAGGAACATGCATATCGATAATTACCTTAAACGTGAATGGATTAAATGCTCCAACCAAAAGACACAGGCTCGCTGAATGGATACAAAAACAAGACCCATATATATGCTGTTTACAAGAGACCCACTTCAGACCTAGGGACACATACAGACTGAAAGTGAGGGGATGGAAAAAGATACTCCATGCAAATGGAAATCAAAAGAAAGCTGGAGTAGCAATTCTCATATCAGACAAAATAGACTTTAAAATAAAGACTATTACAAGAGACAAAGAAGGACACTACATAATGATCAAGGGATCAATCCAAGAAGAAGATATGACAATTGTAAATATTTATGCACCCAACATAGGAGCACCTCAATACATAAGGCAAATGCTAACAGCCATAAAAGGGGAAATCAACAGTAACACAATCATAGTAGGGGACTTTAACACCCCACTTTCACCAATGGACAGATAACCAAAATGAAAATAAATAAGGAAACACAAGCTTTAAATGACACATTAAACAAGATGGATTTAATTGATATTTATAGGACATTCCATCCAAAAACAACAGAACACACTTTCTTCTCAAATGCTCATGGAACATTCTCCAGGATAGATCATATCCTGGGTCACAAATCAAGTCTTGGTAAATTTAAGAAAACTGAAATTGTATCAAGTATCTTTTCCGACCACAATGCTATGAGACTAGATATCAATTACAGGAAAAAAAATCTGTAAAAAATACAAACACATGGAGGCTAAACAATACACTACTCAATAACCAAGAGATCACTGAAGAAATCAAAGAGGAAATCAAAAAATACCTAGAAACAAATGACAATGAAAACACAACGACCCAAAACCTGTGGCATGCAGCAAAAGCAGTTTTAAGAGGGAAGTTTACAGCAATACAATCCTACCTCAAGAAACAAGAAACATCTCAAACAAACAACCTAACCTTACACCTAAAGCAACTAGAGAAAGAAGAACAAAAAAACCCCAAAGTTAGCAGAAGGAAAGAAATCATAAAGATCAGATCAGAAATAAATGACAAAGAAATGAAGGAAACGATAGCAAAGATCAATAAAACTAAAAGTCGGTTCTTTGAGAAGATAAACAAAATTGATAAACCATTAGCCAGACTCATCAAGAAAATAAGGGAGAAGACTCAAGTCAACAGAATTAGAAATGAAAAAGGAGAAATAACAATTGACACTGCAGAGTAGCCCCGAGACTCGACCCGGAGATGAGGCTGCTGCGACTATTGCACTTGAGTGGGCGCCAGGCGATCCTCGGGTCCGCAGAGGCTGCGCTCTGGGGTTTGAAGTCAATAAAAGGAAGCTGCAACAATTTTTGCACTGCTATTTGTAAAGATGTCACTTATATGGAACTTAAAAACCTCTTGAAGTCCAAAAAAATTATGTTAATTGATGTTAGAGAACCATGGGAAATTCTTGAGTATGGAAAAATCCCCGGGTCTGTCAATATACCATTGGATAACGTAGATGAAGCTCTACAGATGAACCCAAAAGACTTCAAAGAGAAGTACAATGAAGTAAAGCCATCCAAATCTGACAGTCTAGTGTTTTCTTGTTTAGCCGGAGTGAGAAGCAAGAAGGCTATGGACACAGCAATATCTCTGGGCTTTAACAGTGCTCAACACTATGCTGGAGGATGGAAGGAATGGGCAACCTATGAATTTTCGGAGAAGAAACAAGGAAATTGAATTTTGGAATACAAGCTGGCCCTTTCCTTGTGTACGTGCAGCCTAGGATAGTGGAATAAGCAAAAGAATCAAAATGTAGCCCTGGAACCACTGGTTAATGGGAAGGGGATTTTGTGTAAGTCAATTATTTGTTGAATCTTTTTCTCACCTATAAATTGGGAATACCACTTCTCCCTGCCTACTTCCAAAGGCTAATGAGGCTTGCTGTAATGTATGTGACTTGCCATGGAAACATAAGGGTTGGGATTCTAAAAATTAATTTTTAAATAGTTTAGTATAGTTCAATAGTATTCCAAAAGACCTGGTTACTTGTATTACCTAATCATAATGTGTGACCACTTCTGTTAATATAGTGTCTATACTCTTCAAAGAGGCTATGAACTAGACCAGTCGATTAAGAAGACTTCACCTTAAAACACCAAGAATCTGGGGTGCAGAAAAGTAGGTGAAATATCAACAATGAAAATACAACATTAGCAATATCCAAAGACTTATGGCACTGTGACCAGCATGGTAGTGATATAATTTGCAGTTTAAAAAAGTAATATTATCCATGGGGATAGTAATCAGAACAGTGGTTGCTTCTGTTGAAGGAAGGAAATTAACAGGAAAATCAAGGAGGAAAATTTCTAGGGTGATGGAAGTGCTCTATATCTTGATTGAGGTGTTGGTACATAGGTATATACATTTACCAAAACTCATTGAACACTTTAAAACTATACATTACCTGTAATTACATCTCAATTAAAAATAATGAAAATTAAAAAAAGTTTAAATGCAAAAAAAAAAAAAAAAAAAAAAAAAAAAAAAAAAAAAAAAAACAATTGACACTGCAGAAATACAAAGGATCATGAGAGATTACTACAAGCAACTATATGCCAATAAAATGGACAACCTGGAAGAAATGGACAAATTCTTAGAAAAGCACAACCTTCCGAGACTGAACCAGGAAGAAATAGAAAATATAAACAGACCAATCACAAGCACTGAAATTGAAACTGTGACTAAAAATCTTCCAACAAACAAAATCCCACGACCAGATGGCTTCACAGGTGAATTCTATCAAACATTTACAGAAGAGCTAACACCTATCCTTCTCAAACTCTTCCAAAATAGAGCAGAGGGAGGAACACTCCCAAACTCATTCTATGAGGCCACCATCACCCTGATACCAAAACCAGACAAAGATGTCACAAAAAAAGAAAACTACAGGCCAATATCACTGATGAACACAGATGCAAAAATCCTCAACAAAATACTAGCAAACAGAATCCAACAGCACATTAAAAGGATCATACACCATGATCAAGTGGGGTTTATCCCAGGAATGCAAGGATTCTTCAATATATGCAAATCAATCAATGTGATACACCATACTAACAAATTGAAGGATAAAAACCATATGATCATCTCAACAGATGCAGAAAAAGCTTTTGACAAAATTCAACACCCATTTATGATAAAAACCCTCCAGAAAGTAGGCATACAGAGAACTTACGTCAACATAATAAAGGCCATATATGACAAACCCACAGCCAACATTGTTCTCAATGGTGAACAACTGAAACCATTTCCACTAAGATCAGGAACAAGACAAGGCTGCCCACTCTCACCACTATTATTCAACATAGTTTTTGAAGTTTTAGCCACAGCAATCAGAGAAGAAAAAGAAATGAAAGGAACCCAAATAGGAAAAGAAGAAGAAAAACTGTCACTGTTTGCAGATGACATGATATTGTACACAGAGAATCCGAAAGATGCTACCAGAAAAGTATTAGAGCTAATCAATGAATTTGGTAAAGCAGCAGGATACAAAATTAATGCACAGAAATCTCTTGCATTCCTATACACTAATGATGAAAAATCTGAAAGAGAAATTAAGGAAACACTCCCATTTACCACTGCAACAAAAAGAATAAAATACCTAGGAATAAACCTACTTAAGGAGACAAAAGACCTGTATGCAGAAAACTACAAGACACTGATGAAAGAAATTAAAGATGATACAAACAGATGGAGAGATATACCATGTGCTTGGATTGGAAGAATCAACATTATGAAAACAACTATACTACCCAAAGCAACCTACAGATGCAGTGTAATCCCTATCAAACTACCAATGGCATTTTTCACAGAACTAGAACAAAAAATTTCACAATTTGTATTGAAACACAAAAGACTCCGAATAGCTAAAGCAATCCTGAGAAAGAAAAATGGAGCTGAGGGATCAGGCTTCCTGTCTTCAGACTGGCACAAAAACAGAAATATAGATCAATGGAACAGTATAGAAAGCCCAGAGATAAACCCACGCACATGGTCACCTTATCTTTGATAAAGGAGGCAAGAATATACAGTGGAGAAAAGACAGCCTCTTCAATAAGTGGTGCTGGGAAAACTGGACAGCTACATGTAAAAGAATGAAATTAGAACACTTCCTAACACCATACACAAAAGTAAACTCAAAATGGATTAAAGACCTAAATGTAAGGCTAGACACTGTAAAACTCTTAAAGGAAAGCATAGGCAGAACACTCTATGACATAAATCACAGCAAGATCCTTTTTGACCCACCTCCTAGAGAAATGGAAATAAAAACAAAAATAAACAAATGGGACCTAATGAAACTTAAAAGCTTTTGCACAGCAAAGGAAAACATAAACAAGACGAAAAGACAACCCTCAGAATGCGAGGAAATATTTGCAAATGAAGCAAATGACAAAGGATTAATCTCCAAAATATACAAGCAGCTCATGCAGCTCAATATCAAAAAAACAAACAACACAATCCAAAAATGAGCAGAAGACCTAAATCGACATTTCTCCAAAGAAGATATACAGATTGCCAACAAACCCATGAAGGGATGCTCAACATCATCAATCATTAGAGAAATGCAAATCAAAACTACAATGAGGTATCAGCTCACACTGCTCAGAATGGCCATCATCAAAAAATCTACAAACAGGGCTTCCCTGGGAGCACAGTGGTTAAGAATCCGCCTGCCAATGCAGGGGACACGGGTTCAAGCCCTAGTCCGGGAAGATCCCACGTGCCGTGGAGCAACAAAGCCCATGGGCCGCAACTACTGAGCCTGTGCTCTAGAGCCTGTGAGCCACAACTCCTGAGCCCGCGTGCCACAGCTACTGAAGCCCACCCGCCTAGAGACCATGCTCCGCAACAAGAGAAGCCACCGCAGTGAGAAGCCCACGCACCGCAACGAAGAGTAGTCCCTGCTCGCCGCAACTAGAGAAAGTCTGTGCACAGCAACGAAGACCCAACGCAGCCATAAATAAATAAATAAATAAATAAAATAAATTTTTTTTTTTTAAATCTACAAACAATAAATGCTGGAGAGGGTGTGCAGAAAAGGCAACCCTCCTACACTGTTGGTGGGAATGTAAATTGATACAGCCACTGTGGAGAACAGTATGGAGGTTCCTTAAAAAAATAAAAATAGAACTACCATATGACATAGCAATTCCACTACTGGGCATATACCCAGAGAAAACTTTTTTAAAAAGACACGTACACCCCAATGTTCATTGCAGCACTATTTATTATAGCCAGGTCATGGAAGCAACCTAAATGCCCATTGACAGACAAATGGATAAAGAAGACGTGGCACATATATACAATGGAATGTTACCCTGCCATAAAAAGGAACGAAATTGAGTTCTTTGTAGTGAGGTGGATGGACCTAGAGTCTGTCATACAGAGTGAAGTAAGTCAGAAAGAGAAAAACAAATACCGTATGCTAACACATATATATGGAACCTAAAAAAAAAAAAATGGTTCTGAAGAACCTAGGGGCAGGACAGGAATAAAGACGCAGACATAGAGAGTGTACTTAAGGACACAGGGCGGGAGAAGGGTAAACTGGGACGAAGTGAGAGAGTGGCATGGACATATATACACTACCAAATGTAAAATAGATAGCTAGTGGGAAGCAGCCGCATAGCACAGGGAGATCAGCTGGGTGCTTTGTGACCACCTAGAGGGGTGGGATAGGAAGGGTGGGAGGGAGACACAAGAGGGAGGGGATATGGGGATGTAAGTATACGTATAGCTGACTCACTTTGTTATACAGCACAAACTAACAGAGCAATGTAACGCAATTATACTCCAATAAAGATGTTAAAACAAACAAACAAACAAAAAACCCACTAACTTAGTATACCTGAAGGACGCATTTCTAGCTTTATAATCCTACTGTGAAAAGATCGCATGCTCGCTCAGAGAAAACAACAAACTACTGCAGAACTACAAATAGCACCTTTAAGGGTTTGTTGTTGTTGTTTGTTTATTTTTAATGCACTCCAGCCTGGCAGAGCTGAATGACTATTTCCTTTCGAAAACATTCATCTAACTCCCAAATATGTATAAAATAAAAGTGGATGGTTTCACTTAGTCTAAGTAAGACGCATTCCCTGGCTTATGCAGCCTACCCCAAAATTTTACTGAGAGCAGTTTGAAGATAATGACCTAAAACCCTAATAAAGTCAGAGGGCAGAGGACTCTCACTGTACCAGAAAAACAACAGAAGAGTTGAGACTATGATTGAAGAAAGCAGCTCCATTCGTGCTATGTGGCTGATAAGCCTCATCGACGTGGGTTTTAGACAGAAGTCTGATAAAAAGCAACTCTGCCGGTCAATACGAGTGAGCAGAACTGACCCTTAAAGAGAGGGCAATTTTTTTTTATCAGATGAACAGTAAGTAGCCAAGTAACAAGATAATTTATGCAGCATCACCTACTCTTTGAGCAAAAAGATCAATCTCTGCCATCACAGAGTTGTTCCTGGTAGCCTCTCTAGTGCAAGAAGCAGGGAGTAAAAATTAGTCCTCAGGTCTGTGCCTCAGATACAACGGATAGGGACAACCACCCCAAGGATAAAAGATATACCAGTGCCACATCAAAGAGAACTACCTAAAATGTCACAATAAGGCAATGCCCAAGGAACTGTCTCGTGGTCACAGGTCCAGGAAAGATGCCCCAGGACAATGCACTGTTTAACCAAGTATACAGAGAGCAACTCTGGACGTGTGTATCTGTCATTGACAAAAATGCCTTTCACAGTATTTTCTCCTAAGGTTCTTTGCCAAGCTTGTTGAGGAGACTACACGTTCTTCAGGATTACGATCCCAGAACTGATGTTGCCAGGCACATTTGACTCTTTGAAGAAGTTCATGCCCCTTGTTACAAGAGAATTTTGCAGCCTGTCTAAAGGAAGTTATCAACATACTTCCCAAGATTTACGTGAGGAACTGAAAGCTTATAAAGGGATGGAGGTCAGAAGAATAGGTCATTACATCCACTTAATTAAATACATACATATACTTATATCAAAAAGACACATGAAAATGGATTCTTTGTGCTTCTAATAGACAAGGCACTTTAAGAGTTTGATTGTCTAATCACCAAAGTACCTCCAAGTGTTCTCCCCATTGAAACCTAGAGTAAGGTGTTTCTAACAGTAGGGTGGAGGACACAAAAGAGAAGACAATATGTGGAAAAGGAATAATGCACTAAATGAACACCCCTTCCTGGTGTCTGTACTCCAACACTGCTTGTTGGTGGCAGGTATTTAGAGTGAGGGGAGGTGGTGAGAGGAAGAGGTTAGGAACCTGCAACACTTAATTTTAGTCTCATTTATCAGCAGTCACTGATAGTACTGCTGAAGATGCTCAATGATCATTCAAAAGGCATTCTTCAAAGCACAACAACCCAAATCTTCCACTAACTGATAAATGGATAAACAAAATGTGGTATATTCATACAATGGAATAGTATTCAGCCAAAAAACTGGAGTACTGATATATACTGCAACATGGATGAACCTTGAAAACATTATGTTGAGTGAAAGAAGCCAGACACAGAAGGACACATATTGTATGATTCCATTTATATGAAATGTCCAGAATAGGCAAATCTACTGAGACAGAAAGCACATGAGTGGTTCCCAAGGGCTGGGGGGAGGAGAAGAATGGGAAATGACTGCTAATGGGTATGAGGTTTCTTTTTACGGTGATGAAACTAGTCTGGAATTAGTGGTTATGGTTGCACGGCCTTTGAATACACTAAAAACCACGGAACTGTCCACTTTAAAATTGTGAATTCTATGGTATTTGACTTATATCTCAATTTTTGAAATAGTCATTCTTTAGTTCAGCTTTTCTACTTCCCCTTAAGTCTCCCAGCGCTCAACAGAGGGCCTGCTTCCTGGGACCCCCAGTGGGCTACCCTTCAGTGTTGCCCTATTTATGAGATCGAGAAGAAGTGATGTCAAAAAAGATTTAAGTGCCTATACTGTTTTTGTTCCATCACATATGAGAGGGAAAGGGGAAAATGATTATGCGGCACTTCTAGCGCAATCTGCTGCCACACAGGGAGGGCAATCCATAACACTCCGACTGCGACAAAAGCAGGCTGTCCAATCGTCCTGGGACGGTAGATACCATGCTTCTGTTTTTCTAAAAGGCAGTTCTTGCTGAGCTACTCCTTTACCGACTCGATGACAAACTGCCAACATTAAGACAGTCATAGTATTTCAAATAGTCTGGAGACTTTCGCTAGCACATTTTAAAGAAGATAAACCATTAATTCTTACCAAGATCCACTCATCTTATAATACAGGAACTGTGCTCAGATACAAAATGACAGATGGTGCTGGAGTACCAATAGCTGATCATTCAAAATAATTAGTTCTGATCAAAAAATGTCTTTTGGCGTCTTTTTGTTACACCATTAACTATGTCACCATGTGTGCAGTGCTGGAATCTTTTGTTTGGTTCAGAAAATAGAACACTCATCCCCAAGTCTGGAAGAATGAATACTGATTCACTTGAGTATCTGCCACTACTGATTCTAGATTGTTATCTTAAACTTCCTTGGAGTTTTCAAATGGTCCATGTCTGACCTTATTGTGGAGAGACTGTCTGGCAGGGGAAAATGCTGAGGAATTCAATGCACCCACAATTTATCAACATGAGGTATCACCTGCTCATAAACAGTCTCAGGAGGAAATCGTAATTCCATGGAGGGTGGTCATCACATTACCTTGGTCACACCACACACAGCACATCTGGAAACAATATTATAAAAGCACCAGGCAGAGGAATATTAGAGTATAAGTTTGAACAGTGTCTCTAGAACCAGAGCTTGGTGTGTGTGTGTTGTTGTGTTGAGAATTTTAAGGCGACGAGGAGGCAACAAGGGTGTCTGACATTGTGGGCTCTTTCACTTTCTGTGGAATGACACTTTAAAAGGAGTCAGAGGAAGCCACAGTAAGGATGATCTTTGAGTAGATGTGACCTGTAAGCCTCAGGTAACAAACTTGGAATATTGGCTCTTGGGTTCTCTATCAGCTCAAGTGTCACAATTTTGAAAAAGGAATTTCTAGATTCAGACATAAATAATCACAAATCTATAATAAATAAGTACCATATAGCCTATTCAAGATTATGAATGGAAAGAGAAACATGATTAAAATCTTCAGAGACTATATCTCACAAGAATTAAATTACTTGTAAACAAAGTCATACAATCGAACCCATCATTATACATTTGTGGGACCCAGATTAAGATACAGCACAGTTTACGAGAACACAGAGGCATCCACAGTGTGTGCTTCTTAGAGGGTGTATTATTCAGATTAGAAAATGTAGCAGCATAACTCACTTTAATGTTGACCCTGGTTCAGGGGCAAATGTGGCAAGTCCAAAGCCCTCAAACAGTGCAAAGACCCAATTTCAGCCAATATTTTACTTTTCCGTCATAGAGACTTACAAAAATTACCTACCAAAAGCAAAACTGACAGGCCAGAGTTTCCTTTTTCCCATGCATGCTTGTTTGGGGAGACTAAAACAGAAGGGTAACTAGAGAAACAGAAGCCTAGAAAATCCACAAACTACACAATACTATATAATCATACTGTATATGCATAACCTGTATTTTAAAAATTAAAAATAAACACACACACTCACCCCTAAAAATACCTCAAGTACCGTAAAGGAGACTGAACTCCCCTATAAATTAGATTTCTGGGGTATATTTCAAATGTGTTTTCTCAAAACAATTAGTCAAGAACCCTTTATTCACAAACCTGGGCCTCTGTATTTTCTAAGAAAAATGAAAATCAACACAAATGGTCTACATTGTAATTTTAAAAACACAGCATTGGGCTTCCCTGGTGGCGCAGTGGTTAAGAATCCACCTGCCAACGCAAGGGACATGGATTTGAGCCCTGGTCCAGAAAGATCCCACATGCTGCGGTGCAACTAAGCCCATGCGCCACGACTACTGAGCCTGCGATCTACAGCCCGCGAGCCACAACTACTGAGGCCCGTGTGCCACAACTACTGAAGCCCACACGCCTAGAGCCCGTGCTCCGCAACAAGAGAAGCCACCGCAATAAGAAGCCCGCGCACCGCAACGAAGAGTAGCCCCCGCTCGCCACAACTAAAGAAAGCCTGTGCGCAGCGACAAAGACCCAACGCAGCCAAAAATAAATAAATAATTTTTTTAAAAATTATCCTTTAAAAAAACCAAAAAAAACAGTATTTCCTTCCACTGCTTTTCCAAGGTAAGCATCTGAGCAGCTACGCAGGTTCTAACAACTGAACAGCTTTCTATTATAACCTAATTATTTGAAAAACATGATACTTTGAACGAATTCCACTGCCAAGGGAGAAGCTGGATAAATCTTGCTGTTACTGATTAGTAAGTTTTATGGACTTCCTTTATTTCTGCTTCCCTGACAACCACATTTTTTTTTTTTTACCTAACTAGGTAGAGGAGTATAATCAGTAGCACGGTCATGCTATAATTAAAGACCAAATACCTTAGTTGCTTCAAGAACGCAACATCAGAGTTGCTGTTAATAAGCTTGATGAACTCTTCATAGGAGGGAGCATAGGTGTAGGCTCTCTTGTGATGTTCATTCATCTGTTCTCTGTGCTCCAACTGGGCAAGCAACATCTGGTTAATGTAATCTGGATTACTAAGTAACTCCACTACTGGCTTTAAGACTGTGGGACAGAGAAGAGAGCACCACTGAAAAGGGTATTCTCCTTTAAAGGAATTGCTTTCATGTTATATAATTGAAACTACATCTGGGAAACATTTTAAAACTACCCAAATGGGCCACAGACACACCCACACACCCACACACAGCTACCCATCCCTCTGGGTTTGTTACTAGTTACGACTACAACCAAGTGGTCGTTTTAACAAATGAGTTACATGTAAAAGAATAATGAAAGAAAGCCATTTGGAACCCAAGTTGTTAACAAAGCTATCAAAATTAAGTACATTCATTTTTTTCCTTTGATTTCTTTTATAAGGTTCAATATGTTTTGTCTGCCAAAAGATGAAAGTTAACATTCTCCCAACTGGTGGAACAGACCTCAGGGAGGAAGTTGTTAAAAAAGTCAATGACACTATGACAGATTCATCCTACTAACTTTAGGTTAAAAAGTTCCCCTTTTCTCTGTGGTTGGCTGTATCAGCTAATGGGTACAGCTGGTTAATCCTGAGATAATAAATGAGATATTAAATCACTGCATATCAAACACAACGTTATTTGTTTGAGATTCTGAGATAGGAAAAGTTTCTCTTAGATGATATTTTCTTCCATTTTTTCTTATCCTAGCTAAGCATTTCCTTGGATACACTTTTTTTCCAATAATCACATTACTTTGTGGTACAGTTCCTCTTTTATTTATTCTAAGTTATATAGGCATTGTCAATGAATACTGCAGCAAAGGTATTTTAAGAAAATGCATACTAGAGTTTGAGTATAGATAGTCTTTCATAAAGCACATAACTGGCCTGGGTAACTCAAAATCTATCCCAAATGGATACTACACTGTGGTGGGCATAAGGACTGGTTATCCATTATAAACAACAGAGTGGACTATGTATTTGGTAATATGTTATATAAAACATCTGTTTATCACGTAGGGCCAAGTGATGCCTTCTTTGAGTGACATTTAAACCTGACCTTTTGAAAATACTTTAATTCCTGTATGTCCCACAGTATACAAGGTGTGCATAGGTGTCATATAAAGTGTTATCACATTCGTATGTAGCACGTTAGCTTGCACAAGTGTCGCATTAGTAATATCAATTACTTATGAAAGTCTACCTTTTGCTGTGAGAATTTCTGCGAGCATTATGCGTAAGCTGAGAGACTGGACATCCTTTGAGGGGAGGAGACAAAACACCAGAACCCGAGAACACGTTTGTAGAAATCTTACTTCATCATCTGAGTTCCTCAAGAATGCATGCAACACAAAAGGCCTCGGCTGTTCTTCATGTCTGAAAAAAATAAATACATGAAGAGAGGGAAAGGGAAGGAAAGATGTTTCTAGAAACAGTTTGGTTGTGTACCATTAGGTAAAAAAATATTTCAAATGGGCAACGCATCAGTTTTAATACCTATGTCCACTCTTTGACTATATCAACAGTCAATAATTTTCTCAACCACAGACTAATCTGGAAAAATGCAAATGCATGGCCTTTCGGGATTTCCAAACTTAAGTAGCATCAACCCTCATACATGACTCCCAAGTCACAGCAACAATCTAGACAGGGGTGAGTAGCTCTTTAACTAGATTATTTTTAAGTCTCCTAGCTCTCTCCCTAAATGTGATCTATAGCTTCATTTTTCCAAAAAAGAAAAATCTAACAAAGCATTAAACCAGGGTCACCAGATCCTGGCAGCATCCTTCTGTCAGTGTGTATCTGCCACTTGTTTACTCCAACTCCTAGTACTTGCCTCTGGGTTCTCATGCCTTGAGTGAGCAAAAGGACATTAACCTTCAATACATTTCATACGTGCAGTATTATTTAATCTTCCCACCTACATCGAGAAGTAGGTATCATCATCACCATTTTATAGATGAGATTATTAAGGATCTGAATGATTATGTGAAGAGTCCAAAGCTACAGAGGTAATAAATGGTAGAAATAACTCTCGGGCTTCCCTGGTGGCGCAGTGGTTGAGAGTCTGCCTGCCGATGCAGGGGACATGGGTTCGAGCCCTGGTCTGGGAAGATCCCACATGCCGCGGAGCGACTGGGCCCGTGAGCCACAGCTGCTGAGCCTGCGCATCTGGAGCCTGTGCTCCGCAACAAGAGAGGCCGCGATAGTGAGAGGCCCGCGCACCGCGATGAGGAGTGGCCCCCGCTTGCCACAACTAGAGAAAGCCCTCGCACAGAAATGAAGACCCAACACAGCCATAAAAATAAATAAAAAATAAATAAATTAAAAAAAAAAAATAATAACTCTCAAGTCCTGTTCTGTCTGACTCTCAAGTCCAGACTCTTTAACGCTACACCATAATCAGAGATTGTTAAAGTGAAAAGGAAAAAAATTTCAGAGATACAGAAGAAATATATGTGAAAACAAGCATTATTTTGTGCCTTAAACAACATGCCTGTGCTTGACCAGTAAACAAAATGCACAGATTGTAAAAAGGAGGCTGTGAAATTAAAGATGCCATTGATGTAATAGCATAAAAACAATCATTTTTAGATTTTCCTGAAACATGCTGGAACAAGACAGATGGGGCAAAGGAAGAGGAAGCAGAGGCAAAAATTAAGTGTGATCTGGATTGGCTTAAAGCAGCCAACAGAACGTCAGCTGGGAAATAAATACAGGCTGACCGGAAAACTGCCTCACACAATTGCCTAACAGTCAACCAGAGGATGTGTTGCTTTTATTAATGCAGTTTATTATTCTCTTGCCTGATAGTGACCAACTCAATTGGGTGCTTCCTGGCTGCCACAGTCATTTTGCAGCCAGTGGAAACCTGTACCCCAACGGCGATTTCCAGGGCGAGGGCACTGTTTACCTGGGGCAGGCAAGTACCGAGATAACCATCGAACCTAGGTTTCTGCCAGTCTCACTGTGTGATTTGTAGAAGGTGATGCACAATCAGATATTAGATCCCCAGCAGTCACCTCCAGGGCACGATCATCTATATGCAAAACACCAGTGACCTACTGGCACTTTTTCAAATACCCATAATCTCAGAGAACAAAGGTAGATTTTTTTTCCTTTAATAAGAATCATCAACTAGAAGCTTCTAGGCATAGCCTAAATCTACCCTTGGCACGAGAAAACTGGAATTCCACAGGAAAGGAGCTTCTAAAATGGAATCAATTCTCTGTTTCTATTATTCTGATGCTTACTCATCACAATACCTCTGTATTATCCACAAAAGCAGTAATTTCAGAAGCTGGTAAATAAATGTCTCAATGAAAAATATACTCTCATGTTGAAATCAGATAATCATAAAAACACTAAATTTCTCTAACCACTTGCTCTTCTCCCAAACCTAAATTCATCAGTCTTCTAACTGGAATAAAACAATGATCTGAAATACTGTCCTCTAGGGACTTCCCTGGTGGTCCAGTGGTTAGGACTCCACACTTCCAGTGCAGGGGGGCACAGGTTCCATCCCTGGTTCGGGGGGCTAAGATCCCACATGCCGAGCAGCGCGGCCAAAAAATAATAATAATAATAAAATACTGTCCTCTATTGAACCATAATTTAAGTACTTTAAAATGAGCTTCCACTGACTGAATTCAAACAAATCTTTGACAGTATCCACCAGGCATATATCACAGCAAATTAGGTGCTGTGTGGGATTCTGAACACTCGGAAGCAGAAACTAAGCTTTTGAGACTCCACGGAGGTAACCCAAGAGTCCTATTTCTCTGCTTTCCTTATAAGTTCACATACCCCCTTATTGGAAGTTACTTTCTCTAAAAACAATGGTTTTCAAAGGGTGGTCTATATATAGGCTCCTGTGTGTCCCCAAGACACTTTCAGGGGATCTGTGAGGTCAAAACCATATTCATAGTAACACAAAACGTCCATGTGTCTTTTTCACTCTCACAAGTTGTAGTGGAGTTTTCCAGAGGCTATGTGATGTGTGGTGACATCATCACTCTGATGGTAAGTGGAAAATGTACTATGTATTCCTACACTTAAAAAATATCTCAGTTTAATATCTAATATGGTAAGTATTGACTGTCGCAGTTTAATATCTAATATGGTAAGTATTGACAGATAGGATGAGTGTCGAGCTGGTAAATGTTCAACAACTGGCTCTCCATGGGGGAAAAAAAGCTCCGATTTGTAGCATTTGCCGATTTCAGGTGTAAATACCCATGCCATGGCCAATTACAAACCGACAAGGTGATCATCACTGACCTCAGAGTTGACAGATGTGCACTGTCCACTCCCGCACCCAGCACAAGCCGGCCCTGGGACACCACGGCTCTAACCCGCTTAAACAGAAGCTCTTTCAGGTCCTTGATAACTTTTATGAGTGTAGAGGGACTCTGAGGCCACGAAATCTGAAAACCGTAGCTCTACAGTAATTTTTTCAAACCGTGGGTTGCGACCCACAAGGAACAAAATAAAATTTAGTGTCAAATGCCATTTCTTTTTAAATGGTAAAGAACAAAAAATATCAAAGTTTTCACAGGTACTGAGCATTATTTGATGAAACTGCATCACAATATAAAATGTATTCCTGGTTTTATTTTTAAAGTTTGCAAAAAACACTGGGGGCAGCAAGCTGGAAAAGGACAGGCATATGGCGGCCCCGTGGATTCTGGCCGCATGAACCTGAGCCGGGCGGACATGGGGAGAGAGGGCAACTCGTGGGAAGAGGCGGCACAGCCAAGGACAGAGAGCTGCTGCTGCACGACCCACCGCCCTCGGCGGCCAGGCCCCAGAGCAACCTCACAGGCAGGACGGGAGTACGTTCTGACAGAGCCGCGAGACAGGGCTGCTCAGAAGAATGCGAGTTACCACCTGCCCGACGAGGACGCCGCTGCTTCCTCATCCCCTGACGTATTTTGCAAATACTGTCTCTCGTCCCGACAGGAGAGGCAGACGGTATCAATGAGAAGAGGCCACGGGACCGGTGGGGAGCCCGCTCCTACTCCAACTGAGTCCAGATCCAAACGGGCAGAAGGCTACTTACTGCAATAAGACTGCTCTTTACGTCCCAGTTAGAGGTGCTATGACTCATCCTACTGTCACTCACACAAGAGTAAGACAAACACTTAAGATCCTATCAGCAAACCTAAGAGAATAAGAATTTGTTATGAGCACAGAAAGGCCTTGTTGAAGTCTTCTTCCATAGGCAGAGTCACCTCACAGGCACAAACCCTTCCCGTGTAACAGAACAAAAGGCTACCAAGCCTAAATATTAGCAGTTTTCACACTGAAAGACCTTCTCTAATTACAGCCCACATGCTCCAACACTGAGTCCCTTTTAAAAATCAATTTTCAGGATATTGTGATGCAACAGAGCTCTTAACACAGGACTCACACACACACAAAAATGAACTTCATTTAAACTTTCCTGAAAACTGAAAACTCACTGACACTCTTCAGAGTGTAAAGCACTATATTTAAATGTTCTGTTTCTAGGTACCCTTAATACTGTCTAAATAAATTCATGATAGTGCTGCTGGCTCCATAAAATTCATTTCACTGTTTCAGTTATTGACAAAATCAAACAAGTCTATAAAGTGGTTTTCTATTAAAAATTTTTTTTAATTTACTCTATCAGAACATTATAATTATCCCCCCAGTATGTCTACATTTCCAGCCAAGTGTCAGCAAGAGGATGAATATGCCAGAGTTTTGTTTGACTTCAACCACTTTCTCAATAAGGAAAATATTTTACTGGGAATAAAGGTGAAGGGGAGGTTGTTCCCATTATAACAGTTACCTGGCGTTCGCCGCCTTCAGGTCACAGAAGTGAGCGAGTAAAGCTCTCACGACATCATTGCAGACAACTCTGACCACGTCCACGTGGCTCAGCCTGTGGCGCAGCTGTCTGGCAACTTCCCAGAAGTCCTCGGAAAGCAGGTGGTAGAGCTGCCCCTCGTCTCTGCTGAGGCTTCCATACCAGGACAGGATGTAGTCTCTGTAACTGTAGTCAAACACTACCGGGAAGAGACAAAGCGACGCGTCAAACATGGGTGAAAGCAGCAGACAACGAGACCACTTTTCTACTGGAAGCTGGCCACCTGCTATTTAGTAGTCACTGTCTAAAATATGTGGACTTTTTTTTTTTTTTGATGTGGACCATTCTTTTTTAAGTCTTTATTGAATCTGTTACAATATTGCTTCTGTTTTATGTTTTGGTTTTTTGGCCGAGAGGCATGTGGGATCTTAGCTCTCCGACCAGGGGTCAAACTCACACCCCCTGCACTGGAAGGCAAAGTCTTAACCGCTGGACCGCCAGGGAAGCCCCTCACTGTTTAAAATTTAAAGAGAGTAGAAAACAAAACAAGGGAAGACATACTCTTTCCTGAAGCCTTTCAAAATGAGAGCGTCTCGTCTAATTAGAATTTTGGGGGTGTGGTGACCACAGATACTGGATTTTCTCAGATAGCCCAATCTTTAAATATTCTATCTTGGTACCAAACTCTCTGATTTTTTTTTTTTTTAATTTTAAATTGCTCTAGACAGTACAAATAGGACCAATGGGTGGAAATCACAAGGAAGTTGTTTTTTCTGTTCAACATAAGGAAGAACTGAATAAAACCATTAAAGCTATTTGAGAGGCTGCCATATTAGATGACGAATGTTCCATCATAAGAAATTTTTAAACAAGCTGAGTATCTAATGGACAAGGATGACATGGAAAAATTACTTCCTGAGATGGTAGGCTGGATTACACGACCTCCAGGCTTTTATATACTTTTACCCTCCTTCTGGGCACCCCAATGCCAAGCAACAAGAGCATGATGACACACACCTTGCCAATAAAACACTGCTAATTTGTTCATGTGCAATTCTTTCTCTCGTACTCTTGTGTCAAACAAAGTTTTCATGCCAAAGAATTTTTAGCTAGTAGCAAATAAATCTGCAAACCAAAATGTTTGGAAAAATAGAAGCATTTTTCCTTTCATTAAAATTTAATTTCAAATTAAAGCAGGAAATTAAGAGCAATTATAAGAGAGACTTAATCTCTAAAAATAAGATCTTTTCAGCATGCTAAAAGATTTATGTGAAGGGCATATTCACCTACATAATGTCTCACTACATTTGTTAACCACATTGCATACTCTAATTATTACACATCTGAAATACTCCTCTGATAATAGGTTTTGGTGAGAAATGGATAAAAATAAATACTGACAAAAATCTGTACTCAGTAATAGAGATATGTGTTAGCCACAGGCATATCTTCCATCAATAGCTCATCAGCACCCCTCTTCAAACTAAGTATCATAAAAATATAACAAATATAAAAAGTACAAAACAATGCCATGATTCTAAGTACGTATTACCTAACTACATACACTCACTTACACAAGTACACATATGAACAAAATGTTTTTAAATATACCTTTTAGGTCAATTCAAGGAGACAGAAATTCGTGATCATAAAATCATTTTATGGTCTTCATTAAGAAATAAGCATAAGTAATGTAACAAACCACAGTGAGAAGTGAAAGAACACTTATTCTCACTGCCAAGCAAAGAGATTTTCTTCTAAAGGCAAAACAGCCAACAAAAATCCAGATGCTATTATCACTCAAATACATCTAATTTCTAGGACGGCTCTCAAAGAAATAAGCAGTAAGAGGGAATCACTGAAGATTAGAGAGAATGGAATAACATGATTAGAACTTCAGCTTTAGTTAGATTAATCTGAAAAGAGGATTTAGGGTAACAAAGTAGAGAATTACTAGAGGTGAAGAGACCAGTTAAAAAGCTACCATTTAGTCTAGAAAATGTGATGCTAGGTAAGTCTCTATCTATAAATGTTCAGAACAAGGAATGACTCAGCCTAAGTAAATAGTATGAGAGAGAAGCTCCGAGACAGCCATTTTCCATCTCTGCCTTCTCCCCAGGATAACTCAGGGTGCAATCTTCCATGCCCAAGAGGTAGAGCCCTGCAGGTTGTAAATGTCCATGACCTGAGTCCCCTGGCACAAAGAAACAGTCCTCATTCCACCAGGAACTGCCCCAATGATAATGATAAGAACAACAATTTCACTGATATATAGATGGCCCTTTACAGTGTACAAAGTTTTCAAAAATGCAATTAATAATTACTCTCTGTGTGCAAAAGGAAAGTCATCTTCTGGGAAGATTTTGGGGTTATTAGGTTATGTCACTGGTTGATCTATTCATTCATTCAACAAAAATGGACGGATATTTCATATCACTAGGTAAAGAGTCATGAATGAGGGACTTCCCTGGTGGCGCAGTGGTTAAGAATCCACCTGCCAGGGGGCTTCCCTGGTGGCGCAGTGGTTGAGAATCTGCCTGCCAATGCAGGGGACACGGGTTCGAGCCCTGGTCTGGGAAGATCCCACATGCCGCGGAGCAACTAGGCTCGTGAGTCACAATTACTGAGCCTGCGCGTCTGGAGCCTGTGCTCTGCAACGAGAGGCGCGATAGTGAGAGGCCCGCGCACCGCGATGAAGAGTGGTCCCCGCTTGCCACAACTAGAGAAAGCCCTCGCACAGAGACGAAGACCCAACACAGCCATAAATAAAAATAAAAATAAATAAATAAAGACCACTGTGATAGCATAATTAAAAAAAAAAAAAAAAAGAATCCACCTGCCAATGCAGGGGACACGGGTTCGAGCCCTGGTCCGGGAAGATCCCACATGCGCGGAGCAACTAAGCCCGTGCGCCACAACTACTGAGCCTGAGCTCTACAGCCCGCGAGCCACAACTACTGAGCCCACGTGCTACAACTACCGAAGCCCGCGCGCCTAGAGCCCGTGCTCCACAACAAGAGAAGCCACCGCAATGAGAAGCCTGCACACCGCAACGAAGAGTAGCCCCCGCTCACCGCAACTACAGAAAGCCCGCGTGCAGCTACGAAGAAAGAAAGAGAGAGGGGAAGGAGGGGGAGGGGGGGAGGGAGGGAAGGAAGGGAGGGAAGGGAGGGAAGGGAAGGAAGGGAGGGAAGGGAAGGAAGGGAGGGAAGGGAAGAAAGGGAAGAAAGGGAAGGAAGGGAAGGAAGGAAGGAAAAGAAAGAAAGGAAGGAAGGAAGGAAGGAAGAAAGAGTGAGTCATGAACAAGATAAGTTGAGCCTATGGGGAGGGGGAAGTCATGCTCTTTGAGGTACTAGCTCTGCTTCCGCTGTGTCAGCATCTAATCCTTGGACAGTCTAAGCAGTCTGTCTACTTAGAGTAGTCCAAGTCTACTGAGCAAACAGCAGGTACGCAATAATTACTGAATTAAATTCTCTGGCCCACATTAGTGAGATAATTCAGGGGAGCCTAGTGAAAATTAGGCTATAGATCTAGAGAGATTTAATAGTAAGTCAAAAAGATTTTTAAAAGTCTATCTTCTTTCAGTTTTCTAGGAAATGTAACTTCAGGAGAAAGCCTTTTAAGGGTGTCTGGTATAGCTGCCAGTTCTCTCCTAACTTCATATTTAACACCATGTATTTTCATCTGAAAAACCTCAGACATTTTTTTCTGTACATATAACTGAAATTATCAGTTTTTAGAAATTTAATTTTTAAAATATCTTTTTAAACTTTAATTTGATCAAAATATATTATTCTCTTTTAAACTTTAATATTTGTAATTACACTTACTTGTCCCCATTTCTAGACATATAATATTGTACCCGCCACAATCCCCTTTCCAATCATCCTTAATACAAGTTTCACGTGAATGTCCTTCATTCTTTTATAAGGTTGACTGATATCCCTTAATTTGGTTAACTGGTTTGTCCATGAGCGAGCCTGAGTGTATTTATCCCCAACACACCTTCTCTAGGTTATATCTAAAAGAAACAAAGTTTCCTGATACCTACTTTAGGTAACAGAGAGCAGATCCTTGCTTCCTATCCTGGAACTAGCTCCACTTAGCTGGCTAGTTTCATGTGACCTGCAAATTCCTACTTAATCAATGTTTAGATCCCATCCCTTTAACTAAAATATGGATGTATTTATTAAGTCTTCAAGTAAAAATTCATGAAGAAAAAATTCAAATGCAACATGTAGACAAGGATAGATAAATTTGCTAGGAATTACTATTTTCCTTTTAGAACATAATGAATTGCTTCCCATGGTAATTATATATCCTAACTTAATCCTTACCTTCTTTCAGAGCTTTGTCCATGTTATGAGAAATGACTACCCTTCTAGACTGAACTGACTCGTTTGAGTTTCCATACACAGGACTCTGAAATGGAAGAAGAAGAAGAAAAGATGCATATTACTGAATGAATAAATCATACATAAAAATAAAAACAAAGGTATGAAAAACCATTTAAACAGGCATTAAAATATTGCTTAACAGATTATAAAGGTCTTCTGGAAAAGTAAATAAATGCTTAAGGTTAAGAAATTTTTGAAAAAGAAGAATTAAGGAAGGATTTTCCCTACCAGATATCAAAACAGTATGATATCAGTGTAGGAATAAACAAATCAACAGAATGGTAGAAAGTACAAAAACACCTACATATAGATACATATATATATGAGAATTAAGAACATAATGAGAATTTGAAATCTGTGAGGAAAACAGACTATTCAATAAGTGGTGTTGGGACAATTTGATATTCATGTGGCAAAAAAGATTAGAGTCTTATCCCACACTTCATATATAAATAACTCCAAAGTGATTAAAACGCTAAATATTTTTTTTAACTAAAAAAGCATTTAAAGGAAACAAGGGAGACGCTGTGTTTAATCCTGGGATGGAGAAGGTTTCTCTAAAACAAGACACAAAATATAAGAGTTATAAGGGGAAAAAAACCCTGACAAATATGACTATATAAAATATAAGATTCCTGTTTGACAAAAGATAACTAACTATAAAATATAACTGACAGATAATATCTGCAACATGTATAACAAAGGACTATTATTTCCTATATACAGAGATCCTAAGACAAGAAAAATAACTCAAAAGAAAACCAAGCAAAGAAATTGACAGGGCAATCATAAAATATAAACACCAATCAATTCATGAAAAAAATATGCAAACTCCTTTTCAATTAGAGAAATGCAAATCAGAGCAATGAGATACCATCAGACTGCCAAGACAGGGGCAAAGAGTCATCATATCTAATGTTGGCAAAGATATGTGGAAATGGTCATTTTCATACATTGTTGGGGGAAATGTCCATTTCTACAAGCTTTTAAGAAAACTGAGCCACGTGTCAAAATTTTAAATGCACTATCTTCACTCAGCAATTCCACTCCTAGGAATCTAGCCAGCATAAAATACCTCCACATTGCAAAAAAGTATACGTACCAAGAATTTCACTGCTATATTGATTATAAGGGCAAAAAATTGGAAATAACCCAAGTGTATATCAATAGCCAAAGAGTTAAATTATGATATGCTCATATTTTACAATATAATGCAACCCTTAAAAGGAATGAATTAGGGATACATATGCCTTCATGGGAAGTTTTCCATGATGGAAAATGTTTGGAAGCACATATGCTAAACTATTAAAAGTGGTTTCCTTTAATAGGCAGAGGCATAGGATTTTAACTTCTTCCTCCATATATGTCTGTGTAACAGTAAATTTAAAATTTTTAGTTATAAAAAGATACTAGCTGGCAAAAACAAAAAACAAAAACAGAGAGAGGCAATGTACCAGATTTAAATCCCACTATCTGGCTAGTAAGACGACATTAAAGAGGAAAACTTTTAATTGATCACATACCAAAGTGATCAAAAGCATGTATAATGTAATTGGGCCACTTATTGGTTTCCGAGCATAAAAAAAAGCTACTAGTAGTGGAACGTAGAGTACTTCTTTAGGCATGGGAAATATTACAAGCGCTTTACTAGCACCACCACAGTCACTCAGGAGATCTAAATGGCTCATGTTAGCATCACCTTCATCCAGTAAATGAGCATGAGGAAACCGCTTTGTTCTCGGGCAGGCCACCCCAACACAGCTGCAATCAACCCCATGGCCCTGGACCACCCGCCCATGCGCAGAGAATTTCTAGTCCTTGGCTTAGTTTCACACTACCCATGGGTCAAATGCCAAGAGTATCATCCATTTTTGTGATCACTGTTATTAAAAAACAAAAGCCATAGTCTTTTTTAATAAATTTACTTATGTATTTATTTTTGGCTGCATTGGGTCTTCGTTGCTGCACGCGGGCTTTCTCTAGTTGCAGCGAGCGGGGGCTACTCTTCGTTGCAGTGCGTGGGCTTCTCATTGCGGTGGCTTCTCTTGTTGCGGAGCACGGGCTCTAGGTGCGTGGGCTTCAGTAGTCGTAGCACGCGGGCTCAGTAGTTGTGGCCTGCGGGCTCTAGAGTGCAGGCTCAGTAATGTAGCGCACAGGCTTAGTTGCTCCGCAGCATGTGGGATCTTCCCGGACCAGGGCTCCAACCTCTGTCCCCTGCACTGGCAGGCGGATTCTTAACCACTGTGCCACCAGGGAAGTCCCAAATGCCATAGTCTTGAGATTCCTTAGCTGAAACACTTTTAAAAGCCTCAAGAATCCCTTCATGCTACAAATTAACATATAACGTTCAACACTTTCCCAAGGAATCATTTTTAAAAAAAACCTTAATCATACATAATCCTATAGACAAAAGCCACTTTATTCCTAAAAGAAATATACTCTCATGCGTTTAAAACCATTTTCTAGTCTCTGAGTAGCTTGCTATAAAATTAAGGGGTCAGTACATTTTACTGCAATTTTTAAAATTTTAGTTCGTGAAAGAAAAAAATTGAAGAGATGAGAAGAATTTTTAAATCCTAGTGCTTTTTAGAACATCAGGCAGATATTTCAACAACTTATGAACTGGGGACAAAATTTTAATTGAGTTAATACTTTTAGAGTGCTATACTGATAAATAACTTTAATCACAACTTCTCAAGTCTTCAGCAGTCTCTTACAGCTTCCCAAATATAGGTATGGCAGTTTTCATGCACAGTACTAACCGGATGATGAAACCACAGCCAAACAACACTTAATTGAGAAGTTCCTGAATTGGGGTTCTTAAAATGGAAACTGTCTTTAAGGGCTGGGAGAGAAGCAGGTGTGAATACGACAGCACATGCATACCTAAGCATATTGTGAGCTCTTGTATCTATCATTACAACTTCCTTCAAAACAGTTTCTTACTTTTTATCTTTTCTTTCTCTCCCTAGTTAGGGCTTTACTAATTCTCGCCATCTGTCTGCATATTTCTTTTCTCTCTCTGCTTCATACTTAGATGTAATACCTACAATAAACATGTTTGTCACTACTCACTGTACCTGAATTAGGCCTTTACTCTCTTTAATTTAAAAAGCTTATATGAGAATAACGTTTTCTATGTTGGCTCTTTACCTAAAAGCGCTATTATTTTTTCCATCTCGTTTTCCAAACTGGTTTTGGATTTCCCTGCACCCCATCCCCCAGGGGGTCACTGGCCCTTAATAGAAAGAAAAAGAAAAAAAGTTCTTCAGCCCTGTCCCATCCTCACAGCCTGATGGCGAGTCTGTAATTAAGGAGAACAGGAAGATAAAAGAAAACATCACGGGCCCAAAGTAACTGGGTAACCATGCATGGAAATTCCTTTTTTAAGGATTTAATATTTACGGAGCCAGAATCTCCTCATGACTAAACTACTACGTGAGTGTAGATTAGTCACTACATACTCCTTTTCTTTCAGATCACAGAGATGGAATTCACTAATTAATCATTATCCCGAGGTGGAGAAAGAGAGAAAGGAGGGGAGGAAAGGAAAGAAGGGGAGAAGGCCGGCACTAAAACAGAGGCACATGTGCATTCCTGTGGCCCAGAGGGCAGTGGAGCAAAACCTGTCTTCATTCTCCTTCCATTTATAGGTTTGAAAAAAGGAACTCCACACGGCAGAGACTTCCCCAAAAGATGCGTTACAGCAAATGCTAACCTCCCTCTCTGCACTGCACAGGTCCCTCCCATTCCTCAGGGAAAGCCTGCCTCTTCCTGACAATCACTTTCCTAATAATGCTGGTTTTAGGAAAGGTGAGAGAAAAATGTGCGTCCTTTTCTCTCTGTCACAAAGGGTAAGGGACAGAAGTCTTCACTACCCGATCCAGAACTGAGGACTTCGAGTGCAGCCTGAGCAATCCGCCCTCATGTGATGTTTGGCATCCATATCCCAATATTAAGATAGATGGGAGTCTGGTGAACCAGAACCCTTGTCATGTAAAAAAATACATCTTATTTTTTACTTAATTAAAATAAATGAAACCCGTCTTCATTTTAAGATTTAAACCTAGCTTAGAACCAACTTGTCAAGATCACTTTTAATCACTCAGTGAGTTCCCTGGGGAGAGAAAGTGAGCAGCCTCAACATATAATTGCTCATTTTGAAAACGTTTTCCGGGCTTCCCTGGTGGCACAGTGGTTAAGAATCCGCCTGCCAATGCAGGGAACACAGGTTCGAGCCCTGGTCCGGGAAGATTCCACGTGCCACAGAACAACTAAGCCCGTGAGCCACAACTACTGAGCCTGCGCTCTAGATCCACGAGCCACAACTACTGAGCCTGCACTCTAGAGCCCGCAAGCCACAACTACTGAATCCCGCGTGCCTAGAGCCCATGCTCCACAACAAGAGAAGCCTGCGCACCACCGCTCGCCACAACTAGAGAAAGCCCATGCGCAGCAATGAAGACCCAACACAGCCAATAAATAAATAAATAAATAAATAAAAACCAAAGACCCAATGCAGCCATAAATAAATAAATAAATAAATTTATTAAAAAGGAAAAAAAGAAAACGTTTTCCAAAGACAGGGCAAAACCTGAAAGCTCTTCTCTGATATATGATTCTCAGCATCAAGGAATAGATGCCATATCAACAAATCCTTTCCTGAGTATATATCAGCTTTCTGTTTGCTCCTGAATGTCAGCTGTTAGTCTACAGCCATAATACACTCAAATTGTCTTTATGTCAGAGTAAAGACACCCTCTCCTGAGGGAACAACATTTGGAGAGAATCCATGTGGAGAGTCCTGGGTACTCTGATACCATTAGCAACTAGACAACCAGGAATGATCTGGAATCCAGCTGAGACATATACCTCATTTTCCATTGTTTACAAGGATGACATTGTTTACTGTGTTCCTTCCTGTGGTAGCAGAGATGGGGCTAGAACAGCCAGTCCATGACTGGTAATTCCTTTCATGCCTATTACCTGAGCTACTCAAATAAACAAGTGTTTCTCTCCTTTGCTATATACTTCTACAAAAAAAAAAAAAATTATTTATTTTGGTTTATTTTAAAAAGAAAAGCAATTGAAGGAATGATGGGTATAATTTCCTGTAAAGCTACTGAAAGAGTGACTTATGTTAGGAAAACAAACACAAACCCCCAATCATCATTATCCACATGGAGTTGTCACGTGGCCGAGTCTTTCCAAGTATTTTCAGCATCTGACAGTCTACTGGGATCTCATGACTAATAACCATGTTATTCTCAAAACCATGGCTCCTTTCAAACCAACCATATTCTGCCTCCTCCTCAAAAAATAATTTAATCAAAACCAAAGAAACGAAGGACCCACACATATCCCTTCTCAGGAAGATAGGAAGGGACTGAGAAACTGGAAAGGCCATTTGACTTGACTAAGACCCTGACGAAAGGCTGTGACATGAATGACAACAGTCATGTCAGAATGGAAGCTGAGTGGCCACCGTGAGGAGTTATGAGGGCTCCCAAGTCCAACAGGACTTCTTACTAATGGTAGGTCCTTGTCCCAGCCACTCCCTCTCTAGCTCAAGTGGGCTTATAACACCTCAGAGAATTAAAGAAAATAATATCAGGGGTCCAAAAAAGAAACAAGACAACAAGAGCCTGGCAAGGAAAATAAATGAGTTAAGGGGATTGCTAGGGGTCCCAATTCTTTTCAACAAAAAATGGAAATCAAGAATTTTATATCATATCTCCAAGTAATTCATTTTATTCCAAACATTGTGGGCTTACACTGTTTGGACCAAATCCTGAGCCACATTGGAACGCTGGGCATCTAGTCGGTAATTGCTGGCTCATGGAAAACATTTAGCAGTATTCCTGGCACACAGTAGCGAAGTACAGCTATTATCACTACTAAAACTCAAAATGTTATCAACTTGCAACAAGTTGAGGCTAATCAGCTGGTTGGTTTAACAGCTGATTTCTTGGTTTTCTGAAGGGAAAGGTATAGTGGAAACGAAAGCAAGAGAGAAGGGTTGAAAGTTAAGTCACCAAAGTTAAGACACTACATAATAGAACATAGTGTTCCTGAAGCATTTTTGCTTTTGAGGCTGTACTTTCCAGAGAGCAACGTGTCCATTTCCTGGACATGTTCTATTGCGTATTGTGCCTTTACACTTTCTATCACTGGTGAAGTTTTTAAGTATTCAAACAAAACCTGGTTTTATCAGAATCAGTTTCCTGGATTGTGCTTTATAATGTTTAACCATGGATTGGTTCAATATGGCGGAGTAAAAGGATGTGCAATCACTTCCTCTTGCGAGAGCACCAGAATCACAACTGCTGAACAGTCATCGACAGGAAGACACTGGAACTCAACAAAAAAGATACCCTACCTCCAAAGACAAAGGAGAAGCCGCAATGAGACGGTAGGAGGGGCGCAATCACAATAAAATCAAATCCCATAACCGCTGGGTGGGTCACTCACAAACTGGAGAACAATTATACCACAGAAGTCCACCCACTGGAGTGAAGGTTCTGAGTACCACGTCAGGCTTCCCAATCTGGGGGATCTGGCAATGGGAGGAGGAATTCCCAGAGAATCAGACTGTGAAGGCTAGCGGGATTTGATTGCAGGACTTCAACAGGACTGGGGGAAACAGAGACTCCACTCTTGGAGGGCACACACAAAGTAGTGTGCACATTAGGACCCAGGAGGAAGGAGCAGTGACCCCACAGCAGACTGAGCCAGACCTACCTGCTAGTGTTGGAGGGTCTCCTGCAGAGGCAGGGGTGGCTGTGTCTCACCGTGGGGACAAGGACACTGGCAGCAGAAGTTCTGGGAAGTACTCCTTGGCGTGAGCCCTCCCAGAGTCTGCCATTAGCCCCACCAAAGAGCCCATAGGCTCCAGGGCTGGGTCGCCTCAGGCCAAACAACCAACAGGGAGGGAACTCAGCCCCACCCATCAGCAGACAAACAGATTAAAGTTTTACTGAGCTCTGCCCACCAGAGCAACACCCAGCTCTACCCACCACCAGTCCCTCCCATCAGGAAACTTGCACAAGCCTCTTGGATAGTCTCACCCACCAGAGGGCAGACAGCAGAAGCAAGAAGAACTACAATCCTGCAGCGTGTGGAACGAAAACCACATTCATAGAAAGATAGACAAAATGAAAAGGCAGAGGACTATGTACCAGATGAAGGAACAAGAGAAAACCCCAGAAAATCAACTAAATGAAGTGGAGATAGGCAACTTTCCAGAAAAAGAATTCAGAATAATGATAGTGAAGATGATCCAGGACCTGAGAAAAAGAATGGAGGCAAAGATCGAGAAGATGCAAAAAATATTTAACAAAGACCTAGAAGAATTAAAGAACAAACACCTAGAAGAATTAAAGAACGAACAAACAGAGATGAACAATGCAATAACTGAAATGAAAAATACACTAGAAGGAATCAATAGCAGAATAACTGAGTCAGAAGAACGGATAAGTGACCTGGAAGACAGAATGGTGGAAATCACTGCTGTGGAACAGAATAGAGAAAAAAGAATGAAAAGAAATGAAGACAGCCTAAGAGACTTCTGGGACAACATTAAACGCACCAACATTCTCACTAGAGGGGTCCCAGAGGGAGAAGAGACAAAGAAAGGACCTGAGAAAATATTTGAAGAGATTGTAGTCAAAAACTTCCCTAACATGGGAAAGGAAATAGCCACCCAAGTCTGGGAAGCACAGAGAGTCCCAGGCAGGATAAACCCAAGGAGAAACATGCCGAGACACACAGTAAGCAAACTGACAAAAATTAAAACAAAGAAAAATTATTAAAAGCAACAAGGGAAAAATGACAAATAACATACAAGGGAACTCCCATAAAGTTAACAGCTGATTTCTCAGCAGAAACTCTACAAGCCAGAAGGGAGTGGCACGATATATTTAAAGAGGTGAAAGGGAAGAACCTACAACCAACAATACCCTACCCTCAAGGATCTCATTCAGATTCGATGGAGAAATCAAAAGCTTTATAGACAAGCAAAAGCTAAGAGAATTCAGTACCACCAAACCAGCTCTACAACAAATGCTAAAAGAACTTCTCTAAGCAGGAAACACTAGAGGAGAAAAGGACCTACAAAAACAAACACAAAACAATTCAGAAAATGGTAATAGGAACATACATATCGATAATTAATTACCTTAAATGTGAATGGATTAAATGCTCCAACCAAAAGACACAGGCTTGCTGAATGGATACAAAAACAAGACCAGTATATATGCTGGCTACAAGAGACCCACTTCAGACCTAGGGACACATACAGACTGAAAGAGAGGGGATGGAAAAAGATATTCCATACAAGTGGAAATCAAAAGAAAGCTGAAGTACCAATACTCATATCAGATAAAATAGACTTTAAAATAAAGAATGTTACAAGAGACAAGGAAGGACACTACATAATGATCCAGGGATCAATCCAAGAAGAAGATGTAACAATTATAAATATATATGCACCCAACACAGGAGCACCTCAATATATAAGGCAAATGCTAACAGCTATAAAAGAGGAAATCGACAGTAACACAATAATAGTGGGGGACTTTAACACCCCACTTATACCAATGGACAGATCATCTAGACAGAAAATTAATAAGGAAACACAAGCTTTAAATGACACAACAGACCAGATAGATTTAATTGATATTTATAGGACATTCCATCCAAAAACAGCAGATTACACTTTCTTCGCAAGTGCACATGGAACATTCTCCAGGATAGATCACATCTTGGGTCACAAATCAAGCCTTGGTAAATTTAAGAAAATTGAAATCATATAATGTTTAACCATGAGTTAAAAAAGGTCTTGTTCTCCTTATCGATAAAAGAAACTTGTCAAACATATACTGAGAGGTTATCATTTAGGGAGACTGTATTGATAGAAAGTAGTGGTTCTGTGTGTTTTTACCCCTCTTAATCAAGAATAATTTCTGTTTTAGATATAAGAAGGAAAAGCTATTCTTTGAAATTCAAACCTACAAATGTTCTCATATGGTTTTTCTAGATTCCAAAGATGCTTCAATTTCTTTTAAAAATACTATTTCTAATTATATCAAGTATAGAGACACATTCTATATTATAGATGTAATTCAGAATTAAATCAACTGATAACACCATTTTCCAGAGATAATCACTATTGATATTTTGGTCTATTTCCTCCTAGTTAGCGACTCCAATCCTTACTATTACTTACTCTGGACAACGTACTTTTCTGTACCTCATGTCCTCAACTGTAAAACAAAGATAACAGCAGTACCTACCTCTTAGGGTTGATAAGAGCATTAACTGAGTTAACACACATGCAGCACTTAAACAATGCCTAATAACACATTATTAATTATAAAAATTACTATTGGTGCTTTTTTATTTTCATACACTTTTGAAGAAATTAGGATCACAGTACTCACACAGTTCTGCACCTGGTTTTTCACACTCAGTATTATATCATGAGCATCTTTTATGTAATAAAAGATTTGGAATATATTATTTTGACTTACTTATACTGTAATTTAACTATAACTACTGTGTATTTACTTAGGCCTCACCATTTTTTCCTATTTTAAATGAAAAACATTCATTTCCATGCTATTGATCTAAGTGTAGTACCACCAAAAATGTTCTAAAAAACACTGGAAGTGTCTATGAACCATACACTGGATTTGGACTCTGACTTCAAAGGACTGTGCGCCTCGAGAATGTTGATGTGCTTCAAGCAGAGTCTTCTATCAGCCAGTGAGAAACTGAACGGACAATAGGGCGTGGGGGGTAGGGGACACTCTGAAGCACAAACTATGCAAAGGTGAACAGGAAAAGTCCCTTTCCAGACTCTTCAACCAACACTAACCTACGTGCCTTGAAAGCCCAACACTGCAGGGTATTTATTTCCAGGTGGGGAGATGAGTAATGGCCACAGGGGCAGGTCAGGGCGTTCTCTACCCTCAGGGATACTTACACAGTAAAGTAAACCACTTTGGCCTCCAGAAGCATAAATGTCTATCATGATTTTACCTAAAATGAACTCGGCAAGAGATCAATGGTAGATTAGATTATCAGTAGCTTCCGTAGCTTATTACGCCAGTTATCGAAGTATTGTTGTGTTCAGGCTAAAGGCCAACCCTGCCTGCATGCAGATGTAGGAATCAAGGTTCTGTTTCCTTTTCTACAATGAAAGATAATCAGGATAGATCCTGAGACTAGATCCTATGACTGGGCATGAAATCAGCTAGATCTTTCCTCTGAACAAACCTGAAACTCAAATGTGCTTCAGGCTGGAGCATAACCCCATTATTATTACTATGGCAAAAGTATATGACATCACATGATAGTGGCAAGAGCACTTAATTGAGACCCAGATAAAAGGAGGCGAGAGTTGATTCTTTGCCATTTTCTTGCTGACTTATAATGAATATGTCCATTTCTCTGAGATTCAGTTTAAATAATGTCTGCCCTATTTATACTAAAGGATTATTATGCACCTCAAGAAGGATAATGCATGTAAAAGGGTTTTTTTTAAATTATAAAACAGTATTCAAACATAGTTACTATGGTGCCAAAAGTCACAGTCCAAATTTTTTACAATGTTAATCAAAGAATGATTATAGTTATATTACATGTGATTAGTATTATGACCTATCATACTTTCAGATTTGACTAGTATCACAAGCAGATTCCTTTAATAATGTTTCTTGGTGATTAATCTGCTTTCTAAGAGAAAAACGATTATTAATGCAAACACAAAATCTCTATTAACTTATCAATAGAGGTGTTTCTTGAGATAGGCTAATATACTAAGGATTGTTTTTCCATTCAGTTGGAAGAATTAGACTCATGGGAAGAAAAATTGTGCTTCATTTCTAATGTCAAGGACTCAAATCTGAAGATCCTTAGGAAACACACTCCACTTGATTACAAGAGAAATTTAAGTATATTTCAAACCAGACACAGATTTGGAAACTGAAATTATAACATGCACTTGAAAGTATACAGGCAGCAGCAGTTTGTCTAAACTGGCAAATATAGAACAGAGACTACGGCTGGGGGAGAAGAATGAAGAAAAAGCAAATTGGCTTAGGAAAGATCACTGAAAACTGGCATTAGCTTTTTGCATTACTGCAAAGGTCTGTAGGAATAAAAATTCTGTAGCCGTTTTATCACTGGCTTCCATTGTAATTCTGAGCTCACAAGGGAAATCAGAGGTTTCCACGATATGAATCACATTTCCATCAACTCATTCAATCATCTCACACATACTGAGGGCTCTGTGCGTCTGCCACTTAGTTGGGTACCAGAGACAAAGGTAAATACATGACATTCTCTGTGCTCAAGGGGCTTAATCTATCCTTGATGGAACAGAAGCTCATAATCGAGTAACTAATGAGCTCTAACAATGGGGCAGGCTCTGCTTAGGAATTCTAACATTCTTCCCATTCTGGTATCTCCTCTACATTCCACACTCCGGTCCAGGTCACAGGAGAACAGCTACTCAAATATACAACCAATCCATGAGATCACTTCATAAGAATTTTGAAGTTCATACGTATTGAAGTAAATTACAAAAATTATTCTCATTTCATAAGAGTTCGCACTGAAACCACTGAATATAAATGTAGAAGAGTGGTTGCCCCTGCTTCAAAGCTATCATGTAACCCAACAACTCAATGAGTCACACAGAACTGCTTTTTTTCACAGAGATCTTTAGTAACGAAAGCAATCACTTTTTTTTTTTTTTTTTAAACTCTGTTACTGTCCTGGATACCATAATACCATTCTTACTAAATTTGTGGACTGGCTTTTAAATGAAAACTGGTGATAAGATATTTAGGACCTGGTTGGAAAAATATCACATTGGTAATTTGATTCCAATTCCAGCGGGATTTCTATTTCCATAGTTCGCTTGAAGCGAAAAGCTGAGCTCTGGGCAGTGGCCCGGATAACATACATGTACAAGATATTAAGGTGCGTGAGATGGATTACTGCCATAAAACTACTAGTTGCAAAAAACCGAAAATACAATTCAAACAGGCCGATTTTTACATCCCTCCTAACTGGAGAGTAAAAATTATCTGCCCCAGCCTAGGTCTAGATCATACAAATTCTTTCTTCCGTTTCTATCTAAAATAAATGTGTTCAAATTCAAAGACTAAAACCTTCCCTTATGAGAAACATGGTATTAAAGACAAGCCTTAGTGTGGCAGCCACTCTACCTCTGAGCAGAGGGAA
The DNA here is from genome assembly GCF_028023285.1 of Balaenoptera ricei. Classification (NCBI taxonomy): domain Eukaryota; kingdom Metazoa; phylum Chordata; class Mammalia; order Artiodactyla; family Balaenopteridae; genus Balaenoptera; species Balaenoptera ricei. Next base: position 13,996,202 of record NC_082659.1, on the reverse strand, counting down.
TGCAGCAATGCTTACTCTCACATGTGGGTCCGTCAGACACGGACACTGCACGCGGCTCCGAGTCTCCCCGGCCCTTGCTGACATCCGGAGGCCCCCATCTGCTGCCTGAAAACACACTAACCCATTTTCAAGAATCACTTGGGGAATCTGTTCTAATGCAGATTTCTAGATCCTATTCCTCCCTCCCCCCACAAAGATTCTTAATTCAGAAAGTTTATAAGGTGTGTCTTGGACATACAGCATTTTTTAGCAAGCATTCCTATATTATTTATAAATCCTTAGACCACATCTTGAGAAACACCACTAAGTGGTCGTGATGACAAAAGATTAAGACCCCTGAAAAAAGCTGAGAAGTTTTATTTTTTGGAAGATTTATTTTAATACACGAGTAGAGCAATCATTTTACATAAATTGGGGCAGTCACAAAAGATTCACCAAACCTCTTTCCACCTGTCTTAAAAATTACCCTCAACACATCATCCTCCTCACTATGGGCAATTAATTTGCCTCCCAGTTACGAAGACAGTCGAGGCGACCCAGTTTGAAACATCTCAGTTCCCTGCCAGCTGCCTACGAGCTTCTCTCTCTGCTCCCACTTTTACCTCTTTCCCATTAGTCTCAAGCCTAAACCCTCCACCAGTGCTCTGGTCCTGTCGGCCTGGCCGCTGCTCTAGCAAGCATCCTCTGCCTCTGGGATTTCCCTCTCTACTTTTCAAGATTTCTCTTTAACCCAAAGATGTGATTAAATCTCTCCTCAAAAACAAAAATTCCCAAAGCACACGCACCACACACACCTGTGAATGCCGCCTTCTCTTCTCTCCTTCTCATCCAAGCTTCCAGAGAGCACCGTGCACCCCGTCTCAGCCTCCTCACCTGTTCTCACTCCTCACCTAAGAGGATAAACACCACGTCTGCCCCATGTCCACACTGCCCTCCCCAGACACCACCCGCACAGGTGTCCAGGGTCAAATCCAGGGACACTTCCCTGCCCTCCTTCTGGACTCCCCCCACCTCACCCAACACCTCTGGCCACTGGGTCCCTGTTGCTCTCTTGGCTTCTCTGGGTTTCTCTCTCCTATTCACCGTCCTTCTCACTCCTCTGCCTGCCCTTCAGCTTGCTGCTTTTCAACCACTGCGGGCCACCCTTGGCAGTCTCATCGACCTGTAGCTTTAACTACACGTGCACACTGACCCCCACCAGATCTGTCCCCCCGATCTCTCCCTCTAATGGCAGAGCTGCAAGCCTACCTGCAGGCTGAACATAACCACAGGCATCTCAAAATCCGCATGGTCAAAACTTACCTCCTCACCTTCCACCATCCCAAACCTGCCCACGTGGGCCATGTCCATTCAGCCACCCAAGTCAGAAACCTGGAATTCACCTGACTTTTCCCTCTCCTCCCTCCACAAATGTTTATTGGGCAGAACTGAAGAGTGTGGTAGAGTTGACCGGATGGAAGAGCTTGAGCTAGGTCTTTAACAACAAGAACTGAATGTGCAGAAATGGGGGCAGAGGTCTTCCAGGGGCACATGGGTGCAACACGTACACCCCATAAAGGTAAAGTCAGGAACAGCAAGAAGCTTGGTTAAAGTGAGGAGTAAGTGAAGGTGTGAAAGGCTAAAAAGAGAGGTTCCTCCTAGTCCTGAAAACCTTGGCGATGAAGCGAAACATTCATTGTTTTGACTCCACTGCTTCCTTCCTCCTTAAAGGACTGGCTAGGCCAATCACAGAATCACGGCCCCCCTCCCGCCGACAATTCCATACAGGCGGGTACCCGCCCAAACCTTGCCAAACAGATAAGAAGGGAACACTGCCACTGCATTTCTAAGAACACTTTCCTTGTTCCAAAAGGGCCTTTCCCCATCTAGATCTCATCCTGTGTGGCTATGGTGCCTGAAATGCCTGCAGCCATCTAGCCACTAGCCAGGGCGTCAGGCCCACCCACGGGGAGGGCAGAGCTAAGAAAGATACAGAGAGATGGTCCTGAGGCTGGACATTCCCGCATGGAGCCTGCCCTACTACTCCTGGGCCTGTCCTACCTCTGGGTTATGTATCATTTCTTAAGATAATAAATCTCCTTGTTGCTTAAAAAAAAAAAAAAAATGTGGGGATACAGGTATAAGTCATGTTTAGAAAACACTGGGTTAAAAAGGTTCCTTTACTAAACAGCTAAACAGGTTCCTTTACTAGGATTTCTCACAACGTTAGCATAGCAATACACAGTGTAAAGCTTCAAGAACTTGGTTTCTCAAATTTATGCGACGCCCCCCCCCGACCCCACAAGTCTCTCATCCTGCCTCTTCTGTTTTTGCAGTATACCTAAAAGCATCTCTGAAATTAAGTGTTTATGGATCATAGCTTAGAAAACTGATTTTTCCTAGAACAGATGAAAAGAATGTATGACTGACTGTTATGACACAGTATAGTGACAGCAGAGTAACACAGAAAAAGTGCCATGGGACCCCAGAGGCTTCACTGCCATTCTACGAGCTTCTCACTCAGAACGGCAGCTGGGTCTCACGTTATATCTCAACTCTAGTGAAATTCTAGTGGCTGCCGGGACTGCTATGTTGAAAAGGATTCTGAGGCTTCATCCAGACGCAGGGAAAAAAAAAGCTGCCTCACTTGATTAGCAATGATTGTCACGAACACAGAAAGAGCCGTTGTGACATCATTCTGAGACCTCTAAAGTGACACTAATTCCCAAACAGATCCTAGAACCAGCCCAAAGATTCTCAAGTTTTTTAAAACGTGAATCAGGTTTTAAATTAGACCAAACTAATGTTTAATAATTAAAATGGTAATAAAGTGGTTAACTACAGAGGCTCCAAAATAAGAAAGACCTGGGTTTATTTTAGTTCTTCCACTTGCTCCGGGCACATGATTTAGCCTCTCTAAACCTCAGTTTTCCCATCTGTAAAATGAGAGTAACAGTCCCTACCTCAGGTGGAAGGTATAAAAATTTAACTGGGTAATGCATATACGCACCTGCATACAGTAAATGCAATAAATATTAAGTTTAGCTATAGCAATTACTAAGGCATTCACTTTATGACATTCACATTATGGCTCTTGCACTGCATGTATTTGTCCACTGTATTCACAGCCATGGGTTAGAGTAAAATGAATCAAACTGAGGCCATAGAAACCATTTTCCTGAACCCATAAACAATGTCAATTTATAGGCTATCATAAGGAAATGGCAAAGACGATTGCAAAGCACTGTTCAAACTAAGTGTTACCTGTCTTGAAGACACAGAGTATATAAATCTAACTACTGAGTGATTACTCTTTGCAAAAGACAGATCTCATACATATTTCTTCCAATCTCTCCATAGAGAAGGCCAAGACACAATGACCAAACCAACAGCAATGAGCCTCCCTAACACCTAGAATGAGTCCCCCACTCTCTCAGGGGCACGGGGCTTTCAGTGCTAGAACCAAGACAGTTCTGAGCAAACCAGGACAATTGGTCACCCTACAAACAAATGAGCAGGTGAAGTCCCAACAGTTGGGTCTGAGTCTGGCTGTGCTGCTCAGAACTGAAACAGAATGAGTTCATGAAATACTATTTTCCCTTAAAAGAAATCAGGGCTCTTTGTAGAGAAATGGCTAATTCCAGGTGAGAGCAGAAAACGCTCAAAATGAACCTGAAATATCTTATTATACCAGATAGCAAGAAAACTCTCAGACTTAGTAGGGTCATATCAAAAGGACTCAGGAGTCAACTTGAAAAGGTTTCCACTGGGCAGAGATGGGACTGCCTAAGCTTCAAAAAAGCTAATAATTACAACTAATTGAAACCCATCAAATACATTCAAATCCATGAGTTCACAATACTTTTTTAAACACATAACTAATTGGTCACCTTCAGAGGATGATGGGGAACCAACTCATTATCTTGGAAAACTGATAATGGGAAAGAATCTAGCATTTATCCTGCTTTTCTATAGGAACTGTACCACTGTGGAACCAAACAGTAGATGATGGAAAAATGTCTCTTTTAAAAAAATATTCAAACCAATAAGACAAATGACAGAATTAAAACATCCCTATTTGTCACCCCCCAAAAATTAACAGATCCAGGTATTGAGCATCAACAGCTACTAACAACAAAAAGAAAGACAATCAGATATTACGTGCCTCCTGATGAAAGGTCACACCACCACCTACAGTCCTGCCAAAGGGGTCAAACACAAGTCTGATCAGGCCTCTGGGTCCAGTGTCAATTTGTAGGACATACAAAGGAGGAAGGAACAAGCTGAGCTGTATCATTCATATGCAACCAGCAAAATCCAGACTATAGGACACTCCAGGACAACTGCTCCAGGTTCTTCAATAGATAACCCATAGGGAAAAGAAAAGGATACTGGGGAGACTTAATTTTTTCAAATGGGCAAGACTAAGCCATAATGTCCACGGATGCATGCTTGACTGATAAAACTGTAACAACACGCAAGGACGTGATTATTATAGAGTCAAGATGGCGTTACTTAGGTGGAAGGGAAGGGAATGCCATTGGGGTGGAGATATAGGGGGGCTTCTGGGGCTTCTGGAAGTTACAAGGATATTGTCTTTATAATCACTCATCCAACTATATATTTATTTTGTGTAATTTTTCTGAAGCTGCATCTTTAGTCTTATAAAAAAGTTTTTTTAAAAAGGTAAAAGTGTAACATCTACCATTTAACACCTTCTAATTCAAAGCACTTTTACAAATACTAGTATTTATATTTTCATATACTATCACATTGTTCCAAACAACCTCTTAAGGTATTTACTATCTCCACTTTTCAGATAAGGAGACTGGGGCTTAGAAATCTTAGGTAAGTTGCCCACTGTCACAGGGTTATTAAAGCAGAGCCAGATTCAAATTCAAATAACTGGCTGACTCCAGAACCATTCTCTTAATGCCTATGCTCTACTGATCCCCAGTGATTCATTCACTCAAGACATATTTATTGCTTACCTACTTAATCATACTAGATGTTAAAGATACAGGGGGGAGTTTCTGCCTTCATGGAGTTCAAGGGTTAATGAGAAAGACGGACAAGGAACCGTCCAAGTATAAAATCACAACTGTGCTAAGTACAATGAAGAAAAGGTTTACGGTGCCACAAGAATATATGAGCTTCTCTGCAAAAGTGATGGCTGAGGCCTGAGAAGTTAGCCAGGTAAGGGCACAGCGGGGCTCCAGGCAGAGCAGGCAATATTCAAAGTTGCCATCCAAAGACCGAGGTTGGCACTTTGAGGGCTGAGGACAGAGCATGAGAAGTGAAGGTAGTTATGACAGGAGACCAGGCTGGAGAGCTGGCAAGAACAGGAAGCTGACAGCTCTTAATTAAACATGCTGCAGAAGAGGGATTGGACCGGGTGTGCATTTTTCAGAGAAGGAATTGGAGGAGTGACACGGAGGCAGAGAGATGAATTGAGGGGCTGTTGCAGTCACCTAGGAGGCACATGATGGCAGCTGGGACCAAGCAGGAGAGATGGAAAGAAGTGGATGGACGTAAGATACCCAAGAGGTAAGGAGACAGGTCTGGGGGATGGACTGCATGTGGGGAGGAAGGAGGAGGAGAGTTCAGGAAGGACTCGGGCTTCTGGCTGCAGGACTTTCGGAGGTGCCAGTCGCTGACGCAAGGAGCAATGGGAGAGGGACGGAGACACTGATCACAAGACAGATGGAGCCTTGGACTTGTTGAGTTTCAGGCACCACTGAGGGTACCAAGTGGAAAGGTCAAGTTAAGCAGTTGAATAAGTGAGTCTAAGCCTGAGGAGTAAATCTCGACTCCTCCGTGTAGAGATGGTTATTGCAGGGGTCCCCGGGGAAGCCCGCCTAAGAGTGAGATACTTCCAAAAATGGGACCTCAAGAATGATCAAAATTCAAATCTAGAAAACAAAGCAACCTCCTGAGCTAATCTAGGGGTTGCAATCTCAGAAAGGTTTAGTGAAATGGGAAAAAAAATCAGAAGGAACAATATGAGATTAACAACTGTGCCTCAGGAAAAGCACGTCGCGATTTCTGGGATGTTTAAGGTATTAATTTCACGCCTAACAAGTTGGCAGGGTTTGCACATGGCCCTCAGGTGTATATTTGTAGGAGTATATTTGTATACGAGGAAGAGGCCTTTGGGAGGTGCCTTGTGTGTAGCCGCTCAAGGTTGGAGACAGAGAAAGCTCTGGAGCTAGGAGAGAAAGCCCGAGCTTGACCCCAGGGGCTGCTCTGAGCCAGGTACAGAAAGGAGCCAGACAGAAGGGATGGGTCTGTCTTCACAGGAGATGCAAACAGAGACATAAACTCCTCAGTTTCTATTACAAGGTAAAAAACAAAAAATTTTAAGTATACCTGAGTGAGAGAAACAAGGCTACATTCTCAACTTCCATAAAGCACATAAAGTGGCTTTGGCTCAGGAAAAAAACAAAAACAAAAGAAACCGGAAGGACCGAGCACTCCTGGATATCCAGTTTTAGGGGACTGAGACAGCAGTAGCCCAAGAAGAAATGTGCTTTTTCACAGACTGGCACAGGTGACAGAAAGAAGGCTCTCTCAAATGTTTTGCAGGCACCCGGAACGGAAGAACATAAGTGAACATATTCATAAACATAAAATTACTGCCTGTGGTCTGGCAGAAATGAGGGGAGAACTGCAGGATGAGGTCCTGCATGAGCAGACAGGAGCAAACCCTATACAATTTGAGTTACTGCTATTAATGTAAACTCACTCATACATACAAGGTGGGTGAGAACTACAGAAATTCAGGTCACTTTAGAAATGAGTATTTGTTAAAAATGCATCCAACTTTCCAAGAAGTGTATTCTACACTAAAATAGAAAGCTTACTAAATAGATCTTAGTGACCTAAACAAGTTCCAGTGTCTTATTCTAAAAATGCACTATTCATTCCGGTTTCCCCTTTGGCCTCAGAGGCATTTTACTTGGAGTTACCATATTCATTTTCCTCTACGTCCAGCTCATGGCGTTCATACATGGAAACCCCAGGCTGACTGACAAATGTACCAGGACTGGCCAGTGCCTAGAGTCACTGATAAGCACCGGCCAGCCCTGGGGACAGACGGGCACAGCTCACTCTCCTAACTGCATTCTCCCAAAGCAGCATCTGAGCTGAAAAGCCCACCAAAATGCAACCAAACCCCACTGTGCTTTCTGGAAAGCTCCACTGTGTAACTAAATAACACATCCCAGGACTAAAGGAGGGTGCAGAAGTGACTAACTGAACCCAAGCCCTGGCCCCCCGGGGTACCCAGCAGAGCCCTTGAGAAGGACTGCCTATCTACCCCTGTCATCTGTCACCTCCACCCAAACAAACAACCCTCATTTAGAAAGTGACCTAACAGTGAAGTTGGTAAAAATACAAGTTCCAAGTTTGTAAGTCTTTCAAAAGCAAAGCTGCCAAAAAAAAAAAAAAAGAAAGAAAAAAAAAGGCAAGTTTGTATGCCATCATTTTAATACTAACAGCCTTCTACAGACACTTCCTTTTCTGAAGCCTAAGCCCTCAGCACCAAACTTGCTGAGTCACCTTTTTTTAAGTACAATTGTGTGCACTATTCTGACTGCACAAAGGCTCATACATTCTAAGGAATCTAGGGCACTTCCTACCCCCAAAATGATAAGGTTAGGAAATGAAACCTAAGATATTTTTAAGAAGGCAACATTCAATTACTAAGGTGACATCATAGCGTGTTCCCAAAGCAAAAGCAGCTTAAGATTCAAGGGAGTTAGAAATAAGCTTCCTGGGAATGACCAGAATTTAGGCTCCAAGCAGACCACTCAAGCTCGGAGACTTTGGTCTTCACATTTGTGAATAAACAGTAGGACCCTTTGGTTTGGGGCTTGAATTTATTATTTAGAGGGAATGTTAAGATACTCTTGAAAAGATTCTTGAACCAATCTGTAATGATAACTACTGATAATTAACATGAAAGAAACGTCTCACTCAATCTTGACTTTTCGCCTCCGGACTCCATTCACACAGCTTCATTGACTCACTTTTTATCACTGCAACTGATCCGTGTTTCTCCTGAGTCCCTCCCAATCACATTTACATTTAACATTTCTAAAGCCCAGCTCTGATGCTACACTCCAGAGCTCAGAAAGTGTGAGTAGCTGCCCTGACTACAGACTATAAACCAACCCTACTCTCTCAGATGAGGACTTCCACAACCTGGCCCAAACTACCTCTGCAATCCTACCTCCGAGGATTCATCTCATACACTCGCCGGCAACTCAAACCCCAAAAAGTACATGTACTCCGTCTCTAAAACAATTTGCTGGGTTTGTTTTGGCTTTGTACAAATTGTGAAAATATATATTGCCGCCTTCAGACAGTTTTGCTAAATTCAAAAACACACTCATTATTTCTTAGAATACATTTGCTGGTTTTGATGAGCATTTTTTTAATGTTCCGGTTTAATCGTGTATTGTAGCTTCCTACTTTGAAGTTATCACTATTCATATATAACTTCTTATGTTTACTAACCCTAAGAAAGAGTTCCTTCATAATAAAGATACAGAAAATAATTTTCCTTTATGTGTAATCACTGTTTATATATCAAGAGATTATAGGTAACAAAAGCTCCCGTTTTTGAGTACATATTTATATTTGCTTGTATGTACATAATATACATCTGTTAGAATAATCAACTGTTAATAATGGCTGCCTATAAGGGAGATATTTTTCCCACTGCATATCCTTTTATATGTTTTTTTATTAAAGCCATGTGATTGTATAACCTGCATAAAAAGTTAAATTTAAACATTATGATTAGAATGAATTTAAGGCAAACAAACCTTACACTACAGAGTTAGGTAGATTTAAGAGGGTCTCAAAAGCCATCTTCCTCAAAAACATTTTTCCCAGTACCCACCATGACTTAAATCCCCTGGTCAAAATACAATCAAATATTCTGAAGACAGTAAGCGTATTATGCCACTATCCACTATCAAATTATTGAGGATTAGTTTATCATATTAGCATAATAAAGGAAAGTCACAAAGAGGCTGTGTATAGTCTCCCTAAGTCTTGTTTCTTTTCCCTTTTCCCTCGAGTAACTAAATCAAGTCTGTTTTACTCAAAAGAACTTTTGTATTGGTAAAAGAACTCATTTAGAGATTCCAGAAGTCCTACCCAAGCCAAGTGGCACCATGGGTTGCTGTGTGAATGTTTTTACTGTCTCTATAAACATCTGCTCTCCCCTCCAGTCTTCCCTATCAGTCTAATCTACTCAGCCCGAGAGGACCTTGACAGGGAGCATCTTGTTCACCTTTGATTCCTCCCCAACACTAAGAACACTGCCACGCACTTAACAGAAAGCAATTATCGAAGCTCTTAGTGACACCTACTGCAAGACTATGATCCCTTCTCTAGGGAACTGTGGTTGAAACTTCAAATCTAAAAGTGTCAGTTGGATTCTCAAGTCTGTTCTCATCTCAAACAATAATCCATTCATTCAGGACAAAAATCCATCTACAGAGAACTTACTATGTGCCTGGCACTGACACTCAGCAACTAAGTAGGCCAAAAATGATCTCACGAGATCAGAAAAGCAGATATGCAGCAGATATTCAGTAAATGCGTACAAGATTTGATGAACTTCTTGAACTTTGCTATCTGTCTAAACTTGGAAAAGTCTTTAATGTTTTCTTCACATAGCAATGGACCTCAGTTTCCCATATGCTACTAATCGCCTGACTTGTGGACTTTATTGCATCAGCCCTCCAATCCTCATTAGTTAACTGCTTATTTTTTAACTTAATGGGATGTAAATCAAGAAGTATCTAATAAAATACAATGTAAAAGAGAAAAATCCATAATTATTATGTGAATGATTGACTTTTTAAAATTTATTTATTTTATTTATTTATTTTTGGCTGTGTTGGGTCTTCGTTGCTGCACAAGGGCTTTCTCTACTTGCGGCGAGCAGGGTTTACTCTTCGTTGCGGTGCGCGGGCTTCTCATTGTGGTGGTTTCTCTTGTTGCGGAGCACGGGCTCTAGGCGCGCAGGCTTCAGTAGTTGTGGCTCTCGGGCTTAGCTGCTCTGTGGCATGTGGGATCTTCCCGGACCAGGGCTCGAACCCGTGTCTCCTGCATTGGCAGGCGGATTCTTAAGCACTGCGCCACCAGGGAAGCCCATGACTGACATTTAAAGAGAAGTTATTCCCTCTTATTCCTATCGCCAAAATGTAAGAAATTATTTCCCTTTTTTCCATTCTATGAAGATGCACTTAGATCCTGCTGGTCCAGGAATGAAAATAAGTTTTCTGAACTACTGATTCACTATTCCCACATTCTTCTTGCTGCTGCCCTGGTTAGATCATGTGCTAGGGTCAAGTAACTGTGGCGAGTGAATCTAAGGCTCTTGGTCCGCGTGAGTTAACTGGCCTGGCACAAGACCAAACTACGACCTTGGACTAGGAGCACCACACTCTGGCAGCCTCCTCAGCAGAGGCGGGCTAGCAGCTGCTGCCCAGGAGCAAGCCAGCCCCACAGCATCAGAGCTCCAGTCGGCTGGCCTACAACAAAGCCCAAGTGCTTCTAAAGTGGGGCCGCCCAGGTAGCAACTGTGAAGACTTCACCATCAACCTTGCTGACCTTACACAAAGTTTTTTTGCCACCTGAATATACCATTGGATGTTATTTCCACCCGAGATGAAAATTTAGTTTTACCACCTTAATCAATAGTGATTCCCAGCCAAGTAAAATCAAAATCCTTGCACATAAGAGACGCCCAGTAAATACTAGATTAACTGAAGGGGGAAAGCACAGAGTTAGTGACCGCAAACTGACATAATTTTCTTCGTTATCATCAGCAAACACTCACAAAAGATGTCAGTCATGGGTCCTAACTGCATAGAGTTGACAGCCAATAACTACCTTGCGAAGCATGCGGGAGCATTTGAACACTCCTAGACATGAAAACACCTTTTCCCTTTTAGTGTAGGCTTCTCTGGTTGCCTACTTTTAACAGTGTATGCATTTTTTTTCCTCTATAGAAGGAAGCCAAGAAGGAAAAAAAAAGGAAAGAGAAGGAAGGAAAGATGGACAGATAGCATAGATTCCCATGTCTGACACGTCTAGCTGACACTAGAAGAACCCAAAATAGGTAAGAACAAATGAGGATTCTTTTCTTAATGCTGGATCAAAACTTCTGTAGTGAAGTAGTCACTGTATCATAAGAGGCACCATTTGGTCCACTCCAAAATAGCCTCCCCTCCACCTGTTAGATGACCAGTGTGGTCCAGCTCCTACCACCACAGAACGGACAGTTTATACTACACCACATGCTTATGCTTTCATTCATAAAGAACATTTTTTTAAAACCTTAAGCATAAATTATTGGAAATACAGCACAACAAAAGGCTTGCGTAAACTGCACTGGTACTGTAAATATATATATATAATTTTATGTGAATAACATGCATTTCAATTCTAAGTAACACAACCTAGAAAGTAAACATCCTAGTGTACTTATTTTCTTATATAACATTGTAGGAATCTGAATTCAAAAAGAATGACCAATAATCTACTTTCCTTAAATCATACTTCACCTCTTCTACTGCCTGAAATATTCGGGTAGTATACATGAGAGATTACATATGCTGCTTCATTTTCTGTCACCTTTAATGTAGTATTTTCTCTGCTTCCTCTACTAAAGCATCTTTCCGGATGATAACCCAAGTTTTACCAGAGGTACAAGTGAGCTAGGCGGTTTGAGGGGATGTATTTTCCAGGAAAAGGGGAGGTAACCCACAACATGAGGCTTCCAAGCCCTCAGAGTGAGTTGCAATCCTACAGCTTTGATCCTGACCCCACCACTAAACTTCCTGCCCTCACATACCAGGCACTCTTAATCACTTAACTCTTAGTTACTTTTGCTTTCATAAGCATTTACCACTATCCAAAAGTAACTCCATTTATTTATTGCCTGATTCCCCCATAAGTATATAGTCTCCAGAAAGTAGGGCTTTTGCCTTGTTGATTCAACCCCAGCTTCCAAAATAATACCTGGCTGGCATAAAATAATAAATACGTACTGAATGAATTACAACGTCTTACAATACTCTAAAGAATTCTAACGTCATTCACAGATCGATAAATCAACTAGTAAAATCCTGGGATCTTTATTTTTTTTTTATCATTGTAGAGAAAAAGCAAGAGGAAAAATACACCTACTCACCAAGTCTTGCTAAATTAGATATGAAAAAATGGACAGCTGAGTGAAGGTTTTTAAGAGAAATAAACACAACTACGTAATTTGAGACCACTTATGAAAACAGAAGTTCCTGTTCCTTACTATATTGAATTGCTGCTCAGCTTACACAGTGAGGATGCCCCACTCTTTTACCTACAACCCTTCAGCCATTATCTCAGCTCTGCATTCGGAACTGACACACTGAGGAAACGGTACTTTTGATGAAGAGTGTGATGATTTTCACAAAAAAGTAAGCAGGTCATATCATAAGCAAACACAAAACCCAGGGGGTAATGACGCTTCCAACAAATATTCTTAGGAAGCTGAGCCACTGACATTTCCCTTACCCCAGAGTGCTTGGTCAATTTAAGTTTAATGATAGTATCATTCAGTCAAGCAGGAAGAGTCAAGCTACGACAGAAGCAAGTTTCTTTTAAAGGGCGGTGAGACGGATGCTGGGAGGTAGGGGAAGCAGTGGTTTGGCACTAAGGAAGCGAAGAGCTCATTTAAAATACTGTCCTTCCCTATATAACCACCGTCCTTTACTATATCGCCACACCTCACTGATGATAGCCTTCCTTTTGATGCAAAGTACAGTGATTTCGGGCATCCCCTTCCTAAATCACTGAAACTGCGATACTTAACATGGTGGAAGACAGGACAGCGCGGTAAAAAGTGTACCCAGGCTTGGGCATGAGGTACCGGGTGGGTGACCTAAGCCAAGTCAGCCCCTCTGCGCCAAGCCTCCTCGTCTGTAAAAGGGCATAAAGTCACCCCGACAGGGAACGGTTATCGGAACCCAAGGTAATGACCAGCCCAGGGCGCAGCGCCTGCGTACGGCGACCGCCGCGCTCCCCTCGCTCCCACTCGCCAGCTGCAGAGCCACAGCGAAGGTCTGGAAGGATTATTCAACTACCGAGGCTGGAAATGAGGATGGTGTCGAGCAACTACATCGCCTACTAACGTGCATCTCGGCAAACCCACGGAGCCCGGAGCCCGCCCCGCGCGGGGGCCGAGGGGACGCGAGCCTCTCCCCGCCGGGCCGGCCCACCCCAAGCCCCGTTTCCCTCGGGCGTCCGCCGAGCCGGGCCGAGAAGACGGGCCCGCCGCGACCCCCGGCCCTCCCGGAGCTGGCGGCGGGCGCCGGAAGCGGGCGGGCCGGGCGAGGCCGCGGGCGGGCGCGCGCGGCGGCGGCGGGGAGACCCGTACTCACCTCCGGCGGGTGGCGGGTGGCCGCGGCCAGCCGTCTCCAGGCGGCGGCGAAGTCGGGCGGCGGAGCTCGCGGGCTCCGGCAGACCAGGGAGAACAAGGTCCCCAGCAGGAAGGCGGCCGCAGCGCAGCCCAGGTACAGGCTGAGCCTGAGCAGGACGGTGCCCGGCCCCGCGCTTCCCGCTTCCCAGCAGCCGGGCCCCAGGAAGCAGAGGGACACGGCGGCGAGGGCGGCCACGGCCACCAGCGCCCGCCAGCTCCCGCCGCCAGGGCCCCCGGGGGCTGCCGCGTCCTCCCGGGAATCCGGCCGCCGCTCGCCTGGGGCGCCCGTGAGGCCGGCGCCGCTGCTGTCGGTGGCATCGGGGTGCATGCTGCTTCCTGGGCCGCTAAGGACAGGCACATCTCCCGCCCTGCTCTCCCCCGGCGCTGCCCTGGACGGTGGCCTCCAAGCGGCGCCTCCTCCCCTCGCCGCTCCCGCCGCTCTGGAGGCAGAGGGAGTCCGCGCTCATGCCCTCGCCGGCGGCCCACCGAGGGAACGGCTCCAACAGACGCCGCCGAGCTCCTCTCGGCGACCCCTCAGCGCCGCCACGCGGCGCCGCGCCCTCAGCTGCCCGGCCGGGCGTGCCCAGGTAGCAGGACCCGGCTGGGACTCCAGCCGGCCGGGTGGGGGCGGGGACGGGGGTGGGGGCGGCCGTGGAGTGCGTATCAGAAGGGGGCGGAGAGTCACAGCGTCCGGCTGAGCGATGGCTGGGAGGTGCCCGGCCCCGCCCCGCCCGGCCGCCCACCCGCGGTGCGGGGGCGGGGTCCGACCCGCCGCTGCCCAGCGGGGAAGGGGCGCCGCCAATCCTGGCGAAAACTGCTCTTTCCTGGGCTCCTCCCCGCCCCTCCCCCAGGATACCGTCTGTTGATGGAAATTTTTGCTGCAGGTGTCAGAAGCATTTGTAATTCTCGAGCTCAGGTGATCCCTTAATCCTGTCCCCGCTCATCACTGATAAGTAACCTCCTAGCATGCTTACAGCCCGCAAAATTTCTGCGCCGTTTGCACCTGCTATTTAAATAGGCAACCGTTCCTGATCCTCACTTTTAACACAGTTCTCCGAACAACCTTCCCTTTCCCACGCAGCCTCCTCAGGAACGGAATCAGACAAATGTGGAGCAGTAGATGAAGCCTGCAATTCCTACTTACGGAAAGGCCCAAAAAAGTCTGCCTGGTGCCAGAGGGTGTGCACACCTGCCATAGTCACTGGCTCCAAGTCCCTGTATTTTTGTGGCCGACGATTCAGTACAAATGCTACTACCCACGCAAGTGAAAGTAGTCCAAATAATTTTGAGAGTACATATTTTCTTCTCCTAGCATGGTCCCAGCGTTAATATACAGATAATGCTTACTGAGAAGATGCCAACATGCGAAATACTAGAAATTAGGAACGCCAGCAAAGCAGCAGATGTATCTTTAATGAATAAAGGAATTCTAAAGACGTTAATGATAATTTAAAAGGGGGTGATAGAGAGGGCAAATCAACAAAAGAAAGGGGAAGAAAGGGAAAGGGAGGTAAGTAGATGAAAGAAGCCGTGAAGGATACGGGAAACATTAAAAAGCAAAAGCCCAGAACTCTCTCCATGCAGCAGTCATGAAGAATTTCAACAGTTTAAAAGCGCTATTGTTTCCCAATAAATTGAGTTATATCCTGCTTCCCAGGAAACATAGTTAGGAAAAGTAAGCATTAAAATATATTTTCAAATACTGTGACTATACTGGGTTTTTCTATAAGGAATATCTGTCGTTTCAACAGAGGAAAAAAATATAACATTCATACAAAGTAAACTATTTAGTGGACATTTATTCTTTTAGAACAAAGTATTATCGAAGAGGTTATTAATCAAAAGAAGAAATACCAGTGTCCATAGACATACACAGCCCACCCATGTATTCACATCACTGTAATAAATTTCCCTGGAATGGCATGGATTTCAAGTGGGAGATGAAGTAGGAGGTCAAAAAAAAATTATCCCTAATATTAAGCTCTAACAAAACAGCGTAGAAATGAATTATTTTATGTACCTGTATAAAAACAAGTATGTTCACATTTGTCATTTTTTAAAAGTTTATTGTTTTTAATATTAGTATTCATGGACCACTCTATTCTTATTCCTTGTAAGTCAAAGACAAGGAGATAATGAGTGCCTTAGGCCAGATGTGACTTTGCCATGCCTAGGTAATTACAGGTGAGGACATCAAAAGAAGTTACTACCTTCCTGTCCTCCTTGTCTTCTCTTTTTTATTTTTAAATAAAGCAGTGTAACTGATTTTGAAGGAGCCCTTTTGCCTCTAAAATAGTTAATGTTCATCCCGCTGGGGCTCCTCAAAGTGTACCTACAATTCCAAATTATTTCAAATAAAGCATGGTAGCCTGTTATTACCAACACTCATATCCATATTTTTTGATCATTTACATGCCTGGGACAGTGGGCTGAGGGCTTTACATACTTTATATATAAAGTTTTCCAAAATATGGGTTTACCATAGTTGACAATAATAACTAACTGAGCACTTACTGTGTCAGATACTGTTCTAAACACTAGACATGCTTCATTTAATCTTCACAACAACCCCTAGAATGTTATCTCCATCTACCCATGAGGAAACTGAGGCACAGAAGGTAAAATAACTTGCTCAACGTTACAAAGCTAATAAACATCAGAGCTAGGATTTGGTTATCCACCCCGATGTGGTCTGGCTCTAGAGCTTGTGCATTTAAGCACTATGCCATGGTGCTTCGTAAAAACTCTATCTCGTTTTGTCATCCCATATTCCAGAGGAAAAAAACAGGGTTTAAATCCATGAGCTTAGTACCTGTATTCCATGCTTTTAAAAGTGTTTAGTTTTGTTGCTTTGTGAGTATGGCTTGTATCTTAGCCAGCCCCCTGACAAGTGCAAAGTGATTTATAATAATCACTAAAGTCAGTAAAACCACAATCAGTAAAGGGGAAACTATCTTTTATTGAGAGCCCCGGTCTGTAACTCTTAAGACAATGATCTTTCCAACACACCTGTATATTGTTGCCAGGAGTGCAGATCTGGAGAAATGTACACTCGTGGTCAGAAAACTTCCTTAAAGCATATGTCGTATTGCTAAGTCAGCACTGACAATTCAAACATTTACTTAACAAGTAGTAGTTGGGTTTCTACCCTGTGCAAGGTCTGAGGAACACTGAGAGGTGGTACGATATACAAGGGAGTGCCTGGGATCAGGAGGTATTGAGGGAGAAGTCAGGTATTAAATTAGAATCCGGTGTTCCCTCCCAGAAGTCGGTGTTGAGTCCTACCAGGTCTAAGTTAAAGACCAAATTAAGTAGAGATGCCTTATTTATATTCCTTATGGCCAGCATATTCTGACGGGTTATAATTAAATGCTCCACAGGCTATCTTCATTATTATGTAAGATGGGAATGGTGTCTGTCTGAACTCACTGGGATATTATAAGGACAAATTAAGTGAAAATTTGACATTTAAAATATTAGATAGTGTAAACAGGTAGACAACACCCAATCTCTGTCAAAATATGTGATGCATCTTTCCCTTCACTATTTAGTATATTTCTCCTTAAATCCCCTGGCTCTCCTTGAAGGTAACCACAGGATTAGAGAGAAAACCACAGTATTTGCCTTTGACCACTTTGGGTAAAACTGTCAATAGGTATTAACATGAATCAAAAGACCTAGGTATCATTATAGTTTCTCCTACCGATTCACTGCAAGACCCTAACAGGTCCGTTAACCTCTCTTTCCGGTAACTTTCAAGCAGAGTGTGGTTTACAGAAAATACAGACATAAGTATGGCCAAACTTCAAAAAGTAAAAGTGAAAAAATTATAAAATACTTTAAAAACAAATGGTAGGGCTTCCCTGGTGGTGCAGTGGTTAAGAATCTCCCTGCCAATGCAGGGGACACGGGTTCGAGCCCTGGTCCGGGAAGATCCCACATGCCACAGAGCAACTAAGCCCATGTGCCACAACTACTGAGCCTGCGCTCTAGGGCCCGCGAGCCACAACTACTGAGCCCGCGCGCCTGGAGCCCGTGCTCTGCAACAAGAGACGCCACCGCAATGAGAAGCCCACGCACCGCAACAAGGAGTGGCCCCCACTCACCGCAACTAGAGAAGGACCGCGAGCAGCAAAGAAGACGCAAGGCAGCCAAAAAAATAAAATAAAATAACTAAAATAAATAAATTTATTTAAAAAATAGTAGACTGTTAAAGCTTAAAGGAAACATACTGCAGCATTTTGAAGAGGAAGATGAAACTCTGAACAAAATTTTAGAACACAGATATATAAATTATGCTGAGTGGGGCTCCTTATTAGTAAGTAAAAATATTCATATTGGGAAACTTTCAGGCAGAAGTGTCTTTGTATTAATCTTCAAAGAGAGAGAATTACAAAGGAAAGTATTGTAAACTAAATTAGCTGGTATCAAGATAAAGAATTGACGAGGGTAGATCACACACAAAAAAGGATAATTTCAGTTTACTTAAGTTTTGACCTGAAATTTAGGGAAACAGAGTATGCCAATTATCTGCTGTTGTATAACAAACCACCACCAAATAACAACCATTTTATTTGCTTATGATTTTGTAGGTCAGCAACTGGGCTGGGGTCATTGGGCAGTTCTGTTCTTCTTGCCTGGGTCACTAACAACGCTGTGATCTCCTGGTGCCTAAGCTGGGGCTGCTTGGGCTACGGAGCCTCCATTGAGATGGCTTGTCTCTGCTCCCTGTGTTCTTATCCTCCAAGAGGTAGCTTGGGCCTCTTCACATGACAATCTCAGAGATGTGATATATACTACAAGTTCTTTTTAAGCTTTCGCTTGTGTTACGTTTGCTAACATTCCATTGGCCAAAGCAAATCATATGGCCCAACCAGGAGTTAAATAGGAGAGGGGGCCTAGGCGTGGATTTAAACATTGGGAGGTGTAATTCATTGGTTCCATTACTTTAACAACCCGCCACAATTTACTTTGACAGAATATACTAGTCAGTTTTTTTTTTTTTTTTTTTTTTTTTTGGCTGTGTTGGGTCTTCGTTTCTGTGCGAGGGCTTTCTCCAGTTACGGCGAGCGGGGGCCACTCTTCATCGCGCTGCGCGGGCCTCTCTCACTATCGCGGCCTCTCTTGTTGCGGAGCACAGGCTCCAGACGCGCAGGCTCAGTAGTTGTGGCTCACGGGCCTAGTTGCTCCGCGGCATGTGGGATCTTCCCAGACCAGGGCTCGAACCCGTGTTCCCTGCATTGGCAGGCAGATTCTCAACCATTGCGCCATCAGGGAAGCCCTACTAGTCAGTTTTTGGTGGATCATCTGGCTGGTCACCAAAATCAGTAGCATCTAAGGACTTATCCCTCAAACATGTTAAAGTTCACATTTCTTGTTCCTGTTCTTGTTCATAATCTGCTTCCATCTACCTATGAGATAGAGAAAAGAGCCTGGATAAGGATAGGGACATAGGAGGCAGTGTACAACTGTGTTTGTCAGCTGGAAGTTTGGTGATGTAGCCGTTAGCTTTAGTTTACCCTAATATTTTCAAGTTATGAAACACAAAGCATAAAAGAAAATTCTAAGCTCATTTAGATTTTGATATCCAGTATTATTGGACAGCAGATTATAGAGAAAGAAAATAAATTGTTTACTTTTTATCTAATTTCTCCAAAATATATGCATGCTGAAAAACTTTTGAACTGACTTATATGCTGTTTCATATTTGTCATGAGCAGAGTAAAATATAAAGTAGGCAGCACACAATTATTACATGTACTTGCATAGATTAGGAAAGGATACTGAATATTTTAAGATTAACGCTATGCATTTAAGATTATATACAGCTTTTATACACTACCTAAAAGAAGTCAGTGTCTCTGATTTGTCATTTATTTGCTATAGGAAAGAGAACATATTTTGGGGAAGTAAAAATTAGTATTAGAGAGTTAATCACAGTTCAGAACAGGGGTTGGCACAGAGTAGGCCCTCAATTTAAATATTTTTCAATGAATAAATGTTATGCTTCTAGGAAACTATATCTAGAATAATTGAACAGACAAAATAACAGTAATAAAAATATTTCATATTTGAACAGGAACTTGAACTTTCAGAAATCCTTTTTAAAACATATGTTTCTCACTACAACTCTATAAAGGAATATAGAGTTAAATATTAAAATCCCATTTTGCAGATGAGGGAACTGAGGTTCAAAAAAGTTACATGACTTGCCCAAAATCACATAGCTAGTTGGTGGTAGGACCTAAATTATAGGATTCTCCTTCATTATGCTATCCTTCAAATACAATAGTTAAAAGTAATGTCAAAGGACAAAACAAACTGCTTTCTACATTACATGAAAATGTCCTTACAAAACCAATACAATAATAATGGCATTCATTTGGCTTTTTTCCTGGACACACCACAAGGCATGTGGGATCTTAGTTCCCTGACCAGGGATCCAAACCGCACCCCCTGCATTGGACTGCCAGGGAATTCCATACTTGGCTTTTAAATAGATTGTAAACTTCTGAAAGGCAGTACGTGACTTCTAGTCATTCTCTCACTCAGTCCAAAAATATTAGCCAGGGGCTTTGCTAGAAAGTAGTATAAAATACGGTCTCTGTCCTTGAAGAGCTCACAGTCTAATTGGGGTGGGGAAGGGAGGCATAAAGCAATGTAATACATATTATAAGAAAGGTATTACCGAGTTCTAGGGTGACAAGAGGAGGGCTACTATTTCTGCTTTGTGGGAGTTAAGGAAATTTCAAATGTTACCTTTCCTGGGAATCTAAGTCATTTTGCTTTCTGAATTTCTTCTATTTATTATAGTGTTTAGGTATGTTGAACTAGCCTTTTAGATACTCAAAAGATATGGGACTACACTACACAATTTTTAAGCTGGTTTATAAACTTTAACGCAGTAAATATTTCATCCTTCAAAACTTGATTCCTAAATTTAAAAAACAAAAAAGTCTTCCAATGGGTGTACATTTGCTCATAACCTAAAGGAAGTTTAGCATAGTGAAAAAACTGCCAGATAAAATGGAAGAGTCTTTTAATAGCTCTCTATAGAAATAGTCAAGCCTATATTGTTTCGGGAGGTTTACAAATAAGTGAGGAACAATTTTTAAAAAGGATAGGAGGGATAATATTTACATCTTTTCTGACAAAAGAGTACAGATTCAGTGAATCTGGGGAAAGACCTTTTTTCACCTATGAGTTGATGACCTCATATGAACTATGAAGAGGAACAAAGCAAATAAAATCTGTGTCCTGAAGGAGCTTATTTACAATATAGTTCATTGGTTCATTCATTCAATATAGACGCTCCTTCAGGAAAAGAAAATCAGGGAAAGGGCAAAACTTACAAATTCATAGCACAGAAAAGAGCCAAAATTAAAGCTTGAGATATAATAATCTTATTTTTTTATCATGGTAAAATATACACAAAATTTGCAATTTGTCATTTTTAATATAATTCAGTGGCATTAATGCTTTCACATTGTTGCACAACATCACCACTATCCATCTCCAGAATATTTTTGTCATTGCGTACTGAAACTCTGTACCCATTAAACAATAACTCCCCATTCCCTTCTCCCCTTGGGAATTTCTATCCTAATTTCTGTTGCTATGACTTGCCTATTTTAGGTACCTCATGTAAGTGGAATCATATAATATTTGTCCTTTCCTGTCTAGCTTCTTTTATTTAGTGTAACGTTTTCAAGGTTCATCCATGTTGTAGGATGTGTCAGAATTTCGTTACTTTTTATGGCTGAATATTTCATTACTTGTATATACCACATTTTGTTTATCCAGTCATCTGTTGATGGACATTTGTTTATCCAGTCATCTGCTGATGGACATTTGGGTTGCTTCCATCTTTTGGAAGCATTATTGTGAATAATGCTGCTCTGAACATGGGTGTATAAATATCTGTTTGAGACTCTGCTTTCAGTTCTTCTGGGTATACATCCAGAAGTGAAATTGCTAGGTCAGATGGTAATTCTGTGTTCAAATTTTTGAGGAACTGCCATAGTTTTCCACAGTGGCAACACCATTTTACATTCCCAGGAGCAATGCACAAGGGTTCCTATCTCTCCCCATCTTTGCCAACCCTTGTTATTTTCTGTTTGTTTTGTTTTGCTTTGTTTTGTTTTAATAGCCATCCCAATGTATGCGAGGTGGTATCTCATGGTTTTAATTTGCATTCCCTAATGATTAATGATATTGAACACCTTTCCATGTGCTTATTGGCCATCTTCTTTGGAGAAATGGCTATTCAACTCCTTTGTATAATAAACTTCTGACCACAGGGTAGACAACCATCCCTGGAAAATGGTGTCAGCATAGTTTTTTCAAGCAAAATTAAGTGAAATCCTTCCTTTTAGCCTCCTAAAACGACAGAGAAATGATCCTCTGTGCTTGTTAGTAGTTACGACCAATAAGTACGAAATGCATAATGAAGAACAAAAATAGAGCCAATTTCTTAATGAGACTCCCTAGGATATGGGTAACCAGGAGTTCCTTTCCCTACACTTTCATGTAAAAAATATTGGGTACCTATTGTATTAATTTCCTGTTGCTGCCGTAACAAATTACTACAAACTTAGCAGTTTAAAACAACACAAATTTATTCTCTTACCTTTCTGTAGGTCAAAATCTAAAATCAAGGTACGGGCTGGGCTGAATTTCTTCTGGAGGCTTCAAGGGGAGAATCCCCTTTCTTCCCTTTGTCAGCTTCCAGATGTGCCTTCAATTCTTGGCTCACTGCCCCTTACATCACTCCGACCTCTTGCTACTTCTTTTTTTAAAAAAAAAGTTTTTTAACCCAGTTTTATTGAGGTATAATTGACATATAACATTAAGGTGTACAACAAAATGATTTATGTACATATTACGAAATGATCACTGCAAGTCTAGTTAACATTGATTGCCTCACATGTATACAAATTTATTTTCCTTAGGATGAAAACTTTTAAGATCTATTCTTTCAGCTACTATTAAATATACAACAGGGTATTAACTATAGTCACCATGCTGTGTATTACAACCTCTTGCTTCTAGTGCCATGTCTTTTATTACTGACCCCGAATTTCTTGCCTCCCCTCGTATAAGGACCCTTATGACTGAGCTCACCTGGGATAACCTAGGTTGATTTGCCCATCTAAAGATCCTTAATCACAAAGTCCCTTTTGCCATGTAAAGCATCATATTCACAGGTTTGGGAATAGGAGGTGGGCATCTATGGGGCACCATTGTTCTACCACACCCACTATGTGCCTGCGAGTTCAAAAACGAAAAATTGCTGCATTCAATACATTGGACAGAAATCATTTTTCTTAGATTGTTTTAACTACCCATCTCATTTACCAGTAGTCAGAGGACTTTCTAATGTGTTACCAGCCCCTGGCCCATAAAGCTGACTAATTCTTTGAACTTAACTTTGCTGATAGAAATAATCACAGACACAGCCGCTTCCGTATTTATTATCATTGCTGCTCTTCGGGTACAAGATAATTAAAGCAGCTTTCCCCATGACATCAGCCACTGCAACAACTAGGTCCACCCGCACTGCGGTTAACAGCCGAGAGGCAGCAGCAGTTAACACCCTGGAGGGGCACCGGGCAGCCGAGGGCGCGGAGATCACTCTCTTCCCGCGTCCCTTGCCATTCGAGAGGAGGGTCGTCGGGCAGGCCTCGCGCCCCCCGCCGGCCGGAGCCGGGCCGGCCCGCCGCGCTCTGTGACGCCCGCCGCGAGGAGCGGCGCCGCGCCGGCCCTCTGGCACCGCCCGGTTCCCAAGGGACCCGCCGCGTGCCCCTGCGACCTCTTTTCCCGTTCCGCTCTCTCCGCCTCCGGAAGCTCGAGCCGCCGCCGGGGCCGCGTGGAGGGGCTGCGGGAGCGCGTGCGCGTGCGCGAGGCCGGAACGCCGCGGGCGGCGCTGGGAGGTTGCGGTGGTCGCGGTGCCCAGGTGAGCGGCGCGCGGGCGACCCTTCCTCCCCTCGCAGAGCCCCCGCCCCCCGTTCGGGATCCGTTTTCTTCTCCGGAGCCCAGGCCTCGGCGAGCACGCAGGGTCGGTATGCGGAAGCCGGCGCGGGAGGTTAGGAAGGCGGGCCGGCCGGGCCCCCAGCCCTGCGACCCGCCTCCTCTGCGGCCCGGGCAGACCCTCGGACGGCGGATGTAACCACCGCGGAGGCGTCCGGGCCGGCGGGACCACGGGTCCCGCAGCCCCAGCCGGCCGCGGTGGGACGGCCCGGCCTGCCCTGGGGCGCGTTTGCGGGTGGCTTGGTGGTCGGGGTCGGCTGTGAATTTGAGACGTGGTCGCGACCGGGATCCCGGCTCAGGTCACCGCCGCCCACCTCCGGGGACTTGCCCCTGACCCCTGAGGCTGGAGGGGGATGTCAGTTATTATCCGCTACCTAGCGGGATCAGGAGGGGGTCGTGTAAGGAACCTGAGTTCCTGGAATACGGGTGTTTACTTTGGCCCGAGATTTTCGTGTACCCAATCGGTTACCTTCTTTGGACCAAATCATATGTCAAACTACAGAAATGTAATGTCACAGTATCAAAATGGCAGTTAAAAATGCCAGATTCCTATTTGTGTGTTTTCCTGATGTAACCTGAAAGCATCAGTATTTCTATTGCTGGTTCTGCAGGGGCTGTACAAATTGTGAGTGTCCAAGTGATTCCCGGGCACCTTTGGCAAGTACTTGTCCTCATTGAGCACGAGCAGGGTTATTGCAGCCTGATGAACTGTCATTTGATTTGAATCTCACTAACTTTGAAGTGAATGTTATCAAAAGGATTGCTTAGTGGGACAGTTGGATAATTTTTCCGTTAATTAAATCACCTGAATGTTTAAGTCCTTACAATAACCGGTCTGTTGGATGTTATGAACCTAAACTTAAACCTGAAAAGTCTCCCAGGCAATGGGCTATGCACCCCTCTCACGAACTGTGACCACTTAGAGAGACAGATGCTTACACGTACTGGGGACTATAGGAGCCTTGTAAAT
The DNA here is from genome assembly GCF_028023285.1 of Balaenoptera ricei. NCBI lineage: Eukaryota > Metazoa > Chordata > Mammalia > Artiodactyla > Balaenopteridae > Balaenoptera > Balaenoptera ricei. Next base: position 13,971,741 of record NC_082659.1, on the reverse strand, counting down.
GCAGGTAAGGGGATAGTTGATTCCGGTGTGTGTGAGAGAGGGGGGATGAGGGACAGCTGTAGGAAACTAGCTCAGGTGAAAGAGGTGATTTTTCTGCTTACGTAACTGGCTAGCAAAGAGCAGAACTAGGGCTCAGCCTTAAATCTCCTAACTCCAAACTCCTTCATCAGATAAACATTCTTTGAATGTCTAGTATTTGTCACGTTCTATTTTAGGCACTAGGATATAAAGATGAGCAAGATAGCAGGAGTTCCTAGTCTGGTAAGACAGGAAAGGCGGGAAACAGCTTTGAAAAACAGGGATTTCAAAAGAAGGATCTGTAATCATTTGGCTTACGGTTAGACTTTGGGATTTAGACCTAGTTCATGTTAGGGTTGGGAAAGGTCATAGCCTCCAAATTTATAATTCCCTCTGCAGCATCCTAGCAAATGGCCATCCAGTCTTTGCTCCAACATTATGTAGTGATTTACGGCTCCTAATTTTAGAAGGCAGCCCATTCCGTTTTTGAGCAATTCTAATGTTAAACTCAAAACAGCTTTCGTATGCACTCCATCTGTTGATTCAAGTTCTACCTCTGGAGCTACAAATAATAGCTCTCAAGTCTGAACACACCCTTTCTCTTAGTCATTTCTTTTATTCCTATGAGCCCTTGGTCTGTAAACCAATTAATCATAACTTCAGTTCTAGACTCTTCACCATAGCACCCAGGGCTAAGTGCTTCATTCAAAAAGATGTTGCGGAAAAACCTGAATGAACTTTTTGGCCAACCCAATGGTTTGACCAAGCAGAATGTAATGCAAGTTGTCCTACACTGTATGTTGCTACCCCAGGTTTAGTGACTTCCAGAAATGTCACTCTCCTTGCCAGAAATACCTTTGGAATTCATTACTCTCTTTGGAAAGGGGGTTGGGTCCCAAGCTCAGCTTGGGATAGAGAGTCACAAGTTAATTCAAACCTATTACCTAGGTTAACACTTCTAAATTTACCTAAGGTGACTGGTTTATTTAATTTGCAATGCCAAGGAATTTGTTCCAGATTAATTTATTAGAGGGAAACTGCTACACAGCAAATATATCTAGTAAAATGTGTGGCAAACACTGGCATATGTATCTAATTTTAACTGTACAGACCACCCTTTTTTGCAAAGAACTGTTTCTAAAGCTCTATTGCTAAACAAGTCCCATTTCCCTTAAAAATCCCTGTGACGGGAGGGTCTTCTTATCTTGCCCACTGTTTACCATCAAATAAATAATAGATATCACAACAATGTGTTTTAAAGTTCAAAAAAGGAAGTCTCAGTTCCTAGCCTTTTCGAAGGACCATACTTTGAAGCAGAGTAGAACAGTGGTTAGTAGCCTGATCCTCAAGACAGCCTGCTTTAGAATCTTGGCTGTGCCACTTCTTAGCTGTATGGCTTCGGGCAAGTTCTTGGTCTGCTTCAGCTTCCTCTCTGCCAAATGGGAGTGACGAAATCTCTTAAAGTTATTGTAGAGATTCAATGAGTTAATACTTGTAATGCACTTAGAACAATGCTAACATGTAAGTACTCAATACTTCTGGCTATTAGTAGTAGTAGAATAACAGCACTAGTACAAGTGAGACTTAGTTATGTTAGTAATTTTATTTCTATAGAAATGTAAACAAGTTTTGCAGAGGGATGGAAGTTGGAATGATTTGGATGATTAGCTTTTTAAAAGATTTGTTTTTTAAACTGGCTAGGAAAATTTGTGCTCTGGGCTGTGCTATGAAACCATTCGCTTTTAAAATTTTAAGAAACTTGTAAAAAATTTTCTTGAGTCCTAAAGGCAGTCTTAACCATGGGAAAAACAGTAACCACAGCTCTTTTATTCTTTTATTCTTGACATTTTGGATTAAAGGGTGAATTATCTTACAAAAAAGGGTCACTTTGGGGAGAATTTAATGACAATGTTAATAAGAGCTGTCCATCATTCAGTAGCTGATTTGATTTGTAGTTTTTCTTTTTGAACTCAGGTGGGCAGAATTGGATTGATAACGATCAGTCGTACTCTTTCGGTCTGTGATGACCTGTAATCACAGGCCTCTGCCCAGGTTCTTAACTTTTCTCCTTTGTCCACTTGCCCAGCCTCATTCCTCCCTCCGCTCATAGGCTCATACTCTTAGATGTTTAATGTACGTCCTCCCAGCGCATGCTGTAGAATTTTATTTATATGTTTGTGCCTTTGAGAATTTAGTTTTGTTTTGTGTGTGTGTGTTGTTTTTCATAATTGTATTGTCATTCATTTAATTCTTTTCTCTTGGTAAATATAATTTTTGTAGATCTCAGCTTATCCTTTTTGACTGATATATAATATATCATATACAACATTTTGCTTATCCATTTTCCTCTTACTAGACATTGAGTTTTTTCTAAGTCAGGGCTGTTACCGCCAGGGCTGTGGTGAACATCCTTGTACTTGTGCCCAGGAACACACAACTGGGAAGCGGCAGAACCAAGTTTTGAGCCTGAGTGTCTGACTCAGTTTGTTCTTTTTCACTGTGCAGACTCCCTGTTATCACTTACTTGCTTAGCTTATTGCATGAACACTATTACAATAACAGTAATGGAAATATTAAAAATGCAACGGGATTGTTGATTTTTCAACTCTTCATTTTTGTTCTTTTTTCCCCTAGTTTTTGTGTAAATGTCTAAATTGTATGATTAACCCAAGATGGATAACAATTTTGTATTATGCATTTTTCATGCCGATAATAGCACCTAAATCAGGGGTCCACAAAATTTTTCATTAAAGGGGTCAGTTGGTAAATATTTTAGGCTTTGTGGGCCCTATGGTATCGGTCGCAGCTACTTAACTCTGCAGGTGTAGTGGGAAAGCTGTCAGAGACAGTTCCTAAACCTGTGAGTGGGGCTGTGTCCCAATAAAACATTATTTACGAAACAAATGGTGGGCGGCCGCATTTAGCCCAGGCACAGTAGTTTGCTGACCCCTGATTTAAATAATTATTTTAATGGATTCATAATATTCCTATATTCAAGTTTTTTTCAGTATTAAAAGAAATGCTGTAACGCACAGTCACAGCCACTAACCATCAAGGAAATGATCTCCCTAAGACTGAACGTCAGAAAAGTAAAGAAGAAAATGACTGACTTAAAGATTGAGCCTGAAAGCTGTAACCTGTGAATATCACATGGGTTAAGCAAAAACATCATAACCTCTGGATGCCACACAAAGGAACAACAAACTCTGAGAACTTCAGAGCAGTAGCTGAGAATGGTGCTAATGCCTTAGATTTTAATCACATCTCTCATTTAAGCTGAGTCTGATCAAAACGGGGGAGTTGTTAAAAAGAAAACTACAGGCTGCAGATGGAGTCACGTCTGCTGGGCCACCCCGCCAAACTGGGGCTTCATACCTAACCTACTTGAAGCTTCAACCTCCCCCAGAAATGTAGTCTTAACCGGTCAGTCAGAAATGTTCTGGTCAGCACCAGTGAGGTAATCTGTCACAGGGCCCTGTCCATCCCCCAAAGGGAGATGAGGTAAACTGCCACACAGACCCCTTTTGTCCCCAATGGGTAGGTTACCTAAGCCTGAAATAGTCTTTTTTATATATGAGTTCCTTGTCTTGCCTTTAAAAACTTTTCCCTTTCTGTAGCCCTTTGGAGCTCCCCTCTACTCTCTGGGTGGGATGCTGCCTGATTCATGAATTGTTCAATAAAGCCAATTAGATCTTTAAAATTTACTTGTTTGAATTTTTCTTTTTTTTAACATATGTAAAACCTTTGGGGAGGAGGCTTCCTTCTGTGGATTTGAATTTTAAAACATAAAGAGGCCATTAATCCGTGCTACAGGAAATAATATTTCTTGTATTTAATATTTATTAGGAATAAGTTTTACAGTCTAATTTTTCTGAAATCTTTAAAATCTACTTACATCTTATTTCAGTTTAAATATAATAATGTGTTAGAATTTTAAAACTCACTTGTACTTAATCCTCTCTTAATTTATCTTCATTTAGCTTAAATTTTCCTGAATACTGTATACCATTTGCAAACCTGCTTAATTAATGGCACGATTACAGTTTTACTATATTTTCTTAAGCACCTCAAACAGCTAACAAGACACACTTATAGATCTCACAAAGGAAGCCTAAGTACTTAGATGTTTTTTATAAACCTAAGTCTAAACTTACTGATTTAATCAGATTCCCTTAAGTGTTTAAAAGTTAATTACAGTTAAATTTTTGCAAGTTTAATATATCAGAATCTCTTAAGTATTTCAAAACTTTAACGGCAGAAACCTTAACCTATCATATTAATCTGTCACATTAGTGTTAATAGTATGTTTGGTTGCTTTTCAAGTCATGTCTCTACCTACTTGTTTTTATAGATTGCAGGGTCACTTAAACAAAGGCTGCAGAGTATCATGGCTGATTTAGGATACAGATTACATAGTCTTTTATTGCTTGATGTGGTGTAACGGAATTAATCATGATTTGAATATAGTGAACCCATAATTGGATTGTTGGCTACATATTATTATTATTGGAATTTTGTATATACCTTTCCCTTGACATAGCTCATGTTATTTGCCTCTTTTGAATATCATTATCAACTAATGGCTTTCCACAGAATTACTTTTTTATTTTTAAGTGTATTTTGTGTTTTTTTGTTCTTCAGTGCAGAATTGTCCAGCTTGGACAGTGGAAGCCCCTTTAAACTGAATCCTTTGTTTTATTACCACTACTCTAGGCTTATTGTTTGTTTTTACCTCCAGAAATGGAATCAGCTGCCTTCCAAAGGATCTTGGTTTTGAGGGGTGGTTTTAGTGGAGAATAGTATTAGAGAGGTCAAACTCTGAATTCTAGATTATTAGTGACAGATTCTGTGACACTGCTGCGTAGACCCCTGTAATAAGAGAGAAAGAAAAATATGACTTTATACTGACGTTTCCAGTTTAATCCCAATTGCATGAAGTATTAAAATACTTTAAAATCAATTTTAATTTTTTACCTTAGTAGTACACATATAAATTTACAGGTCAATTAATAGTTTAAGATTTATAACCAAAATAGTGGTCCTGGCACCACGTTAGCAGCAATTGCTTTGAACTTTTTAATCCATTTCTAATATTTAACTCCACGTGTCTAAATAATATGCCTTAATTTTTACATTTTAGACAGCCTGTCTACTATCTCAGTAGATACTAAATCTCTCTTACGCTGGACTCCCTTTAGCACAATGAGACATGCACACTTTCCCCTTTTTATTGTGGTTACGTAACAATATGTGATTAAATATTCAGAAGTTTTTCCTCCAAGCTCCCTGTACTGTGTATACGTGTGTCTTAGAGTTTTTGTTCCTCTTTAAGAAGGGACAGGGGGAGCTTTTACTTTTAATAGGAGTTATCTCCTGCTGCTCCCCCAGTAAAGGCAGTGAAGGAACAGAATAGGACAAAGACAAGTACTGAAATAGGGAAGTTTGTTAATCCCCATTGAACTATTTCTACCAGAATGATGTGTGTTTGGGCTGGCTAGGCTGATCTGAAGAGGTTCTAACACCATCCTTTCTTATTCTAAACTCTAACTGTACTTAATTTATAGAATTCAGGTTTTCCTTGGAGTTCAGTCTAGGTATCCATGTTTGTGATATGCCTGATCTCTTATTATTTTCTTGTGAACCAAACTATTAGACTTACTTACTGTTCAGATCATTGGTGCTACTTGATATTATCCCTGTAGCCCCATTATCATTTCACTGAGTTATTGGTTTTTTTAAAAAAATAAATTTATTTATTTTTGGCTGCGTTGGGTCTTCATTGCTGCACACGGGCTTTCTCTAGTTGCAGTGAGCGGGGGCTGCTCTTCATTGTGGTGCGCAGGCTTCTCAATGCGGTGGCTTCTCTTGTTGCGGAGCACGGGCTCTAGGCGCGCTGGCTTCAGTAGTTGTGGTGCACGGACTCTAGAGCGCAGGCTCAGTACTTGTGGCAAGCGGGCTTCAGTAGTTGTGGCTCACGGGCTCTAGAGCGCAGGCTCAGTAGTTGTGGCGCATGGGCTTAGTTGCTCCGCGGCATGTGGGATCTTCCCGGACCAGGGATCGAACCCGTGTCCCCTGCATTGCCAGGTGGATTCTTAACCACTGTGCCACCAGGGAAGTCCGAGTTATTGGTTTTTTGGTGGTGTTTTTTGTGTTTGTTTCATGTTTCTCTTTATCTATTACCCAAACTTCTCAGTTTTGGAAAATTTGCAAAATGAAAAGTATTTGGAAGTTACTCTTTCATCTGATGGTTACACTTTCCCTCTTTTCAGATATATGTTTGCCGTCATGGATCGGTTTGGAGATATATCAGAAGGTGAAGTGGACCATTCTTTCTTTGACAGTGACTTTGAAGAAGCAAAGAAATGTGAAAGCAACTCAGTTTTTGACAAGCAAAATTATGACGATGAAGAGAGAATAGATAAAGATACGGAAAATGTAAACTTGAAATTTGGAATACAAAGAAGGAAAAATGATCTTACTGAGAAGGGAATTGAAAGAAATGAGAAAATTCCTCCAGAAGAACACCCCATAGAAAATGATAATGTACAAGCTAGGAATTCTTTGTCCTTGACCACTTCTTCAAGATCAAAATTGTGTGATGCTACAGTAGAACATAAAATACACTTGCCCATCCCAAGTAGCATTCCCAAAATTCTAAAAGGTGAACGTGATTACTCTACAGATGGAGAGGAAAGCAGTGATGATGAGAAAAACCATCATGTCAGATCAAAGTCAGCTAAACCATCTAATAACTTCAAGAAAAGCATAAGTAAAAAGTATTCCAGAAGTAATTCCTCTTCCTCCTCTTCTTCTCTGTCCTCCTCGTCTTCAAGTTCCGATACAGACTGTTCAAATACCGGGTCTGATGTCTGTTTATCTGATTCATCTCCATCATTAAAGAAGCGTCTGTCTGGTGTAACCCACTTGCCACCAAAACAGAAATATAAACTGGGAGAAAAATCAACAGGAGCACAGACTTCAAGTACTAAACCAAAAGTCGGTGACTACACCGAGGAATCTGAAGATACTGTGACAGATGTCACTCCTTTATCGACTCCGGACATCAGCCCTGTTCAGTCTTTTGAACTGGGTGCGTCAAACGATCAAAAAATGAAAGTTAAAAGGCAAGAGAACGTGAGTCAAGAAGTATATGAAAATGTTGAGGATTTTAAAAATAATTCAAAATCTTTGAAATCAGCCAAAACAGGGAAAGAAAAACATGAGCCCAGTCTTGCCTCAATGTCGACAGTGTTGGATTCCCATTTAGACCACAGATACAAGCAAAACGTCTTACATGACACAATGGACCTGAATCATCTTTTAAAAGGTAATTTTAAAAACTGTATATTGAACTTAAACTTAATATTATATTGAGCTTAAATATTAAATGATATGAATTTGCCTTGATTTTTCTAGTAGGTACGTTTTATTGTTTGGGATCATTGATATTATCATAACTTTACCAAATATTCCATTTTAAAATATCTGGAATATCATTGTTTATATTACTATAAAGCTACTCAGCTAGGACTAGAAACTACTTCATACTGATTCTGTTTAGTGCCTTACAAACTCAAAATGCCTGGAGAGGCCAGATGGATAAAGTAAACAAGAGAAGGGGAGCCAGATGTTTTCCCACGTTTGGTAGAGACACGGGCGTTAAGATATATTTCACTTTCTTCTTTGAGAAAGGCAGCAGCACTAAGGTTAAAATAACCTGACCTGTTTCGGGGAAAGTGGCAAGAGTGCTGGCAAATTAGAGAACTCAGAGTAAACTGTAGGAGACTATTCAGATTTTAAATTAAAGGCGAAAGAGCATTACTTGAAAATAATTACCAAGTTGATGAAATAGCATAATTCAAGTTTTAGTTGCTTTAAGATAGAAGTATTTTAGAATTAGGATAATCCTGATTGCTGTATTTCTGTCTCAATTTATTATTACCCATTATTTAGTTTGAAGGGAACAATATATTCCAGGTGAAATAAAAGCAACTTTGAACTTTATCTTTGACTAGTTAATATAAAACTGTAAAAATATTGAGCTTGCTGGTTAGGTTTTGGGGCAGTTGGAGATAAAATTTTTAAGTCGTAAATAGGACTCACTGTCTTCGTTTGTTTGAAATGTTATTTGAAAGAATAAATCTTCAGCTACATAATTTACATATGGTGGCAATGTAAGGGCATAAATAAATCCCCTATTTAGTCAAATGAGTCTCATGGTCAGATTGATAAAGTGTATTTTGGAGCAGTTTACACTTGTGAATATTCCCTCTTTTATATGTTTTCTTTGCTCTGATCGTACCTATTGATGTTTAGTGTGTCTGAAAAATCAGATTCTTGGCATTGGCTATTACCATCTAGTGGTTAAGCCTCTACTCAATATATCTTTCCTGATAAATGCTCATTCAGTCTCTTAAAACTTTCAGGATTGAGTTTTCTATTCTTGCCCCTCTCCTTCTTCCCCTAACAACCAAGAGTGATCTTTTAAAAAATAAATCAATCCTACTAGTTTCCTTCTTAACTCTTCAGTGGGCTTACTCTTAGGTTAAATCCAAATTCCTTTTCATAGGCTAACAGACTTTATATCAGTGATTTTCACCCGAGGCAGTACATTAGCATCACCTGGAGAACTGTTAAATTATCAAAACAAACTGTTAAATACCGACGCCTAGGCTCTGCCATGAGATTCTGATGCACTTGGTCTAATATGCAGTTAAGAGTGATGAATGATTCACTGCTGCCCATCATATGGTTACTTGCCTACATCTCCTTTCCTCTGTCTCTCTCCTTACCTCTTGGTCCAGTCACACTCCTTCCTTACTGTTCTCAGAATACTTTGCATTCATGAGGCATTTTGCACTTGCTATTGGCCTTTCTCTTTGTAGAGGCTACTTCAGTCTGTTTCTAGGGTCTTAGCTTCTATGTCACCTTCTCAGGGATACTCTTTCTGAACATTCTGTGTAGAAGCTGCATACCCCATCCCTGCCTCTCTCTCACAAAAACATATTTCCTTCCATGAGACTCTGGAATTAGTGTAAGCAACATGAGGGCAGCATCTTATTCCTTGATGGAATCCCTAAATCTAGCAAGTATTGGCACATAATAGACAGTATTTATTAACTGACGGACTGGGAGGACTCTTCTGTTGTTCACAGCTCTGATGGTCAGGAAGTGTTTGTCATGTTTCACTGAAATTTGATTTTGTAACAGTTACCCATTAGCTTTAGGTTTGCCATCTGAAATACACAGAATAAGTCTGTGCCTCTGTCTGCATTATAATCTTTAATATATTTGATTAGTATTCTTCTCTAGGGAATATCTCTAATTTTTTATCAAGCCATTTAGTGTAACAGTTTTCACTTAAAAAAAAAAATTGTAATGGCCACTTTGCAGTCTGTAAGATCAGGTGTATGACGAATCGGGTTGATAATTTGTCAGGTTGAGGGCTGCCTTTGTCTTCATCTCTTCCGGATCTCCAGCACCAGTCCCAGTGCTCTAGCATAACAGTTCTCAAACTTTTTGGCCTTAAGACTAAAAGCACTCTTTTAGAAATTATTGAGGACCCCAGAGAGCTTTTGTTTAGTGGGTTATATCTATATAAATATTTACCATATTAGAAATTAAATCAGAAGTTTAAAAAATATTTATTAGTTCATTTAAGAATAGTAATAGTAAACCCATTATGTATCTTTTTTTTAAGTTATTTATTTTTATTTTATTATTTATTTTTGGCGGTGTTGGGTCTTCGTTTCTGTGCGATGACTTTCTCTAGTTGCGGCGAGCAGGGGCCACCCTTCATCGCGGTGCGCGGGCCTCTCACTATCGCGGCCTCTCTTGTTGCGGAGCACAGGCTCCAGACGCGCAGGCTCAGCAGTTGTGGCTCACGGGCCCAGCCGCTCCGCGGCATGTGGGATCTTCCCGGACCGGGTCACGAACCCGTGTCCCCTGCATTGGCAGGCGGATTCCTAACCATTGCGCCACCAGGGAAGCCCCATTATGTATTAATATAAGTAACATGTTCTATACAACGTAACTATAGTTCCAAAAAAGTTAGTGATTTTTGCTAGTTTCTAATGCCTGGCAATAGCTGTATTCTCATGTCAGCCTCTGCATACAGCTATTGTGATATATTGTTTTGGTTGAAGTGTATGAAGAAAATCTGGCTTTACAAGGATATATAACTGGAAATGGAGTGTTTTAATAGCCTTTTCCGTTAATTTTAGATTTTTTTTTTGATACCACACCAAGATTCCACAAATAGTAGTTTCTTTTTTTTAAAGTTTTTAATTATTTATTTATTTATTTTTGGTTGTGTTGGGTCTTCGTTTCTGTGCGAGGGCTTTCTCTAGTTGCGGCGAGCGGGGGCCACTCTTCATCGCGGTGCGCGAGCCTCTCTCTATCGCGGCCTCTCTTGTTGCGGAGCACAGCCTCCAGACGCACAGGCTCAGTAGTTGTGGCTCACGGGCCTAGTCGCTCCGCGGCATGTGGGATCTTCACAGACCAGGGCCCGAACGCGTGTCCCCTGCATTGGCAGGCAGACTCTCAACCACTGCGCCACCAAGGAAGCCCAGTAGTAGTTTCTTAAATGTTAGTTGCAATGTGCAGTTTGAAACTGATATTAATTTGTAGTCCGTTACATTAGAACTTATTGCTCGGTCTTACATTTTGAATGTATTGTTTGCCCTTGCATGGTTTTGTAACATGATGTATAGGTTATTTGGAAAATGTTGGTTCACTGAGCATATAAATGTTGACATATTTCATAATATACCATACAGAAATCACAGTTGTTAATATCACTACCAATCTCACTAGAAAGCTCTTGGGAAGCTATCAAACTCAGGTTTATCAAAAATTCTAATTTTTGCTAAAATGCTCAGATTTTACGATTGCCAACAGATACTGTCAGTTTTTCTTGAAGTGACAGGTTTCTTAAAATCATATTTGTAATGCAAAAAAATTGGAAGGTAGTTGAAATTAAACCATAAAAATCTATCTGATGTGATAATGCAGACTGCTCCTAATATTTTGTATTAATAATATGCATCTTAATATATTTGCTTTTTCTTCTGTGTCGAATGTCTATTGCTACATTGTTCTTAATAATTTCTACTGTGATTTATATGTGTTTAAATATAGCAGCCAAAAAAAAAAAAATGTAGCAGCCAAACATTTGGCATTATAAAGTATCTTACAAAATTTTCTTAGATTAGAAAAGTAAGTATATTGAAAATAAATGTTACAGAAGATAAATGAAAATGTATAATATGACTTGTAGGTTCATTTTAAGGGCCCACTGTTCCATTTTTTAATTTTTATAAGTACTATTTGATTCCACAAATTATAAGCATCACTCCATTCTAGGAATGAGAGAGGACACAGCCAATAAAAATCTTGCTTTAGGAAGAAAACATTTGACCCTTTTGGAATTGTCGGGTTTTAAAAAAACCATCTAATGGAAAATAGTCTGTGATATCTGAGCTTTTTGTTCAGTACCATCAATGATTATCTCTTTGTATTATTTAGGGTGATTTTGGATGTAAGAAACAGAAATTCCTAATGAAAGTGTTTCTCACATGACAGGAAGTCCAGAGATAGACCAGCTTGAGGGTTGACTGACTCAGTGGCTTAAAAATGTCCTCAGGGACCCAGGTTCTGTCACTGTATTCCCCCAGCCCTGGTGTTGGCTTCATCCTTAGGCTACCAGGAGATGTCTGCAGCAACTTTTAGTATCCACATGCAGACATGACTGTCCAGAGAAACGGAAGCTGCCTTTACCTCTGGCTCTTAGAGTGGAGGAACCTTGAACTGACTTCCACTTACGTCTCATTGCTCAGAACTGAGTTACACTCCCATTCCTGAAACAGTGATTGGCAAGGCGAACGGGATTATTCCAGGCCAGTAAACTCACTCTGGAGTCAGGGTTGGGAGTCCAGAGAGGGAGGTCAACTTCCTCTTAAGGACATAGCTTCATGGGGAGGAGCTAGATGTCGTAAAAAAAAAAAAAAAAAAAAAATCAGGATGTGTTAATAAGTAAGAAGGAGGAAAGTAGTGTCAAGGAGGAGAAAATTTCCCCCCTCTCCTTCTTGAGTTCTTTTGGCTGGCCTAAAAATTAAATTGAGGCAAAACATTACCAGGAGAAAAAAACAAATTTAAATCATACTTACGGAGGTCTCAGAGAAATAAGAGCTAAGAAGTAACCAAGGCAGGCAGCTCTCATACTTTTTAGACAAAGAAACAATAAATTTTGTGAGGAATTGACAGGACAAAGAACCTTAGGTTTGGGTTTTTAATTAGTGAAGTATCTTAACAGGGTTTGGGCTTGGAGTAGTAAGTCAGCAAAGAAGAACAGGCTTGTTTATACAGCCTTCTTGGTCCCCAGTTCCCTATCACTGGTGATAAGGTTGGCTCTCTCCCTCCTGGTACAGGGAGGGCACCTTTCACATTGAGAGATTCAGTTCTTGTTTTCAGGGAGACAGGAGGGTCAAAGTGTCCTTCTTGCACCAGCTTTTTCTTAAGTAACTTTAATTCAAAATCATCAATATGGCACTTTGGCATATTTGGGGGTGACCTGCCCAGAACCCCAACAGTAGGAATATATGCTAATTGGGCAGCCAGCTTTATCCACTAGGCCAGAGCTTCTCAAACTTCAATATACATACAAATCACTTGGGGATCCTGTTAAAATGTAGATTCAGGTTCAGTTAATCTAGAGTAGAATCCAAGGAGCTACATTTCTAGCCAGCCCGATGGTGATACCAATGCTGCTGATTCAGGGACCCTAGTCTGAGTATCAAGACATTAAAAAAAACTACCTGGTTCCATTGAAAATAATTAAGGGGTATCCCTCACAACTCTTATCTAATCCATTTCTGAAACTTTTTAGATACAGAAAGCCTATATATTTTTAAGTTGGAAAAATGATAATCCACCCCAAATCCCTTATCCGTTTCCCAAATATAATTGAAGCACTGAAACACTGTTTTAACCCGGAGACTGAGCTAAAACGTAGAAGGAAAGCTTTATTCATACTGTTGCACCGTAGGGAGCCCTGATCGCAGTGACCTGCCAGTAGGCGGTGTTCAGGGCTTTTACAGGCACAGGAACAAAGCAGCGTTCTGCCCGTTGATACATCTGTTATTGGAGTCAGTAATAACCCACCAAAGATTCTTTATAGTAGTAAAGTATTTTAAATGCTAATTATGGAGATCAGTCTATTGCATAAGGTATTTCTTTAGATTTTTCAAATTATTATTCATTCTCGGTTTACCCAGTGGAGCTGTTCAGATCCAAGAATATTTTCATTAAGTTTTCTTCATTTCTTTCATTAAGTTTTCACATGTCCAGTTTCCACGGACATGTGAGATGCGATGTGTGCATGGCCAAGCTATGCCCCTCTGCACTCATATCTCAATAAGCCTTATTACTTCCAACATTTACCCCACTCTGTGGGCCTTTTAGGCCTTTTGGCTCACCTAATTTCTTCACAGCCTTTTCCACTTCCTGGGAAGTTAAATTCACTTAATGAGAGGAAGATGATAGTGATAATGCGTAACACATTTTAAAAAGTATGAGCAGGACCTGCGATCCCATCAGAGACCAGCTGAGTAGGAACACAGCAGGCTCTGCTTCCTCTCAGTTTAAACATTCTTACTAGCTCAAGTACAGCTACAGTAGAGCACTTCATTCGTTCAGACAGTGAATTCTGAGGTAAAAATTTTGCAAGCTATTACAGCAAATACTGGGCGAGACTTTAGATAGGGATGCCTCTATTAGCTAACAGTGTTAACATTATTTATTGGTTTAAAAATGTTTTGTTAATAAGTTTGTGAGTTCAAACTAAAAAATATTAAACCTGTGAAAGGAAAGTTAATAATAAAAGAACATAAAATCAAGTGTCCCAATTATAGGCCATGGAATAATGAAACAGTGTTGAACTTGAATACTCACATAGAGGGGTGAAGAAAATTCTGAAAGCAGAATCAGAACCTTTTAGGCTGGGGCTTTCCTGGTGGTCCAGTGCTTAAGACTTCTCCTTCCAATGCAGGGGGTGTGGGTTTGATCCCTGGTCAGGGAGCTAAGATCCCACATGCCTCGGGGCCAAAAACACCAAAACATAGGGACTTCCCTGGTGGTGCAGTGTTTAAGAATCCACCTGCCAATTCCGGGGGCACGGGTTCGAGCCCTGGTCTGGGAAGATCCCACATGCCGCGGAGCAACTAAGCCCGTGTGCCACAACTAGTGAACCTGCGCTCTAGAGCCCACGAGCCACAACTGCTGAGCCCACATGCCACAACTACTGAAGCCTGCGCGCCTAGAGCCCGTGCTCCGCAACAAGAGAAGCCCCCGCAATGAGAAGCCCGCGCGCTGCAACGAAGAGTAGCCCCCACTCGCTGCAACTAGAGAAAGCCCGTGCACAGCAACAAAGACCCAACGCAGCCAAAAATAAATTAATTAATTTAAAAAATAAATAAAATAGAAACAATATTATAACAAATTCAATAAAGACTTAAAAAAAAGAAACTTTTAGGCTTCTGGCTGTCATCCACATGACCATAGACAAGCAGTAACTTTTCTGTGCCCCAGTTTCTTCATTTGTAAGATGAGGGTAGTTGATATAGGTTGCTAAGGTCCATTCTAAATTCAGGGTTCTGGAGTTCTGTGAGAATGTGAGAAGGGAAAGTCAGTGGAGACTAGAATTATTAGACATCTTACTTTGGGGGGACTTCCCACTCCCATCCCTAGCCTTCCTTTGCTGTACAAATGTTGAAAGGGTATGATTGGAATTAGTTCTTTGGCCTTGGGCTGTTTATCCCTGAATAGGCAGAGAGGGCATTAAAAAGTGGAGTAGTGGAGGAAACCAAAGTTAGGCATTGGCTTATGGCATGAATGGCTCCTGTTTGGAGAGCAGTGAAGTTGACATGACTAGATTTTAAAGTACCTTTCATCCTTTGTAATGGTAGAATGAGGTCAGTTTAGGAAGAATCCAGAGGGCGAAACAGAGAGGGTTTAGAAATGCACCACTTCAGATTTTACCACCTAGATTCTGTAGGAAATAATTAGATACATTATTAGAGGGTGTATCCTGGGAAGAAAAACTAATACAAGAGAAAGAAACGGGATAAGGAAGCATTGATGAGCAGAGAAACCTGTCAGACCTATTGCTAAACTGATAGCAACATAGGAGGAAATGAAGCAGTATGGTGTTCAAGGGGAAGATGCAGACCCTGTTTCCCTCGGTAAGAAAGGGGATGCCCACGCTGGGACTAGTGGCTGCTGGCACATCCCTTGGCAGCACGTTGTTTGCCTTTGCTGGCAGGCTGCAGCAGACAGGGTTCAGATAGGCAGGCAGGAAATCTCAGATACCCTCGGCCCACCACCAGATACTACCGAAGGTTTGAGAAAAGCTCAAATCAACAGAGGCACTAGACTCACATGAAGAACCTAATGCCTGAAACAGTGTTAAAGGAGCAAGCTCAACGATTTTAGAGAGGATCTGCAAGGACAGAACTATTTTCACTCGTAAAGCGAAGGCATGATTTGCTTTTCACTTTTTCCTGTCACGTGTGGAGTTTTCCAGGGGCTACATGACAATGACAGCACAACAGAGTGAGTGCAGAAGCAGATATGAGAATCCAGCTGTCTTCTATTAAGGCA
This sequence comes from Balaenoptera ricei, assembly GCF_028023285.1. NCBI lineage: Eukaryota > Metazoa > Chordata > Mammalia > Artiodactyla > Balaenopteridae > Balaenoptera > Balaenoptera ricei. The sequence goes on along the minus strand of NC_082659.1, from coordinate 13,956,066 downwards.
GGCATTAAAATATTTGCAGAAATGTTCAACTCTGCTACTCTTGTCACTAAACTTCTTTTTTATAAAAATGTGATGTTCACATATAACTGGTTTATTGTTATTTTCAGACGAATTAATAAATATCTTTAAATTTTTTTCCTTTTAATTTCTAACATGATAAATATTGATAACTGTAACCCACATAAACATTCTTTGGGGTCCCCAATAATCTTTAGATGTAATGAAAGGGTCCTGAGACCAAGAAGTTTAAGAACTTCTATTCTAGAAGAATGGAATTAGAATATAGCATTTGTAGTCTATTAGAGAAAAAAAAATTTATCATCGTCAGTCTTCCAAAAGGGGGAAAAATGGGGAAAAAAGAAGAAATAACAAAAAAAGCATTTTTTAAAAAAATTATTAGCACCTTTAATTATTATTTATTTATTTATTTATTTATTTATTTGGCTGTGTTGAGTCTTCGTTTCTGTGCGAGGGCTTTCTCTAGCTGCGGCAAGCGGGGGCCACTCTTCATCGCGGTGCGCGGGCCTCTCACTATCGCGGCCTCTCTTGTTGCGGAGCACAGGCTCCAGATGCGCAGGCTCAGTAATTGTGGCTCACGGGCCTAGTTGCTCCGCGGCATGTGGGATCTTCCCAGACCAGGGCTCGAACCCGTGTCCCCTGCATTAGCAGGCAGATTCTCAACCACTGCGCCACCAGGGAAGCCCAAGCATTTTTTAAAGAAATAAAATTGTGAGAAAAGAGATCAAACAATATAAGTAAATGGTTTTATCAGAAGATAATATCAGAGGGGGTTAAAATTTTTTAATCAAATCCAACCTGCAAAGATATTTAAAATAGCATAGGAGGAATGAAAATAAAGGCTTGAAAAAGATATGCCGAACAGGTAACAAGGAGAAAATAGAAATATCAATCTTAGTCGTACACAAAATAGAATTCAGGATGTGAAAATTACTGAAAGGGACAAGAGTGTTTTACGTTAATAAACTGACCAAATATACTAAAAAGATTTAATAGCCATTGATTTAAAATGTATAATAAAAGCAAAACAGAACTAGATGATCAAATTGACAAAGCCATAATCACTGTGGAAGAAGTTGGTTAGACCAAATCAGTTAGACCAAATAAATAAATAAATAAATAAACTACCTCCTTGTAGACTGCTCTTGGCCGTGGGTATTTTGTTTGTCTATCACACAAAAAATTTTTTTAAGTGATGAAATATCGGTTTCTGTTGCTACATAACAAATTACCCCAACATTTAGGGTATGGAGAGACTCAAAGGCAGGAGTGACTTGACAGCTGGGGGTCTGGAATCATCTGAGTGCTGGTTTACTCACACGTCAGCTATCTGGGCTTGGGGTGACTTGAAGACCAGGACTACTGAGCAGAGGACCCACGTGTGGCCTCTCCCCGTGGCCTGGCTTCTTCACATAGCACAGCCTCAGCGCAGCTGTCTCAGGGCTCCAAGGACAGTGTTCCAGGAAACAAGGCACAAACCTCATCACCTTTTATGACCTAGCCTCGGAAGTCACATAGCATCATTTCTTCCATTTTCTATTGGTTTAAATGGTTATAAACCTTCCCAGGGCATAGACCCTCCTTCTTAATGGGAGGAGTGCCAAATAACATGGCCACGTTTCAAAACCTCTTCAGTCCAGCCTCTGGCCATACATTGATTTACATTCCTCCCCAGTGCAAAAATATGTTCCCCCTTTCCAAAGATCCCTCCAACCTGGAGATTCAGGGTTTAAATCGAGTCCAGGTGCAGCTGTGGCTCCTCGGGCGTGGTTCCTCGGTTATAGCTCGAGTACTTTGAAAACCTTCTGCTGGGAGAGACTAGGAAGCTGAAGTAGTAGTTATACTTTTGAACCCCAGAAGTCCTGACTCTTATATTCTCTTTAAATTTTGCTTGAAAAGTGACCAATTCCATTTTTTAAAATTAATTTATTTATTTATGTATTTATGTATTTATTTTTGGCTCTGTTGGGTCTTCGTTGCTGCGCGCGGGCTTTCTCTACTTGAGGCAAGCAGGGGCTACTCTTCGTTGCGATGCACGGGCTTCTCATTGCGGTGGCTTCTCTTGTTGTGGAGCACGGGCTCTAGGCGTGTGGGCTTCAGTAGTTGTGGCTCGCAGGCTTCAGTAGTTGTGGCTCACAGGCTCTAGAGCACGGGCTCAGTAGTTGTGGCACACGGGCTTAGTTGCTCCATGGCATGTGGGATCTTCCCGGACCAGAGCTCGGACTCTTGTCCCCTCCATTGGCAGGAGGATTCTTAACCACTGTGCCACTAGGGAAGCCCCCCAATTCCTTTTTCTAGTTCATCTCTTTCTATCCTGTCTTATTATTGTGGTAAAATAAACCATTGATACTTCCAGGATGCTGGAATCCTTGTGCTTGGGCCCCTGGGCCAGCCAATAAGGGGGGGTGGCCTGTGTCTGTCTCCATTTTTGCCGAGCCTTGGGCTGTATTGTGTTGGTCCACGCCATCACAGGCCTGCCGAGATGCAAAGGAAGGAGACCGGAAGAATGTCACAGAAGTTCTCATCTGACAAGATGTTCATAAAGAAGACAAAATTTAGTAAATTTAGTTATTATTCCTTGAATTGTCACCTCTCAATTATAAGAGTTGGATTTTTTTTAAACCTTTAAAAATCATTTTAAAAAGCAAATATCATTGGTTTTTTAAAATAGGGATCATGAATATGCCTACAGGATGGATTTTTTTTTAAGAACTAATATTATGTGAATAAGGACTTAATATGGCTTGGGATAAATTTTCCATTAATAGCATTACACATAAAATTTTTAAATGCTGTCTGTATCTCAGTTAGCTTAGGTGCAAGTTAAGCTGGTACTTCCAGTAAATGGTGTTAGATGAGTCAAGAAGTGGCTCTAGCTATGATGGACATATTGAAATACTGTAAAGAGTTTGAGCAAAATTGTTTCATTAAAGAAAATTAGGAAAAAGTAATATTTCTTAAATGTGTGACTTTAAATATGTACAATTTATATAAATATGTTTGTATCCCTGAAAGTTTATTCAAGTTAACTTTTTTTAGATCTTAATTGGAAAGTCAATGGATTATATGTTGGAGGTTGCTTTGTGCTAAAGCACATAGCAGCCACTTTAGAAAAATGTGCTAGTGATGCCTGGTGTCAGTAAATAACATCCAACATATACTTTTCCATCAAGGAGAGTTAGAATGCTATCTTTTTAAATGAATTAGACTGAAATTCTTCCTTTATTTTTTAGCTATTGCCTTCTTTTACTTTTAAAACCTTTTTTTAAATGACATTAGGAAAATAGCTTACTTTTAATTCCCTCTAGAATTTAATTTTAAAGGCTCTCATAAATGGCTAAATTAATCTGGAAACCTTATTAAATTCTAAAAAATGGATATTTCTTGGAAGAAGATACTTCAATTATATATAGTACAAATATATCTTTTTATTTTACTTATTTTTTATACAGCAGGTCCTCATTAGTTATCTAATTTATACATATTAGTGTATACATGTCAATCCCAATCTCCCAGTTCATTTCCCACCCCCCCCACGCCCCACACTGTCCCCCCTTGGTGTCCATACATTTGTTCTCTACATCTGTGTCTCTATTTCTGCCTTGAAGACCGGTTCATCTGTACCATTTTTCTAGATTCCACATATATGCATTAATATATGATATTTGTTTTTCTCTTTCTGACTTACTTCACTCTGTATGACAGTCGCTAGGTCCATCCACGTCTCTACGAATGACCCAATTTCGTTCCTTTTTATGGCTGAGTAATATTCCGTTGTATATACATACCACATCTTCTTTCTCCATTCATCTGTCAAAGGGCATTTAGGTTGCTACCATGACCTGGCTATTGTAAATAGTGCTGCAGTGGACATTGGGGTGCATGTGTCTTTTTGAAGTATGGTTTTCTCTGGGTGTATACCCAGTAGTGGGATTGCTGGGTCATATGGTAATTCTATTTTTAGTTTTTTAAGGAACCTCCATACGGTTCTCCATAGTGGCTGTATCAATTACATTCCCACCAATAGTGCAAGAGGGTTCCCTTTTCTCCACACCCTCTCCAGCATTTGTTGTTTGTAGATTTTCTGATGATGCCCATTCTAACCGATGTGAGGTGATACCTCATTGTAGTTTTGATTTGCATTTATCTAATAATTAATGATGTTGAGCATCTTTTCATGGGCCTCTTGGCCATCTGTATGTCTTCTTTGGAGAAATGTCTATTTACGTCTTCTGCCCATTTTTTGATTGGGTTGTTTGTTTTTTTAATATTGAGCTTCATGAGCTGTTTATATATTTTGGAGATTAATCCTTTGTCTGTTGATTCGTTTGCAAATATTTTCTCCCATTCTGAGGGTTGTCTTTTCATCTTTTTAGTGTCCGGTCTTACATTTAGGTCTTTAATCCATTTTGAGTTTATTTTTGAGTATGGTATTAGGGAGTGTTCTAATTTCATTCTTTTACATGTAGCTGTCCAGTTTTCCCAGCACCGCTTATTGAAGAGACTGTCTTTTCTCCCTTGTATATCATTGCCTCCTAGTTGACCATAGGTGCGTGGGTTTATCTCTGGGCTTTCTATCCTGTTCCATTGATCTATATTTCTGTTTTTGTGCCAGTAGCATATTGTCTTGATTACTGTAGCTTTGTAGTATAGTCTGAAGTCAGGGAGTCTGATTCCTCCAGCTCCATTTTTTTTCCCTCAAGATTGCTTTGGCTATTCGAGGTCTTTTGTGTCTCCATACAAATTTTAAGATTTTTTTTTCTAGTTCTGTAAAAAAAAATGCCATTGGTAATTTGATGGGGATTGCATTAAATCTGTAGATTGCTTTGGGTAGTATAGTCATTTTCACAATATTGATTCTTCCAATCCAAGAACATGGTATATCTCTCCATCTGTGTGTGTCAACTTTGATTTCTTTCATCAGTGACTTACAGTTTTCTGAGTACAGGTCTTTTACCTCCTTAGGTAGGTTTATTCCTAGGTATTTTATTCTTTTTGTTGCAATGGTGAATGGGATTGTTTTCTTACTTTCTCTTTCTGATTTTTCATTGTTAGTGTGTAGGAATGCAAGAGATTTCTGTGCATTAATTTTGTATCCTGCAACTTTACCAAATTCATTGATTAGCTCTAGTAGTTTTTTGGTGGCATCTTTAGGATTCTCTATGTATAGTATCATGTCATCTGCAAACAGTGACAGTTTTACTTCTTCTTTTCCAGTTTGGATTCCTTTTATTTCTTTTTCTTCTCTGATTGCCATGGCTAGGACTTCCAAACCTATGTTGAATAATAGTGGCGAGAGTGGACATCCTTGTCTCGTTCCTGATCTTAGAGGAAATGCTTTCAGATTTTCACCATTGAGAATGATGTTTGCTGTGGGTTTGTCGTATATGGCCTTTATTATGTTGACGTAGGTTCCCTCTGTGCCCACTTTTTGGAGAGTTTTTATCATAAATGGGTGTTGAATTTTGTCAAAAGCTTTTTCTGCATCTATTGAGATGATCATATGGTTGTTATTCTTCAACTCATTAATATGGTATATCACATTGATTGATTTGCATATATTGAAGAATCCTTGCATCCCTGGGATAAATCCCACTTGATCATGGTGTATGATCCTTTTAATGTGTTGTTGGATTCTGTTTGCTAGTATTTTGTTGAGGATTTGTGCATCTATATTCATCAGTGATATTGGTCTGTAATTTTCTTTTTTTTGTAGTATCTTTATCTGGTTTTGGTATCAGGGTGATGGTGGCCTCATAGAATGAGTTTGGGAGTGTTCCTTCTTCTGCAGTTTCTTGGAAGAGTTTGAGAAGAATGGGTGTTAGCTCTTCTCTAAATGTTTGATAGAATTCACCTGTAAAGCCATCTGGTCCTGGACTTTTGTTTATTGGAAGATTTTTAATCACAGTTTCAATTTAATTGCTTGTGATTGGTCTGTTCATATTTTCTATTTCTTCCTGGTTCAGTCTTGGAAGGTTATACCTTTCTAAGAATTTGTCCATTTCTTCCAGGTTGTCCATTTTATTGGCATAGAGTTGCTTGTAGTAGTCTCTTATGATGCTTTGTATTTCAGTAATTCAGTCTCCACATTGTGTATTGTGATATCTTTATATGAGAGGAAAAAATGGCTTGGACCTGTGTATCATATGTGACTTTGAAATGAACACCTTGAATAGCACTAATTTTTATTTGTAACGTTTTTCTATAACAAAACGAGTAGCACTAGAAAAATAGGTTTTATTTTGTAAACAGCAACTGTGACCTCAGACATTCTCTGGTTAATATTTTAGTAAGCTCGCAGCCAGTTCTTCCAAGATCATGTATGAGGGGTGGTGCATGATGAGATTTAAATTGGCATAAAGCTGCATGCTTTGTCTAGCTCTGATTTAGTTTTTTAATATAGTGTGCCAATTTTGTGACTGTAATCATGTGAAAGTCCTGCTGAAATGAAAAATTACGTCTGACCCCCAGATCAAAGAATTTATGTTAAAATAAAGTGTGAATAAATCTAAAAACAAAAAACAAAAAAAGCTGAATTCTCTTAGCTTTTGCTTGTCTGTAAAGCTTTTTTTGTTTTGTTTTTCTTCTCTCCTTTTCTTTTTTAATTTTATTTAAAAAACCTTTGGTGCAATATTAAAAAGCAATACAGCCAGCTGGAGTGACAATGAACAGAAAGATATGGGAGGGGTAGGGAAGATCCAGGGACTCCCACCCAGCTGCTCTCAGGGGCTGGAGGCCAGGGACAGGCTGCATTGGGTCTCCATTGCTGCGCATGGGCTTTCTCTAGTTGCGGTGAGCAGGGGCTACTCTTCGTTGCAGTGTGCAAGCTTCTCACTGCGGTGGCTCCTCTCTTTGCCGAGCACGGACTCTAGGCACACGGGCTGCAGTAGTTGTGGCTTGTGGGCTCTAGAGCGCAGGTTCAGTAGTTGCGGCGCATGGGCTTAGTTGCTCTGCGGCATGTGGGATCTTCCCGGACCAGGGATCGAACCCGGGTCCCATGCATTGGCAGGTGGATTCTTAACCACTGCGCCACCAGGGAAGCCCTGATTTTATTGATTTGAGTCCTCTCCCTTGAATCTTTTCTTGATGAGTCTGGCTAAAGGTTTATCCATTTTTTTTATCTTCTCAAAGAACCAGCTTCTGGTTTTATTGACCTTTCCTATTGTTTTCTGTGTTTCTGTTTCATTTATTTCTGCTCTGATCTTTATGATTTCTTTCCCTCTACTATCTTTGGGTTTTGTTTGTTCTTCTTTCTATAGTTCCTTTAGGTGTAAGGTTAGATGGTTTATTTGAGATTTTTCTTGTTTCTTGAGGTAGGCTTGTATTGCTATTAACTTCCCTCTTAGAACTGCTTTTGCTGCATCCCGTAGGTTTTGGATGGTTGTGTTTTTGTTGTCATTTGTCTCTAGGTATTTTTTTATTTCCTCTTTGATTTCTTCAGTGATCTCTTGGTTATTTAGTAATGTTTAGCCTCCACGTGTTTGTGTTTTTTACATTTTTTTCCCTGTAATTGATTTCTAATCTTATAGCGTTGTGGTCGGAAAAGATGCTTGCTATGATTTTAGTTTTCTTAAATTTCCCGAGGCTTGATTTATGACCCAAGATGTGATCTATCCTGGAGAATGTTCCTTGTGCACTTGAGAAGAAAGTGTAATCTGCTGTTTTCGGATGGAATGTCCTATAAATATCAATTAAATCTATCTGGTGTATTGTGTCATTTAAAGCTTTTGTTTCCTTATTAATTTTCTGTCTGGATGATCTGTCCATTGGTATAAGTGAGATGTTAAAGTCCCCCACTATTATTGCATTACTGTCAATTTCCTCTTTTATAGTTGTTAGCATTTGCCTTATTTATTGAGGTGCCCCTGTGTTGGGTGCATATATATTTATAATTTTTATATATTCTTGGATTGATCCCTTGATGATTATGTAGTGTCCTTCCTTGTCTCTTGTAACATTCTTTATTTTAAAGTCTATTTTATCTGATATGAGTATTGCTACTCCAGCTTTCTTTTGATTTCCACTTGTATGGAATATCTTTTTCTATCCCCTTACTTTCAGTCTGTATGTGTCCCTAGGTCTGAAGTGGGTCTCTTGTAGCCAGCATATATACTGGTCTTGTTTTTGTATCCATTCAGCAAGCCTGTGTCTTTTGGTTGGAGCATTTAATCCATTCACATTTAAGGTAATTAATTATTGATATGTATGTTTCTGTGACCATTTTCTGAATTGTTTTGTGTTTGTTTTTGTAGGTCCTTTTCTCCTCTTGTGTTTCCCGCTTAGAGAAGTTCCTTTAGCATTTGTTGTAGAGCTGGTTTGGTGGTGCTGAGTCCTCTTAGCTTTTGCTTGTCTGTAAAGCTTTTGATTTCTCCATCGAATCTGAATGAGATCCTTGCCGGGTAGAGTATTGTTGGTTGTAGGTTCTTCCCTTTCACCTCTTTAAATATATCGTGCCACTCCCTTCTGGCTTGTAGAGTTTCTGCTGAGAAATCAGCTGTTAACCTTATGGGAGTTCCCTTGTATGTTATTTGTCATTTTTCCCTTGTTGCTTTTAATAATTTTGCTTTGTCTTTAATTTTTGTCAGTTTGATTACTCTGTGTCTCGGTGTGTTTCTCCTTGGGTTTATCCTGCCTGGGACTCTCTGCGCTTCCCGGACTTGGGTGGCTATTTCCTTTCCCATGTTAGGGAAGTTTTCAACTATAAGCTCTTCACCTATTTTCTCGGGTCCTTTCTCTCTCTCTTCTCCTTCTGGGAACCCTATAATGGGAATGTTGTTGCGTTTAATGTTGTCCCAGAGGTCTCTTAGGCTGTCTTCATTTCTTTTCATTCTTTTTTCTCTATTCTGTTCTGCAGCAGTGATTTCCACCATTCTGTCTTCCAGGTCACTTATCCGTTCTTCTGCCTCAGTTATTCTGCTATTGATTCCTTTCAATGTATTTTTCATTTCAGTTATTGTATTGTTCATCTCTGTCTGTTCTTTAATTCTTCTAGGTGTTTGTTCTTTAATTCTGCTAGGTCTTTGTTAAACATTTCTTGCATCTTCTTGGTCTTTGCCTCCATTCTTTTTCTGAGGTCCTGGATCATCATCACTATCATTATTCTGAATCCTTTTTCTGGAAGGTTGCCTATCGCAACTTCATTTAGTTGATTTTCTGGGATTTTCTCTTGTTCCTTCATCTGGTGCATAGTCCTCTGCCTTTTCACTTTGTCTATCTTTCTGTGAAGTAGTTTTCGTTCCACAGGCTGCAGGATTGTAGTTCTTCTTGCTTCTGCTGTCTGCCCTCTGGTGGATGAGTCTGTCTAAGAGGATTGCGCAAGTTTCCTGATGGGAGGGACTGGTGGTGGGTAGAGCTGGGTGTTGCTCTGGTGGGCAGAGCTCAGTAAAACTTTAATCTGCTTGTCTGCTGATGGGTGGGGCTGGGTTCCCTCCCTGTTGGTTGTTTGGCCTGAGGCGACCCAGCCCTGGAGCCTATGGGCTCTTTGGTGGGGCTAATGGCAGACTCTGGGAGGGCTCACACCAAGGAGTACTTCCCAGAACTTCTGCTGCCAGTGTCCTTGTCCCCATGGTGAGCCACAGCCACCCCTGCCTCTGCAGGAGACCCTCCAACACTAGCAGGTAGGTCTGGCTCAGTCTCTAGTGGGGTCACTGCTCCTTCTCCCTGGGTCCTGATGTGCACACTACATTGTGTGTGCCCTCCACGAGTGGAGTCTCTGTTTCCCCCAGTCCTGTTGAAGTCCTGCAATCAAATCCCGCTAGCCTTCACAGTCTGATTCTCTGGGAATTCCTCCTCCTGTTGCCGGACCTGCGGGTTGGGTTGGGAAGCCTGACGTGGGGCTCAGAACCTTCACTCCAGTGGGTGGACTTCTGTGGTATAATTGTTCTGCAGTTTGTGAGTCACCCACCCAGCGGTTATGGGATTTGATTTGATTTGATTTGATTGTGATTGCGGCCCTCCTACCATCTCATTGCAGCTTCTTGTTTGTCTTTGGATGTGGGGTATCTTTTTTGTTGAGGTCCAGTGTCTTCCTGTTGATGATTGTTCAGCAGTCAGTTGTGATTCCAGTGCTCTCGCAAGAGGGAGTGAGGGCACATCCTTCTACTCCGCCATCTTGAACCCCATGTATATCTTTCTAAATGGGTTCCTATTCAGGTTTTGTCATTAGTGTGGTATGGTTTTCAACAAATTATCAACCACTGATTTCCTAATTTTTCCTGTCAGGAAGCCACTGTTAATCTTTTTTTTTTAAAGTTTCTGTAATCTTTGATAGTGTTCAGTTTAAGCGTTGGGAGGTAGATTTAGTTTTTGTGAATTTGCTCAAAGGATTTAACTTTTTTGCACCAGTCACATTTTTAAATGGAGTTTAAAATGCCTCTTTGCCTTTGCACTGTGCTTTTAACAGCATAAAATACTAAGGAAGTAAAAGAGCTTACATAAAGGTACGCTCTAATAAAAACAAATAATGGTTACTCTAAAAAAATATTGTTAAAACAAATGTACCATTCTGTTAATCTGATATAATGTATTCATTTTTAGCACAGACTTAAGCCAAAACACTGAGCCAGCTTAATATTTTTAGAAACTTCTGACAAATGTTTAGTAATAATTGTGACTTACTGAATATTGTTATAATAATGAAAATATAAGAATTTAGCATGTTGATAAAAGCTTCATTTGATAATCATAGTATGCAAAATATTTTTCTTTGTTAAAAACTCCTTTTATATAATGTATTTATTTGGCTTTTGCTTAGTCAGGAATAAAAGTTTGACTTTTATAATACAAGTATTTGTTTTAATGCCAATATTAAGATCATAAATCTTGTGTAGTAAAATATTTTCAGGTTAAGTTGAAGGTTTCAGAATATTCTGTGTTTGCTTTTGCCATTTTCTGGCCGTTGTTTGCATTGCTGAGGACATTTTATTTTTTGAAGTATACCCTCCAACCAACAAAAACCATCTCAACGAAGTAAGTATTGTGTCAGTGCACTCCACCAGAGGTTTCTAACTTTTAAACTGCCTTAGGAGAACATAAAACGAATGTGACAAAGGCATTTTCCATAAATTATACCGGCACCATACAACCAGTGCCATGTACATTTCTCATTAAAATATTTTCATGGTTTTATGTTAGCATTTTATTCCCAAAGAAACCAACGAGCATAAAACTCTAAGCTGCATCTGAATTTTTTTCTACCCAACTGTAGCCTGGATGTCATTGGCATTATTTCATACATCCCTTTTCATGAATTAATGTAGTTTCCATTTATAGGAGCTAAAGCATATACTATCATATTTCTGTGCTACTTTGTTTAGCCATTTTCCCCTTTTTTGCTCACTTCTGTAGCTTTTCTGCAATTAGATAAAAAGGGACCACAAAAACATCACTTTGATCAGCCTTCAGTAGCACCCAGGAAAAACTACTCTTTCACAAGAGAGGAGGTGAGACAGATTGATCGGGAAAATCAGAGGCTTTTGAAGGAACTGTCGAGACAGGCTGAAAAACCAGGAAGCAAAAGTACGATTCCAAGAAGATCGACTGGTCCTCCCCCTAAGTTATATCATAGTGCTCTCAACAGACAGAGGGAACAACAAAGGATTGAAAGAGAAAATTTGGTAAGTAACTGAGATTTTTTTAGTCATCAGAGAAAATGCATTTGTACTGATTTGTTAGCCCAACTTTCAGGAAACCCAATACAGTGAAATTTTCTAACTTAATTATATAAAAGTAGGAATAGATATGTATAGCCTGAAATACATGATGAGCTATGAGCCTGGAAGGTATAATGTGTGCTTTTTTATCCAGGAAACTATATTTTAAGGGAATATTAAATGAAAATACTGAAAGCTCCGTTATTTATTTGACTATATCTGTGAAATCACTATAGTAGTATAGGAAATGGTGTCCAAGGGTGAGATACATCTCTCTTCTGGAGAGCTAAATCTATTTCACTTCATTTTATCCTCGAAAGCTAAAATAATTTATATATCATTTATTTTAAATAATAAATACATTCTCAGAGAGGTCAAATTTGTTGCCCTGCTGCTTGAATGTATGAAAGACATTGATTGTTAAAAACCATGTAAGTACCCTTTGATGTCCTAAGGAATACATATGGAAACTGTTGAAAATCTTCACATTAAAAACTATTTATTCATAGCATATCATGTTCTTTATAAAATGCAATTCATAGTAATTGCTCATATTTATTGAGCTCTTTAATGCTGGGCATTGTTCTAAGTGTCTTCTAAATATTAGCTTATTGAATCCTGACAATAATTCTTTCAGGTAGGTACTTTATTTTTATCCACATCTTACAAATGGAATAATTGAGACCTAAAAGGGTTAAATAATTAACCCATGGACAAGGAGCTGGTAAGGAAGTGGCTAAGCCAAGATTTTAAACCCAGGTAGCATCTTAAACTAAAATTAGACCCTTAATGAGCACATACATTCGGAGCTAAAATAATTGGTAAAGCTATTATTAAAATTACTAGAATAATTCGCAGAATTCACCCTCATTATGTTTCATCATCAGTACAGTTCTGTTTAACTATGTACTTAACCTGAACTTGCAAGAGTAACAACTCTTGTGAATTTCTTTGTCACCATCACTAGCACCAGGAGTTGGCCAGCTGGGTTGGTATATTTACAAAAATAGTAAACTCTTGGGCCCTTCAGGAGAGTCACCCTGAATGTGGCAGGAAGTAGGTAACAACAAAACAAGTTGAAGTGAGGTTGGTGGGTAGTGAGCTACATAACTTCCTGCATGTCACTCCGGCAGTTTCAAGATTCATTCATGATTTAAGAAAATTTGGAATTAGTGTGTGTCACGAACATCTGGTTTTACCTTATTTTCACTCTCCCACATGGCTCTGGAGTCTGTTTTGTTTATTTAACAAGCAGTTGCATAGTGCATACTGTTTTACAATTTTAGGTCATTTAATCCTCGTAGCAACCTAACGACAGAGTTACTGTTGTTGTGGAGGAGAAAATGAGACACTGAGTAGGGCGCAGGGACTTCCTTAAGGTTAAACAGCTAGCAGGTGGCAGAATCATGTCCCAGTTACCTAGCTTTGGGGTTACTTTTTTTAAACAGCTTTTTTGAGATATGATTCACATACCATACTCATTTAAAGTGTACAGTTCATAAGTTGTAGTAAAATAGTTGTAGTAAAATATACGTAACATAAAATTTGCCATTTTGTTTTTAAGTGATTGATTCAGTGGCATTAATTACATTCACAATGTTGTGCAACCATCACTACTACTTATTTCCAAAACTTTTTTGATCACTCCATACAGAAACTCTGTACCAAACAATAACACTCTGTTCTCCCTTCTCCTCAGCCCTTGGTAACCTCTAATCTACCTTCTGTCTATAAATTGGCCTATTCTAGATATTTCATATAAGTGGAATAATAGAATATTTGTCATTTTGTGTCTGGCTTATTTCGCTTATTAGCATGTTTTCGAGGTTCATCCATGTTGTAGCCTGTATCAGAACTTCATTCCTTTTTGTGGCTGAATAATATTCCGTATATGTATGTGCCGCATCTTGATTCCCCATTCATCTGATGGTGGACGCTTGGGTTGTTTCCACATTTTGGCTGTTGTGAGTATTGCTGCACGGCACACTGACTACAAGTATCTGTTCAGGTCCCTGCTTTCAGTTCCTTTGGGTGCATACCTAAGAGTGGAATTGCTGGGTCACATGGTAATTCTGGGTTTATCTTTTTGAGGAACTTGGGTTTACTTTTGAGAAGCTGAAGCCATAATGGCTAGTGGCTTTACTAGTACGAACAGGATGAAAACCGTTAAGCAGCTTCTGTTTACAGCTTTTATCATCCCCCATATCAATTGTACATCTCAGCTGTTTTAATAAACAGTGGAAAATTACCACTATTTTATTCTTTTTACTTTGTATGCTTAGTAATATGTATATGTGAGCAATATTTTTCTCCATTTCATAGTAAGGTCTTATTTGTTATACTCTAGGACAGTAGAATATAATGTGAACCACATGTATAATTTAAATTTTTCTAGTAGCCACATTAGAAGGGTCAAAGAAACAGGTGAAATCATTCTGCTATAATATTTTAACTGACTAAATCAAAAATATTACATTTTAACATGTAATCAATATAAAAAATTGATATTTTACCTTTTTTTGGTACTAAGTCTTTGAAATCTGTTGTATATTTTATACTTAGAGCACATCTCAATTTGGACTAGCCACGTTTTGAATGCTCTGTAGCTACATGTGGCTTGTGGCCTTGGGCAGTGCAGCTCTGAATCAAAAGCTTAATTCATAAGAAGTGGAAAAAGTAGCTTAAAGCTAAACAGGAAAATAAACATAATTTATTATAAAATATCATTACGTTATTGTAAGGAAAAGTAATCTTCCAGATTTATGCTTAACTCTTCATCGTCTATACCAAAATAAAACTAATTCTATACCTTTTAAAATTTTTTCTTGGCTATTCCTTTGTGTTTATTCTTCATAATAACTGATTTTTTTCTTTATAAAAAGTTTTTTTATTAAATTTTTGTTGGAATTGTGTTGACTTTACATTTTAATTGCAGAGTGTTTGGCACTCTTAAAATATTACCTTCCTATCTAGAAATATGGTATGTCTTTCCATTTACTCAAGCCTTCTTATACTCTACCTTAGTAAGGTTTTATAGTTTTCTTTAAAACTATATATTTTTATGCTAGTGCCATGAAATTTTTCATTACATTTTCTAATTGGTTACTTTTGTAAACCATCACTTTTTGTATATTTATTATATAAGCAGCCACCTACCAAATCCCTATTTAGAGCCACATTGGCTCTAATAGTTCCTCAGTGTGAGATGATATACTTTTAACCTGTTTGCTAAACTGTTCGTAGTCAAAACACACGTGCATGGGTACAGACATGCTCACACAGCACTTTTGTGTCAGGTGTACTGCACAAGCAGGGTCCATTACTTTATAATTTTCATGATTTATAATCCTTCATTTGCTCCATCTCCAATGATAGAGGCCAGTTCAGGTGGCTAACAGGCATGATGACTAAAGCAGTTCTGTTCCAGTACTCTCAAATTAGTTCCTTAGTATTCCAGAGCTGTTAGACTTGAGACAAAGTAGTGCTGTGCAGAAGAGGTAGAAAAGGAGAGCCAGCCCTCTATCCAGTAGAGGGCGTGCTTGCTACATATAGACTCAATTATATTAGAACTTCATTATTTCAAAAGGGAACAAATTTTTTAATTCATGAATTTTGAAATATTCTTGTTAAACTATGTCTCTCTATATTCATTTGGACATAATATGAATTCTGTTTTTATGAAAGAGTGCAAGAATAACCTTAGCAGAAGGAGAAGGGGTCAGTGAGGATACTTAGTTTATAGTTTCACCTTACTCTAAAAGTAATGAGGCTATTTCATGCTCTTAAATGTATGTATGTCAGTTTCCTGAGCTGTGAAAAGGGGGTGGGGAGAGGAGTAATTGAATAAAGTAAACCATAATCTTTCCACTCAGGAGTTACTGTGTTAAAATATTTTTAAAGTAAAAATAATGCGTGTGTGGGATTAGCCAAAAAGTTTGTTCGGGCTTTGGTAACATCTTACAGAAAAACCCGAACAAACTTTTTGGCCAACCCAATGTACATTTATAAAATTCAAACCAGTCTTAGAAACATTAAATGAGCAATAAAATCCTTCCTCCCTCTTCTGTTCTTTGTCTCCTGGTTTAGGGAGGTAATTTTAGATAGATGTGAAAACTATTAGAGAGAGAGTGATATGTTGTCACAAAGATGAAGGTTTATAGCAAATCTCATACCAAGTATGAGTATCATCTGTGGATTAGTCAGTACCTTTGTTCCAAGGTCTTGAAATAATTTACAGTTCACTCACTCTGGTCTTCCTCCTCTGCTTATTGTCTATTATCTCCTTCCATAGAAGAAAGCAAGCTAATGATAACTGAATACGACTCCAGCTATAGACAAATACGTAGAACAGTCCTGATTGTCCCAGACTGTAAGACACTTGTTACTCTTTAATGTCCTTCGGGGTCTTTGCTTTTTCACTTTAGAAACAATAAAGCAACTCTCCTCTGCCGACAGCTGCAGAAATCATTAACTCACTGTTTGTCCATTCATTCGTTTTAACCTTTCTACCTCAGAAGACAGGATTCAGGCTGGGTTAATTTTCTTTCGAAAAAGAGTGATACTTCCTACATAGAACAGAGATATCTGAACAAACTGTTCGGATTCATTATTAGAATCTGATTTGAGTAGCAGCAGTTCTAAGATTTTGTAAACCATAAATGGAAATATAAGTAACCATTCTTACATTTTTCAATCCATTAAACAGATATTTGTTTAATGTCTGCTATGAGCTATGTAAGAAACTGGAATGGATATAAGAAAAAATATAAAATACTGCCCTGTCAGTTAATATATAACTTAGCTATGAAGATAATACTAGAGTGTGTCAAACAACTAGAAAATAATCAAAGCAGTGTTAAGGATAGCAATTAATATTTAATAAGTCCTTACTATATGCCAGGCACTGTTCTGAGCATTTTATATGCATTATCTCACTTAGTACCCTAAACTGACTCTTTGAGTTTTATTTCATTGTTAATATCACTATTAAGTCATTTGACCAAGGTCACACAATCAATGGCAGAGCAAAGGTTTAAATCCAGGTCTTTCTGGCTAGAAAACTTATATTTTTTTTATCACTCAATTACAAGTGTTACAGTATTTTGAGCTATCATTTTTAAGTCTTACTCAGGAGTTGTAAATTGATGACTAGATTGAAATGTATATACTTTTGACTTTAGGGTTTCTACTGTAATCCTTCATCTTTTTATCAATATATTGTTTCTACAAGTAAGAGCTGTTTGTATCTGAAATCATCCCTTTAGCTTTTGCTGAGCTTGTTGTGTTCATGTCGCACACAGATACCTGGCACGGTTCCGTGTGATCTGGATAGCTGAACCAAATCATTGCTCTCTTATTTCCCCAGGTTTCTGCATGTAAACTTGATAAGTGACATATCAGCATTACAGAATGGGTTTACTTTTTGCCTTATTGTTAACTTATTTCCAAATTGATTTTGATCACATTACTTTATATGTTTTATATCTGATAAATAAGCATTGCAATTCTCTTAAAGTTTGTAAAAGAAAAATATACATACAACCAAATGAATAAGTTTAGGGAATTAGCAGTTTATCTAAAAAACATTGAGACTTCTACCAGCAAAAAAACAAAATTAGTAGGTAACTGAAAATACCAAGTTTTCTGTGCTGTCCATTCCACCGTGCACAGCTCAATGGGTAGTTAATAGGATAATCAGATAAAACAGCGAATGGTTCTCTACCCAGTAAAACACATTGACGATGTGATACCCAGCAAGTTTCTTACTCAGTTATAAACTGCAGGTGGAGGAGATATATTAGTTGGTAGGTCTTGGCACCTAAATTGTACAGGTTCTGTGTCTACAAAGAGAGAAGGGCAGCATGTTATGATGGAAAGACCGTAGACTTTATAGTCAGGTGGAACCACAGATAAATCCTGACTCTGAACTCAGCAAAGAGAACCGTTACTCTAATTGTGTAAGACTTCACTGAGGAGTTGACTCTTTTCTAGCTTTTGAAGGCTCAGAACTGAAGAAGGGCATTTCATGCAGGAAGGTGAGCTGGCAGGCTGAGTCCTCTGGGTGGGTCCGGCTGCTTCTTCCTGTGTCCCGCGCCTCTGCCGTTCGTCTGCAGGCTCTTCATCCTACAGCCCTTGCTCTCCTTTCCTCGGTAGCTCTTCCCTGAATATTTTGGCTTCTCTGGAATCGCGTAGGAACACTGATAATGGAGCCTCAGAATAGCAGGGCGGGAGGGGGCTGATAACAGTTGAGAACAAGTTCTGGAGACGGTTGGTGGTGGTGAACTGTAGGCTTAAAAATGGTTAGAATGGTAAATCCTATGTGGATTATACCACAATACAAAGAAAAAACTAAGTTGAGGGAGATGGAAAAAAGATTGTCCAGAGAAAACTTGTCCTATGACTAAACTCCTGAGGCTAACTTTATAATGTGAATCTTAGTGCAGGACAGGATTCTCTTCTCAAATAAAGATCAACTTGCTACAGAGAAAGTTTAAGTCAATAAAGAAAATAATGAAACACAACCATGGATCAGTTCCCCAATCCATTTGGTCTCCTGAAACATTCCTTTCTCACCGAAGCCTGTGAAAATCAAACAAAAGAAACTCTTTCACCTTCTGATTTGTGAAGGAAGGATTATGAATAAAATTAGGGACATTACACATTAGCCTCTGTTACAGAATCGTTATTAATGCACATACCACGCTACTGGATACTATCTTGCCTTGGCTAGCTGGTTTATACAATCTTTAAAAAGCTTTATGTTCTATATAGTTGATTTCAAACTTCTTAGGAGCAAAAACTTTTTTTTTCCAAACAATTTTATGCAGAATCTTCAATATATAAAACAGACAATACAGAAAGCATAGTTGGGCCGGTAGAAGTTAGGAGTGGGAGACCTGAGAGGGCGGCCCACTTGGCCTTTCCTCAACGTCCTAGGAGCCCTGAGGCACCACTGGAAAGTAAACAGGTTGGCAGTCACTGCTCTGTGCGCATATATAGATAGAACTTATAGTAGCTTAGCGATGTTCACAGTCATTTCTACGGTGGAACACTGGGCTCTTAGCATTATTGCTCCCATTATGTCATTTCTGTGAGAAAATCAGGTTTAATGTATTTCAGCTTACAGCACCTTTTCTAAGATTGTAACCCGACAAAGAAGAGAGATGTGCCTACAGTCGGTTGTTAAAATCATAGCGGTTTTGGTTAGCCATAGGATAGGTGAAAACCCTTAGATTTTCCTGAAAGTACATTATTTGAAATATTTTTTCACAGTGACTTTAAGTCTTTTCTACTTTATTTTGTGAATTTCAGGTTCTAGAAAGTATTCGCCTTTTTAAAAAACTATTGCTATTTATCTAACGTTGGCTTTTAAATTGGTTGTCTTTAAATGAAGGCTTTATTGAAAAGGCTTGAAGCTGTGAAACCAACAGTTGGTATGAAACGCTCAGAACAGCTGATGGATTATCACCGCAACATGGGTCCTCTCAGCTCATCCCCAACCTCCAGGCGAGTTAGGTCCACTCTTGGCCAGTACAGCCCGTTACGTAAGCATACTCGAAATTATTTTGTACTTGTTCGTGTCTTTTGTCCTTTTAAAAACATATAACTTCGGTTCTTATGATAGAGTTTTAAAATGCTGACTTCTGGAATGCAGTCTGTTGTTTTTCACTGGCATGCTTTGTTTTATTTGTGTTACTTCGTTAATTTCAGGTTTCATTTACAGTGTTTAATAGCAACATAGGAAGGAAACCGGGAGATAAAACCGTTGAAAATATCAGTTATCTCTTAGATCATGGAGGAGAGACTTTTACTTTCAATATGTTTATTTAAGGAAGAAATGAACAGATATGCTCTTTAAAAGTTGCTGAAACATTCTCTTTAGCCAGTTAAGAATTTTTAGTAGTATCTTCCAGCCCTAATATGTGCTTTTTCTTCCTCATTGGTAACTAAAAGAAGAATTAGCAATCTGTAGTCATCAGATTAATCCCTCTTAATGCTTAACATACGATCCGTTACATGCCTGGCCGGTAGTGTGTCCCGGAGAACGCAGGTGGGAGTGACCACTGAGTGCTAGGGTGTGTGACGCATGGAAAGGCCAGAGCTTTTTCCCTACAGAAGTCTATGCTGTTGGTTCATGTATGTGTTCAGAACTATAAAGTCTGTAGAAGCTAATCCTAAGAGAAAGTTGGAACCGCTTGTAATCTTAGACACTCAAATGACTAGTAATTCCATTCACTCATCCCTCAAGCATCATTTCCTTGGCACAGTTCATGACTAAGAAAGGGTCTTATTCCAGTTACTCACACTTAGTATTATGCCTTGAAAGCAGTAAATTATTTGTTGAATAAATGTATAAATGGTTATACATAGAGATTTTTTTCCCACTTGAATCCTTTGAGAAGCTTTTAAAAACATTTATTCCCACCCCAAATCTATTGAATCAAAATGCCCTAATATAGAGTCTGGGCATGTTTGTTATTCTATTTTTAAGTTCCACGGGGAATTCAGAAGTACATTCCTGGTTGAGAATCAAATTAGACTATTAAAAACACCTGTGAGATAGGGAAGAAAATTTTATTCTGGGCTTCAAGATAGGAGAGGAAGTTTATGATGATTTATATATTTAGTTTAAATAATTCAAATCCTTTCTTATTCTTTATATATTTTCAGGAGGAGCTTCCAGGACATCCAGTGCTACCAGTGGTCTCAGTTGTAAGAGTGAGCGATCAGCTTTTGACACATCCAGTGGCCTGTTGCTAAGACCTAAGCCCCCTAATGTCCGTACAGCTTGGTTATAAAAACTCTTTTTACTTTAAACATTGATCACCAAATTCTTACTGAAGTGCTCTTGTATATTACTATCATTCTCTGTATAAACATCTAAATACTGCTTTAAGCAATTTAAGGTGTACAACAGTGACTTGTAATTTATTGTAATTCGATGCAAAATTGTTTTGAAAAAGACAATTTAATATAAAATCAGTGTTTCCTGTGAGGAGGAGTTTATATGAGACTTATATGTATTTTACAGAGAAATGGTAGTATGCCGGTGTATTTTCTCAACATAGAAATTGGTTCAGCTGTCAGACTGACAAAACAGTTGTGATAGCATCGCTGAACGTTGGACCCAAGATGTTAGCTATACAGTTCTTTTTTGATGTGTTGTTTTTTTCGTTTCTTGTAAGCTTTATACCATGAGCATAGCTCCTGACTGACTTTGTTTTCTCTTTGCTTCAGAACTTGGGCAGTGTGACTTATAACTTAATTGTAAGACAGTTATTATGAAACAAATCTTGAAATTTGTTTTCATTGGTGGAGCTGATTTAGATTTGATGAGCAGATTGAGTGAAGCTTGAACTGGGGCCGTCCTTGTGATTCACCAGAGGTACCTACTACTTCTGTAGAAGGGAACTGAGTTAGATCTCAAACACTTTATCAACCATTCTGAACCATTTCAAACTGTGAGTATTAGAAAGCTCAACTTAGAAGCTCCTCTTTCATGTTTTTATATATTCAGGGAAAGTAGTTAATGATTCTGAGAAATTAGGTTTCTTTAGAGCTACTGCATTGTAAATAGTTTGTCCAAGGACCAGATCATCATAAGCAAAAACAAGTATCTGTTGAATCAGCAAAATAGCACCACCAGTTTGAAGGGCCAAGAAGCAGATCCTGAGTTGTGTCAGGACAGTGTTTTAAGGGATGCTGTTAATGAGTTGTGTTATACTTAGAGTTTATTGTTTTAAGTGAGAAGAAAAGAAAGAAATGCATTGTCTCACAGCTTTAGAAATTCCAGCTAGTGTTTTTAAGGGCTGAAAAAGAAAACTAAAAATATGAATGATAAAGGGGAAAAAAATCACGTTTGTTGAGGCTACTTTAAATGTCAGCTAACTTTCTTGCTTTGCTTTGGTTTGGGCATTTGTGTTGAACCCTGGAAGTATCATTTTTATCTGTCCCACTTTTAAAGTCCTAATAATCTTAAATGGAATTAGTAATGGCGAGTAGGGTGTAATATAGTTGACTTTTAAAATTAGAATATTTTTCTGTCAATCTATAGGCTCTTATA
The DNA here is from genome assembly GCF_028023285.1 of Balaenoptera ricei. Lineage (NCBI taxonomy): Eukaryota > Metazoa > Chordata > Mammalia > Artiodactyla > Balaenopteridae > Balaenoptera > Balaenoptera ricei. The sequence continues at coordinate 13,934,334 of NC_082659.1, read as the reverse complement.
CAACAAAGTAATCTAGGTCATGTTGCTTCTGCTGTCCTAATTGTCACTGTTTTCATTACTGGCCTTTTCTGTATACCTTAAAATGTATTGGAAAGTTTCTATATTAAATGCCAAATCTTTCTTTTTCTTAGTGTGAATTTTTGATCTGTAACCACAGTAAGATTTGTTCTTTGTTTTTCTGGGTTAACTCAAGCTCTGTAGCGTGTATGCCGAACTTACTTTTCTTAATACCTTCGGCAGTAAGCCAAACTGCATTTTACTCAACATCAATTCAGAATTTCTTGGTCTTAGTTTGTATTGATAGATTTTGTTTATGATAGGGCATGTGAAACGTGGGAAGAATAGGGTTAAAAAATTTATGTGAACACAAGCTGACTGTGAGATTTTTCTGCTGCTTTCTTTGAGCTTACAGTGTTCGTTCGCTGCTATCTGATATTCTGTTCTGGTGAACAGATTTTTTTTTTTTTAATTTTTTTTTTAATTTTTTTTTTAATTTTTTTATTTATTTATGGCTGTGTTGGGTCTTCGTTTCTGTGCGAGGGCTTTCTCTAGTTGTGGCAAGCGGGGGCCACTCTTCATCGCGGTGCGCGGGCCTCTCACTATCACGGCCTCTCTTGTTGTGGAGCACAGGCTCAGTAATTGTGGCTCATGGGCCCAGCCGCTCCGCGGCATGTGGGATCTTCCCAGACCAGGGCTCGAACCCGTGTTCCCTGCATTGGCAGGCAGACTCTCAACCACTGCGCCACCTGGGAAGCCCTAGTGAACAGATTTTTACATTACTTAGTGCTCTGCTTTATATATAAATTTTAGCTATACTAAACCAAGGTTTTTGTTTTGTTTTTTAACTTATTGCACTTTTAATGTTTGTATAACAACCTATCTTTAAGGAGCGATATGATAATGTTGAATTTAAAATTCAGCATTTGAATATCTGCTCAATAGTGAATTAGCCAATTTTTTTAAATTGATTTTTAAGCTGTTAGAGAAAAAAAAGTATGCAACCTTTTATGTAATAGCATTAGTTTCTGAATACATTTTGTATGGTCTTTGCTACCATATGTCAGGATACAATTATAATTTTATAGGTAAAGCTGTACTTTTATTTTATTTTTGATCATTAAAGAATTTTTTTCTTTGTATTTTGATTTTAGATACTAATATAATGCCTTTAGTTTTTACTGCGTTAACAGGGGAGGTTCATCTAAGTATTTCTGATAACAGGGGTTCAACTTGAAGAAAAAGTCAGGAAGAGCAACAATATTCATCTTTTCAAAGTGGAATTTACAATTCTGTTGTCATGATTCGTTTATATGATACGTATAAATAGAGGGATAGGAGTTGAAAAATGTGATATTCTCTGATATAAGTCAAGGTGCTTTTAAGATGTCATGATTTAAGGGGTATTTTTATGAAGGAATTGTAAGTATACTATTTTCATTTTCAAGAACATAAAAAAAGTGAAGGATCCTCTAGCACTACTTTACATTTGGTTCACTTGTACCTAAGATATATATTTTGAAGATTTACACGTGCAACTAGAAATTATACTAATCCAAGGTCTACAATTACTAGGCAAGGTTCTTATTGAGAGTTATTTTCATATCTGTCAAATGTTAAACTGATGTTACATCCTTTTTAATAAGATTCTATGAAAGATTTTGAACTATTAAAGTTATTTCCTAAGGGATAGCAATTATCTCATACTTCCCCTACTTCCTTTTTTCAATCTCCATAAAAAGCTGCTTTCTTAGCTACTACTCCGAATAAAATTTTTCTTGTTTGCTTATAAATGTAGTGTAATGCAGTGGTTTTCAGCTTGTTAACCCAAATGTCCAAAATGTCCTAGATAACTTTAAAAAGAGGTCATTGGGATGGATATGATTGTGTACTTCTCATCTTCAAATTCAAGTACTGCACAGTGTGAAAAGGATTATGACCAATATAAAGCTGGGGACACAAGTTTAAGTTATTCTATTTTAATAACTAAATTCATAAAATGTTTAATATTTTAAATGCCAAAGTCTAAACCTATAAATGATTGTAAACCATCCTAGAAAATGTGCTTAATGCTCATGAATACTTTTTCTATGAATAAAGATAGTAAGAAACTTAAAAATCAGTATCCTTTTTTAATTTTCCAGTCCACTGTAATGTGTTTTAGGCATGAAGAACTAGCTTGGCACAGTGAAGAAAGAAAGAAAAGAATGAAACATAACTGAGTTTTGATCCTATGTCTGTCTCTCAAATGCACTCTCTTATTCCCATTTTAAAAATTAGAATAATAACTTTTATGTGCCTTACATGACTAAGAATTAGCGAGAATGAAATTGGAAAGAGGATATTAATATTTATATCTTTGAAAGTATGACGTTTATGTGGCAAAGTGTTTGCTTAAAATTACATTCTTGGGCTTCCCTGGTGGCGCAGTGGTTAGGAATCCACCTGCCAATGCAGGGAACACGGGTTCGTGTCCCGGTCCGGGAAGATCCCACATGCCGCGGAGCGGCTAGGCCCGTGAGCCACAACTACTGAGCCTGCGCGTCTGGAGCCTGTGCTCCGCAACGGGAGAGGTCGTGACAGTGAGAGGCCCGCGCACCGCGATGAAGAGTGGCCCCCGCTCGCCACAACTGGAGAAAGCCCTTGCACAGAAACGAAGACCCAACACAGCCAAAAATAAATAAATTAATTAATTAAAAAAAAAATTACATTCTTGGGCTTTCCTGGTGGTGCAGTGGTTACGAATCCACCTGCCAGTGCACGAGACATGGGTTCGAGCCCTGGTCCGGGAATATCCCACCTGCTGCGGAGCAACTAAGCCCGTGCGCCACAACTACTGAGCCCACGTGCCACAACTTCTGAAGCCTACGTGCCTAGAGCCCGTGCTCCGCAACGAGAGAAGCCACCGCAATGAGAAGCCCGCGCACCACAACGAAGAGTAGCCCCTGCTTACATCAACTAGAGAAAGCCTACGCACAACAACGAAGACCCAACGCCGCCAAAAATAAATAAAATAAATTTAAAAAAAGAAATTACATTCTTGATCCTCATCTCTTCAAACCACATCATCTAATTTGTCCTGTAAAATTGTTATGATGCTACAACAGACACTCTTTTATAGCTTGAAGCAGTGTTTTTTAAAAAGTTCACATCAACATTTCATATGTAATATATGTATTATGAATGATAAGAAATACTCTTTTTAAAACTTGCTGCTAAAACATTAGTTTCGGAATTTTTTTGATGAGGGTTAAATAACAATACCTTTGGAGTAAATCACTGAGTAGTTCTGCTGTATATTTGAGCTCTCAACTAGGAAGTTAAAGGATGCTTATAGCAAATAAGATTACATTATAGCAGAAAATTTTGTTTGGTTCTAAAATTCTGGTGACTGTTTTTTAGTCCACTTAGAGATATTTCTGGAGCCACCATAATACAATCTTAATGTTCTGTGTCTCTATTTCAGAATCCAGTTTGTAAGTTCAGGTAAATTGCACTGTTTGTTCTAGATATTTTTAAGGTTTTACTGCTTTACAAAGTAAAATTTACAAGGTAACATGTCATTATTTTACTATAATTTAATGAGACACGGGGTTTTTTTCCTATGAACCTAATTTTGTATCCACTATTATAGTAAAAGAATTTGGCTAGTCACCAAAAAAATGATTAAAAACTAAGGTTTGAAATTCTTAGAGTATGTATATTACAAAGATAGTCTTCACCAAAAATCACGTTACATTTATTTCATATATTTGGGGATTATAGCTGATCTCCAAGTTTTGAGTATGCTTTGGTTTCTTTATTTCATTAGGAGAATCTTTATGTTTCATGAAGAAAATATCCAAAATTAAGCAAATATATCTGCTTCCCATGTAGTTAGGTATACAAACTAGAAAAACCTAATTCTACTGTTAATTTGAGAAGATTTCATTTTAAATTATATTTCGGGGAATGTGAGAGGAATGTGGTCTTTTAGGTGAATATCCACAAGAAAATGACATTCCATAGATTTTGTTGATAGCTGTTTAAGTATTACAGAAATACAGAAAGGGGCACAAAACAAATGTACAACTCATGTTGTCACAGAGCAAACCCCTGGGTCACCACTAACCAGATCAAGAGTTAGAATATTGCTAAGAACTCAAATCTGCAGCACCCCCCCCCGACTTTTTTTTTCACAAATGAGATTTTTTATTTGTCACCATTCAGAGTCTGAGTTTTAAACAGATTCTTGGACTGGTGGTTCATGTCCACCAGCTCTTTTACCTCCCTCATCCCCAGGCTTGTCCAGAATTGCTCCCTTCACCTTGAAGCTCCATGAGTTTTCCCAGTTCAAACTTGGGCTTCTTTAGCATTTTTACTTTTCTAACAAGTCTTCATGGAGCAGATAAATAGGCTGGCAAGCCTCTCTGTGTCTTGTCCAGTGCTGTCTGGAATCCATTTATTGACCACTTCTCTTGAGTCATTTGTCTGCACCTCTTGGGCTGTGATTTCCACCACCTGAATTCAGTGGGCCTGTGGGGCGAACTCATGAGATCCCATGGGGATCCCTCCCTGTTACCATCCTCTCTGCCTGCCAGAAGGTTAACCACCGGCTTAACTTTTAACCACCGGCTTAACTTTTAACACCATTGTGCAGTTTTGCCTGTTGTTGAATGTCATACGAATGGAATTATATTCTTTCGTGTCTCAATGCTTTTGCTGAATGTACTTATGATTGTGAGATTCTTCCACGTCGTCGCCTGTGGCTGTAATTCGTTGGTGCTCATTTCTGTGTAGTATTCTAATGTATGACTATACCACGATCCATTTATCCAGTCTGTGGCTGATGGACATTTCAAGTGGTTTCCAGGTTTTGACTATTATAAATAATGCCAATACGAAGATATCTGTAGATGTGCCTTGACCTGCGCGTGCATTTTGGTTGGGCCTATGCTTAGGAGTGGAGTTGCTGAACAGAGTCTACATATTCGATAGACAGTGCCAGAGTTTCCCAGAGTGAATGTACCAGTTTACTCTCTGGCAGAAGTGTGTTAGTTCCTGTTGCTCCATATCCTTACTCATATTTAGTGTCAGTCGTTTTTAAGGTTTAACCATTTGGGTGGGTATATAATGGTATCTCGTGATTTTTCTTTTTTTTCCGATTTTTGGCCGCACCCCTCAGCATGTGGGATCTTAGTTCCCCGACCAGGGATCAAACCTGCACCCCCTGCATTGGAAGGCAGAGTCAACCACTGGACTGCTGGGGAAGTCACCATCTTGTGATTTTTTTTTTTTTTTTAACTGCATTACTCTGGCTAATAAGATTGAACATTGGCCACTGGGATATCTTTTGTAAGGTACCTTTTCAAGCTTTTGGCCTGTTTTTCTGTTGGTTGGATGTCTTTTTCTTGTTATAGGAGCAGTTATGTGTTCTGGATATGATCAATCCCAGTGGAGTCATGTTACAAAAATTTTCTCCCAGTCTGGCTTGCCTTTTCACTATAAATGGTGTCTCTGAACAGAAATTCTTAATTTTAGTTTAGTCCAGTTTGTCAGTCTCTTCTTGCATGATTAGTACTTTTTAAAATGTTGGGTTTTATACATTTTCATTTACCCGAGGACATGGAAAAATGCTGCTCAGTTATCTTCTAAAAGTTTTGCCTTTCACACTTAGATATGCAGTTCACCTGGCACTGTTGATTGTCTCTTTTTTCATTAATTGTTACTTTAGTTATTTACTTCCAGCTTTATTCTTTGGGTTTAATTTGCTGTTATTTTTTAAACTTCTTGGAATGGATGTATAGTTCACTGATTTTCAGCCCTTCTTTTCCAATAGATGCATCAAAGGCTATAGATTTCTTCTTAGCATAGCTTTAGCTGTTTCCCACAAGTTTTGATAACATGGTATTTTTATTTTCAAGTTCAAAATATTTTTGAGTTGCCCTTCTGATTTCCACTTTTTACACCATGGCCCTTTAGAATATATTTTTATAGGGTGTTTTAAAGTTATATTTGTGGTTTTGGTTTAGTTTATATGAAAAATTGTAGGAAAAACTTGAAGCTCTAGATCAGGGTTCAGCGAGTTACAGCACATTAGCCAAATTCAGCAGCCCAGAGCCCATTTTCGTGGCTTTTACCTTCTTAAATGTTTTTTTAAGTCAAAAGAATATTTTGTGACGTGTGAATATTATACGGAATTCACATTTCAGTGTCTGTACATGAAGTTTTATGGACCAGCCACGCTGGGTTCATTTGTCTTATCCAGGGCTGCTTTTGCAATAGGGCAGAATTGTGCTGTGTCAAAGACCATCTGACCGACACAGCCTGAAATATTTACTACCTTGTCCTTCAGAGAAAAAGTTTGTTGACCCTTGCTCTAGATGATATTTTCTTGCAGACGAGATTTACTTTTGCTTCTGGCAGGCAGCAGGGGTGCTCACAATCTCAAATCGCCCTAATGCAGCTAAAGGGACGAGATGGTCTGAAGGCTGGCGTCAGTGACTGCAGGGGCCAGCCGGTCTCAGGTTCCCTCTTCCTGCTGCAGGAGGGCTCCCAGGGCTTCCCTCCCTGGGCGGGCCCCGCTTCCCTCCCTGAGAGGCTCTCAGAATCGCTTTCTAGTTCTCAGCCTTCCAGCCACATTTCCACGACTTTCAGACACCTCCCACCTCCTGGGGAAATGGACCCCAAACACCAGACTCTTCTCAGGATGTCTTCCCCCAAATCTTGGCCCCAATTTCCCATGCCCTGTTAGCTCCCCGCTGCCTTCAAGCAAATTTTTATTTTAAATAGTTTGAACCCTTTTTCTAGTCGTTTTCAGAGAGACCATTGGTTGGCACTACCTGGTCTGCCAGTTTGGAAATCCTTTATGAATCATAAATACACTCTGCTTTGAGAGAGGATTCTTCGATGTTACAGTGAAACTGCCAAATGAGTTGTGTTAGTCTTGAGCCTGGAGGGGTCTGGGCAGCTGTCAGATGAAGCAGCCCCGTTTTCTCATCCCCCTTTCAGCCCCCCAGGGTTGAGGGTGGTGGTGGCCATGATCCCCGTTCGTCTGGTTCCCACCAGTGACTGAGTCCCGGGAATAACCCCAGCCTCTTCCCCCGTGCTCACTCTCTACCCCTTTTAAACCCACTGCAGTTCCTCACGTCGTCCTGCTGTTACCGCTTTGATTCCAGGTAATCGATTCTCACCTCCATTGCTGTCTCCTTGCCCCCAATCCCTTCTCCACGCTGCTGCCAAAGTGCTGAAGCGGAAACTTGATCACATCACTTCCTTGCTGTAAAAGTTCAACGGCTCTCGAGAGACTGTTGTAGAAAAATGGAAGTCCTTCAGAAGAGCCCACTAAGCGCTTCATTATTTAGCCTCACTTCTCATCACACCCACAGACCCTTTTCAGCCTTCCTTAAGCTCAGCCTCCCCCCAGACTATAAATTCCCTAAGGGCAGACATCATGTTTTACTGGAATTGTATGTTCTCTGGGTCTAGCACAGTGTAGGTATTCACATGATGGTATGAAAGGACTGATGGGTAAGCTAAAACAATTGTGTCCATGCTTACCATTCCCTTTATTCTTACCTTTCTCTGTCCTCTTAGTCATGGGGCTTCAAATGAGCCCATCTTCCAAATCTGTGGGCAAAAATTCCCTTTGTCTAACCGACCCTCTGGCTACTATCCTGTTTTTATTTCTTTATTTCTTTGTACTAAATTGAGAATGCTGTGTGAGAATTCTTTGTACACACGGGTCCTTCCACCTTGGCTGCCACCTGTCTCCCCTGGTCCACTGGATTCCAGAAGCCCAAGGGTGTGTACTCTCCTCTGACATCTCGCTGCAGGCCTGCCACATTCACCCAATAACCCATCACTTGGTATTTCTCTCTTACCAACCCTCTGTTGTGGCACTTGTAGTCTCTAAGTTACTGCAGTTACTTATTTACATTCTTCTTTCCTCTGTTAAGACTCCTCCTCAGTGACAGGGACTGGGTCAGTCTGGCATTAACTTTGGCTCCAGTGCCTGACGTGCTGCTTTGGCGTGTGCTCAGCCGTGTGTGGGGTGAATATGTGTTGTCCCCTTCTGCCCCACTCCCCACTCCCTCCATAACCTCTTAAAAATGCTGCCTTACCTCATCAGCACCATACTGAATCTGTTCAGGTCACTGATGGCTCCCTCCTTGCCAAATCCCAAGACCTTTCTCTCTACCTCCTTCTTTTCTAACCTCTCTGGGGCATTTGCTATTATTGACCCTCTTTGAAATAATCCTCTACTTTACTTTGATGCCACATGGGTTACCTCAATTCTTTCTCTGGGTTTTGCCTGATGACTGGGACTAGCACCTGTCTCTCTAACCCCTAATGGTGGTGACTCTTCTTCAAGGCCATCTCGGTCATCTTCTCTGTTGTTGTTTTTTGTTTTTTTTTTTAAATTTTATTGATTGATTGATTGATTTTTGGCTGTGTTGGGTCTTGCTGCGTGCAGGCTTTCTCTAGTTGCGGCGAGTGGGGGCCACTCTTTGTTGAGGTGCGCGGTCTTCTTATTGCTGTGGTTTCTCTTGTTGCGGAGCACGAGGTCTAGGCGCGCAGACTTCAGTAGTTGCAGCATGCGGGCTCAGTAGTTGTGGCTCACGGGCTCTAGAGCACAGGCTCAGTATTTGTGGCACACAGGCTTAGTTGCTCTGAGGCATGTGGGATATTCCCGGACCAGGGCTTGAACCCGTGGCCCCTGCGTTGGTAGGCAGATTCTTAACCACCACGCCACCAGGGAAGTCCCTCTGTTGTTTTTATACTTACTCATTTTATTGATTCTTAAGGACTGTTTACAAAAAATGCTACATTTAAGATAGTTTCCAAATTTCTATCTAGTCTTCTTTCCTTTACTTTTACATAGTTCTTTACTTTTAGGATCCCTTTTAGATGTTTTCAGTTACTTCAGAATCCTTATATCCAAAACTGAAGTCACTGACTTTCCCAAGTGCTGCCTCCTAACTTCTGTTGCCATCAGGGTAGTGTCATTTTTTCTCAAACATTACAGCTCAGCATTCTTGTTGATTAACATTTTTCTTCAGTGTCTGAATTATGTCCTGTCATTCTTCAAAATGTAACACACTCCTCACTTTCACTGCCGTCCCTCTAATCCACACCTTTATCACCTTTATCGTATTTGGATTACTAAAATAGGCTTTTAGCTAGAGAAAGCTTAGGAAGCACTCACTTTAGATTATATATCATGTGGTTTGGTACTTAAGTCATATGGTCTCAGGTATTGACTTTAGTCTGTGTTTTACATCCCAAATAAAGCAAGAGAAAAGCCCTGAGAGCAGAGACCCCATCATGCTTTTGGATCTGCCACAGCATCCAGGCACATGTGAGGCCACAGAGTGTCACTCAGTAATATCTGGCTCATCGATATTTGCAAGAAATTGCAAGAAATAGGGAAACTGAACTACAATAAAATGTTTAAAGATGCTCTCGTAAAGGGCTACGAGAATTAAAAATGAATAGAACACAGAAAAATTATAGTCTACAAAATGTCTTATGAGACATAGGTAACATTAATACACACACTGTACATTAACAATTATAAAACAGTAGATTCTCATTATTTGTGGTAGTCATGTCCTACAGTGTTAGCAGGAGCACTGAATTAGCAAATACTGGTTCACTGCTCCTAAGGGAAATACAGGTTAGGTTCCTTTGAGCTTCTGGTCATATTTTTGTCAACCAACCAATACATAACCTTGTTTTACGTGTGTCTGTGTTTAAAGCCACATATTTAATATAAATGGTTGATCCATTAACATTAAACTCATGGCCAACAGCACTCATGCCTGAAGGAAGCTCATCTAACACACATATCTCCTCCATAAGGCACAGCACAGCCTTCCAGCACTTAGAAACCCTGGACATCACGTCATCACTACGCTTTGGGGCCATTTTAAACAATGAAATCACCAACAGAAAGCACAAAAAGGCGAAAAACATGGCACTGCATAGGTCACGAAAGGCCCCGTTTTCAGAGTGGGAGCAGAGCGGAAACACGAAGGCAGGTCATGGACTACTTTGACCTCAGCTGGGAAGGCACGTGTCAGGCAAGTTTTTCATTGCTCTGTTCATGTCCAGGAATGAACACACAGGGGTTAGAAATAAATTTTAGAGAGGAGTCTAATTTGCAAATATGGAATCTGCAAATGAGGACCAAGTGTACTTTTTCATGCACTGATAAAAACTGATATTCAAGAGAAGCAGAAAAATGAAAGGAATTTATGGCATGATAGATTTTGTAAAATTGTATTTAAGGACTTGAAATTTGAATTTAAGGCAGCCATCAATTTTCATCTATAACATTATATTGGGGTCAATGCATGACCCCAATGTGGTTGTCCACTTACTACCCTCTGCATGTTCAAGATCCCACCCAACTGGAGGACTCGACTTTCCCAAATACTCCCCAGGTTCTCTGTGTTTTTTTCAGATGCACCTTTTCCTCATTCATTCTTGCATTCAACAAACACGTATTAAACACCACCCATGTCCCAGGCACAAGGCAGTGAAAATGATGATCACCGTCCTGAGTTTGCGTTGCACGCTGTAGGTGTTTTTAAATTTTGCCTCAGCACAGTCTATGGTCCATATTCTACACAAAGTAAAACAGAATGGAAGCCATTATTCAGTTAATTGAGGTTTAAACACAAACCATGGAGGCGAGCCTTCTTTCAAAGTTACACCCTTATGAGCTGCCTTCTTCTCTGTCAGCCTCCATACTTTTTCCCATACATGCAAAATACAAAATAAGGTGGCTAAAAAGACAGAAGATACCCATAGGTGAAACTTATAGGGAGAATATCCATAAAAAATGAAAAGGGCTTATTGGGGTGCTGGTTAAGAGAAGGGGTGCATTTAGGGAGAGAGCTTTGCAGGAAAGAGGGCTAGTGAGGAATCCCTGGGGGCGGGACACTCCATTCCCAGTTGTTACTTTAAACACTTCTCAACCCTCCAGACCTTCAAGCCTGACAGCTCTGCACGGTGAGAAGACTGCAGAGCTAGGATGGTAAGGGGAGGTACCGCCTGTCGAGGCTGAGGGGTCTGGGGGTTCTGGGTGCGCTCAGGAGCTGGGCTGAGGACTGATTCCACCAGGCTCCTTACACAAATCTCCGCTCCCGATGCCTCAGGGGTAACACTCGCGGGGACGGGGGAGGCCAACATCTGGGTCACGTGCAGAAGGGGGACAGTGACACTAATAGATGCTCAGTCCCCTTCTCCACTTCCCGCTCCTGCCAGGGAGGGCCCGCTGTTCGCTCGCTGCCCACACTGCCCACCTGCTTCTCATACCCCACATCCCGCATCCCCGGCTAACTCTTAGGCTTGAAAATACTCAAAGGGCTGGCCTTACTTTGAGATATACTTCACAAAAGTATTTGTCCTCCTAGCCTGCCCTGCTTTTCTTTTCTCTCCATCAGCAACAGAATTTGGGCCGTTTCTATCATCCTTAGCATTGGAAAGCCAATGAGGACAAGGTATCCAGAAGGTGCCTAACAAACAGCGTTTGTGGCCTGGCCTTGAGATGGCCTTAAGAGACTTTCTTTTTAGCTCTCTGGCCTTTTCCAGAGGCAGAGACAACTGCTAGATTAGGAAGGATATAACCTTGGAGGTGGCCAAACACAGACCTTAGTTACTAGAGTGAAACGAGGCAGCCGATTTTTTATCGGGGAGGCGGGAGTAAGGAGAAGAGACTGGGAAGAAGGGTAAAGAACAGAGGGTACCGGGACTTCCCCGGCGGTCCAGTGGTCAGGACGCCGCGCTTTCACTGCCATGGCCTGGGTTCAATCCCTTGTCGGGGAACTAAGGTCCCGTAGCCAAAAACAAAAACAAAAAAACAGAGGGTACCGAGATGCCCCTCAACCACCTGTCAGGAGAACCATAAAAGACATGTGCCTGCCCTCCAGGCTTCGCCAGCAGGTAGGGACTTGTTTCCTCCAGGTCACTCCCAACAAGCAAGGACCATATGAACTGCATGTTCTTCTGGACCAATAATGCTTACTTTCCTCTTGCAAACAGGTTTATGAGAGTCAAACCCAAAACTGACTTTTCCTCTAGGTCTTGATAAATTGTTGCAGAAAAGAAGTGCTGGCAGATACTTCCTATACCCATGTATTTAAATCGAGTTATTTTCTTTCAAGGCCCACCTTCTACCACTTCCCCCAGTTCATCTCCCGGCTCCTAGTCCTACTCAGCCAGGATTCACTGTATTAAACGTTACATTATTTAACAATGCCAGGTCACTCCTCTCCCCTAACCCCACTTAAGCTTTTTCAGAATAGGCTCCTGCCTTTTTGTATCTTCCACAGGACCTAATAGGCATTAAATACCAGCTTGCTAACTGATTTTCAAAGAATACTGTCTACCTGTCAGAAAATTCCAAGTATCACAGTTCTCTAAAGACACTAATACAGAGCACTTCCTAATCATGCAAAGCTCTTGAAACTGTGATTTAAAGCTTTTAGTGGAACCTCAGAATTCCTGAAGACAGTATGAAAGTGCATAAAGTAAGGTAAGATTATAGAAGCTACGATCTGTGTTACCACTAAGAGTCTACAGCAGCATCGCAGGAGGTAAGGTGAAAAGAGACGGCATAACCTATTTCAGTTTGAAAACCAGAACCTTAAGCCCTGTAGGTGCTCACATGATACACAGTATAATATCTGACATTTAGAAGCTTGGCCACGGAGTTATAAATGAGTCATGCTAGAAAATAAGATTGATGGTCTTATGATTTTAATCCATTTGGCAGTTAATAAGAATTCAGTAAAATAGCATGCATTAAGTGGTCTTCACTGACATTTCACATTCAGTTATTCATTATTGTAGCTTCAGTTAATTATATAAGTATGATAAGTTATTTTCTATTTGCTGTGGGAATTTAAATGTAAAATAAATACAAAATACATTTGTGGTTTAATGAATACTCAATGAAGCCTTTTTTTTTTTTCCTGAGGTATTCCTTTCAATCTGGTTTCATCCCAGATCTTTCTTTTTACTTCCCCTAGGAAGAGTCTATTAAACCACACGATGGATCTGGAACCAATGAACTTGAGTTTTAATTACATCAGACATACTTTTTGATCTCATCATACAATACCAATACAAAAGCACCGCCCATGCCTCTCAACACGTTGGACCAGGCGCCTTTGAAGAAAGCCTTGGGTCCTTCGTCTTTTGCAATCTTCCTCCAGCAGTCCACTGTCCCAGAGTACATAATATCCGCTGTGGAAACAAATGTTGGTAAGGGCTCCATAATTCTGGGGGAAAGAGACTTTTCCTCCAAAAGACATCTGCCCACACTGTCACCAGTGTTATAAAGGTCACTTTGAGCCTTCCGCCCAGCTCTATGCACATTCAACAGGACGTCCCCTCCCCTTGCATAACTGCTGAGGGGGGGTCTCTGGTGATTCCTACTTCAGCTCAACTCAAGATCAACTGAAGAACTGGGGCGATGAACCAGCTAATTCACAGAAGTCAAACAGTGAAACAGGAAGGGAGCTGGGTACAGCGGAAGTATTAAGCTGGGTGGTCCCCTTTGTTATGGATGAGAAAACTAAGGCCTAATCTCAGATTATACTGCCTAAGGTTAAAATAAGAGACGCAATTATTAGGTTGAACCATAAGAAACTGCCAACATTCGATGTTTTTTACTGTAAACATGGCAATTTCATATGTTTCAACCTATGGAAGCCAAAACTTTTCCTATCGCAACAGACTGCTTCAGGCCATGTCTCCCCCAGCTAAATCACCCTCCCCAATAATACTTGTAATAACTAGATAAGAGAAGAAGTATTTTTAAATAAACTAGCTGCCTACTTCAATTCTTTCCCCTTGTTTCTGCACCCAGGCTCTAAGGGAAAAGGGCCTAAGGCCTCTATGATGCTAGATACCTAGTTAAGTTCACTTCTAAATATCCCATTTTTGGTGTTCTTATCATTTCTTTGATAAAAATAAAAAATCTTTTTTTAAAGGAATAGTTGAGAATGTTGGGGAGGATTCATTATCATCTTTCTTTCCTAAATTCTTAGCACAATTTTAACAACTTAGAATAGTGAAGGCTGTAAAGAGCACTGACTGGTATTCTCCTTGAGCAGAAACATAAGACTCTGAGAGGTCTCAGGCTTACCCCCTTTCCGACCAGACTGCATCATCATCCTACGGCGGACAGTGTCAAAGGGGTAGGACACCAGCCCTGCGACCGCCGTCACAGTCTGGGCAATCATCCAGCTCACGATAATGTGCACATTCTTGGGGTCAGGCAACATCCCTGTGGGCAGAGCCAAGAAACCAAATGACCATGACATGATTCCTCTGAGCAGCTGAGCAAAAAGCAGGTGGGGATGGAGAACAGGCCGCCACACCTCCAACTCCATGCCCTACCCTTCCAGAAGAGTCCGCCCTTCGTGGGGTGCCTCGTGAGTAACCAGGCAGCCGACAAAAGTTGGTGGCACCCTCCCTGGATCCGCAAAGCCAGAGCTGTGCCCAGTGCACAGGGCATGTTGAAGTGGCTCCAAGTTAAACTTAGTAACTGATAGAGGGAGCTGGGCTCCCCCTTCGTCCGTCCTCGCTGAATAACTCAGGGCCAGTTTATTTCAGTAGAGGACAAGGAGAATCCCCCAGCTATTGATCCACGCCTCAACACCTCCTCACTGAGAAGCCTCAGTTTAGGCCAGGGACAAGGGACAAACAAGATTAACAAATACAAAGTCCTTTATCAGTTAAAGATCCCTCAGGATCCTCTGCACACACCCTCCTCCTCCCCACTCTGCACCCCCTGATGCCCTTCTCTCACCCTTGGCCGTATCATAGACTCCAAAGTAGGCGGCTCTGTAGATAATGATGCCCTGCACAGAGACGTTGAAACCCTGGTAGAGACCCCTCAGGCCATCAGACTTGAAGATCTTGGTGAGACAGTTGCCCAGACCAGTGAACTCACGCTGGGCAGCACCCTTGCCCACGTCGGCGGCCAATCTGGTCCTAGCAAAGTCCAGCGGGTAGACAAAGCAGAGAGAGGTGGCCCCAGCTGCCCCACCGGAAGCCAGGTTACCCGCAAAGTAGCGCCAGAACTGCTTATGGCGGTCCACGCCCCCCAGGAAGATCTGCTTGTACTTGTCCTTGAAGGCGAAGTTGAGAGCTTGGGTGGGGAAGTAACGGATCACGTTGGCCAGGTTACCCCTCCAGAAGGAGAGAACGCCCTGCTCCTTGGGGATTCTCACCACGCAATCAATGATCCCTTTGTATTGCTTCTCAGCACTGATCTGTTTGCTGGCATGCTGGACCTGTGGAGGGGAGGAGGAGGAGGGTGGTGGAGGACAGGCAGGGCAGAGAGAAGGAAAGATGACAGGAGAACAAGGTTTGCACTTCCTGGATTTCCTTGTTTAAAAAGTATGGGGAGGGCTTCCCTGGTGGCGCAGTGGTTGACAATCTGCCTGCCAATGCAGGGGACACGGGTTCGAGCCCTGGTCTGGGAAGATCCCACATGCCGCGGAGCAACTAGGCCCATGAGCCACAACTACTGAGCCTGCGCGTCTGGAGCTTGTGCTCTGCAACGAGAGGCCCGCGCACCACGATGAAGAGTGGCCTCCGCTCGCCGCAACTAGAGAAAGCCCTCGCACAGAAACGAAGACCCAACACAGCCAAAAAATAAAAAAATAAATAAATAAATATTAAAAAAAAAAAAGTATGGGGAAATCAAATGATTATTGAGTAAATGTGTTAGCTACTTGGATAATACGCCCCCCAAACCCAATTTTGCCTCAATTATCAGGGCATTTGAGAGAAAAGTTTCTGCTCCAAATAAACAGAAAGGATGATTTGATTACATAAAGGGAGTCATTTATTTGTTGCATTTTTTCCTAGGTGCCAGAACTATACTAGAGGCTTACTGGGAGATAGAAATGATTAAAGATCCTTGCCCCAAAGGACACCTGCTCTGATTTGACAGACATGATCGGCAGAAGATGAGAATTCCTCAGTCTCTCTCTAGTCTCCCTGGAGACCAGGATCTCTGAGTAGTAGATGTTCTAACAGCAGGAGAAGGAATCCACTAGGCATTCAAGCCTGAAATTTTTCAAGCGGATTATCCAAGTAATTAATTATTGAGGGGTTTGTTGCCGTGGGCAATTTGTTGGGGTTTTTCTTGTTACTGATCATTTTGACTCCCAAATTGAGAACGCCCAATTCCTCATTGGAGGGACCCTTGCCTTTTGGGCAAGTGAAAAAAAAAGGGTACATGGGATGATGAGGATAAGCCATTCAGAGACCAGGCTGGGGAGGAAAAGATTTGGGGACAGGATGAGTAAAGTGATCTAAGTTTATTCTGAAAATTGTTTCTTAGTCTCTCAAAACCTGTTTCTTTATGTGCGAAATGGGGAAAAATAATATCTACCTTACAGAGGTCATACAAAGATGAACGAATAATAGATATGTCAGCCTATAGCACAGCGCATGAGACATCGTAATAATGTCGAGTAATAACAATTATTTTGATGTTTTTATTGTAAAAGGTGGATGCAGGTAAGAGGGTGCGAGGGACTTTAAAAATCAAGAGGTGAGGCCGACCCAAGAAGCCTGAGTGCCCGCGCTGTCCCTGGAGCAGGATCTGGCTGGCTGCAACCTACTCCGGGTGGGTTTCCATATATAGACACTCGCACGCGGGGCGCCACCCGACACCAGGAACCCGCTACTGACTGACGCTAGACCTGTCTCTGAGCAGAGGGCACCTTCCCCTTCTCGCAGGCCGCGCGCCGGGCCCAGGCCTAGAGCGGATTTTCGGCGGCGCCCCGCTTCCCCTCGCCCCGCAGCTCGCCCGGGCCCCGCGCGCCCCGCCCCGCGCCCAGCTCGCCGCGCCCGCGCCCGCTCGGTCTTCACCTGCAGCAGCAGTTTGACCCTCTCGATGGGGGCAACCGCGGTCTTGGAGATGGCAGCGGCGACGCCGCCAGCCAGGAAGTCCTTCAGGAAGCTCCAAGCCTGGTCGCTCATGGTGACAGCCGGGCGCACACCGCCTCCGGGAGCCGCGCTCTCGCTCTCTTCGCCTGACCAGGCACAGAGTCCCCAGCTCTGTCCCTGCGCGACGCGAAGGGGCCGGTCGTTCCGCCCCGCAGCCCGCCTTATATGCCCCGCCCAGCCTCTCGCGAGAGAAGTAGGGACCCCGGGGCCGTGCGCGCCCCGCGCATTGGCTGGGCAGGTGCGTGGACCCCCCCCACCCCCGGCCGGCCCCCTCCTCTGCAGAGGGCAAAGGGGGCGAAGGCGCTTCCGGGAGGCAGGGGTGGGCCGGGGACTGTGCCGTTACTTGGGACGTTTAAAGGGCGAATTCATGTTATCTGTCCCGCGAGCAGAGGGAACACCGTGTCTGTGCAGCATGTGGGCCGCTGTATTTATAGCACAAGGAGGCTTAGTCCCGGGCCTTACCTGGACGCAGACACAGGACCTGCAGCCTCCAGCCCAGCTCGCTTTAGCCTCGGGCCTGCACGCGACCCGTCCCTGGCCAAGGCCTGAAATGCTACTTTTTCTTCTTCTTCCTTGTAACTGTGTCCTTCACCAGAGCTCCCTGCCTGGATGTGGGCCTCTGAAGAGTTGTGTGCGTTCACAAATAAGATCCGCCAAAATAAATACACTAACGTCACTTGATGCTGTGGTTGCTTCATCTAATTTGGCAACCTGCTGAATCCCCTCTTCTCACCATTCAATCGTTCAGTCCTTCATTCTGCTATCAAATGTTTCTGTGTCGGACACTCAGCGCCACCAGGACAGGCTGAGTGCAGGGGGCCACTAGGTGAATACTTATTTTAGCAAGTTGTGTGTGTGTGTGCTGTTTTTCTATTGGGTCAGCCTGTAACCCCATGATACATAGCCCCAAAGACCTTATAGGATACAGGATACCTTTTTTTTTTTTTTTTTAAATCCCTTAAGGGCTTAATGTTCCACTCTGCTCTCAATGGAATCTCAGCACATACTCTGGGCGGAATGTTCTCAGGCAGCTGGTGGCTTTCTGAGGGTCAGTGCTGTTACCCTTCCCATTGGAGTAGCTGGGTGACCGGGATGTTAAGTAAGAGAAGGTCGAATCCTTGACTGTATTTGCCTCTTTTTAATAGACACCTGGGGTGGGGGAGATATATGCTATCTAGTCCTAGGAATTGATTGCAATTAATTTGTGGAGTTTTTTTTAAGAAAATATATTACTATGAGCTTTGATTTTCCTTAACATTTTTTCTAGACAGTTCATATAATCATACAGGTTTTCAAATACAGCTGTTCCTTCCCCTAGAATGATTGCTCTAAACTCTTTACACTATCCAATTCTCTTGCCATGTTTGTTAATGTTCCTTTGTACACTGGACAAAGTTTATTCACTTTTTTCACAAGCTTGCTGTTGAATGCAGACAGACATCATGTTAGGCATTGAGTGAGCTGCAGCTTTGTGTCACTCTGGGTTTGGAGGCTTCAGTAGAGCTGAGGTCACTTAGCTGGGTGCCAGGACCACAAAGGGTACGTGTTTATCTGAGGTTGGAGAAGACTAGAGTTCAGAAATCCAGGTGAGCTGTATGAAAGCTAGCAAAGTGCAAATTTACCAAGGTCAGAGCAGGCAGAAGGTCAAGGATTCAGCATAAACAGAAAAGTCCACAACCACTTAAAACTCAAAAAGTTGGGAATTCCCTGGTGGTCCAGTGGTTAGGACTCCGTGCATTCACTGCTGGGGCCCAGGTTCAATCCCTGCTTGGGGAACTAAGATCCCACA
Organism: Balaenoptera ricei; assembly: GCF_028023285.1. NCBI lineage: Eukaryota > Metazoa > Chordata > Mammalia > Artiodactyla > Balaenopteridae > Balaenoptera > Balaenoptera ricei. Next base: position 13,915,586 of record NC_082659.1, on the reverse strand, counting down.
ACTTGTGAGATGTGGCCAAAAAAAAAAAAAAAAAAGTTTTGTCTGCTTATATGCCTGGATTTATTTTTACTGTCGAGCTGTTCAATTATTAAAACATCACAAGAAGATTTTTTTAAACAGACATTTAAGTTAAATATTAACTTATATTAATTCAGGAAGTTTTATCATCTTTGTTACCCTTAATTTTACCAATCAGAATTTTTAGTATTTCCTAAGTGGGAGATATCATATCTCTCCTTGGCTTCTGTCCAATTATCCTGTCACATCAGAGGAGCTGTAGCTGGAATCCTTGACAAGAGGTTTTCCATGGACATCTGCACACTGTCCTCTCCCTCCATGGGCTTTCTCAGAAAGGAGAGGCCTCAGATGCCCCCAGGAGCATGAGCTGCCTGTGATCACAAGATCTGGGTATCACTTACACAGGCAGGGGTGAAAATGGCGCTCAGTAGAACATGCGTCTGCCCGCCAATCCCGGTACTTGGTGGCTTTCTGCCAGCCTGAGGATGGACAAGGCATCTGAGATAAGAGAGAAAACTCTGCTTTCAAATGTGGCATGGTGTCCTGGAGACTGGGGTGGGGTGGGGGGAGGGCTATGTAGAAATGAGAGTAGGGTATTGAGCGGTTTTTTGGATTTTAGTGGCAGCTTTTAAAGAATTAGTCTCTTTTTACCAAATTGGGACTAGAGAACGGGAGCTGCTAAAGAGAAAAAGGCACAAGAAATTTAAAAAAACAAACAAAAAAAAAACACTTAAGGACTTGGTGATGGTGGGGCTAATGCACTGCCTGTGTGTAGGTGTATCTCTAAAACTGCAAGGAAGTAGAACACACTATTACTATTTGTTCATGTGGTAAACTCCAGCCTTAAACAAAGAGGAATGAATTCTGAAAATTTATTTTTTGATCATATAAGACCATACATGAATTGCTGAATTTCAGTCAAAGATTGAAGTAGACTCATTCATTTTCATTCATTGATGCATCGTTTCCAAAAGACCAAACAAAACAAATGCTATATTTCTCCACAGTTCTCGCTCGGGGTAGCTTAATTAATTAGAACGATACCTTAATTAACAAATTCTTTATAAGAAAGCGTCTTAATAGTAAAGCCCTTATTAAAGTGCACACACACATCACATGCCTTCAGAAATCATGTGTATTCATGCAAAACACTCCAACTACCAGCTCCTACTTAGCTCATGCCAAGAAAATTATGCAACTACAAAATGTGTCTTCTTTTTAACCTATTTGTTCATTGCAGAAACTGCTTACCCTTTAGTGATCAACTCCCTTGGGTATCCACTCTCCTCCTTCCTTTATCCATCAAAATAGAAATGATCTGAACCATTCACTCACCATTCATTCATTCATTCATTTCCTTTTCATCTTTCAACAAGCATTATTGCATGCCTACTCTAGACACCAAACACTGTTGGGCACTGGTGATACAAAAATCAGAAAGGTAAGAGTGCTGCCCTAGAGAAGCTCACACGGCAGGAACAGACATACTTGTGCTGCCTATAAGGGTGTTCCAAGGTGGTGAGACAAGGGTCCAAGTAGGGCTGTGGTTGTACTTCCAGGTGAATGACTTTCAATGTGCTACCTGAGTCAGAACTTGTATTTTTATTTTAGGAATGCTTAGGACACAAAAGTTTTGTTAGAAGGATCTTAGGCATTATTACTTAAAGGAGGTGATTTCTGGGGCAGAGGAGCCCCTGAATCATCAAAAAGATGGTCAGAGGGATTTCTTCTCCCAGAAGTCCCTCCTCGCTGGAGAAGTTGGCTCAGCTGTTGCTGGCGGGAGGAGCCTGCAAGCTTTCAGCCCCTGCAGACTGTCCCCCACTCACAGAGTTGGACACCCCCTTCCTAAAGAGACCCATAACCTCTTCTCTCCCACCCAATCTTAGTACCCCCTCTTTACTTTATCCGCGACCCCAGTAAGCATTTTCAGTCTTCTGTAATACAGTCAAGCTTATTTTTATGGATGTGTAATAAAGTCTTCTGATCATAACCGTCCACCCTTCATGATTTACGGGCTTCTGATTTCACTGAACTACAGCCTCTATGAATAAAACCAATACTCACCTGGAGTTGTCTTGACTGGTTTTCTAAGTGTTGTACATTTTGAACTGGCTTCCCCAGTATTTAGTGTTTCCTTATCCTAGAATTGCTTTTTTTAAATACTTGCTTTATTCCTGTTATTATTTAAATCAATGTTTAATAAATGTTATCCAAGAGGCCATTTTTGCTCATCTGTACTGTTGAATAACAATATGTTGCTATTTTAATATAGGAAGTCTTTTCCCCCATATGCTTGCTTTTACCCCATGACCCTTCCTTTTTCTGTCAGGTAGACATTCTGTGTCATGGCCTCAGAAAAAGAAAACATTCAGAAAGCAAAGAAAATAAAGAGTCTATTCTTGGCATTTGAATTTCCAAAGGAAGAGAAAGAATTCACGTCTACACAGGAGATTTGGTAGAATACCTGAGGGAAAGCAGAACTTCCTGCCCAGCACATCCTTCCAAAGATTACCTCAAGTTTTCCCAAACCTGCGGTGAAAGGAAGAGAGTTAGTTAGAGAGAAAGCAAGGAGTGATGTGTTCGTTTGGGTCTAGAGGAGACGGGGCCCTGTACTCTCCCCAGCCCGGGGTGGCTGTGAGAAGCCAGGGAGACATGGCTGGGTGGTTGTTTAGGACACAGTCAGAGACAGCCTTGCAGAGTTCATCCAGCATGAAAGGAGCAGGAGAACAAATCCCAGGCACCTGCAGTTTAGCCTGCTCGGGTCAAGGACCCTAGAAAAACCCATTACATTCCTCCTGCCCCTGTGTGGTGTGGGAGCACCAGAATACCATTCTGTAACCAAGGACACGAAAGTCAGCCGAGGGCAAGACCGACCTGAAGAGCCCTGTGGCTGGAAATGAGGCAAGTGTCAGGCGTGACCTTGGCGGGGCAATGACTGAAGACCAGAAGGGAATAAGGGAGAACCTGGCAGCTGATGCCAGCGCGGGGTGATCCAGACCATGTGCCCTTCCTCCCCAGCCTTAGTGCTACAGACATCCCTGGAATGTAGATGGAATCCACCGGAAAGCGGTGGAGAGAAAAAGGGGACCCAAACTGTTTCTACCACTTGGTGAAAGGGAGCCTCTTCATAGAAATTAAATTGCTTTGCACAGCTGAGTTCGTGGGGCAGTATTTGTACTTGCTATAGTATTTTCTTAATTAAAAAAACAATATACTAAAGGCATATCACAGTTTCGGAAACCACTGTTGCTCATACTGTCAAACACATTTCTTTAAGAAGGAGATGCAGACTTAATTGAGAGGGAGAGAGAGAGGGAGGGAGTGTTGAGAGGGAGGACCTTCAGGGCAGTTTACTCTATAAATCTCTGTGAGACTCCAACTTTTGCATTTCTATTAAATGGCTAAACTAAATAGGCACAGTAATTGACTCGTTTAACATACAAGCTCCATGATGTATTAAACATAATAGTTGTTCAATAAATGTTTTTTAAATGAGTAGGGAAATATCAAGCTTCAATTTCTAGTGCACTAGTTTGTTTTTTTTACAGTGAACCTGTATGATGTTTTATTTCTTTATTTTTATTGAAGTATAGTTGATTTACAATGTTGTGTTAATTTCTGCTGTGCAGCAGTGATTCAGTTATATATATATATATATATATATATATATATATATATATATATATTCTTTTCCATTATGGTTTATCTCAGCATATTGAATATAGTTCCCTGTCCTATACAGTAGTACCTTGTTGTTTATCCATTCTATATATAATAGTTTGCATACCCTAACCCCAAACTCTCAATCCATCCCTCCCCCATCTCCCCTCCCTCTTGGCAACCACAAGTCTGTTCTCTATGTCTGTGAGTCTGTTTCTGTTTTGTAGATAAGTTCATTTGTGTCTTATTTTAGATTCCACATATAAGTGATATCATATGGTATTTGTCTTTTTCTTTCTGTCTAGTGTACTAGTTCTTAAATTTTTCAATAATGGAGCACCTGGAACCCACCTTAACTTTTGTGCAGCACTATGAACTGTGGGTATATAGAATTTCATCATATAAAGTAGGAGTAAATATACTAGCAGAAATATGATTGTCTCTAATGTGTGTCCGCCATGTAAAATCATAGTCACTTCAGTGGTGGATTTGTCAATTTCTCCTGTAGTTGTGACAAATTTTCCTTTATACGTTTTAAGGCTTTGTTCTTAAAGGCAAAGAAAATTTGAATTGTTATACCTTCTTGGTGAATTTAACTTTTATCATTAAGTTTTAGTCCTCTTTATCTGTAGTGATATTTGTGCCCTAAATTCTAAACCCCCTAAATGAACAGAGCAATACCTGCTTTTCTTTGGTTTGTATTTGCCTAGTTTATCTTTTTCTACTCCTTTCCTTTCAACCATTCTGTATATTTGAGGTATGTTTTCCATAAACTTTTATATTTTCTTTTCCCCTTTTTAAAAAAGTCTAAGTTGATACTCATTCTTTTAGCTGGAGAGTTTGGACCCATTTCCATTTGTTGTGACCATTGGTATTTTTAAATAATTATAGATTCACAGGAAGTTGCAAGGGAATCACTACACATTTAAAATTTTTACTTGTGCCATTTTATTTTATAATTTCTATTTGTCCTCCTTGTTTATGTCCTTGAAAGTTACCATTTACATTATTTATCTACCATGAATATCCTATGTCAACCATTATATATGTTTCTGAATTACATATTAAGGTGCTAATAACACTATATGGTTATTAATTATTTTAGGTGGCTACTGTTTTGCCAGGTTCTGAGAATGCCAAGTTTCCTCTCTTGGTCTGTTTAGGCACTGAGTATCTCTCTGGACTGTGACGCCAGTTTATTTGCTGCTGCAGAAAACACTAACGTCAAATTAATTAGGAACTGACACAGTGGTCAAATACGTGCAGCTTGCTGTGCATAAGATGCTCTCTGGAAGAATTGCTTGAATTTCATAACATTATTCAATGTGGCCACTAGGGGGGGATCACATGTAGCTATTATACCATGTAACAGTTTGTGAAGGATGCCATAACAGAGTATCAATACCACAGACTGGGTGGTTTAAACAATAAATTAATTTTCTCACAATTCTATAGGTTAGAAATCCGAAATCAATATGTCAGCAGGTTTGGTTTCTTCCGAGGCCTCTCTTTTTGGCTTGCAGATGGCTGCCTTCTCGCTGTGTCCTGGTCACATCGCTCCTCTGTGATGGGGTTGTTCTTATGTGTATCTGTGTTCCAATCTCCTCTTCATAGAAGGACACCAGTCATATTGGATTAGGGCCTACCCCAATGACCCTATTCTAACTTAATTTCCTCTTTGAAGGCTCTATCTCCAAATAGGATCACAATCTGAGGTACTGGGAGTTAGGGCTTCAAAATACGAATTTTGGAAGAATACAGTTCAGTCCATAAGACACCAATAAGAGTGAAAAGACAAACCACAAATCAGAGAGAAAAAAAAGACTTTGCCCAATTTGAAAATGGATGAAGACTTGAACAGAAACATAGCCTTCGCTAAAGGGATTATATTCATAGTTTAATAAGCACATGAAAAGGCGTTTGACATCATTACTCACCAGGGAAATGCAAATTTGGTTCAATCGTATAACATTGCCCTTTCTGTAAGTCAATTTTCAGCAATTTCATATGATTTAACCTAAAGAAAACTCCGCAGTGAGATGCCACCACACATCTCAGAAGGCTAAAATTGAAAAAGACAGACTGCCAAACGTTGGCAGGAATGCAGAACAACTGGAATCCTCAGACACTGCTTGTGGAAATGTAAAACGACACAGCCACTTTGGAAAAATATTTGATCGTACCCGCTAACGCTACGCATGCGCTAACTCCACCGACCACCATTCCGCTGAGAAACAAAAGAAAATACAAAAGACGTCGCAGGGAAATGCTAACAGAATGGCCTGGTAAAGAGAAGATCTGTTTAACTATTCTAACCTTCTTCGTCCGAAAAGCTGGGTACAGAGGGACACAGTAAGTCCCCAGAGTTTGTTCTGAGAAAGCAGAGACGGCTAGGATGGCGGTAGAAAGCGTTTCCGAGCAGCACCTGGTACAGTACTCGGTCCACGTAGGCTGATTTACCCAGAGAGCAGCGGGGTTATTTGCTTAATGTAGAAAGAACGGAGCTGCCTTTAGATTAACCCCTTTCTTGCAGTTACCCTCTCTTGCTAGGCCTTTTTCTGGAGTTCGAGCAACCCCGCTATCCCTGCGTTTGGAGGCGCCTCAAGCGCGGTCCCCCAAACCGGGCCACCAACCCCGAGGCGCAGGGGCGCGACCAGGTCCCTGCGCCGGGAGGGCCAGGCTGGCGCCCGCTCTGCTGTCCGCTCCCCCGTGCCTCCGGGGGAAGTCGGGCCTGGGGGCGGCGGACACACAGCCCTGGGTGCGGTGGGTCGGCCTCCTGCGTTCATCCCTCCTCTCAGCCCCAGGGCTCTGCCCCGGGCTTCTGGAGAAGTGAGGCGGAACGGGGTGCTGGGGGCTGGGCCCGTTGCCGTGGCAACCCGCACCCGGCGGCTAGCACAGCCCAGGGCGCCAAGCCCAGCGCCTCTCGGCTCCTCCGGAACAGGAGAGCGGAGCCCGGGGGAAAAGCAGCCGAGCCGCGCGGCTGCGGGGACGCGGCCAGGGCGTGGACTAGGGGCACGGCGGGGGCCGAAGAGAGGCTGGAAGGAAGCCGGGTGGGATCAGCGCCCCCTGCGTTCTCGGTGCCTGGTTTGCAGCCCAAGCCGCCCAGCGCGCCTGGACTCTCGGCGGCGCCTCTCGGCCTCTGAGGGAGCCCGGGTCAACCTGGAACGCGGGCCCGGGATGCGCGCGCCCCCTCCTGCCCCCATAGTCCCGCCGCGGCGCCCGGCCCGGACCCTGCGCAGCCACCGACCTGGAGAGACGGTGCCCGGAGAGCCCCGCAGTGGCCCCAGCCCTCCGCGGGCTGACCCCCAGTGGCCCCGGCCCACAGGTGCGGGCGTGCGACATCCTGGGGTCAACGCCGCCAAGCTTCCGCGGTCCCTCCGGGGCGGGTCGTCCTGCATCCGTGAGACACCGACACATCACGAACGGCATCACGAACTCTCTAAATCCAGCTCCCTACCGGCCCCTCACCCATCCCCAGAGGTTCTTTTATTCGGTTTTCGAGTCTAGGGCCCTGCAGGACACCGATCTCCCACAAACTTAATTTAGCCATGACTTTGTGCTGCGCACCGTACTTGTCTCTTAATCCATCATCGCATTTAATTCTTTCAGAAAACCCAGGTAGGCGGTGCTACCTCTGTTCTGAGACTAAGTTGCTCGAGTCTGGGAAGAGGCCCTTGCCCTGTGTGACCTCTCCAGGCCAGGGCAGAAATGTAAAGCACCTCCAGCCGTGGCCTGGTCTCAGCCTGCCTCCACAAGAGTGTAGCTGTTAAAAGGCCCGCCGTTCATCCTCAGGGTGAATTTCGTTCAATTCAGCAACTGGGATCTAGCAGAAGCCTGTCTTTGTAGGTGGCTCTCTCCTTACCCTGCAAGAGGGGACTGGAAACAATCTATTTAAGCTCCTTTCAAACCAGAGATATAATGCATCAGTCATCTATAGCATCACACTTTATTGACATATAATAACCAACTTTTAATAACACTTTATCATTGTAAAGATCTCTCCCTTACTTTTTTTTTTTTTTTTTTTTTTTGGCCACAGCTCAGCATGTGGGATCTTAGTTCCCCAACCAGGGATCCAGCGGGCGCCCTCCTGCAGTGGAAGCTTGGAGTCTTCACCGCTGGAATGCCAGGGAAGTCCTCTCTCCCTTACTTTATTACAGTTCATGTCATAATCACAAGTTGCTCCATGAAGCAGGTGATTCTCTTTGTTTTACATGGATGTAAACTGAAGCCCAGAGAGGGTCAGCAGCTTTGCCCAAGGTCACACACCTATAAGGCAGTTGGTTCCTTATTTAATGCCCCCCCATATCTGCAGTTCCTATAAAGTATCACACATTTCAGCCATCACAATGTACACAAATACTATTCCACCTATTCTACATGCAAATTTTTCAGGTGCAGAAGTTAAAGAAGTTTAGGACTTAGAAAACAAGAGATTTTGTTGTAAGGAAGTTATTTTCCTTTTGTGTAGTTTGAAATATCCATCAAAATATTTCATAGTTCCATTATAAAAGTGATGGATATAATTTAGAGGGAATAGCTCATCAAAACCTATCTACCAAGTGTCACTTTTGAAATCACTTCCAGAAACAATCCTTTCTCGATTTCTGGAACAATGTCATATGTATATGTTGAACCATATGAAAATGATGGTATTTGACTGATTTTGGCCTACAAAACCGTAATTTCATATGGCTTAACTTATTGCGATATTAGTTATTTTATTTTACAGTCTTGGCCAGTTTTGGCCTGCATCTTTCTTCCTTTTGGGGTGTGGGGAAATCACTCTGACTGGTCTAAGAATACTTTTGTGAAGGGAGCCCTGGGTACTGTAAGAATCCTCTTCCTTCTGTGCCTCTCCTTTCCAAGAGCTGCATGTGACTGTCATCTTAGCAGGAAGCTCATGTTGGTTACACATGGTCACAGGCACATGATGCCCTCACAGAGGTCATACTCAGTACTTGCTACAGTAATAGAACTGTCTTCCAGATGGAGTTTGTTTACATATTTTATATTCAGAACTAACAAAATAAATTTTGCAGGTGAATTTACCTTGTGTTTTTCTCTCTAAGCAAAGAAGTGGAAGTTAAAAAAAACGATTTTCTCATTCAGTCCCACAACGGTGTTAATAATGACTTAGCTGCTAAAGCATAAAAATGCCCTTCTGCTTCTCAGGGTACAGTTTAGTATTTGAATTGTGTCTCCACCTCCTGGTAGCTTGGGACCTTGAAGAAATTACTTAAATTTGCTGCATTTCAGTTTCTTTACCTGTAACATTTGAGACACTGAAGCACCTGTCATGATTGGTGTGTGTGTGTGTGTGTGTGTGTGTGTGATGAATATGTGTGTGTGTGTGTGATGAATGTGTGTGAGATGCAGGCTCTGGTTAAAGGTCAGCTCCTTCCTTCCTCTTCCCTTCCATGTCTCTCCGACGTGTGGCGAATCCCACCCATATCTTACTCAGTGTGCATATAGTCCATCTGTGAGTGAAAACCTCAGTGGTTAGTAAGAAGTGCTTTCATTACACAAATAAGATAGGACAGGTATGATCTTTATTTTTCTGATGGGGAAACTGGGAACAGAGATGGTAAATAATTTGCATAAGAATAAAAAAAGAAAAACATATAAAACACTAATCTTGTTCAGAAATGCAGTAACAGTAACAGATGCACCAAATATTTATTACTGGTTCAGTGACACAGCATCTAGTGGGTTCTATAAAGCAGATACAAACAATGTGCCTGTATTTGCACAGTTAACTACTTCAGATGCCTTGTGGTTAAGAAGTTTCAACTATGTTCTAAATGACTGACTAATAGGAAATAGAACAAACGTGAAGTTTAGTATTTCCTTTTTACTCAACAGTGGAAAAAGCAATAGGGGAAAGTGAGAAGGGAACTAATATTTTGGTTGAGAACTTAGACTGTGTACCAGAACTTGTGCCAAGTTACACATGTCACATCTTTTAAATTTTATAAATCTGTTAGGTAGGCATCTCCATTTTACAGATGACAAACCTGAGGCTCAGAGAAGGTAAATAACTTGCCTCAAATCATTCAGTCAATAAGAAGTAGAATTAGATTCAAACTCATATCCCGCCACTCCTAGACACTGTTGGAGAAAGTACCAATTTATAGACTTTTGGAAGGAAATGTTATCAAGAGGCTTAAATAGTCAGTCTCTCTGACTCAGTTATTCTACTAATGTAAAGTTATCCTAAGAAAATAGTTTGAAATACAGAGAACAGCTTATTGAATAAAATTCTTCATTAGAGAGTTATTCATAACAGGTAGAACCTGAAATGAACCTAGTAACCAATACTGGGGAAATGGCTAAGGAAACAGTAAACTGTGGAGCTTCCATGTGATGGAATATTACACAGCTGGTAAAATAATCCTTCCCCCAAAGTTTGTAAAACCGTGAGAAAATGTTCATGTAATAAGGTTAGGTGAAAAGAACAAGATGTTAGGATATATTTTTATCTATTATATCAATTATAATAATGAATTGATGATAGTTATTAGTAATGAATTGTGATAATATACATAATAATCTCAACCATTAAAAAATATGCACAGAAAAAGAACAGGAATGCTAAACACCAAAATGTTAGCATCAATTATCTCTGGGCAATGAAATTACATTTATTACTTTTCTTATTTTAATCTTTTATTAAAATTAGTTTTATTAAAATGAATTTTTACCAAAAATTTAACATTTTTTCTGTAAGCAGATAAACTATTAAAAAACAAACAATTGTGTCTGTCTGATTCTGAAGTCCGTGTTTTCTCATCCACGCTGCATTCACTAGTGAGGTCTTGGCTCCTAATTTTATCTTCCTCGTCAGTTCCTTGGCTGTCCAGGTCCCTGTCATTGTCACAAGGGATCCAAGCAGGTGACTTGAGTGTGAACATACCCATCCAGATAGGTAATAACAGGGAGGGTGGTCCAGGGGTAAGGAGCCTTCTGGCCTCTGCTCTCACTCCTCCCTTCTCTTTTCTGACCCCAGCGCCCAGCGTGGTACCTGGCATATGGCGGACCCTCAGTGAATGCTGGTTGAACGGATGAATCCTAGCCTTACTTTGTAATATTCTCTCAGCTTTTGCCCCTGTGTTACATTCAGCTTCGAGCTCTTGTCAGCTCTAGTCTAGTTCCAACATAGTGTTCATGAAGGCCATTTGTTGAGGGCCTGTTAATGGCCACACTCTGTCCTAGGCTCTTTATACAATGTACCATTTACTTCTTAACAACCCTATGAGGTGAGTGTTATTTCTTCCGTTTCATAAGCGAAGAGACTGAGACTCAGAGAGAGAGAATTAGAAGTTACAAACTGCAGAGTCAGGACAGAGATTCAGAGCCTACTCAGCGTCAAACTCCAGGGCTTGTGTTATTCAACCACCTTGTTGGTACCGATTCTTCATATGTTGCATTTCTGATCATGACTTCAAGCCAAAAATGATTCACATATATATATATTGGATATCAGGAAGGGCAGAATGAACCAACTAACAAGCCAAAGGTTTATTAGTCACCCTCTAAGGGCAAGGCAGGAACAGTTAGTTGTACTTCTCCATAATTATGTATGTAAAGGTATATGTGGTCCCGCATACAGTGATAATATGTTTTTTTCAAGCCCCAAATCAGGACACATGGTCTGCCAAAGAATTTTTTTTTAATATTTACTTATTTATTTATTTATTTATTTGCTTGCACCGGGCCTTAATTGCAGCAGGCGGACTTCTTTAGTTGCAGCAGGCAGGCTCCTTAGTTGTGGCATGCAAACTCCTTTTTTTTTTTTTTAAGCAGTTAGAATATTTCTTTAAAAACAATTTTAAAAATGCAAAACATTAAGGAATTTAAAACACCACATTTTCGTTAACATAGAAAGAATTTTCCCTAGAGTTAGGCAGCCACCCCAAAACAGCATGGCAAAAGGGCATTGGTATAAAGGAAATAAAATACCGCACAAAAATCCAAAACAAAACTAAAAACATTTCAAATTCAACCCGGAAGACTAGAAGATTCCAACAACAGATTTCTGGCCACTACTGAAACATTCCAAAATCCAAGCTTCAAAGGCACCTAAATGTATCTTAAATGAAATTTTTTTTAATTAATTTATTTATTTATATTTATTTTTGGCTGTGTTGGGTCTTTGTTTCTGTGTGAGGGCTTTCTCCAGTTGCAGCAGGCGGGGGCCACTCTTCATCGCGGTGCGCGGGCCTCTAACTATCGTGGCCTCTCTTGTTGTGGAGCACAGGCTCCAGACGCGCAGGCTCAGTAGTTGTGGCTCACGGGCCTAGCTGCTCCGCGGCAACTGGGATCTTCCCAGACCAGGGCTCGAATCCGTGTCCCCTGCATTAGCAGGCAGATTCTCAACCACTGCACCACCAGGGAAGCCCCAGAAGAGATGATCTTGAAAGTCAATTACTTCTTTAAACGCCTTCGATACCTTTTCAAAAGTCTCATAAAGCGCTTGATGAAAGCAAGTCTCTTGATGGATTTTTCTAATGTTCCAGGGTATTTTCTTATTTGATAGCATATAGAGAAATATTTCAGAGTTCAGTGGAGTTAAAGCCAGCAGAAATGACCAATCAAAAGAAAATAACTATTAAAAATTTTAAATGGAATAGTTCGTATTTGTGTGTTTGTGTATATACATAGTCCGCTTTTCATCATGGGTGCCATAAAAACAATATCAGAAAGAATTACTTCTAAATACAATTCAGAATTACAATTTTAACAATGTACAATAGTTTTACAATAATTCAGATTTTTGCATGATAAAATAACAGCTATGCATATTTGATAAATACACATTTTTACCTCTCATAATAGCAATAAAGACTTTAAGAAAGTTACTAAACAATATGAAAATATATTTAACTTTCACTTAATATCTGGGCTGTTTTATTTGGATTCTTCCAATATCGTTTACTCATATTCTTTACCTTACTTTTTGAGGGAATTCAAGAGGATATTCATGTTTTTAAACTCTAAGATGTCCATTCCTGTCCATTCAGTACGATCCAGAAATAGTTTGGTAAGGCTATGTTTTAACATAGTGTGTATGCACAAAAGATGGATAGTGAGTAAAACTAACAGTGAAATAATCTCAGATATTTCTTCTAATGTACTTGGTTAATTTGATAATTTTTTTAAAAGGCTACCTACATTTTTCCTGGTGCCTTATCCCACCCAACAGAAACCTTGAGTTTTTTATCAAATAGAGAGGGTGTTCTATTTGTGTTTTAAAATTCACTAAGCTGTATACATGTGATATGTAACTATTCAAAGTATATGTATCATAATCTCTGTGGCAACCACATGGTCTCTACACACTTATGAATGATGATTTAATTAAGCGATTCCTTCTCCCTTGTTTATTTCTCTATCCTGAATAGTGTGCATCTTCCAAAGTATGGTCATTTAGTAAAAGAAGTACCAAGTGAGCCAGAGGTACTTATATATTCCACAATATGTCACACAATAACCCTGTACAAGTCAAATTCTTTTAGATGAGATGAGAATATCCTAAAATAAATTAGAAACTCCTCTTATGTATCTTTTTCTAAGGTGAAATGAGACACTGCACAGATCAGAGGTACTATTCTATTTGTCAACAATCAACCTTTCAGTCCATTTTAATATTATTTAATTCTATGGAAAAAACAAGTTTTATTGCATTCCTTTTTTAAAATGGGGGGAAAACTGTGCAAGTAAGCATGATCAAACGTCTGTTAGAGCTGGTTAATACTGATCTTATTGCCTCAAAGTCTCTCTAGTAGTGTCCAAGAAATTATGTTTAAGGTCCATCTGAAGGAAAAAAGCGCTGGAGAGGCAAGAAAGGACTTGGGTAAAAAGCTTCAGAGGATTGTAGGGAGATGGAACTTGCTGCTTAAAAAAATTACGTTGAGCTCTGGAGCATCTCCATTTCTTAACACACCTTCCAAACCATTCATTGCGATAGTTTTACCCATGTTTAAAGGCTCATATTATATGCAGTTTGGGGGCTTTTATAAATTCAGAAATAAAGTAATATAAAGAGTAGAATATTGAAGGCTTCAGAGTAGGGCTATAAAAGACTCAATACTGCTAAATAAGTCCCCAAACAAAAATGTTCAGTCCACCCCGCCCCAAAACCTATGTGTAATAGGAGAAAATGCACAGCAAGAAGCAGAGGAAAAGCATGTAGCGTGGAATAAATCACACACTGAACAGTCTAGAACCAAAGAAAAAAAAGCAAACAACGTACATATACACAAAAGCCTAAGAAACAGCTATTCTCCTCATGTCTTTAGGTGAGTACCTCTACCCAGTAGATTATAGTTATGAAAACAACTCAGTTGTTTTTTCTTTTTAAAGTAAAAAACTGTTTCCCATCATGCTCCATTTTCTAGAATCTTTTTGATTGGTTGGTGTAAACAAAAAGCAAAACACATAAACATGCAAGCGTGCATGTGCATGCACACACGCACGCGCACACACACACACCCACCTAAAATGTGAAAAATGCAGATATATAACTCTGGTATTAGAAATCACTTCAACTTTATACTTAGGAACTTATAGACCCTTGATTCCCCCCCCAAAATATTTTTCCTTGTCCTTATTCTTTAAATGCCCAACCACCAAAAGAAAAAAGGAAAAAAATAAAAGGCTTTAAATGCACATGTTTCAAGTCAGTGTCTTGTTAACAAAAAAGGTAGCATTTTCTTCACTTTGCATTGTTAAAGAGGCAGGCATATATCAGGGAATGTTAAGACTAGCATGTATTAAAAAAAAAAAGCAATATAAACAGAGCATATATCTTTCAAAAAAGGCTAAAACACTAACAAATACAAGTCAATGCACATATTTTTAACTAGTGCAATTGTGTCTACAATGGAGTAAATGTTATTTTGTGTGCCAGACATTGCAATACTGTTCATCTCCCTTTTATCATGCAAACATGCCAACTTTATCATTAAAAAAACCTTTATTGGGTCACATTCATGTTGCCCTCCTACCCAAATTAAGGGGGAAAAAGACAATAAAAGAGCTCCTCACGATTTCCTAACTATGAACATAAAGCTCCTAGATAAGAGCGTATGGGCTGAATTTTCAGATTTGTATTAAAAAAATTATAATTTAGGTAGATGTCTTCCTCACGGATTACAACACAATGTGAAGTTACACTACTCTGAAATTTATACCAGCTGTACAAAAACGAAAGCAAGAGACCATGAAAAAATTATGTTCTTCGTGGCCTGAGAGCCTACACATTTTTGAGTAATTTAAAAGGGTAACTGTGAGAGCCTGACATTTTTCTGTATCTCACCTCTTCTGCCTCTATCTGTAGGATTTGTAAATCAAAGTCAGTAACATCTTAGTAGCAAAGGTCTCGTCTGTCTCCCCCTCCTTCCCTCCTAACTAATCCTACTCAATTTTCTCTCATCTTCCTGAGCATTTTCCATGAACAGCATTGCAATTTGGTTTAAAAAAAAAAAAAGGAAAGAAGAAAAAGTTTTACAAGGGTTTTGTTGGTTAATTATTTACTGGTGGAATCACTCCACCAGGAGTTTGATTTCATTGGCTAGCAGTTGGTTCATGTTGGATAGGCCCCCTGGGAGCTTGGTGAGCAGCTCTCGCTCCGTGGTTTCAGGGTCGCTGTCAACAGAGCTGGAACTTGCGCTCATGTTGTCGACAGCAGTGTTGGCTGGAGGACCCAGCTCCTGCTCACTAGTCTCACTGGCCACGGACACCGCGGAGAGCAGGGACACACGCCAGGTGAGCCGGCCAGAGGGCAGAAGGGAGGTGGCATAGTCCGCCATGATACCAGCTACATCCAGATTACAAGCCTTATCAAAGGCTATGAAACCTACATTTGCATTGGCCTCTCAGACGCAGAAGGAGCTGTTGTCTTTCATCAACAGGTCAATGCCACACACATCCATTCCCAGGATATTAGACACCTGGATAGCTAGCTGTTTCCCTTGTTCACTCAAGGAGCACATCATCCGTACACCACCTAGTGAGCAGTTGCTTTGCATCCCCCCATCTGTTGAACAGCGTAACATGGTGCCAACCGCACGGCCTCCCACAACAATGACACGTACATCCCTTCCATGAGACTCTTTAACATACTTCTGAAACAGGTATGGAGCTTCATGGCGAATAAGATGGCTTAGATCAGCCAAATGGTGCTTATCGCGAGCCAAGAAAACTGCTTTGCCTTTATGACCCCGTGTATTCTTCACTACCATTTGGAACTCCAGTACTTCAGCTTCATCAATCATTTTAGCAAAATTTTCATGATCACCATAAGAGAAAGTATCTGGCAGAGGAACACCATGACCTGCCAACTCTTGAAACTTCCAGAACTTATTACCACAGTTCAGGATGGCTTGAGGTCGGTTCACCAACCTGCATCCCATCTTCTCTAGATGGCGCAAAACAGTAATGTCACTATCACTTTGCACCCAAGGGGTTGGTACTCTCGCTACCACCACCTGAGGGTAAGCAGTAATTAGTTCTCCTTTGGTACGAAGACCCAGGTTTCCTTGCTCAGTTGTTAGCATCACCTCATGCATCACCACAGCCCTAAAGTCCAGTTCCTCCTCACAACATTTGGCCTTTAACGCTCGTAAGATCTCTTTTTGAGGATAGTCTTCCCTGATTCAACGATCTGTCAAAAACCACAACTTGGCGGCCACAGAGCTACACATCTTGATCTGCCTGTTCTTCCTTTTCTGGGATTACTTCCTCCTGAATATAGACTCTTTCTAGGAATGTAGGAGCTCTCACAGAGTCTGAAATCTGTAGTGCAGGCTGGCAGGAAGGGCAGGCGAGAACTCTAGGGCCAAAGCTTCAGTCCTCTGCTGAAAAATCTCCTGGGCATGCAAACTCTTAGTTGCAGCATGCATGTGGGATCTAGTTCCCGACCGGGGATCAAACCCGGGTCCCCTGCATTGGGAGCTCGGAGTCTTAACCACTGCGCCACCAGGGAAATCCCTGCCAAAGAATTTTTAAAGAATTATTCATTTTTTACATGGAAAGAATAGATGAATCCATTATGTATATGTATATGTGTGTATGCATATATGTATATACATATACACATAAATAAATATATTTCATGAACACAGAAATAAATAAATGTCTGGTAGGACTTGTGAAAATTTCTGAGGTTGAGTCTGGGCTTAACAGAAATAATTCTGTGATTAATAGAGTTGCTGGTATGGGCCCAGGAGGCGAAATCTGTGGCCCACATGGCTCACATTTGCCATCTCAAGATCATGTACTTGTCAGTTTTATAAAACTTATATGTTACATCACATGTATCATTTCTACTAATGCAGGTATGATGAGAACAGAATAGGTGTTCTCAAAAGAGATGGAACTCAAAAAATTGGGGATTGAAGATCACAATGCATCATCCAAAAACACCAGCAGAGGAAGAAAGCTACCTATGTTGATTATTTGACACTGTAAAGTATCATATAATAAAAGTCACCTTTTTAAAAAAATTTATTTTATTTATTTATTTTTGGCTGCGTTGGGTTTTTGTTGCTGTGCATGGGCTTTCTCTAGTTGCGGTGAGCGGGGTCTACTCTTCATTGTGGTGCACAGGCTTCTCATCGCGGTGGCTTCTCTTTGTTGCAGAGCACGGGCTCTAGGCGCACGGGGTTCAGTAGTTGCAGCACGTGGGCTCAGTAGTTGTGGCTCGTGGGCTCTAGAGAGCAGGCTCAGTAGTTGTGGCGCACGGGCTTAGTTGCTCCACAGCATGTGGGATCTTCCTGGACCAGGGCTCGAACCTGTGTCCCCTGCATTGGCAAGTGGATTCTTAACCACTGTGCCACCAGGGAAGTCCAAAAGTCACTTTTCTTAGTAGAACAAAACCAGAACTTCCAAGGTGAAGAGTGGAAAGAGTCTCTCCTTGATTGAGTCAGAGACTCTGTTCCTGAGACGCACTTTTGCATCGAAGTCTCATTAATTCTTGCTGCTGCCACTGTGCCCTCCACAAGAACTGCTCTCCCCAGCTGTGGCCTAAAGTCCCCCTATGATTCTCTGAGGCACAGCTGACACAAAGCTGATGGTTCAAAAAGACTTTACCAAAGGTCGATGGATTACAAAAGAGAAATAAAAAGATATACCATAATTTGAGTACTCCTAATCAGATAGAGCTTATCTCCGGAGTTCATAGGCCCCATCCTTCCTTACATGGAATTCTGCAGAAATGGAAAGGCCTCACCTGGGTCCTTTCTACTGATTTCTAGCCTACCCCCAATGAGGGCAGAAATTAGCTTAATATACACCATTTGGGAGTGCCCCGACACCTAACCCAATGGAGAGCACCTGAGTTCCCCATCCTGCCACAGATCTGGATTCTTATGTGATGACATGCATTTCCCTTCAGGACTGACTCTGGGGGTGATCATGCCAGGGCAGTCCTACCTCAACCTAGTAATGCAGGAGCCACCAAATACACAGGACAAAAGGTAAAAGTTCATGGTAACAAGGCGGGGGTCATTTGCAAATTGAAGTTAGTCTAGAAACTAAGTAGGAAAGATACCAGGAGCTTTGGTTTATATACAAAATAATTATCAGGACATAGGTTAAATAAGAAGAAATGGCAGTATTCTGATTTAAGAAGTAGTCTTCTAATTTTTACTTGTACATTCAATTGAGTTTAATTAAATCTTTGTGTTATTTTTCATCGGTCTTTCTTGGATTTCAGATAGAGTAACCACCATCCTGGTTTACCTAGGACTGAGAAGTTCCTAAACTCAGGACTTTCTGTGCTAAAAGCAGCAGTGCTGGTCGAACCAGGACAGCTGTCACTCTGATTACAGCCCTGACTGAGAACCTACTTAAACTATGAACTCTCTTCCAAGGAAGAGGCAAATACACTTGATATTTTGTGTAAAGTTTCATGAACTACCTGAAACCCACTTGTGAAGCCCCAGACGTTCATGGAGCCTGGGTTAAGAAATCCAGACTTATATAAATACATTTTGGATTTTTATGTAAACTTATTTAAATCTTTATTTCCTGAAGTAAAATCATACTTTATGCAAAGGGTCAAATCCAATTACCTTTTTGAGATTTTATATTATTTTATTTTATTTATTTATTTATTTTTGGCCACGTGGCATGTGGGATCTTAGTTCCCCAGCCAGGGATTGAACCCAGGCCCACTACAGTGGAAGTGCAGAGTCCTAACCACTGGACCACCGGGGAACCCCTAGATTTTATATAATTTTAAATCAAGATTTATTTTGGTGTTTTTCCTTTTCAGTCATATCTAGAGACCGTGTTGGAAAATATCAAGAATAGAGGAAGAACAAGAAGATTTACCTGATGTTGAGAAGTGGCTGGAAGGATTCAGAAACTTGAGAGAAGAATTTGAAAAATATGACCCAGAAAAAATAGGTAAGGTAAATGTGTTTTAAGAATCATACTAGGCCCACATTTAATTATTTTGTACTTAAGAATAGTTCAGATTAAAAATAATACATATTCACTGTGGAAAAATTAGAACCTACAGGAAAGTACGACCAAGAAAATATACATCACCTAATAATTCCATTACTTGGTGACCATCACCATTATCATATTGGTATATTTCTTTCTTTTAAAAAAAAAAATTTATTTATTTATTTTTGGCTGTGTTGGGTCTTCGTTGCTGTGCGTGGGCTTTAGTTGCGGCGAGCGGGGGCTACTCTTCATTGCGATGCGTAGGCTGCTTACTGCGGTGGCTTCTCTTGTTGCAGAGCACGGGCTCTAGGCACGCAGGCTTCAGTAGTTGTGGCACGCGGGCTCAGTAGTTGTGGCGCATGGGCTTAGTTGCTCTGCAGCATGTGGGCTCTTCCAGGACCAGGACTCGAACCCGTGTCCCCGGCATTGGCAGGCGGATTCTTAACCACTGCTGCAACAGGGAAGTCCCCATGTTGGTATATTTCTATCAAGTCCTTTAAAAAGTAAACAAATAAATAAAACAAAAATTAGGGTCAGCCCCAATTACTTTTATTTGTGAACACAGTTACTATTACATTGTGAATATTTCAACAAACCATTAACTAGAATTTTCACATGAATTTTAGTCTGCTCAAGATTTTATCAAATGACATACCGTAAAAAAACTTATTTTTTTCTACTTTACTCTCAACACTCTATGCTCCAATATTTCGCTTCTTGTCACCAAATGTGTGTGGGTTTTTTCCACACCAACCAATTCTCCAATTCTCTGTGGGTGCCACCAACTGGGTGTCCTGTGATTTAATTCAATTCTGCTACCTGGAGATAGCATCAGAGCCCTCAAGTTACAGGCTTAGTCTCACAAGAATGCCTTTCCCCACTCCAGACACCAAGTGCAAGTCCAGGTTGTCACGTGTGCTTCGGACAAACTGGTCATGAATCGGAGGTTCCCATGACCCCTCCTCAGGTTCAAGAATTTGGTAGAATGGCTAACAGACCTCAGGAAAACAGGTTACTTACTAGATTACTACTTTATTATAAAAGGCTACAACTCAGGAATAGGCAGATGAAAGAAATGCAGAAGATAATGTATGGGGGAGGGGTTCAGAGCTTCCATGCCCCACTGGGTATGCCACCCTCTCAGCACCTCCATGTTTTCACCAACCCAGAAGCTCTCCAAACCCTGTGCTTTAGGGATTTTTATGGAGGCTTCATCACATGGGCATAATGGATTATTAACTCAATCTCCAGCCCCCGCTCCACCGAAGATGGGGTGGGGCAGGGCTGAGCAGCCCAAGCTTCTTTCTAATCATGGCTTGGTCTTTCTGGAGACCAGCCCCCATCTAGGAGCCCAGCAAGAGTTGCCTCATTAGAACAGAAGACATTCGTATCACTCAGGACATTCCAAGAATTAGGTTCATCAGGGGCCCTGGGTCAGGAACTGGGGTCAAAGACCATATATTAGAACAAAAGATGCTCCTAGCACTTTTATCACTTAGGAAATTACAAAGGCTGTGGAAGCTCTGGCCAGGAACCAGGGTCAAAGACCATATATTAGAACAAAAGATGCTCCTAGCACTTTTATCACTTAGGAAATTACAAAGGCTGTGGAAGCTCTGGCCAGGAACCAGGGATAAAGACCAAAATATGTGTTTCTTATTATATCACATCACAATTCTCCAACTAGTGTTCGGCATGTAAGTTATTACCAGTTATTCACTATTATATTTATTATATTTAATAGTTCAATGAATATGCATCAATTTTTGTGTATTTATTTCTTTAGGGCAAAAAAATTGTGAATATCTTTAGGAATATTGCCAAAATTGCTCTTTAGAAACTCCAATTCACATTCTTACTAACACTATACACCAGCATTAGCTTCCCTGGCCTACATTGGGTGTATTAGTTATCTATTGCTGTATAACAAGTAACCCCCCTCCACCCCAATTTATCAGCTGAAAACAGTAAGCATTTGTTATCTCTGAGTTTCAATTGGTCAGGAAGCTGGGCTGGGTGTCTCTGGCTCAGAGGCTCTCATGAGACATGGTTCAGCTGTCAGCCAGAGCTGCTGAATGAAGCCTCAACCCGGGGAGGATCCACTTCCAAGTTCAGGCACTGGCCGTTAACCAGACACATTCATTCCTTGTGATGTAGGCCACTCCACAGGGCAGCTCACAACACAGCAGCTGGCCTCCCTCAGAGCAAGCAAGCAAGACAGAGAAAGTACCCAAGAACGAAGCCTCAGTCTTTTTATAACCTCATTTTGGAAGTAATGTCCCATGATGTTGCCATATTCTGTTTGTTACAGCAAGTCACTGAGTCCAGCCCATGTTCAAGGGGAGGGCATTATACAAGGGCATGCACACCAAGATCTGGAGACTATCACAATATTTTCATTTTGATAAAGCTTTGCCAAAACTAACAACTCAATTTTATTTTAGTTTGCTTACATTTGATTACCTGTATAGTTGAACACATTTTTTTTTCTAAGTTAATATCTTATCTAGTAAGCTAATGTTTATTGAGCATTTTCAATTAGCCAGACACTGAACTAAGCATTTTATGTACATTTTTTCATGCAGTCTTCCCAACAATCCAATAATGTAGGCACTATTATTAATCCCATTTTACAGATGAGGAAACTGAGACAGATTTTTTTTTTTTTGTTATCAAAGATTATATAACTGGTAAGGAAGCTCCACAGTCCATGCCCTTAACTAATCTTGTCTTATATGCTTCTCATGCCCATGTATGTATTTGTACTTTATACATATGTATATATCCATAAATAATATATACAACTTCATTTTAAAATTACACATACATATCATACTGTACAAATAGTTTTGAATTTTTTTCGCTGAACATTGCTTTGGAGATTTATCCAAGTGGATACATGCAAATACATTAGTTCAGTCATTTTGGCTACTGTGTAGTATCCTGTGGTGTGAACGAATCATTTATTTATTTAGCTCATTTCCTATTTTTTAAAAACATATTCACATGGGTATTATTTATTAGAGATTTTAAAGATGATGGTTTATCTTATAGGTTATTTGCAGTGTTTTGATTTCTACTTATTTGTATCAGTGTTCTCATAAGGGAAGGTTAGTTTCAATTTCTTCACATTAGAGGTAATGCTACACTGAACAGCTTTCTATACATTTTCTTGAGCACATTTTCAAGACTTTCTCCAGGGTAGACACCTCAAATGGAATCATTGTCCAAAATCATTGTGCAATTTAGTCAACGGCAATGTATAAAATTTTCTGCTTTGCCTATATCCTTGCTGTGTTAGTTTGCTAGGGCTGACATAATAAAATACCACAGTCTGGGTAGCTTAAACAACAGATATTTATTTTCTCATAATTCTGGAGGCTGGAAGTCAAAGATCAAAGTGTCTTCAGGGTTGGTTTCTTCTGTGGCCTCTCTCCTTGGCTTGCAGATAGCTGTCTTCTCCCTGTGATGTCATTTGGTCTTCCGTCTGTGAGAGTCTGTGTCCTAATTTCTTCTTATAAGGACACCAGTTATATTGGATTAGGGCCCAACCTAACAACCTCATTTTACCTAAATTACCTCTTTAAAGATGCTCTTTCCAAATAGACACATTCTGAGGCGCTGAGGGCTAGGACATCAACATCATCATATGAATTTTTATTTCTTTTATTTTTTAAAATTTTTATTTACTTATTATTTTTGTTTGTATTGGGTCTTCATTGCTGCGTGCGGGCCCTCCCCAGTTGCGGCGAGCGGGGTCTCCTCCTCATTGCGGCACGCGGGCCTCTCAACGGGGTGGCTTCTCGTTGCGGAGCCAGGCTCCAGGCGCGCGGGCCCCAGGAGATGCAGCGCGTGGGCTCAGCAGCTGCAGCTCACGGGCTCCAGAGTGCAGGCTCAGCAGCCGTGACGCACGGGCCCAGTCGCTCCGCGGCATCCTCCCGGACCAGGGCTCGAACCCGTGTCCCCTGCATCGGCAGGCGGACTCCCAACCACTGCGCCACCGGGGAAGCCCCATCATATGAATTTTGGAAGGACACAATTCAGTCCCTAACACTTGCAATACTTGGGTCTATCAATCTCAATGGTTTCTAAAATCAATTTAATGGTTGTAAATGGTATTGTGTCATTTCACCTGTATTGACATGTCTATATTTTCCATACTAGACGGTAGTTCTTGAAGCTAGGGCCTTTGTCTTACTGATCTTTGTGACCCCACTGGGCAACGCATAATTGGCATTTAGTAAATACTTACCATTTGAATTACATTTTTAAATCAACTTGAAGACATAGAAGCTAGTAGGTTCTGCAGGCTTAGCCTGGTTAGAATTCTTATTTTCTTCTAAGTTGTTTTTATTAATTTCTTAAAAGTCTATTAAATTTCTTAAGTTGTTTTTTTCAATTTCAAGATTCATAAGGTACATAGTTGTCATTCATGTAAATAATTCCCTGTCTTGATTATCCAGTTTGCATCTTATCAAGGAGTTCTGCTTTCTTCTTCTTTTACTGTGAGTCTCTGAAAAGCATTTCCCTGATTTTTAGAAATCTCAAGAAGCCTAGACAAGGTGGGGACACAGTAAACAAAATGCAAAGTCAACCTAATTTGCTTTGGTTTTTAGTTCTGCCAAAGGTATGAATCAGTTGAGTTAAATGAAGATTGAGAATGAACCTAGAGATTAAGTTATCAATTGGAAAAGATAACTTGATTTAAGTGTTGAGCATTTGTTTGTATATATTCTTTCATCATTTTATGAATGACATTATTTTATAAAATTTTAAATTAAGTTAGTCTTAAATATACAGGTTCTAATTAGAAAGAAATAATCTTTCACTAAAAAATTTCACAGCTGCCTTCCTATTTCTGGATGTTTTAGCAGGGAATGAGCTCTCCCTCTTCTGGACTGTTGTAGCACCTTATATGTAGTTGTTATCTTGTATAAATGACTATTAACATGGAGTTTTAATTCTCCAGTTGTAATATAAACCCCAAGAAGATAGTCACTATGACTTTACAGCCCTATTGTGTCTTATACGTACACAGTAGATACTCTAAAAAAATATGCTAAATGCAGTCCCCAAATTGTTCCCCACCATCCTCCCCATGACTCTTAACAGGAAGAAAAAATTAAAAAACCCAGACCTATGATTTATATGGCAACTCTGTAAGTAGCAGTGTGTGATTCTCTATCTCTCTCTTTCATTCTCTCGGAGGTTGGAAAGAAAGATTTCAGTCCTGAAAAAGTTTGACTTACATCTGCAGGAGGAATATTCAGACAATTTCCTGTAGAGATACAACCTTGTAAATAGTCCCAATGGCATTAATTATTTGGATCTTCTGAGAAATGTGCAGGATCACAATGATGAAGGAAGGGATCACACGCAAAATCCTCCCTAAGCCCATCCACGTGCTCCATATTGTTACTTCCTTTCTTCTAATCCACTAAGTCCTACCAGACTACTGATAAACTTTCAAGGAGACTCAGCTCCTTAGGTTCCTCACCTTTGTGGTGCTATGTCTTCCTGGAGACTTTGAATTGTGAACAAGGGGCAGTCTGGTCCATAGATGGTCCATGAGAAGTTGGCCTTTAGGAACAAAGGTGTTAACATGAAACTACTCTGCGTTGTTACTAAAATTATTAGTATTATTATAACAATGACTTTCATGGAAGGATCAGTCTGCCTTCGCTAGCTGAGGAGGTTACCACAGTGCATGGGAGGATACAGAAGTGCTAATCTGGTCTGACTCACTCCTTAATTTTCCCAATGCCACACTTTATTTTTAGCTTTGGTCTTCTGCAGCACTTGACCTTTTACCTGTATAGAGCAATGTACTGTGGAGCTCAAACCCATAAGCCTCCCTGTCCCATGCAATGTAGGGCATGTATGTGTTAGATATGCCTTCTTTGGAAGATCTGCAATCCAGAATGGTCTTTTAGGACAAAGCAAAATGGTTTATATTCACACACACAGAGAGATACTCATGCACACATACCTCTTTGGTAACATTTCCTTGCGTGTCTAGGGACTTCCCTGGTGGTCCAGTGGTTAAGACTGTGCGCTTCCACTGCAGGGGGCACGGGTTTGATCCCTGTTTGGGGAACTAAGATCCTACATGCTGTGAGGTGCAGGGGTGGGGGGCAAAAAATTTAAAAAAAAAAAACAAAAAACATTGCCTTGCGTGTCTGGTAAGACAATGTTTTTTCTTTTACATCTCTTCTGCCATCTGCTGCAAGAGATTAGTATAATCCTAACATTCATGAAAATATTTTTAAAATGTGGATAAGGCTCTTATACCAAAATATGCATCCCACTTGTTTTATTTTATTTTATTTTATTTTTTAACATCTTTATTGGAGATAATTGCTTTACAATGTTGTGTTAGTTTCTGCTGTATAACACAGTGAATCAGCTATACGTATACATATATCCCCATATCTCCTCCCTCTTGCATCTCCCTCCCACCCTCCCCATCCCACCCTCTAGGTGGTCACAAAGCACCAAGCTGATCTCCCTGTGCTATGCGGCTGCTTCCCACTTGTTTTAGAACAACAAAAACTTAGAAGCTTTTCCCTTCAAAAATGGAAGAGTAGTTAAATAAATCATGGAATATCCATACAATGAGCTACCATGCAGCCTTTAAAAATGATTTCCTGGGCTTCCCTGGTGGCGCAGTGGTTAAGAATCCACCTGCCAATTCCGGGGGCACGGGTTCGAGCCCCGGTCCGGGAAGATCCCACATGACGCGGAGCAACTAAGCCCGTGCGCCACAACTACTGAGCCTGCGCTCTAGAACCTGCGAGCCACAACTTTGAGCTCGCATGCCACAACTACTGAAGCCCACATGCCTAGAGCCCATGCTCCGCAACAAGAGAAGCCACCGCAATGAGAAGCCCACGCACCGCAAGGAAGAGTAGCCCCCGCTCCTCTCAACTAGAGAAAGACCGCGCGCAGCAGCGAAGACCCAACACAGCCAAAAATAAATAAATAAAATAAATAAATTTTTTAAAAAATGATTTCCCTGGAAAAGCTCCTTCTCCGTGCTTCCACTGCCTTCTGTATGCCCCCTTATGGTAGAACGTATTGCTTTTTAGTGTAATTGCTGATTTCCTTACCCATGAGAGCTGGGTCTATGTCTGTCATGTCCACTATTTTGTTCTGTACCAGAGTGTAGGCACTCATTAAGTGGTGAAAAATAGACCGTGACCATATCTGGCAGATAAGTATCACGTGGTTAATAAAAGTTTTCTCTGAGTGATTGAATATTGGATGGTTTAACATTTCCTCTTTTTTCTTATACTAAAACAAAATTTTTTATTGAGGTAAAAACATAATATTGATTTTACCATCTCAACCATTTTTAAGTGTACGTTTCAGTAGTGTTAATTATATTCACACTGTTGTGCAACAGATCTCTAGAACTTTTTCATCTTGCAAAACTGAAACTCCGTACCCACTGAACACTGATTCCTCCTCCCCTCTGACGCCAGGACTTTTCTACTTTCTGTTTCTATGATTTTTGCTGCTTTAGATACTTCATATGAGAGGAATCGTACGGTATTTGTCCTTTTGCGATTGTCTTATTTTGCTTAGCATAATGTCCTCGAGGTTCATCCATGGTAAATCAAATTTTTGATATGAATTCTATTACCTCTGTAACCAGAAAAGAAGTTTTGCATAGACTCATAGAAGCTAGAATAACTTTAGAACTTATCGAGACCAATTTCCCCCACCCCTAACTTTACTTTTTCTAGACGAGAGACCCAGAAATAGAAAAGTAACTCGTTCAACGTTAAACGTTAAATAACGGCAAAAGTGAGCCCAACAAATATAAAAATAAGTAACAGAGGTAAATGTTTAGTCCTTTCACACAATTTACAGCCTTTTTTTTTTTTTTTTTTAAATAAATTTATTTATTTATTTATTTACTTTTGGCTGTGTTGGGTCTTCGTTTCTGTGCGAGGGCTTTCTCTAGTTGCGGCGAGCGGGGACCACTCTTCATCGCGGTGCGCGGGCCTCTCACTATTGCGGCCTCTCTTGTTGCGGAGCACAGGCTCCAGACGCGCAGGCTCAGTAGTTGTGGCTCACGGGCTTAGTTGCTCCGCGGCATGTGGGATCTTCCCAGACCAGGGCTCGAACCCGTGTCCCCTGCATTGGCAGGCAGATTCTCAACCACTGCGCCACCAGGGAAGCCCTACAGCCCTTTTAATGCTTTTATTTTCTCCTCTGTATTTAGCTGTTTAAAAACAATTGTGTCTTCTAATATTCCATTTCATCTTTGAAACAAAATCATCTGCCCAGGTTATTTCTTTGTTCAGAAAGTACCCAGCACTTTGTTAGGGATTGTGCTTCTTCAGTTTTGTTTGTAAAACGCATTCCACGCATGGTCAAGACTTTCCATTCTGGGCATGGGACTCCTGTTGGCAGGAGAACGGATTTTTTTAGGTTAATGGGGGAATTTGATTCCTGAGCCGCACAAATCTAATGGGGTGGAGTCACCAGCAGAGTACCAGAGATATTTCAGTTCAGCTGCTTGCTATTATGTAGCGTTCCCTCCTCCTAGTCTGAAAGAGAAAAATGTCCGTAGTTATAATTTATCAAATAATTGCCAAAGAAGAGCCTCTTTTTCTTAGTGCCCAAATTAATTAATTAGTTCACGGAACATGTATTATGAGTTTACCATGTGCACTACTGTCATTTAGAGACACTTTAATACACATATATCCTGAGATGATAAAAAAAAAAAAAGAATCAGTGATTTTTAGAGCTAAGGGTTAAGGGCTGTTAGCAATCACATAGTCAAATTTTTGACTTTTTATTTATGGGAAACTGAAGCCCAGAGAGGGACTCAGAGTCAAACAGCTAGTTAGTAATGTTCTAGAACTGAGAGGCCTGCTTCTGGCTTCCTGGCCGGGGTTCTGGGCAGTGCTCCCAAGAACAGTACATCCATCACGGAGGATGTCACGCAATCCCGGATCGTATGTGGGCTTTGTTTGAAGAGGGACACGGAGAATCTCACTCAGCTTGCCTTTTTATTAACAGTTTTTTTTTTTTTTTTTTTTTTCCCCCTAATTAACTTGTCAGCATGATTTTCAGTCTTAATACCTGCCCTGGTTTTGAATCGTGAGGAGAAAACTCTGGAGGTTTCCAGCCCGAAGTGATGTCAAGCTTGACAGTGTGTTCCAACCCTGAGGGATTATTTTTTCTGCTCTCCAAGAGAGAGAATCAGGAAAGGAAATTCCAAACCTCACCTGAGACTGGGCCCTGTGATATATCATGCATGTCCTTTGGTTGATGTCAAAGGATGACTAAAATCTGCTCTGAGAGGGGCCTTTGGCTTGGTGCTTTCAGTTTTGTTTACGACTGCAAGGTAGGAGTTCTTCTCTAAGTGTGAGGTTACAGTACATTCTGGCAATCTTTCTAACAGAAACACAACATCTTACCTGTTAGGACTTGAGGGAGAGGAGCCTCTCCAATGTTTTACTGTGATTCTCCCACAGCGTCCTCTAAAGCACAGTGAAAATGACTTCAGGAATTTTTTTGGTAAAGAAAGACTGCTTCACACTTTGTACTACTTTATGACTTTGTGAGTATATACTACTGATATGAAACTTAGTGGATATATGTACAAATAAATGATCATAATTTTCAGAAATGTAGGAAAAAATTATGTCATTATGATACCTTGTTCTGTAGAGTTCCAAAAGTCGAAATAATATTCTTTGGACAAAAAGTACTCCAAACTGGGCTTCCCTGGTGGCACAGTGGTTAAGAATGCGCCTGCCAATGCAGGGGACATGGGGTTCGAGCCCTGGTCTGGGAAGATCCCACATGCCGTGGAGCAACTAAGCCCGTACGCCACAACTACTGAGCCTGCGAGCCACAACTACTGAAGCCCGCGTGCCTAGAGCCCGTGCTCCGCAAGAAGAGAAGCCACCACAAGGAGAAACCCGTGCACCGCAATGAAGGGTAGCCCCCGCTCGCTGCAACTAGAGAAAGCCTGCTCGCAGCAATGAAGACCCAAAGCAGCCAAAAATAAATAAATGAATAAATAAATTAAAAAGAAAAAAAACCCCTGCTCCTCCTTCTGCTTTTCCTGTCTGGGCATCTGTCCAAATCATGTAAATAGAAAGCATCCTAGACTCCCCATTCTTCCTCATCTCACATTTAAAGTCACCAAGGATAGAGTCTGCTTCCTGATCGTCTCCCTCATCTCTGCCTTCACTCAGGTGCCGTGTTGTCACTGTGTCATCTTGCCTCGATGGCAGCAGTAGCCTCCTAGCTGGCCTTCCTGCCTCAGCCTGGAGGCCTCCACACTGCTGGATGTATGATGCTTCTAAACTGCAAATGTAATCGTGTTGCTTCCCTGTTCAAAATCAATCACTCCCCACTGATTTAAGAACAAATTTAAAACCTTTTGGTTTAGCATGCCAGGTCTTGCATTATCTGGATATACGTTCCTCTCTAGCCTCATCTCCTTTCACTCCCACATCCACCCTCCCTCTCAGCCACTCCAAACCAGATGTAAGTTCTAAAATGTAGTGTGTGATTTCTTACCTCCACTTCTCTCCATGTGCTGTTCTTGAAATACTCTCCCATCCCTCCCCTTTTTTCTAGTTAGCTCATTCTCATCCTTTAAATTCAGTTTAAGTGTCACCTCCTCCAGGAAGACTTCTTGGATCCTTCCATCTGATTTAGACACCCTGCTCCATGTTCCTGTAACTCTCTCATAAAACTCACTACATACTCTATTATAATTGTGTCTAAATTGCAAACTCCTTAAAGACTGAATTCATTTTTGGCTTGGTCTATTTATATTGGATTTACAAATTTTACTTTAATTTTTCCAATTAATGGAGCATATTTATCTAGAGCACAGGGTGATTATGCCCCCAATTTTACTTGCCTTCTATAGCTCCAGGGGCCTGGAGACAGAAGCAGGATCCGTCTTCCACTTCTCAGAGCCAGGAGGTGCACTCACTGCCCCCTTCTCTAACTGTCACACCATGCCATCTTCTCCCTTCTCTTGTAAGTCCCATGGCCAAGCCGCAGCCTCACCAGGAAATGAGATGTCAGGATCCCCCTGCTTCTGGGCCTCCACAGCTCTACATGTTATTTCCTTGGCCACCCATGCACAAAACTGCCCCCTCTCCTTGGGCAGGTGAGATGAGGTGATGGGGATAGCCTCTCTTCATGGACACGGTGCTTTCTCCTTAACCCAAGTCCTCTGCCATATTGACGGGGCTGGATTGAGGGGATGGGGAGGGTGTTGATGCCAGTTCTGTTGACTGGCCCCTTTGGGGTGATGACTGGCCCCAAGACATGGCGCTTCTCTGAGCTTAGAAGGTGGAAGTCTCAGCACCTTTTCCCCCCTCAGTCAATTCCAGAAATAGCTGTGATAGCTGAGTGCTTACTATGTGCCAAGAACAATTTTGAGTGCTTTACACTGAATCCTTAAGCAACCCTATGATATTAATATTATTCTCAATTGACATATGAGGAAATTGAGGCAAGAGAGGTTAAGTAACTCGCCCAGAGTTATCAGCTAGCAAGTGGCAGCCCAGATCAAACCAAAGGAGAGTGGCGTCCAAGTCCATCGGTGCAGCCGCCTGGCCCGCTGCCTCTCCGCACACGGCCTGGGCGGTTAGACGTACTCACTCCCGGTAGTGACTGTTCACCTTAGTGCGTGGCGAGCAGGAGTCTTTCCCTGTGCCCTGGTGACTCGATGAGCGTTTGTGCTGCCCTCCACCACTGTTTAGTTTTACTTGCTAGATGTGGTTTTCAAGTTATATAATTTCTTGGCTGATCCACTACGGCTTTTAAAACAATGTTTCTATGAAAAAGAATGATTAGTTATCTATCTTCTATTTATTTACCGTTTTCATACCATTTGCTTTTTTTTTTTTTTGGCCGTACCGCATGGCACAGGGGATCTTAGTTCCCCGACCTGGGATCAAACCTGTGCCCCCTGCAGTCAAGTGTGGAGTCTTAACTACTGGACTGCCAGGGAAGTCCCATACCATTTACTTTCACTGGTTTTTACTAAGCACTCTTTTGTTTTTTAATTGAAAAAGTAATATATACACAGAAAGATATTCAGACTGCACAAAGTGTTCAGAGGAAAGTAAGCCTCCTCCTCCGGACTCCCAGCCTCCCCGTCCCCTCCCCCAGGGCCAACTGCTGTCACTTTCCTAGGTCTTTTTAATGAAATATTGTGTGTAGCAAGGTCATACATTTAGCTCACGTTACAATTTAGATGTGTTGATGAAATGTATGCTCTTTATTTTTGCCTGTAATGAATCTGGCTTTCCTCTGCTCCCGCCCTGGCTCCACCTCTCCACCGCCCCTACTCATGGGCTAACGGCAAAAAAACTAACCCGGTGTCCAGTTTCGTTTAAACCCTAGTCTACCTGGTAGTTTAAGCTGCTCCTTTAGGAGAGGTGTTCAGCCTTACTTGGATGAAAAATGTCAGTCTCTCAATAGCCTGTCCTTCACCCTGTACCTTTCAGGAAGGCGGCGGGGGGGGCAGGGGGAGGGGGGCAGCTTATGTGACCTTCAGCCAATATTCTCAAGTCCACTTGGTGTGTGTCCGCTGGCCTCTGGCTCCCGCCTCTGGGCCATGAGCTTTATCCCTCTGGTCAGGGCTACCCTGCAGACCTTTGAGGGGGGTCAGTGGCCTGCTGTTGGCGCACCACTCCTGGTGGCTGCAGCCTGGCTTCTGATGGCCCTGTGGCCCTCCTGGGTTGGGCTGACATGCCCCATTCTGCAGCCTTCCCCACAGCAGTTTGCTCTTGCCTGGCAGCTGCCTCGGCTCAGCTGCCCAGCCAGGTTCTCAGTTACTTGTGGGGCCTGTCAGCACGTGAGACCCAAGGGCGGCTCCGCAAAGCTAACCCTGGCATTAGACCTTCCACCTGACCACAAGCACGATGATGTTTGTCCTGATGTGGCCACACCAGGTTGGAATGGGACACCCCGAGAGGTGGCGCCTCCCAGAGTCAGACAGAGGGTTGTGGAGCGGGTGCAGCTTCTTCCCCTGCCCTCACTGTCACCCGTGCTTGTCTAACCTCCCCCTGCACCAGAGGTCATTTATTAAAAGACAAACACATGGTCTGATTGTCCCTGACAGATGTGCTAACTTCTTCACCATGTGGGGAACCCAGTGAACATGGGTCCTCTGACCTTGGATGCTGATATACTCAAGGGACAGATAAGGGAGTTTGAACATTCTTTTCTCGGTAAATTTCTGTTTTTATATATCAGTAATGGCACATTACCTCTGTCAGTCTTTAGACATTCCTCTGTAATGTAGAAGTTAGAATGATTTTGGCTACAAGTGACAATATCCAACTAAATGTGGCTTAAACAATGAAGACATTTAATAATCTTACAAAACAAAAACTCTGAGGGTTAAGGGCTCCAGAGTTGATTTGTCAAGTCCACAATGCCATTCAAGGCCCAGACCTTGTGCTCTGCCATCCTCAGCGTGCTGATGTCTCATCTTCAGGTTTATCACCTCAAGGTCGCAGGAAGGCTGCAGCTGCTCTGGACATCACTTCAGACAGCCTCATTCAAAGGTAAGAGAAATGGGGCTTTCATAGTGGAGAAACATCTCCCCATGTCTCTCTACTTTTTATCATGGTGAAAAATCTTTCCAGAAGCAGTTCCAACAGATTTCTCTGTTTTTCATATTATCCATAACCATGTCACATGGATACCCACAGCTGAAAGGAAGACTGGGGAAGAAAATGTCAGGCATTTCCACAGGCTCTATTGTGGGACTATCTGTCCCCATGGAAGAAGGGGAAGATAAAGTGTAACTGGCTAAGTCACAGTAGCATCTACCACAGGAAGCAGATCCCAGTCTTTCTCCTGGGCAGGTAGATACCTTAAGTGTCCTAGGCCTGTACTAAGAAAGACAAAGAGAAGAGTCCAATAATAATTTAAAAATATTATTCCCTTTATACAGCTACACATACACAAATGAATATGTGCCAATACATTATTTTGCGCTTTGTTTTCACTCAACAATGCCAGCATTATCATGTACTCACTTCCACATGCACTCCAGTCCTTTTCTACTATTGCTAAGGTGTCTAGTCACGTGTAGTATGACCATCTTAATTACAGTAACTTTATGTTTTACTATCTGGTAGGGCTGGTCATCTTCACTACTCTTCCTTAAAACTTTCTCAGTTATTTTTGCCGGTGTATTTTTGTAATGTTAGCCCCATTTAGTGCTGAGCTATACCTTCAAAGCTTGTTTATATTCACACACACACACTATATAACACTATATACACATATATTAGTATATTATTCTATTAACATAATATGTTTAAATAAATTGGACTTTTTCTTTTAAGGATCATCCATAATGCAAGCCAAAACCCAAAACAAATAAACCAAAAATCCCCCACCAACTTCTAGAATAGAGTTCTTGTTTTCATTATGAAATCCAAACAATGGAAAAATTAACCAAGGTAAAACAAGGAACCAAAAAAAAAAAATGCAGGTAGTAAGAATTTACATATATACTTTTTCAATAAAGTATGCAATCTTTGGTAATTTCAGTTTTCTACAGTGCACAGAAATGGGTCAAAACTTTTTTTTTCTGTTTCTCCACAATAAAATGACAGAGAAATTTGCTTTTACTCAAGTTCACAGAATAAAACTGTATTAATTATCATTTTAAGCATTTCTGAAATTAGTTGATCTTAGGTGAGAGATTTTAGATATTTTCCTACCCTGTAAAAAACTACCAGTGATAATTCCCTGGATTTGCAGTGATAATATTCAGAATTTGCAGTGATAATATTCAGAATCATTTTGCTTCCTTCTCTGTATCCATACATTTTGTAATCAAGGAATTCATCTCCCTGATTCTGTATATTATGAATCAGTTCATCATCACGCCTGGTCTGAGGAGAGGTTTTTATTCCTGTCTAGTGACCATGAAAATTTCTAAGCCACCAGGTGGCAGAGTATCCTTGGCTTAGTTTAAACAGTATTGCATTTTTCCACTGATCGCCAATTGTAGTTTATAGCTAATGTGAGTGGCCTACAAACCTTTCACTCATGTATGCCTAAAATATTTTTTAAATCATATACACCCTCCACAAACTTTTAAGTTTATGTATAAAAGTATTCAACAAAAGTTTAAATAACTAAAGAGAGGTAACTTCTGGCAAACTGTAAATACTGAAATTTAAAAATAAAACTTATGTCATTCCTTTAAATAAATCTAATTGAATACAAAATATTGTAGGGGTTTGACAGCCATCATCATCTATTCAAAAAAATTCCAAAATGAGCTAGTCTTTTACAGTTGGATGCTTAATATCACACCTTTTTCTCCTTGGCATCTTATTTTTCACTGCATTTCCTTCACAGAATTTTATACTAATAGAAAGTGTTTTATGCTTAAAAGATTTGATCCCCCTATTTTTCTTCTCTGCAACAAGAAGAAAACAACATTTATGTGTATAAATGAAATAAATTGTTTTATATTTCCTGTGACCATAAAGTAATGTGTGAAATTCTTATATTTCTAAATTTCTAATATATATTTCTAATATACATACATATATATTTCTAAATTTGTCCAGGATACATTTATTCTTTCATTAATTTGAAAAATTCTGAAAAACATAAAAACACAAAAATGACCCTTAATCATACCACTTAAATATTTTTAGAGAACAGTAAATGGCATCCCCTGTTATCTTCTCTCTCCCTACTTTGTCTAGATTCCTTCTGTTAATTAGTTGATGCTCATTCATTCATATTTCTTCTAAGTTTATAAAGATCTACTGATACCTTTAAAATTTGAAGTACAAAATATTGAGGTGCTTCCAAAATTGCCTTTTTAAGAGATTCACATGGAACAGTGAATGGAACAGTGTTCCATTGTGGGTATGTGTGTGTATACTTGATTACATGCACAGATGCGCAAACACATACACACACATGCATACATAGTAGATGAGGGAAAACGACCACTTTAAAAAAAAATCACCTTTATGATATTGCTAAAATTTAGAGCTAAATCCTTGGGAGTTTTGGAAACTGTAGAATTAACAGGAATACAGTTCTCCAAAAGACCACTCTCACTTCCGACACTAATTGCACGTGTGGAGTGGGAGCGTTCCCCAAACTACCCTCAGGTTCGATAATTTGCTAGCAGGACTCAAAAAAACAAACTGAAAGCTCTTAAACTCACAGTTATAGCTTATTTTGGGGGGAAGATACAGATTAAAATCAGCCAAGGGAAGAAGAGCACAGGGCAGAGTCCAGGAAAAGTACTAAATACAGAGCTCCCATGGTCCTCTTTCTGTGGGGCCTTGTATGCATTATTTTCCTGGTACCTGTGTGTAACACGTGGAATATTGCCACTAGGGAAGCCTGCCTGAGCCTTGTGGTTCAGAGTTCTTACTCAAGTTCCATTACATTGGCATGACTGGTTGCCTGTGTGGCAATGGTGTGTGTGTGTGTGTGTGTGTGTGTGTGTGTGTGTGTATGCATACATATATGAGAGGGCTGAAAGGAGGCAAGGATCCAGGCCTAGGGGGCAGGAAGGATCCAGCCAGAGGGGCTGCCACTTCTCCTCACCGCCCCGCCCAGCAAGGGGCAGCCTGCCCATGCCCCCTGCACCCCTCACCCCACTTGTGTGCTGATGAGACTGAAGGCTGGAGGGACTATGGCCAATAAAGAGCAAAGGTGACCCAGCAAAAATCATATATATGAATATATATATGTATTTAGATATGTGTTTATATATAACATATATTTTATTTATTTTTAAAGGTGTTTTATTTATTTATTTATTTGGCCGTGCAGCGTGGCACCCCTTGCAGTGGAAGCATGGAGCCTTAACCACTGGACCACCAGGGAAGTCTCCTATGACATATACTTTAAAATTTATATCTATCTATCTATCTGTCTATCTATCTATCTGAGAGAGAATCACAGTATGTTTTATTTGATGTCTATCTTCTTCCACTCAGCATGTTTTTGAAATTCATCCATCGTTCGGCAGTAATTTGTTGGTGCTGGGTAGTATTCCACTCCCTGTATATGCAACAATTTGTCTATCCATTCATCTGTTGAACATTTGGGTTGTTTCCAGTTTTGGGCTGTTATGGACAAAGCTGCTGGTCTTTGTGTAGACATATGTTTTACTTTCCTTTGGGTAAATACTTAGGAGTAGCATTGTTGGGTTGGATGATAAGCATTGGTTTACTTTATAAGACACAGCCAAACTGTTTTCCCAAATGTAATATTGTAATATTTTATGTTCCCACAACAATGTTTGAGAATCCAATTCATCCAACACTTGATATTGTCAGTCCTTCTAATTGTAGCCATTTAAATGGATGTATAGGGCAGTTACTCATTGTGGTTTTAATTTGCATTTTCTTCATGACTTAGCATGTTGTTCATCTTCTCATGAGTTTATTGGCCATTCATATATCTCCTTTTGTGAATCCGGTCAAATCTTTTGCCCACTTTTAATTGGATTGTCTATCTTCTTATTACTGAGTTATAAGCTCTTTATATTTTCTTCTTTTTTTATTGAGGTGTAGTTGATTTACAATATTATGTAAGTTTCAGGTGTACAATATAGTGATTCACAATTTTTAAAGGTTACACTCCATCTATAGTTATTATAAAATATTGGCTATATTTGCTGGCTGTACAATATTTCCTTGTAGCTTATTTATTTTATTTTATACATAGTAGTTTGTACCTTTTAATCCCCTACACCTACCTCCCCCCCTTCCTTTGCTCTCCCCACTGGAAAACACTAGTTTGTTCTCTATATCTGTGAGTCTGTTCCTTTTTTTTTGTTGTATTCACTAGTTTGTTTTATTTTTTAGATTCCACAAATAGGTGATATCTTACAGTATTTGTCTTGCTCTGTCTGACTTATTTCACTAAGCATAATTCTCTCCAAGTCCATCCATGTTGTTTCAAATGGCAAAATTCCATTCTTTTTATGGCTGAGTAGTATTCCATTGTGTGTGTGCATATATATATACATATATATATATATATATATATATATATATATATATATGTATATATATATATCACATCTTCTTTATCCATTCATCTGTTGATGAACACAAGTTGCTTCCATATCTTGGCTGTTGTAAATAATGCTGCTATGAACACTGGGGTGCATGTATCTTTTCGAATTAGTGTTTTCCTTTTCTTTGGGTATATACCCAAGAGTGGAATTGCTGAATCATACTGTGGTTCTATTTTTCATTTTTAAGGAACCTCCATACTGTTTTCCATAAGTGGCTGCAGCAATTTACATTCCCACAAACAGTGTACGAGGGTTCCCTTTTCTCCATATCCTCACCAACACTTGTTATTTGTGGGTTTTTTGATGATAGACATTCTGACAGGTGTGAGGTGATAGCTCATTGTGGTTCTGATTTGCATTTCCCTGACGATTAACTTTGTTGAGCGTCTTTCCATATGCCTGTGGTCATCTGTATGTCTTCCTTGCAAAAATGTCTATTCGATTTTTCTGCCCATTTTGTAATCAGGTTATTTGTTTCTTTGATGTTGAGTTTTATGAGCTGTTTATATATTTTGGATATTAACCCCTTATTGGTCATACATTAGCAAATATTTTCTCCCATTCAGTAGGTTGCCTTTTCGTGTTGTTAATGGTTTCCTTTGCTGTACAAAAGCCTTTAAGTTTAATTAGGTCCCATTTGTTTATTTTTGCTTTTGTTTCCTTTGCCTTAGGAAATCCAAAAAAAAATGTTGCTACAATTTATGTCAAAGAGTGTTCTGCCTATGTTTTCTTCTAGCAGTTTTATGGTTTCCTGTCTTACATTTAGGTCTTTGATTCATTTTGAGTTTATTTTTGTATATGATGTTAGAAAATGTTCTAATTTCCTTCTTTTACATGTAGCTGTCCAGTTTTCTCTTTATATATTTATTTTTTAATGTAAGTCCTTTTTCAAACATATGTTTGTGGCTTGCTTTTTTCATTTCTTAATGATATCTTTTGAAGAGTAGAAGTGTTAATTTTAATGAAACAAAAGAACACATTTTAAAATAGTGCTGTGAACTCCAACTATTTTAAGGCTATTTTGCTGCCATCCAAAAATTCTACAAATGTTATCCAACTGATGTATTATGAGGATGTATCTACTTACAAAGCCTTTTTTCTGATGAAGTAAGGTGGTATTAATAGTAAAATTACACAGTATCTCATATGTTATTATCAGCAAAGTCCTTCTTTGGTGGGAAGGGTGAGTACTTTCTGGGAATTAGGTATTAATTCTATCTTCTGTTCTATTCTATTTGTGTGTGTGCGTGGGGGGGTGGGGAGAGAGGGAGAAGACATATAAAGACCAATCAGGAAACAATAATAATACTGGTACATTCTTCTGGATGCTACATTCCAGGAACTGGGCTAAAATAAATACTCCTTATGGTGACTCGGTGAAGTATTGATAGAGATTTTTGTCCTCCTTATTCAGATATTCAGACGAGGAAAATGAGGTTCAGAGAAATTAAATATCTTGACTGAGATCCCACAACTAGTAAGTGGCTGAGCTGGGATTCCAAGGCAGGTTTGTCTAACTCCCAAACTCACGCTCTTCATGGATGCTCCGTTCATGTTCTGGCCTCATTTGATTTCAGATATATTGAATATAGATTTTGGCAGGGGGTGGAGAAAGCAGGGGCTGGGGGGAGGGGAGGGAAGGAGAGAGGTTAGGGCCAGGACTTATTTTGGTAGGAGCTGTTCACGCTTCCAGTTCCTAATCCCCTAGATAGCCTGGGTAACTTCACGGAGGGTCCAGGGTAACTAAGCCAAATTAGACCAATATAAATACAAATCCAGAAGCATAACTGCCTCAGATAATCTAACCAGTTAGCAGGCCATTTGGCTTACCACATCCTCTGCCAACATTTCATAAGGTCTTCCTTTTGTTAAAGAGTATTCTGTAGTGACTTCCTCAACCCTTTATTATGTGAGGGCTTGATTTATAATTTTACATGTAATCAACTCTTGTAATCAACTCTTTTGTTGGTACCGCCTATTTCAGATCTCCTCATTAAAGCCATGTAGTTATTTGGAACCTTATCCTCGTGATTAACACTATTTACACTCAACTCCCTTCTGAAATCTTTAATACACTAATGTTTTCCAATTTGGCAGATATGAGGTTTCTATAGTTTACTGGAGCTGTAAGTTTGGGGCATTGGCAGTCTCACGTTACTTGTCACAAATTCTATTAAGGCCCTTCCTTCTACTTGATGGCCTGAGTCTCTGTAGTTTGCACAGCAAAGATGAAATGCTTGGTGGGATCATTAAATTATAATCACTTTAATCAGCAATATGATATCCACTATTGTATAGTTCTACTGAATGCTGAGTCACCGGGCTTTCTTTCATTACAGTGAAGTGTTACCTTTGAAAATTCAAATGATGTTGATTATTCAGACTGAGATGAGTTATGAGACTGTGTATAATCTATTAGAAATTATGCACTTATTAATAAAAGACAAATTTGCATTTTCCCCCTTCCTTAAGAATCAAAGGCCAAAACAATAGTGTATTGTTGGAATTTATTGATATGGTATTAAAATTCACTGGGGAAGGAAGAACTAAATTAGAAAGGAAGTGATAGTACTGGATGCTTAGAAATGGGCCGTTTTCTTAACTAAGGAAAAAAAAGAACAGTTATACATAGCCAAGGTTCTTTTTATAATTGAAAAACAAATTTAATGACAGTTAAAACAGAATTTCTCATCCTTTTCTTTTACCATGAGAGCTGCAACTTTCTGAAATTTTGTCCCTTTTAAATTCCTAAAATGTTTCTTTATTTTAAACCTGAAAAGCATTAAAACACCTTTTTCCTAAGGAGTTCAGTGTCATTTAGATTTGTTCTAACCATCCCACAATCTGTCATTTGATTATTAGAAGGCAATTGGCATTTGGTATCAAAGTTCCACCAGTGTTAAAGTTGGAAGGTTCAGGGAATTCCCTGGTGGTCCAGTGGTAAAGAATCTGCCTTCCAAAGCAGGAGACGCAGGTTCAGTCCCTGGTCGGAGAACTAAGATCCCGCATGCCGCAGCGCAACTAAGCCCGCACACCACAACTACCGAGCCCACGCACCTCAACTAGAGAGCCCACGTGGCACAAACTACAGACCCCACACGCCCTGGAGCCCGCACGCCACAACTAGAGAGAGAAAACCTGCAGGCCACAACTAGAGAGAAGCCCACGCGCTGCAATGAACAGCCTGCGGTGCTGCAACAAAGATCCCACATGCCATAATGAAGATCCCACATGCCACAGTGAAGACCCGATGCAGCCAAAAAAAAAAGAAAAAAGCTGGAAGGTTCAAATACAGAGAGATTAAGACATTGGCCCAGAGTCAATCAAACACCGAGTTGGTTTAGGGTTTTGGTTTTTCTTGACCAACTTATCTATGGCTTAGAAGAATTAGTCTAATTTTCTAAGTACCTAACTTACTATCAGACAGGAGTTTAGTCTCCCTATAAAGTTTTTTGCTTATTTGAATGTTGCAACTTGAAACTAAGGCCTTAATAATCATATAAAAATTCCAGAGAATGTTTCAGATATAAAAGAAATTTGAGGAACATAAAAAAATTTTACATTAAAAAAATGACAGGGGAGATTAACCA
The DNA here is from genome assembly GCF_028023285.1 of Balaenoptera ricei. NCBI lineage: Eukaryota > Metazoa > Chordata > Mammalia > Artiodactyla > Balaenopteridae > Balaenoptera > Balaenoptera ricei. The sequence goes on along the minus strand of NC_082659.1, from coordinate 13,874,774 downwards.
AGATGGCGGAGTAGAAGGACGTGCTGTCACTCCCTCTTGCGAGAGCACCAGAATCACAACTGACTGCTGGACCATCATTGACAGGAAGACCCTGGACTTCACCAAGGAGGATACCCCACGTCCAAGGACAGAGGAGAAGCCACAGTGAGACGGTAGGAGGGGCGCAAGCAGAGTAAAATCAAACCCCGTAACTGCTGGGTGGGTGACTCACAGACTGGCGAACACTTATACCACAGAAGTCCACCCACTGGAGTAAACGTTCTGAGCCCCACGTCAGGCTTCCCAACCTGGGGGTCAGGCAACGGGAGGAGGAATTCCTAGAGAATCAGACTTTGAAGCCTAGTGGGAATTGGATTGCAGGACTTTGACGGGACTGGGGGAAACAGAGACCCCACTCTTGGAGGGCACACACAAAGTAATGTGTGCATCGGGACCCAGGGGAAGGAGCAGTGAGCCTGGGGGAGACTGAACCAGACCTACCTGCTGGTGTTGGGGGGTCTCCTGCAGAGGCGAGTGGTGGCTCTGTTTCACCGTGGGGATAAGGACACTGGCAGCAGAGGTTCTGGGAAGTTCTCCTTGGCGTGAGCCGTCCCAGAGTCTGCCATTAACCCCACCAAAGAGCACGGGTAGGCTCCAGTGTTGGGTTGCCTCAGGCAAAACAGCCAACAGGGAGGGAACCCAGCCCCACCCATCAACAGTCAAGTGGATTAAGGTTTTACTGAGCTCTGACCGCCACAGCAACAGGGAGGGAACCCAGCCCCACCCATCAACAGTCAAGTGGATTAAGGTTTTACTGAGCTCTGACCGCCACAGCAACAGTCAGCTCTACCCACCACCAGAGCCTCCCATCAAGCCTCTTAGATAGCCTCAACCACCAGAGGGCAGACAACAGAAGCAAGAAAAACTATAATCCTGCAGCCTGTGGACCAAAAACCACAGTTACAGAAAGATAGAGAAGATGAAAAGGCAGAGGGCTATGTACCAGATGAAGGAACAAGAAAAAACCCCAGAAAAACAACTAAATGAAGTGGAGATAGGCAACCTTCCAGAAAAAGAATTCAGAATAATGATAGTGAAGATGATCCAGGACCTTGGAATAAGAATGGAGGCAAAGATTGAGAAGATGCAAGAAATGATTAACAAAGACCTAGAAGAATTAAAGAACAAACAAACAGAGATGACCAATACAATAACTGAAATGAAAACTACACTAGAAGGAATCAATAGCAGAATAACTGAGGCAGAAGAACGGATAAGTGACCTGGAAGACAGAATGATGGAATTCACTGCTGCGGAACAGACTAAAGAAAAAAGAATGAAAAGAAATGAAGACAGCCTAAGAGACCTCTGGGACAACATTAAACGCAACAACATTCGCATTATAGGGGTCCCAGAAGGAGAAGAGAGAGAGAAAGGACCAGAGAAAATATTTGAAGAGATTATAGTCGAAAACTTCCCTAACATGGGAAAGGAAATAGCCACCCAAGTCCAGGAAGCACAGAGAGTCCCATACAGGATAAACCCAAGGAGAAACACGCCGAGACACATAGTAATCAAAGTGGCAAAAATTAAAGACAAAGAAAAATTATTGAAAGCAGCAAGGGAAAAATGACAAATAACATACAAGGGAACTCCCATAAGGTTAACAGCTGATTTCTCAGCAGAAACTCTGCAAGCCAGAAGGGAGTGGCATGATATACTTAAAGTGATGAAAGGGAAGAACCTACAACCAAGATTACTCTACCCGGCAAGGATCTCATTTAGATTTGATGGAGAAATCAAAAGCTTTACAGACAAGCAAAAGCTAAGAGAATTCAGCACCACCAAACCAGCTCTACAACAAATGCTAAAGGAACTTCTCTAAGTGGGAAACACAAGAGAAGAAAAGGACCTACAAAAACAAACCCAAAACAATTAAGAAAATGGTCATAGGAACATACATATCGATAATTACCTTAAACGTGAATGGATTAAATGCCCCAACCAAAAGGCATAGACTGGCTGAATGGATACAAAAACAAGACCCATATATATGCTGTCTACAAGAGACCCACTTTAGACCTAGGGACACATACAGACTGAAAGTGATGGGATGGAAAAAGATATTCCATGCAAATGGAAATCAAAAGAAAGCTGGAGTAGCTATACTCATATCAGATAAAATAGACTTTAAATTAAAGAATGTTACAAGAGACAAGGAAGGACACTACATAATGATCCAGGGATCAATCCAAGAAGAAGATATAACAATTATAAATATATATGCACCCAACATAGGAACACCTCAATACATAAGGCAACTGCTAACAGCTATAAAAGAGGAAATCGACAGTAACACAATAATAGTGGGGGACTTTAACACCTCACTTACACCAATGGACAGATCATCCAAAATGAAAATAAATAAGGAAACAGAAGCTTTAAATGACACAATAGACCAGATAGATTTAATTGATATATATAGGACATTCCATCCAAAAACAGCAGATTACACGTTCTTCTCAAGTGCGCACGGAACATTCTCCAAGATAGATCACATCTTGGGTCACAAATCAAGCCTCAGTAAATTTAAGAAAATTGAAATCATATCAAGCATCTTTTCTGACCACAACGCTATGAGATTAGAAATGAATTACAGGGAAAAAAACGTAAAAAGGACAAACACATGGAGGCTAAACAATACGTTACTAAATAACCAAGAGATCACTGAAGAAATCAAAGAGGAAATCAAAAAATACCTAGAGACAAATGACAATGAAAACACGACGACCCAAAACCTATGGGATGCAGCAAAAGCAGTTCTAAGAGGGAAGTTTATAGCTATACAAGCCTACCTAAAGAAACAAGAAAAAGCTCAAGTAAACAATCTAACCTTACACTTAAAGAAACTAGAGAAAGAAGAACAAACAAAACCCAAAGTTAGCAGAAGGAAAGAAATCATAAAGATCAGAGCAGAAATAAATGAAATAGAAACAAAGAAAACAATAGCAAAGATCAATAAAACTAAAAGTTGGTTCTTTGAGAAGATAAACAAAATTGATAAGCCATTAGCCAGACTCATCAAGAAAAAGAGGGAGAGGACTCAAATCAATAAAATCAGAAATGAAAAAGGAGAAGTTACAACAGACACTGCAGAAATACAAAGCATCCTAAGAGACTACTACAAGCAACTTTATGCCAATAAAATGGACAACCTGGAAGAAATGGACAAATTCTTAGAAAGGTATAACCTTCCAAGACTGAACCAGGAAGAAATAGAAAATATGAACAGACCAATCACAAGTAATGAAATTGAAACTGTGATTAAAAATCTTCCAACAAACAAAAGTCCAGGACCAGATGGCTTCACAGGTGAATTCTATCAAACATTTAGAGAAGAGCTAACACCCATCCTTCTCAAACTCTTCCAAAAAATTGCAGAGGAAGGAACACTCCCAAACTCATTCTATGAGGCCACCATCACCCTGATACCAAAACCAGACAAAGACACTACAAAAAAAGAAAATTACAGACCAATATCACTGATGAATATAGATGCAAAAATCCTCAACAAAATACTAGCCAACAGAATCCAACAACACATTAAAAGGATCATACACCACGATCAAGTGGGATTTATCCCAGGGATGCAAGGATTCTTCAATATACGCAAATCAATCAATGTGATACACCATATTAACAAATTGAAGAATAAAAACCATATGATCATCTCAATAGATGCAGAAAAAGCTTTTGACAAAATTCAACACCATTTCTGATAAAAACTCTCCAGAAAGTGGGCATAGAGGGAACCTACCTCAACATAATAAAGGCCATATATGACAAACCCACAGCAAACATCATTCTCAATGGTGAAAAACTGAAAGCATTTCCTCTAAGATCAGGAACGAGACAAGGATGTCCACTCTCACCACTATTATTCAACATAGTTTTGGAAGTCCTAGCCACGGCAATCAGAGAAGAAAAAGAAATAAAAGGAATACAAATTGGAAAAGAAGAAGTAAAACTGTCACTGTTTGCGGATGACATGATACTATACATAGAGAATCCTAAAACTGCCACCAGAAAACTGCTAGAGCTAATTAATGAATATGGTAAAGTTGCAGGATACAAAATTAATGCACAGAAATCTCTTGCATTCCTATACACTAATGATGAAAAATCTGAAAGAGAAATTATGGAAACACTCCCATTTACCATTGCAACAAAAAGAATAAAATACCTAGGAATAAACCTACCTAGGGAGACAAAAGACCTGTATGCAGAAAACTATAAGACACTGATGAAAGAAATTAAAGATGATACCAACAGATGGAGAGATATACCATGTTCTTGGATTGGAAGAATCAACATTGTGAAAATGAGTATACTACCCAAAGCAATCTACAGATTCAATGCAATCCCTATCAAATTACCAATGGCATTTTTTACGGAGCTAGAACAAATCATCTTAAAATTTGTATGGAGACACAAAAGACCCCGAATAGGCAAAGCAGTCTTGAGGCAAAAAAATGGAGCTGGAGGAATCAGACTCCCTGACTTCAGACTATACTACAAAGCTACAGTAATCAAGACAATATGGTACTGGCACAAAAACAGAAACATAGATCAATGGAACAAGATAGAAAGCCCAGAGATTAACCCACGCACCTATGGTCAACTAATCTATGACAAAGGAGGCAAAGATATACAATGGAGAAAAGACAGTCTCTTCAATAAGTGGTGCTGGGAAAACTGGACAGCTACATGTAAAAGAATGAAATTAGAATACTCCCTAACACCATACACAAAAATAAACTCAAAATGGATTAGAGACCTAAATATAAGACTGGACACTATAAAACTCTTAGAGGAAAACATAGGAAGAACACTCTTTGACATAAATCACAGCAAGATCTTTTTTGATCCACCTCCTAGAGTAATGGAAATAAAAACAAAAATAAACAAGTGGGACCTAATGAAACTTCAAAGCTTTTGCACAGCAAAGGAAACCATAAACAAGACGAAAAGACAACCCTCAGAATGGGAGACAATATTTGCAAATGAATCAACGGACAAAGGATTAATCTCCAAAATATATAAACAGCTCATTCAGCTCAATATCAAAGAAACAAACAACCCAATCCAAAAATGGGCAGAAGACCTAAACAGACATTTCTCCAAAGAAGACATACAGACGGCCACGAAGCACATGAAAAGATGCTCAACATCACTAATTATTAGAGAAATGCAAATCAAAACTACAATGAGGTATCACCTCACTCCTGTTAGAATGGGCATCATCAGAAAATCTACAAACAACAAATGCTGGAGAGGGTGTGGTGAAAAGGGAACCCTCTTGCACTGTTGGTGGGAATGTAAATTGATACAGCCACTATGGAGAACAATATGGAGGTTCCTTAAAAAACTAAAAATAGAATTACCATATGACCCAGCAATCCCACTACTGGGCATATACCCAGAGAAAACCGTAATTCAAAAAGACACATGCACCCGAATGTTCATTGCAGCACTATTTACAATAGCCAGGTCATGGAAGCAACCTAAATGCCCATCAACAGACAAATGGATAAAGAAGATGTGGTACATATATACAATGGAATATTACTCAGCCATAAAAAGGAACGAAATTGAGTCATTTGTTGAGACGTGGATGGATCTAGAGACTGTCATACAGAGTGAAGTAAGTCAGAAAGAGAAAAACAAATATCGTATATTAATGCATGTATGCGGAACCTAGAAAAATGGTACAGATGAGCCAGTTTGCAGGGCAGAAGTTGAGACACAGATGTAGAGAATGGACATATGGACACCAAGGGGGGAAAACTGCGGTGGGGTGGGGATGGTGGTGTGCTGAATTGGGCGATTGGGATTGACATGTATACACTGATGTGTATAAAACTGATGCCTAATAAGAACCTGCAGTATAAAAAAACAAACAAAACAACTAATACTAAACTTTCATTGGGTTATTTGTATGGAAACATGTTAATATAAATGTTTCAGACATTACATGAAATTTCTAAAAATCTTATATTTGTATTTGTATGGAAATATGTATGGAAATATGTTAATATAAATGTTTCAGACATTACATGAAATTTCTAAAAATCATATTTGTATTTGTATGGAAATATGTATGGAAATATGTTAATATAAATGTTTCAGACATTACATGAAATTTCTAAAAATCTTATATTTGTACTTGTATGGAAATATGTATGGAAATATGTTAATATAAATGTTTCAGACATTACATGAAATTTCTAAAAATCTTATATGTTCTGGTATAATGTTATAAGTAATAATCCTAGTTATTACTTTAAAATGTATATCTCAGAAATAACTAATTTTCTTGTCAACTGCATTATTATGAACTGTCATCAAATCTTTAACCGTGGTCATTTTTAAGTCTTTTGTCATTTACAGACAGTTCTGGGTGTACTCTGATGATTTTGCAAATATGTTCCTATAAAAGGGTTTCATCTTCAAGAAATACATGGAAAAGACTCTGACAAGTACAGGTTTCTGGTAACGGACTGTACTGCTGAACTGAATGAATAAGCATTTTCAGAACTCTAATGAAAAACTGATGAACTCATAAAAGTGCTAACAAAAGATCAAGATGAAAAAAAAAATTAATTACATGGGACTGAGTGAACTGATGAGGATGAGTATAATTTTTGTGACTTTCTGTCTGAATTAAAAAAAAAAAAAATTCCACAAGGACTCAGAGGCAAAGAATATACAAATCAATTTTCACTGCAAAGTAAAGGAGCTGTTACAGTGGAGGATTACTGGACTGAATGTCAATACTATGACATAGTATGAGTGTGTTTCATGTTTGGTAATTGCAATCATTGTTGCTTTTGTTGTGGTCATCCATGTACAATGCTTGGTGTCAGTCGATTTATCTCTTGTAAAAATAAAATACAGTGTGTGTGTGTGGAAAAAAAAAAAAAAAAAATGACAACAGCCATGTCTTTCTCCCTCTGAACCCACCCCACTCCCCTCAAAAACAAACAACAACAAAAAGCCAACAAAACCTCTGCTGGTCTCACTGGAAGAAGGTCTCATTGGAAATAAATATAGATATACTGTTGTGTTTCATAAGTAAGAACTAATTCATGGGAAGGAATAGGCATGTATAGCAGGAAAAACCAGAAATGAGTTGCAGATATAAGCAAAGGAAGTCAGTTAAAATATATGTACAAAAAAGAAGAGACATATAAAATAAGAAACTCTGTTTCTTTGGAATTTTATTTTCAAAGTGTTTTATAGATTTCCATTCTTATAGTGTTCTGTGAGTTAAGTGGACAGTTAATATTCTTAACTGGTATTTGATAACTAAGATCATAAAAAGATAAATTATACTAACTTTCTGCACAGACTCTGAGCCTGCAGCTGAAGCAGTAAGAGAACCTATGTCCTAAGACTCAGCCTTGTACTTTGCCCTTGTTCTACTCTCTGCCTGTGGCACTCTGCCTAGGGGATGGACAGAGCCATCCCACCCTATAGGGGTTAGCTGGGCCCACTGAGAAGGGGCCATGACAAAGAACAGCATAGGCCTCACTCCACATCAGGCATAGAAAGAGAACAACTAATGGGTAAGAAGAGTCAAGTGATATTGATTGGTAGCTCCCCAGGGTTGAATTCAGAACATGTTCTGCTGTCTCCTGGGTGCCAAGATTTGACAGAAAGGGCAAAGGACAACTTGAACAATGTGGGGTGGGCGGGTGAAATCTCCATTCATTGTGGTTCACGTGGGAATGGAGTGCTCAGAATGAGGGAGATCTTGACAAGGCTCCCTGCTGGTAGCAGCCCCTTGTTTCTTATCAGAAACCTGATATTAAGCACCTCTTTTTCTTCACTGCTGGGGTTGGGAAGAGTGTGAAGACAGCACACTGGTACTAGAGAGGAGAGATTTTGTATAAGAGGTTTTTTGTCCTTAATGGGGAAAAAAAAATAGGAGAATAAAAAGAGAATATTCAAAACAAAAGGACAAGACCTGAAAGTCAGAAAAACATTTCAGAAAACAGGCTAAATGAAAAAGGAATGAAGTGGTCCTGGTCACTAGAAAACACAAAATTTGGGGTGGTGGTGATTTGCAATGGAAAGGAAAAAAGACACAGCTCAAGAGGCTGAAATGTAAGGAGAAATTAGACACAACCAATATATACATTAGTAAGGGGTTGGTTTTGTAAATTATGGTACATCCACACAAGGAATACTATATAGGCTTTTAAAGAGAATTAAGTATACAAATATTATCACAGGTATCTGGAGACTGATTTAGTGGAAAAAATAAAATGACAGAATAATTTGTCAAGTATAATTTGATTTTAAAATAATAATGTATGTTAGTATATATATGATAAAAAATCTGGAGGATGAAGCATCAAGCAGCCAAAGGTATCAATAGTTATTTCTGGGTGAGGAAGGGAACCTTTACTGTGGAAGGGTGTTATGTTTTACATTACACATTTTTGTGCTTTTCCAGACAGTTTTTATAAAATTCATATAATTTCCATTGTATATTAGGAAAAAAATCAATAACAAGTATAGAAATAAGTTACATTGCAAAGAAGAAACAGTACATGTAAAGTTGAAGAGATATATTGCAGTAAAACTTAACATTGCGGTAATTTATACAGAGGTGTGTCTATATCTAGACTTATATCTATATTTTTATCCATGAAATGGTGATCCCAAAGTAAAAGTTTTAATTGCATTTAAAATTGTTTGTTAGTTTAAAATGACACAAGTGATAGACTTTTTTTTTTTTTAATAAATTTATTTATTTATTTGTTTATTTTTGGCTGCATTGGGTCTTCGTTGCTGCGCACTGGCTTTCTCTAGTTGTGGCGAGCGGGGGCTACTCTTCGTTGCGGTGCGCGGGCTTCTCATTGCGGAGGCTTCTCTTGTTGCGGAGCACAGGCTCTAGGTGCACGAGCTTCAGTAGTTGTGGCACGCAGGCTCAGTAGTTGTGGCTCGTGGGCTCTAGAGCGCAAGCTCAGTAGTTGTGGTGCACTAGCTTAGTTGCTCCACGGCATGTGGGATCTTCCTGGACCAGGGATCGAACCCATGTTCCCTGCATTGGAAGGCCGATTCTCAACCACTGAGCCACCAGGGAAGCCCACAAGTGATAGACTTTTAATAGATGATGATTATGATTATAAATGTGTTCTGTATTATACTGTATTCACTCTAAAATAGAATATTAGACATAATCCATAACTTACCTATTGATGTACTCAATACTTTGTCAATGATTGAATATTTTCTTCTGATTAACTTGGATTATTCCCTTCAACTCCTCTGCTATATTTAAATCTCATAAAGCAACTCTAATTGCTTTTAACTTAAAGACAGTCCTTCCCACAAATTACAAAGCACTAAGAGGAAAGGGAAAACAAGAAACATTTAAAAAGTGTATTAAACTACACTGAACAGAATATTTTAAATCAGATTTTAAGAAACAGAAGAAAGAAAATGCTAACTGGATTGCAATGGTTAATCTGTACAGATGGATCTAATTGCCCTAAATTTTGAACTAACTAGATTACGTTACATATAAAAAAGAGAGTAATGATGATAATTCCACCTGGGAGTTAGGATATTCTTCCACTTATTTAGGAAAACCTCCAGTGTGAAATCAGACCAAGAATCTATCCAGTGCATTGTCAATCTCAGGCACAGTCATATAGAAAAAGAGAGAGAGAGAAAAAAAAAAAAAAAAAAATGCTGGGAGAGCAAGTAGGAGAGAGAGGAAAAAGTGTAAATCCTTTATCCTTTGTTGTGTTGAAAACGACCCAGAAGCTGTGTTCCAATTTGTTTGCATACTGCAGTCAGGTCCGATAGAGTTCTATTTAATAGGATTTCATCTATAATCCACTCACATAGGGCTGGGGCTCTGTCCCAAATTAACGCAAGTGTAAAATGAATTTTTCTAAAATGAAAAAACACTGGGATTTGAAGTATGAGTTTGGAAAGTTTTGAGGGCCTGGACTATCCATTTCAGGTGGAAAAGTAAAACTTCAGAGACATTTCTCCCCGCAGTGTTGTAAAAACTTAGAGCCCAGGTAGAGAAGGCTTAACGAGCCAGGATGAGGAAGTCAGTACAGGTGGGGATCGTTAACATTCGGAACAGTGGGAAGAGGCCACAGGAAACAGTCCCCTTTGGGCCATCTGGACCAAGCTGAGGTACTAGGGAAACCCAAAGGAGGAGACATCTTTGGAGAAGAGATGCTAGTCGAAAACAATCCAAGCTGTCTTGTCTTGTGAGAACAGCTCTAAAATGGACACTACTAGGCCAATTTTACTTCTGGGATAAATGCTGCTGCTTTTTTTTTACGTGCTGCTCCAGGGCCATCTCTGTCCCGTAAAAGTCCCAGGGCCCTGCATACCATTCTTCCTCCCTCAGGGCCAGCACGGCGACTTCCCAGCATACCCCATTACTTTCCCAGTAGGCCCCGCACCTTCCCGTCATGCCCTGCACCTTCCCGGCATTCCTCGCGTCTTCCCGGCATGCCCCGCTGCAGAAGACTCTCTCTCAGAGGCTTAAGGGCCTCTCTCCGCAGCAGTCTCTGGGCAGGTCCGGCACAGACTGGAGTTTTCATGCCGCTACTTCAGGAAAAGGGCTTGTGTGTGGTAACAAGACTTCTTCAAGGTAAGCGTTCCACCCAGGCCCTTAATACTTGGAAAATCTCCCTGACCTCCTCCCACAGGATTTCCTGTGACGGTCCCAGTCCCGAAAAGCCAAGGCCCCAAGGCTTACCCGCCCGGGAACAAGCCCTATTTTCCAAATTAAATCATCTTCAGGTTAGACAGTCTAGGGAGAACACCTGCTCAGGATCAAACAGCTTCTCATTCTTTTGCACAGATCCTCAGCTGTATCCTGTCTGGGCTATTATTCATTGTCTAATTGCTTTGTTTCCCAGTAACTCAAATTAAATCATATTCTTCAGGAACCAGGTTTTACTCTGTCTGGAGGAACAGGGAATGCAAAGGGAGTGTGAGGAAACTAGCCACGCACTTTCAGTTATAGTGTTGAAGTGGATGCAGACTTTCCAATGGTATTGTTAAGATTATGAATGTCGGACATCAAGACACTGCTTTAGAATTTATAGAGTAGTTTTACATGTTTATTAACCAGTTTGACCCTAGAAATAATCCTGTAGGTGGGTAGGTTAAGTGTGATTATCTTGCTCATTTCACAAAAGAAGAAGCAATCTGTCAGAGATTGAGACTTGCTAAAGTCGCACATCTAGTAAGTGGCAGAACGGAGGACTGAAACCCAGGACTTCCCACTTTATTACCCATGCTGAAATTCCTTAAAAGAAAAAAAGCCATTATTCAAAGTGCTTCTACTCTTTTCGTAAAAATTACAGTCCTTACTGAAGAGCTCAAAAGTAATTGGTATATAAATACTTCAATTTTAAGCTTTCCTGTTGTAGTTACCTGTTGGAGTAAATAAAAGATCTTCATGAAGTGTGAAGCCTCACACCACATTTCTATTTAAGTCCTTTAGTTTCTTTGGAAATGCCACCCACTTAAAGCAAAGTCTGATTGCTAAATCAACATTAAGATAGTTAGAATCCAAATGTGGTTTGTTTCTTTGCTGAATCTCTACTTTATTTTTTAATTAACGTCTTTTTAAAATTAATTAATTAATTAATTAATGGCTGTGTTGGGTCTTTGTTGCTGCGCGCAGTCTTTCTCTAGTTGTGGGAAGCAGGGGCTACTCTTCGTTGCGGTGTGTGGGCTTCTCATTGCGGTGGCTTCTCTTGTTGTGGAGCACGGGCTCTAGGCGCACAGGCTTCAGTAGTTGTGGTGCATGGGTAAGTTGCTCCGCGGCATGTGGGATCTTCCTGGACCAGGGCTCGAACCCGTGTCCACTGCGTTGGCAGGTGGATTCTTAACCACTGCGCCTCCAGGGAAGTACTGAATCTCTACTTTTTATTACTTCTTGCATTCTATACACAGACAACTGTAGTCCCCTGTTATCCACAGTTTCATTTTCCATGGTTTCAGTTACCAGAAGTCAACCTCAGTCTGAACATATTAAATGGAAATTTTCAGAAATAAACAATTAATAAATTTTAAGTTGCTCAATGTTCTGAGTGGTGTGATGGCATCTCTTGCCATCCTTCTCTGTCCTGCCCAGATGTGAATCATCCCTTTGTCCAGTGTAATCCATTTGTTAGTCACTTAGTAGCTGTCTTGGTTATCAGATCGACTGTCAAGGTATCACAGTGCTTGTATTATTAAGTAACCCTTATTTTACTTAATAATGACCCCAAAGCACGAAGAGTAGTGATGCTGGCAATTCTGATATGCCTAAGAGAAGCCGTAAAGGGCTTCCTTTAAATGAAAAGGTGAAAATTTTCGACTTAATAAGGAAAGAAAAGACATTGTATGCTGAGGTTGCTAAGATCTACGGTAAGAATGAATCTTGTATCCATGAAATTGTGAAGAAGGGAAAAGAAATTTGTGCTAGTTTTGCAGGCACACCTCAGACTGCAAAAGTTACAGCCACAGAGCACAATTAGTGCTTAGTTAAGATGGAAAAGGTATTAAATTTGTACAATAAGGTATTTTCAGAGAGAGATCACATTCACATAGCTTTTATTACAGAATATTGTTATAATTGTTCTATTTTGTTATTAGTTATTGTTAATCTCTCACTCTGCCTAATTTATAAATTATACTTTATCATAGATATGTATGATAGGAAAAAACATAGCATATATAGGGTTCTGTGGTTTCAGGCATCCACTGGGGGTCTTGGAACATATCCCCGTTGGATAAGGGGAAACTGCTGTGCTTTGATATTTTAAAACTGCTAAATAACAGAAAAGAGGGATTTCTATAATGGGTTTTCTGCTCATTTTATAAGTATGAAAGCTACTTTGATAGTGTTTTTTGTTATAAACATAAAGATGTATGGAGCTAAAAACAACAACAACAACCCAAGACATCGTCTGTTACAGAATTTAAAATGTCAAGCCTGACAGTAACTTCTTTTTTGTCCTCAGCAAGAAATATCAGAGACTAGTTTCCACCCTGAGGACAGAGTAAAGTTATTGTGCAACAGACGATTTTTTTAAACACACTAGATCTGTGCTAAAATACTATGTTTGGGCCATATGCCTTAAGACTATCTTCTTAGTAAGGTGTATCTTTGGGTACTGAAGAATGTAAGCTCTCTTGGATAAAGTCCAAGATGACTGTCCTTTTTTCAGAATCCACTTATAGAGTATATTGTTAAAGGTTAGTTTCAGATGTATTGATATTGTCATAATCTGTCATTAAGTTTCTCTTAAATGTTAATGTATGGAGAGACCTTTTTCTGCTAGAGGAAGTGTACAGTATAGGAAAGACAATTCTAGGGAGAGAAATGACAGCCCTGATCAAGTAGTAAGAATTACAGCATGGTAAGCTTTAGGGCTCCAGAGTCAGTGAGCAGGGCTCAAGTTCGAGCTCCACCAGATACTAGCTGTTTAAGGTTTCACTGTACACTGGAGATGGTAACAGTACATACCTCATAGTGGTGCTGTATGGATTAAATAAGTTAATGCATGTAATGGGTTTGACGTGTAGTGAACAGTCAGCAAATACTGGCTATTGTTACAGTCTGAGAATTTAAGTTACTTATTTAAATTGTCGCCTGTAGAGACAGAATGAGATATGAGCTACAAATAGGGGCTGGATGGTTCTGTTTGAAGGTTTCTTCTAAAGTCTAAATCCATGTGGCCATACACCCATTTTCCTTATCACACTACCCATGATGTAACCCCCTCACTTGTCTAACCTATATACCCTCTCAGTGTTCTCTTATCCTAATGTTCATCTGGGCTTCTTGTTCCCTCTTCCAAACTCTCATTCCTCCCTTCCTTCTAAAATCCTCCCACTGTGCCTGTCAGAACCCCAGTGCACAAGGAATAAACTTTGCTACATCCTCAGCCTCTTAGAAGTGTTACAGTCTAGTTTTACCGAAATCTGGTCCCCGGAAGCCTTTCAATAGCAAGCTGCTCGTTGTCCTCACTCCTCAGTGCCAATTCCAGACCATGTCTCTTCTACCCTCCTTAGGCACCTCGGATCTCACTGACACTACCAGGACAATGTTGGGGACAATAATAATACTTCATTGATAGTTGTAAGGATTATATGGGGACAGTGCATGCAAAATGCTTAGCACAGTGCCAAGAACACATTAAATTCTAAGTGAATATTAGTTTTTATTCTTATGTCTGTTTGCCTCTCCCAAGAGAGTGCCATCATCCAAAATAACTGCAACTATGAAATCATACTTTCACCCTATTCCTGGCTAATATCTTCTATCTGTTCTAGTCCTTTGACCCCTCTGCTTTTCCCCGAGTCTATCGCTCTGCACCTGTTCCCGCTTCCCTCTCTAAGCTGGAACACCACTTAGATTTTATTCTCCCACATGTTAATCATTTTTTGGTCAATATTACAGACTCTCTTGCTTTGTTGTCTTTCATTGACATCTGTCTGGCAGATTCCCAGACCTAGATGAGCCCAACTGTCCATCTTGTCATCACCTGTATTCAGGTTGCTGGGGAAAATCACACTACTGAGTAGATTTATATCACTATAAATTCAGTGTCACCAACCTCACCTGTGCTCTCAACATTTTCTGTTCCTCCCTACTGTGTTCTCTTAGTCAGCTCAATATCCCATTCTCCACTGTGCTTATTTCAGACTTTTTTCAATTTCTTCAAAACACATACCCTCTCACTTACCTTCTTTCCCTGCCTCACTCTCAGTAAATAACCTTGCATCTTACTTCACAGTAAAAAGGGAAGAAAAAGGGAAGCTGATATTTAAAAGCTTACAAACCTATTGTTTGTTAATTTCCTCTCTCTCCCTGTGTTCTTGATCTTTCTTTCACCGATCCATCAGTAATTCCCTGTCTTTCTTCTCTGTTTTTAACTTCTGCCTCGATACTGCCCCTGTCAGCATTTAACAGTTTAACAGTGCTCGTACTACTCGTCTAAAGGAAAAAAAAAAAAAGACTCCCTTTTTGACTCCACCTCTCCTTTCTCTTTGTCTTCTCTTTCTTTTCCCCTTCATAACTAAACTTCTTGAAAGAGATCTTCATTCTCTGTTTCTATTCCCTCAAGTTCCCCTCACCCCTTAATCCACTACAATATGCTTTTGAACCCCATCACTCTACTAGAACTGCTCTCACCAGAGTCATTGGCTCCATATGTCCCAATTCAATAAAAACTCATTGTTTGCTTAACCTTTTGACTGCTTTTGAAATGACTGACCACTGCCTCCTTCTGGAAGTGTTCTTGGCTGCCATTACCATTTCTCTTTGCTTCCTTTCTGTCATTCATTCTACTACTTCTTAGATTCTCTTGCCAGCACCTCGTTCTCTGTTCATTCCTTAAATAAGGGTTTCTTGTTTATTGTTTGTCTTCCTTGCTACAGAGTAAGATATCTTATCTCTGTATTCCAAGCATTTAATACAAGTGCCTAACATATAGTAGGTGGTCCCCAAATATTTGTTGACTAGCTAGAAGAATGACTAAATATGGTTTTATTATTTCATTAGAAGTCTGGTTAAATTTGTGAATATAAGATATCCATACTTAATTAGAAGTGTAAAATGTATTCCAAATGAAACGTATCTGACTTTAATTTTTTTCACTGTTATGGGTCATCCAGATACCTTTTGTTAGACTGGGTAATAGAATAGTAGCTTTAAAAAGTTCCTCTCTTTAGAAGTACATATACCCTTATGGGAGACATGAGCTATTCATTTGTTCATTTATTAAATATTTATTGAGCACCTTCCAGTCATTGTTATAGGTTCTGGGGATACAGTGGTGAGCAGGACAAATAAGGTACCTCTTTTCATGTAGCTTACATGAGAAGTGGAAACAAAAGACAGTCAGTACCCAAGTAGTCAGTAAACCAATAAGATAATTTCAGGCAGTGATAAAGAAAGTAATAATAAAAACAGTGTGATATGGCAGTGACTAGGACACAGAGGTGGGATTGAAGTTAAGTGTTAGGGAAAGCCTCATTTTATCTATCAATAAAATGAAGGTAGTTTAACTGTTAAGAAAATACATTTCCCATTAAAGAGAGTATGTGCATATTATATATATGTATATTTGCTTGTTCAATTTTAAAAGTAACCTTTCTTTTTTTTTTTTTTTTTTTTTATAAATTTATTTATTTATGGCTGTGTTGGGTCTTCGTTTCTGTGCGAGGGCTTTCTCCAGTTGCGGCAAGCGGGGGCCACTCTTCATCGCGGTGTGCGGGCCTCTCACTGTCGCGGCCTCTCCCGTTGCAGAGCACAGGCTCCAGATGCGCAGGCACAGTATCTGTGGCTCATGGGCTTAGTTGCTCCGTGGCATGTGGGATCTTCCCAGACCAGGGCTCGAACCCGTGTCCCCTGCATTGGCAGGCGGATTCTTAACCACTGTGCCACCAGGGAAGCCCAGTAACCTTTCTTTTTATAGATACAGAAACCAAGGTTCAGGGAATTAAGTAAATCACTGAAGCCACATATAGCTGCTAAGTAGCAGACCTGGGATTCAGCTGCTGGCCCAATTAATCTGAACCCCATGCTGTCTCCATCATATGATACTACCAGCCAAAAAGAAGGCCTCTTGAGGAAAAGGGCTCCTTGTGTCACTGTTAGGTTTAAGCAATCTATTCTAATATTTTTTTGAGGATTTTTAAAAACCCATACTCTATATCAATAATAAAAATGCACAATACATAATGTTCATATGATACTTGCTGTTTTTTCAAGGCACTTTTATTTTCATTATCTCATTATCCTGTGACCACTACTAATTAAGATAAAGAGACCTTGTAGACCATTTGAGAGTTGAGAAAACTGAAATATGAAAGTTAAGTGACTTTGCCATGATTACACAGCTCTGTAATGGTGGATATAGACTAGATTCAGTTCTCTTGACTTTTAGTCTGGTATTTTTTCCAGTATGTCTATGAAAAACTTATTTTCTTTTTTAAGTACTGAATTTAAGAGTTTAAGTACTGAGTTTAAGTCCAAATAAAACCTGAGAATTAATTTTAATTTCTCAGGCAAAGTGCCAAATGTTTATTCATTAGTACTGGTAACTTCACTGTTAAGAAATGAAAAAGAAAAGAGAGTAACAGAGACTAAGATAAGAAGTGTTATATGACTCATTAAATACTTGATTCTATCCTTTTTTTCTAATTTTATGCGAGTGAAAAAAGGACACCCAATTGCAAAGTCCCTGAGATGCTGTTCAAATTCACGTACTTGTGAAATACAAATATGTGATAACTTAATTCTTTGCAGCCTATGAGAAAGTCATTTTTGCTTGTTGCATTATTCTTGATGACACATATGTTTTGTTTTATAATTATTGAGGAATTAATAAGGAAAATGGAAAAAAACTTTTTCATGTTTTTGCCGAAAGAAAATATATTCTACTCTTTTCCAAAAGTCAGCTGGGTCTTATCAGCTTTGCAAAATGATGAATGAATGCCTTGTTCATTATTATTGCTTAGGTCATTCTTATTTATGCCAGTAATTCAAGGATTATGTTTTGATTGTTCTTGAGAGATGAAAACACTTTCTTGCTGATGAATAAACACTGCCAGTTTTAAAATATTTGTATGCAGAATGTCTTTAAAGCCATTATGAAATGCTTTGCAAAAGCATTAGGAAGCTGTTTTTCGAAAGGCACTTTTTTTCCCTACCTTTTCTTTCATGCTAAGCAGTCCAGTTGAAAGGCCTTTCAGAGTTGTTTAAGCAATACCAGTGTTTTAGTGTAATGAATAACTTTTTATAGAAGACAATCACACACAATTCAGCATGCCGGTATTTCTATTTCTGTGCACCACCAATGCAGGGATTCTGTGGTAGACTCTCATTCTTTGAGAAAGCTGAAGCCATCAAAACCCTGATTAACCTCTGATATTCACGTGGTGCTCTTGATCTTGAGGACTGCAGCAGTCACAAAGCGTTAATGGCAGCCATATGCTTAGGGTATTGTGGGTATGGGTGACCCAAATGTGAACTTGGGGGTGACTGATGCTAACTGCTATTTGTTTCACGTTTGGTGTGGAGATTACTGATGAAGAGTTTGAGTTGCTACTTGACAGAATCCCCCTTGATGAAGATGGAAATGTCAGATACCTCCAGTTCATGGCCATGTTTGATTCGCGGTGCTCTTCTTTCACATTTTCTCATTCCTTAGTAGTTTTCTATTCTTGATGTTTTTATTTTCATTTTTATTATTTTTTATAAATTTATTTATTTATTTATTTATTTATTTATTTATTGGCTGCTTTGGGTCTTCCTTGCTGCATGCGGGCTTTCTCTAGTTACAGTGAGCGGGGGCTACTCTTCGTTGCAGTGCGTGGGCTTCTCATTGCAGTGGCTTCTCTTTGTTGTGGAGCACAGGCTCTAGGCACTCAGGCTTCAGTAGTTGTGGCACGTGGGCTCAGTAGTTATGGCTTGTGGGCTCTAGAGCGCAGGCTCAGTAGTTGTGGCGCACGGGCTTAGTTCCTCCGCGGCATGTGGGATCTTCCCGGACCACGGCTTGAACCCATGTCCCCTGCATTGGCAGGCGGATTCTTAACCACTGCACCACCAGGGAAGTCCCTATTCTTGATGTTTTTAATTCAGAGAATAGACCCCCAAAAGAATTAAAGTTACTTAAAAATTCTCTTTATGGATTTGTATCTCATTTATTAATATTTTACAAGTGACAAAGGTTTTCGAAATAGCAATGTTAACAAAAAAGTAGAATCTTTTAACATCGATTCATGGCAATTCATTTAAAAATATTTAATACCTCAACATCTGAAAAACTGACATGAGAAGGGATAGTGTAACTGAGGTCACAAAGGGAGAGGAGTGTAAACTGCAGAGCTGGGAAGAGAATTGTAAGTGGCAAAAGTCAAGTCCTGGAGATGGACTTTCTCAAACTGCATTAGACACACTCCCCCCCCCCCCCCCACCCAGTGACTGACCTTTTGCCCCCTCACTTGCCTCCCAGGTGCTGCCCATTTACAAGACTTCTTACTACTTCCTTCCAGTGGGGTCCAGCATGGACAGTAGAGTACATGGCTATTGCCAATGATTGTGTTAAAAGCAGAGCAAGAATGCTATCTAAAATATTCCCAATCTAAATTCTCTATCATGGAACCCAAGTTTTTACTGTTTTCTAAAATCTTTTATTTTACAGAGTAGTTCAAAGCTTAAGTATTAAAAATTCTGATTAGTATTGACCATTATTCCTCAAATACTGTAAGGGATATTGCAATCCCAGACATCTGCTGTTTTTTGGCTGAGACCACTGAAAGGTGGTCTCCTTCTTCCTAAAGGCAATTCTTTTCTCCAAGGCAATTTCAGGAAATAACTGTCTTCATCCCATACATCTCCTACACCATCTTCCAAATCACATAACTGTACTCCTTAACCATGAAACCCACCCATCATTTCCTGTTAGCTTTTTTTTTTAAAATTAATTAATTTATTTATTTATGGCTGTGTTGTGTCCTCGTTTCTGTGCGAGGGCTTTCTCCAGTTGCGGCAAGCGGGGGCCACTCTTCATCGCGGTGCGCGGGCCCCTCACCATCGCGGCCTCTCCTGTTGTGGAGCACAGGCTCCAGACGCGCAGGCTCAGCAACTGTGGCTCACGGGCCCAGTTGCTCCGCGGCACGTGGGATCCTCCCAGACCAGGGCCCGAACCCGTGTCCCCTGCATTGGCAGGCAGACTCCCAACCACTGCACCACCAGGGAAGCCCTCCTGTTAGCTTTTTGATAGCAGAGTAGACCTGATTTGATTTGAAGGGTATGACAAGACACATCTCTCCAAAATTATTTTCCATCATCCCTATCATAGGGTCTGAAATTCTCACCTTAAGAGACCCAGTTCTTGGAGTCAGAAGGTACTGATCTGCAGAAGAAGCTGTTAAGATACTAATATCTCTGAGAGGGGTGATACTTTAATTTGTCAGTCTTTAATGTTTAGTTTAGCATTTCCCAAAGTGTATCAGAGGAACACTGGTTTCCTAGGATGGTCAAAGCTCTGACCCTTAAAAAGGTTCCCATGGCCAGATAAGTTTGAGAAACTTATTAAATGAAGTTTCTAAAAATGAATTCGTTTCCTGAAAGAAAACGAAGGCTTCACATAACCTTTAATATTGCTAGCATGTGTTGTGAATCTCCAAGGGAGAAGAAACAGATCCTAAGACAAGTAGTTTTTGTCAACGAGGATCCCAGGAAATACTAGTAAGTTATCAGGGAAGTAAAGTGACAGGGAAGAGGAGAAAGCCAATGTAGGATTCATTAAACAGCAAGTTATTGGTGTGGGCATCTGGGGCTCTCTCTTGCCAACGACCTCTGGCAAACTGTATAGAACCGCCTCAGAGCTGTGCCAGCTGAGGACAAGAAAGCTGGAGTAGATCTCCAACAACTCCCACCTCACATTGGTTGAGGGCTACTCTTGGCAGCATAAATACCTGGCTCTGCACAGAGTCTGGCAGAACGTGCTCCCAGTCAGAGAATGTCCTGAGGCCGAGTCCATAGGTGCTTGCAGTAGAAAGCCCTCAGTGTAAAAGGGTACTGGGGGTGTTGAGGAGATATGGGTAGGCCTCATCTAAAGGTGGCATCTGCTACAGCGGGATTTAGTAAACAGCATTTCCCAAACTTACTTGACCTTCTTTCATGGAGCATCTTAGAGGCTAGTTTTCCACAGAACATAATTTGGGAAAGCTACCGTAGTTAGATAAGTTAATCTGTTAAGTAGTCTTTACCTTAGAAAGTCAAGATCAGGTGTCTGAGAAAATGAAGTGAAGGAAGGCAGAGAGTTTTTAAAAATATGGAGCCTTATAGAGAGAGACTCAAGCAGGGTGCTTCGGGGGTGTTTCCTGAACACTCAGAGGCAGCAGTGTAAGGGCACTTAGGCTGAAGTGTCAATGCCAAAGGAATGGTGTGAGGTGGCGAAGGAGTGAAGTAGAGGGGTAATAACGATACACCTGATGTCAGCCTGGCTTATTCAGTTTTGGGTGGATAAGTTTTAATGACAGGAGACAGCTCTCTTAATTCTTTATATTCTTGATTAAAGATACCAAATAACAGACTGTAGCTTCATTATTGATATTAACAAATACTTCTACCAATCTGATATTTGGCATTCCTTATCTCATTATTATTGCCATCTTGCATGTGAGAAAACAGATGTACAGAAAGATTAAGTGATTTTCCCAGATGACATAAAACAGTGAGTAGACACTGCCAGTTGAACCCAGGTCCATCTGACTTGAAAGTCCACAGGCTTTCTACTATTCCACAGTGTAACTCTGAATTACACAACAACAACGAGAATAGTTCCATTTAACTAGCGTTTGTAATTTGCCCCACATCGTGCAAAGAGCTATACATGCATTATTTCATTTAATGGTAGAGACCGTTCTTCTAAATTCTGCTTAAATTCACTGATTGATTGCTAACTATCCACCTCATCTGCCAGACAGGATGATCATATTTATTTCTTGGTGTTGTCAGATAAGGGCCCCTGAACTGGGTTTCAGGAGACTTGGGTGATAGGAGTTATAGTTTGAACTTTCATTTAATAACTCTATGACGTTGGTCAAGTCTTTAACGTTTCCTTGCTCTGGTTTTCTCATCTGTAAAATGAAAAGTTTAGGTCAAAATATCTCCGAAGTCCTTTCTAGGTTTAAAGTTCTGCTTGAAGCAGTTTATTTATTTTCTTCCTTACCATATTTATTCAAAAATTCCTTACATTTATATATAAAATATACACACACGTATATTTTAATTTTTAAAAAGATTTTATAGATAATCTTCATCTGTTCCCATGGAGTGGTCTGGGAAACCTGTCTCAAACCTCTCTTCCTCTTACAAAAAACACCTCCAAAACTACATTCAAATTTGGAAGAAAACAAGGATTGAAGCAGTTTATATTCTTATGAATATTAATGGAGATTTGAAGGGGTCATTTAATATACTTAAATGATGCTCTAGTAGAAACATGTTTTCCTGGCAAATACAAAGAATTAACAAAACATAACATTGAAATAAAAGTATTTTAGAATCACCAGATTAAAATCAATACAGTAAACATATACTGAGTGTTTTCTGTGTTTTCAGTCAGTCAAGCACTCCTGAATCGGGAAAACAAATATTTCTTTTAAAGAAATTATTTCTTTGCTAATTTTGTCACAAAACCTGCATAATTTTTAAATTTTTTTAATGTGGAGGAAAGGAATGGAGCTGTCAATAATTTAGGAGAACAAAGAACTGTAGAAAACAGTATATAGAACAGTTAACAGTGCCAAGAGTATTAAAAATATAAAAATCCATATCACTTTAGATTATTCTTTTTAACTTATTTGTATGCCCCACCTTTTAGTGCCCTAGTTTTTAAGGATATACAGGAATACTCAAACTTCGTAAAGAACCCAATTAAAATTAATGTGTTTTGATGAAAATAGACTGGAAAAAAATGTGGCCAAAAAATTACCAAGTCCATTAAAAACAAAAGCTAGACTTTGTGATGTGCTCACACCAGTATAATTCCCAAGGAACCAATGGAATTGTTTCTCTGGGTTTGTGACTTAGCTCATTCATTTTACAGGCAGCTGTCCCACTAAGATACCATCTCCAAGGGCAGGATTCTCCTTCTGGAGCTAGGGACCAGCTTAAGATCCCTTTGGAACATGGGACTGTCCAGACTTTATAAAAGCCTCCATTGATTCTGGGAGACTTTGCAATTGCCATGTTGTCAGTCATCCAAACCTTGGCGGTTTGTAAGACAAAGTGCTTCCTTTTGGGTGAAGAACCCTGTATTAGTTTCCTGGGGCTGCCATAACAAAGTACCACAAACTGCGTGGCTTTAAGTAATAGAAATTTATTCTCTCATCATTCTGACGGCTAGATTTCTGAAATCAAGTGACAGCAAGGCTCTACTCTCTCTGAGACTCTAGGTAGAATCCTACCTTGCCTCTCCCTAGCTTCTGGTGGTGACTGGCAATCCTTGACATTCCTTATCTTGACACTGCATCACTCCAGTCTCTGCCTCTGTTGTCACATGGTGTTCTCCCTGCATGTCTCTGTCTCTAATCTTTCCTCTTATAAACCAGTCATATGGGATTAAGAGCCAACCCTATTCCAGTATGACCTCACCTTAACTAATTATATCCCCAGCTACCATATTTCCAAATAAAGCCCCATTCTGAGGTACTAGGGGTAAGGACTTCAACATATCTTTTTGGCGATAATTCAACACATGACAAATCCTGTTACAGACCTAATGTGTTGGATGTCTTACTAATTTCTTTGGGGGAAGGCACAAATAAGAGTTAGTTCCCATGTGTTCTGTGAGATAGCCACAGCTATAACTAACATTTAATGCCTACGACTTGTCAGGCACTAAATATTAACTCATTTCATTCTTAAAACAGCCCTATTAAATATTTTATGTGTAAGAAGCCTGGGGCATAGAAAGTCAGTTGCCCGTTGTCACCCAGTTAGCAGTGATGGAGCCAGTATGCAAACCCAGCCTGGCTGATTCCTAATACTACCCTGCATCTGTGGGCAGTAAGTAGGAGCAATTTGCACTAACCGGTAAGGCTACATGTGGCTATTGAGTACATGAAATAAAAGAGTCAGAGATTCCAAGGAAATAATGTTTTCTGGCCACTTATTGTTATGATTTTTTAGACCCAAATTGATATTTTTTATAAGTGTAAGACACCAGGTTTCTAAGATGTAGCATTAAAAAAAGAATGTTAAAATATCTCATTAATGATTTTTATGTTTGATTACATGTTGAAATGATAATTATTTGGATACATTGGGTTACATAAAATAAATTATTAAAATTAATTTAAACTTTTTAAAAGCTTTTTAAAATGTACTATTAGAAATGTTTAAATTACTTATGGGGCTTGCAGTGTATTCCTATTGGACGGTGCTAAATTAGACAGCAAATCTTTCTAATTAGAGTAGACAGCATAATGGGAAGAAGGAGTTATTTCAGTCATTGTCTGACTTCAAATAAACCAGTTCTTAAAGTCTCTGTGCCTTAGTTTCTCTATCTGTAAAATGTGATAGAAAAAAATTTTTCCTCACAACTTTAATTTAATTAACAAATTGAGCAAAAGTAATTATGAATCATTTTTCACACTGTTTACAGAAAATTAGACAATTATCTAAGAAGGCAGGAATGATATAAATAAGTAGCTAATCTAGCTTAAATACGAATTTGAAGCATTTACTTATTATTTTCTTTTAGCAAATTGACGTGCAGCTTTGAACTCCAGATACACAAAATATTTTTGTGGTGTGGAGGGTCACTGTCATTTCTGGCTTTACAATTTTATTTTAGTAAAATCATTATTTTAATAATGATCATTTACTTTAGTATAGGTCTATGAGGTGGCAAGGGCAGGTATTGTTATCTCCATTTTACAGATTTAATAAGAGATTCAGAGAGGTTAAGGTGCAGGGCTCTCACTCTTAGCTCTGAGGCTAGTACTTTTCTCATTATACTTTCCAGATAATGAAAATTATACTTAAATTTTAGGTGTGGTAGTGTTCAGCTATGATTCGCCTCAGGAATGGAAGAGGGAAATAGGTAGATCAGATGAGATTAAAGCTTCTATGCTTTTATTTGACATGATGTATTAATTTGTGTAGCCGATTTTGACGTAAACCAGAATCCCAGCACTTTCACTCTGAATTTGCTGTGACTGTAAAGTTGC